>NC_064924.1:455503176-456769426 GCF_023897955.1 Schistocerca gregaria
AGAGATTAAAAAATCCCGGAATATAGACGGCTTCATACTAAAATTAGCATTTATAATTTAGTCTTACAAAACCAAATTTCCTTCAAGGACCGCAACATCAGTCATTTGAAAATCAAGGTTATCATATATAACCCGTTACCACAACGAAGAAATTATTTGTCACAAGAGCAGCGTAGTCAAGCTTCTGCCGAAGGCTTTCAATATCATGATTATAGATCACAGCAGTCTAGTGTGCCAAATAGTTCAGCACATTATGGTTATAGTACAACAATGGGACCTCTATCGCCAGCTCCAACCAATGCCAGCAATGAATCGGAGTTTAGTTATGCTGCGGGTAACAAAACGTTCTTTTTTCTATAAATTTTCTTCCTTAAACAAACATTGATTTTTAAATAAGTGTGTTGATTAATAAAAAAAACTTACGTCAATGTAATTGTGAGTTTTCTTCTGGTGAAATACAATATCGCACAGCGTTTTTGTCTGCTACGGGTTCATCGTTTCTGAGAGCCAGTAAATCATCAAATGATTTGATGCACATTCTGAAATAGTTAAAAAAGATTGGGTCCGTATTGCCTTAGCTTAGGACTCAAAGTTATGTACTGGCTGTCAGTCTGCCTGTATGAAAAAAGAGTGGGCCCAATATCTCCGTCTTCTGTCGCGTCGTTTTTGCCGTCGGTATAAAATCGCCGTTAAAACTGTTTGTACGTCCATCTTCGACAAATGTAGAACTCAAACTGAAACAGGGCAGCCGCGGCAACGCGCGTTCAACGCCTGACGAGTGTGCACCATGTTAGCCTGCTCTAAAGCACATAGTGAAGTCAGACTATTATGAAATAACGTTAATTTTTCTGTGAATTATTAAATCTAACGGGGTAAGCGCAGAAAAGTTGGGGTCTTGGACGGGGGGAAAGTAAACAATAACAGAAAAACGGGAAAATCAAATGAATGACAACAAATACGAAACAGTCGCGTGATATGTGGAGAAACAGTCAATTCTAAAATAAAAGCCAGTGCACAACTAACGAAAATCCACAAAAAATAACGAATATGGGAATCTATAACTATATGTAACTTATATAGGTAAATTCCAGTTACCAATTCTCATACTTCCATGATTCATATGTAAATTATTTTTGCAAGCGTTGTATGCACTCAAACGCATTAACATCTTTATATTTGTTATTGCTATCTAAATCTAGTGCGACGAAATAACATAAGCTGGAATCGGTAACTAGAATAGACCTATTATATAGACAAATTCTAGTAACTGATTCCGGTATTAGTAGGCCTAACTTTTTTGCAGTAGTTGAGAGAGCAATTACAAGTCCAGCTATTCGATGGTTCATAATTTTGGACATTTTCGCAATAAATCTGTGGACTATGTTTTTGTAGGATTTCTTATTAATCTGAGAGCTACCACGAAAAAGTAACCAATATCGTAGGTACAGGTTCCAAAATTTTCTCTTTTTCATAGTAATGAAGAGTAATAGCAAAAATAGAAATCCTGCAACAGTTCAGTGCACACACTTCTTGTTAAAACACTTTAAGTAACGAACTGTGGAATGGCTGCAATCGGTAACTAGAATTAAACTATATAGGTCAATGCTAGTTACCGATTCCAATATTAGTCATTTTTCCTCAGAAGTTTAGGGAGCAATTACAAATACAGAAATCCTGTTACACTTCGGTGGACACTCCTGCTGGAAAAAATGAGCTAAATTATGTACCGTGGAATGGTTGGTTGGAATCAATAACTAGAATTGACCTACAGGGTGATTCGCGAAGATATGCATATATTTTAATATGTTATTCTACAAGTAAAACTAAAGAAAAAAGTTCATATAAACATAGGTCCGCAAATGTTTAGTTACGGCTAATAAAAGCTTTTGCCTGAAATTTAGCACTTTGCTAATATGAAGCCTTCCTGTTGGGAAGCTGTCCCTAAAGGCAGAAGAATCAGCAATGATCAATGGCATTTGGATGCAGAAGGAAATGGAAAAACACTGCATTAAAGGCACATAATGAGTACCCATAGAACATGTGGTCTGTTATTGAAAAAGTGTCATGTTGATCCATTGGCAAAAGAGTCTAGATTAGTCCCCCATTTGGATCTTTGGGAAGGGGCTGTCAAGGTATAGGTGACCATGAGATAAAGATAGAACAATAAACAGTGGGATAACATTCTATGAGTCAGAGCTTGGAATCTCGAAAGTTTGAACATGATAGAAAAACTAGAAAATTTGAAAAGGGAAATGCAAAGGCTTAACAGATATAGTAGAGGGTCAATGAAGAGAAACAGAGAGAAGATAAGAATTTCTTGTCAAATAAATATAGGGTAGTATAAACAGCAGAATATGGTGCAAGATGTTTGAAATTTTGAGAAAAATAGGAATAAGCGACAGGGAAAGAAATGTAATATACATGTTGACAAATCTTACAAGTGTGTCTTGATTTTTCATCTGACTTGACAGCAAACCAATGCTGACAATGATAGTTCAGGTGTAGATGTCAGTGTTGCAAACAGAAGATGAAGAGAGAGAGAGAGACATGGAGGACTGGACGCCAAGAAAAAAGTGCTCAAAATAAAAATATTGTGAGACAAGGATGCAGTCTTTCACCCCTATACATCAAAGAAGCAAAGAAGACTAGTCTCCCATTTGGATCTTTGGGAAGGGGCTGTCAAGGTAGAGGGGACCATGAGAAAAAGATAGAATAATGAATAAAAGAGAGGTTCAAGAGTGGGATTAAAATTCAGGGTGAAAGAATACCAATAATAAGATTCACCAATGACATTGCTGTCCTCAGTGAAAGTGAAGAAGACTTACAGGATCTGTTGGATGGAAAGAATAATCTAATGAGCACAAAATATGGATTGAGAGTAAATCAGATAATGACAAAAATAATGAAAAGCAGCAGAAATGAGAACAGTGAGAAACTTATCAAAATTGTCAATCACAAAGTATATGAAGTTAAGGATTTCTGCTATGTTGGAAGAAATATAACTCATGATGGACAAGGTAAGGAGAACATAAAACACAGACTAGCACAGGCAACGTGGGAATTCCTTGCCAAGTGAAATTTACTGGTATCAGACACAGGCCTTAATTTTAAGAAGAAATTTCTGAAAATGTACGTGTGGAGCACAGCATTGTATGGTAGTGAATCTTGGTACAGTGGTAAAAATGGAACAGAAGAGAATCAAAGTGTTTAAGCTGTGGTGCTACGGAAGAATGTTGCAAATTAGGTGGGATGATAAGGAATGAGGAGGTACTCTGCAGAATCAGTGGATAAAGAAATGAATGGAAAACACTAACATGAAGAAGGGACAGGATCATAGGACATGTGTTAAGACATCAGGGGATAGCCTCCAAGGAGCTGTAGAGCGTAAAAACTGCAGAGGGAAACAGAGATTGGAATACATCCAACAAATAATTGAGGACATAGGATGCAAGTGCTACTCTCAGATGAAGAGGTTGGCACAGGAGACTAATTCGTGATGGGTCACATCAAAACACTCAAAAGAGTGATGACTCAGGGGAATGAAATTCACAATTGCTAGACACACATTTCATGTACATTTTCATGTACCCATGTAATATCCCTGTGCTTTTAAGCAGTTAGCTGTAAATGATGAACTTATTGAAAAACAGTAGCTTGTGACAGGGTGTTTTATTTCTTATGAAATGTAACAGTCTGTACCAGGAAATCCTCTTATTTCCCCTTTTTTGAGATGTCACTAATGTAGGAGTGCAGGCTAGGAATGCTGAAAGGAGGAGTGTCAGGTGCATGAGCAAGGCATGTGGTACATGAGTACCAGAGCTGGTGAGAGCAGTGCATGATGATGGTGACATGAAAGCATGGACCGGGAGGGGGTGACAAGGCATATGAGTCATTATTTAGTTCCTTAGGCACTATTATAACTTTTATATATATATACCATTTTCACATATGGTTTTAATGCAACAGTATTTTTTGCAGATTTGTTTCAGTTTCGCAGAGTGTATTATTTTATTCCCTGTGTTACCCATGTCTTTGTTTCGGTTTTAATTTTGACTCATTTAATAGGAAATGTGGTATCATAATAGTGCCAATAACTTGTTAGGAATGACTCAATTTTTTTTATCTACATCACTGGTTGATTCTATGTCCCAAGTTATATATTTAAACATGTGATTAAAAACCCTTATGCTGTCTTTATTTACAAACCTTTTCTCTCTGTATTTTATTCAGTATCTCTCTGTCCATAATCCTATGTTTTGTTTTACACTCATTATGCACAGGTCTCTGTTTCTTTTTAAGTTTGTTTGCAGTGACTGTATACTAAGGAGGGTCCTACCCATCATGAACTGTTCACTGGGTGTATGTCCAATGCATGGTCAACCATTCTTTTAAATATGACGTCATCAACATGCTCTTGTCTTGAACTAGATGTTTCAAGTTCCTCACTGAGATATGACAATACTGCTTCTTTATGTGTTTTACTGAACATATAAATCTTTATGCTTGTTTTAGTTGCCCTTTGTATTTTGGTAATCATTGTTGCTACAATTTCCTCATGGTCACAGTTGTCAAGTTTTTTGTGGACATCCTCAAAGTGGTCAGGTCTATTTGTTGCCATTAGAACAAATATATTTCCATCATGAGGGGGGTTCTGAAACATGTTCTAGGTAGTTTTTCAGAGAAGGTTTTAGTAATATTTCATGGGATGTACCCCAGAGTAGTACTGAATGATGGTGATGATGCTATAATTAGTAACTTGAGCTTCAGTTTCTCAAGGAAACTGAAAATACAGTTTACAAATTTGCTGTGTAAAACAGAATATGGTTTAGATAATAAAATAACAAATTTGGCAGTTTTCAAGACCTGTCCAAGGAATTTTACTCTGTAAATTGCTGCATTCTAATGATTAATAGAGGAACGAAGGCTAGATTATTATCACATTTAATAAATCTGTGCCAAATAATACTATTAATCATGGCAGAGAGGTTTCTGACAAGGCTGCAATCATTGAGGACATTCTACAAGATTCATTATTGTCTGTACTTATGTTCCTTTGTATTTGAGAATGGCCTTCCATATTAATATACAGCAAGCAGAACTAGACCATGGTGTGATGACAGAAATATAATAATCATTTGAGTAGATAAACAAACAGAAAATAATAAATCATATTTTGGCTTAATACTAAGGTTTCTACAAATGACTCCTCTCAATTGAGGTGAGGGAAAAGAAATAAAAATAAACAGTGGGAATTCACTTTCCTGAAATAATGCCTGCAACATGAAAAGCAATATGTTAAATGGTCAGTGTTATGACACAAAAAATTTAAGTAAAAATATTGTTTGAAACAGAACAGTGAGCAGTGAATAAAACAAAAAATATGTGGACCATTAAAAGAATTGTGTAATGCTACTCATCCCATGTTTATATGAACATGTTTGACCATGTAGACCATCTATGACTAGTACAGAGCAGTTTTGTGGAGGACTTACTCAGTATCACTGAAAGAGAACTGCATCTTGTGCACAGCCACAAGAGACAGCCTTACATTTGAAGAGACTTTCTAGTCTGTTGGGCCACCAGTTGCTTCACTTATTTCTGATTTGTCAATTATAAGATTTGATAAATTAAATTTTGCAGGCTTGATTTTTCATGGTTGTTTTTTGTAATTTTGACTGTGTCAGTTTGCTAGTTTTGTTGCTGCTATCAGCATTTTCCACAGAAGACTTGGTGGGCTGTTCATCATGAGGAAACTATAGCTGTACAACTACAGCTTACTAATGTATGTTGGTGAAAGTTACATTATTTAGGACTTTAAAATTTTTTTGTGAGTTGTGTGTGTATACACACACACACACACACACACACACACATATATATATATATATATATATATATATATATATATATATATATATATATACTCCTGGAAATGGAAAAAAGAACACATTGACACCGGTGTGTCAGACCCACCATACTTGCTCCGGACACTGCAAGAGGGCTGTACAAGCAATGTTCACACACACGGCACAGCGGACACACCAGGAACCGCGGTGTTTGCCGTCGAATGGCGCTAGCTGCGCAGCATTTCTGCACCGCCGCCGTCAGTGTCAGCCACTTTGCCGTGGCATACGGAGCTCCATCGCAGTCTTTAACACTGGTAGCATGCCGCAACAGTGTGGACGTGAACCATATGTGCAGTTGACGGACCTTGAGCGAGGGCGTATAGTGGGCATGCGGGAGGCCGGTTGGACGTACCGCCGAATTGCTCAACACATGGAGCATGAGGTCTCCACAGTACATCGATGTTGTCGCCAGTGGTCGGCGGAAGGTGCACGTGCCCGTCGACCTGGGACCGGACCGCAGCGATGCACGGATGCACGCCAAGACCGTAGGATCCTACGAAGTGCTGTAGGGGACCGCACCGCCACTTCCCAGCAAATTAGGGACACTGTTGCTCCTGGGGTATCGGCGAGGACCATTCGCAACCGTTTCCATGAAGCTGGGCTACGGTCCCGCACACCGTTAGGCCGTCTTCCGCTCACGCCCCAACATCGTGCAGCCCACCTCCAGTGGTGTCGCAACAGGCGTGAATGGGGGGACGAATGGAGACGTGTCGTCTTCAGCGATGAGAGTCGCTTCTGCCTTGGTGCCAATGATGGTCGTATGCATGTTTGGCGCCGTGCAGGTGAGCGTCACAATCAGGACTGCATACGACCGAGGCACACAGGGCCAACACCCGGCATCATGGTGTGGGGAGCGATCTCCTACACTGGCCGTACACCTCTGGTGATCGTCGAGGGGACACTGAATAGTGCACGGTACATCCAAACCGTCATCGAACCCATCGTTCTACCATTCCTAGACCGGCAAGGGAACTTGCTGTTCCAACAGGACAATGCACGTCCGCATGTATCCCGTGCCACCCAACGTGCTCTAGAAGGTGTAAGTCAACTACCCTGGCCAGCAAGATCTCCTGATATGTCCCCCATTGAGCATGTTTGGGACTGGATGAAGCGTCGTCTCACGCGGTCTGCACGTCCAGCGCGAACGCTGGTCCAACTGAGGCGCCAGGTGGAAATGGCATGGCAAGCTGTTCCACAGGACTACATCCAGCATATCTACGATCGTCTCCATGGGAGAATAGCAGCCTGCATTGCTGCGAAAGGTGGATATACATTGTACTAGTACCGACATTGTGCATGCTCTGTTGCCTGTATCTATGTGCCTGTGGTTCTGTCAGTGTGATCATGTGATGTATCTGACCTCAGGAATGTGTCAATAAAGTTTCTCCTTCCTGGGACAATGAATTCACGGTGTTCTTATTTCAATTTCCATATATATTTCCATATATACACTCCTGGAAATGGAAAAAAGAACACATTGACACCGGTGTGTCAGACCCACCATACTTGCTCCGGACACTGCGAGAGGGCTGTACAAGCAATGATCACATGCACGGCACAGCGGACACACCAGGAACAGCGGTGTTGGCCGTCGAATGGCGCTAGCTGCGCAGCATTTGTGCACCGCCGCCGTCAGTGTCAGCCACTTTGCCGTGGCATACGGAGCTCCATCGCAGTCTTTAACACTGGTAGCATGCAGCGACAGCGTGGACGTGAACCGTATGTGCAGTTGACGGACTTTGAGCGAGGGCGTATAGTGGGCATGCGGGAGGCCGGGTGGACGTACCGCCGAATTGCTCAACATGTGGGGTGTGAGGTCTCCACAGTACATCGATGTTGTCGCTAGTGGTCGGTGGAAGGTGCACGTGCCCGTTGACCTAACACCGGACCGCAGCGACGCACCGATGCACGCCAAGACCGTAGGATCCTACGCAGTGCCGTAGGGGACCGCACTGTCACTTCCCAGCAAATTAGGGACACTGTTGCTCCTGGGGTATCGGCGAGGACCATTCGCAACCGTCTCCATGAAGCTGGGCTACGGTCCCGCACACCGTTACGCCGTCTTCCGCTCACACCCCAATATCGTGCAGCCCGCCTCCAGTGGTGTCGCGACAGGCGTGAATGGAGGGACGAATGGAGACGTGTTGTCTTCAGCGATGAGAGTCGCTTCTGCCTTGGTGCCAATGATGGTCGTATGCGTGTTTGGCGCCGTGCAGGTGAGCGCCACAATCAGGACTGCATACGACCAAGGCACACAGGGCCAACACCCGGCATCATGGTGTGGGGAGCGATCTCCTACAATGGCCGTACACCTCTGGTGATCGTCGAGGGGACACTGAATAATGCACGGTACATCCAAACCGTCATCTAACCCATCGTTCTACCATTCCTAGACCGGCAAGGGAACTTGCTGTTCCAACAGGACAATGCACGTCCGCATGTATCCCGTACCACCCAACGTGCTCTAGAAGGTGTAAGTCAACTACCCTGGCCAGCAAGATCTCCGGATCTGTCCCCCATTGAGAATGTTTGGGACTGGATGAAGAGACGTCTCACACGGTCTGCACGTCCAGCGCGAACGCTGGTCCAACTGAGGCGCCAGGTGGAAATGGCATGGCAAGCCGTTCCACAGGACTAGATCCAGCATTTCTACGATATATATATATATATATATGTGGTAAGTCTTGGAATCTTTGTTTTTAATATATTTTTCCGATGTGGAAGTTTCTTTCTATATATATATATATAACGAAACTTCCACATCGGAAAAATATATTAAAGACAAAGATTCCAAGACTTACCAAGGAGTTGTTCTTCACTGTGAGCAAAATTTCATTTAAAATGGCAAGTATCCTGCATAATTTTCAGATGAAAGTGGTTTTTCACCCACCATCTAAGGTTACTGATATGCTGGGGATCAGTAAAGGATAATTCATTTTGTTACTGTGGAAGTCTGGAATTTACAAAAAATCTTGAACTTGTGGTGTGGCTTACATAGGCCAGACCACATGCACCATGGAAGGGTGCTGCATCAACCATGAACCCTGCAGTTGCCTTCTGCAACCAAACAAGTCTGCTATTTGCTGAACTCTGTATCTCCACCAGACATTCAATGGAGTATTATAAAACAGTAATTTTGGCCACAGCAACATCTTTTTGGTACTCCATTATTAAAGTATCTGTGGAAATACATGTGGCAAAAAATCTCATGAACTTTGAGGGCAGCTACCAGCTGACTAATGCATGGAATCCTATCACCTCCACAATTTGCTCTAAATGAAGATGACAGACTACACTACTGCCCACATAGAGCAGCAATGCTGAGGTTAGCTGAGTTCTGCAGTTCGACCAATGAGGGCACTGCTGCCAGGTAGTGTGGTCCATCTCTCACCATGATCTTGATGCATGCACAGAATACTTGCGGCAAACTATATCATGCAGAATAGAGGATATCTCTGTCAGTATTTGCTGGCTTACCTGAGGAAGTCTGGCAGGTGCACAGTTGAAATATCATAGAGTGCACTTGATAAAGAATGGCTGCAAGCCCAAAATTTCTTTGATCTGTTACATTATTGTTATTATTATTATTGTTATTAAGGGTGTCAATAAAGTGGCAGATTATGGTTTGTATGTAGTAAAGCTTGTCAGGAATGAAACAAATTCTCATTTAGCAAAACACATGCTGTAAAAAGACATGAAGATTACTCACATGGCCTGCAAGAGGAGGCACTGGATTCACATTGAGGACAATCCCTATCTAGCAGTGCAGATTTATGGTTTCCCCAAAAAAAGTTTAAGCTGAATTCCAGAGTGGTTCCTACAAAACTGATAGTGATTGCTTCCCTTATGACCCTATGCTCCATCTTCAGTAACCTCATCAACAATAGAACATTAAACCACAATTTCTCTCCAATCTTCTTCATTAACATCCTCTAGTGATTTATTACATTGAATTGCACTCCATTCTACTGTCCCCACTCTAATTTAAGTTCCTTGAATGCCACAGCAAACTAGCATGGTTGCATGCCCCCTCAGCAATCAAGATTTCCATATTCATGTATTGTTTGTCAAACTTTAATTGGTCATTGGGCACCTTAGTTATGAACTGTTCTCAATTAGCAGAAGTTGGAAGACTTCTGGTCACTAGCATGTTTTTATGGGTCACTGTCAACCTTGCAGATCTAAAAAAGCATTGCATTCTCAAACTGAAAGCTATGTTGGTTTGTTTCTTTCTAAATGTGCTATCATTAGGCAAAAGCCTTTATTGAAAATTAACATGTTAATAAGGCAATCTTATGAAACATTTAATTGCTCATTACCCTGTGTGTCATCTCTCTTTTAGCAGTAATTCTCATAGTGAAACACAAAGCACATATGTAGTACCAGCAAAACCACCTTCCTCCACAACAGCTGACGTGCAGAGTGGAGCTTGCTTCAAGTTGGCTGGTAGGTTGATTTGGTGGGTGGGACCAAACAGTGAGGTCATTGCTCCTGTCTGATTAGAGAAAAATGGGGAAGGAAGGCAGTCATGACCTTCCAAAGGAACCATCCTGGCATTTGCCTGAAACGATTTAGGGAATCACAGAAAGCTTAAATCAGGATGTCTGGCCCAGGGTTTGAACCTTCGTCCTCTCGAACTGTTAATGATCGCTCGGAGAAGGGGTTGGAAGCACAGGAAGCAAGCTCCACCCATCACTCACACTGCTACGGAGGGAAGGGGGTAAATAAAGAGTTCTGTCCTCATCACATAGTGTTCGTACATTGTGTGTTTACTATGTGTTTCATATCAGGCAAATGTCTGCATAAGTAGAAGTGACAGCCAAAAGTAATACAGTTCATAAAATTGTTTTATTGACATGTCCATTTTCAATAATGGAGCTTACTGCTAAATTTTGTATCATTTATCAAACTCAAAGTGAAATGAAAGAACATTATGATTAATTTGTTCTTAAATTTACAATATCATGATGGCAGAAGAGGAGCCACATCTTTTCAACACTTATTGATGTATTACAAATAAATCATACCAGTTAATCACCTCCACCACCATCATCATCTTTTGTGATTCCTCATCACTACTCACGGAATCTGCTTTGTTAACGATATTTCAATAAATGGTCATTTCTTGACAATTCATCTTTGAGCTGTTTGGCCTTTCTGCAATATCCTTCCCAGTCTTTTATGGTAACTGACAGAAGGGAATCACTTGCAAGTTTCAATAGATTTCAACGCATCATGCTGCCTGAGGTACTGCACCCATTAAATTAACTCTTAACTTTGGCCCATGACAGTTCCATAGCATTCATGTCACAGTTGTATGCCCGACACAGTATGGCCTTTTCTTTTAGCCATCTGCCAACTATGTATAATTTCTCATTGGGTTTATTATTTTGGATTAAAGCACACAAGGCTTCATCCTCATGCTTCCACCACAGGGGACCTGTCTCCATAGCAGTCGTTTAATCACCTTTACCTTAGTACAATAATGAGAAGATATTTCATCACTCTACCTATTTTGACATGGAGCTTGTTTGTGACTGTAATAGTCTGGAGTGGAAAATGAGGAAGACTATTTTGTCAAACCATTTCTTAAAATTGCCAAAATTTATCTGCCCATTGTAGTTGCTGCCCAGGACTGGAGCTGAGAATTCTTTGAGGCTCACTTCCAAATATTATCAGTCTTTTGGAGGCCTCCCTACATGATCTGCCATCCATATCATCATCTACCCACTAACATTTACCTAAGGGTTGATCACTGTCTATCAAGGACTATGAAGGTAGGACATATCAGTATCTGCTACTCTAATGTTATTCATTTCTACATCTACATTCATACTCCGCAATCCACCTCATGGTGTCTGGCGGAGGGTACTTTGAGTATCTCTATCGGTTTTCCGTTCTATTTCAGTCTCATATTGTTCATGGAAAGAATGGTTGTTGGTATGCCTCTATGTGGGCTCTAATTTCTCTGATATTATCCTCATGGTCTCTTTGTGAGATATATGTAGGAGGGAGCAATATACTGCTTGACTCCTCGGTGAAGGTATTTTCTTGAAACTACAACAAAAGCCTGTACCGAGCTACTGAGCATCTCTCTTGCAGAGCCCTCCACTGGAGTTTATCTATCACCTCCGTAACGCTTTCGTGATTTCTAAATGATCCTGCAAGGAAAGCGTGCTGCTCTCCGTTGGATTTTCTTTATCTCTTCTATCAACCCTATCTGATACGGATCCCACACAAGTTAGCTGTATTCAAGCAGGGGCCGAACAAGTGTACTGTAACCTGCTTCCTTTGTTTTTGGATTGCATTTCCTTAGGATTCTTCCAATGAATCTCAGTCTGGCATCTGCTTTACCAACGATCAACTTTATATGGTCATTCCACTGTAAATCACTCCTAATGCCTACTCGCAGACAATTTATGGAATTAACTGCTTCCAGTTGCTGACCTGCTATACTGTAGCTAAATGATAAAGGATCTTTCTTTCTATGAATTTGCAGCACATTACACTTGTCTACATTGAGATTCAATTGCCATTCCCTGCACCATGCATCAATTTGTTGCAGATACTTCTGCATTTCAGTACAATTTTCCATTGTTACAACCTCTTGATATACTACAGCATCATCCGCAAAAAGCCTTGATGAACTTCTGATGTTATCCACAGGGTCATTTATGTATATTGTGAATAGCAACGATCCTACGACACTCCCCTGCAGCACACCTGAAGTCACTCTTACTTTGGAAGACTTCTCCCCATTGAGAATGACATGCTGCGTTCTTTTAACTAGGAACTCCTCAAACCAATCACATAATTGGTCTGATAGTCCATACGCTCTTACTTTGTTCATTAAACGACTGTGGGAAACTGTATCAAATGCCTGGCAGAAGTCAAGAACTGCGGCATCTATCTGGGAACCTGTGTCTATGGCCCTCTGAGTCTCGTGGATGAATAGCATGAGCTGGGTTTCACACAATCGTCTTTTTTGGAACTCATGCTGATTCCTACAGAGCAGATTTCTAGTCTCCAGAAAAGTCATTATACTCGAACATAATACGTGTCCCAAAATTCTACAATTGATCGATGTTCTGCACATCTGTTCGGCATCTGTTCTTGAAAACAGGAATGACCTGTGCCCTTTTCCAACCCTCTGGAATGCTACGCTCCTCTAGAGACCTACGGTACACCACTGCAAGAAGGGGGGCAAGATCCTTCGCGTACTCTGTGTAAAATCGAACTGGTATCCTATCAGGTCCAGCGGTCTTTCCTCTTTTGAGCGATTTTAATTATTTTTCTATCCCTCTGTCATCTATTTCAATATCTACCATTTTGTCATCTGTGTGACAATCTAGAGAAGGAACTACAGTGCAGTCTTCCTCTGTAAAACAGCTTTGGAAAAAGATATTTAGTATTTTGGCCTTCAGTCTGTCATCCTCTGTTTCAGTACCATTTTGGTCACAGAGTGTCTGGACATTTTGTTTCGATCCTCCTACCACTTTGACATAAGACCAAAATTTCAAAGGATTTTCTGCCAAGTCAATACATAGAACTTTACTTTTGAATTCATTAAATGCCTTTTGTATAGCCCTCCTCACACTACATTTCGCTTCGCGTAATTTTTGTTTGCCTGCAAGGCTTTGGCTATGTTTATGTTTGCTGCTTCCACAGCAGTTTTCTAACTTGGTTGTTGTACCATGGTGGCTCTTTACCATCTCTTACAATCTTCCTTGGCACATACTCATCTAATGCATAATGCACGATGGTTTTGAACTTTGTCCACTGATCCTCAACACGATCTGTTGAGCCATCAGGTACTCTGAAATCTGCTTTTTTGTCACTTTTGCTAAACAGTAAAATCTTCCTGCCTTTTTTAATATTTCTATTTACGGCTGAAATCATCAATGCAGTAACCGCTTTATGATAGCTGATTCCCTTTTGTGCATTAACTGTTTCAAATATTTTGGGTCTGTCTGTCACCAGAAGGTGTAATATATTATCGCCACAAGTTGGTTCTCTGTTTAGCTGCTCAAGGTAGTTTTCAGACAATGCACTTTAAAAAAATTCCTAGATTCTTTGTCCCTGCCACACGTTATAAACATTTGAGTCTCCCAGTCTATATCTGGCAAATTAAAATCTCCACCCAGAACTATAACATGGTTGGGAAATGTACTCAAAATATTTTCCAAATTTTCCTTCAGGTGCTCCTCCAAAACAGCTGCTGAGCCAGGGGGCTTATAGAGTCATCCAATTACCATGTTGACCATGACCTTCACCCAAATTATTTCACATTTTGGATCTCCGTCAATTTCCTTTGATACTATTGCAATTTTTATCACTATAAACATGCCTCCCCCTTCACTGTCCAGCCTGTCTCTGCGGTATACATTCGAATCTGAGATTAGAATTTCATTACTGTTTACATCTGGTTTCAGCCAACTTTCTCTCCCTAGTATTATGTGGGCATTGTGACTGTTTATTAATAAGAGCAGTTCTTGGACCTTTCTATAGACGCTCCTGCAGTTTACTATTACCACATTAATATTGTTATGCCCTGTTGTGCTTTGCCTACTACTACCTTGTCGTGTCTCAGGTGGTGTCTTGTGGGGCCTAGGGAGGGAATTCTCTAACCTAAAAAACCCACATGTGCACTCCACACGTACTCTGCTACCCTTGTAGCCGCTTTCTGCGTGTAGTGCACGCCTGACTTATTCAGGGGGACCCTACATTTCTCCACCCGATAGCAGAGGTCAAGAAATTTGCACCCCAGATCTCTGCAGAATCATCTGAGCCTCTGGTTTAAGCCTGCCACTCGACTCCAAACCAGAGGACCATGATCGGTTCTGGGAACAATACTACAAATAGTTAGCTCAGATTCCACCCCGCAAGCAAGGCTTTCTGCCTTCACCAACTCCGCCAACCGCCTGTATGAACTGAGGTTGACCTCTGAACCCAGACGGCAGGAGTCATTGGTGCCGACATGAGCAACAATTTGCAGTCAGGTGCACCCAGTGCTCTCTATCGCTGCTGGCAGGGCCTCCTCCACATCTTGGATGAGACCCCCCGGCAAGCAGACAGAGTGAACACTGGCCTTCTTCCCCGACCTTTCCGCTATTTCCCTAAGGGGCTCCACCACCCGCATAACGTTGAAGCTCCCAGTCACTAATAAACCCCTCCCCCTGTGTGCCTGCTCGGACCTTGCTGAAGGAAGGGCCACATGACCACTCACAGGCAGAGTGGGCAATGCCACATGGCCAGCCTCCACACTGACCCTCCGCCTTGTGCGACGCAAATGCCGCTGAACCCGCCAGTCCCCTTGGGGAGAGGGTGGCCTAACTGCGCCTGGTAACTGCGAAGATGTCTCGACAGTAGGGACCGTGGGTGAAGCATGTAACACCTGGGGTGTTCAGTGCAACGCACCAGACTCCCCACTGCCGCTACACTCCGAGGCAGCAGCCTGAAGACGGCTGACCATGGCCATCAACACGTTCAGCTGTTCACAAACAGTGGCCAACTCCTCCTGTGTCCATATACAGCAGTCACACATCCTATCCATCCTAAGAAATCTACAATTTTTTGTAGAATGAAATGAGACTGCCAATGTACAAAGCCTGCATGCTCCAATAACACTGTTGATTTACCATGAATGGTTTTTCAGGTGAAGCTCATAGACAACAAACCTTTCCTCAGACTGCCAGTTTGCCATCTCCAGCCTATCCTTTAATGAAGAACTGGTTGAAGCTTCTGCGTACATTTACATGTATCTTCCAATATATGTAAAACTGATCAGTTTACCTCTTCTGAAGTCATCCCATATGACTTTCCCAGTGATTCTTAACCTAGAAGAAAGAGAACAATAATAATAAAAAAAGATTCAATGGAAAGTTTCAATACTGTGAACCTAAGTTTTAGAACATGGAAATAATACATGAATAGTTCTGGTTGATGCTAAGAGTAGACTAAATGCCATCTGGGATGCCTTGTTGCTAACACTTGTGTTAGCAGTGAGTTAGTTCATTACATCTTAGTAACCTGTAAGAGAGAAAAAAAAACAGGTAACATGTTTTTATAGTTGAATTTTAATCTTTCTGTCTAGTTTGGAGTTTTGTTTAGTGTGTTAGTCAGAGTTTATTTGGTGACAATTCTATTAAACAGAGCTTATGTGGAACAGAACAGCTGGGTTTTGAGACAGTTGAGGTTTCAAGATTTAGTATGAAAGGGAGAAAGTTTTGGAGCAGCCATGGGCTGATATCTCTGAAGGAAAGTAAGTCCGTGACTGATGGAGTTTAGTGCAGGTGTTGTAAAAGCAGAAATGTATGGAGATGTCCTGTATGAAAAGGAGTCATGATTCATTCATACTAGGTTAAAAATGTGGATAGTTATGCAGTTTATTTATTGATAGGTTTATAACTACTACAGTGAATTCTGGTTTCATTAAGTTGGGCTTATCAAAAGCAATTACTGTTAAGATAATTTTGAAGAGAAGTTTCAAAGATATTCTTGGTGAATCATAAGAAATGAGATGAGCAAGAAGTTGTTGATAATGATAAATCTGAATTTGATAACAGAAAATTCAGCAGAGGCAACTAAGTGACTGGGTGGCAGGAGTTTTGTGAGGCTTTAGGGAATCCTAAAGATGTTTCTTCCATGCTGTGCTTTATACATCAAAAGCTGTCCCACAGGGTGAGCAAAATAAAGCTGCCTCAGAAAATATTTGCAATAACACTTATTGGGAATTCATCTTGACCACAAATATCGCAGAAAATACTGGAAATGGCCACCAATGGTGTTGATATAGCACTATGCTCAATTTATTGAACTGTGAAATGCAAATGGCAGTTGTGCCTGAGCGATAGCAGCCTCTGCTGTAGCTCTTCCTGCATGTGAGGATTATTTAAGTTCACCTTACCATTAAATTATTCCCCATGAACCATGGAAGGGGGGGGGGGGGGCTTGCATGCCTCAACGATACATATGGCCGTACTGTAGGTGCAACCACAATGGAGGGGTATCTGTTGAGAGCCCAGACAAACGTGTGGTTCCTGAAGAGGGGCAGCAGCCTTTTCAGTAGTTGCAGGGGCAGCAGTCTGGATGATTAACTGACCTGGCCTTGCAACATTAACCAAAACAGCCTTTCTGTGCTGGTACTGTGAACGGCTGAAAGCAAGGGGAAACTACAGCCGTAATTTTTCCCGAGGGCATGCAGCTTTACTGTATGGATAAATGATGATGGCGTCCTCTTGGGTAAAATATTCCAGAGGTAAAAGAGTCCCCCCATTTGGATCTCCGGGTGGGGACTACTCAAGAGGACATCGTTATCAGGAAAAAGAAAACTGGCGTTCTACAGATCGGAGTGTGGAATGTCAGATCCCTTAACCGGGCAGGTAGATTAGAAAATTTAAAAAGGGAAATGGATAGGTTAAAGTTAGATATAGTGGGAATTAGTGAAGTTCGGTGGCAGGAGGAACAAGACTTTTGGTCAGGTGAATACAGGGTTATAAACACAAAATCAAATAGGGGTAATGCAGGAGTAGGTTTAATAATGAATAAAAAATAGGAGTGCAGGTAAGCTACTACAAACAGCATAGTGAATGCATTATTGTGGCCAAGATAGACATGAAGCCCACACTTCCTACAGTAGTACAAGTTTATGGGTGACTGGGTGACTGGAATTCAAGAGTAGGAAAAGGGAGAGAAGGAAAAATAGTAGGTGAATATGGATTGGGGCTAAAAAATGAAAGAGGAAGCCGCCTGATAAGAGTTTTGCACAGAGCATAACTTAATCATAGCTAACACTTGGTTCAAGAATCGTGAAAGAAGGTTGTATACGTAGAAGAATCCTGGAGATACTAAAAGGTATCAGATAGATTATATAATGGTAAGACAGAGATTTAGGAATCAGGTTTTAAATTGTAGGACATTTCCTGGGGCAGATGTGGACTCTGACCACAATCTGTTGGTTATGACCTGTAGGTTAAAATTGAAGAAACTGCAAAAAGGTGGGAGTTTAAGGACACGGGATCTGGATAAGCTGAAAGAACCAGAGGTTGTACAGAGTCTCAAGGAGAGCATAAGGGAACAATTGACAGGAATGGGGGAAAGGAAAACAGTAGAAGAAGAATGGGTAGCTCTGAGGGATAAAGTAGTGAAGGCAGCAGAAGATCAAGTAGGTAAAAAGACGAGGGCTAGTAGAACTCCTTAGGTAACAGAAGAAATATTCAACTTAATTGACGAAAGGAGAAAATATAAAATTGCAGTAAATGAAGCAGGCAAAAAGGAATACAGACGTCTCAAAAATGAGATAGAGAGGAAGTGCAAAATGGCTAAGCAGGCATGGCTAGAGGACAAATGTAAGGATGTAGAGGCTTATCTCACTAGGGGTAAGATATATGCTGCCTACAGGAAAATTAAAGAGACCTTCAGAGAAAAGAGAGCTACTTGTATGAATATCAAGAGCTCAGATGGAAACCCAGTTCTAAGCAAAGAAGGGAAAGCAGAAAGGTGGAAGGAGTATATAGAGGGTCTATACAAGGGCAATGTACTTTAGGACAATATTATGGAAATGGAAGAGGATGTAGATGAAGATGAAATGGCAGATACGATACTGTGTGAAGAGTGTGACAGAACACTGAAGGACCTGAGCCAAAACAAGGCCCCGGGAGTAGACAACTTTCCATTAGAACTACTGATGGCCTTGGGAGAGCCAGTCCTGACAAAACTCTACCATCTGGTGAGCAAGATGTATGAGACAGGCGAAATACCCTCAGACTTTAAGAAGAATATAATAATTCCAATCCCAAAGAAAGCAGGTGTTGACAGATGTGAAAATTATCGAACTATCAGTTTAATAAGTCACAGCTGCAAAATACTAACGCGAATTCTCTACAGAAGAATGGAAAAACTAGTAGAAGCTGACCTTGGGGAAGATCAGTTTGGATTCCATAGAAATATTGGAACACGTGAGGCAATACTGACCTTACGACTTATCTTAGAAGAAAGGTTAAGGAAAGGCAAACCTATGTTTCTAGCAATTGTAGACTTAGAGAAAGCTTTTGACAATGTTGTCTGGAATACTCTCTTTCAAATTCTAAAGGTGGCAGGGGTAAAACACAGGAAGCGAAAGGCTATTTACAATTTGTACAGAAACCAGATGGCAGTTATAAGGGTCGAGGGGCATGAAAGGGAAGCAATGGTTGGAAAGGGAGTGAGGCAGGGTTGTAGCCTATCCCCGATGTTCCTCAATTTGTATATTGAGCAAGCAGTAAAGGAAACAAAAGAAAAACTCGGAGTAGGTATTAAAATCCATGGAGAAGAAATAAAAACTTCAAGGTTTTCTGATGACATTGTAATTCTATCAGAGACAGCAAAGCATTTGGAAGAGCAGTTGAAAGGAATGGACAGTGTCTTGAAAGGAGGGTATAAGATGAACATCAACAAAAGCAAAACGAGGATAGTGGAATGTAGTCGAATTAAGTCGGGTGATGCTGAGGGAATTAGATTAGGAAATGAGGCACTTAAAGTAGTAAAGGAGTTTTGCTATTTGGGGAGTGAAATAACTGATGATGGTCGAAGTAGAGAAGATATAAAAAGTAGACTAGCAATGGCAAGGAAAGCGTTTCTGAAGAAGAAAAATTTGTTAACATTGAGTATAGATTTAAGTGTCAGGAAGTCGTTTCTGAAAGTATGTGTATTGAGTGTAGCCATGTGTGGGAGTGAAACATGGACGATAAATAGTTTGGACAAGAAGAGAATAGAAGCTTTTGAAATGTGGTGCTACAGAAGAATGCTGAAGATTAGATGGGTAGACCACATAACTAATGATGAAGTATTGAATAGAATTGGGGAGAAGAGGAGAGTGTGGCACAACTTGACAAAAAGAAGGGACCAGTTAGTAGGACATGTTTTGAGACATCAAGGGATCACAAATTTAGCATTGGATGGCAGCGTGTAGGGTAAAAATCATAGAGGGAGACCAAGAAATGAATACACTAAGCAGATTCAGAAGGATGTGGGTACTGGGAGATGAAGAGTCTTGCACAGGATAGGGTAGCATGGAGAGCTGCATCAAACCGGTCTCAGGACTGAAGACCACCACCACCACCACCACCACCACAACAACAACAACAACAACAACAACAACAACAACAACCATTAAATTTGCCCCACAGTTAAAAATCGCAGGGAGAGACATTAGCCATTTGTAGTGGCCAGGAGATTGCATTGCCTCTGCTGGCTATCATCTCCTCCCCAAACACCTCACCCACTTGTGACAAGGTTGTCAAGTTGGTGTGTGCCATTGCTCCATCGTGCTGAAAATATCCATATAGCCTTTCATCCTCTGTCAGTTGATCCACATATGGATTGAATAGTTACTGGACATACCAGTTAGCATTAGCAGTTAGTGATAGGCTTGTCTCATGATGTGGATACCAGACACTGCGCATCAAATGCCAGTCTTGAGAATATGCATTTGCTGTTCAGAGTACTGATGGGGATTTTCTGATGCATAGGTGCATGTTCTGTGAGTCCACACACGCTGACAAGCTGAACCAGAACCAGGTCTTTTTTTATAATGTTTTGACATGCCTCCAGTGTGTCAATATTTTGTAGATCAGTTTTATTTTGCTCACCCTGTACTAAGGAGAATGTTTCACCAAACACTGTAATCATTCTCAGTTGTTTCATATTGTACAGATGTTTGTCTCACAAATGTTCCAGACACAACAAGCCACATGTTTTGTAATTATTATATAGTTGCATGGAATAAGGCAATGCAAGACTTTCTTTGATAATTATGTGATTGAATACATATGGCACAAACAATGTCAGAATATTTCAAAGGTTTTTTTTCACCTTATGAGAACTGTGCATAGATATATGTAATGGAAAACAGTGTTCACTAGGCTTAGAGCTCTGGCACACTTGGACACTTTGACTTAGAAATGTTCCTCCACTGTGATTTGTGACACTATGATGTTGACACAGTACATCCACATTTCCACTTCTTAACACTGTGTGCTCACAACTTATTGGCCAAAACCACATCTGTTGTTTGTGATTCACAGTATAAATTTCCACTTTAGTTACTGCACTGATGTTGCTTGTGCACCAGGAATGAAGTCAGTCTCAGAACTTTTTGGATGGATGGTGGATGTTTTAATATCCACATCATTTGTATCTTTCTTCCTCACTCAGCTCCTCCCTCCCGTGGGGACCGTCATTCCAGAACATCCAACAATCCCTATATTCATGCTCGATATTTGAAAGGAGGAATGGTGCTGCAGTCTCCTACCGTAAACGAGTTCTAGAAAGTTAGAGTGAGTGGCTGCCTTTCTAAGAATTTCTCTCTCTGTAATAATTATAGATACTCATGATCATGAAAAATAACCCTCCATCAAATTTCCTGTCTACATTGATACACCAAATGTTCCTATAAATTACTTCTTCAGAATCTGATGTAAGCCGTCATGGTAGATTGTACGTGTCAAGTGAATGGGTACAAATCTTTTAGCATGAATCCTAGTGGAAAGGTTATTTCAACTAAATCACCATCTAGTCCATGAGGTGGATTAAAACATTATGAAGATCAGTGTACATGATGGCACCCATAGTTGGACTCAAAATGAATAAAATTTTGAAATGAAGTCTTGCAGTTTTCTTTCCGGTCACTTACACACAGTAAGTGCAAGATTTTATTCTCAATGTAGATCCGATGTAAATCCACATATGCTGAAGATTATGTTAGTATTCACAAATTGTTTCACTTCTGGTACACATTTTCCCTGAAACCAGTAACAGCAATGTTGTAGGCATTCCTTACCACCTATAATATCAGTGCTTCACTAAATTTTCTTGTTACTGGCAAAATGTGCAAGCATGCATAACACTTATATACAGCTCCAGAGATATCACTATCATATAAATTTTCAGCACTATATACTGATTGTGGTAACGTAACCAACATAAGCGAACAGAAAATCAATGATAAAAATTCTGGAATCAAATTCAAAGATGCATCAAAGGGCTCCATTATATGCCAACAGTTGTGAAAAAGATCTCTCAATACATTTAAAAAATTATCCATTCAAAACATTCCAATTTCATGAAGCTTAAGCCTGTTGCTATGTTAAGTGCAGTGGTGGATAACATTATGACAGAGATAAGACAAGTAAAAAAATGATCTTGTGGTGATTACAGACAGGGAAACAATATATATCAAAATAAAAGCAAGAAGCTCTGCAATGTTTCTAAAACTTATTGCCATAAGTGTTTAACACAAACATCATCATTGCAAATGTGCCAGTGCTACATTTTCTGACACAATGGTCTAGAGTAAATAAAAAAGTACAGTTATACAATTCCATACTATAATAACCATGTGATAAATTTAAGTAGCTAGATTTGCTAGCTCAAAGTGAAATAATCTATGAAGAACACACAAGCCATGAATTGCACATAAACAGAAAGAGAAAGGTCTAGCTAATTTCCCAGGTAAGTGATGTGTGCAATAATGCTTGTGAGGAAGAAGGGGCAGTTGATCTAGATTACAACCATGAGTATATTTTAGGATAAAGAAGCTTTACACTAGTGTTCAGGGGTGTAGCTCAGATGTGCCTACATCCTATTCACATAATTCGTATATGCTTCACACAGACTTAAATTCACATGAGAGTAATGTATTATTTTTGTGTTATAATGTACAGGACTTAAGAAAAAATAGACAATTTTTAAACTTTCATTGCACAATTCACTCCACATGTAGCAGCTGTCACAGAACACCTGAAATCAATGAATAACATTCACTATTTCAAAAAGGAAGATTGTAGCCTAGCAACCTATTATCATAGAGTACATAATAAAGGTGGTGGGGTTGCCACATTCTTGAGGAAATTTAAACTTACAGCCACCATAGAAAAAAGTGCTGTGGGTGAACAAGTTTTGTGTTGACTAGTTTTGTGTTGCAATTGTCAAGTTTGTATTTCATACTGTTCCTTTCCTTGCTGTAGGCATATATAGATCCCCCTCTGGAAATTTTGATACTGATACTTTCATGAAACCACTTGATAGAGTTTTGAGTAAATTGATATCAGGTTGTATAGTGTAAAGTAAATCTCATAATACCTGGAGACTTTAGCATGGAGCTAATGATCTTCTTGGACTAATACCCATTAGAACAGTTAACACACATATAAATCAAGAGGAGGAAGAGCAGCATCTATTCTAAACTTTTAATCCTTTTATTGCATGTCGATTTCAGTTAGGTTGCAGCTATCTTCGGTGCAGTTATATTCAAGTCATGATGACTCATTGTGAATGAAATTACACATGTACCACTTTTATCTATTCCTTATCTGTAATGTCAGCTGGTACTATGTGCAGTTTCATTTATGATGAGTCATTATGGCTTGAATGTAACTGCACTGAAGATACCTATATAGTAGCTGAATTTGATCTGTAATAAACGGATTAAAAAATTATGAGTGATGCTGCCCTATCTCTTATCTTGGATCTCATTAATGTGGTCATGGAGTACATTGTTCCTGATGGAAACAAACTTGAAGTATTAATTGATAAAACACGATAAAGCAAATTCTGACCACATCACCTCAGCAGGCATAATAAATGGCCACTTCTCAGTTAAGATACTAGTGCTGAACAGTAATACCAATTTCAAACCAGGGAAATTGTATAAGCACAGGAGAATACTATCTGTAAAAAGCATTGCATATGATCTCAATCAGTGATCTTTGGAATCAGTAACTACTATCATTAGGGTCAACAATAAATAGATCATATTCTTAGCAGCTGTGCCTGGGCACATAAATAGTACCTTACCATTAAAAACAGTAAGTATTCATAAAACTCCATCTCTAAGATCAAAAGCTATGCAATTATATGTTAAAACAAGAGATCTGGAAGAGATAATTGAAAACACATAACCTACTTGGACTGACTAATTCTGAATTTGACAAAGAACTCTACAAGCAGGACAAATTGGTTCTGTTAGGAAGTCAGGAAGTTAAAAGACAATAAGTGTCTGATCACTATGTATGCCAGTGACACATCTCGCATCTGCTGTGCAGACATTGAGCTCAGCCTTACTGAAGCGATTTAAGTCAAAAGCTCACTTCAAAAGAGACAACTTAAAAATTAAAATAGGAAAATTGAATATTGTTATCTTCAAACCTGGTGGCCCAAATAGACAAAATATTGTGAATAATTAGAATCTGTCAAAAACCCGTTCAGAATGATTGGATTTATACATAGATGACTCATTTTTGTGGAAGCAGCTAGTTGATCATGTAAGCATCATTATGTTAGTGAAAGGAGACACTAAAGTCACTAATAGGAACATGTGTGTATGGCATCATTGGCCAGGAGTCCTGGTGTAAGTCTTTTTACTTGACTCATCTTCACCAGTTGTGTGTCGATGATGATGAAATGGTAATGAGGACAACACATATACCCACTCTCGAGCAGAGAAAATCATCAACCCAGCTGGAAATCAAACCAGGCCCCCTGTGATTGAGAGTCACCAATGCTAACCACAAAAACATGAGCTGTTGACAACATACATGCAAATTCACAACCATGATACACTACATAAAACACACTTTCATGTGGTTAACAGAAAATTAATTTTAACAGCAAGAAGTTTTAAGTGTCAAAGGACCAGTGTTTCATAATTTGCTACCAAACCATTTTAAGATTTTGACAGGAGACGTTTTTAAAAAGTAGCTGAAACAGTGGCCTATCCATAAATACCAATACGATTGGATTTAATATGAATAATACAGTAAGCAATAATTCTCCCGTGAAAATAAATAGAGCAGTAAATTTACAAATAAAACAAAATTTGCACTATAGAATGAATGTTGGAGCCATTTTAATTATTTGATTGTAGCAGTTTAGAGAAAATAGTGCTGCATTTTGTACTTTGTTGACATTGCCCATGGATGTAAAATTACCTTTTACAAGTAGAAAATAAATTTGATTTTGAATGTTGTCTTTCCTTAAGATTGAAAAATATCTGAAATATCTGTTCTCCCACTGAATACTATGTACCTGTTGCCATCATGGAATTGTCCAATATTTCTCTTCTGTCAAAATATGCATAGTGGGAGTGTTGCGAAACAACTGGAGCTTTTATTGGAAACCTGCATTCTGTATCTTGATTTTAGGTATTCTGTATTGTAAAAATCATTCTATTAATGCAACCACAAAAAACAATACCATGTACAAGATATTGTCATCTTATCTACCTCAAGGGTACAGTAAGAAATTTTGCTGCCAATCTTAAGGTGCTTTTGCATCTGTGCAGCTTCCCATGTGCACGGGATGAATGTCGCCATTGCATGAAGAGGCAAGGAGGTGCATACATTGGTGTAAAGTCATGCACATCTCTGATTTGTGTGCAGGGACCACTGTGCACAAGCACATGCGTCTCCACATCCCAGACATAGAGACATATGCAACAATTATGTGCCTGTCCTTGGTTCCGCTGGAGGGAGGAGGGGGAGTAGCGACCTTAGCAGCACATGTCTCCAGTTACTACCAGAACTGTGTGTCCATAAAGTACTTTTTGTTTTGTAAATGAAATCAGAAACCCAACATTTATTTCTTCATCAGCTGCCAGCCAGACCTTTTATGTTGCAGATCCATATACCACAGAAACTGCTCCCCTCTGTGCTTCACAAATTTCAACCCCCTAGCTATCTGGCTCTTAGCCAGCAAACTGAATTCATCAGAGCATCCATGAAATGTCCAGACATTTCAGATTATTTCTAATACTTCAGTCTATGAATTCTCCACATGAAGCAAAAATATACATTCATAATATCAACTGAAGAGCTGTACAAGCAGTTTGATTTGATAGTTGGTCCTTTATTCATAATATTAAGTTTTCTCATTATAATTACACATTTTGCAAGATATATAAAGTACATGTACTTGCATATTCTTGATCTCACACACTATTTTATATTCTGGGTAACTGCAGCTGTTGAAAGCCACAATGTTAGGAAGAACTCCGCTAATCGATGGTAACATTGTCGTTTACTAAAACAAAACTGGTTTTTGGATCTAAAGCCACATCATAGGCATACCCATTGCTTCTAGTCAAAATTAGTATTCAGTGAATAGTGCTATTCAGTGAATAAAGTCTAAAGCTGCATCATCAGGTGCAACAACATTAAAAGATCATAGACATATCCATTGCTCCTAGTCAAAATTTATTATTCAGTGGATATTACTATACATTGAATACAGTTGTCACTATTCACTGAAAAGTAAGTTTTGACTAGGAATGATGGATATGCCCATGATTTTTTAATGTTGTTGCACCTAATGATGCAGTTTTAGACCCTGAAACTGGTTGTGTTTTAATAAACAACAATGCTATCAGCTGCTAGCAGGGTTCTTCTTAAAATCATATTCTTGATCTGTTCATTGTAAATATTATCCAGCAAGTGTTTTGTTCCTCACAGGAAGTCTTATAAGTAATGCTGGGTGGCACTTAGCCTGCCTTTATAAGACATGGTTATGCGGCAGTCTTACTGTTGCATATTGCCAACACACTTGGCTGGCTCTGATAAACAAACCCACTGCCCACTGGCCAGCCACACAGGAGCATTTAACCTAGAAGCTGCAACTTGATATAATCACTGGAGTAGTGTGTTTGCTTCTCTCTAGGTGGGAATGGAATCACTCATGTACACTTGTTGAAAAAAAGAGGCATGCATCTAAACATGTGTCTCTACTTGGGTGTGGTATAAAAAACACCTTTAATTTAAGCTGCTTAAAAACTTTCCGAGTAGCTCAGAATAACAAAGTCAGAATAACTCTTTGGTGTAGTGAATAGCAGCTTGCTTTAAAAATGCTTATGTGTAAGAGAATGTACAGAAGAAGGAAGAAATATCTAACAACTCTTGAGTACACAATTAGGTGCTTGCCACTTGACTTAGTCACATTGTTTTAATACCTATGGGTACTGTTATTTTCTATGAGGTCAGGTGGATCAGTTTTAATAAAAGGAAATGTACAACATAACAATGAAAAAATGAATGCAACAATATTATGAAAAGGGTAGTTGTTACTCACCGTATAGTGGAGATGCTGAGTCACAGATAGGCAAAACAAAGAGACTGTCAAAAAGTGAGCTTTCAGCCACACACTTGCCACATGCCTGCATCCACAAACATGACACACACACACATGACCACAGTCTCTGGCAGCTGAAGCGCATGATGGTAGAGGCAACCGGGTGGTGAGGGTAAGAAGGAGGCTGGGCTTGGGAGAGGGAGGGAGTGGTAGCCGGGTATGGGTAGGGGACAGAAAATGCTGCTTGTCAGTGCATACAGGGAAGAAGTGGAGAGAAAATAGGGCAGGTAGGTGCAGTTGGGAGGTTATTATAGACAGAGGGTGGGGTGAGGAAGGTGGGGGGGGGGGGGGGCAATGTTGTAGAAAAGAAAAAAGAGAGAAGTAAAAAGACGGAGGATGCATTGATGGAATGGAGGGCTGATTATTGTTGGAATTTGGAAAGGGAAGGGACTAGATGGGTAAGGACAATGACTAATGAAGCTTGAGGCCAGGATGGTTATGGGAATGTAGGATATATTGCAGGGAGCATTCCCACCTGTGCAGTTCAAGAAAGCAGGTGTTGGTGGAAAGGATCCAGATGTCACAGACTGTGAAGCTGTCGTTGAAATGAAGAATGTTGTGTTGGGCAGTGTGCTCAACAGGAGGTAGTCCAACTCTTTCTTGGACACAGTTTGTCCGTCGCCATTTATGCAGACAGACAGCTTGTTTGTCCATGTAGAATGCAGCACAGTGGTTGCAGCTTAGCTTGTAGATCACATGGCTGGTTTCACAGGTAGCCCTGTCTTTGATGGGATAGGTGATGTTTGTGACCAGACTGGAGTGGGTGGTAGTGATGGGAGGATGTATAGAACAGGTCTTGCATCTAAGTCTACTACAGGGATATGAGCCATGAGGCAAGGGATTGGGAGCAGAGGTTGTGTAGGGATGGACAAGGATATTTTGTAGGTTCGTCAGGTGGTGGAATACTACTGTGGGAGGTGTGGGGAGGGTAGTGGGTGGGACATTTCTCATTTCAGGGCACGACAAGAGATAGTCAAAATCATGTCAGAGAATGTAATTCAGTTGCTCCAGTGCTGGATGATATTGAGCCATGAGGGGAGTTCTCCTCTGTGGCTGGACAGTGGGAATTTGGAAGATGGTGAGTGACTGGAAAGATAAGGCACAGGAGATCTGTTTTTGTACAAGATTGGGAGGATAACTGCAATCTGTGAGGGTCCCAGTGAGACCCTCGGTATTTTTTGAGAAGGACTGATTGTCACTACAGATGCAATGCCCATGGGTGGTTGAACTGTATGGAAGGGACTTCTTGGTACAGGATGGTTGCTAGGTTTGTTATGGACAGGGGTACTGATGAAGCCATTTTTGAGGTAGAGGTCAACACCAAGGAAGATGGTTTGTTGTGTTGAGTAGGACCAGGTGAAGTGAATTGGGGAGAAGGTGTTGAGGTTCTGGATGAATTTGGATAGAATGTCCTCACCTTCAATCGAGATCACGAAAATGTTATCAATGAATGTGAACCAGGTGAGGAGTTTGGGGTTCTGGGTGTTTAGGAAGGATTCCTTTAGATGGCCCATGAATAGGTTGGTATAACATCATGCCATCTGGTGCCCATAGCCATACCTCAGATTTGTTTGTAGGTAGCACCTTCAAAGGAGAAACAACTGTATGCGAGGATATAGTTGGCAATGGTGACCACCTAAAAACTGATCCCAATCTTACGATCCTTCCTGCTGACAAAGGCTCCACCACTGTTGTTTAGAACTGCAAAAGTTACCTGCCAGAAGGACTCCACCAGCTGTCAGATTCAGCCAGCTACAAACCCTGCCACAGTGACCCCATTCCAGAAATCCAGCAGCATCTCTGGTCTCTCCTCAAATCCTTAGGCCCATCCCAGAACATTTCCCTGGAGTCCATTCTCTCCCCACACCTATCACTCCCTGCATTCCTACCTTCTACATTCTTCCTAATCTCCATAAACCCAACCATCCAGGATGCCCCATTGTGGCCGGTTATTGTGCCCCCACTGAGAGAATATCTGCTATTGTAAACAAACACTTTCAGCCTATTACCTGCAACTTACACTCCTATATTGCAGATACCAACCATTTCCTCCTCTGACTTTCCACAGTTCCTGTTCCTTTACCACATGGTGACCTGCTAGTCACTATTGATGTCACCTCCTTTTACAATAATGTCCCTAATGCCTATGGCCTTATTACTATTGAACACTACCTATCACAACAGATTCCAAACCTACAACCTCCTTCCTTGTTGCCATGACCAACTATTCCTCATGCACAGATACTTCTCCTTTGAAGGCATTATCTACAAATACATTTGGGGTACAGCTATGGAAAACCAAATGCCACCATCTTATGCCAACCTATTCATGGGCCATATAAAGAAACCCTTCCTACAGACCCAAAATCTCTCACTTGGTTTAGATTCACTGATGACATGTTCATGATCTGGATCAAGGCTGAGGACACCCTGGCCACATTCCTCCAGAACCTCAACAGTCCCCCCCATTCACTTCATTTGGTCCTACTCAACCCAACAAGCTACCTCCCTTGATGTTGAACTCCACCACAAAGACGGCTTCATCATTCCCTCTGCCCATATCAAATCTACCAACCACCACTTTGACAGCTGCCACTGCTTCCAAACAAGGAAGTCTGTTCCACACAGCCCAGCCACCCATGACCGTTGCAGTCCCTTTCAAAATATACTGAGGGTCTGGCAGAGGCCTTCAAGACCATAATTACCCCCCCCCCCCCCCCCCCCCACTCAACCTAGTACAAAAATGGATCTCTCATGCTTTATCTTTCCAGTCACTCACCACCTTTCAAATTCCCACTGTCCAGCCAATGGAGCAAATGAATTAGATTCTCCACCAGGGTTTTGACTACCTCTCACCTTGCCCTGAAATGGGAAATGTCCTACCCACTATCCTCCCCATGCCTCCCACAGTGGAATTCTGCTGCCTACCAAACCTATGTAATGTCCTCGTCCACTACTACATAACTCCTGCTCCCAACCCTTTGACTCATGGCTCATATCCCTGTAGTAGATCTAGATGCAAGACCTGTCCCATATATCCACCTACCACCACCCACTCCAATGCGGGCACAAATGTCACCTATCCCATCAAAGGCAGGGCTGGCTGTGAAACCACCATGCCACATTCTAGGTGAGCATGACAACCAACAAGCTGTCTGTCCACATGAATGGTCACCAACAAACTGTCACCAAGAAACAGTTGGATTGCCTCGTTACTAAGCATGCCACCCATTACAACATTCTTCATTTCAATGACAGCTTCACAGCCTGTGCCATCTGGATCCTTCCCACCAAAATCAGTTTTTCTGAATTGCACAGGTGGGAATGCTCGCTGCAATATATCCTACATTCCCGTAACCTTCCTGGCCCTGGGCTTCGTTACTCATAGTCCTTACCCATCTAGCCCCTTCTCTGTTTCCATTCCAGTACTACATAGCCCTCCACTTCACTAAAGCAACTTCAGTCTTTTTACTTCTCTCCTTTTCTGCAACCTGACTCTGCCCCACACTCCATCTAACTTTCTGACTGCACCCAGCTGCCCTACCATCACTCCACTTCTCTCTGTATGCTTCCACAAGAAGTACCTTTCATCCCTACCCCTACCCTGCTATCCCCCCCACCCTCTCTGCCACACTCTCCTCCTTACCTCCACCACCTGGTTGCCTCTCCACCAGAGAGTGTGGTTTTGTGTGCGAGTTGTGTGTTGTGGGTGTTTTTTTTAATAATTTCAGAAAAGGCTTTGTTGGCCAAAAACTCACTTCTCACTTTCTGACAGTCTTTTCGTTATGCCTATCAGCAGCTCAGCATCTCCACTATATGGTTAGTAATAACAATCCTTTTCATAAAATGGACAACTTAATTTTTTTAATTTATTTATTTTTTTAAAATTTTGTTGAAGTGTAGTGCCGCCGTGGAGAAAGATGAAACATTACTCTGGTGTGAGATATTTGTGAGTGCTGCTTAAGTATTCTGTATCCTTAAGAGGTCTGATTAAATATGGAGACAAGGAATTCAGTGTGTGGGCATCTTTGAGAAAAAGATTACATTCTTTTCACAAAAGGTTCTTATGAAAATTTGACAAACCAATGCCTGAAACTGTCCATAGAAGAACCGTGTGCACAAGAGTAAAGATGCTAGGATGATGCATACAGAGGTTTACATGTGGTCATTTTTCCTGCAAATGGAATTCAGTGCCTATGGAACATTGAAAGGTAGAACAGATAATAGTACAGAGCATCATTGTCTCTTTGTTGAACATTTATGAACATGCAGTAAAATGAATCATTCAACATGTAATTCCTATAATAAGCAAGTTGATTGACAACTTTGCAAAGGACACAGTAGTATATGGCAAAGGGGTTGACTTACATTCAAGAAGATAACTGTAAGTTTAAAGACTGCTCAAAAAGAATTAAGAGAAAAGCTAAAATGCTGCTTTGGAAACACTGCTTGTCTGTAATAGAATATGCCAGTCTAAAATAACTAACATTTATGTTCAAGACTGAAAACTGAAAACTCTTATAGCTTTCAGATGTGTGTGTGTGTGTGTGTGTGTGTGTGTGTGTGTGTGTGTGTGTGTGTGTGTGTGTGTGTACACTCTCACACCCAATTATGCTCTTGCTCATGCTCACAAAAGCACAATCTGTTCACCTATGTCATCCTCACTGAAAATACAATCCTGGGACTGCAGTTTTGTAGACTGGCTGGGAAGAGAGGTTGAGTCAGGTGGAGTAGGCAATGGGAAAAGGAAGCAGGCAGTAGAAGTGAGGGTTGAGGAAGGGTGGCTGATGGCTCAGAGGGAGGCATCCGGTGTGTGGGTTAGGAATATGGGAGGAGATGAAGCAGCTGCATAGGATAGGAATGCAAAACACAGGCACCGGTGATTTAATGCAGTGCACAGTGATGGTGATATTTCATACAGTGCACAGTGATGATGATGGTGATGATGATGAGGGGAAGTAGGTTTCAAAGTGTGTGACAGAATAGAGGATGGGGAGACTACGGGGAAGAGGGTGTGGGTGCAGATTCAGTAAATTTAGGGTCCTGGGGTAAGGTGGAGAAGGGTGTGCAGCAGGGGGTTACCAGAGATTGAGGACAGGTGGATTACAGGAATGAAGGATTTATTGTGAGGACAGCTCACATCTACACAATTCAAAAAAGCTGTTGTTGGGAGAAAGGATCCAGATGATATGGGTTGTGAAACAGCGACTGAAATTGAGCATGTTGTAGTCAGTAGCATGCTCTGAATAAACCTTCCCTATTTCAACTGATGCTTCAGAATCTGTGCCATTTGGATCCTTCCTCCACTTATCAGCTTTTCTGCATTACATAAATGGGGTTGTCCTCATATCAAATCCTTCTTACCCGCAATCCCCCTGGCCTCAATCTCTACTAGCTCCCTGCCACACACCCATCTCCACCTTGCCCCAGGACCCTAACCTCAGTGATCTTGCACCTACACTCTCTTCACCACAGTTTCCCCTTCCTCCATACTTTCACAGCCCTCCAAACAACTACCAAGTCATCGTCACTGTGCACTGCACGAATTCATCGGTGCTGGTGCAAGTGTGTTTCATTGCTATCCCATGCAGCTGCTGCCTCTCCCTCCTACATTCCTCCCCTGTATACCTTCTGCCTCCCTCCAAGCCATCAGCCATCCTTCCCCAACCCTCCCTCCCACTCCCCACCTCCTTTCTCCTCTTTCTCACTCCACCCAACACAAAAGCCTCACTTCAGTCTACCTGCAGAACTGAATCTCAGCAGTGTCTTGGTGCTCATAGGTGCCACAGAATATGGTTGATGATTACCACCAGGTGCGTGACTGGCATATCATGCAACCAAAACTTTCACAGCAATGGGGACAAGGCAGGCAGCAATGATTCAGTCCAGTAGAGTTTGTTGAATGAGCTATCAATTGTGCCATTCTGCTAATTGGATATTGACCCTGCTTTGTAACTGGACATTCTTGTTCTCATTATTGACTTGCACTCTTTGCTCTGGTCTAAACAAACTTGGCTTTATTTATGGATTATGCATTCTTATCAGGAGACAACATAAAAAATAAGAAAGTTTGCAGTCTTGTCTACATGTCTGTCAAGTAGTTAATGCCTGCAGTATTTAATGAGATCCCACCCATCCTCTTAAATTAATTAATCCCACCACAATTTTTCCCCTCATTAGACTGTACTTTATCTAGACATTGGGATATTGCTGTGGCCAGCTGACTCACCTCCCTCCCCCCCCCCCCCCCCCACCTGCTTGACTGTTCTGCATGTGCTCCAGTACTGCCAACTGCTATATGTAACTTAGTCAGTGTATTTGATTTGACTTGGTTTCATGTATGAAGTGCTTGGTCTACGTGTCACCGTTCTGTTGGGCTTGCTCAGTTCTCTCGAGGAACATTCTAAAATCAAAGTGCATAAAGATTTCACTTGTCATGTACAGTGGATAAAGTAACTACATATTTGAGTACAAGAATTAAAAATTAAGACCTGCATCACTGAAGCAGTCTCAAAAGCACATGGTAAAAGGAAGAAAACAGATGGGAAAAATGACTCATAATTTTGAACACAGACATTTAAAAAGCCATTAGAGAAAAACAAGTAGCTTATTTGAAGTTTATTCAAACAAAAACATCAGAGAGATGGGAAACATACAAAATAAAAAGAAATACCAGAAAAAAATAGTGCACAAAGCACATCAAGAGCCATGGGGCTCATTCATAAACATCTTAGAACATGTTGTATGGCGGCATAATTCATATAATTTCAGGCAGAAGGGTTACCTTCACAGTCTCAGATGTTATTGAATTTAGCATACGTTAAAATTCAGGAGTAAGTAAGAAACATGTATTTATTTGTTCCCTCCAAAGAATTCCTGCCCTAAGATATAGGCTTCCAATGATGACACTGAGAACACCATTCTGAAGATACGAATTTCAGAAATTTTTTTAAAAAGCTGTATCTTTGTAACAGTTCTAGATATTTTGTTAGAGTTTTTTTTATTTGAAAGATAATTGCTTTATAAATACAAAGGTATCCTCCATTTGGACATATCTGTCAAAATTCTTTTATTGTTGCCTTTGAATTTTTTATAATTTACAGATTTTTTTTAACATCAATCCAGAAAAGTTAGATTTTTTTCTAAATTAGAGCTTCCACTTTTATGCTGGGCACATTTTATTTTAAAAAATAATTGTTTTTAACTTTCAAAGCTAATGTACGTCTTCACTGAAGTTGTTTCCAACTAATTTCTTTGTTACAGTGTTTATTTCTATTGTCTTTGTTGCAGTTATTTCTTGTTACTTTCTTTGTTGCAGTTATTTCTTTTCACTTTCATTGTTGCAGATATTTCTTACACTTTGCTGTAGTTTCTTGTCAGTTTCTTTGTCGTGGATGCTCTTTGCAGGTTTCTGTATTGTAGTTGTTCAGTGTTAATTTGTTTACTGAAGACGCTTCTACGAAATCTGAGACCATCCAGTGAGTTCTCAGTTTTCGAGAGGAATTTGTCAGTTGACACAGATGCAGTGTGTTTTCTGGAAAGTGCTGTTTGAAATGTCTTCTGACTGGGGCCACAGGAAAGTGAAGTGTGCTGACTATTTGCTTACACATAAAAGAGTGACATATAAGACAAACAAAAAAAGCAGACTTTGTTCAGGTTGAGAATAAGTGGTCTCCTTTGAAGACTCTGTTTCAAAGTGAAGATGTTTCCAGTGATGACTTTTTGTGTCCTAAATGTTTTCACAGAACAACAACAATGATAGTATCTGAACAAGATGAAGCCTCCCATGGTGCAGATGATGCAGATTTTGCATCAATAGAGGAAGAATTAAATACCCTGAATCAGTCAGCTACCAAGGTAGGTGTTAGTCCTGTTAAGAAATTGCAATTAGTGAAGTCAAGTCATAAGCTCTATCAAGAAAGAGCAGAGAAATTACTAAAGCTATGGCTGAATACACTACAGCAAAACTGAGCACACTCTTCAACGTAGAAATTCCATCTTCAGAAGAAAATGAACCAAAGCACTCTTGCACCTCTTCCCAGAAATTTTTCACAAATATCAATTCAGCTGTTGAATATTGTGCATCTTACAGTGAAAATGTGCAAGTTAGACCTATTATTCCAGAGACATTTTCAAAGAAAACAATTTTGAACCATATTCTATCAGTATCAAAGTACATGGTAGACAAATCAAGAAATGTGAGGTTTGTAAGACCAGATCTTTGGAAGACCAGATCCCTATTATGGTCATCCTGTGGAAGCAGGTCAAGTTCAAATAGTGCAGACATTTTATCTGGAAGATAAATGGAACTGTTCTCACCAGAGAGCTAGCAAAAAAGACACTATAACTGTAAGAGTTGAACATCAAAAGTTGTTGAAGTGAAGAGGTACATGACTCGCAAAATTAAAGAAAGTTTTGAAATATATAAGAACAAACTGCCTATTGGCTTCTGTCTCGGGTTCTTCGGCCGATGTTCATCTAATTATTTTACTGACGTTTTGCCAGCATGAGTGGCTGGCATTGTCAAAGCTTCACTCTCCATTGCTGGCGGTGAACTGGAGCCAAACTCGCAGCCGCAGACTATATGTACCTGGCGCGCCAATGTCCGAGGGCTTCTCTGCGATCATTTCCGGTGCGGTTCTCCTCTTGCTACCTGTGATGGTCATTCGCTGCAGTATGGGAAGCCAGGATCCATTTACATTAAGGCTTTCCTCTTTCTTGTTGAAGCTGTTCATGTGTTTTTGTATTTCTACAGCTTCTCTGAACAAGGGCGTGTGATAGTGCTTCTCTACAGCCAGAACTTCCGTGTCGGTGAATTTTATTACGTGGTCGGTCTCACTCAGTGCGTGCTCTGCCACGGTCGATTTCTCCACCTGCCCCAACTTGCAATGTTGCTTATGTTCTTTGATCCTGGTGTTGATTGATAGTCCAGTCATTCCGACAAACTTTTCCGCATGTGCATGGTATAAGGTATATTCCCAACATTGCAAGTGAGTCCCTTTTCTCCTTTGCTGATCTAAGACACTCTTTGATCTTCCTTGTTGGTTTGAAAATCATCTTTACACCATGTTTGTGCAATATACAGCCGATTCTGTGCGTCACTCTGGGAATGTATGGCAGAAAGGCCGTACCTGACATTTCTTTTTCTGTAAACATGGCGTAAAGACGATTTTCAAATTGACAAGGAAGATCAAAGAGTGTCTTAGATTGGCAAAGGATAAAAGGGACCCACTTGCAGTGTCAGGAATATACCGTATATCATGCACATGTGGAAAAGTTTATGTCGGAATGACTGGGCTATCAATCAACACCAGGATCAAAGAACATAAGCGACATTGCAGGTTGGGCCATGGCAGAGCACGCACTGAGTGAGACTGACCACGTAATAAAATTCACCGACATGGAAGTTTTGGCTGTAGAGAAGTACTAACACACGCAATTTTTCAGAAAAGCTGTATGTTTAGTGCTTCACTTTGCTTTTGCTGAGAACTAGTCTATAATTCTCCCGCAAGAAGTACAAGGGAATTATTGGAGTAATAACCAGATTTCAATGTTTACAGGAGTGATGTACACTCCTGGAAATGGAAAACAGAACACATTGACACCGGTGTGTCAGACCCACCATACTTGCTCCGGACACTGCGAGAGGGCTGTACAAGCAATGATCACACGCACGGCACAGCGGACACACCAGGAACCGCGGTGTTGGCCGTCGAATCACGCTAGCTGCGCAGCATTTGTGCACCGCCGCCATCAGTGTCAGCCAGTTTGCCGTGGCATACGGAGCTCCATCGCAGTCTTTAACACTGGTAGCATGCCGCGACAGCGTGGACGTGAACTGTATGTGCAGTTGACGGACTTTGAGCGAGGGCGTATAGTGGGCATGCGGGAGGCCGGGTGGACGTACCGCCGAATTGCTCAACACGTGGGGCGTGAGGTCTTCACAGTACATCGATGTTGTCGCCAGTGGTCGGCGGAAGGTGCACGTGCCCGTCGACCTGGGACCGGACCACAGCGACGCACAGATGCACGCCAAGACCGTAGGATCCTACGCAGTGCCGTAGGGGACCGCACCGCCACTTCCCAGCAAATTAGGGACGCTGTTGCTCCTGGGGTATCGGCGAGGACCTTTCGCAACCGTCTCCATGAAGCTGGACTACGGTCCCGCATACCGTTAGGCCGTCTTCCGCTCATGCCCCAACATCGTGCAGCCCGCCTCCAGTGGTGTCGCGACAGGTGTGAATGGAGGGACGAATGGAGATGTGACGTCTTCAGCGATGAGAGTCGCTTCTGCCTTGGTGCCAATGATGGTCGTATGCATGTTTGGCGCCGTGCAGGTGAGCGTCACAATCAGGACTGCATACGACCGAGGCACACAGGGCCAACACCCGGCATCATGGTGTGGGGAGCGATCTCCTACACTGGCCGTACACCTCTGGTGATCATCAAGGGGACACTGAATAGTGCACGGTACATCCAAACCGTCATCGAACCCATTGTTCTACCATTCCTAGACCGGCAAGGGAACTTGCTGTTCCAACAGGACAATGCACGTCCGCATGTATCCCTTGCCACCCAACGTGCTCTAGAAGGTGTAAGTCAACTACCCTGGCCAGCAAGATCTCCGGATCTGTCCCCCATTGAGCATGTTTGGGACTGGATGAAGCGTCGTCTCACGCGGTCTGCACGTCCAGCACGAATGCTGGTCCAACTGAGGCGCCAGGTGGAAATGGCATGGCAAGCCGTTCCACAGGACTACTTCCAGCATCTCTACGATCGTCTCCATGGGAGAATAGCAGCCTGCATTGCTGCGAAAGGTGGATATACACTGTACTAGTGCCGACATTGTGCATGCTCTGTTGCCTGTGTCTATGTGCCTGTGGTTCTGTCAGTGTGATCATGTGATGTATCTGACCCCAGGAATGTGTCAATAAAGTTTCCCCTTCCTGGGACAATGAATTCACAGTGTTCTTATTTCAATTTCCAGGAGTGTATTTTCAAAACAAGAGCACAAGTGTTGCAGTTATAAGTATGACACAAGACATGACTCAGCACATGCTTACAGTGCTACTGGTCATGGGAAGGGGCCGTGTGATGGTGTAGGAGGCCTGATGAAGCACCATGCGACAAGACATAATCTTTCCACACCAAATACAGCTGCAATTCAGAATGCTGAGGATTTTACAAGAATCGTGAAATCTTACACATCCACAGCCCTCATTCTTTTGTCCAAAGAAGAAATTGAAGAATTCTGTGAGCAGGAAAAAGAAGAAGGGCCCAAACAAACTACTGTGAAAGGAATTCAGAAGACACATTTTTGGACTCAGAGTGATGGGCAAATTCATATTGCACACACTTTAAAGAGCAAGACAGAAGAAATTTAGTTTGTTTGGCCAACATCTCAGAAGCAGCAGGATAAGATTCAGATTCACAACCTGAGAAGGGGGATATTTGTGGCATGTGTGTATGACTGTCAATGGTGGAGTGCAGAGATTATAGACACCAGTTAAGAGTTAAACGAAATTGTAATGAACTTTATGCTACACATAGACCAGCTGCTGGATATAGGTTTCCAGCTGAAGGACAGCAATGATGCCATCAGTGTTCATTTCCTGTTCACAATGCTTTGAAGATTGTGAATGCTCCAGTTCATATTGGTTCAACAGGAAGGCATCATTCTATATCAAAGGAAGATACTGAAGCAGTGGAACACATTTTTACTTCATTGACTGGCTAATTTCAGTACAAAACAGAGTGCACAGAAGTTGTATAAATTGAAACCTTTTAAGTCTTTGGATCTTTCACCTACATTTTGGAACCACTTAAAATGCTTGGAAAATGAGTCTTTTACTCATCTTTCAAAACTAAAATTATGCTAAATAAGGCTAGGTTTTGATTTTTAGGAGCCCTTTATGTAATAATGTGGTAACAAACAGGTTTTATGTATGACAAAATTTTCAGTTGCTTATAAAAGCTGTTCAACCAAAAAGTGGAAGTTCTCCTTTTCAGGGGAATGTAGAACTATATGTTACTAATGAACAGAAAAAAATCAAAATTTTATGGATTGGCATTTTTGAAAAAAAAAACATAAATTATTTTGAAAAGTTCAGAACACCCTAATAAAGAACTTTGGCAGATTAGTGCAAATGGAGGATTTCTTTGAAATCATATAGCAATTATCTTACAAAGAAAAAAAATATCTAGAACTGTTCCTGAGAGACAGCATTTTAAATTTTTTTTCCAAAATTCACATCTTCAGAATGGAATGCACAGTGCCATTTTTGGAGGGCTGTACCTTGGAGCAGACATTTTTTTAGAGAAAACAAAAAAAAAAATACATATTCCTTACTTAGTCCTTCACTTTAACATATGCTAAATTCAATAACATCTGAGAATACGAAGGTAAGGTTTTTTCCTAGCCTGCCTGAATTGATATGGACTATGCCACACAATAGATCGCAATGTGCTTACAAAGTCATGAAAGCCCTGAACAAGAAAGAAAAAGATACTGCCTCACTGAATATTATATACAGTGAATGATGGATAAATCATTATACAGACTTACGGTATACACAGAAGACGACAGATGGCACTAGGGAAAGTATGTACAATGAAGCAGTAGATCCATTTACTATGGCGGAGCTACAAAAGGCTTTGAAAGCTACTTAAGTAGATGTAATAAATGCAGAACTAATGAAATATGGAGGGTTATCACCAGATAAAAAATACTTTTACAATTAATAAATGAATGTTGGATGGACTTCAAGATCCCAGACACTTGGTATACAGCAGGAGTACTTGTAAAAATTATCATGGCATCAGTCTTCTAAACACTGGCTACCAGCTACACTAGAAGATAACCAATAACTGCATGAGGAATATCACAGACACTTTTATTTCTGTAGAAAAAAATGGATTTAGATTAGGTAATTCATAGACAGACAAAGTGTTTGTAATAAAAAATGTTACAGAAAAACATGGAGAATTTAATATAGGAACATATGGCCTTTGTTGACCTTGAGAAGCCTTTTGACAGTTTGAATCATGATAGTCAATTGAAGATTATGTCTGGATGTGGATATCCTTATCACCAATTACAGGTAGTGGAAAGTCCTCACAAAAATGTAATATACACAGGTAGGAATTAATAATATGAAATAACTACTAACCAAAATGTAAGACAAGGGTGTGGAGTATCACATACACTAGGTGTCTGTGTATGTGCGGATGGATATGTGTGTGTGTGTGTGTGTGTGTGTGTGTGCGCGCGAGTGTACACCTGTCCTTTCTTTCCCCCTTAGGGAAGTCTTTCCGCTCTCGGGATTGGAATGACTCCTTACCCTCTCCTTTCGTCTTTCCCTCTCCTTCCTGAAGAAGCAACCATCGCTTGCAAAAGCTAGTAATTCTGTGTGTGTGTTTTGTTCATTGTGCCTGTCAGCCGGCGCTTTCCCGCCTGGTAAGTCTTGGAATCTTTGTTTTTAATATATTTTTCCCATGTGGAAGTTTCTTTCTATTTTATTTACACTTTTTTAATATTTACGTTGACTTCATTCTGCATAATTGGATGTGTAAAGTAAACAAATGAATTAAGATAATGAATGAGGATTATCTGAACGTGCTTTTGTTTGCAAATGATATCATTATTGTACAAAAGAATGAAGATGACATCCAACCAGCAGAACGAAATGTGCAATAAGTACAACTTTAAAATTTCAAGTAATAAAATGAAAATAATGGCATTCTGGGCAAACTATCCAGTCAGATCAAACATTGTTTTGCATAATTCAGTTTTAGAACAAGTCTCTCAAATCTTTTAGGTAGGCTGTGCTGTACATTTTGATTTTGACTTTGATACTGAAAATAAAATACACAAATTCCAAGCAGTCTGTGGTATCATTAGCAGAATATTAAGCCACTAAGTACTAGCACAAGAAGAGACATGATTAGAAATGAAGAAACTGGAGTCAACACCTCATATGAATGCCAGGTCAGATACTGAACTACAAGCTGAATGGGAAAAGAGATATTGGAAGACATTGAAAAAGAAGGGAATAGTTTTGTTTGTGAGTTTGGAACAGGCAACAGCCTAATCCCTGAAAGGAAGATGGTGGTGGTGGCGGTGGTGCAGATGATGATGACGACGATGATGATGATGATTATGAAGACTAGACAAGAAGCTGAAAAATGCCTACTGCTGCTAATGGAAAAAGTTTAAATGGAGTCACCATAGCCTGCTTCATCCAGCATCACTTCATCTTCTTCTACTGATGATGTCGAAGAAGGTGATAAATAGTGGCCAGATTGTTGGATTTTTTAACAAAAGAGCAAGTTTTGCAGAAGATGAAACTGGCTTCTTGTACAAGACTAAAAATTGGGCTGCGAGATTTGCAGAAAAGTTGGGTCTCTGGGCACTAAAAAACAAAAACTGCTATGAAAATGCATAAGGGAGCAATGGATTGTATGTGATATCATTAGTTTCGGGGAAACTCGAGCCCAGAAACAAGCAGCATTGAGAAAAAAGATATTTTATCACAAGGACAGTGCTGTGCATGGAGCAGCTGTAAAAACTTTACCAGAGTTCCAAAGAGAAACACTGGAAAACCTTTGTTTGAAAACCATATCGACAGAGAAAGGAGTTACAGTGAGAATCTTTCACACCGTCTATTAGTCTGAAAAAGAGAACCAATCTTTCAACAACTATGAATAGGAAACCAGTGTTCAAGAGCTCAATGGATTAAGTATGGATTGAGTGCTACATTCTGCTAAGGCATGTGTTAATATTGTTAACCATATCAGTGCAGAAATAAGAAAACATATTGTGCAGGAAACAGTATAAGGGATATTCAATAACTAATGCAAAACATTTTTTTTTCTCAGTGAATTTTGGTTGAAAAAATGCAGAATTTGCTGTGGGGCATCATGTAACATTCCCACTTCAGCCCATACAGATTAATGAAGTTCTGATACGTGGCGGGCTATATGTAGTCAGCAAAAGGCGTCTGTAACGGAGGTATATTCCAGAGAGCCGTGATTGAGTTTCTTTTGGCAGAATACCAGAGCATTGCAGATATGCCTTCAGAAGCCTGTGGAGAGCTGGCAGTGAACAAAAGCATGGTGAGCTGTTTGGCAGAGCATCTATCATCATCACAACAAGGTTGCACAAACCTGTCTTGTCTCCTATGTGCCAGCCAGCTACACACAGCTGTAACTCCTACAGTGTTAGAATGGGCAGAGACTCTCATTTGAGGTGATTGACAGATAAAAAACACCTCACATCACAACTGGATGTCTCTGTTAGTAGTGCTGACACACTCATCCACCAGTTGGGGTCCTCAGAGGTGTTTGCCTACTGCGTTCCTTACCACCTAGCAGAAGACTGTAAAGAGCAAGGACCATCTGTCCAGAATTGCTTCCATGTTATGATTCAGATCATGACATTTTTTGTTTAACTTTGTCACAGGTCAACATGGGTTCATCATGTCAAACTGGAAATGAAACAGCAATCCATGGAGTGGCACCACACTACCTCTCTGTCGAACAAAAAGTTCAAAGTCACACCCCATGCCAGTAAAGTTGTGGTGATGGTCTTCTGATACTGAAGGGGTTACTCTGATGTTCTCCCTCATAGTGCAATGATCAACTCTGAAGTGTATAGTGCTACTCCTCATCCACCCTATGGCCTGGATCTCGTACCGTCCGATTTTTAACTGTTTGGCTCAATGAAGGATGCACCCTGCGGGAAGCAGTACATGAATAATGGGGGGATTATTGACGATGCAGCAGGCCAGAAGAGTGGTACCAGGTGGGCCTACAGGCCCTCCCAGTAAGGTGGTGTAAGACCATCATGTTGAATGGAGATTATGTTGAAAAATTGGGTATTGTAAAAAAAGAGTGGGGAATAATACGGTGTATTGGGATCCTGAACAAAACCAATCTGCTGTCAGAAAAAAATGTTTTGTTGTTCTCACTGAATGCCCTTTGTAAAAGTGGACAATAAGTTTGCAATCATCATCAACAAATCAGCTATTTTAACAAAGCAATCAACTCTAATTTTGTACATTAGAGTTTGTCTTACAAAACTGATTATGGGTCCCCTTGTAAATTTATTTTAGGACCTAGATGAACTCAAAAGTCTCTCTGTATTTTTCATGCTGTGATTCAATGTCTTGACAGCTACAAATTAGATGAAAAATTTTACAAAGTAGACTAATTTCTGTGGCATGTGACAGAGCTTCAGTGACAGCTGGACAAAAATCAGGAGTTGGAGCTCTTTAGAAAGACAAGTTTCGGTCTATTTCTGTTTGGGACTCCTGTAATCATAGGCCTGAATTTTGTGTGTGTAAAGCACAAGATGGGTAGTGTCAGTTTTCATACTGTTTCAGTAGTTTATGATGACTATGAGGTTCTTACAAATAATTTTGTAGCAGCTAAAGAAGACCCAACATGAGATGCTTCAGGCAGATACAAGTATGAACACCTACTCAGGAAACTAACATCCAAATGCTTTGTTTTATATTTGGCATTAATGTGTGATGCACTTCAAGAACTTTCAGAAGTTAGTGGGGAACTGTAACACCAAGATGTAGACTTATTTTGGGCTAATAAAAAACTTCAGATGATGTTTATTGGTTGGGAAGGTAGTCGGGAGCAGGCTGTGACACCTGTCAACAATAAAAGACTTATGGGAATCAAACTGGCCATTAATCATGTTAAGTTTTATGACAACCTTTCACAACCACTGGAAAGAGAATGCTGAATAGGAAAGATGCAGCTTTGGCCAATTCAATTCCTACTGTTGACAGATGCCCTTGGCTCAGAGACTTTCAAGACAATACTTTTGTGGAAAGAGATGTTGAGTCACTTGCAGTTCACTTTCAGTTGAGCGAATGAGATGCAATTAAAGAATTTCATGAGTGTGTTTCTGATAATTGTGGGAACTTTGGTGGAAATTAAAAAAAAAAAAAAGTACCCCGCAAAGTTGCTTCCATCAATAACTACCATCGAAGCAATTTATGTCATCCACTGAATGTGAAAGAAAGTTTTCCCAAATGGCTCAGATCAATACCGATGACATAGCCTCTCTGTTAACAAAAACTGTTTCTTCACTACCTTTTCTGAAGTTGAATGGCCCACCACTAACTCATTTTGACCCTTCAAAGTACATGGACTCTTGGCTGCTTCATGGACAGCACTGTGCTATGGACACCGAGAGCAAGAAAATAGTATGAGGAGGAACGTACAATGAAAACATTTCAGAGCTTTAAACAGTTTTATAAGCTGTAAGCTAAATGATTTAAGTTTTTCCTCTTTTTCAGTATATTACAGCCCAAATTTAAGTGTGACCGCCTTATTGATATTTCTTTTTTGTAACAAATCATATATTGAGAAATATATTGAATTTAATTAGTAAAATATCTAATAAAAGATTTTTTACTACTACAAATGCTATATTTACTCTTTTAAAATACCCAGAAAAGCATTAAAATAATTCCTTAAAAAATCTAATTTCAAAAACAACCCCTGGAAGGTCACAATACTGGATTGTCTTTTTTTTTTTACATATCAAGCAGTATGTATATGTATTTGTATTTATTTCATTTATAACAATGAAAATAACCAATTATTGATAATGTAAATGGATAGATAAAATATCTACTCACCAAGCGGCAGCAGGGGAACACACACACAAAAGGATTTACCTTTTACAAGATTTTGGAACCAGTGGCTCCTTCTTCTGACAGAAGAGTTGAAGGGGAAGGAAGAGATGTAGAGGAAAAGGACAAGAAGTTTAGGAAAAGGGGTACAGTTCAGAAAAATCACCCAAAACCCTGGGTCAGGGGAGACTCACTGGACGTGATGAGGAGTAAAGACTGATTGTTGGGGACTGGCTGTCTTTCCTTCTCATCCCATCTGGTAAGTCTCCCCTGACCCAGGGTTTTCTGGTGAAGTTTCTGAACTATATCCCTTTCCCCAAACCTCTCCAGTCCTTTTCCTTCACCCCTCTTCCTTCCCCATCAACTCTTGCCAGAAGAAGGAGCAACTGGCCCCGAAAGCTTGTAAAAGTTAAATCCTTTTGTGTGCGTGTGTTCCCCTGCCACCACTTGGTGAGTACATTTTTTATCTATCCATTTACATTATATTCATTTCATTTGTTTGCTATTACTAGTTTCTTAGTATGAGTTATTTTACAAACTTTGTGGCTTAGTGTAATTATATGTATATATGTTTACTGTCTCAAAATGCAATTTTCATCTGCAGTGTGTATTGATATATGTGAAAAACATATTTAACAGTATGTCCCTTTGAATGAAATTTAAATATATACACACATTTTATAACTACCATATCACTTCTCCTATTTCTATGTCTATCATCAGACAGCACATTTTTTGGGAGCAATAAAAATTTAATTTAATTTATTTAGGTTCCATAAGGAGATATTGAAAGTAATGTGCTTAAAGAAATACACTGTTTAAGAACAAAAAAATGATCTGATCTGATCTATTTGTGTTTTCCTGCATTTATTTTTCTTGTTAATTTATTCTTGGCTTACAAAGTCACTATCACATTAAAAGTGACTATTGTATTCAAAGATCATTATCAGTTGTCTCTGGATGGCCTCTAAGCTGATAAGCAGTTAACAGGAAAAAGAAATGCAGCATGGCGTTCAATGTATTTTCTATAATTAAATGCAAAACGTCTGTGCCAGTTGTTGCAAGAAGAAGCATTTAATATGAAATGTACCTTTTTCATACATGTATAATTGTAAAGCTTTATGATCTGGTTCCTAGCCAATTCTTTGTCAGTAAACTTTGAAAAAACGCACTACATGCAGTTCAGCCATGTGCCATGAGTATATGCCTAACATACAATGACAAGCAGACAGAAGAAGTGGACAGTGTTAAATTCTTGGGATTACATCTTGATAATAAATTCAACTGGGAGGAGCACACCACAGAACTGCTGAAGCGTCTTAACACATCTCTATTTGCAATGCGAATTGTGTCAGACATAGGGGATATATAAATGAAAAAGCTGGCATACTATGCTTACTTCCATTCCATAATGTCATATGGGATCATTTTTTGGGGTAATTCATCAAGCCAAGCTAAAGTTTTCTGGGCACAAAAATGTGCAGTAAGAGCTATATGTGGTGTGAACTCAAGAACATCCTGCAGAAGCCTGTTTAGGGAACTAGGGACACTAACTACTGCTTCCCAATATATTTATTCCTTTGTCATTAAAAATATATCACTTTTTCAAACGAACAGCTCAATTCATGGAATCAATACTGGGAATAAGAATAATATTCACAAGGATTTAAAGTCACTTACTCTTTTACATAAAGGTCTGCATTATTCAGGAACACAAATTTTCAATAACTTGCCAGCAGTCATAAAAAGCTTAACGACCAATGAAATTCAGTTTAAGAGAAGCCTAAGGATTTATTGGTGGCCAACTCCTTCTACTCCATTGATGAATTTCTCAGTAGAACCATCTGAACAATTTCATTGCAGTAATGTGTTCATTGTAAATAAATGTGTGTGTGTGTGTGTGTGTGTGTGTGTGTGTGTGTGTGTGTGTGTGTGTGTGTGAGAGAGAGAGAGAGAGAGAGAGAGAGAGAGAGAGAGAGAGAGAAAGTACAATCTAACTTCCGCACCATTTCAGTGCAGTAATGTGTTCATTGTAAATAAGTATGATAGTAGTTCTATTACATGTTTATTACCTTATAAATAAAAAACTTTTTATTTTAAATTCAGTGGATTAGTGTTTGTAAAATGATTCTTTCATATAGTGTTCATTAAAAAAAATGATGATCATTCCACTTGGGACCTGTGGAAGGTACATTAGCTTATTTGTTTCAGTTGTAAATATTTGTCATGTATTATTGTTTTTCTGATATGTTCTACATCCTGGAGGACTTGCTCACTACAGATAAATTGGAATGAAAGTAAATCTAATCTAATCAAATATTTTTAAAGGCGTGGCAGCAATAGTTTTCAAAATCAAAATAAATCAACATTGTAAATAGTTTTGTGAGATCATTATTTGCTCCAATGATCAATTACAGCAATTACATATTGAAATATATATATATATAACTTTTATTGCAAATATTTTATGTTCCATCATCAGTTCTGACAGGAATACCTGAATGTGTCTGTTTTGGAAGCCAGACAACTTTATTTATATTATCAAAGTTCTGCAACTAGAATTAGTATAAAAAGTGACTTTTACCTCAGAATTGATACAGGATCTTGTACTTTCTGTGTCTCAATCACAGTTAATAGGCCCATTACATTGTAATTTCAACTACTTAGCTATATATTATATCCTGCTTATTGTTCTACTTAAAATACACATCATAGTCTTATTGTCCTACTATCAAATACTTTTATGTTTAAAGACATCTGGTAAACACAATTCCTGCATGTATTCTGTCATCAAGAGATAAAAATTCCAAAAAGAGAAACATTTGTATCTAATTAAAAATCCCCTTTATTACTCTGAGAAAAATCATTCAGAAACCAAATGTCAGTAAGTGCAGATAGCAGATACAATGTTCCTGCCAGTTATCAGTCATATTGCTTTCCAGCGAAAGAATGTGCAAAGACAGCATATTTACAAACGTTTACACTGTTCAAAATTGTCCAGTAATCACTATCATCACTTTGGACTGAAGATAGAAAAAAATCTCACTTTGTAATTGATCAAATATAAAGTTCAGACAAATGCTTTATGTAAAGCATTATAATTCAGAAAAAGGATAAGAATTTGTGCTATTCCATTCTAACTTTATTTACACAATCTGCTTCTATTGAGCATGACTAGAAATTAGGATGATAAATACATTACTATTGTTGATTCAAGCTCATCATTCAGTTGCATACTCACAATTCACACTTTTTAATCTTTTTTCTTTTACATATTTACCAAGAATTGACACAAATGGTTACTTTAGCAAACTTATGATATCACAGTCTGGGTGTTATTATTGACAGTCCATTGATATGTGGGGTTGCCCTCTACGAGTGACTGTTTTTAGCTGCTATCCAAGATGAACAAGATGATAATTTTGAAAAATATGGTGATATGTATTGCGAAGATGTTTTCTATTATTTACAGAGTACATCATAGCACTAGCTTTGATTGTCTTGCTAACTCATACTGTTCATTAAAAATATTGTTGACTGTGATTTACAACATAATAGTTTATTCCACAAAACAATTATGCCACTTAAAGCAGATGACTTTTTTCATATTTCTATGACATAATTTGTCGAGAATGAAAAATACTTCATATTTTCAATATTAGTATAATAGAGTCAGGGTAAGGTGATCCATGATAGTTAAAGGAGGCTGGGCGCAACTGCTTTGCACATCCACTTCAACCAATCACAAAACACGGTTTTGTAAATGTCTCTGTGGCAATGCCTCAATGTTGTCCCAGCTCTATTGATGGCTATTGTTTTCACCTGCAGCCATCTGAACCTAGCAGTTTAAAGCACTCTTAGCTGTCAGGGATCATCTTGCGCTGCCTTGACTATTAACACTGGATACTCACTTCTCAGAATGTAAACTTTATTTATGGGGAGCTACACAACGGAAGTTTTGAAACAAAGCAGTCACCTGTGTTTTGAATGTTATTTCTCTAAACTGCCCCAGCTTAGTAAAGGGAAACTTACATTACAATATCTAAGTATGCTGATGATTACACAATCATCTCAGAACTTTTGTAAAAGCTTAGTTCCAGCATATTTTTTTCATAGCTTGTTGCTGTGGTCTTCTGTCAAATAGTGAAAGCAACAGAAATTACCTAAAATACAGATGGCTTTTATATGGTATTTTGTTATCATCTTTGTAGTAATAGCTGAAAAGTCACATCATTAGAGAAAAACTCTACACTATCGGTGGAACTGTCTAACAAAGATAGTTTTAATGAAATTTATACTCAGAAAATAACGTATCTCCTCACTCTTTTCAAACATTCAGAAAACGGCCTCTGAGACTTTTGCATGTTCTCTCAAAAGAACTTCCAAAAGCCTTTCTTATGTTCGTGTCTCTGCTTTCATCAGAGCTGTTATCAAACTTCCAGAACAAAAATTAAGTTTTATCATCACTGGCATAACAATGCAAACATTCTCAGACATTTTGTGTACAATCATTTGTCACTGAGACTTTTTGCACAAAAGTTCCACTGCTTCAGCTGGAGAGTGAAGGACAGGAGAATGAAGGAAAATATTATCTTCTCACAGAGCAGTCCGTTCATCATACACTATTACTGCTTCATTATCAACCAAAGAATCTGTGTCTTTATGTAAATACTGACTCCTTGATTTACTGAGAGCAATGATGGCAGCCTCATCATTTCTCATTCTGTTTTTTCTCTTCTTGCTGAAGTTAACCTGAAAGACAAAAACAAATGAAAATTAGTAATATAATTAATTAAGTTCATAATAATGTAAGTTAAATGTGATAACTCATTATCCCACATATAATAGGGGCATATGCGAAAAATTTAAGATCAAACATATGCTTAATGTTATGTGGCCTCCATTGTTACACATCATTTTATATGTAATTTCTCGTGTGCTGTATAGTACATGAGGGCATTGACAATGTTCAGTGTGTTGCTTTTCCAACAATGTATAGTTTCCTATTAATAGTGTCATCTGAGATAGGATACAGGTTTTACACTGGTATGAGACATGTACAGATAGTAGTGTTTACACTAAATCTACATGTTTATACAGATTTAAAATTCTTTGATTTCAAGTAAAACATATATATTAAAAACAAAGATTCCAAGACTTACCAAGCGGGAAAGCGCCGGTAGATAGGCACAATGAATAAAACACACACAGAATTTCGAGCTTTCGCAACCGGCGGCTGCTTCGTCAGGAAAGAGGGAAGGAAAAGGAAAGATGAAAGGATGTGGGTTTTAAGGGAGAGGGTAAGGAGTCATTCCAATCCTGGGAGCGGAAAGACTTACCTTGGGGGGAAAAAAGTATAGGTATATACTCGCGCGCGCACACACACACACACACACACACACACACACACACACACACACACACACACACATATCCATCCATACATACACAGACACAAGCAGACATATTTAAAGGCCAGTGCATATTTTGTTGCACAGTTAAAATTCATTCTGGATATGCATTAGCCTTTCTTCCACATGCGCTAGGCCTACAGAATGTGTTAAGAGAACTTTGGTGAAGTTTGGAAGGTAGGAGACAAGCACTGTCAGAAGTGAAGCTGTGAGGGTGGGTCAAGAGTCATGCTTGGATATCTCAGTTGAAAAATCATTTGCTTGTGAAAGAGAACGGTCTCAGGTTTGAGTCCCAGTCCGACACACAGTTTTGATCTGCCAAGATGTGTCAGTAATATACACTATGTGATCTAAAGTATCTGGACACTCCCTAAAACATACATTTTTCATAAGTAAGTCTTGGAATCTTTGTTTTTAATGTATTTTTCATATTAGATGCATTGTGCTGCCACCTACTGCCAGGTACTCCATATCAGCAACCTCAGTAGTTATTAGACATCATGAGAGAGCAGAATGGGGTGATCCACAGAACTGATGGACTTCAAACATGGTCAGGTGCCTGGGTGTCACTTGTGTCATACGTCTATACGCGAGATTTCCACACTCCTAAACATCCCAAGGTCCACTGTTTCCCATGTGATAGTGAAGTAGCAATGTGAATGGACATGTACAGCACAAAAGTGTACAGGCCGATCTCATCTGTCGACTGACAGTGACTGCCGACAGTTGAAGAGGGTCGTAATGTGTAATAGGCAGACATCTATCCAGACACAGGAATTACAAACTGTGTCAGGATCCACTGCAAGTACTATGGCAGTTAGATGGAAGGTGAGAAAACTCGGATTTCATGATCAAGCAGCTGCTCAATAGCCACACATGATGCCGGTAAATGCCAAATGACGCCTTGCTTGGTGTAAGGAGAGTATCAGGCCTCACCGACCAACATCGATACCTCTCCTCAGTGCAGCACTCCATGAAGAATGGGCTGCCATTCCCTAAGAAACCTTCCAGCACTTTATTGAATGTATGCCTGCAAGAGTGGAAGCTGTAATCAAGTCTAAGGGTGGCCCAACACCATACTGAATTCTAGCATTACCAATGATCACATACTGTATATAAACTAAAACTCCAGTAGGTGTTCCATAATAGGATGGCATTTGTCACATTTTTCTGCATTATAATTGAGAATGACCAGATGAGAAAAACATGGTTCAAATATTTAAAAGTTAATATGATGTTCAGATACAGTTTTTAGATGGACATTTGTGTGCCTGCTTATGATAGCTCAGGAAGGAACTGATCCAATTGTTAGACAGATCTTGAATTACACATTTTTCAAGCTTTGACAGCAGAATCTAATGGTTCACCACGTCAAAATCTTATAACAGGTCAATAAGTATTCCCATTGAGTCCTGTTTCTTGTCCATTAGGCTTAATATGGAATTCATGAACTCATAAATAGCACTTGTTGTTAACCTCTTATTTCTGAACCAATGTTATTCATTGTGTAGGATATTGTTTTTATTTACAAATTTCATAAGTTTGTCATACATAACTTTTTCTAATATTTTTGAAATGCGAGAGGAAGTTCTGATGTGTCTGTAGTTACTTACATTATCTTTCTCACCTTTTTTTTATGTAACAGAGTGACTTAAGGTGTTTTCGAAGAAAAGTGCCTGCATGCAGTGTGCAGTCATGTAAGAGTGTAAGTATTTCAGTTAGGTCTTATGCACTCTTCTGTAAGATTGTTGCATGGACACCATCAGTGTCTGCAGAGTTGGAATTTTTTGGTTCTTTTATTCCATTAGCTACTTCATTATGTGAGACAGAACTGACATATGTTGATCCTCTACAAGCACTTATTTTGTATTCACTGGCTTGGGTGTTCTTATGTAAGTTTGACTGTGTCATATTATCAGCAACACATGTGATAAAATTGTTAGAAGAGTTGGCTACTTTTAATGGGTTTGTCACCTTTTTATTTTTATCATAGTGTTATATTTTTGCAGGATGGTCTGCGTCCACTAAATTCTTTTTTAAAGCACTCCAAATAGCCTTGAGTTTATTAGCAAAATTATAAATGTATTTGTCATTATGCATTATTTTTGCTGCTCTTATTACTTTTCTTAGTATTCTGGAGTATTTTTTATAGTATACGTGTATTTCAAGTGCGGAATTTTTTAATTTACTCATTTCATGAAGTAGTCTTTTATTATGGCATGAAAGCCTTATTCCCCCACGTGACCTAGCTGTTTGTTCTAGAACTCCCTCTTATGGTTACAGGTCTCAGTGGGAAGGCAATCTGAAAGAAATGGGTTAACGTATCGATGAAAGTATTCAATTTTTCATTGCTACCATTAATTTTATACATGTGTGGCCATTTTTCTTTCTGAGATAAGCTGTTGAAGTAGTTTACAATATCCTGGTTATACCTACAATATCCTGATTATACCTCCTCTTACAGACATGTTGTTTATAATACTGCCTTTTATTTTTAAGCTTACTATTTGAGCAAGATGGTCATTAAAACCTGCATCTTCTTCTGTCTCTCTGCTACATTCAGCACAGTTTAACTGTCTCTAAATTGGCTAAGAACTCTATACTGTTGCACTACACAATAAAATTTTTTAGGCTGAATAATTAAGTTAAAAGGGGAAGCTCAACAAATGAATAAATTGAATGTATTTTAATTACAATATTAGTGCATATCCCCCTTCTCTCCCCGGAAAGGAGTAGCACAGAAAATTATATAAAATTCTAAACAGTATTAACTGCAGACTTAAGTATCTGCATATTTTTTACACATTATATGGAGAGAAACATAGTTTTAGCTTCTCCTTTGCAGGTTGTCCAGTATAATCCTTTCATTCTGCTACCTTCACAAAATTCCTCTGATTCTAACAGCAACAAACCACAGACTTAGTTCTCTTTATTGATTATACTTATACCCTTGTTAAAATACACAAGCATCACATCTTACTAATGACAATGCCTGAAAGATCTATCAAATACAGAATAAAACCAGCAGTATCATTTAACATTGTACTTTTTTTTCATGTCTTTATCTAATAACAGTACTACTTCACACATTTGAAAGGCACAAATAAATCTAGCTGCAAAGTCAACATCCTTTTATGGCAAATTTTTATGATAAGATTGTTCCATCACAACAGTACACGGAGAGTAATTTCAAAATCACTATCCCTCTGTATTATAATGATAAAAGACCATGTAGCAATAAATGCAAAGCCCACCACCTGTGAAGAGAATCAAGGCAAACCTTAGCATAAAGCTCAGCGAGATTATCTTCTGTGGAGAGAGGCCGAGATCTCGACCTGACCCAGGCGGGGAGGCTCCTCGTCTTGAGCACAGTAGGGCCAGGGGGTGGGTCACCCCCACGTGTGCCAACCTCATCCAGAACTGTAAACAAATATGAGACTATGTCACATTAGGTCAAATGTGTAAAAGAATAACACACTGAGCTATTTAATTTTCTTATTAATCACAGTTTCACATTGGCTAACACAGAGAAATCTTTGAAATAGTTACATGGCAGCTGGAATGTTTGCAGTCTTGGAAGGAGTACTTTCTACTTTGAATAAAAACAATTATTTAAAATTATAATGCACTCAAAATGAACTTATTATGAAATTATCCATTTTGCAGTTGCTCTTGGAGAACCCAATACTATCTACCTATTTTATATATTTATTTTCTCAGGTGCCATAGGTACAACTGAGTCAAAGCTGCTTGCTCATGCAACAACTCAGTAAACATATAGTTTATGGAATACCAATCTTGGAAACAAAAGGAAAGAAAAAATTGAAAGACTAGCTGAGAGGGTGGGGTGGGGTGGGGTGGGTGGGTGGGGGGGGCAGCATCAAAAGGAGGAAGGGAGAGATGGGGGGGGGGGGGGGGGGGGGGAGAGAGAGAGAGAAAATATTTGTAGCAGTATGTGTACTACATAATAACAGGAGGAACTTTCTATGAGGATATCTTGCAAATAATTTTAAAAAAATGTTTTCTGGAATGAAGCCTTTCAATTTAGTTTTAAATTTCAAGGTTTACTGCTCACAATTTTTTCGTTTCTGGTAGAAGCTTATTGAAAATTAAACGTGCACATCTCTCTCTATACAATAAACCTTTAACTGCTAAACTTAATGACTATGTTAATCATGTATACTTTGTCAACAACTATGAAGCGCATAGCAGAAGTAACTTAGGACTGTATCAGATGCTAGGTTTTCTTCCTGTTCCATTATCAAATGAACACTGGAAGAATGACTACTCAAATGCTTCTGAGTGTGCTATAATTAGTCTCATCTTGACTTTGTGGTTCATAGGAGGGCAAACACATAGGCGGTGGAAGTATATTTCTAGATACTTAATACTCAATTTTGAAACTTTGTAAGTAGGCTTTCATGGGATACTTTGCACATCTACCTTCAGACATCTACCATTTTAAGTTTTTCCAGCATTTCTGTGCCATTATCCCATAAAACAAACAAATTACTGACAGTTAGTACTCCTTAACTGTACACATTCAATATTAATAACTCAATATCCCCTGTTAGTCCTATATGGTATGGATCCCACACACTTGAGCAATATTCTAAGATGGGACACACATATGTTTTGTAATAAGTCTCTTTTGTAGACTAAATTCTGCATTTTCCCCAGTATCCTACCAATGAACCATAATCTGCCATTGGCTTTACCTACCTGCTTATTTCCCTTGCACTCACATTGTTTTCATTTACCCTGTATGAGCAGTTTATAATTCTCCCATAAAACTCTTCATTTACTTATCAAATCATTGTCTGACTTCACTGATAATTTATTCGTCTAGTGACAGCAAAACATTGCTCTTAATGACAGAAACTGTGTGTACGACCCCCCCCCCCCCCCCCTGTTTCCATCCTCTCCTCCCTCCCTCCCTCCCTCTCTCTCTCTCTCTCTCTCTCTCTCTCTCTCTCTCTCTCTCTCTCTCTCTCTCTCTCTCTGTTTTTCCACTGTCTCATTTTCAGTTTTTAACTGCACCAGTCATCTGACTTCTCATGTCTCTTCTTCCATCCATCCTTTGTTTCTCACTTTGTTCTCATCTTACAACTGAAGCTTGCTCAGTCCTTACTGGTAAACCATCCCACACTGTTTGATATCTCCCCCTTCATTTCTGTTTCCTCTCATTTTCACAACAGGTTGATTCCTCATCCTGAAGACTGAGTGACTCACCATTCCTTTCTAAGCTTCCCTGTCTATCCATTTTGCCTCTGATAAAGCAACTATTAGTTCCAAAAGGTAGCTACTGTGTCACTTTTACTTTTATGTGTCTATTGGCATTACTAACATTTCACCTCCTGAGGGTTGAGTTCCAGACAGCAATTCTGCCTCAAAATTTGTTAGTTTCCTTGATTTGATTTTCTGTAGATACAGTTTACAATATCAGTGTTATGTCTTTTGTTTCATACGCCATACACAACATTTTCTGATATACTGCAAAATTGCATTTGCAGATGGCTTGTAACTTAATAACATTAATTTTTTTGCTTATTATCTCATATTTTTGCAATTATAAATTAAAATCAGTTATATACTGTATACTTTTTCACTAAAACTGCTGATCAACTGTCAATAATTATGAATGGAAAAGTTGATGTTAGTTCTGGATGATATATTGACATGATTTACAACATCGTTTGTTAGTATTACCTGAAAGCTTATTATTTCCGTGCTCCCATGACCTTTTCCAAAGTCATATTGCTAATCAAAGAGTAATTATATGCATTATAAATGTTTATGAGGAGATAATGTGATGTTGTTGTTGTTGTTGTCTTCAGTCCTGAGACTGGTTTGATGCAGCTCTCCATGCTACTCTATCCTGTGCAAGCTGCTTCATCTCCCAGTACCTACTGCAACCTACATCCTTCTGAATCTGCTTAGTGTACTCATCTCTCGGTCTCCCTCTACGATTTTTACCCTCCACGCTGCCCTCCAATGCTAAATTTGTGATCCCTTGATGCCTCAAAACATGTCCTACCAACCGATCCCTTCTTCTAGTCAAATTGTGCCACAAACTTCTCTTCTCCCCAATCCTATTCAATACCTCCTCATTAGTTACGTGATCTATCCACCTTATCTTCAGTATTCTTCTGTAGCACCACATTTCGAAAGCTTCTATTCTCTTCTTGTCCAAACTAGTTATCGTCCATGTTTCACTTCCATACATGGCTACACTCCATACAAATACTTTCAGAAACGACTTCCTGATACATAAATCTATATTCGATGTTAACAAATTTCTCTTCTTCAGAAACACTTTCCTTGCCATTGCCAGTCTACATTTTATATGAATGTGATGTAACAAAGTATAAATTTCATGCCTTCAGCATTGAGAGAAAAGTGATTATTTCATTTTTTATTGTTAATTTAATTATTTTCTCACAATAAAAATAATATTAAATAGTCACAATTCAAAGATAAACAAAAGGGTTCCTCATATATTGGAATGGTCACTTTGTCATAGTTCACTGTTAATTTAACTTTTAAAATTCTGCAAGGTGTATGAAAAACATCGAAGTTAACAGTTATTCCCTCTTCTTCTTCTTCTTCTTCTTAAAAATAATTCAGTAATGTTTGTTGCAGAAGTACAGAAACAAAATTGTGCATGCCTGCTTCATTTTTTCATTGACGCCATTAGTTAAATTTCAAGAAAAACTCTGGTAATGATTTTGAATGAATATACAGAAACTAGTCTTAAATATTGTCCTTTGAGGACTGGGGACCGTAGTGTTTAGCAAATAGTATGTTTTTTCACAGAAAAATCTGGAGGGTAAGATGGTTGACCTATATTGTGTCTCATCCCAGTACGGAACACAAGCACTGTGGTTTATTGGATGTCCCTGAGTTGTTAAGGTAATGATTACAGTAATAAGTGTGGTACAAGGGGTGACTAAATAGTTCTCATCCCACCCGTGAAATACGTCTCATTCTCGAATGTCGGCTTAGCACCTAAACTTTTTTGTTAAGGGTGTTCTTTTCTCCAGTTACTGGAGTTTGAAGTGCCACAGATGTACACATTTTGAAAAATGGATAGAGAGAGCAAGCGTGCCATCATCCAGTACCTGCTGAAAAAGGACACAAGTGCACAGCAGGTCCATAATGGTATGATGGAAACATTAGAGGAAGATTCCCCTTTCTACAGTGGAAGACCGGTAATGCCAGTAGGGAGGAGAAGGTCACTGCAATCCAGGATATCAACATGGCAGACCACTGTGTGACAGAACACTACATTGCACAGAGAGTGGGCAAATCTCAGGAAACTACTGAACACTTCGTAAGAGTTTTACTTGACACGCACAAGGTCTCATGTCGACAGCAGAAAGGAAAGGCCAGAGATATATCATGTCCATTGAAAACCTGACCTATTCTGAGGCAGACTTTGTGGCTTTTCTCAAATGTTTTGGGAAAAGGGATTTCATGGGTTCACTATTTTCAATCCAAATCCAAGGTTCAACTGGAATAGTGGAAACAACCCTCTTCATAGGCCCCCAAGAAGTTCAAGTCAGTCACACCACATGGCAAAGTTGTGGTCTCTTGTTTTTTGGGATTTTAGGGATGTTATCCTGGTCGAATACCTCAAAAAAGGTGAAAAAGTGAGTGGAGCGTATTAAACTGCCCAACTAACACATTTGAGGGAGGCCATCAAAGTGAAATGCATCAGGATGTTGACAAAACATGCTCTTCAATCAGGACAGTGCACCCATGCACATAACTATTACTGTAATGTCTGCCATCGACTCCTCTGGCTTCAAACTATTTCAGCACCCACCGTATTCATGTGACTTGGTTCCACATGACTTTCATCTCATCTCTGAGCTCAATAAATATCTAGCTGGAACCCATTTTTTATCAGATGATAATGTCATGGTTGCAGCGGAGGACAAGGAGGGTATAATGGGCCTGCATCACTGGTGACAAAAGTGTGTGGCCCTAAAATGGGACTATGCTGAAAAACAACCATAAAAATTTGGACTACAGACAACCTTTATTGGGTGGGCCGAGATCTTTTCAATCAACTCTTGCATATTCTAAAAGTGATTATGAAAAGACTCATGCTAATAAGCATGTAGCATTACATAAATGTAAGCAGCTCATGCATGTGTAAAGGCATGACGAAGCACAGGGAAGTTAAATTCTTGTTCAGAACAACAAAAAACATGTGTTACACTTGCCGTCCCGGAGAAATATAAAAATTAAAACATGAAATCTTGTTCAAAATTAAAATTTTAAAAGGGCCTTGTGTTACAAACTGCTTGTACAGTGACACTGAACTGATCAATTAATGAAACTGGTTACAGATTAAAAACAGGGGGAGGGGGGGGGGGCGGAGCAAACGGCAAACAGTCATTCACTAACATGCCATCACAAAAAATTCCTTAGTAATGTAAACAGTTTCATTTGTTCTGTGTTAAGATCGTGTGAAGAGTACAAAATCCTTTGTTAAAACAAGTAAGATATTATTCGCCCTCGGCTTCTTGGCTGCTTTATGGGCTGTAGGACCCACCTTGACAGGTTTGAGGTGCACTGCACAGATGCAGCAACTACTTCGGTAGCAGAGTACAATGGGTGCATATGGTGTTTTTTTTTTTTTTTTTTTTTAGGCTGAGCAATCATTTGAGCCCTCTGGTGAAAATTTGGCAATCAATACACAATGAGTGAAATTAGATCACTTACAAAATAAAGACACACTGACTGTCAAAATTTTTTACAGTAAACTGCCACAACATTCTTACCAAAGTTCCTCAATTTACTGCAATCAGGAAAGTTGTAAATATTTAACCATGCATGGAATGTATATCAAAAAGACAGAGTACGTGCCATGGAGGGGGAGTATTCACTGCTGTTGACAAAAATATTGTGTCTATAGATGTTGAAATTCAGTGTAACTGTGAAATTATCTGGACGTTAGTAACCAAACTAGGTGAACTCAAGTTAATGAATGGATGTTTTTACCAGCCATCTGATTCCACAGTTCCATTCGTGGAGTCATTCAAAAAAAGTTAACGCTCAGCAGTGTTGAAGTATCCTGATACTTGAAAATTAGAGGACACTTTAACCTGCAGAGAATAGACTGGGATATCTATGGATTCACTGCAGGTGGTAGGGACAGAAAATCTGGCAAATTAGTTCTGAATATGTTTCCCAAAAGCTGAGCAGCCAATTCAGTAGTTCATACACAATGTAAATATTTTAGACCTCATAGTTACCAGAAATCGTGACCTTTCTGGCAGTGTCAGTATAGAGTTTAGCAAACAATATGTCATCATAGGCATCACAATTAGTGAAGTTAAGAAATCCACCAACAAGAGGAGTGGAGTATTTATGCTAGAAAGAGCAGATATGTAATTGTTATCATCCTATTTAAACAATTAATGGACATCATTTCCAATATTACGGACATGGGGGAATTATGGGCAAAGTTTACATTGATTGTAATTCATGTTCTGGAGAACTATGAGCTGTGTAAATGGATTAATGAAGGAAAAGACAAAACAAAATTTGGAAAATGCTCAGGAAGCAGAGATTGTCAGACTTTCGTGGAAGACCTTGCCAAGAATATGAGAAAATTCTGGTTCTACGTAAAATCTATAAGCAGGCTGAAGGCTTCTGTCCAGTCATTCACCAAACCAATCTTGTGTGGCAATAGAAGGCAGTGATAGGAAAGAAGATTTTTAAGTTTTGTGTTTAAAAAATCACTCACACAAATGAATTGTTCAGGTATACCATTTTTTCACCATAGCACATACTCTCACATGAAGGACAGAGAAATAGAAATCCCAAAAGTTGAAAAGCAACTAAAAGAGATGAAAACAAATAAATTGCCAGGTATGGATGGAATCCCATTTCAGTTTTACAAAGAGTACTCTTTGGCACTGGCCCCTTACTTAGCATGTATTTATTGTGAATCTTTCACCAATGCAATGTCCCAAGCATCTGGGAAAAAGGTAAAAGAATGGACCTCCAAACTTACAGACCTCTATCTTTGGAAAACACAGAATGACATGTAACAATTTTGTGAAAAGGAAATTTACTACACACCATATAATGGAGATTCTGAGTCGCAGATAGGCACAACAAAAAGACTGTCGCAAATAATAGCTTTCGGCTAGAAAGGCCTTTGTCAGAATTAGACAGCAAACACACACATACACATTCACGCAAACACAACTCACACAAACAACTGCAGTCTCAGGCAACTGTCGCAATGTGGCCTCAGTTGCCTGAGACTGCAGTTGTATGAGTGAGTTGTTGTGTTTGCTGTCTAATTTTGACAAAGGCCTTACTGGCAGAAAGCTATTATTTGTGACAGTCTTTTTGTTGTGCATGTCTGTGACTCAGCATCTCCACTAGATGGTGAGTAGCAACTTTCCTTTTCACAGTATTGTTACAGACCTTTATCCTTAACATTTACTTGCTGCAGAAGTCTTCAGCACATTTTCTGTTTGAATAGAATAAATTTTCTTGAGACAGAAAAGTTTCTGTTCACAAATCAGCACAGATTTAGAAAGCATTGCTTGTGTGAAACTCAGTTGTCCTTCAATATCCTGTGAACCATGGATGAATGGCAACAGGTAAATTCCATATTTATAGATTTCCAGAAAGCATTTGACACAGTGCCACACTGCAGACAGCTAAGGAAGGTCCAAGCATGTGGAACAGGTTCTTAGATATATGAGTGGCAAAAAGACTTCTTAAGCAGTGGCACCCAGAGCATTGTCCTGGAAGGCAAGTGTTCATCAGAAACAACAATATCATCAGGAGTGCCCCAAGCAAGTGTGATAGGACCATTCTTGTTCTCTAAATACATGAATGATCTGATAGATAGGGTGAGCAGCAATCTCTGACTGTTTGCTGATGATGCTGTAGTATACAGGAAAGTGTCTTTTCTGAGTGGTTGTAATTAGACAGAATTTCTAATTGGTGTGATGAATGGCGGTTAATTGATACGAGTAGGAAACACAGTCCTGTGATGTTCAAATATAGTATTAGACATATGCTGCTTGACACAGTCACGTCAATTAAAGATCTAGCCATAATGTTGCAAAGTTATATGAAATCCAATGAACATTAATTCAGCACTAGGGAAGACAAATGGTCAGCTGTACTTTATTGGTAGAATTTTAGGAAAGTGTAGCTCATCTACAAAGGACACCATATATAAAACACTAGTGCAGCCCATGCTCGAGTGTTTTGGATCCCACAGTGTCAAACTACAGGAAGACACTGAAACAATTCAGCTGTGTGCTTCTAGATTTGTTAACAGTAAGTCTGATCATCATGAGAATATTGTGGAGCTGCTTGGGATCTCATTTGGGAATCCATGGTCAGAAGACAACTTTGTTTTCATGAAACACCACTGAAAAAATTCAGAGAACTGTCATTTGTACCTGACTGCAAAACTATTCTACTGCAACAAATGAACATTTTGAATAAGGACTGTGAAGACAAGATAAGAGAAATCATGAGTGGAACAGGAAAGAGAATGACTAGTAGTCATAGAAAGTACCCTCTGCCATATGGAGTATGTGCGCAGATTTAACATAGAAAGTGCCTCAGACACAGAACAATAATATCCATTTTCTGCTGATGAAGTTTTCCTGAATTCATACTATGAGTGATTTTATATTATATCTTCCAAAATGTTTGACCAATTTTTACTTAACTCCAGTAGAAACTAACAGCACTTTAAAGACACACTGCACAGGTGGCAAGGTACAGACTAGATAGGTATTCACTTATCATCTTAAGTGTATGTGACATTTCATGTGCTTAGCTCTTTATTAATTTGATATCCAAGTCAGTCTTGTTTTCTGTAGTTGCAGTCATTGTAACTGTCTTGAGAAACCTGCTCTTAAAAGCTTTGTACACTCACTTGTATCACAAAAACTTTTATGCAACTTGCCACCTATTAAAAGAAAATGATTATTAAATATTTTGCAAATGCCTAGTGAACCAGTAACACATCGTTTTCCACACTAGGGACGTAATATCTTGAGCACCCTTTTCCTGCCTTGACAGTCTTTCACACATGATTATAAAGTTGAAATTTTTTTCTTGTATAATTTTGGCTTTATGATGTTCTTCATCATTTTGTTATGAACTACTGCAACTTTTCTGTGAGTGTCATATACCATTTCCTTCTATTTAATATCCTGATACCATGGGTTGCTTAAAGAGGTAGGTCCTTGGTATTGTACGTGACTTTTTTTAGTGGGAAAGAGCTATGAAAGAAAGTGAAGCAGGTTTGTAGAAAAGTATTACATTTGGTTGAACAAAATACTTTTTTTTCTTCAGTGTTATTTGGAGGTGTGTTGGACATTAAATCTTTCATTTACCATCTTGGAACATCACTCTGCCAAGTTTCCATCGGGGTTTTATTGTATCATTATATGGCAGTGAACACCTAAGTTAATTGTTACTGTTTTAAACAATGGAAACTTCAGGTAGGAATATTAACAGTGTAGCAATGTTACTCTTTCCCTGTTTTCTTGTTAGAAAGTGCACTGTCTGTACTAAGTTGTAGGAACTGAGCAGCCTAGGCCTTCTTCCATGTAAATTAAAAATAAGGAAACTGGTTAATCCGTAAAAGTTCGTTTGAAAAAGCCTGAGTTTCTGGAATTGATTTCCATTTTGAATGCTGAAACTCTTGCATTTCCTTCCACACATAGGAGCAAACTTTCAGTGATACATCTATAATTAATTATGAATAAAATTAAGTCCAAACATTCTTTTCCCTTGATAACTTATTAAAAAGTTAATATTACAGTTCTTATCCAAAATTAACATATTTCTTATGAACTAAGCTTAGTACAGTATTAAGTCTAGTGAGAAAAATACGTACAAAAGGATAATAACTACGCTGATGGAAAAAGTTCTTCTGACACCCATACATGTATATACATGAGAGAGAGAGAGAGAGAGAGAGAGAGAGAGAGAGAGAGAGAGAGAGAGAGAGAGAGATACCCAGGTTCCCAGGTTTGATTCCCGGCGGGGTCAGAGATTTTCTCTGCCTCGTGATGGCTGGTTGTTGTGTGATGTCCTTAGGTTAGTTAGGTTTAAGTAGTTCTAAGTTCTAGGGGACTGATGACCATAGATGTTAAGTCCCATAGTGCTCAGAGCCATTTGAACCATTTTTTTTTTTTAGAGAGAGAGAGAGAGAGAGAGAGAGAGAGAGAGAGAGAGAGAGAGTTAACAACCACCAAGCCTCTTATATCTGGTAAGTAATGGTCTGTCAGACAGAGTCTACCCTCACATGTGTATTTATTTTATGAATTATATTAAAAACAAAGATTCCAAGACTTACCAAGCGGGAAAGTGCCGGTAGATAGGCACAATGAATAAAACACACAAACACACACACAGAATTTCGAGCTTTCGCAACCGGCGGCTGCTTCGTCAGGAAAGAGGGAAGGAAAAGGAAAGATGAAAGTATGTGGGTTTTAAGGGAGAGGGTAAGGAGTCATTCCAATCCTGGGAGCGGAAAGACTTACCTTAGGGGGAAAAAAGGATAGGTATATACTTGCGCGCACACACACACACACACATATCCATCCATACATACACAGACACAAGCAGACAGAAGCAGCCGCCGGTTGCGAAAGCTCGAAATTCTGTGTGTGTGTTTGTGTGTTTTATTCATTGTGCCTATCTACCGGTGCTTTCCCGCTTGGTAAGTCTTGGAATCTTTGTTTTTAATATATTTTTCCCATGTGGAAGTTTCTTTCTATTTTATTTACATCATCACTATTTTATGAATTAGTGATAAGAAGCTTTTTTCTGTTCAGAAAAGCTCAAGGAAATTAGAGAATAGTATTATGTTAGTAATGTACAAATAGTTTACTAATACAAAATTACTTGTTTCTCATAATGATACTCACTGCTGCTCGAGGCATATTGGCTACTGTGTGCATTGAACTCTGAAATTTCTGGCAAATGGTTTCCCCTTGGTTCTCCACCAGTTGCAACATCACAAGGACCAAACCTGATTGGTTGGCTTATTGGTCTGCGCCTCTTGTCTGTACAACTCTGAGGCTGAAACATTGACCAGACTTCTTATAGCATATGATAACAAGTGAAACATTATTTAAAAAAATACAGAAAATATCTATTTTAATGTGACTCCTTCAGCAATGAAACATCTGTGTTACATTCAAAGCCAAAAACTTGGAGTTCAACTTCTTGCTTTAATATATCTTCCAGTAATTTATTTTGCACTAAACCTGAAAGCAGAATATTCATTTTTTGATACATAAAAACAGTCACACAGCTTTTTCCTCAATATTTGATCTATCACTTATTATTTTATTAACCTAATCTGTGCACTGCTCTACCAAGCTTTATCTTTGATGAATCCATACAAAGGAAAATTTTTTGGTGGGTTCTTATCTTTGGGAGGCACATCTTGTGCAGCCAACAGAAGTATACAACATAACACATAAATAAAACCTATGTTCTGAAACCACAGGTTCATTCTTCATTGTGGGAGACAGGAGGGAATGTCATGGAAGTGGGGGAGGGGGAAGTGGGGATGGACTAGGTCATCCATAACCAAATTTTGAGATGAATGAAATGTCTTAGATTCTGACTGATGTACATCCCATCCCTCCTACATTTACTATTTTAGTTATTTTATTGGACAGTTTTTGTGATGTCGCATTGGTGTTGTCTCTCATACGGCCCATAATATTAAACACTGTTAAACAGTATGTAACAATATAATGGGCTTCCAAAATTTATGACCTGCAGCTGTTAGGAATAAACAAGCTTTCTACATCACAAAGCAGCTTCCCTTTCTGAAAGTTACAACAGACATATGAACAGATATTCCTATTTCCTATTTAAAATGTGGAGAGTAACTTTTTTGAGAGAACCATACTTACGACTTGGTTTTGGTCCTGCATACAGCTGACAGATCTTGGCAAGGGACAGGGGTCTAGTCGTTCAAGGTTGTTGGGACTGAGAACTCTGCTGTTGTAGAACCAGTGGGAGCCAGTGACAATAGGAGCCGCTGCTGCTGCTGCAGCAGGGTTTGCAGGTACTACCAGACGGCTGCTGTATGCCCACTGCCCACTTTTTGGGGCTGCGTACACAGCAGAGTGGCTGCAATCAGAAACATAACTGAAACATGTGTTTGATAGCAGAGAATGCAATATAAGGACTGGTTTATTAGTTATTAACTTCATTTGTATAAAAGTAATTCAAACAGTGTCAGAGCAGACGAGGATGATGCAAACACTGACATAACATTGTGTAGGGCCACATTTGGCAGGATCCTTGTGATGACAGACTTATAAGCATTGAATACGGCAGTCAGTGGAGTTTTATATTATTTTCCTTAAAGAAACTGTTCCCATAATTTGAGAGATGCTCAAGGAGGATAATGGGCTCTTAAGTGTATTTCCAAAACAGATCACAATCGCTTCACAATATTAAATTCCAGCCTCTCAGAAGGTGAGAGACAGTGTGTTATTCCATCCATATGCTCATCAAAACAATCTTGGGCAACTGTAGCTACACAAGTGGGGTACTGTAATCTTAGATGGTGTAACCCCTATCTGAGAACAATGTCCAAGCTACTGAGTAAATTTTATGGCATTGAACTGTTTCACTTAATTTTGCTTTCAGTAAGTCCATGAAACTCACCGAAAACCGCTATATGCGCAACCTATTACAGGATATCAAGTTGGCTTTGTAGTGTAAAGAAGAGATTTTTATCTTACACTTCCCTGGTACTTTTCACCTTTTGTGATAGGCAACAATATGAAAGAAAATTTGTCAGATGATGTTACATGTTTACACCAGTTGGTTATCCATGTTCTGTTCTCTTGCAGCACTGAAGCCTCCTTTTGCATTCACTTGGTTTAAAAAAAGGGGAGGTAGCTGCTGCTCTTCTTCTTTCTTCTCAAAGCCACTCTATGATTAATATTTTCTGTGTTCAGCAGACATTAACCTATGTTCTGCAGACACATACGGTAATTTCATCAGTCACTTTTGTGCCAGTAGTCTTTATATAAGAGACAAGAATGGCTTTAAAGGCTACGTATTGCAGCAGGGAGGGGGCAGAAACCTTCCACACTGCCAAGCACTATGAAATATTGCCATGGATGATAATGAATAAAGCTGTATCACCATGGAACTACAGCCAAGTTGTAGTCTGGAGGGAGCTGATATTGTCGTACTAGATGTGTGACAGATGTAACAGCAAGTCTCACTACAAGTTGTCCTCATTGGAAGCCCTCATATAATATGACCTAAGAGTGAAACAGTGCCACTGTGATCATAGATATAATAGCAGCTCAGGACACTTCCAAAGAAGGGTAAGATGTAATTGTATGAAAGATAAATCAGAAAACACATCTTAGAAATAAGGTGTTTGTACCAAAGTGTCCCTATAACTTTGCCCAACTCCTGTAATTATTTACTGGTTACTACTAAATATTTCTGTTTGATAACTCATCTGTGGATGCAGAAGGAGTTATTACAAAAAATACTATTTGTATCTATGTTTAAACATGTTTGAATTGTCTGACAGACTTTTTTTTATTTCCCTGGAGTGATAATTAATGGGATTTAGCAATGAACTACATTCATTTCTAAGCAAAATACATAATCCTAGTATTAAAAATTACATACACTATTCTTTGTTGTATCTATTTGTGAATTATTATCACTGAATCTATTTTGCAACACCACCATCATTCTCAGAATAATAGGCACTACTGACAAATTTCATCACAGAACAGAAGTAGTGTGAGACTACTGCACATAAATGTTTAAACAGATACCTGAAATGCATATCTCTGAATCTCATAAATAATTTCTTATATTTTTTGTCATTATCAAATTTCCTTTTTTGCTACAAACCATCAGTGGGTGAAATAATATATAAGCTAATCAGTTTCCATACCCAACCCATAAACCATTCAATAGCTAAACCTATTCATTCTACAAGTCCACAAAATAATTTCTCCAGTTCATGTTGTAATAAATATCTACCATCCAAAACACAGTAGCCTATATGCTGTGCTGGCACGCTACATGATTTCTTAAACAAACAGCTGAGCAAATTGACCCTTTTTGTTGGTCAATGTTAACCTGGAAGACTATTAACAATTTTCACAAATTATGATTTTAAATTATCTCAGCTGATGTACTAACTTTACAATAAAACTTGCATCATCAACAAATGAGTAATTATGTTCTGCTGCACTTATGAGTCTGGACACTTTTTAAACTGAAGTGGTTATATGCTGCCATGGGTTTAGCAAGACTTACTTAAGCTAGATGTATTTTTTCCTGCTTTGTAAAATTAGAATATTTTATGAACTACAAAATGATGTGTAATCATGTTAATGACCAGGATTAATGTCCATGACAACATCTGCAAGATAAAATATTTATAAAATGGTTGTGGGAAAAATCAAAATCTCAATTTAAAAACAATACTATCAGATAATACAGACAAAATCACTGAAAAGAGAAACAGAGAGAGAGAGAGAGAGAGAGAGAGAGAGAGAGAGAACCACCATGCAATGGGTGTGTATATTACCTTGGCATAACAGGTACACCACTTCTTTGTCTTGCTGCCATCTCTTCTCTTGCACCTAATAACAAAGGAAATTTGTTTATTTTATTTGTTCACTGGGATACGTATTCCATAGATCAATTTTTGTGTCATAACACATGGATGTAGAATGTGTCAAAATATTTAATTCATTATTATGTTTGTATCATTAAGCACCACAAAGAGAGGTCAAGAATACAAATTAGAAAATAATAATAATAAAAAACCCAATCAGTAATTTCTAATTATACTCACAGAATTAGAAAATAATAATAAAAAACCCAATCAGTAATTTCTAATTATATTCAGAGGTTAAGATAAATTTTTCAGATATTATCTAAACAGTTATTTATAAAGTAAAAAAGAACTGAAGCAACATGCTACATTAAAGTTGGAATACACAGAAATACATGGGAAATAATCTTATCTCTCTCTGCCGCAGAATTCATCTAGAAGGAAATCAACAGTGGTAGTCGTACAAAACACTGAACTTATGAGTACACGAGAATATTTTGTATTTGAGAAAACAGATTTTGGGTTATACTGAAAGACAAATAATGGACGGTTCTCTGGCTTCAGCTAGCCTTGTGTGTACGAGTTGCATTTGTGTGAGTGTATGTGTTTATGTTGCATATTTTCGATGAAAACCTTGTTGCCCGGAAGATCGCTTTCCAACAGTCTTTTTGATTTTGCCTATCTGCAACGCAGCATCTCCACTATATGGTGAAAAGCAACTATACTTTTCATAATATAAAAACACGATAATTTAGAAGTAAAGATAACAGCTCACCAAATAGTTGACTCCTCAACAGGCACATAAATAGAACTGAAACCTTCACTCTCTTTTGGAAGAATCCTTTTACAAGCTACAATGAACGGGGCATACACACACACACACACACACACACACACACACACACACACACACTCACTCACTCACTCACTCTGTGTGTGTGTGTGTGTGTGTGTGTGTGTGTGTGTGTGTGTGTGTGTGTGTGTGTGTGTGTATGTGAGAGAGAGAGAGAGAAAGAGAGAGAGAGAGAGAGAGAGAGAGAGAGAGAGAGAGAGAGAGAGAGAGGACATACGGGCACAGAGCAGCATTCAGTGACTAGGGGACACATGTTGACAAATTCATTGACACTTGTACACAGCCCAGTACGCTGCGGAGGGATTAGTGCACCAGTGTCAGATCCCTCTTCCATTCCATTTGCATATGATTGCAGGTGTAGTGACTGTAAATAAACCTCTGTATAATAAAAATGCTTTAGAATATTAACTGAATTTTTCACTGATGCTTGGTAGAACATGACAACAATAACAATTAGAAAACACTTCCTACTGATCTGCAAAATTATATTTATTTAGTCACAAACCAGCTTCTGATTTCTTAGACCACTAATCGGCAACAACTGATCATCAAAAAAAAATAGATAAAATGATGTATGTCTGAAAGGTATTATTTATGGAGAAGATACAAAAATGTTAACATGTAGAGTGTTTCCATATGAAAGTATTACATTTTTTTACGTAACACAGAATTAGTTACATTAACTGAAAAAGGAAACAATGTCTTTAAGTACATTTCACAACTGATGAAAAATAAAGTTGAATTTACAATTTTAATCTAGCATTTCTAATTAAAAATTTTAAACAGAGGGGAAAAAGGAAATTAAGTTTGGTCACTAACTACTACCAGCAGGATGATCTTTCTGCTTTTCTTAACAATATAAAAATCCACATTCTACATCACAAGAGTTGTTTTCTGTTGAAAGATGGTCAGCAAAGGTTGAATCATTCTTTTTCAGTCTCCAGATTCTCTCACATTCAGATAACTTGAACTGACAATTCTGCATTACTGACTAATATATACTTTTCTGCAATGCTTGCATGTGATTTTAAGCACATCACTCTGTGTGAAAAGTGAAGTTTATCTTTATTATTAACTGATTTTTGATATACTGTTTGGTTGTAGTTGTGACACTAACTTTTTTGTCTGCTACGGTATGGGACAATGCATCAGTTTTTGTAACATTATGACTGGTTTCTGTTGGCCAACATACAGAAGTTATATATTTTTACACCTTTTCTTGTTTCATAGTATATTGTGAACCAGTTCTCAGATGTCAGTGGGGAAATAGTGTCTGTTCTCTTCTGAAGGCACTAAATTGCTAGAATGTTCTCTAATACATGACTCTGGCAAAGCTTTACAGCAGTAATGTGATCTGTGTATGCAAAACTTACAAATCTATCTCTATCTCTCTCCCCCACACCTTTTTTTTCTACAATGCTTGGCTAAAATAGCCATGGAATAATCTTATGCACTTTAGAAATTAAAGGAAGTAAAAAACTTTTTCCACATACTTAAGGACCTTATCATTTACGATCTGTGGAAGGAGCAATGACATACCCATTCTTTTGTAAATGCGTATTACATAGTCATTATTTTATGATATGTTCCATGTCTTGAGGATTTCCTCACTACAGGTCTTTGGACTGGACAGTGTATCTAATCTAATCTGAAAAGTCAAAGGACCTGATTGGCTAACATAATGTGTTTTATTACAGTGTCCTTCTGGAACTGCATACTTATCCATGCAAGTAGTTATTTTAGAGGACATTCCAAACAATTTCTTTTAATTATGTACCACTGACATCTCTGATCTGAAGATACACCTTTCTGCCAACTACCAGGTCATCAGAAGCAACTGTAGCTCACTGTAGTTCAGGTGGGATGCCTGTAGTGAGCTTCGTGCCAACCAATGCAGGTGAGTACTCGATTGTGCGCAACAACACTGTGTGTTCTTTATACAAACCTGAATTGACCTCTCTCAGTGCTGTAGTAAGCATCGTAGTGAGTAAACCAGTGTAATGCACGAAGCAGATATTGGTACTTACAATAGGCCTTGTCCCGGCGTGGCATAACGCAGCAGCGCCAGACAATGAGGGCGATGAGGACGAGCAAGAGGAGCGCGCCGCCACACACCGCCCCCACCAGCAGCGGCAGGTACTCACTCGGAATGCGCCAGCTGCCCCACTTCCAGCCACCCGCAGAACTCGGAGGCACTGTGCCACTGTCCTGTTGGGACATTAGATATATAGCACTAGAAAATTTTCACCACCAATAACGATTCTTAGCAGAGCTTTATGAAGCTTCTTCCACTTAAACATCAACATACTGACACGGTAAAAGAACTAATGTTTGGACAAACATTGTGACAGTATAGAAATATATTGCCTGCCATGGCAATATTACAGCAAATTAGTGGAACGAAGTTCTTTCTCCCCTTTTTACCTCACTTTGTGAATAATTTTGATCTGGCCATAAACAGAAACAAATAAGACTTAAATTATTCTTTCATTAACCTTCATTGACATCAAGAAGGACAACCAAAGAGATGTGGATTGATTCAAGGCATGCATAAAAAACACAAGCAAATGACAGGAACATAATCTGTATATTTCGTGGACAATGAATTATCACTATATTGCTTAATGCTAAGTTTAATACTTACTTAATTTCAATGGCATATTTCAAAGGAAATAGGTATGCAGATCAGTAAACACAGGATTCCTGTTTATAATATATTTTTACATGCTATGAAGCTTTACGATTAACACAGCTTCTTGCCATGTAACTAAAAGAACTTTTCAATTCTTGAATCTAGCTATTCAAATACTTTGTAGAAAGAGTGATTAATGAAGTACAAAACTTTCTAGCAGATTAAATCTACTAAATCTTTGTATCTGAATGGGACACTTGCCTTTCGCAGGTTAGTGCAACTGAGATACCAAAGCATGACTCACGATCCATCCTCACAGCTTTATTTCCCACCAGTACCTCATCTTCTACCTTCCAAATTTCAAAGGAGTTCTCATGGGAGTAGCACTCCTGGAAGAAAGTACACCGTGTCCACAAAGTCCCTTTACAACTTCCAAATTTTATTACAACGGCAGTTGTTGAAATATTTTAACAACATTTCTTTTGTTGTAATCAGTGTTTATAAAAGTTTTTTTGACAGTGTTTAGTAGACTTCTGTATGGGCGCCTTTAGTTGCATCGAGCACATCAAGATAGTACTTGATTACTTGCCATGTTCGCTATAGCATAGCATCATCAATGGTGGCAGTGGCATTACAATGTTTTCCTCAGATGTCCTTGGTTGCCTGCTCCTCCCTTTATCCAACACTGCCCCTGTCTCCATAAATTTTTTGTGCCATGCACGGATTGAAGGGTGTGATGGTGGAACTCTACCATACTTCATTCTGAAGTTTCATTGAGTCTGAACATCCAATTTTGTCTCAATAAACCAGGACACACATTGTGCCTTCTATTGAGGAGTTGCCATTTTATAGAGGTTCATTTCCATCCATCAATCAAGTATCTGAAACACGAAATTTTAGTATATATAAAAACTTTAGTAAACAGTGATTACAATAAAAGAAATTTTGTTAAAATACTTCAACAACTTCCATTGTAATAAAATGTTGAAGTTGTAAAGGGACTTTATGGACACCCTGTATACTGTGGGGACATGACTTAGCCACAGTTGGGGGAGTTGTTTCCAGACTGAATTTTCACTCTACAGTAGTGGAATGTGTGGTGATATGAAACTTCCTGGCAGCTGAAAATTGTGTGCTGGACCAGGACTCAAACTCAGAACCTTTGCCTTTCACAGGTAAGTGCTCTAACAACTCAGCTACATGAGCATCCCTCAAAACTAATCCTCATAGCTTTATTTCCAGCAGTACCTCGTCTACTATCTTCAAAACTTCAAAAAATTCTCCTCTGTAACTAGCAGTCACAAAAGAAAGGATACTGCACAGAGAGGTTCTGGTAGGAGATGTATGCTTGTAATTTTCTTTTGAAATGGTAGGAATTCACAATGCTACAGTATATAACTCCACCCTGAATACTTGACAATGAGGCAAAGTCCATATCAAAATAATTTTTCGGTCTTGCAATGTTATTGAAACTGATTTTTATGGTCAATAACAAAAATTAGTGATGGGAAATGTACTGGGAAGTGAGTGAAATAATTCCAAAATCATTAAAGAGATCTCTGCAAGATTTGCAGCTATCTACCTCATACAATATTCATTATAGCTGACACATCTGTCATGAGATAATTCAGTAATTGTGTTGCTATTAAAAAATTTTGTAGTTTATGTAGCTCTGTAATGTAACCTCTATGGATTACTTACACAATTACATAGATCTGAAGATGATCAAGTGTGACCAAAATTAGTCATACAATTTAAAAAATGGGCAACTGAGACAGAAAAATGAATGATATCAAATTTTTTTACACAGTATTCTTACTAGTGACATCTATTGAACAACCACATTATTTATTGTAGGTAACCTGCCCCATAAGGTAATTCCGTAAGATAACAGGAACTGTAGTGAAAATAGAAAAACAAGTCTGCAATTTTGTCTTCAGGTCAGTACAGCAAAAGATACTTCTAAGAGCAAAACATACTCCAGTGCTCTTATTGAGTTGTTTATCTATTTGTTGATCTTATTAGAACTTGTTTTTTCACATGGACCACAAGGAATTTCACACAGTGTGTTTCATTTAGTGCACGACTGTTGAAATCTATTTCTGGTGCTAACATGTAACTATTGCTTCTTTGAGATCACATTATCTCAGTATTTGAGATATTAAGTCTTAAAGTGTAGTCTGTGAACAACTTGTAGGCCCATTTGGCTAACATCTGTACTGTGTCTCCGAACGTTGTGTTTGGACCCTCTGTTAGTAAACTTGTGTCATGAGCAAATATTACTGTTTTTGAAATGGCATTTAAAGTCATTGGATGATCATTATGTTTGTTAAAAACAAGAGCGAGCACAGAATCAATCCTTTTGAGACCCCACATGTTATATTTCCCCAGGTTTGAGGTTACTTTCACATTTGTGACACTGTCTGTAAATGAGACCATCTGCTTTCTCTTTTGAAATTAACACCCATTCCATGCCATTAACGCCATAATACTTTAGCTTGCCAAGCACAATTTTGTGATCCATACAAATCATGTAACTAATGAGGAGGTACTGAATAGAACTGGAGAGAAAATAAATTTGTGGCACAACTTGACTAAAAGAAGGGATTCAAATGATAGGATACATTCTGAGTCATCAAGGGATCACCAATGTAGTATTGGGGTTAAGTGTGAGGGGTAAAAATCATAGAGGGAGACAGAGAGATGAATATAGTAAGCAGTTTCAAAAGGATGTAAATTGCAGAGATTAAGAGGCTTGCACAGGACAGAGTAGCATGGAGAGATGTATCAAACCAGTCTTCCGACTGAAGAAAAAATACAACACAAAGACTTTGGTAACGTCACAAAACATACTGACATGATACTACCTCTTGTTTAGCTCTGGCAGCACACCATTTGTGATTTCTTGCATAGTTTTTTCTGTGGAGAATCCTTTACAAAAACTAAACTGAGAGGTCATTTGACAAGTTCATCTCTATTATATGAATTAGTGCTGTATTGTAGGCCACTTTCTCAAACACTTTTGAAAGGATTGTGGTGAGAGAATTACATCCATAATTAGAGGTGATTTGCTTATCTTCAGGTCTATGGGCACGTTTTACAACAGCATATTTGAATATGTCAGGAAATGTAAAAAAGACATTGATTGATTACAATAGTAGCTTAAGGACAGTCCTATCAAATCTGCACAAAACTTTAATATTTTGCTAAAAACACCCTCACAGTGAGTAGAATTATTACTTTTAGCACACTGATGAATCCTTTGGGGTTGTATTTGTTACACTAATGTTTGTTGTTGATGCATGCTGTGTTTGCACAAGTAAATCTTGCATCTGTATGTAACTGTTTACTTTGGAGTGCAGCGTTTTCTGCCACTGGGAGGAAGTAATCATTGAATATGAAGGCCAATAATTTGCAAGTGTCACCACCTTTGCAAGATTTTTTTTCCTGAGGACCAAATTTCATTACGGTCACCATTTTTGTTTGCATTTTTTAAAATAATATTCCAAACTGTTTTTGCATTATTCTTGCACACAGTGACTGCATGCACATACTTCAAAAAGCTGTACGGGTGCCTCAGACACTTCTCTGTGTGTGTGTGTGTGTGTGTGTGTGTGTGTGTGTGTGTGTGTCAGAGAGAGAGAGAGAGAGAGAGAGAGAGAGAGAGAGAGAGAGAGAGAGAGAGAGAGAGAGAGCACCATCAGAGCTCGCCACGGCCCCCAGTCTATTTAAGATTAGCTGAGATATGCTCAGCTTCAGTTCTCTATGTGTATTGCTAGAGCTCCTTGACACCCGTACTGCAGAACGCAGACAAACTGGTGGCCGCATGATTATGCTCTGTATGTAATTCATTCCTGCTAGATGTTACTTAAATACTGTGTTCAAGTTGTTAATACTTCTGTGGGATCAAGTTGTGTTCAGTCTGCTGGTCACATTGTGCCTACCTACAACACTACTGGTGACAACTGTGGTCTTGATCTCCATGCAAATTTCAACTTTGGTTGGTCCTCTGTTTATTCTCATGATGGCTGATGGTGTTACAGAGGACATTTTATGTTGACTGGTCAAACATCAAGAGTCATTGACCATGGGATTGCGCCATCAATCACAGGCACTGGACAATCAAACTCAGGTACTTCAATCATTGGCTTTGGTTTTGTCGAGTTGGCATCCTCCTCAGTTTGTGTTACCTGCTGTCTTTCCACCGTGGCTCTCATGGTTTATCTGCCTCCCTTTTCTACATATAATGAGTCCATTGAGAAATGGGACGCATATAAGAAACGTTTGCAACAACACTTCCAAGCTTTTGGGATTACTGGTGCTATTTTACACTGTGCCTTTTCCTTTCTTGGATATGGCCAAGAATGTATCAAGTCTTATGACAATTCGCCCCTTTGCAGAATCTGTCTTCTTAACTATTTGACCAATATGTAAACTTCTTTCAAAATACTACTGTAAGTGCACCCATGTTAACTGCATCTTGCATTGAGTTTTACCAGTGCATGAAGTAACCACATCACTCCTATTGAGGTGGGGAGCGGAACTGCATGGGTTAAAACATTGTTGTCATTTTACATCTGACGCAAATAAAGACCCATATGCTGATCAGATGGTGAGAGATACTAACATTCATTTAGTCCCACATTGTTAGGTGAGAGAGCATGCCCTTCAGGGTGAAAATCCATCCCTCTCTGAGGCTTTGACTATTGCATAATTGTTCGAGGTGGTGTGAGCTGTGGTAACCAAACTGAGTCATGTTGTGAGGTATCAGCAATCCAACCCACTCCTCCACACCAAGCTTCAGATAGTTTTCAGGGGCAAGACATGATTCGGACAGTCCCCACAGGATCACAGTGTCAAGGCTCCCAACAGCAGCCGCACTAACAAAATAAACAGTCCAGTGAACAGCAGTGTACACATTCCACACTCCTATCCTGCTATTATTGTTTCATTAACCATGAGCACCCAGACTGTCCAAAATTCTGAGCTACTTGTCATAATTGCAACAAAAAAGATCACATTGCTTATGTCTGTAATACAAAAATTCAATGTATCATCTATTTCTGTTGTGCCAAACAAGCTTTTCATTGATGTTGTGCATTTTTGTAAGGTTCTGCACATGCAAGTGAATACAGGAGCTGCAGTAGCCTTGTTAAACTCACAAACTTATATGGACTTCTCTTTGCGTCATGAAAGTTAGTTTACAATAAACAGAGTATTCCTATTTCTGACCAGTTCTCTTCCCCAGTGACCTACAAGTCAGTTGTCCGGTCACTTACATTTCTTGTTATAGATAATGCATGTACAGAGAATTTTTCTTGGACTGGATGCTTTTAAATTGTTTGGTTTTACCATTTCAGATAAAGTGAATTTACTGTCTGACCCGGTGTCACATACACAGTTAGGTGCATTATGTTCTGAGTTTTCCTCTTTGTCCTCTGCTGGATTGGGATGTGCCAAAAATTTTAGGGCACACACTACCATGAAACCTGCTGCTTGGCCTCATTTTTCTGAGCCCATCTGGTTCCAGCAGCACTCAGGGAATGACGAATTAGATCACCTCATAGAATTCAGCATTGTTCAGCCTATTGCATCAAATGAATGGTCTAGTCCCTTAGTTATAGCAAAGAAACTGTCAGTCCGGTTATGCCTCTGAGGCCTGTCTGGTTGCCTCCTGTTCACATTGTGTGCCACACCAAGTACCTCCCCGGTGTCACTGTTTCCTTGGACAACACCGTTGTATTGATGGAACCATATACATGTGGCTTTTGCTGACCCCTTTCTCAACGCTTACTGACTGTTGTTCGTTTATGTATATTCTCATTTTCTGTATGTCACTTGTTGTGATCCACAACTGCCAGTCACAGCTTTGTCCATTTTTTTTTTTCACTCAAAGGCTTGTCCATGATGTTAGTCTCTGATGATGGCACACAATTTTCATCACAAGAGTTTGTGGCGTTTTCTTGGAATCCGTCACATTCTTGCTCCACTGTTCCGTGGTGAGGCAGAATGCCTAGTGCAAACGTTCAAAACTCAGATGAAAAAGTATGTAGCCAGCTCTTCATCTAACTTTGCCTTCTGTCTGGGCATGTGGTTTTGGACGTCATCTTAAATGGATTCCAGCTGTCATTGCAAGACGCCGGGGACATTGTATCGATATCCACATGGAGGACGGCCTCTGCTCAATGCACCATGATAAGCTTTGCCTTCACATGGATGGCCGGCACCCCCAGATGTCACACAATCACCTCTGAGCCTGTCCACATTAGGTGTCGCATCATCTGCTGCTGCTGGTTCTCCACTCCCGCGTGGGCAAGAGCATCTGTCCTTGGTGGCAGAATCAGCAGTTCCTCTATTGCTTCCAACATCAGTGCCAGGGATTCCGCACCACCCATTCCTAAGTGACTACTGATACCAGTATCATCAGAACCATGAGCACCGTCACCAGAGCTGATGTCCAACACCGACTTGGATACAGCCCTGCTGTCACTGGTGTGGGTATATGGTTTGACACGGGAAGATGGGTGTAGAAGGTGTCCACGCCTGAAGCCCTCCAACCATACATTCCCATTGCAGCACACCACCTTAACCAGAGCCCAGCAGGCAGTTCACTCTGTGCTCTTGTATGTGCAAGTGCTGAATAAACCTTCGTTAAGTGAAGTTAGTGTTCGTCATTCATCTAATTACACTTTCTTCTATGTAACATTATTCTGGCGGAGGCGCCGGGTATTGGAACTTGTGATAGCGTACATTATCGACGACACAGTGGCTCCCATCAGGCCACGACAGAGCCGCCGTTTACGTGGCGAGAAACCCGAGTTCGAGCCATATTCAGCAGTTCGCAATCTACCGGAGACAGAAGAAGAAGAGGACGTTACGATGACAGCAACTGTGTGCCACCACATGAGACATCCTTCCGGGTTCTCTCGTGATGATGGCCAAGATCCAAACAAGTGGCCAAGTGGGCATATTTAACAAATGGGATAACACCGTGTGTTTGGCTAACGTATTTTTCTACTTGGAGGGCAGTGCCAAGCAATGGTATGAGAAGAACGAGGAGAAGTCCACAAGCTGGGAAGTATTCTAGGCGACACACAACGACAGAAGTCAAGGCTGAAGATAAAATAAAGTGCAGGGCACAGTGTCCAGGAGATACTGCAGCATCCTACGTTCAAACGTCTTGGAGATGTGTTAAATAGTGGATCCAAGAATGAAGGAAGAAGATAAGGTTGCACATCTCATGAAGGGTGTTGCTGAGGACTTGTATCAAGCCCTACTCCTGAAGGAGGCTTCGACAGCAGACGACTTCATAAAATAGTGCCAGTGTATGGAGACAATGCATCAAAAAATAATTACACGCAAGAAGTTTGAACAGCTTCCAAACGTCGTATCGATGTCTGTGATGGGGGAAGTAACTGACTTCACAAGTGTTCTTCGTCAGATAGGGAGAGAGGAAGTTCAGAAGGCACTTGGATTTCACGGCGAGCAAAAAACGGAGACGCTTCAAGAGATCATTAGGGAGGAAGTGGAACAGACATTGAACCCAACCTCTCGTCCTTCATTTCCCTTTAAAACGGTGAAAAAGTCGAGAGCAAGGCGGAGTTACGTTCCTACAATGCCGCATTAGGAACCTGTTTGGGCACCAAGGAAGACTGACGTATGGAGGACCCAGGATAACCAACGAGTATGTTTCCACTGCGGACGACCGGGACATGTAGCGCACTATTGTCGAGAAAGGCGGCGGATATTTGATGACGCCCGCGCCACAAGACAGCAGACTGATCTTAGCCGACGTCAACTCCGGGACGACGAAGATGAACAAGAAGATGTGGGTAGCGGACGACGTAAGCCACCATCGCTGCAAGCTAGCCGGTGGAGAGGACGCTCCCCAACACGCCGATCAAGGTCGTCTCGTTTAAGAATTCGGTGAATTGTGGACAGTTAACTGTCGCCGAGAACCGCAGATCCTTCCAAGACGCACATGCGTAGCAAATGCTGAGCCGTTAATTGCAGAACAGCTGAGCGTCACAGAAACCTCCCATGCCGAGTCTGTGGGCGAAATTAGCGCTACCACTACGAGACAAGATCTTCTAGCTCGCCATCACCAGATCTCACTAAGGAACAACAGAAGAAGCTACTTGCCATTCTTCAAGAATGCTTCAATCTACAGGTGAAGAGCAAATTAGACAAATCGAGGGTGAAGCATCGGATTAGTACTGGAGACCATCAACAACTAAACCAGAGAGCATACCGTGTGTCAGCAACGGAACGTCAAATAATTCGCGACGAGGTAGAGAAAATGATGAAGAATGACGTCATTCAGCCTTCGCAGAGCCCATGGTCGTCACCAATGATTCTCGTCAGGAAGAAGGATGGCAGTTGGCGCTTTTGTGTTGGTTACAGGAAGCTTAATAAGATAATTAAAAAGGCTGTTTACCCTCTTCCACGAATCTACGATACACTAGATTGTCTGAAGGGGGCTAAGATTTTCTCAACCATGGACGTGTACTCGGGATACTGGAAAATCGAAGTAGATGAGGCTGATCGTGAAAAAACTGCATTCATCACCCCTGAGGGCCTGTATGAGTTTAAGGTAATGCCTTTTGGTTTGTGTAACACCAGCAACTTTTGAACGGATGACGGATAATCTTCTACGTCACCTGAAGTGGACGATGTGTCTTTGTTATTTAGGTGTCATTATAGTGTTCTCAGAGACATTTGAAGAATATATAAAAAGACTGAGGTCCGTTCTTAAGTGTCTCCACAAAGCGGACTGAAACTTAATCCAACAAAGTGTCTCTTCGGAGCAAAAGAAATCAAAATACTTGGACGCCTTGTGTCAAACGAAGGTATGCGGCCAGACCCAGAAATGTGATATCTGTAACTGAATTCCCTATTCCTAAAAGTATTAGCGATGTGAGAAGCTTCCTCGGATTATGTCCTTATTACCGTCGTTTTACCAAAGACTTCTGTATCAAAGCCAGGCCATTCCAAGAGTTGTTAAAAGGTGATGTTAAATTTATCTGGGGTAGAGCTCAACAAGATTCTTTCGATGTGCTGCGAAAAGCTCAAACGACTGACCATGTACTTGGTCTGTATGATGAGAGAGCACCTACAGAACTACACACAGATGCCAGTGGCTATGGGATTGGTGCTGTTCTGGTGCAAATTTCGGATGGAAAAGAGAAGGTTGCAGCCTATGCTTCTAGGACACTTACAAAAGCCGAGAGAAACTACTCAACTACAGAAAGGAGAATGCCTTTCTGTGATCTGGGCCTTGTGCAAATTTCGACAGTATCTCTACGGGAGGCCATTCACAGTTGTTACAGACCATCATTCACTTTGTTGGTTGACAGGTCTTAAGGATTCAATAGGACGACTCGCCATGTGGGTACTACGTCTTCAAGAGTATGACATTACCATAGTGTACAAAAGTGGAAGAAAACACCAAGATGCCGACTGTCTCTCAAGAAACCCTGTGCAAGGCCGTCAAGACTTTGGTAAAGATAGTGACTATTTCGCAGCACTCCAAGTTCTCTCTTCTGAGCAGAAGAAGGATGCCTAGATATATCAAATTATGCTTGTCTTAAATCGGTCAGAGGATGTGAAAGGACTATTTATGGTAGTCAATCGATTACTTTGCAAGAAAAATTTTGATCCGTTTGGAAAGAGGTGGCTACCAGTGATTTCTAAACACATGCGGTTAAATGTTTTACAGAAATTCCATGACACACCTGAGGCCGGACATTTAGGGTTTATTAAGACCTACGATAGAATCCACAAGAGATTTTTCTGGCCAGATTTATTTAGGAGTGTCCGTCACTTTGTGTCGCACTGTAGAGAGTGCCAGAGGTTAAAGGCAGTTGCTCAGAAACCACCTGGCCGACTCATACCAATTCTACCAGCCGAAACGCCTTTCCATCGTGTTGGGATTGACCTCCCCGGACAATTTCCAACGTCTGCTAGTGGCAATATATGGATTATTGTTTGCACTGATTATCTGACACGCTATGCCATTACAAAAGCCGTGAAAACACAGCTGAAAGATCCGAAGTTGCCAAATTCATCGGGGAAGACATCGTATTAAAACGCGGTGCCCCTAGGTCGTTAATTACGGATCGAGGGAAAGTTTTTCAATCGAATCTTGTGACAGAGATAAACCGTCGGTGCAACATTACTCATCACACGACGACTGCCTACTATCGGAAAACTAACGGGCTTACTGAATGCCTTAACAGGAGCTTGGCCGACATGCTATCAATTTTCGTCAATGTTGAGCAGTGCGACTGGGATGAGGTGCTACCTTTCGTGACGTCTTCCCAAAACATCGCCAAACAAGACACCACAGGATTTACGCCACTTTTCCTGGTGCCTGGGCGTGAGGCGACTACGACGATGGACACGGTGTTTCCGTTACATCCTGATGACGTGGACGACGACTACATCGGCCAGGTGTTAATCAGTGCTGAGGAAGCTCGGCAGTTAGCTCAACTCCGCACGCTGCACGCTCAAGAAAAAGATCGCCGAAGGTACGACACGAGCCACCGACCTGTTGTCTACCGGCCTGGTGACCTCGTCTGGATCTTCACTCCTGTTCGGAAAGATTGGTCTCTCTGAGTAGCTCCTCAGGCGCTACTTTGGACCTTATAAGGTTGTAAGACAGTTGTCTGATGTTACTTATGAAGTTGAAGATTTCGGCCCCGACGCAAGACGACGAAAGATCAGAGATACGGTCCACGTCCTTCGAATGAAGTCCTACAAGGATTCTGCCACCCAGGGCAAATTTGAAGCTGCAGCAACAGACAGCAAGCGGAAAGGTGACGAAGAGCGTAGCGGCAAAAGAAGTTCTAAGAAGATCACCGCCAGGGCGAACATCAGTCATCGGGAGTCGGAGTGTGCAGGACGGATGACTCATTTCTAGATTAGGACGACGTAACATCGAGACGCTGTTCTCTTAAGGAGGGAGCAATGTCGCAAAGAAGCTGAGTAGCACCGTGGTGATGTGGTGATGATACTACACTGCTGCATGGAGGGTCGTAAGTTCAAAACTCACCTGGACTGTACAATTTTAAGAGATCAGAGATGCGGTTCGAGTACATTCTAGAAGTATCCACAACTGACAAGAAACATTGTACTCTTATGTTCTGTAGCAGTATATACACTGAATGTGTTCTGGCCGGAGGCAGTTCTCTCCGCGCTCTTGTAAGTGCTAGTGCTGAATAAACCTTCGTTAAGTAAAGTTAGTGTTCGTCATTCATCTAATTACACCTTCTTCTACGTGACAATATACATAAAATGTCATCATGGGCCCAGTCAATTTAAGGCTAGCCAAGCTACACTTGGCCTCGGTTCTCTGTGTGTATTGCTACAGCTCTTTGTGTATGTAAATCGTTCCAGCGGTTCTAGGCGCTTCAGTCCGGAACCGCGCGACCGCTACGGTAGCAGGTTCGAATCCTGCGTCGGGCATGGATGTGTGTGATGTCCTTAGGTTATTGACGTTTAAGTAGTTCTAAGTTCTAGGGGACTGATGACCTCAGATGTCAAGTCCTATAGTGCTCAGAGCCATTTGAACCATACTGTGATCAAGTTGTTAATCCTCCATGGAATAAAGTTGTGTTCAATATAATGGTCGTCTTTTACTTACGCCTAATTACAACACTGGCATGCATTATTTCTCAGTTACAATGCACAAGTTTCGCTTTTTAACAATAGATTGGAGGAGTTTACAATACTTTTGGTAAGGGAGATTGAAATCGCCACCATAGTTTGTTGTCTTTGTCAGATAACACTCTCTCTTCCTAGCACAAGATACTTTATTCTCTGGAATTATCCTTCCCTTACCCTTACTTCTGTTTGATTTAACTCTTATTTGTTCAGAATCATGTGACAATCAATCACAGAAATTCTAATCGCAACATGTTTGTGTGGAAACTTGTTTGGTATGAACAAAGTGTCACCGAGATGACTTAATGCATGCCTCTTGTTTGTAAAGAGAACCCCATTGGCTACAGAACATACAATAGATAAACCAATGATAGCAACCCATGAGAAAAAGATAGAGTCTGAAGCTGTGAAGGCGCTATTTGGAAATGAGTCTTTGAGAACACTCAGGGACAAGGTTTTGCTATGCTGGAGTCTTTTAAAAGTCAAGATACCTCACTATCTGCAGACGCTACTGTTTTGAGATGGTTGCTCTGCCAGTGTGGGCCTCAGCCAACTGTTCCACCCACTGTCACTGACAGTACTGAGAGTCTTCCCATCCCCATGGTATGAGATACTGGTACGCAATCACATGCCCAGTGCTGAGTGCTAGCCATCTTCAGGCAGCCACCACCTTCCCCATTTTTATTTTTTTTAAAGCTCAGTCCCACAACAGAAAAGAACTTGTAACTCTACATAACATGCTTCAAGTGACAACCAGGCAAAGTGTCTCTGAGCAGCTGGTAAATATTTGTTTGTCTCAGTTACTTCTATGTAAAGATTTTCCCACTTTGCTCATGCTCATTTTCAATAGTTCAGTACACTTCCTTTGCAATATTAATGTGTCAACTGCCTGATACTTCCCCATCGTCTCCCCACATTTTCTCTTTCACATTTGAATACTCACTGTGGAACAATTTAATTGGCATGGTAGAGCCAGCCTGGCAGTAAGATAAATGATTAAATGAAGTCTGTACCATAAAATAGTTAAGTTCTATGTTCTGGCCCTAGACAGGCCAACTGAGCCTGATAGACCGCCACGGCATACTCTGACAATGGCATCACTGGATGCAGTATGGAGGTGCATATTGTCAGTACACCACACTCCCCATCGTTTCTTGACTTTGGAACCGCTTCTAGTTGATTGAATAGCTGCGTGCACCCCAGACCAGTCCTCTCATGGAGGGAAAATTCCTGGTAGTACCATAAATCAATTCCACTGTGGCACCAGCCGCACTGATCACTCAGCTATGGAGGCAGACTGTATCATAAAGTGACCCCATACTAATTATTTGATCTTTAAATTCAAGCCTCAACGTCCAGATTATGAAATTAGACATTACATTGTGATGCCCAGCTTGAGGCAAGACATAACAATCTGCTCCATAACATCAGAAGCATTACATTTACCTTTTTCATGTCTTTTCCTTTTAGTTCTAATTTTTTCCGTTTTTGTTATTCTGATAATATAGATGTTGATTGTTAAATTTCACCAGCTGTCCCAAACAGCCTCAGATATTTTGTATGGGATTAAGATATCATGATTAAGTGGGCCAATCAAAGCACAGTGGGGGCCTGAGTGTTTATCAAAGCAGGAAACATAGGCATCCACAAGAGTGAGGGAGGTGATACAGGGAACTTGCCCTTCCTGGAATATTGGGTACAGAGCCAATACAGAATTCTCATACACTATAGACAACCATGAAATTCTGTGGGATATAATAAGTTTTTTGTGTCAGCTATAAAATTTAGCTCTTGTGTAATGACATATCTTGTAACCCCCCACTTCTCGGGATAAATTTCAGGACAGCCATGCCAGAAACATATGAGTGCCATTCCTGTGAACCAGCTGTCGTCACTGTCATCTTGGAAGTAGGGGTATCTCTACCATAGCCATCACAAAGATGTAGATGAGAGGGCAACAGCTGGTCACCAAGAGTGCTGAAATGAACATCCTGGTTCAAGCTCACAGTAACATGGATTATCAGGCCCTTCTGATGGTGTGAATAATGACACTAATCGTCACAGAATCACTTCCTAGTTGAAGTATGCCTATGACACAGTGCCTGTAAACCACCACATTCAGCTGTTAAAACACAAGAGAGAAAATCACGACTCATAGGATCATGCTACATGTCTCCAATCACCTATTGTTCCATTTCTGTCTTTTTTAGCCCACAGAGGACATGCAGCTTTATGCCCTGCTGTGAGCATTGGCCTTTCACAGGGTGCCCAACTCCAAATTTTCACTGTGTGTAGTTCCTTTCACAATGTTTGTTCAAAAATTGGTTGAGCAATTTCTGTCGACCTTGAAACAGATTGTCACTGACAAGATGTGAAACTTGTTTCCAGACCCTGCCGGTTAGGATTTTTTTTTTAATAACCACTGTACATAAACAGTGCTACATGATTGTGAGGGATGCATCATTCCTTGTAGACACATTCGACAGCCCGTGTTAACAGACCAACAAATGAGATGCCTTCATTCACGGTGTGGACATGGAAACGACCAAACATGATAGCTTATTTCTACCACTTCTCTACGATGACCCATTTTATGGCGCTGATTTCATGCAACTGATCGGCACACACACTGAAGTCACAAAAGGTATATGGCGGTAGTATCACGTACACGAGATATAGAAGGGCAGTGCATTGGTGGAGATGTCTTAATTCATGTTAAAATGTTTCTGACGTGATATGGTTGCACGACAGGAACTATCAGACACTGAATGTGGGGCTAAACCACAAAACATTACATTTCAGGAATCGTTACGGAATTCAATATTGCCAGATCCACAGTGACATGACCATGCTGAGAATACCAAAATTCAGACATTCCATCTCACCACGAACAAGGCAGTGACCAACAGCCTTCACTTAACGACCGAGAGCAGTGGCGTTTCTGCAGAGTTATCAGCGCTAACAGACAAACAACACTGTACGAAATCATCGCAGAAATCAACGTGGGGTGTATTACAAATGTATCCGTTAGGACAATCCAGTGAAATTTGGCATAATGAGCTTTGGCAGCAGATGACCGATGCGAATGTCTTTGCTAACAGCTTAGACTACAGATGACTGGAAAACTGTGGCCTGATCAGACAAGTCCCGATTTCTGTTGGTAGGTTGATTCGAGTGTGGCGCAGACCCCACGAATCCATGGGCCTAGTTTGTCAACAAGGCACTGAGCACGCTTGTGGTGGCTACAGAATAGTGCACGCTCTGTTTATATGGAATGGACTGGGTCCTCGTGTGTGTGTGTGAATTCCTAAGGGACCAAACTGCTTAGGTCATCGGCCCCTAGACGTACACAATACTTAAACTACCTCCGGCGAGAGGGGCCGCGCAGTCCGTGACATGACGCCTCAAACCGCGCGGCCATTACGCTCGGCAGGGTCCTCTGGTTCAACTGAACCGATCAGTGACTAGAAATGGTTACGTTCGGCAACTTGGAGACCATTTTCTGTCATTCGTGAACTTCCGGCCGCATCTCGTGGTCGTGCGGTAGCGTTCTCGCTTCCGGCGCCCGGGTTCCCGGGTTCGATTCCCGGCGGGGTCAGGGATTTTCTCTGCCTCGTGATGGCTGGGTGTTGTGTGTTGTCCTTAAGTTAGTTAGGTTTAAGTAGTTCTAAGTTCTAGGGGACTGATGACCATAGATGTTAAGTCCCATAGTGCTCAGAGCCATTTGAACCCATTCTTTTGAACTTCATGTTCGCAAACAAGGATGTAACTGTTATGGATAACAATGTGCCATTTCACTGGACCACAATTGTTCGCAAGTGGGTATAAGAATTTTGTGGACAACTCTAGCAAATGAGTTGGCTACCCAGGTCGCCCGGCATGAATCCCACTGAACATTTATGGGACATAATCGAGAGGTCAGTTCATGCACAAAATCCCGCATTGGCAACACTGTCGCGGTTATGGGCGGCTAGAGAGGCAGCATGGCTCAATATTTCTGCTGGTGACTTTCAACGACTTGTTGAATCCATGTCACTACGCTGCGAAATAGGAAGTCTGACAAGATATTAGGAGGTATCTCATGACTTTTGTTACCTCAGTGTACACATCACATCTCTGCTACGGCTTACGTCACTGGTACAGGATCCTAGGTAAAAGAGAGTGTGGAGATGCTGATCTGGCTGGCTAAATTCCTTCCTAATACGCGTGGTTGACAGCAGCGGCGCCAAGCAGTGCCACAAAACACAACCTCCCCTCTCTTCCGCGCACTGGCGCTGCCTTCTGTCAGAGGCCATCGGCTTACTTGTCTCCGGGGAGCTCATTAGCAGCGGTCAGCTTAACAAAGCAGCCTAATGCGGACTTGAAGCGCTGACGGCTCAGGCATAGCCCACTTGGCAAAGGCTCGGGGCACGGCACGTTCACAGTTGTGGATCTAAACAACACCGCGGTTCAAACACTGGGGCCTGCTATATTACAAGGGCGCTGCGCTTAAGAATCTTAACACCTCAGATACAGGTAATAGGATACGATACTCACGAGATTGCAGTGCCTGTGTTGTTCAGAAATACGATTCACTGTTCCTTCGGACAAGCATGCAAGTGTCTCCTGTACGAAAAAATATATACTGGATGTACGAGTGCAGGTCGTAGACACACGGTTGACGACATGTGGGAGTTTGGATCTGGCGGCAGAGCGTGCTCGGATAGTCTAATGGCAATCCGACCGCTCGCAATTAGCGGGAAATCCGGGGTTCGAGTCCGGTCCAGGAAGGACGTAGCCAGAATTTTGGCAGGGAGGGGGGGGGGGGGGGGGGGCGGGTCCGATTGCTTAGACATCCTAAAAAGACTCGTGTTTTTCAATTTATTCTTAAAATTTACATAAAGAACGACACGCCGTTTTATTCGACAATGATCTCTGAGTTTTCACCAAGCGGGGATATAATCTCATTTCTTATGAGTGCTGTATTTTGGCATAACAGTAACAAGCAGTCATGCTCCAATCTTCCTTCACTCTCCAAGGTCATTTTACACTCTTCTTCTTTCAGTCTCGAAATGAGCTGAAGGAGTGATCAGGAAAGGACGCGCGCTAATTTCTTGGGACACCGTGGCTATCACCGGCAGGGCTTTTGGAATAAAGAGATCTCTGTTCGACAGAGAAGCTAGAACAATTTTTGGTGGTGAAAATGCAAAGTATCCGTAATTATTCAATCTTACACTTTCTCAAATTCCCTCGTTTAAAAATGGATCTCTGACTTCTTGCAACGTAAGGAAGATCATTTTCTGCAATGTCAAGGTAGGCAAATGTACTGAATCTAAATGACCAGAATTTAGATTATCATTTATTTATCATATGACTTTTAGTCCCGGGAGTCTCCAAAGAGATGCTCGGCTCGCCTTCGATGTAGTTTTTTTCGTTTAAGCTGCATCTTTAAGCAAATTGGAATCTGTCAGGAAAGAAAGCTATTCGGAAGGAATAGGCTGTCGCCTATAGTAAGGAACCAACCCTGGTACTTGCCTAAATTGAAAGTGGGAAACCACAGAAAACCTTTTTCAGACGACCTCACATACCGAATCCAGGGATTGGTAACTCAGCGGCACAACACGCAGAGCTACCCAAGTCGGTGGAGAATTTGGAAGCACTCGTTGTTCTACATTGTTTTAAACAGAATAACATGCATTACAACGAAAGATGGAATTCTACATGTTTTTTCTTTTATCGCGCATGTTCAGTCGTTTGATAGTGCATGAATGCATGCATATTTTAAGATTTTACTTTGCATGAAATTCCTAGCTTCAATTATATAGAATTATAAGAGTGCAAATAGATTTTGGTGAGAAGGGGTGGATTGGATTCAGAGCGCAGTAGGCTCGGATGAATTCAAGCAGCCCGCTCAAAAAAATCTTTTAGAAACGAAATACATAATGTTCTGTCATTACATACCCCTTCCGCTCTCTACAAACCGTCCCCCATCGTTCCGTATCGGAACTAATTTTCACAACTGAGTACCGCCCACGTGACCAGATTGGGCGATATTTTATTATTTGGACTTCGAATGGTAGAATATTGAGGAAATGTTTTAAAGAAATGCAACCATCGCCGTTTTATTAATAGTTTCGTTGATCAACACGTTTTTGGAGCGACACGGACAAATCCAAGAGTATTTTCATGCAGCTATTTTACTTTAATGTTGTTTGTAATGATATTTACCGCTCCGCTGCCTTGCGAAAAATGAAATACTGCAGCCCCAAATTTATACCAGAAACCAAATAACGAATCCAGGGCTAACGTTAAACTGCTGTACATACGTAATTAGGCTATTGCACAGCTTGCTCCTAGAGTAGGTACATGTACGATGAACTTTTGTGAAAGTAAACTTTATTCACCACGAAAATTTCGTTACGAATTACATACAGTGTCAAAAACTGATAATGACGAACTTTTTTGTAAAGAAATTACGAAAAATATTAGTTAAATGTGTCATGACCTACAAAGAATTGTTACACGGGAAACTAGTATCTACGCTCATTGACATTATTAGAACAAATGCTCTGATGATCTTTTTGTTCTCACTTCTTCCTCTTCTTCTTCTTCTTCTTCTTCTTCTTCATCGATTTCTCATGTATCTTGAGCGTGGTGGAGGCCAGACGTGATTGCTCAAGTGTAAGTTGGTAATTTAAAGCAACAGATGTATTTTTACCTAATTTTGTACTCTCTTATTGTAGTATTTGCTAACCCCACCAGCCTACGCTTCAAGAAGTGTATGTGAATACTGTAGATAATGCGCAGATGCTATTCAAATTGTTGTCGGCCATCTTAAGACCGGTAACGTTATTTTACTACATTTCTGAACTGGTAAATAATATTCAACTCAGGCTTGTTTAAAAAATAATACTAATAATACTCTTTCAAATGGATAGGAATTTTACGTACAAACATAATGCTTGTGTGTACTGATAGAATCTGTGGCAAAGACGATGTTTTATCAATACTCAAAGGAAGCAAGTATTTATCGAGAGAAGTTTCAAATATTACGAGTTGGTGCATACAGTTGTTCATGCTAGGACGTAACCCACGGTAAGAACTATATTTGGTATTTAATAAAAAGATAGCCCTGAGAGCTTACTAGCCGGAACGTCTATCTCTACCCACAAAAGACAATTTAATACCGTGAGGTTGTAGTTTGAGCGTGTACCTGAGATGTATTTTCTGATAAAGCAGATGAACATTTAATAGAATCTTACTACCGAAGAGAATTGCTATTACGTATGTACATGCTGCTTCAATTTAAAGGAAGTTTCAGAGATAAGGCCAGCTACCTGCATTTTAATACATTCAAGATCCTCGCAGATTATTTTCAGTGTATATTTTGAAAGTTTAACGTAACTTGTTATGCAAACAATGTTAAACTAGGCCCACATACAAAGATTTGCGGTATACAAACAAGCTTTATCAGATTCGTTCGAGCCGGCCGTGGTGGCCGAGCGGTTCTAGGCGCTTCAGTCTGGAACCGCGCGACAGCTGCGGTCGCAGGTTCGAATCCTGCCTCGGGCATGGATGTGTGTGATGTCCTTAGATTAGTTAGGTTTAAGTAGTTTTAAGTTCTAGGGGACTGATGACCACAGATGTTAAGTCCCATAGTGCTCAGAGCCATTTGGACCATTTTTAGATTCGTACGTGTGTGCATGTCTTTCCATACATTAATTCAGTAACACGATTCATACGGACAGATTCACGCCACGACACAGTACATATAACACTATTATTGTAGTGCACATACACGTTTTTAACTTAGTATAAAGCTAGCGAATAAATCAAAATCGCTTTTCCTCTTCTTGCTTGTTACAAACGAAACTCTCACAATTGCACAAAAAAATAATAATAAACGGTAGGAACTTACATTAAATTCAACTTAGCTCAAACAAGACCAACAATTAGTCTTGGCTAAAATAGGGAAGAGTGGTGGCCGATAGTACGACTTCCTTTTTCGCCGTACTATTGAAAATCAAAAATCTTACACTTTCACAACACGGCAGCTGGGTAGTATGTAATTTCATTTAAGTGATTTGGAGGCGGGGGTTCAGAGCCCCTGGAGACCCCCCCCCCCCCCACCCCCCACCCTCTCTGGCTACGGCCTTGGGTCCAGTACAAACTTTAGTTGTCATTCCATTATACGCTGATGGTTTGATGGTTGTTCCTATTCGCAACTGCGAATACATTCATGTATTTCATAACGGCCGTAGTCGCCGCAGTGCCTGTGCCTTCGGGAGATGCATGCCTGACCGAAGGAACATTACATCACCTACTTCTGAACAACACGGCCACTGCAATATCGTATTTATCCGCCGACACCGGGCAAGCGACTTTCAATTGAAATGTTTCTCCTGTACTGGAATATACATAAAGAATGCAAGAGTGCAGCTTGTGGACACTTGGTTGACAACATATCTAAGTTTGGATCAGGCCGTGGTGCGTGGTCGGATATCCTAATTATTAGGCGACCGCTCGCAGTAAGTGGGAAATCATGGTTCGAGAACCCGGTCCAGCACAAATTTTCATTTTCGTCATTCCATTATACAGTTGATGGTTGTCCATATTCGCAACTGCGAATACATTTCATGTATAGATATACAGACCGCGCACGGCCGTGTAAGGTTTGACAAACCAGCATCGAGTCAAAAGCCGAGTTTCTGTCTTTGCGTACTGTGGGAAGTGGAGCCTGTGGTGTCACCGCCAGACACCACACTTGCTAGGTGGTAGCCTTTAAATACGTGGTTACAGTTATCAGGGATGGAAACACCCTAATTACTTAAAAAGAAATACTGTTTTAGCAGTTTCTACTTTGCAACTTGCGGAACTTTCCTTTCACGAAAACATATAAGTAAATCGGCCAGGAACTTTTAGAGATTTTTGGTAACAAATTTTCCTCTTTATATATTACATACATATATGTTTCAAGTTAGATTAAGAAATCTTCTCTTGAAGGTAAAGTGTACAAAATTTCACCAAGATCGGAATACAACTGCAGATTACTGTAGATTTGTACGAATTACAAACGAATCGACACTCTATATAGATTGATTCTTGTTGTGAGTTACATATTTACATTCTGTCGTCTCAAAATCGTCATTCATTGAGTTTGATGTGTGCGGGTCAACGAATTTTTACGATATACATATATAGGGTGTCCCTGTTAGGAGCCGCCAGGCGCATGTAGCTGGAGTCAGTTCAAACAAATGCTGTTCATCACGTCTTCACGTCTTCCATGAGGCGCCACGACGGAAAGCGGTTTTTTCTCGTTACAAAAAATAAATAAACAAAAATAAAAAAGATTTTAAATTGGAATTTTACCTGTCCACTTGATAGAGCGGTCCCAAATTAGTCTAGTGCGATATCTGTTTTATCGTTATATATTAAAAGGGACAGTAAAACAGGAGGAATAACCATTACTGAAACAACGCCAGTGCGTTTCACTACTGGAGCACTTGCTGCTCTTCGCCTTTTACTGTCCCTGATAATGCATACTGATGAAACGAATATCGTACCAAAACTACACTAATTTGGGACCGCTCTACCGAATGGGCAGGTGAAATTCCACTTTAAAATCACTATGTTTGTAGCGGCAAAAAGAGACGCTTCTCGCGACAATATGAGCCGCATGAAAGACGTGATGAACAGTATTTGGTTGGGCTGGCTCCGGCTACACATTCCAAAAACGAAATTGCAAATATCTGCTGAAACATTAGAGAAAATGCGTCCGACGGCTCTTGGGTGGTACATCTCGTACTACGACGTAATACGTAATATTTAGATACAAATAAATACCCTCAAACAGAAGATTGGTCGCATCCTTTTGGTATCGATATCGCTCCTCTGCTTCGGTATTTAAATTGACTGAGGTAATCTCGTATATAAATGATCGCAAACTTTATGTGTTTTTTAAAACAATGACATATTACTCCCTTACACATATGTTTCGGTGCATCTAAGCCCTGCACATTATTTAACCACTGTAATCAAGAAAATTTTACCGAAAATACTACAAATAAGATTAACTGAACAGTACTTCTGAGCCGGACGGGGTGGCCGAGCGGTTCTAGGTGCTACAGTCTGGAACCACGGGACCGCTACGGTCGCAGGTTCGAATCCTGCCTCGGGCATGGATGTGTATGATGTCGTTAGGTTAGTTAGGTTTAAGTAGTTCTAAGTCTGGGGACTGATGACCTCAGAAGTTAAGTCCCATAGTATTTCTGAAGTCGCCTGCAACTGGACGCCGACACTAGTCTGCTGATCGAGATGTTGGGTTCAATATAGCAACGTCATGTGCGGTCTACATCATCTATGGTCTAACTGTTTGCTATTCAATAAACATCATCCTGCAAAGTACAAGAAAGAAACAGTAGGCAATAACCACACACGGCAGGAATGAGTATAGGGTTCAATGTGGAGTACATAACACATTCATAAATGGGGAGGGGGGGGGGGATCGATATTAACTTGAAAGAGAGATTAGAGTTTAACACACCGTCGATATCATGACCATTTGGGATGGTACACAAGCTAGGAAGGAAAGAAATAGCCCATGTTGTGCTCAAAGGAACCACCCGGGCATTCACATCATTCGATTTAGGGAAGTTACGCAACACACGAGTGGGGAGGATTGCTGGACGGTATTTTAACCCCACTCCATTGCGTTCACCACTGATCTAGCGAGGCAGCACAGTGGTCAAAATGCTGGGCTTCCATGCGGCGTTCAAAACCCAGTGAGTCCATCTAGATTTAGGTTTTATGTTGTTTCTCTAATGCGCTTTAAGTGAATGTCGGGGGTCGTTGCCTTGGAAGGTGACGCGGCCGATTCCCATCCTTCCAATCTTCAATGACCATGTCGTCGACGGGACGTTAAATATAAGATTCTTTCCTTCTCAAACCCATCAACGCGCATATCAAAAAGATCCAGAAGTTGTAGCAGCTACGCCAGGGCAGCAACGGGAATCATACTCATAGGGCCCTTCTCCCACCTTCTACCACCAACTCCAAGCATTATTAGCTTTTGTCTTTGTGGTGTCACCGCCAGACACCACACCTGCTAGGTGGTAGCCTTTAAATCGGCCACGGTCCGTTAGTATACGTCCGACCCGCGTGTCGCCACTATCAGTGATTGCAGACCGAGCGCCGCCACACGGCAGGTCTAGAGAGACTTCCTAGCACTCGCCCCAGTAGTACAGCCAACTTTGCTAGCGGTGGTTCACTGCCTACTTACGTTCTCATTTGCTGAGACGTTAGTTTAGCATAGCCTTCACCTACGTAATTTGCTACGACCTAGCAAGGCGCCATTATCAGCTACTATTGACATTGTGAAATATGTACCGTCAAGAGCGACGTTCGTCATTAATGGATTAAAGTTAACCATTCCACCAGCTACGAGCTAAAACGCGTGCCTTTCGGCCTCCTCTAGTAACACGGTGTTGGCTCTCCTGCCAACCACAACATTGGCGACGAGGCAAAATCGCGTTCTTATCGATATTGCCCTGATTTACTTGTGTAATGGCTTCGCCACAATCTCCAGATGTACTGTCCGAATTTTATCGCTTACAGAATCAGCAGATGCAGGCCTTACTGGATGCCCTTGGACAGCTCGTCCAGGGTCAACGCGCGATGCAAAACGATGCGGCAGCAGCCGCTTCACCGCTAACGCAGCCACAACACGCTGTTGCACCAACTTTTCGACCTTTTGATGCTGCACTGGAAAGCTGGACGGAGTGGTCACGCCAATTTTTATTCCATCTCGCCGCCTACATAATTCAAGGTAACGAGCGGCAGCCTTATTTGTTGTCTTCTGTCGGCGTGAACACGTGCCGTGTGATAGTCAAATTATTTCCCCGACGCGACGTAGCAACTCTGTCCTACGTATAAATTTTATCTGCATTAGATGCTTATTTCAAAGAATCAGTCAATGTAGTTGCGAAAAGGTATACCTTCTTTCGTACAAAACGTACGGCAGGTCAGACTAATCGGGAATGGGTTGCAACCTTGCAAGGCCTTACTAGGGATTGTGCTTTTGAGTGTCAATGTGGACGCCCTTATTCAGATACTATGATACGTGATGGAATTGCACAGAACGTTTCTGATGTTCGTATAAGGGAACAGATTTTGAAACTAGTAAATCTCTCCCTTCAACAAGTGATGGACATATTGGATCGGCAGGACACACTTGACTTTGCTCAGAAATCATTTGAAACTTCGCCAGCATTGTGTCAGGTTCACCGGCCCGCCGGGCCCGCGGTGTGCTACTAAACATTTGCGTGAGAATTGCCCGTCACGCCAAGCTATTTGCTTTTATTGTAATAAAAAAGGTCATGTTCAGAGTGTTTGCCAGAAAAAGCTCAGACCGGAAGCTCAAAACCGTTCCAGGTCCTTTGCTTCGCGCCGGAATCGGAATCGAACCAAGGATGCTCAGGCTCGCGAAACTACGCCCATGGAAATTCATGTAGTTCATTCCACTCCGCGCAGTTCCACTCTCTCTAACAGTGACTGTGTTCGTCCCGCAAATAGTGTGCGTCGACATCGCCGGAACTCACGTCAAGTCGCAACTGATTATGTACCAGTGTCAGTTCACGTTGCACTAGACAGTCGCTCTTGTCGTCAGCAGGACAATAAACTTTTTGTAGACTTGGACATTAACGGCAAAGTGATACCATTCCAGCTCGATACCGGGGCTGCAGCTTCACTGATCAATCAAGACACTTACGAACTGCTGAGCACACCTCCGTTGCGTGCCGCAAATGTTAAGTTAACTAGCTATTCAGGTCAAGAGATACCTGTGTTAGAACAGTGCAGCCTTCTTGCAACATACAAAGGACAAACAAAACTTGTGTCATTTTATGTCCTTCGTTCTTCTTCTGCAGTGAACTTGTTTGGTTTTGATTTATTTCAGTTGTTTAACTTGTCTATAGTAAATCAGGTCCTATCAGTGAACCAGACGGTGCCTTCAGTGTTTCTCGTCTATGTGAAGAATTTGCAAGACATTTTTGCACCGGGCCTCGGTTGCGCTAAGAGCTATAAAGCACATTTCGAACTGAAAGTAAACGCGCAACCGAAATTTTTCAGAGCGCGCTATGGTCCCCACGCATTGCGCGATGATGTCGCCAAAAAATTACACGATTTGGAATCACAAGGTGTAATTGAACGTGAGCAGGCTTCTCTCTGGGCATCACCATTAGTAATTTTGCCAAAACCTATCGGAAAATTGAGACTTTGTGTGGACTTCAAGGCAACAGTGAATCCACAACTAGTGATTGCAACTTTTCCTTTACCCCGCCGGGAAGATCTTTTTGACAAACTGTGCCCGGGTAAATATTTTTCGAAGTTGGACCTCGCAGATGCGTACTTGCAAATACCGGTGGACAAAGAATCCCAGCGCGTTCTGGTGGTTAACACGCATCTTGGGTTGTATCAATTCAAACGACTGCCATTCGGGTGTGCATCCGCCCCTGCATTGTTTCAGCAATATCTGCAAACTGTTTGTGAGTCGGTCCCTACTGCAGCAAATTATCTGGACGATATTGTAATCTCTGGAAAGACGGAAGAAGAACATTCGGCCAATCTCAGAAAATTATTAAAGGGCTTGCGACAAAATGGTCTTCGCTTGCGGAAGGACAAATGTGGGTTTTTTGCTCGTGACTTTCATACCTGGGACATGTACTCAATGCCCAAGGCATACATCCCAGTCCCGAGCACCTCCGTGCCATACAAGACTTGCCTTCGCCGCAGAATTTGAAGCAGCTACAGAGTGTGCTGGGAAAAATCTACTATTATCACCGATATGTCCCACACGCCTCTTCCATTTCAGCTCCGCTTCATCGTTTACGCCGTAAGGGTGTTCCGTTCGCCTGGACGACGGAATGCGACCGCGCCTTTCGCCGGTTGAAATTGGCGTTGCTTTCTAATACTTGCCTTACGCCATTCGATCCTCAGAAGCCCCTCTTGTTGATGGTGGATGCATCGGATTTCGGGATCGGTGCTGTGCTTGCGCACAAAGATGGATCGCACGATCGCTCTATTGCCTTTGCGTCCAACTTGCTCTCATCTGCGCAAAGAAACTATTCACAGATCGAGAAAGAAAGATTGGCTCTCGTATTTGGTATTACAAAGTTTTATGATTTCTTGTATGGTCGTCACTTTACCATAATCACAGACCACAAACCTTTGACATAGCTTTTTCATCCGACCAAGGCTGTACCTCCACGTACAGCGCAGAAATTCATTCGCTGGTCTATTTTCCTCTCGAAGTGCCGCTACGATATCTGGTATCGGTCCACTGCTAAGCACGGAAACGCCGAAGCGTTGTCCCGCTTGCCTGTTGCTGAGGATAGGGCATTCGATTCCTCCGAACTTGCTTGCATGTTCATTGATGCGGAAACCGATGACGTGGTCGAATCTTTTCCGACTGATTTTCGTCGTGTAGCTACAGCCACTGCTGCCGACCCTGTCCTTGCTCCCGTCCTGCGTTTTGTTGCTACGCAATGGCCCTTGTCAAAGTCACGGATCGGGGACCCGTTGGTTCGCCGATTTTTTGTTCACAAGGAGAGACTTTTTGTACGACGTTGTGTTTTGCTGTTGCGTTCTGATAATGATCAGTCCAGGGTCGTGGTACCACGTTCGTTACAGTCCTCTGTCTTACAGCTTCTCCAGCAAGGACATTGGGGTATAGTGAGAACGAAACAACTTGCTCGTCAGCACTGTACTTGGTTCGGAATCGATGCAGCGATTACGAATATGTGCTCTTCTTGCATGGTGTGTGCCGAACAACAATCAGCACCACCGCGGAAATTCTTTGCATGGCCAAAAGCCACTTCCCCTTGGGAACGCTTACACATCGATTTTGCTGGTCCATTCTGGAATGCTCGATGGTTGGTTGTGTTAGATTCATTCAGTAATTTTCCTTTTGTTGTCCGGATGTCTACCACGACGTCATCTGCCACCATCCAAGCGTTATCCGCTATCTTTCGCATTGAAGGTCTTCCACAGACTATTGTTTCCGACAGTGGCCTACAATTCATGTCGGCAGAATTTCAGTCATTCTACAAGGCCAATGGTATTCACCATCTGACGTCCGCGCCGTTTCTGCCACAGTCAAACGGTGCCGCTGAACGATTGGTCAGGACTTTCAAGTCACAGATGTTGAAGTTGAAAGAATCGCTTTCTCGGGAGAACGCGTTATTGCTCTTTTTGTCCTCGTATCGCTCTCAGCCCCGAGATGGTCGCTCGCCGGCTGAGTTGCTCCACGGTCGCCATCATCGAACCTTGATGTCTTTGCTACATCCACCGCATCAGGTTCCTGTGCAGCGGCAGACACCTGCTTTTGCTCCAGCCGACGTTGTCTACTATCGCTAGTACCGAGGTTCACGGCGTTGGCTCGAAGGGCGCATTCTTCGCTGATTCGGCAGCGCTATGTATCTGTTTTTGGGGGCCTCTGGTGAGGTGCGTCGGCATCTCAATCAGCTGCGCCACTGTCGTCGCACTGGATCTGCCGCTCGGCGTATGCTTTCAGCGACAGTGCCGTCCGGTCAGCGCCCCGGGGACCCGTCTACTGGCTCGCCTCAGCCCCAGGTGTTACCGACGCTGACTTCCATTTTGCCCCATGGCGACGCGCCGCTGCCGCCTGTTCTCCCGCCTACGACGCCCGCAGTGGACGCGTCACTCCAACCGCACGGCGCCTCCCTGGGTCACGCGCCGCTGATTGCTTCCCGTGGCCAGTTGTCCTCTGACATGGGACTCTTGCCCGCTCCGGACCATATGTCGTCTTCGCCCGTCCGGTGCCCCGGCCCGATGGAGGTCGACCCTTCGGCCCCTCCTGTCTCTCTACGGGCGCATACACCGCATGTTGGTGTGCACCCTGGAGCAGGTTTTCAGGCGTTTCCTAGCTCCCCGCGGTCCGAATGGCAGGGTGCAGATGGCATAGCCTCGCCTGTTGTTAGGCTGCCCACCTCGTCGCATACGTCAACATGGGGTCCTCCCAACGGCGGGCGGAAGCCTTATAGCACAAACGTACGCAGATTTGCGGGGGAGGAATGTGGTGTCACTGCCAGACACCACACTTGTTATGTGGTAGCCTTTAAATCGGCCGCGGTCCGTTAGTATACGTCGGACCCGCGTGTCGCCACTATCAGTGATTGCCGACCGAGCGACGCCACACGGCAGGTCTAGAGACACTTCCTAGCACTCGCCCCAGTTGTACAGCCGACTTTGCTAGCGATGGTTCACTGCCTACTTACGTTCTCATTTGCCGAGAAGATAGTTTAGCATAGCCTTCAGCTACGTTATTTGCTACGACCTAGCAAGGCGCCATTACCAGTTACTATTGATATTGTGAAATTATGTACCGTCAAGAGCGACGTTCGTCATTAATGGATTAAATTTAAGTATTCCACCAGCTACGTCCGTTTTTCTAAATTCTAACTTCCTTGTCCTGTTCCAGACCTCACGCCAGCCTGCGTGAGGCCTCCTCTAGTAACACGGTTGGCTCTCCTGCCAACCACAACAGTCTTATAACAAAGTGGTGTACTCGAATACAGCTATCGCTACGACCTGATTTGCTTAAGAAACAGTTTTTCATAAATGATTAATGATAGGACAAACGGGCAATTATGGGCGCTATATTACACGGTTGGCCAAATTACAGTTCCAGGACTCCTGAAGGAACGAACACGCTTAGTACTGCCCGCTAACGACGCGGGAAGGTATGCTTTCCCTTAGGAAGCGCCGAAGTACTGGAAATTCCAAAATAAGATATTTCCGACATAATGGTTTCCAAAACATTGGTTGACTCCAAAAAAGCTTTACAAAGGATAGGAACACCAGTCCAGGAAGCGACTACACCTAATTATATCTTGTTGCCTGTCCACAGGTGCAAAGAAAATCGATATCTACGACTTTTGAGTTAAAGAAACCTTGGGTTGAGTGCTCCTGAACTGAATTTGATGTTAGTAGAGGCTACAAGACGTCACATATTGCATCACTCTGTTAGGAGACGATTGCTTGATGCAAACGTCCATGCGAGAACCACGCCTTACAGCACAACACAAGAACTCTGTTACAGATGGGCAAGAAACCACGCAGAATGGATGCTCCAGGTTTGGCGCCGGGTGTTGTTTATGGACGAATCTCGGAACTGTTTGAACTCTGATAATCACAGACTACGTATTAGGAGACAACCTGGTAATATCGAGCGCCTCCAACACTATGTATCACATGTGCAACAAGGTGGTGGTGGTGGAGAGATGTTTTGGGGTGGCATTATATGGGGGACATCTCTTGTGGCTGTTTAGAGCAATCTCACTATTCTATGGCACAGTGACAATATTCTTCAGCCAACAGTGGGACCATGTCACCAACATTTTGGTAATAATTTCATCTTGATGGATAATAACGCGCTTCTCATTGCCTTGTTCTCGTAAATATGTTCCTTCAGCATGTTAAGATGACGAAAATGGAGCTGTCTGACGGTTCCTGGGACATAAACCCAACTGAACATGTTTGGAATTTATTAAAATGAGCTGTTTTTGGACGTCGCGAAAGACCACATACTCTACGCAACTTAGCAAAATCGCCATTGAAAAGTGTGACACTTTGGAGCAGCGCTGGCTTGATGAGCTCATCGATGGTATGCCACGGTGTATTCAAGCTGCATCCTACCAAGAAGACGTTCCACCATTTTGCTCAGGAGTGCTGTGAAAAACCCGCCACGAGAAATAGACGATTCTGTCGTTACACATTTTTTTCCATTCGCTGATCTGGGCACCTAGCAAATGAATATATATGCATGCCATAGAGCCATTTTTCGTTTTTTTATCCCGTGAATTTGAAATCAAAAGCGTGACGCAAAAAAACTGTTGTTGTAACAGTGGCAGCAACGGTCTTATCGCAGTTTCCTGAAACACACACGAACTTATTTCCTTACCTTGATTCTCTCAACAGGTTTCAGAATATAGTAGTGTCTGCAGATGGACGAAAATTACTGTATTTCCCAGGATGACAGGGAAATACAGGGTGTATCAAAAAGAATCATCCGGTGTGGCACGTCTATATTTCTGATACTAATAAACATATACAATGAATTTTGTTTTCTGATGAACGGGAAAACCCAAACAGTTTCTTTTTTTTTTTTTTTTTTTTTTCATACCTTCTCATTGTTTAATACGCCCCCCTTGAGATGCACCCCTTACGTCAACGCGGTATTCAGACAGTTCCCACACTGCAGCGAGCATCTCTTAGAGTTTCAGCATCTACAGCTGCTGTTATGCGATGTCTCAGTTCATTCATTGTTGTTGGTCACGGAGGCACATAAACAGAAGTCTTTTATAAACCCCCACAGGAAATAATCACATACAGTCAGGTCTGGTGACCTGAGAGGCCAGTAATGTAACGCTGAATCATTTGGTCCAGTGCGACCGATCCATTGTTCAGTAATCCTCTGATTTAAAAATTATCGCACTTCCAGATGCGGTGCCCCGCCATGTTGGACAATGAAGTCTTTCGAATCAGTCTCCAACTGGGGGAAAAGAAAGTTCTCAAGCATATCGAGATATATGCTTCCTGTAACAGTGTTCTCGGCAAAGAAAAGTGGAACTTACACCTTTTTCCGTGAAACTGCACAAAACACATTTTGGAGAGTCCCTGTCAAGTTGCACAACTTCATGTGGTTGTTCCGTACCCCATATTCTCACATTATGACGGTTCACCTTTCCATTTAAATAGAATGTTGCCTCGTTACTAAACGATAAGCTTGGAAGAAAAGTGTCATCCTCCACTTTGCACAGGTCGAATTACAGAACGCCACACGTTGCTGTTTGTCATCTTCACGAAGAGCTTGCAGTAGCTGGATTTTTTTTATGTTTTCATGCGTAAACGTCGACGCAAAACACATCAGACGGACATCGGGGGCATGTTGAGCTGTCGAGCTGCACGGCGAACGGATTTCTTCGGACTCCTTGTGAAACTATGGCGGACGCGTTTGACGTCTGTGTCCGACACCCTGGGACAGCCCGGCGATTTGCCTTTACACAAACAGCCTGTTTCTCGGAATTGTTCATGCCATCGTCTAATGTTCTGTGCTGGAGGAGGATCCACACCATATCTAGTTCGAAAGTCATGCTGAACAGTTATTACTGACCCGCACTGCGCAAAACGCAGAACACAAAATGCTTTCTGTTGTCCCGACACCATATTTACTAGAGAAGTGGGTGCACACTGCTGCTTCCTAGCGGGAACATGTGAAACTCGAGAGTTTGCGCTTTCCGATTGTACGTTGTTCACGCACGTATCTCAATTAACAAAACAGTTATGATTTTTTAAAAATCGGATGATTCTTTTTGATACACACTGCGTATGTATTCGAAAAATACGGTGGCTGATCACCGGGAACAAAAATTACTTTAATTAGGTTGAGGCACGAGGCCTATATTAACGAGACAAACGGAGGAAAGTGCTCTTCAGCTATAACGAGGCTAACGCCAGCGACGGCTCTGGGCAGACGTGTTCGCGTCCGCGGTCACTAACCCCGTGTCACCGCAGACTCGCTACGGAACTGTGATCTGCTTTTTCCGCTGCGAGTACTGCCTCACCTGACTAGCGCGGCTTACGTAACAGTCAGCCGGGAAAACATCGCACAGCTGAAGAGCGCACACAGTTTCAAGTAGTACTGTACATAGAAGAGCTATTGAGACACTTTACAGGAGCAGCCGAGAGTGGAGACTGTATACAAGGGGCGGACAAACGTTTAGGTAGTCTTGACGGTTTCTCTACACACGCGCGACTGTGCAGTCAAGTGCCAACGTGTGGATAATAAATCTGCTCAGGTGTGTACATATGCGCAGGTAATCACTGCAGATACATGGAGTCTTTCTATATACTTGCGGAGGTCTTTACTGTAGAGGCAAACCGGTGCGCATTTATTGGGCTGGACTGTTCTGACAAATCACAGTACGCACTGCCGATAAGCAAAGGGACGGCGTAGCGAAGTTATAAAGGGTGCACCGCGATGACAAGTTAAATGCAAACATATCGCGATCGCGAGACGATACAAGTGGCGTATTAAAAATTAACCAAGAAAACAGAAGGATATAGAACCTGCTGTGAACAAACACTGTAGATCCAAAAATAATAATTATCAGTAGCAACTGAAAATAAGAAGGAATGACAAAAAGTAAGAAGTGGTTCGCTTGAAATATATGAACCAAAACAATGATGCTTCAAGATGCTAAGGTTCTTGAAGGGTCGTGTTGTTCCACGAATGTTATGCTAAAATATCGAAAGCTTTGTAGAGTACTGAAACTGGATCCGAGACATCTAAAATAAAATAATTTGTGCCCTTCGCTTTCTCTTCACCTACATCCTTATTACAGATTACTTCAGCAATTGAGTACTTGATTGTCTCACGCCTGTAAGTAGGATTGAGTACGATACTTCCGATGCTTCACGTAACGGACTCTCTCTTTGAATACCACTTGTTAGAGGAACTCTAAGTGTAACGCCAAGACCTGTCACGATAAAGGTCGCCCTACGCCCATAAGATTCCTTATGAGCCCGTAGAAATCAGTGCGGAGTGACAAGCAAGAGTTACAGTTACTAGCGCCAACAGAGAGAGAATTTTTACAGAAATAAATACAGTGGGTTCGTCAAAACCACAGCGTAAAGCTCACTTTTTGTGAGAATTCTACGATCGTTACATGGAATCGCGTCAGAACTCAAAAGTGGAGGAGATGGGACAGTAGTTAACCACTACGATTCCCTCACACAGACATGGCATTTGTGCTACTAAACCGCTCCCTCGGACCCAAATATCATTGCGGGTTGCCTATCTAACGGCTTCCAGGGGCAACAAAAATTTCATTTTTCGAAAGATTGATTGTATTTTAAAAAATTAAAATGCTATCATAATCTCCTCATCAAGAGGTATAACCTTCTCCTAAAAGTTTAACACAATAAGACAAGTATTACACTTATTGATAGAAACTGAGTTTATCTTGAGGCGGCTTAACTGACGACACGCAAATACTCTGACTATATTCACCCGTTATTTGAGGATGAGTGCACTTAAAGACTTCCAACAAATTTTACACATAATTTCAAACGCTTACGAAACGTTTTCTCGCTGACACAGTCCACAATATGGCACAAGGAAAAAGTTCATCGCTTACTACTTTTTCGCTGTTCATTTCGTAAAACGACAGCATGAGGCGTAACGTTTTAATTTAGTTCTTCTCTACTAGTAGCTCTATTCGCAGACAGTATCCACATTTACCACTGAATGAGTGCGCAAGATTATATCACTGTACGACACATAGTTCGGGAGATATGACGTTGCAAACATTGAGATGCGTCAAGTAGTAGATTTCTCTTAAAATGGAGTGCCGATTACCCACACTATGTTCAGCTAGTGGTTCATAATGCGAGCACTTAACACTTCCAATAAACTTTAAGCCTAATTTCAAACCTTTCCTAAACTTTTTCTTGTTTGCATGCTTAAAGTGAAGTATTTAACACATTAACTCATTTGTAAAGTAATCACACGTTTGAAGCTGTTTTATACCTGGGAGTTCGGTTATTTTAAGAATCGGGGGCTTACTGGTACTGTGTAAGTGGGACTCTGTCACTGTTTTCTAACGAATTTTTTTTATTAAATTTTCCAGCCGCGGGTCACACATGTGGAGTCGTTACCGTTTTCTACATCTTAGCAAGCCATCATCAGACGATCTGTTTAAAAAGAAAGAAAAAGGGGAATTTTACAAGACCACGAAATCGACTTACAAATCAAAATTCTGTACATGACCATATCAGCTGCAGCCTAGGGGTTGCACTACAAAAATTTAAAATAACAGGTAAAAGGCAACTTTGTTTCAGTACTACGTTGTGAGCCTTCTTATAATCGCAAAAGACGTCGACACAACTATTGTGGCTGGGCTTATTCGGCTGAATTTTTCAGGTGGCAGGTGATATGAACCACAGTAGTTCAGCAGTACATACTCAAAACCCGCGCTCCCTCCCGACAAATCCCGAATAGCTGCACATATTTATGCCAGATCAGGACCTACATTTTTTTTTTTCGGTCACCAGACGCAGATTCATGAGCTCCTGAAGTTAGGGAAACAATTTTCAGGTAATTGTATTCGTTAACGAGGTATTATGGGAAACGTAAAATATTTCTAAAGGCAGATGGTTGACTCGTGACGTCACACGGCGAACCCCGCGAGCGTTTCAGACGGAAGTTAAGAACTTAAATAAATAAACGCGTATTCTTTTTTAAAATTTTTGTCTTTTTAACTACTGAACTACCGATTATATACAGGGCGATTTTGCTAAACGATAGCCGAGCGGTCTAAGGCGCTGCAATCATGAACTGTGCGGCTGGTCCCGGAGGAAGTTCGAGCCCTCCCTCGGGCATGGGTGTGTGTGTTTGTCCTTAGAATAATTTAGGTTAAGTAGTATGAAAGCTTAGGGACTGATGACCTAAGCAGTTAAGTCCCATAAGATTTCACGCACATCTGAACATGTTCTAAACGAGGACAAATTGCAGAACGGCCCCTGAGAGTATATGGAGCAAATGGACATACATGGCCGGAAATGCGTTACAAGGGAGGTACAGCCACTTGCAGGCGGAGATAAAAGATCTTAGATTGTGTAGGTTTCAAGACTGAAAGCACATACGAGAACACACCAAACAAGTAGTCCTGTTGTCTTTGTACTAGTGCAGTGGTAGCAAACTTTTTACTCCTGAGTCAATGCTGACAATGTGAGGCGCCAGTTCGGGCCGCATATACACCTGTCACATTATTGACTGGTAATATACATAAATTAGAATGTTGTAAGCTTCCAGCACATTGGCTATAGTAAGGTTCAAATGGCTCTGAGCACTATGGGACTTAACTGCTGAGGTCATCAGTCCCCTAGGACTTAGAACTACTTAAACCTAACTAACCTAAGGACAGCACACACATCCATGCCCGAGGCAGGATTCGAACCTGCGACCGTAGCGGTCACGCGGTTCGAGACTGTAGCGCCCAGAACCGCTCGGCCACCCGGCCGGCGCTATAGTAAGGGCGCGGCCCTGTAAGTACTGATCATTAATAGTCGGCACCATTCGGAACACTTCTTGTCGATTGTTCTCTGTTTCAGACTCCTGTGACTCTCAACGACCCCAAAGCTGTCTCACTGTAACTACACCTCGCAGTGCTGGTTTGTTGTCACCGTGAGCTGATGATTAATTGATTAATAGCAACTGTACTTACATTTACATTGGAGAGCCAAAGAAACAGGTACTGATATCTACATTATACCTAGTGCGAAAGTCACGCTGAACAGTTGTTAGTGACCTGCAGTGGGCAAACCGTAGAACACAAAACGCTTTATGTTGCACCGACACCATTTTTAGTAGAACTAAAGTGGGCGCACACTGCTGCTACCTAGCGGGAACAATGTAAAACTGGAGGGTGTGCTCTTTCCAAAAGTACGTTGTTCACGCACATCTCTCAGATAACGTAACAGTTATTATTTTTTTTAAATCGGATGATATATTTTGACACACCCTCTACATCTGTTTTGCTGAATTTATTTGAAGCTGTACAGAACGTTTGTAATTTTGCCTTTAGTGGCACCACGAATCACCTCGTGTATGTAATAGTAAGTTTCTCTCTCTCTCTCTCTCTCTCTCTCTCTCTCTCTCTCTCTCTCTCAGGTTAAAATAGACTAACTTAATTTAACTTATAACCTCCTTGATCCTGCTCAAACTGACGAAGGAGATCGGACTCACTGTGACCAAAGCTATCGGCCGATGTTACCGGGCGACCTCTGGCACGATTTCGGGCCTACGTTCTCAGTGCCCCTATCCGTATCGATAGAGGTTTACACCTGTACGCATTGCGGCTTCAGTTTGTCTCACACAGAAGCAGAGGCGCCCAATGTGAACATAGGTGTGAATGGAGTCACTCGCACGCTCATTGTGGGGCAAGCACTTTCTTTCTTTCTTTTCTTTTTTTTTTTTTTTAATCTCATTTTGTTCGTTATAGTCCGTTGCAATTGTTCGTGGCGGACGTCCTGTGACGCCCGTTGAAGTTCATTACTGATCCATTCACTTAGTTTTTTTTTATTACAGAGGGCAGCTAACCCTCAGACCGAACACGCTGAACTACCGTGCCGGCTGCAACGAGGCGCAAGGTGTACAGGTATAAACGCACCTTTCGGAGAATATTCCGTACTGCCGTCAGTCTTACGTCATGGTGGCGACTCACCTGCCGGGTACTCTCGCGTACCGGGGTCATTTTCTACAGCGTTAAACACCTTTTATCTCCACAAGTCAATCTGATATTTTTTAATCCTTAGCACGCCAGGATCATTTTTCTGAAGTTTGACCCCAATTAGGAAAAACTGAAAAACGTGCAGTTACAATTATTAAAACTGTAATATTGTTTTGTTATTTATTTCCTTTAAAAAATTTAGTTATTCGCAGCAATGTTAATAAATCGTGTTGAAATCTTAATCACCAATTCTGTAACTTCTTTTAACCCCATCAATTCATTAAGTCATAGAACTGTATAATTCAGTTCAATATTCCGCATTTACATGCTGTACTGTAGGCTGATTGGTTAAATAAGAAAATTTCCTCTAGCTGGGTCCGCAACGAAGGTTTACAATAGTCATTCCAAAAAGTTGCGAGACTGAACCAACAAAAAAATTAAGAAAAGGTACGATGTCTGTTTTAAGGGGGGTAGGACGTCGAACGGGCCGACTTGGAGCAACAGAGGCACCACAGGACTTGTCAATTTCCACTGTCTATACTTTTACAAATAAATTCATAAAAACTTTGTCAGCATGACCAGGAAGGATTCAGAATTCACACTCATAGGAGTGGAAGTTCGAAAACATAACGAAATGATTTATTTTTTTTTACATGTGAAAATACCACCATTTTTTTCACTTACTAATGGCAGTATTTGTTGCTATAGATACACTTTCCTTCATAAGTAAGAGAGATTCTTCGATGAATTTTGCACACCATACAAACCATACATAAAGGTGTATGAAACTCTAGAATTTTCCAAATCTAGTAAAAACTATGGTAAAAATTGAGGTAATTAACTATAAAATTTGTGTTTTTTCTAAACATGAAGTTTAAAATATAACAGTTCATTTATTTTTCATAAATTAAATAAATTCTAGAGTTTCATACACCTGTGAGTATGGTATGTATGCTGTGAAAATTCATCGAAGAATCTCCCGTTATGAAGAAAAGTGTACCTATAGAACAAATGCAGTCATTAATAAGTGAAAAACTGATGAAATTTAGCACGTAAAAAAAATATTTTGTTATGTTTTCGAACTTCCACTTCAATGAGTGTGAATCCTGAATCCTTCCTGGTGTTGCTGAGAAAGTTTTATGAATTTGTTTGTAAAGTTATAGACAGTGCAAATTAAAATGTCCTGTGGTGCCTCTCCTGCTCCAAGTCGGCCCGTTTGACGTCCTACCCCCCTTAATGATTCAGATGTTCTACACAGCCTCCCTCCACTTGAGGGTAACGCACAGGACGTTCGTACAACCATGTGAAACCGTCATAAAATTCCTTGTTTGGGAAGTTGTACAACTAGCGCGTCACACTGGCTTCAAGGTCTGTTATAACCTCAAAGCAATTACCCTTTTTTATGAATTTCCGTGCTTTGTCGTTTTGCGGTATATTCGTATTGATAACACCAAGTGTCGTCGCCCGTGATAATTTACTCAACAACAAAAGTGTCCGCATTTTGCATTTCAAAAATATTCAAATGTATGTGAATTCCTAAGGGACCAAACTGCTGAGGTCATCGGTCCCTCGACTTACACACTACTTTAATAACTTACCACTAAGGGCAACTCTCATACCAAGGCCCGAGGGAGGATTCGAACCTCCGGCGGGAGGGGCCGCACAATTAGTGACAGGGCGCCTCTAGCCGCGAGCCCATTTCAATCAAGTCGCTGCAGGCACTGAAACGTCATTATTCTTGTTCGGGAGTTTAGGTGTGCGGGAAAAACTTTTTGTGCACACGTCTCTCTGCAACAAAATATTCAGGAGAATGTTTTGAACACTCGATCTAGAGATGTTGCTCCACTGCGATTTGTGACACAACACGAGGGCCACACTACAGACGCACGTTCACTACTTAGGACTGTCTGCTCACAACACTAGTTGAATGCACACCTGTTGTTTAACAGTTTTTCCTTCAAGCTGCCATTGTAGCTACTGCGCTGACGTCGCTTATAACGCCAGAAACAAAATCAGTCTCGGAATTTTTTGGACGGACGGTGTAGATTTTAAATATGGCCCAGTTTATTACACACACACACACACACACACACACACACTCGAAAACGTTCCAGCAATTAGACAGTAGATAATGTAGGCCTCTACTGGGCTGTTCAGTCGAAGTGTTACTATCATGTGTAAAGGGCGTAAAGTCGAGTGTAGAAGTAAATCTGATTTATAATTTAGTTTCGTAGTATTGTACAATCCCCCATCGCAGATCATGTGATGATGACATGCTACGAAGTCAAAGGAGTTGCGTAACCATAAGCTGAAAAATACAACAATGGAACTTCTGCTGGTGGGAAAAAGCTTCACCCTAAAAACCTAAAAAATAAAGCACATTATCACAAATGGATATTCATAATGTTGCAGATAACACGTTGTAATGGTACTTGACTTACATAACCATTACGGCACCTCACCTCAACCTCTCGATACCAGCAATATTCTACTGTGTTTCTGTAAAATAGTTAACATATTTCTGTGACAACATTCAGATTTGATTTCATTACTTCGATACATCGATATGTATATATTGCAATGATATTATTCTTATGTGTATTCTTTCTTTTGTCACTATGATCTTTAACGTACTTGTAACTCTGATTTTTGGGCGCGTGAGCGGTTATTAGTGAGTCAAGCTATGGTCGTTATGTTAAAAAAACGCTAATTGTAGTCAGTTTATGAAATGTGAACTTTAACAGTGAGGAAGATATTTTCAAGTATGTTTTATATTGTGAGTGATTTTGCAACAAAAGTGATAAAAAAGAAGTGTAACTTAAATTCGGAGTGCTGATTACTTTTTTACATCACCATTGTGCTAACTGGCAAAAGTTTAATTTTCAAGAATGGTTTATGAAACACATCTATAAAACTTTTGAATATCGCAGAATAACACCTAGGCCTCTTTGCATCCGAGCTTGGAATCATCACTACCTAGATTTTCGACGATTGAGCCACGAGTTCACAACGAGAATAGCATGGGAAACACGAAAAGATGAGTGCCTAGTTTATCCATTATTTCAAGAAATGACTTTATTAACTGTACTCTAATGCCACATGCGACATAATATAACTTTGTTGTTGCCCGAAAATGCAATATTTAGCAACGTGAGCAACACTACAATAATAATAAATTTTTGACCTTTGTCATGGTAGGGTTGTTAGAACGTGTTACATCTAAAATTCGCGAAACAAGTTGAAACTTCCCCCGTATAATAGTTGTAAGATCACGAATTTCTCTTGGATGCTGCTCCAGATTTATCCTTATGGCATCATTCGAATCGATAACTATAACTATGTACTTTTATCGAGGCACTGTGTGCACATGGCAGAGAAATGTTGCCTAGTAGCGCACAACCGGCAAACGCATTACATTTTATGCGCTTAACACGTAGACTGTTGTGCAAAGCCTCAATACCGGTCATAATCGTTCCACCTGTCCATTACGGCACACGTGCCGCGCCTATCCCACGGCAGGCGCTTACGAGCTTTCGAGAAGCGCTCGATAAAGCGTGGCAATTGATTCTGCTATTCTTAGAAATGTGCCCACTAGGCAGACGGCGGCTGCGGTGATGTGGGTCACGGAATATTGCTTCGCCGATATCAGGGCGCTCACGAAGCCCCACCGCGGCGATTCGGCTCGGCTTCCGTCCCTTAAGCCCTAAGTCGACGTTATTACCGCGCTCGCTTTGTCGGTGGTCATAATGAGGCTCTAATTTCTGAATAACTACAACTGGTATTAACGTCCTACCGTATCATGCGCCGGAACACTGAATTCGGTATTCCGAAATATTCGCCGTGGAAGATAGAAATACTGTTCCTCCTCATCAATATGGCACGAAAGCTGAAATGGCAGATGTTGACACAAGTGATCGCGGAATACGAAATCGGTTGAAGTCGCTCAGCTGTGGAAAGACTTCTGGATCAGATGAGTTACCAGTGAGGGTTCTACAGAGCTGACGCACATGGCTCCCTCTTTATTATAGTTTATTGTTGGTCATTAGATCGTTGAAGAGTACCTAGTGACTGGAAGAAAAGTAAGTCATGCCCATTTTCAAGATGCGTCGTCGGAGACTTGCACATAATTATAGGTCTATATACGAGAGTTTTTCTTTCTTTCACACTTTTCAGGCTGCGATCGGTCACGAAATGTCAAAAATGTTTTTTTACAGCACACCCTGATTAGCCAGAACATTATGATCACCAATTTGCTATCGATAGAAACCCGTCCGGGCGATAGCAGCGTCGTCTGGCGAGGAATGACACGCACGGTGCTGTCCTTGTGTAGAATGGGGGAGTCGCGCGATCTATCTGAGTTTGACTGACGGGGAGATTGTGGTGGCCCGGAGGCTCGCACGAGCATTTTGGCAACTGCACGAATAGTCGTGTGTTCCAGGAGCGATGTGATGAGTGTCTTCAACATTTAGCGAAGCCAAGATAAAACCACTTCCAGACGTCGTGGAGTTGGATGGCCACATCTCATTACAGATGTCGGACGTCGTAGGCTGGGCAGACTGGTAAAAGAGGACAGGCGGCGAATTGTGGCGGAACCAACATCAGACCTTAATTCTGGGCAGAGTACAAGTGTGTCTGAACATACATTGCACCGGACACTCCTAACGATCGGCCTCGGCAGCTGGTGACTCATGCATGTGGCAATGTTAAAATCAAAACGTGGGCAACTGCGACTGAAATGGACATGTGACCATTAGCTCTGGACTTTGACGCAGTGGCAGAGCGTTGTATGGCCTGATGAATCCCAATACCTTCTTCATCATGACGATAGGAGGGCGCGAATCCGTCGTCTTCCAGGGAAACAGCTCCTTGACACCTTTACTGCGAGACGGAGACACGCTGGCGTCGGCTCCATTATGCTCTAGAGAACATTCACGTGGGAATCCTTGGGTCCAGTGGAGCGCCTGCAAGGTACCACAACGGTCACGGAGTATCGTACACTAGCTGCAGACCACGTATACCCGTTCATGACGATCGTGTTTCCCGTCGGCGGTGGCATTTTTCAACAAGATAATGCGCCATGTCACAAGACCACGAGTGTGATGGAATGGCTCGAGGAACTTTTAGTTGATGTGCTGGCCCCCCAATTCGCCAGATCAGAACTCGATCGAACACATCTGGGATGTGATTGAACGTAACATCAGAGCTCAACGCCCACTCCACAAGATTTACGGGAATTAGGTGATTTGGGTGTGTAGATGTGGTGCCAACTCCCTCCAGCGGCCTACCAAGGCCTCATTGCTTCCATGCCACGACACGTCGCCGCTGTTATGCGTGCCAAAGGTGGTCATACCGGCTATGTGGTAGTGGTGGTGGTGGTGGTAAGTTCCTATGGGACCAAGCTGCTGAGGTCATCGGTCCCTAGGCTTACACCCTACTTAATCTAAATTAAACTAACTTACGCTAAGGACAACACACACCCATGCCCGAGGGAGAACTCGAACCTCTGGCGGCGGGAGGCGCGCGAACCGTGGCAAGGCGGCTACGCCGCGCGGCTTGGTAGATGGTCACAATGTTCTGGCTACTCAGTGTATAGCTACACTTCCCCACCACTTCTCTACATAATCGCCGCTCCGAAAACACGTCTTAGCGTGGTACTAACTTTCTAACACCCTCGTCATAGAAAGCAGACGCCCATGCCCTCCGCCTGTTCTCTACGCTGGTCTTGCCACAATGATGTCCTCATAGCCAGCGGTTTATATAAGCAAAGAGATAAAAATCAGAGGAAGCCAAATTCGGATTGTATTCGCATCCAAAACGGTGCAAGAGTGTATTTGTTGCAGCTGCAGTGTGCGGTCGAGCATTGTCACGAAGAAGGACAATGCCTGAAAGTAACATTCATTTTCTCTTGTTCTTAATAGCTCTCGATTTTTTCGAATCGCCAGATTCACTCACTGAGCAAGCTCATCAGTTGTCACTCGCTTTCTTTCCTAACCGCCTGCATCGTGAATATCTGTAAGTCCTGTTTCAGCGTTCCTGGACCACTGACGCATCTTGCTGTTACACATCTGTGCAAAGATTCACTAATATTGTCTACATCTACATCTACATGACTATTCTGCAATTCACATATAAGTGCTTGGCAGAGGGTTCATCGAACCACAATCATACTATCTCTCTACCATTCCACTCCCGAATAGCGCGCGGGAAAAACGAGCACCTAAACCTTTCTGTTCGAGCTCTGATTTCTCTTATTTTATTTTGATGATCATTCCTACCTATGTAGGTTGGGCTCAACAAAATATTTTCGCATTCGGAAGAGAAAGTTGGTGACTGAAATTTCGTAAATAGATCTCGCCGCGACGAAAAACGTCTTTGCTTTAATGACTTCCATCCCAATTCGCGTATCATATCTGCCACACTCTCTCCCGCATTACGTGATAATACAAAACGAGCTGCCCTTTTTTTGCACCCTTCCGATGTCCTCCGTCAATCCCACCTGGTAAGGATCCCACACCGCGCAGCAATATTCTAACAGAGGACGAACGAGTGTAGTGTAAGCTGTCTCTTTAGTGGACTTGTTGCATCTTCTAAGTGTCCTGCCAATGAAACGCAACCTTTGGATCGCCTTCCCCACAATATTATCTATATGGTCTTTCCAACTGAAGTTGTTCGTAATTTTAACACCCAGGTACTTAGTTGTCACTGTGGTTTTAATTTAGCGACCGATCGGACCTTCACAAAACAACAGCCTCGTAGCTGACTTCAGTTTGTTGTCGGATTATGGAACGTGTTTTATGCTCATATATTATGAAGTTTAGAGGGAAATAAAATCTCCGATAAAAAGCAACATAGATTCTGTAGACAGAGGTTTCGCGAGACTCAGGTCGCTCTGTTCACCAAGGAGACACGGAGTGCTGTAGACAACTGGTTGACGCGGTATTCCTTGACTTCAGCAATGCATTCGATACTGTTCAGATCTGCGATTAACTGAACAAAATGCGAACTTACCGACTATTCGACCAGATTTGTAATTGGATACAAGACTTCCTTACACACAGAGCACAATATGTCGTTGTTAATACAATGAAATACACAGATGTGATGGTAGTTTCTGGAGTAGACAAAGAAACGTGACAGGGTCATTATTCTATATAAATGAAACGGTGGATAACTTTGTAAGCGTGTACGATGGTGTTGCCCAAAGGACGGTTGTTTGTTTGCAGCTCGTGGTTTAGTGACTAGCGTTGCTGCCTCTGGATCACGGGGTCCCGGGTTAGATTGTCGGTAGGGTTGGGGGTTTCTCTGCCCGGGGTCTGGGTGTCTGTGTTGTTCTCATCATTTCATTATCATCATTCGTGCAGTGGTTAGATTGGAATGCGCAAAAATTGCACTGTGTGAAAATTGGGACTTCGTACGTGCGCTGATGACCGCGCAGTTGAGCGCCCCACAAACCAAACATGATGATGATCATCATCATCAAAGGACGGTTGCAATTCCAACCTACAACGAAATGCAGGAAGACCTGCAGTGAATCGACAATAGAACAGAGGCTAACAGTTGAACCTGAACGTCAATAAATACGACCCATTGCTCATAAAAAGACGAAGAAAACACCTACTGTTTGGTTGCACAATTGGCGGCAAATCCCTCTAAATAGTAACCACAGGAAAATAACTAGGGAAAGCCCTCCAGAGCGACCTCAAATGAAATTACCAGATTAAATACTGGGAGAATCAATGTGATCCACGAGAGAAGCGGCTTGCAAAACACTTGTAAATCCGATTCTTGAGTGTTGCTCATCACTCTGAGATCCTTACAAGTCTGGGTTATTACAAGACTCGGGAAGATCCAACGAAGAGCGGCGCGATTCGCTATGGTATCCTTGAGTTGGCGTGAGTGCGTCACGGAGAAGCTCAACAAACTACAGTGACAGACGCTACATCAGAGCCCACTGCACACTGTTAGCGAAGGTACGAGCATACGTGACTGGTTCACAGATATGTGGGTGGCTCTAAGACTTCTTAAGTAACAGATCACTGCAGGTCGTTCTCGACGTCGAGTGTTCATCAGAGGCAAGGGTATCGTCAAGAGTGCCCTAGGGAAGTGTGACAGGACTGCTGTTACACACTATATACATATATAGCCTGAAGAACATGTTGAGCAGCAGTTTGCAGCTGTTTGCTGATGATGCTGTGGTGAACAGGAAGGTGTCGTCATGGAGTGACTGTAGAAAGGCGCAAGATAACTTACACAAAATTTCTAGTTGGTGTGATCAATGGCAGCTACCTCGAAGTGTAGAAAAATATACGTCAACCCGGGTGGGTAGGAAAAACAATCCCACAATGTTCCAATACATCATTAGCTAGGGACTGATTACCTTAGCAGTTAAGTCCCATAAGATTTCACACACACACACAACATTAGCAATGTGCTACGTGGCACAGTGAGGTCGATCATTGCAAAGTCATATGAAAGGCAACGAGGATGTTGGGGGTTGTCAAGGGGGACGCGGAACTGTGGTTTATTGGGAGAGCTTTAGGGAAGTGTAGTTGATCTGTAAAGGAGATCACATGTAACACACTAGTGCGACCCATTCTTGAGTACTGTTCGTGTGTCTGGGATCCCCACCAAGTCGGATTAAAGAAAGACACCGAAAAACTCAAGACACGGGATGCTAGATTTGTTACTGGTAGGTTCGATCAACAAGCAAGTATTACGGTGATGCTTCGGGAACTCAAATGGAAATCCCTAGAGGTAAGGCGACGTTCTTAACAAGGAATGCTACTGAGAAAATTTAGGAACCGTCATCTGAAGCTGACTGCAGAACGATCCTACGGCCGCTTACTGAGTAAGGACCGCAACATAAGATACGAGAAATTAGGGCTCGTACGGAGACATAGAGACAGTCGTTTTTCCCTCGCTCTATTTGCGAGTGGAACAGGAAGGGAAATGGTTAGTAGTGGAACAACGTACTCTCCGCCAAGCATCGTATGTTGGTTTGCGGAGTATGTGTGTAGATGCTAAGGCGATGTGCACCATGGAAAGATTTATTGTCGAAATTCTTCGACCGTTCCAGGAAGGCTCTGCCAAAATATTGCTTCATCCCACATAGCGTCCCACGAAATGACTAGGACGAGAGCATCAGATAAATGAGCGTTCATAAGGAGCTTTACAGACAACCATTCTTGCCACGCACCATTCACAAATGGAACACGGGAAGGCGAGAAAGGTGCCAGAATTACCGTCCACCACACATCGCAAGGTGGCTTGCGGAATACAGATACGCATGTAGATATGACACAGCAACCAACTGCTTCAGTAATTAACTGCAATAATGAACAATGCAGAACTCATTATGGTTGAAGGAAGTAACATCCGAATTTAACCCCTCATTGACGACGAGCGTGTCTACTACGGTGACACGCAATTTCTCCGCGAATAGTTGGAGATGGACGTTTATTAAGTTGGCCACAGGAAACCAGGGTTTCGTGTGCGTTTCGCCTTCGTACTAACATGGAGAGCAAGTCAACAATTCGGGTGAGATTTATCTCCAATTTCCGAGCACCGAGCGGTGGTATTCCTACGCTCATGCTAATCCGTGTGTTCTATTATGTATATTTTTAATAGTTGTTTTACTAGTTTTTGGGTGGCAGATCCTATCGGCCACTTACATACGTAATAGACATGAAGTAATTATCTTACGATAGAGATAATTACAGTAGCTTCACAACTGGCACAAAAACATAGCAAATTTGAAATATTTAATTTTTGGTACAGGTTTCTCCTGCACTATTGATTTATTTACACGACGACCCGCCAGGATAGCCGAGAGCGCTAACGCGCTGCTTCCTGGACTCGGGTAGGAGCGCCGTCCCCGGATAGAATCCGCCCGGCGAATTAACGACGGCGGCCGGTGTGCCGGCCAGCCTGGATGTGATTTTTAGGCGGTTTCCGACATCCTACTAGGTGAATACCGGGCTCGTCCCCACGTCCGGCCTCAGTTACATGAATCGCAGACATTTGAAACACATTCACACTATTTGATGATTGACACTAGACGCAGACAGCTGGGGTACATTAATTCCGCTCCGGGGGGTATGGGGTGGCGGCAGGAAGGGCTTCCGGCCACCCTTTAGCTTAACCATGCCAAATCCGTACTTAACCCTGCCGACCCTGCGCCCAATGCGGCATAACGGAAGTAGCGAAAGAAAGGAAGATTACAAAGTTACACGACGAGTTTGTTTCGGCGTTTTTGTCAGTGTCAAGCGTTCCTGTCTAGATGGAATGATACGTATAATATTGTTCCTTACGTGTACGTTAGTTGCTATTTCTATATGGCAGATTATATTTACGTCTTAGCTGGTACTACGCGTTAAGTATAAAAAAAGTGGCTCAAATGGCTCTGAGTACTATGGGACTCAACATCGGAGGTCATCAGTCCCCTAGAACTTAGAACTACTTAAACTTAACTAACCTAAGGAAATCACACACATCCATGCCTGAGGCAGGACTCGAACCTGCGAATGTAGCGGTCGCGCGGTTCCAGACTGAAGCGCCTAGAACCGCTCGTCCACAACGGCCGGCCGTTAAGTATCGGTTGTCTTTCTGTTATGTGATCACCTTATTTCTATGTACTTTCATTTATGTTATCTCCGTGAAATTATTTTTGACAGCTCCAGCGGCGCTTTAAGCGTACAATGGAAATTAAGCACTCTAAGAAGGAGGAGGAGGAGGAGGAGGAGGAGGAGGAGGAGGAGAAGAAGAAGAAAAACGAAGCACCACGAAGGAATTATCCGAATGAGACGGAAATCGGTAGATGTGATGTATATGTACAGACAAACAAATTATTACAATCTGAGAAAAAGGGGCTGCTTTATTCAAGAGAAAGAGCTTCACAAATTGAGCAACTCAGCAACGTGTTGGTCCATCTCGGCCCACACGCAAGCAGTTATTCGGCTTGGCATTGATTTGTGGAGTTGTTGGATGTCCTCCTGAGGGATATTGGACCAAATTGTGCCCAACTGACGCGCTAGTATTCAAAATCCCGAGTTGGTTGTGGGAGATCCTGCCCATAATGCCCCACACGTTCTCAATTGGCGAGAATTCAGACGACCTTGCTCGCCAAAGAATAGTTTGGCAAGCACGAAGACAAGCAGGAGAAAGTAGCGCCGTGTGCGGGAGGGCATTATCTTGCTGGTATGTATACCCAGAATGTCTTCCCATGGAGGGGAACAGAATGGGGCATAGAATATCGTCGACATACCGCTGGGATGTAAGGGTGTCGCGGATAACAATCAAAGGGCTCCTGCTATGAGATGAAACGGCACCCCAGACCATCACTCCTGGTTGTCGGTCCGTATGACGAGCATTAGTCAGGTTGGTATCCCAGCGCTGTTTGGGGCGTCTCCAGAGACATCTCCGGCCTGGAATTGAACTGAATCCCGGTGACCATCGAAGAGACCCCGTCCAGTGTCTCACCACCGCGCCACATCGACTGGTGACACGCGGGAGACCCGTCGCTAAAGAATGCATAAGCAAACGAAGCAAAGATTTAGTCAGTCCCTGGGGTCATCGCGCGTAACGCCTCGTCTGTCCGTTATAATGGCAGCAATTCGACGAGGAAGACTGTTCAGAAGTTCCTTCAGATAAGCCATATCCAACTGAGGCCACTCATTAATGATAAGGCCCCGTAGAGGTACCAAATTACGAGAATGTTGTGATCTCTCAGGTTATCTCCGCATGACTGATTAATGGCGTGTTTCCGCGTGCTGCCCAGACTTGTTGCTTATGCATGAAATGGAAACAGCAAGTCGGCACAACATACGGAAGCACACCATTAAGGCGAGGATGTTGGTTGCTACATCTCATTCACCGTTCCACGCAGTCTCTATACGATTAAGGTCGGGTGATTTAGCGGGCCGTTCGTGGTGCGATATGCGGCCTCGATGTCCGTCAAACTAGTTACGAACGCATGCAGCCGTGTCATCTTGGAAGGCAGGAATTTCCATAGCACTATCATCAAAAAGTGGTTCAAATGGCTCTTAGTACTATGGGACTTAACATCGGAGGTCATCAGTCCCCTAGAACTAAGAACTACTTTAGCCTAACTAACCTAAGGACATCACACACATCCACGCCCGATGCAGGATTCGAACCTGCGACTGTAGCGGTCGCGCGGTTCATGACTGAAGCGCCTAGAACCGCTCGGCCACACTGGCTGGCCACTATCATCGTGAAGACGTTGAAGAAAGAGTAAAACTTGGTTACCGAACATGCTGAAATAAAAGTCCTGGTTCATGACAACGGTAATGTCACTGAGTAGGCACTCCCCCAAAACTTCATAGAGCAACTAGAATGAAAAATGCTCATATCATGGTTAAAAAAAGGTGAATATGTCCTGAGCATAGTAATGGATTTAACAGAATGGAACTAGTGTTTGATTTATCTGGCAGCTTCAAAGGCATTTAAATCCAAAACATACTGACATATTCGCGCTTTTTTACTTGTTAGTAGCCATGTGATGTAATATAAAGCATCGCGTCAAGTAAAGTAACAAGATACGTGATGTCATGCTGTATGACACATTACGTCATGTCATACAAAATGGCATTTGTCATGTCGTGCGATATGACACAACGTGTAATTGAAGTTTAGGATGCATGCATCCCCACGCTGGGTTACTTCCTAATATACATGCACCCCTACTCTCGGGTACTTCCAATTGTAGATTCATCCCACGCTCTGGAAGCATATAAATTTGTGTCTATTTGCTCTTACACACCTCACCTATATGGAACGAGTGACTGGTATAAAAGAGCTCACTGTGTTGCGGAAGTAGGGTAAACAAGTAAAAAGAGCGCGAATACATCAAGACGTGTTGATGTAAATGTCTGCACAGCTGCCAGATAGGTCGAAAGGTTATTTCCCTTCTTTTATAACCCTAACTCTGCCCAGGATATATTAGCCTTTTTGTGTTATGATAGGAGCATTTTTCATTCTGGTTCCCGAATTTTACTGTACCATAACCATGACATTAAACTGCCATAGCTTGACAACCGATGCAGATTTTTGTTGACCCGGGCGACGACTGAGCCTGTATAGGTCTAACAATGTTGCTTATATCGTGGCAACGAATAAAGCTTTCACGAAACAACAGGACGGCAATTAATTATATGTACTTGTCTACCTTGTTACAAAATTTGAAACCATTTGCACAGGTCTGAAACATATACGTGGCGGGCGTAAAGAAATCACAAAAACGCGTTTTTTGGACGTAAAATTTGAATGAAGCTAGATGTTTGAAAGCAAGTACTAATTTTATCATAAGAATGTATTTTTATTGTATTTTTTTATTTATCTGAATCGCTATGAACAGTTTCCGTGCATTCCATGCACGTAAGAATAAATTACACGTGATGCACTTAGCTCGACTTTAAACCATCGTATCTCGACAATGGATAAACTTTGCTGGTTAAAAACTTTCGTTTTGACTTAATCCATGTATCTATCTTAGCGCAAAGTTTGAACCGATTAGTACAAGTTTAAAGTATAGACGTGGCGCGTTTCAAAAACCTCCCAGAAATAAAGCGTGTGTGTGTGTGTGTGTGTGTGTGTGTTTTTTTTTTTTTTTTTTTTTTTTTGTACGTATCTGCACATAACACATAAAATCCGAATAGTGCACATCCAAAAGGTGCCAGTACCTGAGAATTAATTTCAGCCCACTTAACATCATTTCACAAGAGCAATTAATCGATTCTCACAATTTGCCGGGCGCCAGCTCCAGTTCGTCGTTCGAACATTGCTCAATATTAACATGGCTACAGAAAGACAAATGTGCGAATGGCTATACATATGACCGCTCGTCCGGGCTAAACCAAAAACTTTATACCTCAGTTCCTAGTTCAAATAGGAATCGGACTCCAAGATCCCCCCCAAACAGTGAATCCGCACGCGCCTTTCTCGAACAAATCTGTTAACAACACTTCCGCGCTGTAACGATATCCGACCTGAACACCACCTTCCACGGACTGCGCGTTAACCGCCTCAAGTGCACTCGACACGCCGCAAAAGAAAAAGAGGCAAAAATCACAGCTCGTCGAACTACACTCATGCGTCCAGTCAGCTATGGCCAGTTTCTGTGTCGTTTCACCCAGAAAGCATACTTTAAATTTGCTAGTTCCTATGCTAGGGATGCAAGAGTTCAGCGAGAAGATGACATGCACACACCCGGAGGGAGGGAGGGAGGGAGGGAGGGAGCTGATGACAAGGTAGCGTGCAAGGCTTTGAACGTCAGACGTGCACAGTGAGTGATGCGACGTCCAATCTGCCTGCCCGGCGCCGGAGGACGTAATCCCTCGGCCACAGCCCGTCCCAGCCCAGTGTGCGGACGGTATCAAAATGTCGTCCGCTGCACTGTAACTCACAGCCACTAACTAAAGACTACGTCAACTGTTTTAAAAGTAAAAGTTTAGTTCCGGTGTGTGACGAAAGGTGGGAGACTGAGATTTTTCATGAAATATTTATAGCAAAATTGCAACTTCTTTGAAAATGTGAATCACTTTCGTCCTTCACTTGTTTGTAGTGGGCGCTAATAACTCCCTTATGGAATGTTCTTAATAATAAATGACAATACTAATGACTACTAAATGACTTGCTCTCATATCAGCGCACACTCCGCTGCAGAGTGAAAATCTCATTCTGGAAACATCCCCCAGGCTGTGGCTAAGCCATGTCTCCGCAATATCCTTTCTTTCAGGAGTGCTAGTTCTGCAAGGTTCGCAGAAGAGCTTCTGTAAAGTTTGGAAGGTAGGAGACGGATACTGGCAGAAGTAAAGCTGTGAGTACCGGACGTGAGTCGTGCTTCGGTAGCTCAGTTGGTAGAGCACTTGCCCGCGAAAGGCAAAGGTCCCGAGTTCGAGTCTCGGTCGGGCACACAGTTTTAATCTGCCAGGAAGTGACTTGCTCTACAATTTAAGTTAAATTCGAAAATTTTAATCTTCAATGAAATTAAGAAACAGTCGAAGTTGCGCAGAAGTTTGTTTTTATTTAAATGGCAACCGGTTTCGGACTTTAGCCCATTCGATGTAGAAGTACGCTTCACATGTGGCTTGCACACCACATAAGTGCTATCATAATGTGTGTGTTAGCCAATATTGCTTGTGTGAGTGAGTAAGTAAGTAAGTACAAGGTACTAGTAATACACTCCTGGAAATTGAAATAAGAACACCGTGAATTCATTGTCCCAGGAAGGGGAAACTTTATTGACACATTCCTGGGGTCAGATACATCACATGATCACACTGACAGAACCACAGGCACATAGACACAGGCAACAGAGCATGCACAATGTCGGCACTAGTACAGTGTATATCCACCTTTCGCAGCAATGCAGGCTGCTATTCTCCCATGGAGACGATCGTAGAGATGCTGGATGTAGTCCTGTGGAACGGCTTGCCATGCCATTTGCACCTGGCGCCTCAGTTGGACCAGCGTTCGTGCTGGACGTGCAGACCGCGTGAGACGACGCTTCATCCAGTCCCAAACATGCTCAATGGGGGACAGATCCGGAGATCTTGCTGGCCAGGGTAGTTGACTTACACCTTCTAGAGCACGTTGGGTGGCACGGGATACATGCGGACGTGCATTGTCCTGTTGGAACAGCAAGTTCCCTTGCCGGTCTAGGAATGGTAGAACGATGGGTTCGATGACGGTTTGGATGTACCGTCTACTATTCAGTGTCCCCTCGACGATCACCAGAGGTGTACGGCCAGTGTAGGAGATCGCTCCCCAAACCATGATGCCGGGTGTTGGCCCTGTGTGCCTCGGTCGGATGCAGTCCTGATTGTGGCTCTCACCTGCACGGCGCCAAACGCGCATACGACCATCATTGGCACCAAGGCAGAAGCGACTCTCATCGCTGAAGACGACACGTCTCCATTCATCCCTCCATTCACGCTTGTCGCGACACCACTGGAGGCGGGCTGCACGATGTTGGGGCGTGAGCGGAAGACGGCCTAACGGTGTGCGGGACCGTAGCCCAGCTTCATGGAGACGGTTGCGAATGGTCCTCGCCTATACCCCAGGAGCAACAGTGTCCCTAATTTGCTGGGAAGTGGCGGTGCGGTCCCCTACGGCACTGCGTAGGATCCTACGGTCTTGGCGTGCATCCGTGCGTCGCTGCGGTCCGGTCCCAGGCCGACGGGTACGTGCACCTTCCGCCGACCACTGGCGACAACATCGATGTACTGTGGAGACCTCACGCCCCACGTGTTGAGCAATTCGGCGGTACGTCCACCCGGCCTCCCGCATGCCCACTATACGCCCTCGCTCAAAGTCCGTCAACTGCACATACGGTTCACGTCCACGCTGTCGCGGCATGCTACCAGTGTTAAAGACTGCGATGGAGCTCCGTGTGCCACGGAAAACTGGCTGACACTGACGGCGGCGGTGCACAAATGCTGCGCAGCTAGCGCCATTCGACGGCCAACACCGCGGTTCCTGGTGTGTCCGCTGTGCCGTGCGTGTGATCATTGCTTGTACAGCCCTCTCGCAGTGTCCGGAGCAAGTATGGTGGGTCTGACACACCGGTGTCAATGTGTTCTTTTTTCCATTTCCAGGAGTGTAGTTTTCTCAAACGTACTTGTACCTCGACTAACTTTATGCACTGTATATGTTATTTGTAACACGGTGCACTCTGTTCTACAAGAAGGCTTGATATTGGACGAAGGTCCACAACTGGTCGCCATTTAAATAAAAACAGGCCGGCCTGAGTAGTCGAGCGGTTCTAGGCGCTACAGTCTGGAATTGCACGAATCCTGCCTCTGGCATGGATGTGTGTGATGTCCTTACGTTTGTTAGGTTTAAGTAGTTCGAAGTTCTAGGGAACTGATGACCCCATAAGTTAAGTCCCATAGTGCTCAGGGCCATTTAAGCCATAAATAAAAACAAACTTCTGTATAACTTTGACAGTTTCGTAATGTCATTGGATCATAGTTAGTTGCTGCCTATTGTCATCCAGCATGCTGGAAGTGTGTAAATTATTAATTTCATGCACAACACAGTTACAAAAAATAGGTAAGCTTAACTGACATCAACGGTTGATTTTAACGCCACGCCACAGTGCATGACTGTGCAACAATTTTAGAGATTTTATCCACATTCTTTTTTTTATGAGTTTAAGGAAGCTGATAATCTCTCGCCGTCGGGCGCCCCTAAGCTTCCAACACACACGCACATTTCATCGTCACAATGTGCTACTGAAGGGTTTTTTTTTTCTGACCTGAAAAACGACTTACCCAGTCACTTAAGAATTTAATGTGGATCCCCAAATACGGTGGAACGTAGGACTTCTTCATTTACACAAAGCACTCCTAGAGGTCAAATAAGCGAGAAGAAAAATTTTCTCAGCCACCGGTCCCGCAAGGCGGTCTCTAAATTCTTTGACTGAACACTGGCTGCTCACCCTGAGCAGCAGCGCAATACGCACGGTGGGTGAGTTTCACACTACCGGTATTTGAAAGATTCTCTCGGTGTGTAGTCTTGTGGCGTGCGTAACCCACAGCACCCGCCACACCAACGAACATAAGCATAGAGGATTCCATCTGTCAGCGTCTGCGAGGTCGCAGTTAAACATGGAAAGACATAGAATTCGGTTTGCCTGTATTAATAAAAAAAAACACCCTGTATGCAAAAACTTAAAACACTTTCTGTGTGATGAGTAAGGTCGTCCACACACAGAGCTACTTAAAATGAATTCACTTATGACGCGAGTTGTCATCGGGTCGCTAGTGTCACGTCCTGTGTGGCTCACGGGAGAATGGATTCCACAGGGTCCACATGACGTAGATGATTTCGATAGTTGGGCTAGCTCCCACTCGGTGGCCTCTGCGGAACGACAGCTCCAGGCTGCCATCAGCACACTCTTGCGTGGTTTTCAGTTCTCTCCCCTAAAGTCGAGGGTGGTGTATATTTTTGTCTGTCCTGACCTAGAGCTCTACTTTGACGCCCAACACATGGTCCCCAAGTGCCGTTCCTTAGATTTTCTTTTCGGCAAGAAGCTTACTTGGTTGCCTCAAATCCATCATCTGAAGGTTGGCTGTTTTCGTAAACTCAATGTCCTTCCTGTCCTTGCCCACACATGTTGGGGCACGGATCATTCAACCCTTCCCCACCTTGACTGGGCAATAGTCCTGTCTCATCTGAAATATAGTTGTCAAGTTTATGGATGAGCTTCCTCCTTCACGCTGCTCCTCTTGGACCTGGTTCACTGTGGTGGTATCCGTTTAAGCCACTGGTGCCTACCAGTCTTCTGGTAGATGCTGGGATCCCTCCCCTTTTGGTTTGGTGGTCGCAGATCCCGGTTTCCTATGCCAACACTATCTGCTTTTCCCCAGCTCACCCATCATATTCTATTCTTTTCACGGCTTCAGGCCGTCACCCACCTTCTGCCTGCCCTCAGAGGTGGAGTTACCAGTTGGGCTCCACCTTACTTTTCTCTGCTTTGATTTCCACCTCCCCTCTTGTTCTCCTCCCCATGTTCTCTCCCAACCAGTCCCACATGGTTAGTTCCTTGGCCCTGCATTCGGATGGATCTCTTATGGGATCCAAAAGCCTCCACTGATCCAGTGGGGTCCCATTGTTTGTTCCTAATGTTCTTACAGGAGTTTCAGGATGCCACTTTTTTTACACTGATGGTCCTAAAACTGCTGATCATGTGGGATATGTCTTCACGTCTTCTGCTGGCATGGAACACCATCTCTTGACTGCCATGTGGCATGTTTAGTGCAGAACTGGTGGCCATTTATTAGACCCTCTGGTTTATTAAACGGTCCTCCCTCACCTGAGTTTTGTTATGTACAGACTCAATGAGTGGCATTCAAGCTATTGCTCATTGTTTTTCCTGTCACCCTTTGGTCTCTGCCATCCATGACCTTCTTGCCGATCTTGGTGATGCTGCTTATTTGGTTGATGTCCTTTGGGTTCCTGACCATGTAGGTATCTTCCATTATGAACTTGCTGATCGTCTGGTTGGCAGGGCAGCCTCCCAGTCTCCATGACACCTCCAGGGGCACATTTGTGGTTTACATCAAATCCCTGTTTGCTCGGTTGTGGGCCAAATCTTAAGTGGCTATCACACTGTCTAATAAACTTTGGGTAATAAAGGAGACTTCCATCACATGACGTTCTTTCCCACAGGTAAACACCCCCCTTTGTAGTTGGGAGCCCTTCCCCTCACGGTGGTCCAAATTTTGCTGGACTATCCCCAACTTTTGGCCCTTCACAATAAATATGCACTCCTGCCTGCATTGTCCTGGTTGTTAGCAGACAACCATTGCATGGTTACGTCTGTCCTCGGTTCTCTTCGCAAAAGTGGTTTGTCCCCTCAGATTTAAGTCCTTGACTTTTCCTCTTCCGTTAGTTAGTGTTGGCACTGATTATGGAGGCCTTGGTCTTGCCTCTACACCGGCCACATTCCCCCATGCCTTTTCTATACGTTTTGTCTGGTCTTTTTTGCAGTTTTGTTTCCGCTTTTCTTTTTGTCCCCTGGTATAGTCCCCATTGCGTCGTGAACATGGTGTGATGTGGGAATTGGGACGGCTCAGTGGCAGTGCCGGTGCCCCACCACGCTTAACGTTTCTGAGGCACCCCTGCTCTTTCTTTTCCCCCTCCCCTCTTCCTGCTGCTCTTACTTTTCATTTACGTCTTTGTTTGCCCATCTGCTCTTCCACTTGATTTGACTGTGCTGTTTGTGGTGTTCGTCCCTTGAGTTTTGATGCCTTTGAGAATGGAACCGTTAACCTTGCTGTTTGGTCCCCTCCCGCCAATCAACCAAACGCACACAACGCTAGCAGGCAGAAACCCTTCAGTAATTAGTTTGTAACCAGTTCCAGGCGACTTGCCAGTGACTGCAGTTCCTCAGTTCTGAGGGAACGAGGTGTTTCCCTGATGGCGATTGGACAAGATTTTAACATTAAATTTTTCTAGAAACAAAACAAACGACTTGGATGAGCAGCTGAACGGAACGGATAGTTTGCTTTCTGATGTACCCACAGCATTCATTAATTCAATGAAAGAATTAGTACACAGCCCAAGTTTCTGCTGCACCACTACTTCCTTAACTCATTGTTTAAACACTATGAGTTTCGTGTCGGCTTTTATGCAGTTTTCAAGTAATCCTGCAGTATTAATGATGGCAAAAAATTTATATCGGTGCATATTGAGTGGCTTACGTTTATGTTGGTAATTACTAGCGTTACCTTTTATATGTTAGAATAAATCATTCTGGAGTGGTTTTCTGAGATTATTTTTCAGTTTTTGTGCTGCTGGAATTCGTCAGAAATTTACTTATCGTGCTCGCTTTTCCATTGCATTTCCATTCGTTTGACAGGAAATCTCGCTCCACTGACGAGTACAAGTTTACAATGAGTTTACATCAATGTTAATAGCTACATTACAAAGACCCTATTATTACATGTATCGTGCAAAAGTGTGTGTGTTAATTTATTTCTTGGTGTCGTAAGACGTTGAAATTTATTCTTTTTGTTTTAAGAAGTCAATCAAGCTACCGAAATACTGTCTGTGTTTTAATTCCGTCTGTACATCACTTTTGTGTGGAAGATTGTAACCAATTTTATGTCAGCCACCCAACAGGGTAGGAACTTCATCGTCAGATTCAAAGAACACATTCGAAATTCTTCTTACTCAAACTTCATTTTACATGCACTTACTCAACCAAAAACAAAAAGCAGAACGAATAGAAAATGCAATCAAAATTCTACATCGTGTACCCACATGAAGTACAACGGATGTCTTGGAAGAACTCTAACTTTATATCCACGCAAAAGCGTAAAAACAGACGGAACATAAACACAAAAAATATTTGGAAAAGTTTTTTGATTGCTTACAAGAAAAAAATAAATTTCAAAACCTCACGACACCAGGAAATAAACTGCAAAGAGCGAAATTCTTAACACACGCACGATACACGAAAAGATGTGATACGAGGGTAATTACAAAAGTAAGGTTCAAATGGTTCAAATGGCTCTGAGCACTATGGGACTTAACTTCTGAGGTCATCAGTCCCCTAGAACTTAGAACTACTTAAACCTAAGGACAGCACACAAATCCATGCCCAAGGCAGGATTCGAACCTGCGACCGTAGCACTCGCACGGTTCCAGACTGTAGCGCCTAAAACCGCTCAGCCACCCCGGCCGGCCAAAAGTAAGGTCTCCTATTTTTTTATAGGTAAATATACCTGTTTATTTCTACAGTGGTTTACATCAGTTTACAGCTTGAAAATTTAGCTATTTTTCACATAATCACCATTTCCGTCGATGCATTTTTGTAGACGCTGTGGCAGTTTTTGTATGCCCGTGTCATACTAACTCGCCGCCATGCTGATTAGAAAGCTATAACCTCGTCGGAGCTGAATCGCTTTCCGACCAAATGTTCTTTTAACCTAGGGAACAGGTGACAGTCACTGGGCGCCAAGTCAGGACTATAGGGTGGGTGGGTGATTATGTTGCACTTAAACTGTTGCAGGGGAGCAACGGTTTGCCGAGCGATGTGTGGGCGAGCGTTGTCATGGAGAATGTGTACGCCCTTGCTCAACATTGCTCTTCTCCGTTCTGAATTGCCCGTTTGAGTTTCTTCAGAGTCTCTCAGTACCTGTCAGCGTTAATTGTAGTCCCAGCGATTCAGCTCCGGCGACGAGGTGAAAGAAGAGGTTCATAACTTTCTGAACAGCATGGCGGCGAGTTGGTATGACATGGGCATACAAAAACTGCCACAGCGTCTACACAAATGCATCGACAAAAATGGTGATTATGTCGAAAAATAGCTAAACGTTCAAGCTGTAAACTGATGTAAACCATTGTAGAAATAAACAGGTCTATGTACTTATAAAAATATAGGAGACCTTACTTTTGGGATTACCCTCGTTATACGGTCTTCGTAATGCCGCTATTAACACTGATTTTCCGCGAATGTAAATTGATTGTAAAGATGTACTCGTCAGTGAAGTAAGATTTCCTGTCAAACGAATATAGGTGCTAATGCCAACGTGAGCACCACAGGTTAATTTCTGACTAATTCGCACAGCACAAAAACTAAAAAATAACATTTGCAGAGAACTCCAGGACGCTTCAAACTAATATCTGAAACATATAGCTAATAATTACCAACATAAACGAAAGCCATTCAACGTATACCGTTATAAATTTATGCAACAATTTTTACCATCGTTAATATTGCAGGATTACTCGAAAACGGCATAACAGCCGACCCGAGACTCGTAGTATTTAAATAACGTGTTATTGAAGTAGTTGTGCAGCAGAAACTTTAAAAGCTGTATGGAGTGGATAGTGTCTTGAATATAGCTTATAAAATAAACACCGACAACAGTAAACTAAGGATAACGGAGAGTAAACGAATTAAATCAGGCGACGTTGGTGGAGTTAGCCTAGGAAATGAGACACAAAGTAGTAGTTCAATTTTGCAATTTTGGCAGCAAAATAAGTGATGACGGCCGAAGCAGAGAGGATATAAAATGTAGCGATAGCAACAAAACAGTTTTTCACAAAGGGAAATTTGCTAACACCTAATTAACTTAAACTTAAGTGCTAGAAAGTTTTTTCTGGATGCAACTGTAAGAATGTTTAGCTTTGTGAGGATGCGAAACGTGTACGATAAGCAGTTCAGACAAGAAGAGAATATGAGCTTTTTAAATGTGATACTAAAGATTAGATGGGTAGATCGTTAAGTAATGTGGAGATCTGAATAGAACTCAGGAAGAAAGAAATTTATAGTACATCTTGATAATAAGAAGGCATCTGTTGACTGGAAACATCTTGAGGTATCAGGGAACCTTCATTATGATAATGAAAAGAAGTTTTGAGGTTAACGTCTGCAGAGGGAAGCCAAGGTTTGAATACAGCATGCAGATTCAGATGGATGTAGGGTGCAGTAGCTGTCAAGAGAATAGAGCAGAATAGTATGGAGACCTTCATCAAGCAAGTCTAGAATAGCAACAACAACAACGCCAGTCAGGATGAAGATTAACTCGTTTTTTTTCTATGCATAACCTGTATTTAAAAATTCTTTACACATTACACTTTTTTTTGTCTTTAGAATGGTCTAAATAAGTAACGTGATAAATGGAACTATCAATGCCTACATAATTTATGCAGTGGTTACTGAAGGGCGCGAAATATTCCTCTGTCATTATGTACTTACAGCATAACCGATTTCGATCACAGTAAAAATCCATCTGCGTCGCAACAGCCCATCACAATACTACAGAGTATGTTGAACCATTGTCCACCAATGTCTCAATAAGCTATAATACTCTTAGTTTGGAAGCAAGTCATGAAGTGCTCATGAATCGTCCGGGACATTTCGATGAACAACCCACAAGTTACACGCATCGTTCCGCGGTGAATCTCGATTTGCACTAGAGGGTAAATAGGTGTAACGCTGCCCGTCTAGGACACTGCAATATTTTGAGAATCGCCTGTACTTCTGCCAGCGTTCAGTTTTAGTTTCAATAGTATTATGCTATGGGTCATTAGTGGAGGTTCGACGTCTCTTTATTGTCTGTTTATTCTGCAAATCCTCCCTGTTTTCTTTTCCGCACTGGTGATCCCTAGTGCAAGCCCTCATAATCTTGAACTAATCTCTGGACCCATACAGAAATACCATGTTTCCTTTTTTGCATATACTGATTCATAGTAAAAAAAAACAACCACACACACATGGTCATTTCTGCTGTAATGCAATTTTAATGTCATTATATTTGTTATATAAAATTAGTGAAAATATACCATTGGAGCAACATTTCCTCCCCTCCCCCTTCCTTCCTTGTTTCTCGCCATCTCTTCATGCTGCCCTTTCCCAACCTCTGCCTATTTTCCTACACGCCTTCCCCTGTCCCTCTCCCCTCCAAGTAATTCAGCATCTGTCTTCATCTGACTCCTACCTGCCATTGGTGTCGCCTCCCCCTCCCTCCCCCCCCCCCCCCCCCCCCCCCACACACACACACAGCCACTCGCCCTTGCACCTACTCATTCCCAGTCCACCCTGACACAGTTGGAAAAATTGCTGTTTTGAGAAAGGTTTTGTTTTTGACATGACCCATCTGTGGTCTGTATAGGTTGAAGCTTGCTTTGTTTGGAAAATTATAATTGCATTGGTTTCTCTCTCGATGTAATATTTCGACATTGTGCCTACTTGCCTAACGCACTGTACGATTTTGCATACATCCCATGACAGGTCCTGACTCATAACATATGCTATGTTTTATTTGCTCATTGGCGATATGATGCTTATTGTTAAAAAAGTAAAGAAAAATAACCAAATGTAATGTGGTAGGAAAATTTGCGTTGTTTAGTATATTACAAAAGCTATGTCTTGGTTTGCCCCGATCTTTGACACATACACCATCTGGCACCAAGTCGAAATAATATGGTCCTCGAGTCTGCTGTCTTCAGTCTGGCATGCGAAGTCTCCAAATAATATCTTTTGCAAATACGCCTAACGGCAATTGCACATCAGATTGAACGTTTTATGTATTGCTCACTGTATGAGCTTTCCTAAGCATTAGTATGTACTTGCACTTATTATATACTTCCATTCCTGATGTTACATTGGCCTTATAATTACTATATTAGCTTTTCTAATTTATCTTATGGAATTAACTGGGACCATTGACCACTGGATTGATGTGAATATAAGTTATTATTGTCTTCTCTGCGAAGGACGCTGTATATCACGCCACCGTACACTGTTACAAGTGTCCTCAAGTGATGGAAAAGAGCACGATCAAAACGTAAAGTACTTTCTTGGCCTCCAAATTTCCCGGACCGTGACCCATCTGAAAATTTGGGAGGGAACGTCGATCGGCTTGTTAACTCCATGAATTCGTTCTTAGCACACTTTTCTACAGCTGTGGAGAGCACTGCAGACAGTACTGCTGCAGATCACGGAGAAGACGCGTCAGCGTTTGGCTGTGTGCCAGAAACAGATGTGTCACGCAGGGCACTAACAGGTATTCAAAGTAAAGTGACTGGAGAGTGCATTCAGTATTCTTAAAATAGAAAACATGCTGTATATGCCACTGGAGTGAACTCTTTCTCTCTTCTGCACGGCCTACAGGCAGGAAAAAAAAATTAGCAAAAAATCAGCTTGTCCAGAACTGGAAAAGGAACAGAATGAAAGGAATGCAGCAGAATTTGACCTTTCTATGTGAGAATGCTAAAAGCCGTACTTACATCAGGCCACATCTTCGCTGTCAGAGTAACCGACTGCTGGAACACCTGGGTCTGGAATCGACCCCGGGCCACAGACTCTTCATCGCCTGGAACAGAAAGTACATATTTTGATTACACAGGGGACCAGTCTTTCGACAGTGGGCGCGGGCGCAACTGACGCAGCAAAGTCATGAGCGCCTTTTAAGCAGTCTGTGCGTCACTGAAGCATTAACGAATGGACACATACGTACAAAGATCTGCAGGTTATAGAAACGTTAAACTTAAAACTAAAATCTACCAAACATTACCGTGTTATTTTAAGTTCTTATTTCAAGTTCCACATATAATCTCTGACATTGCAAGATCATTTTGAAGGTAGTAAGAAATATATGATTTTATTTTTCTAACTATTTCCCTTTTTTACCTGTTCCAGCCATAGCGATCAGGGTTCTTATGGTATTTCCAAATCGTTCCACTCAAATGATACCTCATAGTAGAAAATGACCGTCACTTTCTGCATTCTCTCTCAGTCATTAGTAATTTGGAATTAAAATCTGATGAAGGCACGTTATCATGATTATTATTCATTGTTTTCAGTCATTGTTTATTTAATGTAACAGAAAGTTCCATAATCGCAAGGCCGTGTTATGATAGTGTTACGAAAAGAATTAATATCCAAGAAAATTAAATGTAAAATAAATGTTGGAAGCAGTAAATTACAAGTATATGTTACTCTCGGGCAGTACCTGTTTGTTATTTTTTATGCTAATCTAGTTGAAGAAATGGCCACTTTGCACCTTTCATAATAAGTTCCCTCATAGACTGTCTCCCCAAATGCTATTGAGCGAACTATTTGCATTGTCATATATGAAATGAATATCAACACTGTACACAGGTTAACAACGGAGTGTAATCTAGGCTTGTAAGACAAAGTGATGGAAGATGTGGGGACGTGTAAGCTCTACACTAACATAGCTCTCACGGAATACTATGACAGTTCCGCTGATGAGAGGTATCCTGCCGTGGGATTTGCATGCAGTATTCTTATTGTAAGAATAATCTTAAGGGAATGTGGCGATGTCTTGTGGGGCATCTGTTTTTGCTGGGTTTGGGAACTGTCATGATAGTTTTCGAGGTAGCTATGGAACAAGAGAAAGAGAGGGGGAGAAGATGATGGTGATGATGACGGATGATGATATTGATAACGAAGGTGAAGCCAAACTTTGGTCCATAGCAGCGCCGTTCCATAGTTTTTAAGCGCACCAGCAGGAAGAAATATTATCAGGCCCAGAGCTACACTGGAACCAAGTATGTGTGTGTGTTCTGCATTTGTAGATCAGCTAAATCTGAGTTAGTTGTGGTGGTCTGACGGAGATTACGTTCCACACACCAGACAGAAGCTCGAACACACACAGCAGTATCGAGCGATGTGGCGCAGTGGTTAGCACACTGGACTCGCATTCGGGAGGACGACGGGTCAATCCCGCGTCCGGCCATCCTGATTTAGGTTTTCCGTGATTTCCTAAATTGCTCCAGGCAAATGCGGGGATAGTTCCTTTGAAAAGGCACGGCCGACTTCCTTCCCCGTCCTTCCCCAATCCGAAGAGACCGATCTCGCGGCTGCAGCCTTCAACAGAGTCCACGCAGCGTGTACGAAAAATATCAATCAGGACTCACGACAAAGCGACGAAACGCGCAAAATACGATTATGAACTATACATGATGTCGTTGGACCCCATTTTCATTCAGACATACGAGGTTTGATAAAAAATTAAAGGGATTTTTTTAATTTTTCGAGCTTTATATATCCGATTGTATGCGATAATTTTAACATTAGCTATTACGATTTAAACAATCCCGACGTAATTCAAATGAATATACGTATAAATTCCGCTTTCACATATAAATTCAAATTCTGCACTACGACATTTTGGACCGCACGGATCCATCTTACCGAGCTTTGGTTCTTCTTTCTATGTGGCTTATTTTAATATACAAATACACTCCTGGAAATGGAAAAAAGAACACATTGACACCGGTGTGTCAGATCCACCATACTTGCTCCGGACACTGCGAGAGGGCTTTACAAGCAATGATCACACGCACGGCACAGCGGACACACCAGGAACCGCGGTGTTGGCCGTCGAATGGCGCTAGCTGCGCAGCATTTGTGCATCGCCGCCGTCAATGTCAGCCAGTTTGCCGTGGCATACGGAGCTCCATCGCAGTCTTTAACACTGGTAGCATGCCGCGACAGCGTGGACGTGAACCGTATGTGCAGTTGACGGACTTTGAGCGAGGGCGTATAGTGGGCATGCGGGAGGCCGGGTGGACGTACCGCCGAATTGCTCAACACGTGGGGCGTGAGGTCTCCACAGTACATCGATGTTGTCGCCAGTGGTCGGCGGAAGGTGCACGTGCCCGTCGACCTGGGACCGGACCGCAGCGACGCACGGATGCACGCCAAGACCGTAGGATCCTATGCAGTGCCGTAGGGGACCGCACCACCACTTCCCATCAAATTAGGGACACTGTTGCTCCTGGGGTATCGGCGAGGACCATTCGCAACCGTCTCCATGAAGCTGGGCTACGGTCCCGCACACCGTTAGGCCGTCTTCCGCTCACGCCCCAACATCGTGTAGCCCGCCTCCAGTGGTGTCGCGACAGGCGTGAATGGAGGGACGAATGGAGACGTGTCGTCTTCAGCGATGAGAGTCGCTTCTGCCTTGGTGCCAATGATAGTCGTATGCGTGTTTGGCGCCGTGCAGGTGAGCGCCACAATCAGGACTGCATACGACCGAGGCACACAGGGCCAACACCCGGCATCATGGTGTGGGGAGCGATCTCCTACACTGGCCGTACACCTCTGGTGATCGTCGTGTCGAGGGGACACTGAATAGTGCACGGTACATCCAAACCGTCATCGAACCCATCGTTCTACCATTCCTAGACCGGCAAGGGAACTTGCTGTTCCAACAGGACAATGCACGTCCGCATGTATCCCGTGCCACCCAACGTGCTCTAGAAGGTGTAAGTCAACTACCCTGGCCAGCAAGATCTCCGGATCTGTCCCCCATTGAGCATGTTTGGGACTGGATGAAGCGTCGTCTCACGCGGTCTGCACGTCCAGCACGAACGCTGGTCCAACTGAGGCGCCAGGTGGAAATGGCATGGCAAGCCGTTCCACAGGACTACTTCCAGCATCTCTACGATCGTCTCCATGGTAGAATAGCAGCCTGCATTGCTGCGAAAGGTGGATATACACTGTACTAGTGCCGACATTGTGCATGCTATGTTGCCTGTGTCTATGTGCCTGTGGTTCTGTCAGTGTGATCATGTGATGTATCTGACCCCAGGAATGTGTCAATAAAGTTTCCCCTTCCTGGGACAACGAATTCACGGTGTTCTTATTTCAATTTCCAGGAGTGTATATTAATGTTAAAGATGGAAGGATTTCTTACCAATGTGAAAACCGATGTGGCAATGTAAAATATTGCCAGAAACACAGAAAAAGGCACAATGAAAGACAGCAAAACTGTAATCACCAAATGAAAACACGTTATAAAATTAGCGACAAACCAAAGATACAAGTCTGTGGACAAAGATGTTATCATAAAACTGCTTTCTTCATTTAAAGGTATAAACTGCCACATATTAGGGTATATACTTTGCAGTTCATTTCAAAGACAAGGTATGTGAACATACCTAATAACCAGTCTCGCTCTATAACCGTAGCAAGTAGCTTTATATCATCTCTGCACATAGTCTTTTCTCTAGTTTGTTGACATGTAATGCTTACTTTGTGTGGCGTTCTTCTGTGTCTTCACTTTATTGTTACATTTCCTTGGTTTCTCAACTTTAACGTTGTCGCAGTGGTAACAATAATCAGTTTCTATGCTGCTATTCTTTATTTATATCGGTACTCTGTTTTTGTTAACCACATACAGAGACAGCATAGACATTGTAAGAGCCACAGCACTTGCAAATGGATCCATGGTGCCCGGAAACTCATAGTGAAGAATTTAAAATTAAATTATTTCTGTGACTGAAAGCAGGATTTATAGACACATCCAGTTTTATATGTGATCATCTTAGTGTAGAAATTTTGCTACGTTGGGCGTGGGCATGATTTCTACCAATCAGTACTACTGTTCAATATCCTCTGTAGTCACGTAAACTATGTCCATGTGATTATTTTTTCCTTTGCGGTGGCACATGACTCGGAGCAGTTTCGAAGTTGGCTAGTGAATGTAGTCTGATTTCGGCCACAACAGAAGAATCAGAATATAAGATGATGATCGTAATTTCACACACAGAGGGTACATAAATCGCCTACATCTATATCTCCATCGATACTCCGCAAGCCACCGGGCTGTGTGTGACAGAGGGTACTCTGTACCACTACTAACCATTTCCTTTCCTGTTCCACCCGCAAAGAGAGCGATGGGAAAACGACTGTCTGTATTCCTCCGTATGAGCACTAACTTCTCGTATCTTATCTTCGTGGTCCTTAAGAGCGACGTATGTTGGCGACAGCAGAATCGTTCGGCAATAGGCTTCAAATGCCGGTTCTCTAAATTTTCTCAAAAGTGTTTCTCGAAAAGAATGTCGCCTTCCCTCCAAGGATTCCCATTTGCGTTCCCGAACCATCTACGTAACACTTACGTGTCGTTCGAACATATCAGTAACAAATCTAGCAGCCCACCTCTGAATTGCTTCGATGTCTTCCTTCAATCCGACGTGGTTCTGATCCCAAACACTCGAGCAGTACTCAAGAACAGGCCGCACCAGAGTTCTATATGTGGTCTCCTTTACAGTTGAACCACTGTTTCCTAAAATTCTGTCAATAAACCGAAGACGGCCTTTTGCCTTTCCTACCACAGTTCTCACATTTTCGTTCCACCTCAGATCACTTTGCAACGTTATGCCCAGATACTAAAACGATTTGACAGGGTAAAGCAGGACATTAGTAATATTCGAACATTACAGGTTTGATCTTTCTACTTATCCGTATTGACTTAGATTTTTCCACATTTAGGGCTAGCTGCCATTCATTACACCAACTGTAAATTTTGTATAAGTCGTGTTGTATCTTTCTACAGTCACTCAACTTCGACACCTTACCGCACACCACGGCACCACCAGCAAACAACCGCAGATTGCTGTCTACCCTGTCAGAGAAATGATTTGTGTATGTAGAGAACAGCGGCGGTCCCATCACACTTCCTTGGGGCTTTCCTGACCCCCTGTCTCTGATGTACACTCGCCGTCGAGGAGAACATACTGGGTTCTATTATTCAAGAAGTCTTCGTGCCACTCACATATCTGTGAACTTATCCTACATACTCGTAAATTCGTTAACAGCCCGCAATGGGGCACCGTGTCAGATGCTTTCCGGAAATCTATAAATATGACATCTGACTTTAGATACATCTACACGGAAATCTCTGAGAGCGCCTCTAACGATTCGTGTGTTCTACAGTGTTTCCTGGTGTTGTCGCGCACTCGTATTCCGAGAACTCGTATTTCGAGAACGCGGAAGTACTTACACCGTAATGCACTCGTCGACACGGCGCTATGAAATACGACGCCACACTTCCTACTCGTTCCCTGCATTTAGCAATCGTCATTTTTACGTTAGCAGGAGGTCGCGAGACCTCGGCAAGCAGCGCTGTGAAGATAATCCACATTAATCGGGCGCAGATGAAGCAGAAGTAGGCGCCTCCGCGGTCGCACCGTTCCGGTTCTGCGCTTTCGCTTTCGGCGACTTTGTGGGTCACTGGGGAACACTGTCAGCGGGACACTGCCCTCCCAGCTTTCACGTTGTACTGCACAGGCGGCGCCTGCCGCTGCACGCGGGCACATCCGCCGATAGCCGGCTCTCCTAGGGAAATACTCGCGAAACCACCCTGCAGCCAGAGAGGTCACCACAAACTACACGACACCGCCCAATGACCTGCTTACAATATCCGACGTGGTGTGGCGTTAGAATCGAGCACAGCCGGTTTTGTCTCCCGATTTACTGTTTTTTTCGCTTCCAGCTATTTATGATAGGATTTATTTATGATAGGATTTAGACGTTTGACAAAAAAGGCTAACGAAACAAATGATACTGGAAATTTGTGTCGAGTCGGGACTGAGCTCGTGTTTTTGTTTTTCGTGAGCAGTCACCTTTAACATTAGAATATTTGAGCACGCCTTCTAGCCAGTTTCAAACCTGCAGGCGTGTGTTTAAGGCGACTGCACGTCAAAAGTAGGAAATACTGATTTAGGCCGTGCGTGGCACAAACTTTCGTTTTTCTATCGATATATGAAGGCTAATCTCACACTCGAAAGTAGAGATTTTGATAGGGATTTCATTAATACGCTGATTCACGATGAAGGTTAACTTCATTCCCACTGGGCCCATTCATTTAATTTCCGCGTATGTAATGCAGTTGTATAGGAGGAGGGAGGAGATTAGTGTTGAACGTCCCGTCGACAACGAGGTCATTAGAGACGGAACACAAGCTCGGGTTAGGGAAGGACGGGGAAAGAAATCGGCCGCGCCCTTTGAAAGGAACCATCCCGGCATTTGCCTGAAAGAATTTAGGGAAATCACGGAAAACCTAAATCAGGATGGCCGGAGACTAGATTGAACCGTCGTCCTCCCGAATGCGAGTCCAGAATGCAGTTGTATATAACAAGTGTCATTATAACTGACGATAGCTACGTTTCAACTGAAAAGAATAAAAAAAAGAAGAATTTTATTTTTTTAAAAAAAGAAGATTACGGTCACCATTCTGCCGACGACACTAAGAAAAAAAATAATAAATAAATTGGTGTGTGAAATGTTATGGGACTTAACTGCTAAGGTCATCAGTCCCTAAGCTTACACACTACCTAACCTAAATTATCCTAAGGACAAACACACACACCCATGTCCGAGGGAGGACTCGAACCTCCGCCGGGATCAGCCGCACAATCCATGACTGCAGCGCCTGAGACCGCTCGGCTAATCCCGCGCGGCCGACAACAGACTCAGATTGGGGAGGAACGGATATGTGAATCAGAGGGAAAGATCCCAATGTTTGACCATATCGGTTGGACTCTAAACTATTGGAAAACTGTGGCCTGGTCAGATGAGTTCCGATTTCGGTTGGTAAGAGCCAATGGTAGCGTTCGAGTGTGGCGCAGACCCTACCAAGCCATGGAACCAACTTTTCAACAAGGTACTGTGCAAGCTGGGTGGCTCCATAATGATTTGGGCTGTGCTTACATCGAATGTACTAGGTCCCCTCTACAACGGAACCGATAATTGACTGGAAATGGTTATGTTCGGCTACTTGGAGACTATTGGCACCCATTCAACAATGAAATTTTTACAGATGACAATGCGCTATGTCACTGAACCACAATTATTCGCGACTGGGTTGAAGAACATTCTGGACAATTTGGGCAAATGATTTGGCCAACCAGATCGACTGACATGAATCCCACCGAATATTTTTGGGACGTAACCGAGAGGTCAGTTCGTGCACAATAATTCCTGTTCTGGCAACAGTTTTGTTATTATAGACGTTTGCAGAGTTAGCATGGTTCAAATATCTGCAAGGGATTTCCAACGACTTGTTGAGTCGCTGCACTAAGCCGTGCAAAAGGAAGTTCGACACGATGTTAGGATAAATCGCACAACTTTATCACCTCCGTGTATACCCTACACGATCTGTTAACAAAAACAAACACGAACAACACTAATTCATTTTGGCGACCGTTCTTCATGTGACAAAGATTTGAAACTCTAATCATTTTTGTACCCGCCGATGGTGTGTACTTGCACGATGTTCCTTTGACATCCGACCATGCCTTCTGGGAGCTACAGTTTTTTGTCACAGTATATTTGTTACAGGCGCCCATTGGTATCTGCCGCCTAGAATTTTGCCTCCCCGGTTCGTGCCAATGTTGCACGTGCCCAAATTTATAGATAACCGATAGAATTCCATAAACCCGAATTTTGTTTGGTAGCTACCTGGGGTAGGTAGCTTTAAATATCTTATAATCAACCGAGTACATACCTTACATGCTTACGCACCTCTCTCGAGACACTATACTTTTAACGAAACTTCTGTAGTAGCTGTATATGTGGACTGAAGAGCTCCATCTCGCTGCTGTTTTCGACACCTGTTTTATCGTCAAACTTTTTCCAAAAATGTATAAAAGTCCCTTAGCTACATACAGAGTAAATTGTGAACTGACATTCAACATATGGAAGATTGCCTTCATCTTCCTTGCCAGGAAGTAAGCTAACTGAAAACCCCCATTGCAGTATTTTCTTCCGTAAGTACACACTACGCTTGCTAACGATGACCGATGTCGTCACCATTTCATCGCGGAAATGTGACTCATTCGCAAAACAAGACGCCTCAAAGAAGGACGGACAAGATCGTGGAAGTAAACAAGTTTCGTCTCGCGCTTGTTGGGAGTAACGCATACGCATTCACCTGAAGTGATTTGGGAAAATAAAGTAAAAAGCCCATAGATTTGCCACCAGCTCTTGCCAAATAATACAAATAATAATCCAGTGTGTCAATTGGTCTGCCAGGTAGAGGTGTAACGGCTGTGGTGAAAGTGAATGTATTCCAATGAAGTACGTTCCACCTACCTGGCTGGGGCGAAAGTGAATATATTCGAATGAAGTATGTTCCTTCCAGCTACATGGCACTTTCTGATGTCGTGAACGGTCTGTTCGCTGACAACTCATGAGTATGGAGTCATTTTGGAGTGCAGAAAAAGAGACAGTTTGATATGAGGTTCAGAGGAATCACGGAGTGATATAATTCGTCGTCTGCTGACTGTTCCGCATAACACATCAGTTGCATGTACAAGGTCGATTACTGACTGAGTAGATCATGTCTTTCGCTCACAACCTAAATTTACGTAAAATTTCTGCTAATTTTCGTTTACACACAACTTTGTTCTAACAATACCGTAACTTTTCTTGTTATTTTCTGATTTTCGTGACACCAAATATACTAAATAAATTTATTCGTATGGATATCTCTGAATGAATTCAGTGAACACTCTCAATCTCAGTTTTGTGCACACACCAAATTGTGTACACAGTTATTGAAAACAGGAAGTTCGCAGTTCGTAGTGACAATATAGGTTAGTTGCAAGCACCTTCTGGTCACTCACACCTGATAGATGGTGATTAACAGAGATTGTAGTGTATTATTTTGATTACGTTTCGCAAGGGAATGATAGTGCTATTGCACACGGGGCTGGTGTCAAAATATCTCGCCACCGGCATTTGGATAAAAGTGAACGAGTACATTATTATTAATAGTGATTTCATTAAGAGTATCACGTTAAAACATGAATTACTTTATAAACATGCGTCACAGGAAGATTACAATATTATAAACAAGTATTATTCAAAAAATGCAAGCGAATAACAACCAGGAACTTTTTTTTACAATTTTTGTAGGGGAACGGTAGTTATGGTGTTTTTAGATGTTACCCCTATTCTCACTGTACTGAAAACTCAGTTCGGTCAATAGATTAGAAATAGCGATTCAAAGCCAAAAAACTTGCATTCTTCGAGGAACATCATTTAAAATTGAAATCTGTTTGTTCCGATCTTGAGTTTGGCGAGCAATAATATTAAAGAAATACTTCTTCACCCAACAAAGAAGATATTTTTAAACACAACCGCTACAGACACAAGAGGACTTGTTGTTAAGGTCTTATGAATCAGTTTGTTTTGTTTACGAAATAAACACACATAAAATTGACAATTTCTTTAAATCAATGGGTTGATAGTAAACAATCGCGTAATCTGTAATGAGTGCCCTTGTGGACTTTCTACACTGGACTACGGCGGCCGGCCGCGGTGGCCTCGCGGTTCTAGGCGCGCAGTCCGGAACCGTGCGACTGCTACGGTCGCAGGTTCGAATCCTGCCTCGGGCATGGATGTGTGTGATGTCCTTAGGTTAGTTAGGTTTAAGTAGTTCTAAGTTCTAGGGGACTGATGACCACAGCAGTTGAGTCCCATAGTGGTCAGAGCCAGAGCCACTGGACTACGCAGTGGAGCTCAAGATAATGTATTTTCAATTATTGTGGGAAACAACACTTCCAGACTCTGTGTCCGAACTGGTCAATAACATTACAACGGGAATCACACTTGTCTGGCTGGTTTCCTTTTCACAGTTCTAGCGGCTTTGAGAATTTGCTTATAATAAACCGCAATATTCTGGATAAGTTCATTAGACAATGTCAAGTAAGCAACCGTACATCTAGAGGTTTGGAAGAAACCTTGCTGTACGGTATATTGAAATGTGTTCCCCGCATTCAGTTTACAATGCAAACATCTCTTAGACGCACTACGAATCTAGTGGTGTGGACATGTTGGGAATGTGGGTCTCACGGGGAGCGTGCAAGGGATAAGTCCCTGCAGTCGCGCTATCCTCTGTGCCTTCGGTGGCTCAGCTGGATAGAGCGTCTGCCATGTAAGCAGGAGATCCCGGGTTCGAGTCCCGGTCGGGGCACACATTTTCAACATGTCCCTATTGAAGTACATCAGCGCCTGTTTGCAGCTGGGGTGTCCATTTAATTATCGTTTCAGTTTACAATGGTTTGCAGAACACAGAGATAGACACAGAATATCTCAAAAGTTGCTACAGAAGCACTATGATTTCTGTAGTTCTCGTTCTAATCTGTTAAATCACGACGTGATCGGTTCAAAAACGTCACAGCCGCTTTGTAGCCCCCAAGGCCCTACCTCCACCTCGCTCAATACGCGAGTGGAATAGGAAAGAAAATCGATAGTTCTGATGTGATTTACCCTTCGCTACACGCTGTAAGAGGCTTGCGGAGTATACAGTAGTAGTAGTAGTAGTAGTAGTAGTAGTAGAGGGTTGATTGGGCGCACGACAGCAAGGTCTCAGCGCCCCATGGAGTATACAGGATGGAGAAAAACAGCGTGATAAAAGGTTCGAGTAGGGTAGGAAAACTTTAAATTCCTGTACACGATTCTTTGCGCTGGACGCGATTTTTCTGTGAAGTTTACTGCGTAAAGCAAGACTTTTAAATCCGCTACGCTAAAAGTACAGTAAGGCCATTCATTTAAGATAATAAGTTGTATTACAGGTAAGTTATTCGAAAAGTACTACTGTACGGTGCAGTGTTATTAAAAATTAAATCTAACAAGTAAGACTCATACTCTTTAATTTTTGCTAATGTTTAGAGAGCATAAACAAATTTTTATTCTGACAAGCACAGTAGATCAGTAAGTGTGAACTAACACATTACTGAAAAATGAAACAGAAATTAAATCTGAAACACACATTTTGCTGAAAACACATTTTTATAGCAAATGTTCGAAATTGCTGCCTCCAGGGTTGGTACGAAGTTGCGCCTAAGAAATGACTGGCACACCGTCTCGAAAATGTAGGGCACATAGCGAACGATTATACTGGGCACAACCAGTTTGCATCTGGTGTGTGGTATATCAACTTTGACATAGGTTTGGTCGTAGACTCACAATGCACGCTTAGAAATGTGCCATCACGTAAAGTTTTCGAGATTTTCGGGTTTATTTAAAATGACTTAATTTTGTTTTACACTTTCAGTCATTTTCGTTAATTTATTTCTTGATTTATTCATAATACAAAAGTTACATAATGTATTACAAAGTGTCAATTTTAAAAAGAGAAACTAGGAGACAGATGAGTTTAATTTGCCAGAACGTTTTGAGTTGGTGTTATCTGTGGATTAAGGTGGTCGTACGTTTTTGCATGTTCCTCGCTGCAGCGATTAAAAGTCAGTTTTCATCTTTTGTGCAATTCAGTAGTTGTGGCATCTGATTTTTTCTTGACCTATTTTATTTACCTTTGCTATGCTGTTTGCAATGCCAAGGCAGACGCAAGCAGTTATTTGATTGTTATAATATTGTTTTGTGTGTTTGTAGAACAGCTAAGACATCAAAAACCACTAGAATGTGACGGAATGGAATATTGCAGAAAAGAACACTGTTAAGAACAAACCATTAGTTGTGGCAAGTAAAGCCACGTTGCCTTTTCTTCCTGTTAAGTGAGGTCTGATGAAATTTTGCACAAGCTCTTGCCAGAGAGGGTGAAGCTTTCAAACAGTTGAATGAAGTCTTGCCCAACATCAGTGAATCCAAGTCAAACGAAGCAGTTTTTATCACTTAACAATTTAGAAAATTATTGATCGATGAAACGTTTCTTGCTAAACTGACAAATGTAGAATTATGTACTTGGGCTTTTTGACGTTTTAGGCAACAGAAGAGAATTATTAGTGGCTAAACTGCAGGACAACTACAAATACTGAGATGCAGAATGTTACGAAAAGTACGCTTTTTAGTTTTGCACCTACATTTTTCCCCGCAAAATTTGGGTGCTGTTAGCGATGAACATGACTACTTCCACATAGATATTCTTTAATCAAATGAAACTATATGTTTCTAGGACCTTTTCAAGCCTCAAACACTTGCAACGCAAATATTTCGGACATGTAAGGCACTACCGATACGCGGTTTTCAGAGAACTGAATTGTGAGCAAGGGGACGTATTTGCAGCCGATACACAGATTTCGAGAGGTTGGCAAAAGTGCAGTTTTTTTACAAAAGTTACAAATTTTTAAATGCGACAATACCCATTGAGAGTAAAATTCTAAATGGAGTGTAAATGAAAATGTCAATGGCGTTTTTTGCACGAAGCTAGTGCAAGTAGCTTACGAGTTATCGTATTGTGAACATTGTAAACACCGACAACTGTTCGTTACATCCTACTGCTTATACGCTAGGCGAAGCTGTTACGTTTGTTTGCATTCTGTTGCGTGTACACTGAGATTGCATTGCGACGGTCCTGTCACTTATTATGTGATAGTGGATGTAGTAAGAAGTGCTTGGGAGATGGTATTTCATAACGCGGCAAGCTTATGATTTATGGAGAATGTAGGAAATGCACCGTTCGTTCGTATAGCGTGTACCCTGAAGGATATCCCAATAGACGTTAACTGTTTCAAACAATTACGGATGATATGAAACGGCTAATTACTGCTGCCCGCGCTGAAATTTCCGCTGAAGTGCTAGAACGTGTGCAGCAGTCGTTGTATGGCGGACTGCAAGCTTGTATTGACGCGGATGGTGGTCGGTTTTAGCACAGTCCACTGGTTCTCTGCGTGTTAGAGCTCTAGAGGTACTGCATTCACCTTTGTTTGTATTTAGTTTGACCTAGGTAATGCCCCATTTAACAATACGAAACTTCCGGAGGCTGATTAACATCTGTGTAGGCTACACCTACGCACCCATGTAAAAGTCACGTTCGTTTGTGCTTCAACATGGAACAAACGACTATCGATGTTTACAATGTTCAAACTACGATATCTCGTAAAGTACTTGCACTAGACTCCTGCAACAAACATCACTTTGATTGTGATACTGTCAACAGGAATTGTTCCGCTGAAATGGTTATACCTTTTCAAAATAAACACATATGAAACTCATAGCAATTTATGTTTGGGGTGCGCGGGTGGGACCTGTACCCACCATTCCAATCTGTGAAATCCGCATATCAATAGCGCCTTCCATTATCGAAATATCTGCGTGCAAGTTTTAGATGATTCTCCCCGTATATGTAGACTTTGGGAATTTGGATTGAGAAGTGAAGCGTGCTATGGAAGCCCATGCAGTTGTGCAAACCGCTGTGCCTACTGAGCAGGAGGCATGGGTTCGAAAATGGCTCTGAGCACTATGGGACTTAACATCTGAGGTCATCAATCCCATAGAACTTAGAACTACTTAAACCTAACTAACCTAAGGACAGCACACAACACCCAGCCATCACGAGGCAGAGAAAATCCCTGACCCCACCGGGAATCGAACCCGGGAACCCGGCGTGGGAAGCGAGAACGCTACCGCACGACCACGAGATGCGGGCACATAGGTTCGATTCCTGGCTTGGGTACAAATTTTTATTAGTCATTGCAGTCTGCATATATACCTTAGAGCTGTTTGAGACTTGAAAAGGTCCCTGGAATTTCATTTTATTAATGCTACTACGGCTGGGTTTCAGGCAGGATACCCCGTTCTGTTAGATGCTGAGGTGCTGTTCCATTACAGTTTGAGAGCCTTCGCAATGGTCTTCGAGTTTAGGGGGAATACCAAGCGGGCTGTGGCATGAATGGGAATTTCGATTGAGGACGGAGGCAATGGTTTGCATATTTGCCACGTGAGCAGGACACCAGTATTCGAATCCCGGGCTTGGTACGAATTTTCATTCTTCGCTTTAGTCTGCTTATATACATCAAGATACTCTTTGCACGGGATACTGATAACAAGGAACCCTTCAATGATGGTCAATTACTGGTTGATTTGCTCAGTGAGACATCTTACAAAAGAAAAGCATGCTCATCCTAATGCTCCAAATAAACGGACATTAAACTTTGTAATACATTAACATTTTTAATTATGATCATTGTTTTAATGGTATATGCGACTTATCATGTAATATGATGATGGTTAAGTTGTGTGATGTAAGGGTCTAAATAATTTTAGGGTGATGTGCGTCATTTTTTGGCCAGTTTTATCGCAGCCTCAAATTTTTTTGCGACCGCCTCTCCACAGGCACTGACTTCCGTCGCCAATTGGCTGGCTGTCATTTTATGGCTACAGGTCCGCAGCCGTACTTGTTTAACCTATGGTTGTCCTAAATATTCTACTCGAATCGACTTCCCCTACCCCAGTTCTGGCTTTATCAGCTTGTTTTTCTCCAACTCGTAGACGTAGGTGTAGATGTATCGAATCACATTTGCGTCTGTTTTTTATACGATCATAATCGAACCAATCTTAAAACTTTTTTCTGTCACATTGGCTGCTTCAACCAGAGGATTAACCGGACTTTACAGACTACTACAATTCGTGGGCAACGTGCACGACTGGAATGCCACGCGATCGCTACATCAAAGGCGATGCTGAATAACTTTGGTTACCGGAAAGCCAAAATGTCGATCATCAATCGCTGGCAAGAAGAGAATAGAAGCGTCAGAATACGTGACGTTCACAGTTCCGCGGCCGCAGGCGAAACGTGTGCGCCTCGCAATGTTACAGAGATAAAAAAAAAACCTGTTTGCTCGTTATCCTCAAGGCCCACTGAGTTCAAGAGCGAGCGCAAGCGGAAAGCGTAGCAACGCTTGGACACTGCTTCGTGTGGCAAACAGGGCGACATTGTGAATTTGACTGTACCCACGACCGACGTGCGGTGCGGCAACACACACAAATATCTTTGAGAAGCTGTTGTAAGGAGCCACTCAAACGAAAATCTGAGATACATCCGCATTCTATTTGACACTGCAAGCCCACATGTTTGGTAATATATCAAGCGATAAATAAATTTGTCTGTTCAGGACTTCGACATACGCTATAAATCACGATTTGTCTCTTTCAGTTTCTACACGTTTGATCAACCTCGAAGTGGGGATTCGTCTACCCACAAGTGTCATGAACTTTACTCGACAGCTGAAAACCCATGGTTACACTGCAAGAGATTTTCAAGAATCACGCATGACTCTGTAAATTTCAAGACAGGACTTCATAGAGCAGTATAACAACATTGACTTGACAGGTGAACTTCGATCTGCTGGTACCATAAGAGGAAACGGTCAATAGTCACTACTCTTTGCCGGCCGCGGTGGTCTCGCGGTTCTAGGCGCGCAGTCCGGAACCGTGCGACTGCTACGGTCGCAGGTTCGAATCCTGCCTCGGGCATGGATGTGTGTGATGTCCTTAGGTTATTTAGGTTTAAGTAGTTCTAAGTTCTAGGGGACTTATGACCACAGCAGTTGAGTCCCATAGTGCTCAGAGCCATTTGAACCATCACTACTTATTAATTGGATATCTATAATTTTACCGGTAACCTCTAGTCTCTAATAATTATGCAGCTCCAGCGATGAACTCCTTAATACTCAGAATCGTGCTTAATTTATCTGTGCGCCATTTACTCTATTACAGTCAAGATCTCTCCTTTCCCACTAAATCTCTCCCACTTCCGGAAGTCCCTAGCTGGGGAAATCTATCTGAATTACTCTCTTAGAACTCGCGATATCATATCATATCACCTCTGTTACTGTCCTTATCCATTGCTTTTCCCACTTTCATCATCATCATTATTATTATTATTATTATTATTATTATTATTATTATTATTATTATTATTATTCTATCTCTAATGGAATCTTCATTTCCAAATAAACTGTAATGTGAAAAGATTTTTATGTGTAAAACATCCGGTGTGAGAGAGGGCCAGTAGAGTCTAATCTGGTAAGACTAAATAAATAAAACATATTCTACGTTAGCCACTCATTTATCCACTTGTCATAGCACCATTTACAGGTGGATAACTTTTGAATGCATTAGTGTCATGGACATAATGCGTTTCTCAGCCTCTGATAATCTTATGCAACCTGGCCTCAAGACGCACACAACATTAAAATATGTGGAGACAAATTTTCGCTGCATAAAATGAAACTCATGTCTCCAGTCATATCATAATTTTTTTCTTTTTCCTGGACACAAGACACAGTTAATACAAGATAGCCTATAAAATATGGCACTCTACAAATACCATAAACGGATACTTCCTCCCACGAGAGGACGTGGCCATGTGGCATTGGGCAACAACCCTTTTTAAATCATGTTAAAGGTAGTTCTTCTAATTTAAGTAGTTAAGTTTTCATCAAGGAATGCCTGTTGCCTTAACTTGCCATAGTTCGTTGCCTTTTATCTTTAGACGCTTGTCCTCCAAGCAATACATTACTTTTCACCCTCGTGGTAATAGAACCCAGGGGAAGTGCATTTGGCGAAAGGTAAAGAAGTGGTAACGCACGTTTTTGGAAGGGATAGTATCTTAGAGCTTAGGGCGTAGTGTGGTGATATAGTAATTAAGTGACAGACCATAAATCCAAAGGGCTGAAACCTCAATAGACGCAATGATTTGTTAATGTGTAAAATGCTGGTTCGGAGTCCACGTTAAACTGTTGCTCGCCCTTGGGTAGATTAGTTAAAATGGTGTAGGAAAGCATGGCATACCACTTTCAATAGGCTAAAAGTTAGTCAAACACCGAGATGTTTAAACCAGCCTCAGAGATGACGACAATTTTACTTGGTACGTTAGGGGGAGAAACGCATGTTTCTCTTACCGACCTAGATAGGTACTTTCGATCCCGTCTTTAACACCATCGACGAAGGTTGTATATTATATCTTCCAAATTAAACAAGTTATGCACATTTTGAATCATGTGTTTCCTCTGCCCCAGTTGCACTGCGTTTGTTGCAAGCACACTATATTGCCCAGTTAGCTTGCTAAATCTCCTGCATTATAAAGTGTCGTGCTATCCACAGGAATTCTACTTGCCTGTGCCCATTTGATGCCTGAGTAAATCTGCTGAATCGTACAAAGAGCACTTACAGATATCAAGAGAAATAATTCTGTCGAACGTATCACGTTTGCTCCAATGTCTCCACGATTGCAAATACACTCCTGGAAATGGAAAAAAGAATACATTGACACCGATGTGTCAGACCCACCATACTTGCTCCGGACACTGCGAGAGGGCTGTACAAGCAATGATCACACGCACGGCACAGCGGTCACACCAGGAACCGCGGTGTTGGCCGTCGAATGGCGCTAGCTGCGCAGCATTTGTGCACCGCCGCCGTCAGTGTCAGCCAGTTTGCCGTGGCATACGGAGCTCCATCGCAGTCTTTAACAATGGTAGCATGCCGCGACAGCGTGGACGTGAACCGTATGTGCAGTTGAAGAACTTTGAGCGAGGGCGTATAGTAGGCATGCGGGAGGCCGGGTGGACGTACCGCCGAATTGCTCAACACGTGGAGCGTGAGGTCACCACAGTACATCGATGTTGTCGCCAGTGGTCGGCGGAAGGTGCACGTGCCCGTCGACCTCGGACCGGACCGCAGCGACGCACGGATGCACGCCATGACCGTAGGATCCTACGCAGTGCCGTAGGGGACCGCACCGCCACTTCCCAGCAAATTAGGGACACTGTTGCTCCTGGGGTATCGGCGAGGACCATTCGCAACCGTCTCCATGAAGCTGGGCTACGGTCCCGCACACCGTTAGGCCGTCTTCCGCTCACGCCCCAACATCGTGCAGCCCGCCTCCAGTGGTGTCGCGACAGGCGTGAATGGAGGGACGAATGGAGACGTGTCGTCTTCAGCGATGAGAGTCGCTTCTGCCTTGGTGCCAATGATGGTCGTATGAGTGTTTGGCGCCGTGCAGGTGAGCGCCACAATCAGGACTGCATACGACCGAGGCACACAGGGCCAACACCCGGCATCATGGTGTGGGGAGCGATCTCCTACACTGGCCGTACACCTCTGGTGATCGTCGTGTCGAGGGGACACTGAATAGTGCACGGTACATCCAAACCGTCATCGAACCCATCGTTCTACCATTCCTAGACCGGCAAGGGAACTTGCTGTTCCAACAGGACAATGCACGTCCGCATGTATCCCGTGCCACCCAACGTGCTCTAGAAGGTGTAAGTCAACTACCCTGGCCAGCAAGATCTCCGGATCTGTCCCCCATTGAGCATGTTTGGGACTGGATGAAGCGTCGTCTCACGCGGTCTGCACGTCCAGCACGAACGCTGGTCCAACTGAGGCGCCAGGTGGAAATGGCATGGCAAGCCGTTCCACAGGACTACTTCCAGCATCTCTACGATCGTCTCCATGGGAGAATAGCAGCCTGCATTGCTGCGAAAGGTGGATATACACTGTACTAGTGCCGACACTGTACTAGTGCCGACATTGTGCATGCTCTGTTCCCTGTGTCTATGTGCCTGTGGTTCTGTCAGTGTGATCATGTGATGTGTCTGTCCCCAGGAATGTGACAATAAAGTTTCCCCTTCCTGGGACAATGAATTCACGGTGTTCTTATTTCAATTTCCAGGAGTGTAGCTCTCCGTCACGGATTGTAACTATGTTAGGGATGAGAATTCTAAAAACAGTGTCAAGGAATACAGTGGCAGTATCTCATGCTTAATCATAAAAAGGTTAATTTTTTCGATTAATTCACTGGAGATTGAAATTAACCATTAATTATAGGTGCAAATGGATTTCGCTACTAATAAAAAGTGATTTACATTAAATCGCCTCTATTCGTTACACTGTCACTCTTTGGCAAGGAATTTTGAGAGAAAGACCGTAGAGTGTGACATAAAAGTAGATATCTTAGGTGTTGCGAAACAACTCAAATCACTTAAGAAAGGCAAGTCTTCCGGTCCAGATGGTATACCAATCAGGTTCCCTTCAGAGTATGCAGACACAATAGCGCTTTTCTTAGCAATCATATACAATCGCTCACTTGACGAAAGGTCTGCTCCTAAAGAATGGAAAGTACCACAGGTCACACCAATATTCAAGAAAGGAAGTATAAGTAATCCAATGAATTACAGATCCATATCACTGACCTCAATTTGCAGTAGGATTTTGGAGCATATACTGTCCTCGAACATTATGAATCACCTTGAAGAAAATGACTTATTGATACATAACAAACACAGATTCAGAAAATATCGTTCTTGTGCAACGCAGTTAGCTCTTTATTCCCATGACGTAATGAGTGCTGTCGACAATGGATCTCAGATCGAATCCATATTCGTAGATTTCCAGAACGCTTTTGATACCGTTCCTAACAGACGACTATTAATCAAATTGCGTGCATATTGAGTATCGTCTCACTTGTGTGACTGGATTCGTGATTTCCTCTCGGAGAGGTCAAAGTTCGTAGTGATAGGCGGTAAATCATCGAGTAGAACAGAAGCGATATCTGGCGCTCCGCAAGGTAGTGTCATAGGCCCTCTGCTGTTCCTGATTTACGTAAATTATCTCGGTGATAATCTGAGCAGCCCCCTTAGATTGTTTGCAGATGACGCTGTAATTTACCGTCTAGTAAAATCATTAGACGATCAATTCCAATTACAAAATGATCTAGAAAGAATTTCTGTATGGTGCGAAAAGTGGCAACTGGCACTAAACAAAGAAAACGAGCTAGGTCATCCACACGGGTACTAAAAGAAATCCGATAAATTTTGGGTATACGATAAATCGCACAAATATAAGGGCTGTCAATTCGACTAAATGCCTAGGAATTACAATTACGAGCAACTTAAACTGGAAAGGCCAGATAGATAATATTGTGGGGAAGGCGAAACAAAGACTGCGCTTTGTTGGCAGAACACTTAGAAGATGCGACAAACCACTACAGAGACAGCCTACATTACACTTGTCTGTCCTCTGCTGGAATATTGCTGCGCGGTGTGGGATCTTTGCCAGGTAGGATTGACGGAGGACACCGAAACAGTGCAAAGAAGGGCAGTTCGTTTCGTGTTATCGCGAAACAGGGGTGAGAGTATCGCTAATATGATACGCGAGTCGGGGTGGTAGTTGCTGAAACAAGGGTGGTTTTCTTTGCGGCGAGATCTATTTACGAAATTTCAATCATCAACTTTCTGTTCCGAATCCGAAAATATTTTGTTGACACCCACCTACGTAGGGAGAAATGATCATTATGATAAAATAAGACAAATCAAAGATCGAACGAAAAGATTTAGGTGTTCCTTTTTCCCAAGCGCCATTCGAGAGTGGAATGGTAGAGAAGTAGTATGAAAATTGTTCGATGAACCCTCCGCCAGGCACTTAATTGTGCAACTGCAGTGTAACCATTTAGATGTAGATGAGTTTACAACTATTTTTACGAGTGCAGTAAAAGCGGGAACTGCGACGCAACAGGACGTACAGGCCATGTGTGTTTGTGCTATCTCTGGCACCGCCCACGCAAGCTGATAGCCACGTGGTACCCGCAGGACGACAACTGCACGGGCTGTTGCGCGTGCGTGCTGACACACTTCAGGAGAGCAAGAACAACATTTTCTGTGGCAGAGAAATCTTCCCAAGAGACGTGAGTCGCGCCTGCTTTACCGTCATCGATACCTCGCCGTCATCGTACCCGGCTGGCGTTCTGAAATGGAGCGAGTGAAAGTTACCGGCAAGATGACCGCAGAAGCGACTAGGAAACGATGCGCGGTTTCTCAAATAGAGAACACTAGGGAGACCAGTGTTTCATGCGAGTTAATGATCCTCACAGATACAGTTCGCTCCGTTTTGACACTGCAGTCCATCAAGAAGACTGAATTGTGTATTTGTGTGTTACTGTACAATTTACATGGCATAGCTGCGCGAGCCATTTACATTTCCCGAGATCAACCCATCCTCCGTCGAAGGACGAGGTACCTGCGCTAACACTATATAGCTCGTAGTATTGATTGATCGTTGTTGAAAGACTCTATAAGAGATACTACACTCGTCACTAGGAATACAGTTGTTTAGTTTTTGTACTTTCCTAGAACGGTCTTGCGAGGGATACGCTTTGTTTGTCAATAGGGAAGTATCGAGGATTTTTTAACGTTACATTGGCATACATGCCATGCAACTAGCACCATATTACGTTAAAGGAACATTTGATACTTGAAATAAATGAGTGTATGTACCTCCTAGAGAGTGCGTAGTAACATTTCACGGTATAACAGACAACGAAAACAATCATTCTTATTAGCGACGATAAAAGCGCAAAGAACAGAAAACGCAGTAATTTACCCTAAAGTCACATTTTGGCAGCTTCTGATTTCATTGGTCAACACAGAAAAAATTCTGAAGAATGGAAATTAGTGTTTATTATGTATTTTGACCCCCTAAAGACTAATGTTATTTTTTTGTAGCATCCTCAGTTTTAAAAATACTTCATTACATAAGAATGGTAGATTTCTTTAAAAAGGCAGCCTGTCAAGGCAGCCCTCAAGTCTCGACTACCGGAAAGCTTTCTTATAATTAGTATTTTACAACATGGCAACAGTGCGTGTGGCTCATTATCTGTTGCGGTGAGGAAACGCTTCGTTTGTTTAGCTATGCATTTACGAGTGTGGGCAGTGCGATCTAAATATACCTTGTGTTGAGTGCTTGGTTTTGTTTTAGCGGTGCATTTGTGTTAGTGTTTGTACAATGTCACGGGTGTGTTTAAATCACCCACTATTACATAATATTAAATCATGCAGGCGACACGTGACACCCGTAGTGAACAAACTGTACATCTTTATTTCGGCTGCAAGTTAGCTGATCAGGACCGAAAATGTGCACCACAGACGCCACATTTCTTGTCACAAAAGATTTCATATAAATGGTTCAAATGGCTCTTAGCACTATGGGACTTAACTGCTGAGGTCATCAGTCCCCTAGAACTTAGAACTACTTAAACCTAACTAACCAAAAGCCGACCGGAGTGACCGTGCGGTTCTAGGCGCTGCAGTCTGGAACCGAGGGACCGCTGCGGTCGCAGGTTCGAATCCTGTCTCGGGCATGGATGTGTGTGATGTTCTTAGGATAGTTAGGTTTAATTAGTTCTAAGTTCTAGGCGACTGATGACCTCAGAAGTTAAGTCGCATAGTGCTCGGAGCCATTTGAGCCATTTAACTAACCTAAGGACATCACACACATCCATGCCCGAGGCAGGATTCGAACCTGCGAGCGTAGCGGTCGCAGTTCCAGACTGTAGCGCCTAGAACCGCACGGCCACCTCGGCCGGCACAAAAGCTTTCAATGACCTTGTTGGGGACAGGAATCTTTCTAAGGCGCAAATTGAACTTTCGAGTACGTGTCTGAAGCAATGGAATTTACTAGGCAAAGATGCTAGGGCTTGTTTCTTTCTACATCATCAGGCTGCCTTCGCATCATTATTTCACATGAAAGGCTCATTCTGTTACTGCAGTGGAGTGAGTGGTCTGTTTAATGTTATGGGAATGAAACATATGTCAACGGAATGGCGACTATTCGTTGAGGGCTCCAAAATTAGCCTCAAAGCGGAACTCCTTCACAATAGCAATGTATATCCTTCTGTTCCCGTGACTTATGCCATTATTTTGAAGGAAACATACAGCAGTATGGAACTTTTGTTGAATAAAATTCAATATCATAGCCACAAGTGGCAGGTAATTGTGATAATAACAGCATTACAATCTGGGCATACAAAGCATTGCTGTTTTCCTTGAGAAGGGATAGCCGTGATCGGAAGAGTCATTACGTCAGACGGATTTGGCGTGCCTTACTCAAATTAAACCTAGCTGGAGAGCCGTCGGAGGTTCGAGTCCTCCCTCAGGTATGGGTGTGCGTGTTGTTCTTAGCGTTAAGTTAGATTAAGTAGCGTGTAAGCCTAGGGGCCGATGACCTCAGCAGTTTGGTCCCATAGGAACTTACCACAAATTTCCAAATTCCCTAGTTGGAGGAACGTAGTAAAAGTTCCATCGGTGAATTTGAAAGACTTTTGTTACCACCACTTCACATAAAACTCGGACTTACGAAGTCATTCGTTGATGCAATGGACAAAGGTAAACCTGATTTTATGTCCTTGCGTCAGATATTCCCCGTGTTGAGTGAAGCCAAAGTGAAAGTAGGTGTGTGCGTTTGCCCACATATTACACCGCTTATTCTCGATCCCTATTTTGTCACAGCTTTGACCTTTCTTTAACTGGACTGCTGGAATTCTTTCAAAAAAACGGTGTTCTGTTTTGTTTGGAAACAAGAGAGCAGACAATAGTTATGTGTTAGTCAACGAACTAGAACAGTCTTACCATAATCTTGGTTGTAACATGTCGTTAATACTGCACGTTTTTCACTCAGACTTGAATTATTTTCCTGCTGGTGCTCTTGGACAAGTCTCCGATGAACGTGGGGGAAAGATTTAATCGGACCACATCTACAATGGAACAATGCTGGCTGGCTGCTGTTGGATAGCAGTGCCACACAAAAGAGGCGCAAAAAATGTCCAAGCCTAATTTAGGTGAGTATTTCATTAGCATTTCATATTCTTTGTGTTTATAAATTAGCACTGACAAACGAAATAATATTGCTTACGCAACACAGACCCCGAATGCAATTAGACAGTGACTAGCACAATGTACACAAAAACTGTGGGTGCTATACAAAACCAGCGCCCGATTCGTGTTCAGCAGGTCGAAATACACGAGGATAACCTATACATGTGCATGACTATTCTGCAATTCATACTTAAGTGCCTGGCAGAGGCAAACCATCTTCAAGGTATTTCACAACCATTCCACTATAGTGGAAAGCGAACACAGATCTATCCGTACGAGCAGCGATTTCTCTTATTTTATTATGATGTCCATTTCTTCCTATGTAGATGGGCGCCAACAGAATTTTTTCACACTCTAAGGAGGAAGTCGGTGATACAAATTTCGTGATACGATTTCGCCGTGGCCGCGCGGGATTAGCCGAGCGGTCTCAGGCGGTGCAGTCATGGACTGTGCGGCTGATCCCGGCGGAAGTTCAAGTCCTCCCTCGGGCATGGCTGTGTCTTTGTCCTTAGAATAATTTAGGTTAAGTAGTGTGTAAGCTTAGGGACTGATGACCTTAGCAGTTAAGTCCCATAAGATTTCACACACATTTGAACATTTTTTGAATCTCGCCGTGACGAAAAATGCCTCTGTTTTAATTATTGCCACCACAGCTCGCTATCATTTCCGCGACACTCTCTCTCCTATTTCGCGATAATACAAAACCGACTGTACTCCTTTGAACTTTTCAAAGTCATCCGTAAATCCTTTCTGGTAAGGATGGCGTAATGCAAAGTAGCATTCTAGCAGAGGACGGACAAGCGGGAATAGTCCTATCACATCTTCTAAGAGTTGTGTAAATAAAACGCAGTCTCTGTTTTGGTTCAAAATGGTTCAAATGGCTCTGAGCACTATGCGACTTAACTTCTGAGGTCATCAGTCGCCTAGAACGTAGAACTAATTAGAACTAACTAACCTAAGGACACCGCACACATCCACGGCCGAGGCAGGATTCGAACCTGCGACCGTAGCGCTCGTGCGGCTTCAGACTGTAGCGCCGAGAGCCGCAAACCACTCCGGCCGGGTCTTTGGTTTGCCCTCCCGACAACATTATCTACACAATCGTTCCAATTTAAGCCGTTCGGAATAGTAATTGCTAGGTATTTATCTGATTTATCATGTAACAGAAATTTAAAGGATTAGTTTTACTACTCACGTTGATGACCTCATATTTTTCATTATTTAGCCTCATTTGCTGCTTTTCACACCACACAGACATCTTATCTAAATCATTTTGCAACTGGTTTCGTTCTTCTGATTACTTTAGTATACGGTAAATGACAGCATCGTCTGCAAACAATCTAAGAGGACTGATCATTCTCCTAAGTCATTTATATTGATTAAAGACAGTAGAGAGCCTATAACACTTCCTTGTGATTGACTTCCCATCTGTTACCACGAACTGTGATCTTTCTGACAGGAAATTACGAACCAGTCGCACAACTGAGAGGATAGTCCATAGGCACGCAAAGTAATTGCAAACCGCTGCTGAGGAACGGTATAAAAAGCCTTGTGGAACTCTAGGTAGTCACGTATGTGGGGGCAGGAAACATGTCCCGCTGGTTTTGTAGACAGCCTGTTTTGTGAACTTTAGAATTAAGTGATGTTTTACATATGCTGAAGAAGTATACGCGATAGAACCTGTGAGTGAGTTAAAAAAAAAGTAACACTGTGTCACGAGAGCGCATCTGGAAACCGAATTATCACTTTTTAAATTACGAGCTAGTGAAGTGTGTTACTGCAGAATAAAAAAGGTTCTGTTCGGTGCTGATCAGCAATTAAGAGCGACTTAAGCTAAGATTTCAATAAATGCAGCATTTATACAAACTGTTTTTATTTCAGAAGAGGCCGGACGGAGTGGCCGTGCGGTTCTAGGCTCTACAGTCTGGAGCCGCACGACCGCTACGGTCGCGGGTTCGAATCCTGCCTCGGTCATGGATGTGTGTGCTGTCCTTAGGTTAGTTAGGTTTAATTAGTTCTAAGTTCTAGGCGACTAATGACCTCAGAAGTTAAGTCGCATAGTGCTCAGAGCCATTTGAACCATATTTCAGAAGAGCGGCCACTTGTTACATAATAATATGAACGCCCACAGCGCTAAGCATTTCGTGGTGTAGGGAATATGGTGATTTAATACAGAATGATCTGTCATTCATACTGTCCGATGTCTGTTTTGGGACTGGCGGAGTACGGATGCGGAGGGTACTTAACAATTAGTGTGTCTTCTGTCCCGTTTACGCGTGGAACAACACGATAAATACTCTCTCTACAAGCACACAAACGTTTTCCCTCAACCCCTTCTACCCTAGTGAAAAAGACGATGAAAGTACTAGTATTTGTATAGACAGAACCCGAAACACTACTCAACTAAATCTATACAACAGCATTTCGCAATATCTGGACATTCTTCTAATTGTTCCCATATAATTCTGCCGGGTGAATATGGACTAAACTGGCTGGTGAATACACAGTCAAACCATTTATACGCAGCTCCACAATTCACAAAGACTGAGACCCATGTTGTTGCGTACCTTGAAACTCAACGAGTCTTCCCGTAGCTTATTTAGTCCTGGAAGGAAGAACTGGGGACTTGAGCTATTACGGAAAGTAAAGACATTATTTTGTTATTATTTTATCTCCGCCTTATTACGTGTATTTGCGATGGATTTCGACACTCTAACGCTTCATCGTCCGGCTCCTGAATATGGATACAAAATAAGTTGCAGCCAACATGGGCTTCAACGTGTAAAATACAGAGAAGTGTTGTATAGTTACATTTGCCTTACACTTGTTCCATAAATTTAAAATTTAGATTTTTAGCTGTTCACACGATGGTCTAAATAAGACATTTATTGCAGTAGCAAAGGATGGTATATAACCTATACTACTTGTAGAACGGCGATTTTGTAAACGAAGTATAACAACAAATAACACAACGAGCTATGGTTGTTTTCTGTAGGGAACATCGACTGTGAAAAATGTAAAACGACAGTTACACTCTCCGTTAAGAGGTGTATTATATGAAAACATAGCTGTTCTGTCAAACGTCCTTAGGTCACAGAAAACACATTTCTTTTGGATAGATTGTGCACTGAGCCCCGCTAGTCAAGAATCCTCTGAGCCAACGACAAACTTAGGAAAATACTTCGTCTGATGAAGCCTTAGTCATTAATTTTCAGTGTCGTATCATGTCTAACGTCTTTCGGAAATTTTAATGTTCTGTTAGTAATCTGGCTATCTGCTTGTCTTTCAGGTATCGACACACTGCTCTATTTCTGTTGGGGATTAGTACAGCTTAAGCTTTTGGGACTAAAACTGCTGAACCCAGCAATTACGACAGGGTTCCTGCATAAATAACTTGAGAATGCAGCCGGGTTCAATTGGTTCAATTGGCTCTGAGCACTATGGGACTCAACTGCTGTGGTTATCAGTCCCCTAGAACTTAGAACTACTTAAACCTAACTAACCTAAGGACATCACACACATCCATGCCCGAGGCAGGATTCGAACCTGCGACCGTAGCAATCGCACGGTTCCGGACTGCGCGCCTAGAACCGCGAGACCACCGCAATGCAGCCGGGTGACGTCGTCGATAATCGCCGATATTTGGACAGAACACCTTGCTACATATTATCAAGGCAAAGCTGCAGCAAGTACGCGCTGTGCAAGCAAATTTAAAGCCTCTGTTTTCAGAGAAACACCGTAAAGATCACACACACACACACACACACACACACACACACACACACACACACACACACACCGTAAACACTGGCGCCATCACAAACCAAACACGTCCAAAGCCATAAATTATCGATTGTGAAATTAGTAATTTACGTGTGAGGTAGCATTAACTCTGTCGCTCTCTTTTTGACAAGCGCGAGAGCAGGATTGCATGCAGAATTCCAACAAAAACCATCATCTGTCTGAATTCTGCATGGAATCCTGCTCTCTCACTTGTCAAAAAACAGAGGGGCAGAGTTTGTGCTAGCACAACCGTAGATTATAATTTCACTATCGATAATTTCTGACGTCGGGCATCTTTGGTTCGTGATGGTGTTTACTGTGTGTGTGTGTGTGTGTGTGTGTGTGTGTGTGTGTGTGTGCGATCTTTAGGGAGTTTCTGTGAAAACCGAGGTTTTGCCCTGAAAATGTCAGGATGCGCTCGAGTCGAAACATCGGCGCTGGTCGACGATGTCTCCCGGCTGCATTTCCTTAAGTTACTTGAGCGTTGCATACACCGGGACAAATTAAGATCTCCGGGTTCCTGCAGTTTAGCGCGGAATCCTGCGGTATTATTTCTGCAAATATGCAGAGACCTGACAGAAATGCGCGTGACGAAAAGTGTCATGAAAACCTTTGCACCTGGTGGGATCGACAAAGTAGTCAGGCCACACTGGTGAAAGCCTAAGACTTGGACCGCATGCACACCACTGGTTAGGCACTACACAGGCAAAAGGTAGCTACTATAGTTTACACGTTCAACAATTTTTTAAATAATTTCTGGGAAACTACGGGCTATGATACAAGAAACACCGTTCTTGTGCGATCATCGTATGTTACCTCTGATTAAAAAAAGTTTATGACACGCTGTGCAGATCTTAGCTTATTTACAGCAACGCAGAAACATTCATTCCCTACGCTGCAGGTTTTACGTTCCCTTCTCTGCGCGAAGCCCCCTTCCACGTTACGCTACTGGAAGCAGACAAAGCCTAAACTCATCTTCATCACCCCGTATCGCGTGACGCAGTTATATGCTGAGCAGGCGGAATTTTCATATAACGTAGTGGAACGTAAGAGGGAGTGTAGCAGAACTTTTTAACGTCTTCAGACAACGCCAACGGCGAAATTGCTTCCAATAAACTCAGTGCTCCGTTGATACGTTTATCCAGCATCTTTGGGAGATACTCGTATTTCGCTTTCATTTTCGCAAAAGAAAGTTATATATCGCTAAAAGCTCATTATTTTCAGCAAAATTTGGTCAGGAAATTGATCTTACATAATTTCAGAAGACAGCAACACTGTATTTTCCATAATCCGCAGTGCATTTGTTCCAGTCCTATGGGTTTTTAGAAAGCTCTATGTTTGTCTAATTCTATGGCGTCAGCACCTGAGAAACAAAAAATCCATTGTACATATAAACGATCAACTATGGTGAGCTATTCTTATCTACATAATAATCGTCGTAAACTATATCAGAGTCTCAAAATTACTAAAAGAATAGAAAACACTGAATTCCCATCACAGACAATGTGACTATTACATCAAAACTACTTCATAGCCTTGGAAGACTTTTCCTTTAATCATTACACTTGTACTGTGCTGACAAATGCACTCAGTTGATTCATGGATGACACAGTGTTGTTGATTTCAACTGTAGTAGAAATTCATACGATGGAGTAATGTTAAAGGGCCATTGCGAAAATGACGCTGAAAATTAATAAGAACATGTTATTTTGATCTTAATTAGTATGATTAACTATTAGGAAATTTAACACTTTACTGAGCCAGATGACGATTTCGTAAACCCGAAGAAATTGAGAAAAACGCGGGCATGATAATATAAAGAAAGAAGGATAAATATGACTTTAAAAGCTCATCTGGGGAGAGTGAACCCCGTGCTCACAACTGAGCCAATAAGATAAAGTCGAAACTATGCTGAACCTGTGGGTTTATATGAACACAGCATTATTAAGCATTGTTCTATTATATACATTCCTTTTATTTTCTCTGATAATTTAACTGACTTATTCAGACTGGTGTACGGGTATACCACAGTAGTACAATGTGGATGTTAAATGGCTAAACCCCCAACGAATTGAAAAAATCTCGTTTAAAACTAAAATTGAAAGAAAGACATTTTGATAAGAGAAAGGATAGGAATCGAGAATGGAACAATGAGAAGCGCTATTTTGAAATGCAGATTGGATGGGCATATTAGCCTGACCAGCAGACTGAATACGCGATGAGGAAACTCTTTGCTGTATTAATAAGTAAAGCGGTCCTCAAGCAGAAGGTTGCTGTGAACACAGTGCGTCATTAAATTTGTCCTTACTTCATCCAACTCGGCGACCGTGATCCCCAGTGAGTTATACCTGCGTGCCTTACGGGAAGAAACGACCTAGACGTGGCCTAGTTGTTGGTGAGAAGATGGCGTCGGGAAACAAGCTTCTTGAATGGGAAGTAGCATCTCGTTCTGAGAATCTGACGACCGTCCGCCGACCCCACACGCCTCCAACCCCCATCTAAATGGCGCCGTAATATGGGAGACGATGGCGGTCGGAACTGTATAGTTCTCTGGCCCTGACAGCTAAGTTACCTTTGTCTACGGTAATTTAAAACGTAAACAGAATCGTACTTTCTGAATCGTTTTTTGTTTTTAATCTTCGTTATATGTCTAAAAGCAGAGTGTCTTTCTTTATTTCTTCGCCTTTAACGCGGTACAGTCAACGGCGCCATTCGACAGCCCAGTTTCGAAGGAAAGAAGAATGGAAGGGTGGAACAATAGGGGCCATCGTCAACAATTTAAGAGCCCCTCCTACAAAACGAATGCAGTCTCTAAACCACGGAGTCACGTCGCTCTGAAATTTCGAATGAAAACAAGTGAGACTGTTGTCTATCATCCTGCAGATTAGGTGTCTTACTATTATTGGAGACGGTTGAGAGAAACAACCGACAGCAGCTCGCTGAAACGAAATATTCGGGCATTGAACGATGCGATTGAGGGAAATAATAGAAAACCTGCGCCAGAACAAGAGGGATGGCTACGTCAAACCAAACAGCCTTGTGGTCATTGTGGATTACCTGCACTAGAGCTGACGGACCTGGATTTCAGTATGTCTCGACACGAATGCGGTATAAGTGGATGTGCTTTGGCGCGGAGATCATGGACTTAGAGACTAATTACTAATACAAGCTCACGAGTTGTCTTTTACTCTACACTAGTTGGCATGGCGGCCAAACTCAACAGGTGCCTGAAGACACAGGTTCGTCCCATCACGATAACGCCGCTGGAACGGTCGTAAATTCTGCCACAAGGGGAGAGGCAGGTGCCCTGACGACGAGCGAGAGGCATAAAAGGGAAGGGCTCGCAGCGACTCGTTAGTGGCGGAACAGGAAGAAAAGGGTTTACTGCCTGGCAGACGGCAAGACCGCTTAGGAGGACAAGAATGAGGGGACGCAAGCGGTCATGCCTTGTTTAAAGAATTACGCAGGCACTCGTTCGAAGGGATTTAGGGGCTGTACGGACCGAATAAATAATACTACTTCAGCGGTGAATCAACCGCACCTATTTTTCCTAACATGCACGGCGCTTCAACCTGCAACACCACCCAACTTAGGCATTAGTGCCGCAGAAATAAGTAACTGCATTCCACTGTTTCGATTTAATCGAGCATCTGTAGATTGAGCGTGATTGTTGCTGCGTCTTTATGCAAGGGACTTAGAAAGGCTTCGAGAAGCTGAGGAGAACTCGTTATGCATCTTCCCAGAGTCATAATAAACATGCTACTTGATGTAGAAATACATCCATAGTAGAGGCAGGCGGCCATTCGGATTCTGCACAACATAATTCTTGATTAAAAGATAAACGTTTCAAAATTTAATCGTCGGACTGAAGATAAAATCAAACTTTAGTAAAAATCTCACGTAAACTGAATACAATATAAATCTCATTTCACGTAGGCATATTTGACAGTGCCATCGTCTATCAAACAGAACCAGAGCCAAACCAGTGGACTGGTTCCATTCCACAGACGACGGCACTGTCAAATATGCCTACATGAAATGAGATTTATATTGTATTCAGTTTATGTGCTTTGTACTGAAGCTGATTTTATCTTCAGTCTGACGATGAAATTCTGAAACGCTTAACTTTTAATAAACAGTTGAAAACCCGTCATTTTGTCCCATTGCGACGCAGAATTCCGAAATATGGTCCTAAGGTGCCTACAACATTCCTCCTTAATGGTGCAAAAGCGTGGCACCCTTTGTGAAATCTCCCTTTAGTTCGCATGTAATCTCATGAGAAGTGAACAAACGCTGTACTGAGGTGCGATATCTGTTGGTGTCGAGTAGTGAATTTCGTGCTCTTGTCTAACTCGCGCCTGAGCAACGAACGTTAAAGGTGTAACCGCAAGCGCCACAGACGACATACTTAAAACAGACGCCGCTCGGCACAATACTGTCGCTGACTTCATTATTCTTAGTTTCTACGTAACTGCTAAGAGCAAAGAGACTTAGAAGGCGCGACTCTGGCTTTAATCGTAGATGAAGTAAACGTGTTCTATGCTGCAGTATTTATAGTTAGTTGTCGTTCGCCATCTTAGGCACATAAGAGAAATTTCATGTTTGAAGTTAAATGAAAATCCTATGTCAAACGTATGGAGAATGCTGTAGCAAGATTACTCAGTACATGTATGAAATTAAGGTTCGTCTCCAAAATTAATTTTTAACTTAACTCCAATACTGTAGACTGGAGTTGCATTTAATTCGGTTGCGTGGAAGAATCTGCAATTTCTACACAGTCGTAATATTTCTTTTTCTCACCTTTCGGCAATTTAACTTGCAAACTGCATTTACTCCGCTCCACGAACTCCCAATTTGTCAATGACAATTCGCCATTGCACCCAGGTATGCGTGTGATCTATCTGCACGGCGTAGAATATATTTCTGTGCGTGACCTACTAAATAATTTCAGTGGGCGCAGCAGCTTCCTCAGATCAACGTAAAAGGTGACTGAACTTCATCAAGAGTCCAAGCTGTATCGACGGACTATGCAGTTGAATAATTTTTTCGATACTGCATATTTACATCAATTCAAAATTTTATCTTTGGACACTCAATATAATTATTCGCGATTCAAGGCAATGATTGCTAACTCTTAAAATATAAATTTCATACTCAATAGCTACTTTAAAGGCGAAAACCTTCAACTGGCAGTACCAGTTAGTAAATTATTGATTCAAGAGTTTAAATACCGACCAATTTTGAACTTAGTAACTTTCTCAGCATTAAGTGGTGAGGTCTGCGTGAGTGTGCGCTGTGTACGCTGCACTCATTAGATTACACCACTTGCTATCCAAACCACTTAGCCTTACGCATCATACACTCTGATCAAAAGTATCCAGACACCTGGCTGAAAATTACTTACAAGTTCGTGGCGCCCTCCACCGGTAATGCTGGATTTCAATATGGTGTTGGCCCACCCTTAGCCTTGATGACAGCTTTCACTCTTGCAGGCTTACGTACAATCAGGTGCTGGAAGGTTTCTTGGGGAGTGGCAGCGCCTTCCTCACGGAGTGCTGCACTGAGGAGAGGTATCGACGTCGGTCGGTGAGGCCTGGCACGAAGTCGGCGTTCCAAAACATCCCAAAGGTGTTCTATAGGATTCAGGTCAGGACTCTGTGCAGGCCAGTCCATTACAGGGACGTTATTGTCGTGTAACCACTCCGCCACAGGCCGTGCATTATGAACAGGTGCTCGATCGTGTTGAAAGATGCAATCGCCTTCCCCCAATTGCTCTTCAACTGTGGGAAGCAAGAAGATGCTTAAAACATCAACGTAGGCCTGTGCTGTGATAGTGCCACGCAAAACAACAACGGGTGCAAGCCCCTCCAAGAAAAACACGACCACACCATAACACCACCGCCTCCGAATTTTAATGTTGGCACCACACACGTTGGTAGATGACGTTTACTGGTCATTCGCCATACCCACACCCTGCCATCGTATCGCCACATTGTGTACCGTGATTCGGCACTCCACACAAGGTTTTTCCGCAGTTCAACCGTCCAATGTTTACGCTCCTTACACCAAGCGAGGCGGCGTTTGGCATTTACCGGCGTGATGTGCGGCTTATGAGCAGCTGCTCGACCATGAAAGCCAAGTTTTCTCACCTCCCGCCTAACTGTCATAGTAATTGCAGCGGGTCCTGATGCAGCTTGGAATTCCTGTGTGATGGTCTGGATAGATGTCTGCCTATTACACATTACGACCCTCTTCACCTGTCGGCGGTCTCTGTCAGTCAACAGACGAGGTCGGCCTGTACGCTTTTGTGCTGTACGTGTCCCTTCACGTTTCCACTTCACTATCACATATGAAACAGTGGACCTAGGGATGTTTAGGAGTGCGGAAATCTCGCGTACAGACGTATGACACAATGATACCCAATCACCTGACCACGTTCAAAGTCCGTTCCGCGGAGCGCCCCATTCTGCTCTCTCACGATGTCTAATGATTACTGAGGTCGCTGATAAGGAGTGTCTGGCAGTAGATGGCCGCACAATGCACCTAATATGAAAAACGTACGTTTTTGAGGGTATCCGGATACTTTTGATCACATAGTTCAAGTATTGTGTTACAGGGGTATACAGTTGAAATGACAAATAACAAATAAACGAATAAACAGTCAGGAACATCCACACGCATTGCAGTACAGAGAGGGTAACGTACTTGCCACGTTAACCTCTGGCTCGGCGACGGTTCAAACAGAAAAATAAGGTGTCGACACGTGGGAAAATAAATAAGCCCAGGACTGTGAAGTTCATGTGAGCTGTAAGGTGGGTTAATTACGTCAAAATGACACCAGATTTCACCACAATACTCCCCTAATTTACCGTGGACGTGTCACCATGGCAAATTGTCATACCTCCCCTTACTCACATCTCACCCGTTCTCTTGACGCACCGAGCGAGGTGGCGCAGTGGTTAGCACACTGAACTCGCATTCGGGAGGACGACGGTTCAATCCCGTCTCCGGCCATCCTGATTTAGGTTTTCCGTGATTTCCCTAAATCGCTTCAGGCAAATGCTGGGATGGTTCCTTTGAAAGGGCACGGCCGATTTCCTTCCCTCACCCGAGCTTGCGCTCCGTCTCTAATGACCTCGTTGTCGACGGGACGTTAAACACTAATCTCCTCCTCCTCCTCCCTCTCTTGACGCCTCTGTGACGAAGGTTAGAACCGTGGCGCACGGCGTTGAAATAACGCGGTTTTCTTAAGGGTGACCGAGTAAAACGTTTTGGCCACACCGCTGCCGAGAATAGACACGATAAGGCCTCAGAAGGTGTCGAAGGACGTGAATGAAACCACCCTTCTCTTGTCGCGTTTATTTTCACACATTTTGCCGTCGAAAACGACAGTTTGCAGTTCGATGAGGAACAGGACTAAGTTCTTAAAAAACTTTTACACTTTTTTAGTCAGGCTGAAATCTAGACAGAATTTCGCTACTGCATGGAACACCGACGGTAACATTATCGCCAAACGTAAGGTTAAGTTATCGTCGAAGATCCCTGCAAAGGAAGAGCTAGCCCCAGGGTGAGATCTGCCCTACCCTGTTTGGAGACCACTCAATCGTCGTAGCGCGCCCGTCCACCGTTGAAAGGCTAACATGCATAACTGGGGCATACTTCCAGCTGACAGAGACACATGCTGCGAATGGGGAACAACACAGCTCCGGGCCTCTTGCCCATAAGTTATTTTTTCTCCAATTCGATTGAGTACCTGCTCATTAGTCATTCGGCCTATCCATCTTATGTTCGGCAGTTCAAACGTTTCTGTTCTCTTCTTGTCTCTATTATACATCGTCCACGTTTCTCTTCCGCATCAAGCTATACTCCAGACATGCACCTCAGGAAAGACTTCCTAGTACTTACATTTGTATTACATGTTAATAAATTCCAAATTTTGCTGCCAAATAGCAAAACTCATTTACTATTTTTAGTGTATCATTTCTTAATACAATTCATTCAGCATCCCCTGATTTAGTTCGACTCTTGTACTTATTCTGTACAAAACGAAGAACAACGTTAACCATTTAACGAGATATCGAAGACCTATTGTTTACATAATTAAGAACAAAGGTAATATTTAACAAAGCATTCGAGATTTATTATTTACAAAACTAAAAACAGATTTAACTATTTAACGACATACTGAAAAACATAGTGATCTAGGCATGTTATCCTTTCACTGAAACATAACAAAATCCTAATTTGTACCAGCCAGCGCTGAGAAAACAGGAGATTAAACTCATCTCGACATAATTAGAATAGTAGCAGAGGTATTAGAACTTGAAACACACGTTGCCGACAGCGAGATTTCCTTTGCATATAAGGTAAATACCGGAATTTAGAGATCACGTTGTAATACACCTAATATCCAAAGACTTAATGAAATCTTCGATTCCCTGACATCGTGTAATACAGTACCTCACTTTAAAATGATTGGTATTGTGGTGATTCGTGAAATTCATAAAAATGACACTAAATTGGAAACTAATTAGCAGACACTATTACAAAATAAAACAAACGACGATGTATTTTAACAAGCTGTGGCATTCATTGTAGTAATGGGAAAGACTTGAATTAGTGAAAATGGTAGGAATGAAATATATGGTATTAATCACCAACTGTAATTATTCAAACAATTGGACTTTTACAAATATAGTTTACTCATTCAAGATGTTATTCTGTCGCTTGCAAATGAAAGTAGATATTGTAAAACGTAAATTTAAGATGAAAGCTGTAAAGAACATTCCGTCTTAATGACTATTAATTAAACTCGTATTGTTGTAACCAGATATACGCCTAATTATAAAATTCTAGGCATCTGTTACAAATTCTGTCAATCAAAACCTGTTTCGTTTTTACCCTCTTCTTTCAATTATTGTAAGGAATGTGAGTCGTTGTGTAATTAGCGTGTATTAATTTGGGGGGGGGGGGTTCAAAGGGCTCTGAGCACTATGGGACTTAACATCTATGGACATCAGTCCCTAGAACTTAGAACTACTTAAACCTAACTAACATAAGGACAGCACAGAACACCCAGTCATCACGAGGCAGAGAAAATCCCTGACCCCGCCGGGAATCGAACCCGGGAACCCGGGCGTGAGAAGCGAGAACACTACCTCACGACCACGAGCTGCGGACATTAATTTTGTGAAGTTCATTATTGCAACTCATATTTAGATGGAATTTTCACATTTAAAAACATTTTTACATTATAAATTTCACATATTATTCAGTTCTGTAATTTTAGACACATTATTCTGTGTAATCAGAACATCTTAGCTTTGGAACTTTTAATTGGAAATACGATTAAAAATATGTCATTTTTAAGTAATAATAGTCCAAGTCACCATCCATTATTTAGAATATATAAGTAGGGAAGAAGCGAGGCTGCTGGGACGGGCAGTTTGGACTGATATCTCGAAGTGTAACCTGTGTTAGTTACATGAATATTATTTCATTAAGATTTAAAGTTGTAAAAAAGTATGTTTCTTGATTTGTGAACCAGTCAGTTGTTTTACGAAGACATACTGTACAACTCGGCCTCTTTGCAATGTGTCATTATGGATTTGATCAGCTGTTACGAACGGAAGAATAAATGTTTAAAAACTGGAACCGATCACTTTCACTGTAAACCACACACTTCATGAAGATCCAGGCAATCTACGAATATTTCAGTTATGTGGAGAAAAATTTCGTTTTTAACCTTCTATTTATGATTCTAGATAACATCAGACAACATGCACTTTTGATAAGTCATTTCATCTGACTTCGAAGTTTTGAGGATTACCTTACCGACGAGTAGATAATAATTATGTAGAAGTGTTAAAACGTCCCGTTGGTGATTGGAGCTTTTGAGGGTACCCGTGCTTCTGCATGAGCCAGGAGATCATGTCCCGTCGGAAACTGTTTCATTACAGATGGATCTCAGGACTTAGATTCCACCACGAAAAAGGAGGGGATCCGGAGAACCCTTTCCGAAAGGGGCCACCCCGATATTCGCTGTAAGAGCCGTGAGGAAGCCCCGGAGAACGTGAATCTGACCGGATCGAGCCTGCCTCTGCCGCTCACACGTTATCCGAATGTGCAAACGGGAGAACGTTGCCAGACGCGCACGTTTCCGAATGCGGCACCCGGAGACAAAACCGTTGCAGGGTGGAGCCACCTGCGGCCGTGAACCCCCCCCGGAGAGTAACAATGTGCCAGACACCGGCCCAACGCCCCTCGGCTTCACACTCGCGGCGCGGCCAGCGAGGCGACGTGGGAAACTGCCTGAGGAGGAAGCAGAGAGGAGCCGACGGCTGTTGCTGCCGGCTGGACTAGGACCGGAACAATGCACCTCGCCTGCTCTGTCCGTTCCCACATCCACATCCACGCACCGGGCAGGGCTTTCGTTTTCATCGCGGCCCATCCCCATCGCTCTCACGCAACTTGCTCTGCAAACAATTGGAAACAGTGCTTCCGGTGCCCACGCAATTTACAGCAGGACGCCTTTTGTCACAAACAAGATCTGGCGCGCTAAAACTCGTTAGAAATTAATTGTGGCTTTGCTGGCAAAGTATAAGTAAAATTACTGGATAACACACTTGTCAGTATTATCCTGCAACTAGTCCCAATTATACGATAAATTTACATTTCAAAAATTCTGCACACTGTGTGACAGAATTGCAGGAAATAATTTATTTTACGAAATACCTTTACTGGCTTTCAACATAATCTGCATTCTTGCTTATGACAGCTACCTACCGTCTTGGTAACCCATGTATTCCGAATAGCGCACCTTCGTAGAACAGCTGTGTTACCTCACTTGAACCTTCACCAGTTGTATCAAAAACGTTTTCCACGGAGTTGTTCCTTCAATCTGGGAAACAAATCAAAATCTGGAGCGCTGGTGTCACGACTGCATCGTGGGTGGAGAAGTATTTCCCATCCGTGTCGAGAGTTTCTTTCATTAGTAGGGCAATATGCGGTCTTCCACTATCGTGCAAAATAAGGATCCCAGCTGCAAGCATGTCAAGCCTATTTTGACGAATTTCCGGGAGCAAATTTTTTTTTGCAGAAACAGCTTGCAGTACGCACCTTTACAGATGTCGCCCGGGGCACTCTATTTGCGGCTATGACTCCATTCATGTCCTGCGCAGGGATCGTTACAGTTTCCTCTTTGATTGTTGGCGGTGGAAATTTTCGGGCGTAAAGAATTAGAACTTTTCCATTGTTATAACCGAGACATCAGTTCTGGTTCAAAACCTCGTGTCCAGGATTCATCAAGAGCAACAATCCTTTTCAGCAACTATCCTCCTGTTTGATAACGCCGAAGGAATTCTTCTGCGATTCCTTTGCGACCTGCTTTCTGCTCTTCACACAGATCATGGGAAACCCATCTGACAACAACTTTCCTCATCTATAACTTTTAAATTACGAGTCTATAAACTGAAGTGACAGACATTCTGACTGCATATGCAATTACTCGCATGTTTTTGTCTATCCTCTTAAAAAAAAAAAAGGTTCAAATGGCTCTGAGCACTATGGGACTCAACTTCTAAGGTCATTAGTCCCCTGGAACTTAGAACTAGTTAAACCTAATTAACCTAAGAACATTACAAACATCCATGCACGAGGCATGATTCGAACCTGCGACCGTAGCGGTCTCGTGGTTCCTAACTGCAGCGCCTAGAACCGCACGGCCACTTCGGCCGGCTATCCTCTTTCAAAATGTCGTTAACGGTAACCTGAAAGGTACAGTCTGTTGCAGTTTATGGCCTTCCACTTCTTGCGTTGTCCTGTGTTTCCAGCCTTCAGGGAAACGAGCAGACCACCGTGATAGTATGCAACGACCCACTACACTAATCCTCTACACCTCTCTCAAAACGTTCTCAATTTCCGTCGGGTTCTTCCCACAAAGGGATTCGATTTTGTTGAAGGAACGCTGGTCACTACGTATAGTCCAACCTGAACAGGCTTCAGCTTCCATTTTAAAACTTAATTACTCACGACACAGTCACGGAAAGCAGCAAACGCTTGTATGAGTGTCACGCCTGAAGCTCGCTCACAACTGACGTGACTTTCAACTTGATCACGCCACCGTAACAGTTGCGCAAGCGCACCGTGCAGGGCTCTTGAAATGATCCCGGTAGTTTGTTTTCCTGAGTAACTCACAAGTAGATATTCTAGGAGCAGCGAAGCAGCAGTTAATAAAGGCAAGTCTTCAAGTCCAGACTGTCTACTATTTAGCTTCCTTTCAGAGTGTGCTGATATAATAGCGCCATACTTAGCAGCCATATACAACTGTACGCTCGACAAAGATCCGTACCTAAAGACTGGAAAGTTACACAGATCACACCAATACTTAACAAAGGAAATGCAAGCAATCCGCTGAATTACAGCCTCATATAACTGACGTCGATTTGCAGTAGGATCTTAGAATTTAAACTATGTTCGAACTTTATGAATTACCTCGAAGAAAACGATTTATGGACACACAGCAAGGATTCAGAAAATGCCGCTCTTGTGAAACACAACTAGATCTTTATTCATACGAAGTAATGAGTGCTGTCGACAGGAGATCTCAAACTGACTCGAAATTTCTAGGTCTCCAAAAGGCTTTTAAAGCCGTTTTTCACAAACGAGTTCTAATCAAAGTGCATGCCTGTGCTGTATTGTCTCAATTGTGCGACTAGATTGGTGATTTCCTATCTGAAAGGTCACAGTTCGTAGTAATCGACGGAAAGTGTTCGAGAAAGATGCCAGTGATCTCTGGTGTTCCCCAACGAAGTGTCATAAGCCATATGGCGTTCTTTATCTTCATAAACGATTTAGAAGACAACCTGAGCAGTACTCTTAAACTATTTGCAAACGATGCTCTCACTTACCGTCTAGTACAGTCATCAGATGCTCAAAAGCGATTGTAAAATGATTTACACAAAATATCTGTATCGTACGTAATTGATTCCAAATAATGAAAAGTGTGAAGTCATTCGCTTGAGTATCAAAAGTAATCGGTTAAATTTCAATTAAACGATATACCACACAAATTTAAGGGCTGCCAATGTAACTACAGGCTGACAGTTATTGAATTACATGGAAAAATCGTAAATTAGTTACAAACTACGGCGTGCACACACTTTATTAAACATCTAAACGCCACTACAGATATTCCGATTTAGGTTATGACATATTCGATATGCCTGCCATCATTGGCGATGATGTGACGCAGACGAATAGCAAAATTCTGCATGACCCGCTGAAGTGTCGGAACATCGATGCTGTCGACGACCTCCTGAATGGCTGTTTTCAGCTCAGCAGTGGTTTTGGCGTTGTCGCTGTACACCTTGTCTTTAATAAAGCCCCACAAAAACGTGTCGCATGTGTACAGATCAGGAGAACATGGCGGACAATCGAGGTCCATGCCAGTGGCCTCTGGGTAACCCAAAGCGAGAATTCGGTCCCCAAATTGCTCCTCTAGGACATTAAACATTCTCCTGCTTGTATGGGGTCGAGCTCCGTCTTCCATGAGCCACATCTTGTAGAAAGCAGGATCACTTTGGATAATGAGTATGAAATCATCTACCAGAACCTTCGGGGATGAAATCATCTACCAAAACCTTCACGTACCGTTCGGTAGTCACGGTGTCATCAAGGAATAAAGCATTGATTATTCCGTGACTGGACATTTCACACCACGCAGTCACCCGTTAAAGGTGAAGAGACTTCTAGATCGCGAAATGCGGATTTTCAGTCCCCCAAATACGCTAATTTTGCTCACTGACGAACCATCCAAATGAAAGTGGGCTTCGTCGCTAAACCAAACCATACGGCGCATACTTATTCCCACCGTGCCCGCGGTCAACCGTTCAGAAGTCATGACGATTTTATTTCATACAGTTCAACAACTGTCACCCGGTAAATATCTAGTCATTGCAGTTACGAACAACTTAAACTGAGACGATCACACAGAAAATGTTGAGGGGAACGCAAACCAAAGACTGCGTCTTGTTAGCAGAACACTTGCAAGACGAAAAGAGACTTCCTACACTACACTTGTACATTCTCTCCTGGAAAATTGCTGCACGGTATGCGATCCGTACCAGATAGGATTGCCGGAAAACATCGATAAAACTCAAAGAAGAAAAGTAGTCTGAAATGGTCCGATGAATCCTCTGCCGGGCACATAAGTGAGAATTGCGCCGTAAGCATGTACATGTAGATATTCAGGCATCATAAGCGTACAAAATGCAAATTACTTAAACTATAATTACTATTAACAATGACAGTATGCCAGTCACCTCGGTAAGAGTGTTATCAACAATTACAGATTACGACAAATCTGTCAATTATACAAGTAATATATATATAAGAAAATTTATGCACTGTGTCAGAAGCATATATGCGGTAGAGTACATTAAACAGAGTATTTTGGGAGGAGCAATCAATGGTCGGAATGAACACTTCCGACGTTACAAAGTTTCACATTAGCAATATGTGCGAGACACGTATTTCTAAACGGCTTTTCTTCCATAATAAACATTCTGTACAGATGTTCTTGTTACTATCTTAAAAATTGTTTAAACAATCGTGGTTTGCCAACGATGTTTAATGGTGCTCACAGTTCACGACTGTTTGTCAGAAAAGGGAAGGTTACTCATTACAGGAGCTTGCAAACGTGCATCTGATGCTTGGCGCAGCAGAATTTAGTGTCTGGAAAACCTAACGAATGAACAAAGAAAACTTTCGCAACGGGCAACGTTCTAACTGGAACAAATTTATAGCCACTGTGGAGAAACTGACTCGTTCAAGCCAGAAGGTCGCCCACCAAAGTAGCACGCGGTGGAAAACTGATGAGTAAGTAGCTTTATTTCACAAATCTGACATCGTAAAAATATATCTATACGTCTTGAAAAATCTGCGAAGAATGAGACGCCGCACAAGTCCCTGCACAAAAATATCAATCTTGACGAGATTTTCTGTTTAACGCAGCCACCCTCTTCTCATCCTAAAACGCCCAAGGGTGCCACCTCCTACCTAGAGAACGGAATACGTCTTTCAGAGCACATAGTTTCGTGTTTACTTGCGGTTTGAGTAAATTCCATATTTCATTTGAAGAATTTCGGTTTTTCGGCTACTATCTGTGATACCTGTATTAAGACTGAGACACTAAACCACTTTCTGCAGGCAATGAAAGGAACAAGAGAGGGTGGATAGAGGCGTATAATTTTCAATGTTCGTTCTTATGTGGAATGCAGCCAGTCAGGACTGGCTTATAGTCATCGGTTCAGTCAAGAAATTTTATGGTGACTGACTCTGCTTGAATATCTTCTTTAGACACAGGAACAGATAACAGACGGCGCACAAAATTGAATGGGAAGCTACACATTTTTGCGCTATTATGTATGTAGATGTAGTTGTTCTACACGTTTTCAAAGAATATGTTTGTATAATAACATCAGTGTTTGAATCCAGAAAGTCTATAGACTTGATGCCAATCTCCATTGTGAACTGATGGTTTTTATGTTGACTGTTAAAGCCATGAATGAATGTGTTGAGCTCTCGTGTATTGTCTGTCCACGTGTACTCTACATCACCCATATACCTCAACCAGAATTTTAACAGTAAAGGTACGATCAAATTACTAAATTCTGTATTGGATTAATATCTCGTATTTCTTGATTTTATTTCTACTTGGTTTTTAAAATAATGACATTTCGAAGGTAATGCTAGAAGAGGTGTGTAATGCCAGACGAGATGTGTAAAGCCGTTTGAGGTAAGAAGAAGACAAATGAGGCTGGAGACTTTTCAGTACAAACTGTTACAGCAATAAGGGGGAGGGCAAAGAAACCAAAAATGAACTTGCAAATTTATTCACATAATGTCTGCACAGAAAGAACATTCCCAATACTGAGAGAATGCTGTACTTCGTCTACTTCACTAAAAATAGATAGGAAAGACATAAGAAAAATACAGCTCTCGGTCTCCCCCCTGTAATGTACAAAACATACACTGAAACTATCACCAACTGCATATAAAAACATTGGCCATACAACAGTCGACCATATGCAAGTGGTCAACTAAATTACGGAATGTAACATTGAATTAGAATTATCACCGTCTATGAGGATTCATATATTTAGAGAAGACTTATGATTCAGCTTCAGCACAATCTGTAGTAACAGCCATCTGGGAACCAGGCATTACTTCACCTCATCTCAGTACACAAGAATACAGCACGATACTGGATACTGAAAAATACTTTTTACGCCTGACAGGAGTCTACTATTCACATTCTAAGAGCGTACTTTCACAAGAGTCGGGCAAGTCATCGCTTCTTCCCACATACGACTCCTAATATGACCACTAGGAGGAAATATGATAAATTTGAGCTTATATGGAGGTTAACAGACAGTTGTTCTTCCCATGCACCATTTGCGAACTTAACGCGGATGGAGAGAGCTGAAGTGTTACTAGAGATACACCGTGCAAAGCACCTAAGTTGGCTTGTGGAGTACAGATGTAGAGCCATATATATTGATGCTACATTTCTATTAGGCTTCATGGGGGTAATGAGAAAATCGAAACCGAAAGAGAAATCATAAAAGCGAAAACTACTCTCGTCTGGCCTAGAGGAAAATTTTCAGATTTTTAAAATGAAGGAATATGTGTTTATGACCAAGAAAGTTCTTATGGGATTCTAAGAGATCAGAAAAGAAGGTGACGATTACACGGGGTTGGGCCGGCCGCTGTGGTCTCGCGGTTCCAGGCGCGCAGTCCGGAACCGTGCGACTGCTACGGTCGCAGGTTCGAATCCTGCCTCAGGCATGGATGTGTGTGATGTCCTTAGGTTAGTTAGGTTTAAGTAGTTCTAAGTTCTAGGGGACTGATGACCACAGCAGTTGAGTCCCATAGTGCTCAGAGCCATTTGAACCAACACGGGGTTGGTGGATAGATGACGTCAAAAAACGTGCAGGAGCGATATGGATGCGCTTAAGTGAAGGCTGTATTCGGTGGAAGAATCTGGAGCCTTTATCCAGCAATGAATATAAAACGGCTGCTTCTGCTGCTGCTGATGATGATAATGAATGGTTTGTATTCTCATGAGATGCTACATTACGGTGTCAGTGTACCAGCCTAGCTACAAATTTGGAAGTGGAGGTAAGTTGGAGACGTTTTAATTGAATGTTAACATTCATATTCTTTTCGCTTCATCTGCTTGATACATATCTGACAAAATGTACTCAGTTTTGTACACTGAAGAGCCAAATATACTGGTACACCTGTCTAATATCGTCTAGGGACCGCACGAGCACGACGTGGCAGTGACTCGACTAATGTCTGAAGTAGTGTTGGAGGAGATTTACACCATGAACCCTGCAGGGCTGTCCATAAATCCGTAAGAGTACGAGGGGGTGGAGATCTCTCCTGAACAGCACGTTATTAGGCATCCCAGGCATGCTCAATAATGTTGATGTCTGGGGAGTTTGGTGGCCAGCGGAAGTATTCAAACTCAGCAGTGAGTTCCTGGAGCCACTCTCTAGCAATTCTGGACATGTGGGGTGTCGCACTGTCCTGCTGGAATTGCCCCAGTCCGTCGGAATGCACAATCGACATGAATCGATGCAGCTGATCAGACAGGATGCTTACGTACGTGTCACCTGTCAGAGTCGTATCTAAACGTATCATGGGTCCCATATCACTATAACTGTACACGCCCCACACCATTACAACCTTCACCAGCATGAACAGTTCCCTGCTAACCTGCAGAGTCCACAGATTCTTGCAGTTGTCTCCATACCCATACACGTCCATCCGCTCGATAAAATTTGAAAACTAGACTCGTCCGACCAGGCAACATGTTTCCAGTCATCAACAGTCCAATGTCGATGTTGACGGGCCCAGGTAAGGCGTAAAGCTTTGTGTCGTGCAGTCATCAACGGTACACGAGTGAGCCTTCGGCTCCGAAAGCCCATTTCGATGATGTTTCGTTGAATGATTCGCGCTCTGACATTTGTTGACGGTCCACATTGAAATCTGCAGCAATCTGCGGATGGGTTGCACTTCTATCACGCTGAACGATTCTCTTCAGTCATCGTTGGTCCCATCTTGCAGGATCCTTTTCCGGCTGCAGCGATGTCGGAGGTTTGATGATTTACCGGATCCCTCATATTCACGGTACACGCGTGAAATTATCGTACGGGAAAATCCCCACTTCGTCGCTACCTCGGAGATGCTGTGTCCCATCGCTCGTGCGCCTACTGTAACACCACGTACAACCTCACTTAAATCTTGATAGCCAGCCATTGTAGCAGCAGTAACCGATCTAACAACTGTACTATACACTTGTCTTATATAGGCGTTGCCGACCGCAGCGCCGTATTATGCCTGTTTACGTATGTCGGCATTTAAATGAGAAACCCTTTACCAGTTTCTTTGGCGCTTCAGAGAACAGAGGGGTCCAAAAAAATGTATCCACTGTTTAAAAGTCCATAACTTGCAAACTAATTGACGGAGTTGTTCATTTTTGGTGAAAGTGTAGCTTAAAGTCCAACTTACAGATATCACTGTAGGTGTTCGAAATGGTCACCATTAATATCCACACACAAACGATCCCTCCGAACTGCCGCACGAACTACTGACTGCAACGTGTTCAGTTGGATATTTGCACATGAATGTACGATGGATTCTCAAAGTTCATCCAATGTTCGTGTCTTTTGTCGATAAACGACGTCCTTTAGTGTTCCCCACAGGCAAAAGTCCAGAGGAGTTAGGTCTGGGGAATGTGGTGGATACTCCACACCACCTCTACGGCCTATCCATCTTCCTGGTAGATTTTCGTCGAGAAACGCACTAACACGATTTTGGCAGTGGGCTGGGGCATCATCTTGTTGAAAGTAAACTCTTCTGTCTCCATACAAGTCTCGGATGGCAGGTAAAATGGATGTCTGAAGCTTCTGAAGGTACACCTCACCGGTAATTGTGCCCTCAAAGAAGAATGGCCCAATCAAGACCCGGTAAGACAACCCACACCACACATTTACTCCTGGCAAATTCACGGCTTTGTCTGCATGGACGTTCGGATTTTCGGCGACCCAGTAGATGCAATTGTGGCGATTTACTATACCATTGAGTTTGAACTGTGCCTCATCAGACCACACAATCATCTCTGCAAACTCTTCATCGTTGCGCAGCATGTTAGTAAACTACTCGCAGTACTCCATTCTACGATCTGGGTCGTCCTCGTTCATTGCGTGTAGCAATCGTGGGATGTAGCACTTCCACTTTGCTGTCTTCAAAATCCGCCGAACACTTGAGCGACTCACTCCAGTTTCACGGGCACACTGTCTCACAGACTTCTGTGGTGAGCGAGTGAATTATTGTAACACACGACGGGAGTTAGCTGGACTTGTTAGTGTTACACGTCGTCCAGATCGTTGTTTGTGTACATCTTTAGCACAGCCTTCGGCTACAAATTTGCCTCGGATGCTTAAAATACCACTTCAAAACTGACTTCCTTTCATCGAATGTAAGCCTTGCACCAGCCATGTTTACTAGAGTAACTAGGTGCATCTATAAGAACAAAACACTGACTATCTGGCGACTATAATCTGACAAAACAAAACAACGCAATACAACGCTTGTGTGGCGATTGCCAGAACTTCAAACTATTACACTACCAAAGATGAGACAACTGCGTCAATTAGTTTGCCTGTTACGGACTTTTAAACAGTGGATACATTTTTTTAGACCTCTCTGTATAATGGCAGCAGGTGTCACTGGACAGCCCTTCCTGGTACGGAGCAGCAAAACCCCTCTCCATCGCTAAGTTTTAGTCGTAATTGTAAGCAGTTATGGAGAAGATAGAGACGTGAAGCAAGATTGTAAATGATGTCCGCGAGGAGCTGCAGTGAGGCCCGCGGCTGTGCGCGCGCACGCACGGACAGGTCTTTTGTCGTGAGCCAGCAGAGCTGTGGGATTGCCTCCCCAGTCACGGCCTTGACTCCTTCCGCCTTCCCGCTACGCGCCGGCACATCAGGATGCGATTTTAAATGCGGCTTGCTGTCTGTTTCTTAGCACAGACTGCTAGTACTGACAAGGGGACGCCACGTCGTTTGGAAGGCAGATTTACTTCAGACTTCGTACACTCGTAGTACTCCATGAGAACAACAAAATGTGTCAGCAGTAGCGCGTACTTCTCAAGCGTTATTGAGAAAATCGCAAGATAATTTCGGTCGTCAAATATGTACCTGGGCGAGGTCGTTATTACCGAAAGCGGCGGCCTTTCTAAACATGGAGCCGCGGCGGGTGGGTGGTTAGCGTCAAAGCCCCGTAATCGTAGGTCGCCGGTCGATGGATCGAGTCCTGTTTGTCACTTTTTTTTTCCTTCAACACAGTCATATTCTTTACTATTTATATTACAGTTGATATAACGGGAAAATATACATGTAATTAGCTGAACTTTAATTACATTTGCAATGTTATTTGGTAGTCTATTAAGTTTTATTAGCACAAATAATATAATATTCATAACTACCGACTAGTAAACGGACCATCGAGGGGAGTGCCAGGCTCGTACCGGGGTAGAATAGGGATCATAGTAAAGAATATGACTGTGTTGGAAAAAAAAGTTACGAACAGGACTCGATCCGACGACCTACAATTACGGGGCTTTGACGCTAACCACCCAGCCGCCGTCGCTTCGTGTTTACAACGGCCGCCGCTTTGTGATAATAACGACCACGCCCAGGTACGTATTTGACGACCGAAATTATCCTGCGAGTTTCTCAATAACGCTTGAGAAGCACGCGCTACTGCTTACACGTTTTGTTGTCCTCGTGGAGTACTACGAGTGTACGAAGTTTGCAGTAAATCCGCATTCCAAACGTCATGGCCTCCCCTTGTGAAATCGGTGCCATCTTTTAGGCCTATGTTTACGTGAGCACTCGGCTCTTGGACGAACGACCGTGCTGGGATTCATTTGCCCACAGCTGGCGGAGGCCTAAAATCTTCCGGTTCGTTTCTTGGGGTGGTTTCGCATGGGGTCATTTCGGTTCTCACTCGTTATAATTAGTAGATCATCTCTATACAACGCTGCAACTAAATCATCCGACAGTCTTTGAATTCCATTTCTCTCTTCGTTCTCTGCAAGACTGATATCTCTTCCATTCTTGTCAAATGTCTACGTTAGTGAAGAGATTACACACACAATTTTAATAGCTACCAGGCGACTACTTGCAGCCACTCTGTAAGTGATTGTGCAAAAATTTCACTGCTGCCAGATTTGATCCATTTCTAGGCTCCAGTAGTTTGTCGTAAACCTGCTACGTGTATTCCGAAGTTTACCTTATGGGCTTCCGTCCTTTAAGATGTTTACTAGAAAAGCATTCGAACACATACTGATCTGTGCATTGTGTATTTTTACGACTGTTCAAAAAATGGTCCAAATGGCTCTGAGTACTATGGGCCTTAACATCTGAGGCCATCAGTGCCCTAGAACTTAGAACTACTTAAACCTAACTAACCTAAGGACATCACACACATCCATGCCCGAGGCAGGATTCGAACCTGTGACAGTAGCAGTCACGCGGTTCCGGACTGAAGCGCCGAGAACCTCTCGGCCACAGCGGCCGGCGTTACGATTCTACGGTGTAAATGTGTGATGAATAAAAACATTTGCGTGATTACTGGACAGTGCTTTACAAATAGTTCTCTATCTTCGTTGTTGTGAGTAGTGTCACAAATTATCTCTGCGACGAATAGGTCATCGCACCCAGTAACATCGTTTTTCTTTTGTAAACAGAAAGATATGCGTGGTCTGACAAAAAAAAAAAAAAAATAAAAGAAAAAAAAAAAAACGAGACGGCTGCCTGTCAACACCGCACTGATCGCGCTCTATGTGACGCCATGCCGTCCATGCGACGGTATGAATGTGTAGAGCCTGTTCTAAAAGTCTCATTAACACTCTACGTAGTTGTTCCCTATGTGATTCTTTTTAAGTGACGCCAGAATCATGAAAAATAGTCTGAGAAATCCAGCATTATTTCAAGATTAGATTTAATGCGGCTGCAAAGCCATATACGCACAGCAAAAGTCAGAAATGTGTTTTGATCTAGTTGGACTATCGAGCGTCATGTCTGTTATTATTATTATTATTATTATTATTATTAATTTTAGGTTTGTGTATCTGTGTGCGTAGCTAAATAAATACGATTTTCGTTGTTCCAGATGCGTTTCGCCTTAATTTATTGAGGCACCTTCAGTGATCACATGTGCTGGTTGTCACACATGTGAGCTTGCTTTTCTTCGGGACATGCTATCCTTTGCACAGACTACTAAGAAATTTTTTCAGCACGGTGCACAAATTCCACTCGCACCTTTCCATCATTTTATTATTGTACTTATGGCTTATGTTATTATAAACAGCAGACCTACAAAGGGCTTCCTCTGACCTACAAAAAGTGCAAGTGTACACCACGCAAACGTTGCTAGCTGATCAACAGCGTACTGAGCGAAGAAGACAAAATACACGCGTACGGAACAGATATGCGATGATTTGCTAGTGAACAGAAGCACCTCGTTCTTAAGTCGGCAGCAATGGTAGCGTGCTACATACCTCGGTTAATGTGACAAGGGCGCCGCTGTCTACAAATGCCAGTGACACACATCGTAGACACGGCCGTTGTGAACGGGAAGGTGCCTTCGTCCACAACTTGTTTCGAAACTCAGATATAAAGGGTGATTCTGTGACAATGTTACAAACTTTCAGGGATGTTGGAGAAGGATAACTATATCAATCTGAGGTAAGGAACCCTGGCCCGGGAAAGAGCGAGTCAAAAGCTATAAGCGAAAACAGTTATGATGCGTACGACAGGGGACTCTTCTACTGCAAGATCTTTGCTTTTCATTTTTTGGTAGATATAGTGCGAACCGAAACAGGAAAAAATGGGCGCTAAAATGGATACCTTAAGAGCTATGAGCACCTGTTCAGTGGACGAGATGTGGCAAAGCTGAACGAGTCCTCATAGCTCTTTAGGTACGCGTTCTAGAGCTTGTGGTTATGGTACGTTGTTTTCGTGTTTTAGTTCAGTCTGCATTCTCCAATAATTTGCAAAGCAAAGATCTTGCAGCAGAAGAGATCGTCTGTCAAATGTATCAGAACGATTTTCGCGTACAATTTTCGACTCGCTCGTTTCCGGACCCCAATCCCGTATGTCAAATTCATACAACTTACCCTTCTCCATCGTCCCTGAAAGTTTGTAACATCATCACGGTTCACCCTGTATTTGGACGCATTCAGTTCCCGGTGTAATGATTAGCAGCTGATTCTGAACAATAAACACAATAAGCAACACAACTTGCGGCGACGCGGTTCTTTCCGTCCCTTTACGACGGACCTGCACCTACCTGTGAACATTGTCTCAGCAGATCATCAGTAGGAAAGCCGAGTGAAACCTACTGTACTTCGACGTGAACCAGGCTGCAATTAAAGTCACTAATCTACGTTTCGGGAGAAACACGAAAGGGCAGATTGGAAATTTTGTCCTCAATTAATATATTCTGAAACTTAGGTGAACAAGTATCACTGCCAAGCCTGTGCTAGTCTTAACACAGTCACTCATAATCCCTTTCGCTCACGTTAGCAAGTTTATGGTGTTGTATTTCCCGAAAATGTAATAACTACAAAAATACTGATTGTTTTTGATTGATATTGCTCGCCAAATATTAAGTCTGTCGGTACCAAATGCAGTCACAGTTTTTAGCCACCGACCTGCTCAATACGCCACGCGGAATATATGTCTTTTGTCTTCACAAAATTCAATTAAAAATTTCGAAATTTCTACACACACATCGGAATAATTATGCCGTCACTTTCCAACACTTTTGATGTATGAAACACTGCTAGATCCGGCAACGTATCATTTCCATCGGAACTACTACTGCACACGTTCAATCTCATGGCTAGCCTTCGACTCATCTCTAGAATACTCTAAGTCTTCTCTACCAGCAGAGAAAGGCGCGTGAAGAATATTGCTTTACCATTGGTCAGTTTACTCACCAGCCAATAGCAAAACAACATTCTCCCGCGTCAGTCCGCGCTTTTCATCCGTAACCAACCGCAAATTAGTAAACCTCACGACTGCTCTTTTTACCGACGTAATTATCTAATATGCTGAAGTTTTGCTTATGCATAAAGTTATTTACTATTGTTATTTATACCTGAATTAACTTTGCCTTTAGCATAAACTTACTTTACAAAACTATTGTACAAAAATCCCCTTTGTCCATACCCATAATTCTTCAAAATGTCCCCACACTAAATCCAACTGCATAACTCTTTAAACGATTATCGTCATATGAACCATAAACCACACTCGCGCATCATTCATACTGCTAAAACACATTTATAACATTTTACATACACAAAAAGACATAATGACACTTCATGAACATATTATGATAGTTTATGAAAAACAATACTGACCTTACGACTTATCTTAGAAGAAAGATTAAGAAAAGGCAAACCTACGTTTCTAGCATTTGTAGACTTAGAGAAAGCTTTTGACAATGTTGACTGGAATACTCTTTTTCAAATTCTAAAGGTGGCAGGGGTAAAATACAGGGAGCGAAAGGCTATTTATAATTTGTACAGAAACCAGATGGCAGTAATAAGAGTCGAGGGGCATGAAAGGGAAGCAGTGGTTGGGAAAGGAGTGAGACAGGGTTGTAGCCTCTCCCCGAAGTTATTCAATCTGTATATTGAGCAAGCAGTAAAGGAAACAAAAGAAAAATTTGGAGTAGGTATTAAAATTCATGGAGACGAAGTAAAAACTTTGAGGTTCGCCGATGACATTGTAATTCTGTCAGAGACGGCAAAGGACTTGGAAGAGCAGTTGAACGGAATGGACAGTGTCTTGAAAGGAGGATATAAGATGAACATTAACAAAAGCAAAACGAGGATAATGAAATGTAGTCAAATTAAATCGGGTGATGCTGAGGGAATTAGATTAGGAAATGAGACACTTAAAGTAGTAAAGGAGTTTTGCTATTTAGGAAGTAAAATAACTGATGATGGTCGAAGTAGAGAGGATATAAAATGTAGACTGGCAATGGCAAGGAAAGCGTTTCTGAAGAAGAGAAATTTGTTAACATCGAATATAGATTTATGTATCAGGAAGTCGTTTCTGAAAGTATTTGTTTGGAGTGTAGCCATGTATGGAAGTGAAACATGGACGATAACTAGTTTGGACAAGAAGAGAATAGAAGCTTTCGAAATGTGGTGCTACAGAAGAATACTGAAGATAAGGTGGATAGATCACGTAACTAATGAGGAGGTATTGAATAGGATTGGGGAGAAGAGAAGTTTGTGGCACAAATTGACTAGAAGAAGGGCTCGGTTGGTAAGACATGTTTTGATGCATCAAGGGATCACAAATTTAGCATTGGAGGGCAGCGTGGAGGGTAAAAATCGTAGAGGGAGACCGAGAGATGTGTACACTAAGCAGATTCAGAAGGATGTAGGTTGCAGTAGGTACTGGGAGATGAAGCAGCTTGCACAGGATAGAGTAGCATGAAGAGCTGCATCAAACCAGTCTCAGGACTGAAGACAACAACAACAACAACAACAACAACAACATGAAAAACATTCTATTACTTTATTGCACTCTTGTGGTCACAATCAAAACTAAAATCACAGTCCCCCTATCCAATATTGTCCTCTATCGGCTGATACATAAACTACGTGCGCGTCCAGTCTCGCGTCACCATCTCTCTCTATCCAGCTCTGAGACACATCTCCCACTTAACCGCCTCCATGGCAGGATCGTTATACGGCGCTACGCCTCAAACTAAACAGTCACTTTTTCGAAACTTCGTAATTTCTCCTATTGCGCCGCAGAAGTTTGAAATTTGGCTCAAAGGTGCCTATAACCTTTCTCTAGGGTCGAACAAAAGCATGGTGCCTTGCGACAATACCCTCGGACTCAGCGACGCTTCAAACAGCTAGGTGTCAACATATGGGGAAAAAAGCCAGAGTTCAGAAGCTTACATGAGGTTTAATGTGAGTTAATGACGTCCTATTGGTTCCAACTTTCACCACAATTCTGCCTAACGCCACCATGGACGTGTCACGCGTTGGTAGGTCGTCACACAACCTTCTTACCCACGTCCCACCCCTTCTCTTGACGCCTCTGCGATGGACGTCAGGACCGCGGTTTTCTTATAGGAAAACATTTCACACACACTGCTACTCAGAAGCGACACGAAAAGGCCCCAGGCGTGCCATAAAGGGCGTCAATGAAATCAGTCCTTCCTTTAGGGGTGTTGACCCCCACACATTTCGCGGGCGAAAACGACAGTTCGTAGTACGATGAGCAGCAGGACGAGCTTCTCGACAGCCTTTGATACTGCTGATCCCCCTGAACGAGTCAACCCTTCGTGGGCCAGCATCCACACTGAATGTGATCTCACCCGATTGGAGCTTAGCGCGACCATAGGTTTGCTCCGGTGTGCTGGATGGAAACCTAGGGGTTGTTCAAAACCATTCGATGGAATCTGAATATGACCCCTTTTTCGCGTCCTCTTGTGGCATGATCATGGGGGCTACGACATTCACACATGCATGGATACAACGCGAAAGGGTCACTCCAAGATCCCCAGGTCGGCAACGGCCTTGATGCCACCTGCCAACCTTTACTGGGCACTTTAAAACTGTTCCTCCCTAGACGCCGGTGTGGCAGGCAACCATTTTGACACACCTCAGCCGAGTGGTACTACGTCGCTAACTTGCGACTGCTGTCCGCATGCGGATTCTAAGCGGATGTTAAAAGGTGTACCTGTCATGCCGGCATCACAGTGGAAGAGGTGATTTTACTGACGCCCTTTACGCCATCTCCTGAGGCCTTTTTGTATTGATTCTCAGCGGTGGTGTGTCTGAAATGTTTTACTCGGCCAAACGTAAGAAAACCGCACGATTCCAACGCTAGGTGTCGCGTTTCTGTCCTGTGTCAAGAGAAGGCGTCGAGAGGAGGCGTCAAGAGAAGCGGTGAGATGTGGGTAATACAGGGGTGTGGCGAGCTTCCCAACAAGTGACATACCGTCGCTGGCGTTCGGACGAATTGTCGTGATATTTGACGACAGTGCGACGTCATTATACCGCCTCACATTAACTTCTGAGCTCTGGCCATTTTTCGCATGCGACGATACCTTGCTGTAGGAAGCGCCGTCGAGCAAGACGGTGACGTCTCAGGGCACCACGCTTTTGCACCATTACAGAGGGACGTTGTAGGCACCTTTGAGCCGAATTTCAACCGCCTGTGTCGCAATCGGAGACAATTAAGGGTTTTCGAAAAAGTGTCCCTTTAATTGTGCTGCGCAGTGTATATAAATAACGTCATGTGAGCAAACAGTCGAAAAGATCGTCTGAATACGCTATCGGCCATCAGTGACTGGAATAAGTGACAACAATCAAGTAGCTAGGATTTATGTCCGGAGTGACTTAAAGTGGAATAACCAAAAGATCAAGCCATGGGGAACGCAAATGGCAGTCTCATTTATTGGAATAATCCTAAGGAGCCGTAACTGACACACGAAAGAAGTCTCTTTCAAAACCCTCGTTTGATCAACCCCTTAGTACCTATCTTCTATAACATATTCTGAGTTCGAATATATATTCTTGTGTCCAAGAATCAGCACGGATTTAGAAAGCATCACCTCAGTAAGGGGCCAATGCCGCCGAGTACAAAACAGAGTTGGGATTACATCAAGACCTGACGACTTATTTGTTTTCAAATGTTTCGGCTGTTTGTCTACGGTAAGGATGCTTGCTGCTATGTCGTCCACACGGGACTCCTTACAACAGTCAAATGACGATATGTTCGTACGTTTCTCCTGCGAGAACGATTTCTTAATCCTGCAGCTTAAAATTTCGGCTTTCGCTCTGCTATCTTCAACTGCCACATCAGACGGCCTACGAGTGATTGGATGGAAGTCGTAGACCAGCTTGGCAATTTTTCACGAGACCAAAATTTTCTCGAAATTAGAATTTAGAATTATATATTAATACCTTCAGATGCTGACGGGTGTTGATATATATCAACGGGGACAGGTGAAAATGTGTGCCCCGACCGGGACTCGAGCCCGGAATCTCCTGCTTACATGGCAGAGGCTCTATCCACCTGAGCCACCGAGTGCACAGAGGATAGTGCGACTGCAGGGACTATCTCGAGCAAGCCTCCCGCGAGACCCACATTCTCACCTTATATGTCCATACTCTACACTCATAGTGTCCCTACTCAACACATTCGTTGCGCATGGAAGACATTCTTACCAAGTCCCGTAAGAGTTCGGATAATAAGTGTACGTCCGCACAGAAGAAGAATATCATGGCCGGTATTGCCAGATCTATATACTTATATGGATATAGTATCTGTTGTTTCGCACATGTCCGAAAGAACGGACACCATATCCATATAAGTATGGAATTTTCTCGGGTTTTCGGCCAGATCTTTTACTGAGCATGACGATGGTGGTAGCTGTATACTTCGCGCATAAATCATTTTACAGACGCTTGAATCTCTACTTATCTTTTGCATATCGGCATTTGCGTGTTCTCTTTTGAACCGAGAGTGCAACAGCCTTTGCTTCCTCGGCATTTTCCGAATCTCGTTTATTAAACCACCGTGAGTCTTGTCCGCTTTTACTCCGATTACTAGGCACTAACTTGTCCAGAGCACGAACGGCTGAGGGGGATACAATCTGGCAACCAGACGGGCAGGCCGGCAGAAGCCTGTAGCTGAGGAGAGCAGTGAGACCGCAGCCGGAGCCGATGTGCGCCGGTCCTGCAGAGCACTGGCGGCGCAGCGCCGGATGGCCTCGAGGCTTTCCCGGAGGCCGCTCTCAGGGTCGCAGCTGCAGACACAGCAGCCAACGTTCCGGAAATCACGCGCGCCTCCGTGAAAACACTCCACGTTGCAACAGCTCGCCTACCGCCCGTCCCGCACCGACACCGAAGCAGCCGGCGATCACTGGAACCGTGTCTCTGAATCATACGTAGAGACCAGTCGTTCGGATGAACCTGTTCCTCTGCCCTATACGATAATGCTTTTGCCATTTGACTTATTTCCTTAAGGATACACTATTGCAGTTTAAGCTTTGTAACGACGTTCAAATAATTCTGCAATTAACACACACATTTAACTTTCCTACATTAATATAACTTCCACCATCGAAAGTAGTGCCAAGTAGATTTCCATTCACTATTGAAAGAAGGTTGTATACATGGAAGAATCCTGGAGATACTAAAAGGTATCAGATAGATTATATACTGGCAAGAAAGAGATTTAGGAACCAGGTTTTAAATTGTAAGACATTTCCAGGGGCACATGTGGACTCTGACCACAGTCTATTGGTTATGAACTGTAGATTAAAACTGAAGAAACTGCAAAAAGGTGGGAATTTAAGGAGATGGGACCTGGATAAACTGACTAAACCAGAGGTTATACAGAGTTTCAGAGAGAGCATAAGGGAACAATTGACAGGAATGGGGGAAAGAAATACAATAGAAGAAGAATGAGTAGCTTTGAGGGATGAAGTAGTGAAGGCAGCAGAGGATCAAATAGGTAAACAGATGAGGGCTAGTAGAAATCCTTGGGTAACAGAAGAAGTACTGAATTTAATTGATGAAAGGAGAAAATATAAGCCGGCCGCGGTGGTCTCGCGGTTCTAGGCGCGCAGTCCGGGGCCGTCTGACTGCTACGGTCGCAGGTTCGAATCCTGCCTCGGGCATGGATGTGTGTGCTGTCCTTAGGTTAGTTAGGTTTAAGTAGTTCTAAGTTCTAGGGGACTGATGACCAGAGCAGTTGAGTCCCATAGTGCTCAGAGCCATTTGAACCATTTTTTTGAGAAAATATAAAAATGCAGTAAATGAAGCAGGCAAAAAGGAATACAAACTTCTCAAAAATGAGATCGACAGGAAGTGCAAAATGGATAAGCAGGGATGGCTAGAGGACAAATGTAAGGATGTAGAGGCTCATCTCACTAGGGGTAGGATAGATACTGGCTACAGGAAAATTAAAGAGACCTTTGGAGAAAAGAGAACCACTTGTATGAATATCAAGAGCTCAGATGGAAACCCAGTTCTAAGCAAAGAAGGGAAAGCAGAAAGGTGGAAGGAGTATATAGAACGTCTATACAAGGGCGATGTACTTGACGACAATATTATGGAAATGGAAGAGGATGCAGATGAAGATGAAACGGGAGATTTGATACTGCGTGAAGAGTTTGTTAGAGCACTGAAGGACCTGAGTCGAAACAAGGCCACCGGAGTAGACAACATTCCATTAGAACTACTGAAGGCCTTGGGAGAGCAAGTCCTAAGAAAACTCTACCATCTGGTGAGCAAGATGTATGAGACAGGCGAAATACCCTCAGACTTCAAGAACAATATAATAATTCCAATCCCAAAGAAAGCAGGTGTTGACAGATGTGAAAATTACCGAACTATCAGTTTAATAAGTCACAGCTGCAAAATACTAACGCGAATTCTTTACAGACGAATGGAAAAACTGGTAGAAGCCGACCTCGGGAAGATCATCTTGGATTCCGTAGAAATGTTGGAACAACGTGAGGCAATACTGACCTTATGACTTATCTTAGAAGAAAGATTAAGGAAAGGCAAACCTTTGTTTCTAGCATTTGTAGACTTAGGGAATACTTTTGGCAATGTTGACTGGAATACCCTTTTCAAATTCTAAAGGTGGCTGGGGTAAAATACAGGGAGCGAAAGGCTATTTACAATTTGTACAGAAACCAGATGGCAGTCATAAGAGTCGAGGGGCATGAAAGGGAAGCAGTGGTTGGGAAGGGAGTGAGACAGCGTTGTATCCTCTCCCCGATGTTATATTGAGCAAGAAGTAAAGGAAACAATAGAAAAATTCGGAGTAGGTATTAAAATCCATGGAAAAGAAATAAAAACTTTGAGGTTCACCGATGACATTGTAATTCTGTCAGAGACAGAAAAGGACTTGGAAGAGCAGTTGAACGGAATGGACAGTGTCTTGAAAGGAGGATATAAGATGAACATCCTTTACAGCAACGTAACCAACATTCATTTCTAGTTTTAGAACAACAGTGCCTCTCCAAATATAACGTTATATACAGCCTGCCGTGTCTAAGTTCGGCTCCGAAACAAGTATCCAGTTAGAAAACGTCTTGATAGGCATATAGGCGAACAAAATATCTCGCACACGACATGAATATATTTGACCGAACATTAAGCTCGTTTCTCCTTCCTAGCTACATGCGTGCTGTGTATGAATTTATTTTTTTTCTTTTTTTTTTTTAAAAAAGTCGGTGGGCAATTGTACCATATACTAGTATAAATGAGTAATGTGTAGATATTAAAACAAATGCGGGTTATAGTCGGATAACGCACACGCTCAACATTTATCATAATTGGGATCTATGGAAAATGTTAGTAACTAAAGGAGTTCCTTTACAAATGGCGGTTAAAGCTGTGAGTAAAGGCTGTGAGCCAGAAGTTGGAAGTTTGGGTAACGCGGCGATCTATTTTTACCTGCGCAGTAACGGTTACTTGGCCATCCCAGTTAGCCATTCTCACTAAATGTACAAATGCATACGGTTCAGCTTTTCCTAATGGAAAATACAACAAGGAAATTTTACTACACTGAGATATTGTCTGCACGATATGAATGCAAGAATTTCTAGCAAACGAGAACAGCCTGATCTTATACAATGCACAAATATTCACAAACATTACTTGAAAACATAAGTGAGTCATTTATACTTAATTTATTATGCCACGACGTGTTTCGTCTGTCTTCAATTGGCGAAATATAGTTATACGTTTATATTATGCTTACACGGACTGCATTCTGAATGCTGCAGCTGCTCTATGCAAAATAACAATTTCATTTGTTCTCACTTTTTTCCGAGTCGTATATTAATATCTATTTTACAATAAGGTGCACTGACCTTCATTGCCGGCCGGAGTGGCCGAGCTGTTCAAGGCGCTACAATGTGGAACCGCGCGACCGCTCTGGTCGCAGGTTCGAATCCTGCCTCGGGCATGGATGTGTGTGATGTCCTTAGGTTAGTTAGGTTTAAGTAGTTCTAAGTTCTAGGGGACTGATGGCCTCAGAAGTTAAGTTCCATAGTGCTCAGAGCCATTTGAACCATTTGACCTTCATTCTGTATCATGCAACTCCATGTTTCAGCATTGTCTACATATTACACAACCTGAGCATCTTTCTGTAAATTAGACGGTATATACAAGTCAGAAAGGCGTGGTAGCCAAAGAAATTGTTATTTTGAACAGGGTAGCCGTAGCAGATGATGAAACCCTAAAACGCGTCTTGGCATAAATAAAGTTAAGAAAAGTTGCCGATTGCTGTAACTTTTTTTTTTTTTTTTCAAGTAATTTAATCCACAGCCGCGGAGCACAGCCCGCACTGTCAAGGAAAAAAATGTTTACATTTATTTACTGCAACCAGAAGAGGAAATGCCTACGACAACAGCAATGTCCAACAGCGAGTGTTAGTACGAGATTTTTGTTTTTAAATTAACCTGTGTTTTCCACCGAATTAGCTGCAAGATTTTAGATCTACGTAGCTGCATATACAAGATGAATCACAAATACACCGAAAAAACGTTTAGAGTTGGTAGTATGGCCCAAAAGAGAAAAAATGCCTAGTGAACATGCGTACCTTATGAGCTAGGAGTACTTGTTCATTTTCGCTACTGTGAAACACATATCTTCTACTGAACAAGGTCTCATAGCTCTTATCCCATGCATTCTAGAGCCCGTGTTTACTAGACAGTTCAAATGGCTCTGAGCACTATGGGACTCAACTGCTGTGGTCATTAGTCCCCTAGAACTTAGAACTACTTAAACCTAACTAACCTAAGGACATCACACACATCCATGCCCGAGGCAGGATTCGAACCTGCGACCGTAGCAGTCGCACGGTTCCGGGCTGCGGGCCTAGAACCGCGAGACCACCGCGGCCGGCTACTAGACAGTTTTTTTCTTGTTTTGGTCCATACTGCCACCTCTGAAAGTGCGTCGGTGGACTTCTACTTCATCCTGCATAGCTAGTCATATACGTGTTTTTGTCAGTATAACAATGTTACAAAGAACATTACAATTTTAAAGACTATAACTTTATCGTATATCCATTTCTTCCTAGCCTTGTATATTCTAAACTAGAAACAATTAACAACGAAGTGTCTGGTGTACAGTTCACAGAATCATTTCTTCTATACAATGATATGAAGAAGTTTTTCTAAGAAACCCAAATGATAAAAAATGTTAAAAAACCTTGCGACAGCTTAACTTATAGTTTCAGTTGTTTACTGACTTCAATAACATCGTCACTGCAGTACAAGAAAACCAATCTTTAGCTCTTCAGCTGTGATAGTTGGCCAGGATATCCTAAGTGTTTCAATAAATTCTAAAAAAAAAAAAAAAATGTACATAATTTAAATAAGTGCAAAAGTTTCAGACCTCGTTCCGGAAACACATCTGCCAAAATTCTAAAACCATAATTAACTGAGAGACCAAAAGTCACTGAAAGGGTTCTCCTCTTTGAACATGTCCTCGAATGTTACGGCTAGAAGTGGCAAAAAGCGCCAGTGTGTACACGATACATTAGCATTCAGTTACAGGCAGGCGCCCCGGCCAAAGTGGCCGAGCGGTTCTAGGCGCTACAGTCTGGACCCGCGCGGCCGCTACGGTCGCAGGTTCGAATCCTGCCTCGGGCATGGATGTTTGTGATGTCTTTAGGTTAGTTAGGTTTAAGTAGTTCTAAGTTCTAGGGGACTGATGACCTCAGAAGTTAAGTCCAATTGTGTTCTGAGCCATTTTGAACAGGCAGGCGTGTAATGAATACCGCAGTACGTCACCAGTTAACCGGCAATGAATCACAGCAATACGCGTGGGGTCATAGCATATCGGAGATTCTACAAGAATTATGGTTTTGAGGTCAACAGTGACTAGAGTACATCTTCAGGCACAGGCACGCAATGTTCCCACCCGCGTAAACCTCAGCACACAGCGATCACAAGCATTTGGCGATCGGCCTGAGCAGAGCTATATGGGGTGATCTTCGATCTACTGTCTGTCAGATAGCCGACGATTTTCAAGCGGAGCGTCAGGAATCCATTCCTACCAGGACAGTACGGAGCCAGGAGCAGCGGATAGGCCTCAGCAGACGACGGATGAAGTCACATACTGTGCCTTCCCCTGACAGTCGGCTACTCATATACATATATTACCAAGAGTTATGCATCACCTCCCTTTTTTTTCGAAACTGATGGCACAGAAAACAAAAACCTGGCTCTGAGACATGCGTATCTATTCATTTTCAAAGTGTACACATCACCAAACAAAACAAACAAACATTTGTGTAACGACAAAACCGTCTGTATCCCGTAGAGGTTTTTCTCAACGTTCCCGAGCAACGGCTATACGTGCTGGACACGACGTCTTGCTGGGATGCAGGAGTGAATCCGTCGTATCATGCCAGTTATGAGACCAGACCATTCCACTATTCCATGTCGAAGTCGCGCAAAGTACGTCACCGGTGTGGACGTCCAAAACCAGCTATTTTCAATAGATCCCACACTTGTTTGATTAGGTTCACGTCTGGGGAACAGGCAGGCCACTCCATTCTAGAGATCTTAGGTTACTGGAGGAGCGTGCTCACGAGAACAGCAGGATGAACGTCAGAGCTATCTTTCTTCAAGATAATATTGTCACCAAAATGCTGGAGATGATGTACCCCCCTACTGGCTGCACATCTCGTTCTGGTATCGTAGAGCAGCGAAATTGCCCTCAACAAGCACGAGAAGTTTACGTGGTGGTGGTGGTGGTGGTTGTGGTGGTGGTGGTGGTTAGTGTTTAACGTCCCGTCGACAACGACGTCATTAGAGACGGAGCGCAAGCTCGGGTTAGGGAAGGATTGGGAAGGAAATCGGCCGTGCCCTTTCAAAGGAACCATCCCGGAGAGAAGTTTACGGTGATCCAATGTAACGTCACCCACAACATCATTCCACCGCCAGCTTGTTGCCCATGTCCGACACAGGCATTAGATATTACCGGGTTGTCTCCAAACACGTTGTCTGCGATTATCACGGCACAAACAGAGCTGAGTTTCGTCCGTAAACAACACCCAACGTCATTCCTGGGGCCTTCATTCTGCATGATCTTCTGCCCACCTATGACGGAGTCTATGCTGTTGTGGTGTATGACGTGGTGGTCGCCACGTTCGTCGGGAAACGAGATTCACACCTTGCAATCGTCTCCTAACAGTTTTATACGATACATGACGTCCCGCAGTCTCTTCGCGAGCCAAAGTCAATTTTGAAATACTCGGCCCACGTTCCTAGGACTCAAAAGTCCTACTTATTGACCATCCTGTGCACATGTCGAACGCACAGCCTGTGCGGTGTAACTCCTCAACACGACCTGTCAATTGGAGCCAATTCGAGCAACACCCTTGGTTACAAGACTTCTGCGCGTAACGTGATGTGGACCCAATCATCGGTCGCTATTGCCTTTCGTGGCACGATGGATGTCACTCTACTGTTCCCCAGACGTATCTACGGTTCCACAGAAGTATCTAATGCGCCTCTACTGTTGCTTTACTTTCAACTGAATTGCTCCAATCGCCTTGAGTGCAGCTTTCTACCCATAGTTGCCGCTAACGGTAACCGTGCATATGTTTACGAACAATACCAGGGATGACCTTCGGATCGCTTACACAAACAGTCGCAACAGAAGAACACCTGCATGCCATATCTGGAATATGCAACACTTTTCTTGATGTGTGCAGTCACCGTCAGCATGTAGTAATTGTAACAGCCTGTAGCAACCAACAGTAGGAGATGTTACCCATTGGGACTCACATTCAGGACGTTTCCTCAGCCGTATTTGTAGAAACCGAGCTCGTACAAAGTCTCCAACGATCTCGTCGACAACGCGATGTTAATTCTAATCTTCCTGTTTTACGAGTAATGACTAGGAGAGAAAACAGTTCTCTGGAACTCCAGCCACACGCGACGAAGGTTGAGTACTACAAAGTCTACTGATCGGCGCTTCGTACCGTTTAAGTACTCAGCTATGAGCTCGAAATATAACTGTGTTTCAACGCCTCATGTGCTTACACGATTAGGAGGTAACTATCAGAATGCATAATTACGTCAGAGTGATATCACTGATACGAAGTGCAATCTGTATGAACTAGCTGTTTTGGTATTTGTTTACGGAGAAAATATAGGGACGAAAGGAAAGTTATATCGAATCTCGTACACTCGTAAGGGCCGAACAAAATCTCCGTAGTTTGACCTACAGTTTATAATTTTTTTCTTAAAAATATTTGAAGTCTGTGACTGCATTGTATAGTTACGGAATAATTTCTACCACCTCAGTCACTTGTTACTACTATTTAACTAACACCACGCATTTCGGCAGCACGCTGCCATCATCATGTGCATCTATCGAAAAATTGCCCTGTACAGAAAGATGTTTTTATTTTAGTGTCTACCTTAGCAGAAACATCGGACCGTTTTAGTTTAAAGCCGAAGAAACACTAGAGAGTCCTACAATCATCTATGCATCTCACTTTTTATCTTGTGGAAAACAGAAATGTGTAGCGTATAGTAGTCATAAGAAATATTATTGCTAACGAATCTATTTCATAACCAAGTAGCACTGTCATTACGTGAAATACTGAGCACAGTTTCAGATAGACTGTAAACAATTTCAGGCAAAATGGCCAATGAATAAGCTTAAATGCTACCACCTTACTCTGAAGTCCTTTTCGAGGGTGTGCTCAACCATTCGAGGCAGCTAAGACACATAACTTATTTTTGCAGAAATCTTGAGCTTGGATGTTCTTTGTTTGATCGTTCATAATTAACGACTAATCCACAACGATGTCGTTAGACATGAGGTATAAGCTCAGGCGGGCAATGACATGTGCAGGAATGTACCACACAGGAAATACCGTGTCGTGAGTAGGGTTCAGACCAGATTCCTCATAATTACGAGATCATTCTGTGCTTCGTTGCTGCACCATCTGGTTCCGTAGTTTGGGCGTCATCACATCATACACGTATGCACATGTCTTTCATCCAGCATGTAGACCACGTCGTACCAAGTGAAGCTCATTACATTCATCTCCAGTCGGTCTCTTGACGTGATAGCAATTCTTTCCTTTTAGCTGTATGGAGGAATTTGAGTTCATATAACTAGGGACTGTGAGTCGACTGTTCGTATGTCGCACTTATTTTGAGTAAAGCTTTTAATGAACCAGTGCTCTAACGTGCGAGACAGGCGATCGAATCCAAATGGCGGATTAACGACCGTTGGCTGGTACCTTGGCTGGCCGGAGCGTGGTTTTTAGGCGGTTTCCACGCTCGTTTAGGCAAGTGCTTGGCTGGTCCCCAAATTCTGCTTCAGAGAATACGGTACACAGACAGTTGCAATGCGATTCACAGACAGGTGGCGTACACGACTTCCCTCCCTTAGGTTACCTTAGCGACTGGGATGTCAGGGAGGGCATACGGCCACGAGGCTAAATAATAAAATTAAAAGTTTTCCAAATCCCGATAAAAGTGGATAAGCCGGCCGGTGTGGCCGAGCAGTTCTAGGGGCTTCAGCCTGGAACCGCGCGACCGCTACGGTCGCAGGTTCGAATCTTGCCTAGGGCATGGATGTGTGTGATGTCCTTAGGTTAGTTAGGTTTAAGTAGTACTAAGTTCTAGGGGACTGATGACCTCAGTTGTTAAGTCCCATAGAGCTCAGAACCGTTTGAACCATTTTTAAAAGTGGATACCGTACTAGACGGGATAAACTACACAGGAGAGAAAGGAAGATTGTCGAATAACAAAGAGGCTAGAGAAACCACAGTGATACAGAGAGAAACAATGAACTACGATGCAGTTTCTATTACTCGTCTGGAAACTACAGCCACACAAATCGCGTGTTCCTTCGAAAGATAGTGAATTGCAAAATGCTGTGAAAAAGTTTTGATTGACTTGCCACCTCAGGTATTCAATTTCCAACGATTAAAAATTACCTACATGCAAAAACAGATGTTAAATGATGAGATCTTAATTACATGTAAAATTCGCTATTGTCTAGGTGCGCAACAAATACGGAATCATAAGCTGATCGAGAAATACAATTCGAAATGTTCTGTGTTGATTTTAAACAAAAATGTTGGTTTATTTTCTACTGTTATTCTCTCCCTTGCTCTATAAGGGAAGAAAAGAAAGACGATTTAAAGTATCGTCGACGTCGAAGTCATTGGAGACGGAGCACGAGCTGACATTGGAAAACCATACAGACTGAGTCCTTGAAATGAAACACCCCATCATTCTTCTTAAGTGATTTAGAGAGATCACAGAAACCCTGCATGAGGATGGTCGGCCGGGGATTTGAATTCGAGTCCAGTGTGATGAACACTGCCTTAGTCACCTCGCTCGGTCCTTGCCCTACAAAATGGTTCAAATGGCTCTGAGCACCATGGGACTTAACATCTGAGGTCATCAGTCCCCAGAACTACTTAATAAACCTAACGAACCTAAGGACATTACACAGATCCATGCCCGAGGCAGGATTCGAATCTGCGACCGTAAGCAGCAACATTGTTCCGGACAAAAGCGCCCGGCCCTTGCCCTACAAAATTGTCTTTGGAGATAAGGGCAAATCTAGCAGATGCTTCAAGTGGGATAACGAGAAAGAGAGGACCAAGGTAACATCTGACACTATTCCTTGTGCAATGACAGAAAAAACTCACAACACCAAGAATAACTAACGTAGATCAATGAAATTTCGGGCATACGTTTGTCTAGGTTACCTATTTAAGTGTCTAACATTGAAAGATCACAGGTTAATGTAAGCGCGAGATAAGCCATTGCAAATGTGGAATGCTGCTACCTTAGTAATAGCTGTAACCGCCAAAATGTTGAATGCAAGCATGCTAACGTGCATGCATTATGTTGTAGAGGTGTCTGATGTCAGTTTGTGGGACGAAGTTACATGTCAGTTGCACTTGGCCTGTCAATACAAGGATAGTTAATACTGTTTGTGGATGACGCTGGAGTTGTCCTCCGATGTTGTCCCATATGTGCTCGACTGGAGACAGATCTGGCCATCGAGCAGGCCAAAGAAACACGCCGACACTCTATATAGCATGTCGGCTTACAACAGTTGTATGTGGCGAGCGTTATTCTGTTGGAAAACATCTCCTGAAATGTTGTTCATGAACGACAGCACAACAGGTCGAATCACGAGACTGAGGTTCAAATTTGCAACCAGGCTGCGTCAGATAACCACGAGAGCGCTCCCGCTAGCATACGAAGTTGCACCCCAGTCCGTAACTCCAGCTGCAGTTCCAGTGTGTCAGCACACAGACAGGTTGGTTGCAGGCCTTTAACTGGCCTCCTCCTAACCAACACACGACCACCACTGACACCGAGGCAGAACTAGCTTCCATCATCACAAAACACAACAGATCTTCGCCCTGCCCTCCGATGAGCTTTCGCTTGCCACCACTGGTGCCACAAAGTGGCAGTGGTTTGTGGTCAGCGGAATGCACTCTGTAGGGGGTCTGCCTCGGAGCTGTCCTTGAAGTAATGGATTTGTAACAGTTCGTTTGTGTCTATGCTGTCCAACTGCTGCTCAAATTGCTGCTGCAGATGCAGTACGATGCCCCAGACCCATAAGCCGAACACGACGCTCTCGGTAGTACTATGTAGATATGGGTCGTTAGGGAACTAACGGGTGCAAAGGAACAGTTCACCAAGATGAACTGAACGAGCGAGCGACGAATTCTAAGGAACGGTCTTTCATAGTTCACTTCGGTCGCGGCTTTCTACTTATAGTTCCCGGGAACGGGAAAAGGTCAGTCTCGTTGCCGAACGGCATGTCGGCCAGTCTCGTTCCAGCCTCGGTCCCGTTCCCGTCTGTCTCGGGCTCGGGCTGGCTCGGCCGGACTCGTCTTTCTCCGCGTGGCCACTCGTCGCAGTTCCAATGCCGACTGCTCGTAGTTACTTCAGTATCGAGTTGTTCGCTTCGCACGCCCATTCTAGATCTGTTTCAAACCATTTTTGAACTATGAACCTCTGGTTCTTTTCGTATTCTATTCAGCGTCCATGGCATGTAATTAAAATGTATTTTAGAATTACGTAAACTACATAAAAATTACGTGGTATATAATACATACATCTTTTCAGGTAACAATACGGCGTATCAGCTTACTTCACTATTTCGATAAACAGCAGAAGAAATACTTGTAAAAAGGCAAGATTTTTTTGTAATTACACATGCAAAGGACGTCAGCAGGGCACACACGAGTGGCCATTTTCCGTCTTTTTTTTTTTATTCAAAGTAAAAGAGCATGTTCATTGTTATGGAAGGCAGACCGTCTTACAACTGAATGAAGCCCGTGCTTCGTAATCGAGTGTATGGTGTCACATTTTGTAAAGAGAATATGATAACTCCTACAATATTATTTCAGTGGTACAGGACGGCGCACGAAAAATCGGCCCCGAGTACTAGACTGCTCATTGTCGCTTACCAGTCGTCACCTCTTGTTTCGAAGTTGTTTGCATTTGCTTCTATGTTATTTCTTCGCTGCCTAATTATTACATGTTTATCTATTCTGCTCTTAGCGGTCAACAAATCGTGCTAAATTGGCGAGCAGTCTGTACTCGGGGCTGGTTTTTCGTCCGCCACGTTATATTACTTCACTGCGATCGGCCACATAACGCTACAGTTGGGTAAACGAGATATTTACAGAATCACGAAAATTACAAGTGTGTGAGAGTTCTGTTACGAATAAAAACTCTACTCCAGGGGGAAGGCAAGTGCCCCCTCTTTGCGCCTTCCATCTTCAGTCACCTACGCTACAAATTTTCAATTTTTCATAAGGAGCAGATACGAAGTACAATGAACGTTTCCCAAAAATAGCGATCACCAGTGAACTAGTTCCCAAGGATGAACGAGTTCGCCCATCCCTAGTACCATGTAGTCGACCAGGGCCCGGTCTCCTTGCGGCCGTACAATGTCGTGACCGCCGCCGCCAGCAATCATGTAGAGTCGCCACATTCCTGCCAAGTCTTCCTGCGATATCACGGAAGGAACATCCAGCTTCTCGTGGCCTCATTACACGACCTCGCTCAAATCCAGTCAGGTGCTGATAATGGCAAACTATTTTACATTCCGGGCAACCGCAGCTGTTGAAAGGCATGGTGTCAGGAAGAACTCTGCTCAGCTGATAAAATTTTTGTTTATTAAAACACAATCGGTTTCGCGGTCTAAAGTCGCATCATCAGGTGCAACAACGTTAAAAGATTATAGATATATCCATTGCTCCAATTTGAAATTTACTATACAAACCGGCCGTGTTTTAATAAACAACAATTTACCACCTGTTATGGCTCTGAGCACTACGGGACTTAACATCTGAGGTCATCAGTCCCCTAGAACTTAGAACTACTTAAACCTAGCTAAACTAAGGACATCACACACATCCATGCCCGAGGCAGGATTCGAACCTGCGACCGTAGCGGTCGCGCGGTTCCAGACTGAAGCGCCTAGAACCGTTCGGCCACAATGGCCGGCCCACCTGTTAGCGGAGTTCTTTGTAACATCATGCTGATAATGCATCATGTTGATAATGGAGTCTTTGTCGTCTTAAAGGCATTCTTCACTAACATCAACTCACGACTTAAAATCTCACAGGTAACTAATTCTCACGGTCGTTAAAAGTCCGCCCCCGATAGCTGAATGGTCAGCGCGAAAGAATGTCAGTCCTTAGGGCCCGAGTTCGATTCCCAGCTGGACTGGAGATTTTCTCCGCTCGGGGACTGGGTGTTGTGTTGTCCTAATCATCACCATTTCATCCCCATCGACGCGGAAGTGGCGTCAAATCGAAAGCCTTGCACCCGGCGAACGGTCTACCCGACGGGAGGCCCTAGTCACACGACATTTACATTTACGGTCGTTACAGAATGTATTTAAAGCAAACCTTACGGGAGTCCTCATACTGACGCTATTAGCGGCACTCTTATGCGATTGGTTCGAAATCTGGATGGACGTCATCTTTCAGACAGAGAGACTTTCGCTTATGTCGCAGAACTCCATCTGTGAGTTCGATTTTTCCGTCATTGTAGGTCCTGGCAAGAGCTGCGACAAATTCCTGAAGCGTTAAGGTATCCACACGGATCAGCATACACTTTTAATGAGCGCAACACATTTCGGGAAGAGTTAAAAACTGAACTGTATACCTCTGTGAGAACGCTGAAGTAGTCTTCCGTTCAGCTGGAGCAGGACGGGGAAACTAGACAGAAAGCGACCGGTCGTCGCTTGGGGCTGACAGCGTCTCGCAGCCCTCCTCGAGCAAATCCAAGCTGTCCCGTTGCCGGTATCGACCTGGCAGGATACAGGGTGCCGCAGAAATAACACTCTACTCGAGGGGTCACGATCAGGCGGACAACAAAAGTGAACGAAGGAAATTTTCCAGTTACAGCAAGTATAGCATTTTTCGATCTGCTTTATAGTTAAAACTGCTTAAGTAGCTTTTATACATAATATAGTGTGTCTGAAATAATGTTTTAATAGCTTTTTACTCAGCCTGCGATATGTAAAATTAACCTTTTCTGATGTTTTGTCCCGTGACAAATCGTCTGCACATCAAAGTTTCCGTTCCGCTGTTGGGATAGTACTCAGGAGCAAAATCCAGGGTGTTACAAAAAGGTACGGCCAAACTATCAGGAAACATTCCTCACACACAAAGAAAGAAAATATGTTATGTGGACATGTGTCCGGAAACGGTTACTTTCCATGTTAGAGCTCATTTTATTACTTCTCTTCAAATCACATTAATCATGGAATGGAAACACACAGCAACAGAATGTACCAGCGTGACTTCACTTTGTTACACGAAATGTTCAAAATGTCCTCCGTTAGCGAGGATACATGCATCCACACTCAGTCGCATGGAATCCCTGATGCGCTGATGCAGTCATGGAGAATGGCGTATTGTATCACAGTCGTCCACAATACGAGCACGAAGTCTCTACATTTGGTACCGGGGTTACGTAGACAAGAGCTTTCAAACGCCCCAATAAATAAAAGTCAAGAGGGTTGAGGTCAGGAGAGCGTGGAGGCCATGGAATTGGTCCGCCTCTACCAATCCATCGGTCACCAAATCTGTTGTTGAGAAGCGTACGAACACTTCGACTGAAATGTGCAGGAGCTCCATCGTGCGTAAACCACATGTTGTGTCGTACTTGTAAAGGCACATGTTCTAGCAGCACAGGTAGATTATCCCGTATGAAATCATGATAACGTGGTCCATTGAGCGTAGGTGGAAGGTAGATTATCCCGTATGAAATCATGATAACGTGCTCCATTGAGCGTAGGTGGAAGAACATGGGGCACAATCAAGACATCACCAACAATGCCTGCCCAAACGTTCACAGAAAATCTGTGTTGTTGACGTGATTGCACAATTGCTTGCGGATTCTCGTCACACACACGTGTTGATTGTGAAAATTTACAATTTTATCACGTTGGAATGACGAAACTAAAATGAGCTCTAACATGGAAATTAAGCGTTTCCGGACACATGTCCACATAACATCTTTTCTTTATTTGTGTGCGAGGAATGTTTGCTGAAAGTTTGGCCGTACCTTCTTGTAACACCCTGTATGAGGCACTTAAGAAGGTGCTTTAGAAAAATATCTAATTACAGGGGTCAAAACCTAGAGATTCAGAAATTTTGAAGAACGACGCTTGACAACAGCTGACAAGATTTGAGAGTAGTACAGAATTTCTGTCTGTCTCGTTCAATTCTACTACATAATATGGAAGTTATCCTTGGAGTACAGAGTTATTACAGTAATTCATCCGGTACAAGAAACTCGAAGTGCAGGTTATGTAAGTAGTCTCGATGTCAGCAAACTTCTGCTGGCCGATGTGTTCGGCAAAGCGCTTCCGCTCTGGTTGGGCGAGGTCGAAGCCTGAATACCTCACGTCGTGAAACGTCGCCAAGTCACGACAGGCAAACAAACATCCAGCCGCGCCATGCCCGCCGCGTGCTACACGCAGCACTACTGGAAACAACGTGTTGTGACGCCGCTAAGTGGCGCTCAATGGGCAGGTAAAGCGCAGTGATACCATGGTCGTGACATGACGGCTGATCTAGCTTACATTGCTACAAATATCAGAGGTGTGCTAAATGGCGGTACACAGGGATCTCAAAACGCTGCAGAGTACTCTGTAGTTGGCGATGACCATCATCACATTAGAGAACCTTCAGGTGAACCAAATACGTGTGGTAGCTTGAATGAAGCCTGACAAACTCCATGATGAGACTTCACGCACAAAGTGATTGATTCCTAAGGAGCCAAATACTCGCCTTTTCAAGTAAAAGAGCTAGCGCCACAATTACTAGACAGTTATTCGTAGATCGCAATAACATATTTCATTTTCCACAGGCAACAATAAAAAGTAATTCTGCCAGTCAAATGTTTCCGAATAATCTCTCCTTTACGTGATATAATAAAATATTTGACGTTAAAGCAGCATAAAGACAGACAGACCTAAGAAGTTAACGTACAGTTATGTAAGTGGATGACATTCGCAGCTCAAAGAAAAAAGCAAACACAACATAAACAGCAGAAAACAAATTGGTCGTTCGGACTGAGGTGACCTACTGTGACACAAACAATGGATGCCCTAAGAGTCTGTGCCGTGATCGTCGAAAATCTATTTCAACTGGCTGTAAATTATGAGATTGTTTCCCATTCAGAAAAAAGATGAATAACCATAGATTATTGATCCCTCGCAAAATTTTCAATTCCAGTTGGCACCAATTCGCGATTCCCGGCAATTTGGTATTGTCAGCAGAGGGTGTAAAACCGGAAATTTTCTATTCATTTTGTATGTGACATACCACTGGTGACCTTACAATTGTAATTAGCTAGTCCATAAACAATAAATTACGACTTCCTTTGAATAAAATATAGAGTAGTTAAACTTACTATGGTTTAGTAACAAAGTAACAACTTCCCCTCGTTTGTGTTCTAGGGATAAATCAGTTGCCTAGCGTACATGATTTTAACTTCTTTCATGGCTAACATTCAAGCAATTACATGCTATTTGAGAATGAAAACGCTACGGGTCACTTTTATAGCATTAACTTTCCTACGAGTTCGAATAACTATTAGATCTTCAATGACAATTATGTGGCGTTGTACGTCTGTTGGATCACAGGGCTTACTTCTGCAGCTTTCACGAAAACTATGTATTATAAAGAATGAAAGCCCCGAGTTATGAAAAAATGATCAAAAATCATGAAAAAGTTTAGAATGCTGCTTACATTTAATACGTTTGCACATTTCAAGTCCTCAGAACCAGACATACCCCATTACACCTACTCTACGTAACTGGAATTCGCAAAATACAAAAGCTAGTGCACAGCAAATTCGCGTTCCAGCAGTTATAAAATACTTCATTACTGCCACTGATGACGCAGACATAATTCTTCGAAACATCTTTGGCAGTAAACGATTACAAAAATGGCACGTAGATTATCTATTACGAAATGTGCTTTATCTACAGTTACAGGCTCTCAGACATCTACGACACAAATGAAAGTCAACAACTGCATAAACTGAAAATTAGCCAAAGGTCTGTATTAATTACTTTCCTCAAAACCTATAGTACCGCTCTTACCTTAAATACGCACGACTCAACGTGTGAACCTCAGAGTTAAAGTGGAACGTCGCAAGCCAATAAACGCAGTAGCAGCATGCAACACTACATGATGCACACTGCTGTTGGAACTGCGGCGTAAGACCGCAAGGTTACGGACTGAAAGTGAGGCTGTTCCAATGTCGTCAGCAACAGCGAGGATTCCCAGGACGGGGAACAGGTGCGTCGTCACACGGAAGAGTAGCGAAGTGGCTAGAGGGAGAACACGGCAGTCGGAGACAGCAAACTTCCGAGTAGCCTTGTCTTAGGACAACGAAGTGTTCTACAATGTGTTCCACCTCGTCACGCCGCTTCTTTACGAGTTGAGATCAGGGTGGGAAAATATCATTTCTTCCGCAAATGACAGGGAGACTAAACATGTCGTCAAATTTCGGAAACCACACAGTTCTGGTCAGTAAAATTCGACGAGCTGCAAATAGAACGAATGTTTCAATTACAACGCTAAGCAAATGTGTAAACAGAGATGGAAGCCTTGACAAAGTGTGTGGTGGTCAGTATTTCTTGGTGGTTGTTGGTTGGTTGGTTGGTTGTTGATTTATTTATTTGGAGGAGGGGACCAAACACGGAGGTCATCGGTCGCAGCAGATTAGGAAAGGATGGGGCAGTCGACCGTGCCCTTCCAAAGGAATCATACCGGCATTTGCCTGGAGCGATTTAGGGAAATCACGGAAAATCTTTTGACCGTCGTCCTCCAGAATGGGGTATTTCTTGTTTTACTGTGTACTAAGGTGTCGTACTGTTCCACTAGCGGATACAGCATGTGGAAGAATGACTATTTACATTTCTTCATTTCAGTTTTCATTAGTTGTAATTTTGTTTTAATTGTTTCTGCTAAACGAGACGAAAAATAGTTAGGACTCAGCCCAGAAAACTGGTTCTTAGCATTTTCTTGAACTTCTGCGGAATTTTGCGTCATTCTCCTATTTTATATTAACGATATTGAGGTTCCACCTGCGTGAAATTGAATAAACGCAACTGACGTTTGTCCACATGCTTTTGGCCTCCATTTATTTGAAACTTCTCCAAGGGCCTGAATTGTATACATATTTTCACTAACATGAAAATCTAAAATAACTGTCCGTAAAAAACGAAAATGTAAGATCTCAAAAGGTAGTAAACCCCGCTGTTAATCACCAGCTATACCTTTAACTTACGTATTCTGACATACTTTTGGGCTATAAACGGTCAGATTTAATAATTTAAAAATGTTGTACGTAAGTAAATACGCTTATATCTTTCAGGTCGTTGAAGACGCTCCAATCAAATCGAGACCGAGCATATTTGTCTGGCTGCACAAAGATTTAATCTCAAAATCATTAAGATAACTAGCAACTAGGGATAGGTAACTCAACATGATTTAAGACACATTTCTTCCAGTTTAGATTAAAAAGACTTTTTGCTACACTCTTTCGTCAGTAACACAAGTCTTTGGACATACACATCGCTCATTTTTGTACAAAATCAGTTATTCATTAGTCCAACTTCAATGCGAGCAACGTTCTGCTTTAGACCCTACAATTTACTGCATTGCACGGAAATTATTTCGTAGACGACATGCAGCTTTTCACTAAATTGCGAATGGATTGGATTTTGCCATTTGTTTCACTTACAAATTCCCGCATGGTTATTTCTATTTTAAATCTCTGTCCTGTGCCGACACTAAAGTATATGCTTGCCAGAGGCTATCAGTACATTTTCAGCTCGTTGTTGGCAAGGAATTACAGCTGTTACAGCATGGTAGTTGACACAGAGGTAGCAACTGAATGCAACACAGTTGGCAGCTCGCCCACAATGAAGCAAACCTTTTCAGTGCAAGAGCACTTTATCTTCTTCAAGCTACGCCTCGCACCAACAACAGAACAGGCATCCGAGGTCAGTCCTGGCGGTGTCTTTGCGCCATTACGACGCATGCGTTGGACAAACCCATATTCAGTCTCAAGTAATTCCGGGTTGCACCGCTAAAACACAAGTAACAAAGATACAGCTGCGGAAGTTCCTTTCAGCACAACACACTGAGGCCGGCTTCTACACACAAGACGAGAAGTGGGTGTGATAAACAGAAAACAGACTGCACACTTTCGTGCGACGGCCGGCCGTTGTGACCGAGCGATTCTAGGCGCTTCAGTTTGGAACCGCGCGACCGCTACGGTCGCAGGTTCGAATCCTGCTTCGACCGTGGATGTGTTTGATGTCTTTAGGTTAGTTAGATTTAAGTAGTCCTAAGTTCTAGGGGACTGATGACCTCCGATGTTAAGTCCCATAGTGCTCAGAGCCATGTGAACCATTTTTTCGTGTGACGCCTGATGTAGCACACAGTATTCAATAGTCTGGGCAGAAAGCTCCCAACCACCTCACGCTGAAAAATTTCTGGTTGTAGGGATGACGAATTAACATTAGCATTACGTGCATAATGCTGCCGTAGCTATCTTTAACATATCTTTTCTTGTGTCTAACAGTTTTCGTTGCACGAAATAACAAATGTCGAGAAAGAAGTTAGAAGTGGAATGTAACGCTCGTTGGAACAGAATGCAGGAACGGCCCTTTCCTGGAACGTAGCCGACATTCGCTTGCAGTGATTCACGAAGAACCACTGAAATACAGGGTAGTTATAATTAAACTTTCGCTACTTGAACCTGTGTAGACGGAAAAGCATTTAACGTGTGCCTATCCAGAAATGAAGTTCAGACTGTGCGTTGCAGGCCTTGCGTTGTTATTAATGTTAGTGTCATGAATTCCCGTTAGGTGCCGGTGCTGGTATGGCGACGTAGGGTTGAAACACAAGCATCAGTGTGCATTAAAGTTGTAGTCAGTCGACATGGGTCTGGACACGGTGAGCAGGGCTTTACTCGCAAAGCTGTTTTATCAAAACAAAAGCAACAGTGCCGCTGTATCGACCCATTAAACGGATACGGAGAGGTCCTCCTTCCGCACCAGCGTTGAGGAACATGATTCGGAAGTTGGAGTTACCTAGTAATTTGGGAGAAGCCGACGGGCAGTTGCACTACAAACAGTTGAAGAAGTTATTGTTGCCGTGGCTGAGAATGCTGAACGCAGAGTGCGATCTTCAAACACTGCACGAGCTGTCACAACAACTCAACATTCCGTGGTCCACCGTTCGAATGGTGCCGCGAACAATTGTGAAATGGCAATCTATAGTGCTGTTTCAGGCTGTAGTAGATGTAGATGTTCGTCACGGTAAGTAACGATTGTAACCTGGAACGTAAAATTGTATGCAATTAACGAATGTTACCCTCTCATGTTGAAATTAAAATGTGTTTCTTTCATTGGTTTATTCGTTATTTCCCTTCCAGATGTCCTTACAAATAGCCGGCCGGTTGGCGGAGCGGCTCTAGGCGCTTCAGTGTGGAACCGGGTGACCGCTACGATCGCAGGTTCTAATCCTGCCTCGGGCATGGATGTGTGTGATGTTCTTAGGTTAGTTAGGTTTAATTAGTTCTAAGTTCTAGGCAACTGATGACCTCAGAAGTTAAGTCGCATGGTGCTCAGAGCCATTTGAACCATTTCTTCCTTACAAATGTTTCCACGAAGTTTCATAACCCTATGATGACTCGTTTTTCACGGGTGTCCTGTCAAGTAGCGAAAGTTTAATTATATGAAGTGGAATGACCACATAAGCTTAGTCATGCATAAGACAGGTGGTAGACTTCGGTTCACTGGTAGGCCGCTGTAAATATGCAGTCGTCTACAAATCACTCGTGTCCCACTTTTTCTATTTCTCAAGTGTGTGGGACCCATACCAAATAAAACTAACAAAGTATGTAAAGTATGCAAAGAATGGCGGCACGAATAGTCGCAACTGTGACCCGCGGGAGAGCGTCATCGAAATGTTAAAACGTGAAATGTCAGGCGCTTGACGATAGACTTCAACGAACACGAGAAAGTCTACTTACAAAGTTTCAAGAACCTTCATCTTCCTACGTATCGCTCCGTTAGGGAGCGTGAGCACAACATTACACTAATTACAGCACAGATGAACTTAATAAGTCATTTTTACCGCGCTTCATAAACATCTGGAACGAGAAGAAAACCTACCATGTTGTAGAATGCTAAATTTCATTTGTCATTCAGTTCGTATTAGTTTGCAGGATGTAGAAAAGACTTGTGCCAGCATGGCTGGACAGCGCCTCCAGTTCCGTCGACGTCCAGGTCACCACAGTCGGAGAGCCGCTTCAGTTGGTGGCGGACAGGACAAGACAAGGCCTTTAACCACTAATGTGGGGACCTGTAGTGATTTAGGGGTGGCTGGACTGGGATTTAATCCCATACGAACGAACACGAGTCTCCGAAAATGTGCCAACTCTCTCGATGCGACGTTTTTCCAGCTTGACCAACAGTGATAGCGAATCCAAAAGAAACTAGTCTACAGTGGCCTGAAACAAGGTGCAACTTCTCACTTCTGTTATCTTTCAAATTGGTATACCTTCACAGCTCAGAGGAGAGAAACTGTATGCATGTGTGGACTCCTAAGCGAGATAGTACGGTACAGAAGTTCTAGCAGGACATCACAGACACTGACGGACGAGCCAATGTGCCCTTGACAAGTCGACATGTAGCACACACACGACTGGTGGTGACGCAAACTCCACTGAAGGCGACACGTATCGGCAGGCGTGCAGCGCCGCGCTGTGCTAATTTGGAAGCAGCCGTCCTCGTCCACGGCAGCAGCGCGGCCAGCAAGTCAATGAGCAGAGCAGTAGCGGCAGCAGGAGGGCACGTACCGAGGCTGGCACGCACGTGCTGCGCAGGCGGCGGTCGCTCGCGGACTGGCGAGCCGGGCCCTGCCCGCTGGCACACTTTGCGCGGCTGCCGGCGTGGAGGGGGCAGCGGCCGGTGGTGGGGACGGGAGCCGCGGGGGAGGGGAGGCGTCGCGACGCCGGCCGCGCGTGGGCGCGCCTGGCCGCAACGCCCACACGGCGCCGTATCGCTCGGGTCGCCTCCAGTGACGCCGGCGCCATTCATGCCCAGCGGGGCAGCGCTACAAAAATCCGCCGCCGGACTGTCCTTTATCATACATCCGGAACAGACAAATGAATAAACCCGCGTAACACGTTCACGTCGGCGTGGACCACTGACGGCTCACCCTCGGCTCTACCAGTTACGCTCCCAGCTATACATTAACGTATGATGTATGACCTACCAGCCAGGCCCACCCAATAGCTGTGAATAAAATTTTGTGTGACCCTTCAACAAGAGCTTTCTGTACAAATGAGACAATACACAATTTGCGATTCATTTATTATAACATTATATTGTGCGATCTCTCTTTGCTTTAAAATAATGTTTTCAACAAAAGGACAATACAGGATGTTCCAAAAAGAATGACCTGATTTTAAATAGTGCTTCAGTGCGACGAGAGGAAATTATGCCTCTTAACAGTTATAAACATTATCTATCCGACATATGAAAAAACAGTGAAATAAATGTTAATTATTTATATAATATTTTATGATGTGATTGGACATATCGATGTGTCTCATACAAAGACAATGATAATTGTAAATTCCTTTGATGATCGGCGTTTGTCTTCTTTTGTTTTTACGTTTTGTTGCTTGGCTTTTGTAAGTTGCGGACGCATATCAAACTGAGGTCTGTTAAGAAATTGTAATTATGTATGTAAGTAAAATGAACAACTGATAGTTGTCAATACTAAAATTAAGTCTACAACCACAGAAAACACAAGGTCCGTCGACAAGTGCAGTAGCAGCAACACTCTTAACTGGTATGCGGTTCTTCTTGTCTCCAGATGTTGTAGCGAACTCTATGTTTTCGATCGTTTTATACACTGTCTGTTTAGAACGGCGATGAATTCTCCTTCTTACAGGAGAATTCTCCTCCTTACATGAGAATTCGTTGCCGTTCTAAACAGACAGTGTATAAAACCATCGAGAACATCGAGTTCGCTACAACATCTGGAGACAAGAAGAACCGCATACCAGTTAAGATTGTTGCTGCTACTGCACTTGTTGACGGACCTTGTGTTTTCTGTGGTTGTAGACTTAATTTTAGCATTGACATTAATGATACTTTTGATCATGGTAATGGTTGGCTCACTGTACTGTAGCCATTGTACGTGGAGGTACAGGAGTACCTACTGTTCCTGGACTTGAAAGTTTTGTTGATAGAGGCATTATTGTCTATCGTACTTTCCATATGGCAGAACTTGCAAATAAAGACTTAAGTAAATCTGTTTATGTGTCTCCTTCTGCATGGTCGCGTAACTTTAAACTCGCGAAATTGAAGTAGATGATTGGAATCGTTGCTTTTGCACAGGCCTGCTGCAGCATCCAAACTGCTGTCGAGATTGTACTATTGTAGAAACTGAAGATCCATGTAATTTGCCAGCTGAAGATGGGTGCAAACCAGAAATGCATATTGGCATAAATAAAACGCATTAAAAAGTGGCTGGTTGCTGTGTTTTTACAGTGAAATATAATTATTTGTTAATTATTACTAGAGAATAGAGTTCATTATTATTATAAATATGAGTGAATAATTATTTGTAACCCTAATTCCTTTCTCAGGAAGCATTATCTGTGTTAATTATTTCTTTCCGTTGCAAGGAGCGCAGCCACTGATGATAGCGATTTGTATCGCGTTTTTGTCTGTGTTTTCCTTAGAAAAAAATCAAATGTTTGCTTGATGAAGTCTAAATAGTGCACAATACGACAGTAAAGTTTAATAAACATTTCAAATACTTATCCTATTTGGTCTAACAATAGAAAGTCTCTATCAATTGTCTGCCGCCATCTTAACAATTATCTCAGCGGCAAATTCAAATTACGCAACTCTGTAGACATAAATGCCGAAGGTAATAAAAATGTGTAAAAATAAATGTGCACCGCTGGTCCTGAACTCATTTCAATGAAAATAATTCGATCAGATTGGTTCCTTAAAACCAATGCTCATAGCACGATCCTTATAACGAACTTTTCTAGCTGATGTATGGAGCCGAAATTAATTATGCACGAGTTGCGAAGAATATTGTTTCAGGAAACATACGTCAGTGTTGTGCGCGGCTGATATTCGGTGGTTTTAATGATCATTTTACTGAAGATAACTGTTTCCTTCATAATCAAGAGTTGTATAGAATCTGTTGTTTGAACTGTGATTTAGTGACACTTACACAATTTACAGACAACACTTTAAAACAACGTTAACTTGGAGTTCTTTAGCAACTTGATCAAATCTTTAGCCGGGAGAAAAATTATTTAGTAATTACTCAATGTAATAAAATAAGATTATCATATTCATTTAGAAATTAGTTAAATACCAAACCACTGAATAACACAGCAAACACCACATTACGCTCCCAGCTATACATTAATGTATGATGTATGACGCATCAGCCAGGCTCACCCAATAGCTGTGAATAACATTTTGTATGACACTTCAACAAGAGCTTTGTGTACAAATGAGACAATCCACAGTTTGCGATTCATTTATTATAACATTATTTTATTCGCTCTCTCTTTGCTTTAAAATAATGGACTTTCTCAACAAAAGGACAATACAGAGTGTCCAAAAAGAATGCCCCGATTTTAAATAGAATTATTTATTAGGAAGAAGGGCTTAACACCAACAAATTGCGTACTAAATTACTCACAAAAGACAGAAATTTATAAAAATCGATCATAAGTGTTCAATATGTCCTCCATTGGCTGCACGGACGACATCTAGCCGATAGCCGAATTCATCCCAAACTGAGCGTAAGGTGTCTTCTGTCACTGAAGCTACAGTAGCTGATATTCTGGTTTTTAGTTCATCAATGTCACGAGGTAAGGGAGGAACGTAAACCCATTGTTTAACATATCCCCACAGGAGGAAATCACATAGTGTTAAGTCAGGAGAACTAGGAGGCCAAGAGTGTAAGTATACGTTTACACTGCCTGCGATGCGATGCGACGCGACGCGAAGGCATAATGGCCAAAGCGATGCAATGCGATGGAGCGTTCACATTGCACACGATACAGCGCGCGCGCGCGATCTGGCCAGCAATTGAGCAGTCTCGGCACGATGTCGTGTTTCCTCGACTCAGTAAATTCTTTTTTATTAGAAACCAGTGCACTGAGAGTTCAACGCAGTCGTGAATGGGTGCATGAAATCAATAAGGAGAGGTGGGCTTTAGGAGAATTTCATCACTTGTACAGTGACTTGAGAAAAGATGAGGATAAATTTCGGAGTTATTTCAGAATGAGTACAGAGACATTTGATTATATAGTGTAGTCTGTTTCAAATAGATTATAGAAGCAAAACACAAACACACATATGATTATATACTGTCGTCTGTTTCAAATAGATTATAGAAGCAAAACACAAATTTCAGAATGGCTATTACCCCTGAAGAGAAAGTTATGATCACCATCAGGTTTAAGTACAATATTAAGTTTACAGCAATCATTTTATTATGAAAAATTTACAAATTGTGATAGATTCAAACTTTCTTTTAATAAATTTTGACATAGTTGACAATGAGAAGTAAAATACATCACAGTTCACTCACTTAAGTATCAAAGTTTTTTGAATCTTGGTGGCTTGAAATAACAATGTCATCAGGTTGAATTTCAGAAATGACTATTTCATTCTGCGGATTTCCATCAATTACGATTTCAACTGGATTTTCAGGTGCATAGAGTGACATCAACGAATGTGCAGTGGAAGTGGTTGATTGTTCCAATTCTTCCAAAAGAACCTGCTGAATTTTTACCCTGGCTCTCAACTGAGCTGCTGGTGATAGTTTTCGCATTGCTGGTAGCAAACTCACTACAAAATGATAGCTGTCATCTTGCGTTTCTAATTTCGACATTTGTTGCTCAATTAGCTTCAACTTTTGCTTCTCTATATTTAGCAACCCAGAGTTTGTCGATTTCTTGGATCTCTTGTTTTGGTTTGTGTGTAGGGTGGGTGAGAGAGGAGGCATCGAAACGCTACCCTCTGAACTTACAGACAGTCTTGAAGAGCTGGCTTGGTTGGTTTCATCAGGTGAAACACTCTCTATCTCTCTCCCTCTCTGTAAGAGCTGCTGAAAATGTTACGTCGTCGTGTTGCGATGCTGTTCTTTTAATGTGATGAACATTAGTCTTCGTCTTCCGTGGCGTCATTATGTCAGTCAGGAAGGTCATTAGCTCGTACCACGGCCAATTGGATTGCAAAGGCGGCATGCCACCTTCGTCTCCTGAACGTTCAGCACGAGTTTTTTTGAGTTCAGAGCGGAAAGTGTCACGTAGGTTCTTCCATGTATTCTTCAGTACCTCGCCTGAAAATATAGACGTGAAATTCCAAAATGACAGAGCAAACAGTAGTGCTTCAAGAAGGGCGAGGAGTGTCAGAGAGACCTTCAAAAACTATGTCAACAGTCATTAACGCAAATATATTTCATGTAGAAATTATCAAATACTGTAACTATTGTGAACGTCATTTCATTATCAAAATACTGTAATTGTATCTATACGCAATTAAAATTAGAAAATAAACGAAGTTTTTTGTGTTACTTATTTCTTGGAGTCTTGTAGCTATTTATTTTACTTTTTTGTACTTACTGTCTGTTCCATAATCTTCAGCTATTTCAATCCATGCTTGACGAACAAAATCCCTATTGTGATAATATTTATTTTTCTGGTCCCACAACACGGGGCGTTCCCGCACACTGTTAATTAGTGTTTCGATGTCCATTGCAAGCAAGCAATTATTTCAGACGCAAGCGCAAACAAGCAATCGCTCTAAACACTCGCGCGAAAAGCAAACTCCGCTGCGACTACGGCGGAGTCATCGCATCACATCGCTCGGCCCAGCCTGCAGTCTAAACGGGCACCGTTCTGTTGCCACCGTTTAACCAAGCCTGCCCATTGTCACGCGATTTCAGCGCCTCATCGCTCCGCTCGGCTCGGCATCGCATCGCATCGCGGGCAATGTAAATTTAGCCTAAACCCTGGTCTCGCAGTCCTGTGCGCTCTATCCAACGTTGAGTCATGTTGGCATTGAGGGAACAGCGCACGTTGTTGTGGCAGTGCGGTGGTGCTCCATCTTGCTGATAGGTAAAATTGTCATAGTCAAGTTGTGGGAATAACCAGTTCCATAGCATTGCAAGATATGATTGTCATTCCTCAAAAAAGTAGGGTCCATAAACCTCGCTTTGCGAAACAGCACAAAAAACATCCACTTTTGCTGAATCACTTTCGTGTTCAATTGTTTCATGAGGATTTTCGAGCCCCCATATACGCAGTTTATGACGGTGAACCTTACCGCTAATATTGCCTCATCGCTGAATCAACCGTAACATAAAGTGCCATCTTCCATGTCCACGCTCCAGGTCAGTGCTCGTAGCGACATCTAGCGGATTTTTTCTGAAACTTTACACCATGCCGATTACATCTAGCGCTGTTTCAGTTACCTAGTGCCATTTGTCTCAATATTATTAAACGTTAAAATCAGGTCATTCTTTATGGGACACCCTGTATATTAGCCTAGGGCGTCTGAATACCACCTTCGCCACACGGCGAGACACAGGAAAAGCAGCGCCGACAGATGCAGGAAACCAAGAATACGCGCGCCGTCCCCCAGCGCGAAACACAATTCTCAGCGCCGACGTGATTATGTTAGGATCTTTATTGCTTTCATGGGGCGCGAGGAACTGGGGGCGTCAGCTGTTAACTATCTCATTGCCCTTTCAAAACAGCACCAGAAAAGACTAACATTTAAATTTATACTCGATGATACAAAACGTTTCCCTTTCAGAAATGTTCTTATTAGGGACGGTCTGCGTTTTACACTCAGGTGGCAAAAGTCATGACATACCTCCTAATACCGTGTCGCACTTCCTTTTGACCGACGTAGTACTACAGCTCGACGTTGTAATACTGCAGAAATACTGAGTCTAAATTGATTGGCGACTCCTTGGAGTGTTCTGTGCACCACGACCAAATATTATATAGTATTTTTCGGTGACCGAAAATCGATTTTGCGGATAATAAAACAAAAAAGTACGACCAATGCTGATTCTCCTTCCGATCCTACTTCTAAATTGGTCCACAATTGCGAAAGTCTCGACCGTGCGATATTTTGTGCACGAACTGACCTCTCGGTTATGTCCCATAACGTCTCGATGGGATTCATGCCGGGCGATCTAGATGGCCAGATAATTCGCTCTAATTGTCCAGAATGCCCTTCAAACACATGGCGAAGAATTGTGGACTGGTGACATGGCGCATTGTCATCCATAAAAATTGTAAAATGACGTCCATTAAGGGCTGTAAACGGTCTCCAAGTAGCAGAATATACAGAGGACACAGTCCTATCCGTGTAAACAAAGCCCATACCATTATGGAGACACCCTAGCTTGTACAGTGCTTTGTTGACAACTTGGGTTCATAGCTTCGTGGCGTCTGCGCCATAGTCGAACCCTACCATCAGTTCCTGCCAACCGAAATTGGAACACTTGTGACCAGGCCACGGTTTCCCAGCCGTCTGGGGTCCAACCGACACGGTCACGATCACCAGAGGCGCCCTGCAGGCGATGTCCAGCTGTTAACAAAGGTAGTCGCGTCAGTCATCTGCTACCATATCCTATTAACGTAAATTTCACCGCACTGTCCAAACCGAGTATATCCTTCGTATGTACCACATTAATTTTTGCGGTATTTCATGCAGTGTTGCCTGTCTGTTAGCACTGACAACTCCACGCAAACGCCGCTGCTCTCGGTCGTTAAGTGAAGGTCGTCGGAAAATGTGTTCTCCACAGTAAGAGCTAATGCCTGAAATCTAGTATTCTCGGCACACTCTTGACACTGCAGATCTAGTAACATTGAATTCCATAACGGATTTCCGAAATGGAATGTATCATGCGTATAATTCCCACTACCATTCCGTGTTCAAAGTCTTATAATTCCCGTCGTGCGGCCATAATCAGGTCGGAAACATTTTCACATGAATCACCTGAGTGTAAATCACAGCCCCACCAATGAACTGCTATTTTATACCTAGTGTACGCGATACTACCTCCATCTGTATATGCGCATACCGCTATCCCACGACTTTTGTCAGTTCAATATCCTCTCTACTTCGGCCATAGTCACTTATTTTTATGTTCAGATCTCAGAACTCATCCCTTACTTAAAACATCATATTTCCGAGTCTAATTCCCTTTGCAGGTCTATTTCATTATTTTTGTTTTGTTCCGTTGGTGATCAACTTGATCTCTTTCCAAGACTATCTGCTCCGTTCAGCTGCTCGTTCAAGCCCTTTACTCTCTATCGCAGAATTACAAGGTCATTGGCAAACCTTGAAGTTTTTCTTTTCTCTAAACTTCAAGTCTCCCTCAACATTTCTCCTCTCTCCCTTTTACTGCATGTTCGATGTACAGCTGTATCGTTGTGCCTGTTAGTTACTTGCATGTTCCATAGATCTTTTGAACGATTCGTTTATCAAACAGATGTGGAACAAGTCAGTTTACAGGTACACATGCTATATAAATTGCTGAAGAATTTTTTTAGTCCTACTCATGCTGCTACACTTAAAAATCAATTTCTTTATACGGGTCACCAATTTTTAAATAGAAATTCGCTCATGGAATAGGTGGAGTTGTACAGGAGAAATGTTTGTAGGTTAGATTTAAAACTTGCTTTGCTATCTGACAGCCATATTACGGTATTAGGCAAATTATAAAAAAATGTTGCTGCATACTGAAATCCTTTCTGAGTCACTGAAGGCTGTAATAGTGAGTACGAAAGGACATTTTTCCTCTAGTGTTGCAGGTATGGAAATCAATATTCTTCTGAAATTGTGGTCGATTATTTACGAAGAAATTCATTAGTGACTATATGTCTTGGAAACCTGCAGTTAAAATACGCTACACCTTGAAGAAGTACTTACGTGACTATCGCATGTTAACACCACATATTAGTCTTGGTGTTCGCTTCTATGCAATCAGTTCCTTTTTTTTTAAGTGGTAAGTTACGCCAAAAGTTATTCCACAAGACACTGCTGAGTTGAAATATGCAGAATATGTCAGTAGATTGATTAGTTTGTTTCCAAGACTATCGTTTACGCGAAGAGCACACTTAGATCAGCTTAATTGTTTGAGAGAGTCAGCATTATGCATCTTCAAGTTTTCATCAGCACGTATTAAAAAAACTGGAGCGTTCTACCCTATTTGCTGACTTCTGTTCATGTTCTACAGCAATTGTTGGCATCACTATTTATTGAACAGTACTGAATGTACTGTGTCTTCTCAAAATTTAGGGACAGTCAATATTTAGAGAACCACTTAATAATATTCTCTGTAAAAACATTGTTAACATGCCCTTCTGTTGCTTTCTCTCTCATGGGATTTATTATATCACTAATTACGTCTGCAAGAGTATCACTAATTACGTCTGCAAGAGTATCAGTTCTGCTTGTTGAATGTTAAACGAAAGGTCATTCACATATACAAGGAATAGGAGTGGGCCCAAAATTGAACCCTGCGGGATTCGCTTTGTGATTTTTTTCCCCAGTCACTAAAATTTTCTAAATTTTCGACACTATCTGGATTATTCAGCACAAGTTCTTGCATTCCGTTTGTTAAGTATGATGCATATCAGCTGTGTGTAAAGCTGTTAATTCCACAAAATTTAAGTTTTTCTAAGAGTGTAATATGATCTACAAATAAAATACCTAGGAAAGACCGCAAAAGACACCAATTGAATATTTTATTTAAGGCTTTTAATATTTGGTGGCGGAATCTGTAAATAACATTCTCAGTAGAGCAACCCTTCGAATTCCAAACTGTGACAAGCTAAGTAAATTGTTTATACTTAAATGTGAGACTCCTCTTGGGTACATTATCTTTTTAAATATTTCGGAAAAAGAAGGTAGTAAGGAAACTGGATGCTAATTATTTTAGACTTCCTTGTCACCCTTCTTATGTAGAGGCTTAACAACTACGTATTTTAACCTGCCTGGAAAAATATCCATGTGCCAGTGATGCATTACATGTGTTACTAAGGACAGACACTCCCTATTAAGTTAGAAGAACTTTTCAGAATTCTGTCTGGAGTCACATCAACATCATATGAGCCTTTGTTTTTTTAAGACTTCTTATAATTCTATCACTTTCAGTGAAGGGTGTTGGTATTACTTCAAGTTCCTTAAAGTTTTATGGAATATTTAGTGCCTCGCTACTGGAACTGAGCCACTTAATCCTACTGTTACTGCTAGATTTAGAAAGTGACTGTTAAAAGTGCTTGTAAATTATAAATTACTAATCACAACATTGTCATTTAGTTTAGCTATTATGTTCGCTGAACGGCTGTCCTGTCCCACGTTTGACAATATCCCACATAAAACAACATAGCCTGCACATCTTCTCAAAATTCATAATTTTCATTGGACATCATTATCCCATCTGTGGGAAAAGAAAATCTAGTGTTCATGATCCTTTATTTTTTCCTATCCTTGTGGTTGTGTGGTGAGACAGACACATAACCAGACACATAACACATCTATCACTTCAAAATTTTCACACCTTTTAGACATTAAACAAACTCATTTACTTTGCTTTTAAGCTCCCTAATGTCCTGGTGAAGATAATTTCACTTTTCTAGGAACTGTTAAATAAATTATGGTCTTATTCTGTTCTAACTTCTTTAAAAACCGTCTGTCTATAAGCAAACTGTAATTTAAAAATGAGCCTGTGTGACGCCAATAACCACAGGGATCTTGCTTTGTGAGCTTGTGCCCCCCTTACATTTGCTGTAAGATGCTCAGCTTTTCCGACCTCTCCCCTGCTATTCCAAATTGCGGCAATAGACACAGCACAAATATGAGACTTTGTTCGAGTCAAAAGCAATCCTCTCAGCCCTTTATTTACACGGCTGACAGTTGTGTTAGTCCAAGGCTGGACATGGCAGTGAAAGACCTCGACAAACCCCACACGAGTATATGCTGTTGCTGCACCTATTTCCTCCAGGTGATCTCCAACACCATACTTTTAAGATGCTGGCCAGGCTATTTCCTGCTACACCTACCGTAAGTACCTGATCCTCTTCATCGAAACCTCTGTACAAATACTCTCTGCTCACTGTCACCTGGCTAAGCTTGTGACCTGGTATTCTACACCTAGCTTTTTCAATAGTATTTGGCCTACCCTGCTCCTGTGACTGATACCTAGCATCAAGACTCTCTTCTTCTTAATTGACTTTTCTACAAACGTTGCCTTAAGGTTGTTCCTACGATCCTGCTGCGCCCTACTTTGCTCAAATACTGATAGTGGTTCATCTACTATTTCACGTTACAAATCAAACTAACTACTAACCGTAATTTAACATGTGGTTTCTGGGGTTTTCTCCCTTTACTTATTACTTACTATTTGTCACCTTTCTAAGCTCCTATTCCTCTTTCCCCATTCAATCTGTCTGATTTAAAATACGGAATTTCTAGTTTCGTCTGACGGAACTGCTCCATAATTCTCTTTTCTGTCTCCATGGGAGAGCATCATCTGAGGTTTTCCCCTATCAGTCACCCCGATGAAACACCGACTCGCAGTCTTGACAAGCTACTTTCATACTAATTAACCAAAAGCAACACCCGTATTTGTTACACATGACACTACTTTTCCTGCACTAACATATACTTAAACTGTAATATAGTAACAACTAGTGAGAACTTAAACTTTTGATGTGTTGAACAGCTGACTTATAGACACCGTGGCACATAAAAACATGGGAATGTAAACAACACACAAATGTTCGCTTGACGGAACTTTTAGGTAACAAAATACGACATGAGTGAAAACTAAATAGCACAATATTTTTAACAATAATCTTAAACAGAAACGATCAGGAAATAATGAGAAAATTGTGATGTATCCAAACAACACGTAACGACTAGAGAGCGGGCAGACGTTAACACGAGAACGGAGACATTCCACAGATATTCACTGAACATAAGTTTTAAATCACAGAATACACGACACGAATGAAAACTGCAGGAGCGCGATATTTTTTAACAACAGTATTAGACAGTATCTGGAAATTATGAAAAACAATGTATCCTAAAGAAAACGTAGCGTTCCTCAAACTGCCGGAGCTGCTGTCAGAGTGCTTGGAGAGCGGACTGCCACCTGTAACTCTAATATTCATGCCTGCCAATTTGGTAATGGAAGAAAGCGTCTGGGGCAAAAATTATAGAGGGAGACCAAGCAAGGGTGCCTGCAGAAATTTTCCCATAGCGAAGGGGGGAGGGAGGGGGGGGGGAGGCCGGCAGACAAATTCTGAAATTGCCGTTTGTTATATATATAGAAACAACTCTTACAAAAGATTCCTCTGAAAACACTGCAGTTTCCTGTCACTGTCATGTAGCATGGTACATTGTATAGGAACCAAGTGGCCCTCCTCTTAATTGGCAACACTTTTGAATGCGGTTAGCATACTCCTTACCAACTGTCCAGATAAGCATGAGGGATATTGTCCCATTCCTCCATAGCGGCGTCTACGCTGCCTTGTAAAGTCTCTAGTGGGCCAGGACAATTGCAAGGCGCTCGTTTTTACATGGTCCATGCATTCCCAGTGCAGTTATTATCTGAAGAATACGAGCGCCATTCCGTCCGACTGGTTCTATGCTCCACTAGGAAGGTACCCACAACACTGTGACGATGGGGGCGTGCATTGTCGTCCATCAGCGTAAATCCCGCTCCAATATGTTCCCCAACTGGAGCAACGGTGGGTGCAAGGATGTCGTCCCGATACTTCATACCATGTACTGGCACTGGAGACATCCTGCGGCCTCACAAAATTCCACACCAAAACGTATCTGAACCGCGATGAATAATACATGAGGAAGTAAAGTTAAAGTTTTTCTCGTTGAGTACACGAACGAATATCAGTGTTGTCAGAGTGAACATTAGTACGGGTGTCATCGGAAAAGAGCGTAGTGTCTCGGTACTGTCTAGTCCACAAATAGTGCTTTCGTGCCCACACGACACGGGCCCCTCTTCCAAACCGATTACATTCAAGTCTTGAGAGGTTTTCTGGCATGCAATCCCTGCTCATGGAACGTATTTCGTATGGTTTGTGTTGATACCTGCACTCCCGTAGCTATTTGGAACCGCAGCCACGTGCAAAGTGTTGGAAAAAGAGAACAAAAATATATGTATAACAAACTGAACAAAGAGGCAGTGAGCCGGCCGCTGTGGCCGAGTGGTGCTAGGCCCTTCAGTCCGGAACTGCGCTGCTGCTGCGATCGCAGGTTCGAATCCTGAGTCGGGCATGGATGTGTGTGATGTCCTTCGGTTAGTTAGGTTTAAGTAGTTTTAAGTCTAGGGGACTGGTGGCCTCAGATGTTAAGTCCCATAGTGGTTAGAGCCATTTCAACCAAAGAGGCAGTGACTTCGTGCTTCTCAAGTAGGGGGAAAGGACCACTGCTGGTAACGAACCAAAGTTACTCCAGTTTCTAGGCGCTTTTGGTTCCATGCGAGGTTAGAAGGTGCAACTTAGCCAATAGCCGCGCAGTAACCAGCATCCCAAGTACCCCACTAACAGTGTGGTCGTGAAGCACAGATATCTCTATTACTAAACGACTAAACCGAACGAGGTGGCGCAGTTGTTCTTACTCTGGACTCGCATTCGGGGGTGGGGGGGGGGGGAGGGGGGAGGGGGGGGGGACGGTCTCCCATGATTCCACTAAATCGCAAATGTCGGGATGGTTTCTTTCAAAAGGGAAGGCCGGTTTGCTTCCTTCCCCTGCTACATCATGACCTCGTTGACGACGGGGCATAAAACTGTAATCAATATGCCTACCTACTTACCTCCCCCCATGAACCATGGACCTTGCAGTTGGTGGGGAGGCTTGCGTGCATCAGCGATACAGATAGCCGTACCGTAGGTGCAACCACAACGGAGGGGTATCTGTTGAGAGACCAGACAAACGTGTGGTTCCTGAAGAGGGGTAGCAGCCTTTTCAGTAGTTGCAAGGGCAACAGTCTGGATGATTGACTGATCTGGCCTTGTAACACTAACCAAAACGGCCTTGCTGTGTTGGTACTGCGAACGGCTGAAAGCAAGGGGAAACTACAGCCGTAATTTTTCCCGAGGGCATGCAGCTTTACTGTATGATTAAATGATGATGGCGTCCTCTTGGGTAAAATATTCCGGAGGTAAAATAGACCCCCATTCGGATCTCCGGGCGGGGACTACTCAGGAGGATGTCGTTATCAGGAGAAAGAAAACTGGCGTTCTACGGATCGGAGCGTGGAATGTCAGATCCCTTAATCGGGCAGATAGGTTAGAAAATTTAAAAAGGGAAATGGATAGGTTAAAGTTACATATAGTGGGAATTAGTGAAGTTCGGTGGCAGGAGGAACAAGACTTCTGGTCAGGTGACTACAGGGTTATAAACACAAATCAAATAGGGGTAATGCAGGAGTAGGTTCAATAATGAATAGGAAAATAGGAATGCGGGTAAGCTACTACAAACAGCATAGTGAACGCATTATTGTGGCCAAGATAGATACGAAGCCCACACCTACTACAGTAGTACAAGTTTATATGCCAACTAGCTCTGCAGATGACGAAGAAATTGAAGAAATGTATGATGAAATAAAAGAAATTATTCAGATGGTGAAGGGAGATGAAAATTTAATAGTCATGGGTGACTGGAATTCGAGTGTAGGAAAAGGGAGAGAAGGAAACGTAGTACGGGGAATATGGATTGGGGCTAAGAAATGAAAGAGGAAGCCGCCTGGTAGAATTGCTAACACTTGGTTTCAGAATCATGAAAGGAGGTTGTATACATGGAAGAACCCTGGAGATACTAAAAGGTATCAGATAGATTATATAATGGTAAGACAGAGATTTAGGAACCAGGTTTTAAATTGTAAGACATTTCCAGGGGCAGATGGGACTCTGACCACAATCTATTGGTTATGAACTGTAGATTAAAACTGAAGAAACTGCAAAAAGGGGGAAATTTAAGGAGATGGGGCCTAGATAAACTGAAAGAACCAGAGGTTGTACAGAGTTACAGGGAGAACATAAGGGAGCAATTGACAGGAATGGGGGAAAGGAATACGGTGGAAGAAGAATGGGTAGCTTTGAGGGATGAAGTAGTGAAGGCAGCAGAAGATCAAGTAGGTAAAAAGACGAGGGCTAGTAGAAATCCTTGGGTAACAGAAGAAATATTGAATTTAATTGATGAAAGGAGAAAATATAAAAATGCAGTAAATGAAGCAGGCAAAAAGGAATACAAACGTCTCAAAAATGAGATCGACAGGAAGTGCAAAATGGCTAAGCAGGGATGGCTAGAGGACAAATGTAAGGATGTAGAGGCTTATCTCACTAGGGGTAAGATAGATACTGCCTACAGGAAAATTAAAGAGACCTTTGGAGAAAAGAGAACCACTTGTATGAATATCAAAAGCTCAGATGGAAACCCAGTTCTAAGCAAAGAAGGGAAAGCAGAAAGGTGGAAGGAGTATATAGAGGGTCTATACAAGGGCGATGTACTTGAGGACAATATTATGGAAATGGAAGAGGATGTAGATGAAGATTAAATGGGAGATACGATACTGCGTGAAGAGTTTGACAGAGCACTGAAAGACCTGAGTCGAAACAAGGCCCCCGGAGTAGACAACATTCCATTGGAACTACTGACAGCCTTGGGAGAGGCAGTCCTGACAAAACTGTACCATCTGGTGAGCAAGATGTATGAAACAGGCGAAATACCCTCAGACTTCAAGAAGAATATAATAATTCCAATCCCAAAGAAAGCAGGTGCTGACAGATGTGAAAATTACCGAACTATCAGTTTAATAAGCCACGGCTGCAAAATACTAACGCGAATTCTTTACAGACGAATGGAAAAACTGGTAGATGCAGACCTCGGGGAGGATCAGTTTGGATTCCGTAGAAATGTTGGAACACGTGAGGCAATACTGACCTTACGACTTATCTTAGAAGAAAGATTAAGAAAAGGCAAACCTACGTTTCTAGCATTTGTAGACTTAGAGAAAGCTTTTGACGATGTTGACTGTAATACTCTCTTTCAAATTTTAAAGGTGGCAGGGGTAAAATACAGTGAGCGAAAGGCTATTTACCATTTGTACAGAAACCAGATGGCAGTTATAAGAGTCGAGGGACATGAAAGGGAAGCAGTGGTTAGGAAGGAAGTAAGACAGGGTTGCAGCCTCTCCCCGATGTTATTCAATCTGTATATTGAGCAAGCAGTAAAGGGAACAAAAGAAAAATTCGGAGTAGGTATTAAAATCCATGGAGAAGAAATAAAAACTTTGAGGTTCGCTGATGACATTGTAATTCTGTCAGAGACAGCAAAGGACTTGGAAGAGCAGTTGAACGGAATGGACAGTGTCTTGAAAGAAGGATATAAGATGAACATCAACAAAAGCAAAACGAGAATAATGGAATGTAGTCGAATTAAGTCGGGCGATGCTGAGGGAATTAGATTAGGAAATGAGACACTTAAAGTAGTAAAGGAGTTTTGCTATTTGGGAAGCAAAATAACTGATGATGGTCGAAGTAGAGAGGATATAAAATGTAGACTTTCAATGGCAAGGAAAGCGTTTCTGAAGAAGAGAAATTTGTTAACATCGAGTATAGATTTAAGTGTCTGGAAGTCATTCCTGAAAGTATTTGTATGGAGTGTAGCCATGTATGGAAGTGAAACATGGACGATAAATAGTTTGGACAAGAAACAAGAAGAGAATAGAAGCTTTCGAAATGTGGTGCTACAGAAGAATACTGAAGATTAGATGGGTAGATCACATAACTAATGAGGAAGTATTGAATAGGACTGGGGAGAAGAGAAATTTGTGGCACAACTTGACCAGAAGAAGGGATCGGTTGGTAGGACATGTTCTGAGGCATCAAGGTATCATCAATTTAGTATTGGAGGGCAGCGTGGAGGGTAAAAATTGTAGAGGGAGACCAAGAGATGAATACACTAAGCAGATTCAGAAGGATGTATGTTGCAGTAGGTACTAGGAGATGAAGAAGCTTGCACAGGATAGAGTAGCAAGGAAAGCTGCATCAAACCAGTCTCAGGACTGAAGACAACAACAACAACAACAACAACAACAACAACAACCTACTTACCTAATGAACAGCTAAAATCATCACACGACAGGTGCAGTTTGGCTATTAACGGCCTCCAGGGTCAACAAAACTTTGATGTTCAGTCTTTCGAATAATTACTGAGCGAATTTAAAAATTTAATATGCTGTCATAAACTGCTCATTAAGAGCTATAATACTACGTTAAAGGTTTAACACATAAGACAAGTATTATTGGTTGGCTGATCTGGGAGAAGGGACCAAACAGCGAGGTCGCCGGTCCCATCGGATTGGGGAGGGATGGGGAAGGAAGTCGGCTGTGTCCTGTCAGAGGAACCATCCCGGTATTTACCTGAAGCGATTTAGGGAAATCACGGAAAACGTAAATCAGGATGGCCGGATGTGGATTTCAACCGTCGTCCTCCGGGATGCGATTTCAGCGCGCCAATCACTCCGCTCGGTAAGATAAGTATTAAAGTTACAAACAGTACACGTCTCGAGGTCGTCAAACTCATCCCGATTACATTCATCGAGTGTTTGACGGAGAGACTTCCAACACACTTTACACACAATTTCAAAGCTTTTCGAAACTACTTCTTGCTGACAACCCCCACAAAATCATGAAAAGAAAGAAGTTTATCTTTTGCTCCATTTCCCTGTTCATGTAGTAAAATTTCAGCATCAGACACGGCGTTTTAATTTTGTTACTTCTTTACTACCAATTTATCTGCAACACAGTTTGTGGAGAATATCCACGTGTATCACTGAATGTACCTGAAAAATTACGTCATTGTACGCCACAGGGTCACAAACATTTACAAGCGTGAAAAAGTGTCTAAGTTTTGGTTTTGAGTTTTTCTTTCGTCTGTAGGTGATAATCTAATATGTACTAATAAATCTAACATAATTAGTGTTTTGAGTCTTCAACCATAATGGATTTACCGCTTCACTTCAAATATGTAACACATCAAATCATTTGTAAAGAAATCAAGTGTCTGGAAGCTGTTTTCTTCGATTATTTAAAGAACCGTAAGTAGGGTTAAAGGTTCTGTTCTACACGAACGAGCAGGAAAACAGATGAGCTTACCAGCGACTACACTCTTTTTTTTCGGGAGGGACAGGACTGGTGGCAAGCTATACTTCTGGTCACCACAACAAATCTAGATGTACTCACCTCACAAAATGCTCTCAACCGTGCAACACATTGCTTTTAATATTGGCACGTATTCTTTCAAAACACACTGATTTAGCTTCAGAAGTAACAGCTACTGTACTTATGCGGATTTATTAATATGTATTTCTTGACACGCTGATGTGGTGTGTGTGTGTGTGTGTGTGTGTGTGTGTGTGTGTGAAATCTTATGGGACTTAACTGCTAAGGTCATCAGTCCCTAAGCTTACACACTACTTAACCTAAATTAGTCTAAGCACAAACACACACACACACATGCCCGAGGGAGGACTCGAACCTCCGCCGGGACCAGCCGCACAGTCCATGACCGCAGCGCCGTAGACCGCACGCTGATGTGATATTCGTTGTATTGTATTTTGTATTTTGCTGAGATCTCATATGAACTGTATTTAATGTAAATAGTTCTCATAAAGCTCAAAGCTCGTAATATCTGCTCTCAATAGTCAATAAAGGAGCGTTGCACTTTTGCTTTTAACGAGCGCATAAAATTCCACGGTAGCCGATCTATTTAAAAATGCGCGTCCAATTGCTACGCTTATGAACCGACGCTTATTGGCAAATAAAGTTATTCGATAATTCCTACAAATGCTTACTGGCCACGTTTATTCTTTTATGTTAAGAGATCAAAATGCAGTTTAGCAGCGGAATGGGTTTGAAATCACCACCGCAACCCGGATTCTGACATCTGGAAAAATCTTTCATGCCTTAGAATTTTACGCTGTCCTGTGAAATAGCTCTTTATAGTCTTTTTTGTAGCGATACGCTGAAAATTAATTCAAGCACAAGAAAAGAGATTTAATTGAGGAACCCTTTTTTTAAAAATATCTTTAAGTAACTGCTCCAAATACCGCCTTAATAAACTGAATGGACATCAGTTCTACGTATCACAAAGGATAAGTTTTTCCTACATTACCTCCCGCAAATAGCTGCTCTTTTATGACTGAAAAGAACATAGAGACAAGAGTTTAACTGACCTGTTCCTAATATAGTCGTAATCCCTCTATCCAAATAACTGATTTCAATCTAGCCACGGAAAATAATGAAATGTAAATATATAACTCCGTAACGTGGCAGCTATGAGAATAATTTTGCACACGGCAGTTGCGGCCTTCAAAATGCAGTCAACAAAAACGTTTTCCTAATGAAGATAAGAAAGTATTAAGCTAATCGAAGATGAGTGTAAGCTTGGAATGCGTCTTCTTTAATGTATATAAAAAGTAGCTGGTTCTTGTATTTCTTCAATGTCCTTGCTGTTATTCTCAATATTAACAATTACTGAAGGAATTGGATGACGATTTGCTATTAGGTAAATACGTAAACGGTACAGAAAAACTTGCACTTAAGTATCTGCTTATTGTCTGTCGACTTTGAATAAAGTTCTTTTTCACAAAGCTTGACCCTTTAAGTCAAAAAAATATAGGACTTAACTGCTACGGTCATCAGTCCCTAATCTTACACACTACTTAACCTAAATTATCCTAAGGACAAACATGCCCGAGGGAGGACTCGAACCTCCGCCGGGACCAGCAGCACAGTCCATGACTGCAGCGCCTTAGCCCGCCTTTTTTTTTTAATCTCATTTTGGTCGCTTTTGTTCGTTGCATCTGCTCGGGGCGGACGTTGTAAGACATCCATTCATGTTCGTTGTTGATTGATTGACTCAGTTTTTTTATTACAGACGGCACGTACCCTCTGACCGAACACGCTGAACTACCGTACCGGCATCCCAGTCGGCTAATCCCGCGCGGCACTTAAAGTCACTAAGTACCCTATTACCGTGAAAGACCTTTAATTACAAATATATTTCACGATTTTAGCAGCTTTGACTTTGTGACAATTACAAGGCTGTGATTTCAACAAGCCGTGCTGTGCGTCAAGAATGTCGGAGACCAGCAACATACTCGCTCTATACTAGCGACCACTCGGAGAAGACGACATTGTCCTTTACAAGTGCGCTAAGGGAAGTAACAACACCTCGTTCTCATAATATTAAGTTTAACATATTTAAATCCCGTTTTCTCAGGAACTGTTCAAGGCAAACAAAACTTTGCCAGGATACAGAGTCATATCTTACAAATTCACTGTTCTTCTATCAAGTATCTAAGGAACAAGATATGATTTTTAATGAAGGCCTTAAAAATATATATTTTTATGATCAAACAATGAGTGCTACCTCCACACTGTAGATCCACATAAACGTGATACCCCTATCAATAAGGGAAAACATTTCAGAGCTTTAACTTAAGTAGTTTCTGAGATGACGGGAAACATTTGCAAAAAAAGCAGTTTCCCTGAAATCGGACTTGAAAGTTGAAGTAAAGAAAAACTCACTACTCAATGAAGAGACAGGCTAAAACTTTCCAACTTCGTAATTTTTTCTCTTACTGAGGATTAACCAGACGCACTCTCTTTCTCCATCTCATGGATATTGCTGCTTCTGTTGTACTTTTGAAAACAATTTCTGCCTTGGAGACCCGCTGTCCATCCTGTTCTTGAAGGATTGCTCAGACTTAATTCCAAATTGCTTGAGAACCTTTATTCTGCATGAATTTCAATCATCTAAGGTGATCACAGTGAAGCTGACCCCAATCTCCAGTGTTTTCAATCCACCAAATACGTTTTGAGTACCCTTGTCCATACAAAATAATCGAAAGATTCATTTACGATTTGTGTTTTAACCTGTGAGGCATTTCTTCAGAAGATATGGATGTGCTAGATCTTTATATACTGGCTTATTACTGCTCTAACAGCTTCAGGGATGCTGTTTCCATGGGTATATTCAGTTCCTGCTGTCTCAGTTTTGCGTTATTTCCACCAGTAAATTGAGCACACTTGTGCAGACTTATTCCTTACAGACTGTTTGTATGTTTTTAATGGCTTTAACACAATATCCACTTAGCTGATTGACTGATCTGTCAGTCAAATGTCTGATAATAAACTTGCCATCTTCAAGCTTTTTGCTAGAAAAGTTCTGCCTGAGTTTACGCAGTCAGGTACCCGTTCGTTTCTGCACATGACAGACACATTTTAATTTTTTCGGTGTTAGTCCTCATGGGGCCTGCAGTCAATTAGTGATCTGAATGAACTGGAAACTCAATCACAATGAATTTAGCATAGCGAACCCCCGTTGTACTGGAAAGTGTTGAAAGATCTTCGCAGCTGAGGCACTTTCCGTTACTCCACTCGATCCTTCATAGGTTTCCTGACAGTTGCGTTCATGGAATTATTTCTTTTCATTATTGGTGCCCACTTTTGTGCATCCATGGCAATGTTTTGACAATACTTCAAATCGAGCACCTTCCTAGAATGAGTACTTATAGCAGCTGCACAGGAAGTTTTGAATTTATGGTCCCTTTTCTGTCATTATCCGTCAAATGCTATGCAAACGTCGTTTTTACCACCATTTTCTGCAACTGGTTCCACTGTTACAGATTTCATTGATTCTTTTGCAGTTACTCTTGCTGTTCCCCTAAAGCATCTGTGTTGCTTGAAACGTAAGCAGGGGGGTGGGGGACATCAAAGATTCATAAGAGCACAAAAAGTTCTTCCAGCCCTAGGGCCCTTACCGATCCATCTCAGTCCATATAAATATCTGACGTTCGTCTCAGAAAGGTTATTGTTTTTACTTTTTTCTTTCTTAATCTCACAACGCGAACAAGATATTGCAAAATAGAACTAAACCGCTCCTTTTGAAGACATTTTCAGAAATTATTGTCTCTCCACAACATAAATTACTGCGTACAGTTTGGTTAAAGATTGTTTTTAGTACATTTAAATCTAATGTTAAACTGATACCACCGGCACTGGTTTCACTACACACTTCATTAGTGTTCACAAGCTTCTTCTTGGAAGCACTTGGTAGTGAAGGACTCTGCTCAGTGTTCTTGACCATATCTCATTCCCTGGACGTAAACTTCCAACAGGACATGTTCTGTAGAATCTATTTCCCTTACTACTTCTCTTCTTAAATATTCCTTTTGGTGGAGTCATATTAAAGAGCAACAAGTCCAAATACACACAATGAAAGGTATAATGCGTCTTAAAAAACGTGGATGATACCATGCATTATATCAGAAACAGGAAGTGATATCACCGCAACCAATACAGCCAACCTACACAGCACGATGTTTACTATAAATCAGTATAAATCACCGCCTTCCGGAGCAAACAGTTCCCAAAATATCTTGTCGTAGCTGAACAAGTGCTCATGGAGCCTGCAGAAATTACTTGTGCAGTAAATTATTTCAAAATCAATTAAAAGTACTCACAGTCATCCACAATCAACGAAAGATACATCGAATTAAAGAAAAACTCCAAACAACAATTTTCCATAGAAAATAGACATTTTATACCCACGCCACCTTTGGCACAAAATAATATTTCCACGAGTGCAAATGCAATTCGTATTTATCGTATTTGCAAAGAAAATGCTTCCATTGATCTACGTACTCGCTGTTAACAACAAATTTTAATATCCTCATCCCTCTGCTATTCAGCAGTAATTTCTAAGGACGGCGAGAGACTTAAAAATTGCAAAGCAACGAGAACTGCAGTAAAATAACGTCATCTCCTGATATTTTCGAGTCTACAGACACAGTGCATGGTGTGCACTGTACAATCTGTCGTAATTCGTGGTATTCAAACTCTCGAACAGCTCGTGCATTGTTACGTACTGTGCAGACGAAACAGAGTTCATGCTGTACTAATTTGTTTAATGGACTGTCGGTGTGTGATTAATGGATCACGAGGACGATGGTTAACGGAGCGGTGAATCACGGTATAACGTGTATCCACCAGACAGGGGCGTAGTCTGGCGAATGAGATGTCCAGACAGTGAACGTTCTGTGATGGCACGACACTGTATTTTCTCCTTGTGTTCAGTCAATTAGTGTCAACCGAAGGAAAAATTAACACAACTGTGTGCTACATTAGTTTACGTAGTTGAGAATTTTCCACACTGTGGAAACAGTTTGGAATCTAACCTTTTCCATGGCAGCCAGGAGATGCTCTAGTCTACATACCAGCAACCCTTCCGTCACGATTCGAGTAAATACTCCGCAACATCTCGTGTAATTGTGAAATAAGAATCACTTTTTCCGAGTATTTTGTATTATTTTTTAAGTTGCATATTAAATTGAAATTATTCAATATTTTGAATGTGGCTGCAATTCAACAACAGAATAGCAGGTGAATAAGGTAGCTAACCAGTTGCAATAAATGCTAGTATTCACTAAACCTTAACCATGGTTTCAACGGATTTAAATCTGTCTTCTTCAGAAAGATAGGAACCCTGCACACAGTGCGACAGCATAATTAAAATCAAAACATCGTGGAGCAAAACTACGTATCATACAGAAATTACTGCCTACAAGTGTAGGCATGTTACAAACACCATATCTACCAACACAGGAAAAGTAGTAATAACGAGTTTCACATTAGCTAACAGTCAGTTAGTAAAGCGATCAAACATCTCCACACGAAATGCGTCGGCAACGATCTGTACATCCATTTGTAAAAGTTAGGGACCCCAAAATCAAGGGCTTGTCATATCAGTACAATCGATCACATACAATGCCAGACCATCTTAAGAGCTTCATGTACCTACATGCCGACTGAGGGAAAATGGAGAGCATGGATACTAGTTAAACAGATTCTGAGGCGCGTGCACCGATGAACATGTAAGCTTGTCGGTATAAACAGCCATTAAGAGTAAGCGCATTGAAATTACTTACGGAAATACAGACATACGCCATGCGAATAAACGAATATGGAAGAAAATGTTGAAAAAGACAAATACAAAATAAATATACTAGCATACATGAAGATCCTTAAAGAACGTACGAAAATAATGATGTCTGTGCATAGGTACATTATAAGTATGATGACAATAAAATGATTAATATGACCTCCAGTACATCATCGTACGAAAAGTAATAGTGCCAGTGCATAAGCACGCTATTAAACATAATGAGAGTAAAGAGCAAACATTCATAGGTCCCTTTACAGTGATAAACGTAGCAAAAGCGGATGGCATCAATATCTTAGTGCAACATAAACTGAGAAACGAAACTGTGTGACCAAAAAATTATGTAACAGAATTTTGAGGAAATGAACCATGTGAGAAGTCTACCCGCAGTCGTATGAAAATTTTTTAGCGAACAGTAAGGGCTTGTAGCCATCGAAAAATTGTCTACAGGCGAGCTGCAGCTGGTCGTTTAGTAAATTCTCATCTCTACGCTCTAGATGTGTTTATAGATCTCTAGTTGTTCGAAAAGGTCCACTCTACACCCTTTGACTTCTCTGTGAAGAATAGCTGTCCCCCAAAATTTTCGGAGTGTGGTTGGCAATCAGCAGATGTTCAGCAAACGTGGAGTTATGTATGTTTGGTCCTTTCTTTCCTAACAGATGTTCTTTATATATTGCCCTCACAGCTCTGTCCACAGGGGACAGGAAAAAAAAACGACAAGCTGTCTTACCGCTGTGTTGTTCATTCAGCCATAAAATTTAAGGACCCTACTGTCGTTAAAGGACAATATTGTGTTTTAGTGTTCATAATCTTCTTCGTACTGTTTTAGTTAATGTAAACTGATGTTACTAAAATAATATATAAATACACCAGATCAGACACGGTGAATATATTCTCACAGAACTCAGAAGTCCGACTTGTGTTTTGCTCATAAATTAAAACAAATATATGTACTGCAGTGCATTACTTGGTTTTTAGTTGCTTGCATTAGACCATCGTTGGTCACTTTGCAGAAAGGAAAGCTAACGCCTCATTGCCATCGAAGGTATCAGAGCAGAACTCTAGCTTGACTGGACAAGATTCAGGAATGGTATACGCAGTGCCTTTCTTGAAGGAACTCTTCCAGTATTCACTTGAAGCGATAGAGAGAAATCACGGAAGCAAATAGCAAAAACTGGACGTGGTCATTTACCCTGGTTCTCCAATCTGTGAGTCCATTGTCTTCCCCACTTTGTCTTATCGCTCAAGAAACGAGCCCCTTACCGTTGTTGTCAAATGCACCCAATACCTTTACTTCCCCATTTTCAACGTACCACTGCGTTTGATATAGCGCATTATCTCAGTCGTTGGAGTCCCACTACTGGGAAATTTTGATTCTGCCATAAACTTAAAATACTTTTCGTGCAGGTTACTGCATTTTTCAGAGGAGGACCACTGACGTCACCTTCAAAACAGTTCTTGACGGTGCACAATGCTCGCAGCCGTTTCCTCCCGTATGTAAGCTGAGCCTGCCAACAGGTTGTGCCCTTTCCCTTTATCTAGTAGCATAGTTTGTCCAGAGGAAATGGCACAGCCGTCTTGGCTGACCTTCACAGTTCTGCTGCTTGACGTAATAGCTCGCTAATGCTGCTGTTTCTAAGCCGGAGTACACGCAGCCTCGCAGGTTCTAGATCATCCGCCCACACACCATATTACAACGGCAATAGTGCCAACTTAGAAATGTGCTGTGCTATATACAAGCAGCGTTAACATGTAAAATGTATGGGAACGAGGAAGCGGACGTGAAGGAGCTGCTAGCTAATACTGCATTTACGGGTACGAAAAACTGCACAAAACAGGTTGTGGATTACAACTGTTGCCTAAGTAGTTACATCTCAATAATTATACCGAAAATACATTTATGAATGTACAGAACCAACCGCGAATTGTAATTCATACCGAAGTGGTGGTTTGTCTCTAGTGGAATCAATTATAACAAGTGGATTGGGCAGCAAACATTAACAGCAATCAAGGGGCCAAATCTAGTTTTGCTGAGGAGAGATAATATGATACTTAGAATAGTGTATAATGTGAAAACAATCCGAAGCGGAATCACCAAGGACATATAAATGTTCGGAGGAAAGTAAAAACAAGCCACAAAGAGCTGTTTCCAAGGATGTTCTATATGAATGTGAGGCTGAGATGGGCGATCCACCACTTGGTATAAGACACAAGTTGATCATGTGGAAGTCGTTCAGTGTCGGATGGCCTTTCCATTATAGCACATGTCACTGGGTGACCAATCACTGAACCCCATCATACTAAAGTCACAAATGGAGGAAATGTTTTCAACCAAGATTTCTGCGAAGTACTGTGGACTTTTTATTGTACATTTTCTATGTTCAAACGCCATTCGAATTTTCTTTTCTGTTATGACATTGGACGTAAAGCGGTGCTTAGGACCCACACTATGTGATCGAAAGTATCTGGATACCTGGCTGAAAATTACTTACAAGTTCGTGGCACCCTCCATCGGTAATGCTGGAATTCAGTATGGTGTTGGCCCACTCGCCTTGATGAGAGCTTTCACTCTCGCAGGCATACGTTCAATCAGGTGCTCGAAGGTTTCTTGGGGAATGGCACCCTGTTCTTTACGGAGTGCTGCACTGAGGAGAGGTATCGATGTTGGTCAGCATTCCAAAACATCCCAAAGGTGTTCTGTAGGATTCAGATCACGACTATATGCAGTCCAGTCCATTACAGGGATGTTATTGTCGTGTACCCATTCCGCCAAGGGCCGTGCATTATCCCACACTGCTCAGCAGTGTGGGATCCGCACCAGATAGGGTTGATAGAAGAGATAGAGAAGATCCAACGGAGAGCAGCGCGCTTCGTTACAGGATCATTTAGTAATCGCGAAAGCGTTACGGAGACGATAGATAAACTCCAGTGGAAGACACTGCAGGAGAGACGCTCAGTAGCTCGGTACGGGCTTTTGTTAAAGTTTCGAGAACATACCTTCACCAAAGAGTCAAGCAGTATATTGCTCCCTCCTACGTATATCTCGCGGAGAGACCATGAGGATAAAATCAGAGAGATTAGAGCCCACACAGAAGCATACCGACAATCCTTCTTTCCACGTACAATACGAGACTGGAATAGAAGGGAGAACCGATAGAGGTACTCAGGGTACCCTCCGCCACACACCGTCAGGTGGCTTGCGGAGTATGGATGTAGATGTAGATGTAGAACATGTGCTCGATCGTGTTGAAAGATGCAATCGCCATCCCCGAATGGCTCTTAAACAGTGGGAAGCAAGAAGGTGCTTAAAACATCAACGTAGGCCTGTGTTGTGATAGTGCCACGCAAAACAAGGGGTGCAAGCCCCCTCCATAAAAAACACGACCACACAATAACACCACCTCCTCCGAATTTCACTGTTGGCACTACACATGCTGGCAGATGACGTTCACCAGGCATTCGCCATACGCACACCCTGCTATCGGATCGCCACATTGTTTACCGTGATTCGTCATTCGACACAACGTTTTTCCACTGTTCAATCGTCCGCTGTTAATGCTCCTTACACCAAGCGAGGCGTCGCTTGGCATTTACCGGCGTGATGTGCGGCTTATGGGCAGCCGTTCGACCATGAAATCCAAGTTTTCTCACCTTCCTCCTAACTATTATAGTGCTTGCAGTGGATCCTGGCGCAGTTTGGAATTTCTGTGCGATGGTCTGGATAGATGCCTGCCTATTACACATTACGACCCTCTTCAACTGTCGGCGGTGTCTGTCAGTCAACGGACGAGGTCGGCCTGTACGCTTTTGTGCTGTACGTGTCCCTTCACGTTTCCACCCCACTATCACATCGAAAACAATGGACCTAGGGATGTTTAGGAGTGTGGAAATCTCGCGTACAGACGTATGACACAAGTGACACCCAATCATCTGACCATGTTCGAAGAGTCCCGCGGAGTGTCCCATTCTGCTCTCTCACGATGTCTAACGACTACTGAGGTCGCTGATATGGAGTACCTGGCAGTATGTGGCAGTACAATGCATCGAATATAAAAGACGTATGTTTTTGGGGGTGTACAGATACTTTTGATCCCATAGTGAAACACCATCAGTGCCAAAACTGACACTGGCAGTTTGACAGTGCCAGAGTAAACAGTTTTGCCAGTAGTGGTGCCATCAACGTCACCTACGGGTAGCCACTAATGACATAGTCTGCACTTAAAATTATTAAAGTTGCCTGATGTTCGGAGTGATGTCCTGGCGGTACATCAATATGACTTGCTACACTCTGTGTTTTAGATCGGTCTCAGATTTGATCCCGAGTTTATCTTTACTCTCATTTTCTCTGTTTCTTAATACTTGCACCTGGCGGCCAGCAAACAATAAAAAGTTCGCGGTGCAACTGAAGCGACGTAATCACCAGTTAATAGGGGACGAGTAGGAGTGCTCGCCTCCGCTTGTTACCTGCCGCAGCCGGCAGGTAGCCTGCTGGGTGCGGGAACGGCCGCGCGTGTACCGCGCAGGACGGCTTCCGGCGTCGGCAGCTGCGCCAAGGTCCCCGCGTCCCGAGCTGGGCCGCCGCGTCCGCACCTCACCGCCGCAACTGCTCTCAACATCCGAGTAGCTTTAAAGAGTCCAGCTGGGTCGCAGGAGTGCCACTGGCTGACCTAACGCACGCGTGCGACGCCGCAAGCCACAGGAAGCTACCTGATATCCAGATCTTTAGTTTAATCCTCAGCGTTGTGAAGTCTGTTTGAGATTAACACAACTTTACAATAAAGTTAAACCTAAGCATTTCAATAAATCTTCTTTTGTGTAATACATTCACACCATGGAGCAATACTCTGTTCAATGTCGCATTGTTTGGAATAGTAATGGGTTTCCTTTTTCACTGCTTTCATTTCCAATTGGAAAACGGTAAAGGGGTCTTCATGCGCTCGATACATGTTGCTCAGTAATATTGTGTCAATATATTGCGCAGAAGCGCGAGGCCAAGAACGGCACAATATTGTTGCGCAGCACTTAAGACCTAGACGCATGTGTTAGAGCTCTACCTTCGCAGCGAACTTGTCGGCGATCGATGTTGTGGAACTCACATATATTACGACTGCAGTCGCTACATGCTGCAAGAAGAAACGCAAGAGGAAAAGGAGAAGGGCGAAAAACTGTGTGTGTGTGTGTGTGTGTGTGTGTGTGTGTGTGAGAGAGAGAGAGAGAGAGAGAGAGAGAGAGAGAGAGAGAGAGAGAGAGAGAGAGAGGGGGGGCGGGGAGGAGGGGATGAATTGATCTGTGCATGATAAATCCCTACCCTCGAAAAAATTCCTTCCTGCATACCTCCTGTGTGTTACCAAAGATGATGTGTCACCGATCTCATTTGTACTAACATGGACAGGCCATGACTTTGGGACCACGGAATAACTTTGTAAGCCTTTAGTAGGTCAATAAAACAATCTAATGTGAAATATTTTAAATTGTTGTAAGGTGCACTACTCTGACAATTCCGAAAAAATCGCAAGAGAAGTTTTACGCGACTATTACGTAAATCATGTAACTGTGTGAAAGATAGCAGCCGTAAGAATTCATCGTCGTCATGTGATTAGAGTACGCCCTGACAAGAGTGTTGTGTCCGAGGCGTTGCCGGCACGGTAGCTCAGTGTGTTCGGTCAAAGGGTTTAGCTACCCTCTGTAATAAAAAAACTGAGTAAACGGATCAACCAACAACCTGAACGAGTGTCATCGGACGTCCGCCACGAACAAATTCAACGAACAATATAGAACAAAATGAGATTTAAAAAAAAGAGGGGGCGACAGTTTGTATCCCTTCATCACTGGTCTCATTATTTAATTTATATGACATTTGAGATGTAATATAATGAAAAAATACACATGTATTTGCATGAAGCTTCAACTTATACTTCCCATGTCTGTATGACAAATAAGGTCCTGCAATGTGTGATGTCGAGAGCGCATCCGACAAGTAATTCTACATTACTCTTTTGGTCTGGTACACTATGACTTACTATATTACTGACTGTGATTAGCGTTATTCGCATCATTTTTTAGAGGTTTGACTTGGACTTTGTCCGCTGCTCGTGGTCACGCGGTAGCGTTCTCGCTTCCTGAGCACGGGGTCCCGGGTTCGATTCCCGGCGGGGTCAGGGATTTTCTCTGCCTCGCGATGACTGGGTGTTGTGTGATGTCCTTAGGCTAGTTAGGTTTAAGTAGTTCTAAGTTCTAAGGGACTGATGACCATAGATGTTAAGTCCGATAGTGCTCAGGGCCATTTGAACCATTTGAACTTGGGCTTTCTAACCCTGTCCCTTGTGCTTGAAAATAGTAAATAGTCAAATAACATGTGAAATTCACTACTACTTCAAGAAAATGCATGTGGATTTTTCATTATATCACCTCTAAAAGTCATTAATTAGATAATGAGACCAGTGACGAAAAAACTATAGACGAAAAAGCAAGTGTTGGCGGAGTTCGAACCGTCACCTCGTCCGAGACCCACTTACCATCGCGTGAATGCTAACCGCATGAATCCTTTCGACAAGCCCTTTATACAGATACATGACGTACATACTGGACGCGTAAAACTTCTCTTGCGACTTTCTCGGAGTTGCCAGAGGAGTGTGCCTTACTACTTTCACAATATATTCTTTTAATGGTCTTCTAAATGTGTACGAAACTTGAAGTAAATCTGTGATCTCAACATCGTGGCCTCCCTTTTTAAGACCACAGTAGACGCGAGATGCCTGTATGCTTCCACCGTTCTGAGTGGAATGCATAAATTCTGATTAATGTTCACCAACTTGCAGTCTTCTGTAGTTGTCCCCTACGCAGAAAACAGCACGCAGGTCGTGAATCCGTTATCTTCAGGCTGTAATAAACTATTAGCGAGGAACTGTTACTGCGGAAATAATTAAATTTAATTTTTTTTAACCGGATGCCATTCGCTTTTTATTACCAAGATAGAAGAAACCGCACAATTATACAGCGAAGAGCCGAAAAGAGTGGTACACGTGCCTAATATCACGCACGGCCAATGCGAGCACGCAGAAAGGCCGCAAGGCGACGTGGCTTGGACTCGACTAACGTCTGAAGTTGTGCTGGAGGGAACTGACCCCATGAATCATGTAGGGCTGTCGATAAATCAGTAAGAGTACGAGACGGTGGAGAACCCTTCTGAACAGCACATTGCAAGGCATCCCAGATATGTTCAATAATGTTCATTGTCTTGGGAGTTTGGTGGCCAGCGGAAGCGTTTAAACTCAGAAGAGGGTTCCTGGAGCCACACTGTAGCAATTCTGGACGTGTGGGGTGTCGCAGTGGCCTGCTGTAATTGCCCAAGTCCGTCGGAATGCACAATGGACATGAATGGATGCAGGTGATCAGACAGGAAGCTTACTTACGAGTCACCTGTCAGAGTCGTATCTACAGGGTGAGAAGTACTTAAACCGACAAACTCTGGGAGACTGTAGGGGACATCAAAACAAATATTTTCCCCTAATGTCATTATTTACTGTGAGGATTATTTAAACCGGTGGACGCTGTATTACGCACTTCAGTTGTTAGAGGCCGTATTACGCTCTTCAGTTGTAGGCAACTGCTGTCCGCCCGCATCTCGTGGTCGTACGGTAGCGTTCTCGCTTCCCACGCTCGGGTTCCCGGGTTCGATTCCCGGCGGTGTCAGGGATTTTCTGTGCCTCGTGATGGCTGGGTGTTGTGTGATGTCCTTAGGTTTGTTAGGTTTAAGTAGTTCTAAGTTCTAGGGGACTGATGACCATAGATGTTAAGTCCCATAGTGCGCAGAGCCATTTGAACTGCTGTCCACCAGTGTAGTAGTACATTGTCTCTGTGCTACTAATGGAGCGATAGACCTGGAATGAGTACAAAGATATGGTTGGTGCGTAATATGTAGAGCACCACAACGGACGAGCTGCACAGAGGGTTTATCAACAACAATATCCAAATCGCCGTATCCCGCATCATACGACATTTGCTGCTGTGTACCAACGTCTGCGTGAGACCGTGTCATTTAGCAGATTACCTGGACAGGGACGGCGTCGCACGGTAAGAACTCTGCAATTTGAAGACGCTGTCTTGCAGCATGTGGAGCGGGATCCTTCCATCAGCACTCGTGCAATTGCGCTAACATGGGGACAAATCAGACGAATGTAAAGACAGTCCTTCGAGAGCAGTTGTTACGTTCATTTCACTTACAGCGTGTCCACAACCTGGAACCAGTTGATTATCCACCCAGAGCACAGTTTTCGAAGTGTTTCCTGAAACAGTGTGAAATGCATCCTACATTTCCATCCTCTGTGTTGTTTACCGATGAAGCAACGTTCGGGCGTGATGGGGTCTTCAAAATGCACAATTCGCATGTTTGGAGTGAGGATAACCCACATGCCACAGTTACTAGCGCTCATCAAGTGCGGTTCTTCGTTAATGTGTGGGTCGGTGTTGTTGGGGACTGTTTAATTGGGCCGTATCTGTTACATAGGCCATTAAATGGCAGGCACTATTACAATTTTCTCGATAGAGCATTGCCATAACTGCTGGAAGACACCCCGCTCCCTACAAGACAACGCGTGTGGTTCCAACATGACGGAGCGCCGGCACATGTCAGTCGTCGTGTGCGTCGATTCCTGGACCGACGGTTCCAGAAACGTGGATTGGCAGAAGAGTTGGTCCTGTACCATGGCCTGCTCGATCCCCAGATATGCCCCCTCTCGACTTTTTTGTGTGGGGAGAGATGCGCAACCTTGTTTACGCAACTCCTGTTGTATCAGAAGAGGATTTGGTTGCACGGATAGTAGCAGCAGCAGGAACAGTTCAGGATACTTCTGGGGTTTTTGCCCGCGTCATACAGAACATGATCCGACGGTGTAACCTTTGTTTACGTGTCAATGGAGTCATTTTTGAAAATCTACTGTAATTGAAATTGGGTTGTGTTGTGTTGTCTCTTTGACATAAAAAAATGGAAAAAATGTTTGTTGGTTTAATTAATTTGCCACCAGAGAAATCTTCCTCTACCGGTTTAAGAACTCCTCATAGGAAAAAATGACATTAGGGGAAAATATTTGTTTTGATGTCCCCTACAATCTCCCAGAGTTTGTCGGTTTAAATACTTTTCACCGTGTAGACGTATCAGGGGACCCATATCACGCCCTACACTATTACAGAGCCTCCACCAGCTTGAACAGTCCACTGGTGACCTGCAGGGTCCATGGATACATGACGTTGTTTCCATACCCGTACATGTCATCAACAGTCCAATGTCGGTGCTGACGGGCCGAGGCGAGGCGTAACGCTTTGTGTAGTGCAGTCATCAAGAATACACGAGTGGGCTGACACTTATTGATGGCCCAGAATTAAAATCTGCAACATTTTGCGGAAGGACTGCTCATCCGTCACGTTGAACGACTTACTTCAGTCGTCGTTTATCCCGTTCTTGCAGGATCTTTTTCCGGCCGCAGCGATGTCGCAGATTTGATGTTTTACCGTATTCTTGATATTCTCGGTACCCTCGCGAAATGGTCGTACGGGAAAATCGTCACTTCATGGCTACTTCGGAGATGCTGTGTCCCATCGCTCGCGCACCGACCATAACACGACGTTCAAACCATCTTAAATTTTGATAACCTGCCACTGTAGCAGCAGTAACCGATCTACGACTGCACCAGAAACTTGGTGACTTACACAGGCGTTCAGTGCCGTATTCTGCCTGTTTTCATATCTCTGTATTTGAATACGCATGCCTATACCAGTTTCCTTGGCACTTCAGCGTATTTTACGTTTGAACTTTGCTTAAGTACCCGCCAGTATAATGCATCACTCTACTCGCTTTGTAACCAACAGCAGCTCGGAAGTCCGTTCTTCTTCCGAGCATGCGCAGCAAGCCCGTTTTTACAGTGTGGATACTGTTTTTAATAGGTGGCGTTTGATTTGTTTCTACTTCTCGCCTAGACGCGGATATACGCCTAAGTGCAATAACAAGTCATTCAGCAGTGTCCTAACAGATTGCGCAACTTCGCATCGTCTAGCATGCTAGCAGCAAGCCGGGCAGAATGTGAAACTCTCAAATTAAAATTTTTCTTAAAATAAAAGTAGGAATATGACATTCATAATTCATAGAAAACAAATGTGAATACTTCATTGGGTGTTGTTATAAGAAGATAGGAAAAAGTCTCTCAGATTAAAATCTAGTAGCCTAACGTATTTCAAACGTTGATAGTTTCGTAGCGTGTCTGTAGGCTTCCGTATCAAAAATACTAGACGTGCTTAGGATGAAACCTGGAACATGAATTCAGAAGTTAAAAAGTAGTAAGTAGTGGCAGAGATTAACTGTTTAGTGAACTATATTTCGATCTGCACTGTCACGTGTGACGGATAATCGTCAGTTAGTCCTGTCATGTGTTGTCGAGAGGAAAACTGTAATTTGCCTAATATTGAAATTATTATCTTGTAACACACGGCACTGCTGACTTCCTCAAACTGCTTTAACGCGTTATTCCATCACAAGATCCACCGAATTTTTAATAGAAACCTCTGCTTTCTTCTCTAGCCTTTCTTTAGAAGATAAACTCCTGGTAGAAGTACAAAAGCCGTCACCGAGTCTGTCTATTAAAAAATCTTGTGAAAAATGTGTAAAATGTTTCCAAACACGATGGTACAGTGCAGAACCGCGGTTTTAAATGACAGCGTTGCAAGGAAAAAAACTTTTTTATTATTGCTGTGTACTATTTGGAATGGTTAATGACGGTTTTGAATGGCATAAGTGAGTAGTAGGCGAAGAGAGTCTTCAAAATTTCCTTTCGAAAGCTAAAAAGTACGAATGTTCCATATCACATATCACAGCAACTGTTGAATACAATCAGCTAGGTACAGTAGAATTACCATGCTCTTTGAGAAGCAGACCACTTGGAGGCTTTGAAACATAAGAAGGGTGATCGAAAAAGAAGTATTATAAAGAGACTTATTTCGACTATCTGCTCTTTAGCACGGTAATAGTTAGCTCCTCGAGGTCATGACGAATCTGAGATTGAAATGTCAGAAATAAAGGAAATTATTTAGAAGTTTTGGATTTCTTGGCGCAAGAAGAACCATAAATGAAAGATCATTGAGCATTCGATAGAGTATTTAAAGGCACTTTCTCTAACATACAGGATGAAGTGATAGCTTGTGTACGGATGTAGATCAGGAAAAAATTTCAAACGAAATTAAAAATAGTCCATTTTTATCGTTAAAAGCCGATTAGAAGTCATATGAGAGTAATTTTTCGTTTTGCAAATAACGAATCAGAAAAAATACAGCACAGATTCGTAGGTTTTTTTTTTTTTTTTTTTTTTGACGTGTCTAAAGATCGGAGTGCACAAGCCATAGCTACTGTTTTGCTACAAGTACTACGCAGTTGGAATATTGATAAAAACAAATTTGTATCGCAAACACACGATGGCTGCAGTGGAATGGCAGGGAAGAATTCTACTGTCAAACAATCCTATCCTCATGCTCTCTTTAGCCACTGCTACGCACATTAGTTGAACCTGGTACTCCTCTGTGCTTGTAAAAAAATTACGGGAGTAAACATTTTTGTGGCAAATCTGTCAGGATTTCACGCATTTTTTAGCAATTCCAGTAAAAGAATTGAACTTCTGAGGGGAAACAAGGTAGAATTTTCATTCACGCACTGAACAAACTATTATTCTTCGCTATACAGACCTGAGAGCAACATTTAGTGGTGTGATACACAATGTGGGTGGGATGATAATTCTTTACATCAAGCAACTGGGCTAAGTAGTATTCTGGATAATCAAACTCTTCTTTTTCTGCTGCAGCTGTACAATTCGATTTTCCGGCATACCAGCATCTTGTCTGACCTCTTGCAAAGTACAACTGTGGACATAAGACGCTATAAGCTCAAAACTGAAAACTGGATTAAAGCTGCTGAAAGGCTAACATGGGAGGAAATTATTCTGAAATGCTAAGTGGAAGCTGAGAGCCTTATAAATTCAGCAGAAGTATCTTAAATTAATTTTAACGAAACAGAAGCAAGTATCAATAAAGTAAGAAGGCTAGCATTCCAAGTAATTGACACAGTATTAGTAAATGGAAAACTAGATTCCAGAACTTTTGTAAAACAGATTTTATAGAACTTGTAAATGAGAAAAAGTTTTCAGGTTATAGTAAGCTAAACAATTTACAGATACGTGAAGCAGAAAAAGTAATTAAAATATAGCTTTTCTTTGACAGTGAAAAACTGAAAGGAGAACTTGCGTTTATTTACAGCAGTGAGGATAAACGTCTACAGCCTCAGGACATCTTTAAATCCATTATAAACAATGTATTAAAAATATTCCCTGAATGTATGAAATTACTGTAATTGGTTCTTGCAACTCCAGCAACCACCGCGTCTTGCAAAAGAAGCATGACTGCATTAAAACGCGTTAAAACCTCTCTTCGCAACACAATGACTAATGACAGACTGTGAAACTTGGTGATTTTGGCTGTGGAGAAAGGAACTGTGAAATCTTTGACCAAACGACAGGAGATCATATCTCCTGCTATCGATGTTGACGCCCAGAAAAAGGACACGAGGATAGAACTAATTTATAAGAAGATGTAACGGTGAGTTACTACGTCTTATACTTCTACTAATGTGTAGCTGTTTAATATGTCTATGCATTTGTTTATGACAATTTCTGTAGGAGTATCAAAATGGCTCTGAGCAATATGCGACTTAACTTCTAAGGTCATCAGTCGCCTAGAACTTAGAACTAATTAAACCTAACACATCCATGCCCGAGGCAAGATTCGAACCTGCGGCCGCAGCGGTCGCTCGGTTCCAGACTGTAGCGCCTAGAACCGTACGGCCACTCCGGGCTGCTATAGGAGTATCAATCCTTTTGCATTGCTTCTATTTTAGAAGTTTTTGTTTCAAGATTTTTTTTCTTTTTTGAAATTTGTAATTCTCAGCCTACCGGACAAAAAAATGCCACGCGTCGCCACGGCTCTCACGTTTGCTTCTTCTCTGTCACGCCGACGGTGCTGCTGTGCCGAGTCCCTCCACCATTCACGCAATCCTAACTGACTCTCCGCAGTGGCTACTGGAGCAACCGTAAATGGGAAATACCTGTAAAGTCACTCCCATCAGACATTGCGCAGAGTGCCGGTTGGATTAGGCGAATAGTACAGACTCCTAGACTTTTTTGTTTTCTGCAGCGATGCAGGAGCGGGCAAAACGGACAACCATTAAATTCATGAGTGTGATATGTATATCTAAGACTAGAATTATGGAAAACATAAAACAATATTTACAAAGAATCTGAAAAAGGACATTCTCGCCGATACCGTTTTAATAGAAGACCTGCAGGAGTGTACCATAAATTTATTCAAAATCTTTTTTTTTTTTTTTTTTTGAAGCTTTATCACGTATGTTTCATGGGTAGCAGATTGACATCTTTTTTTTTTTTTTTTAAGTTCGGTGTTTAGTATACAGTACTTTTCACTTCGTGAACCTCTGGTCGTAGCTGTACCGGATTTATGGTGAAACTCAGTAAAATATTGACATAAACGTTCGACTTATATCTCTAGCTACTTCAATTATTTCCTCGAGTCCTTTCAACAAGGCGTTGGAAAGACTTTGTACCAAGAGGCATATCGACAAGAAGTGCAGTTTAAAGACGTGCTTCAAACTTCTATACGAATCACCACTAGACGAAAACTGAAGGTTCTGACATATAGTCAGTTACATTGGTACTGGTCTTAACAATTCTCAGACGAGGTACTTTTAAACGATATATTCAAATTCGTGTTCAGCGTTCTGGAAAAGGTGTTGTTGTTGTCTTCAGTCCTGAGACTGGTTTGATGCAGCTCTCCATGCTACTCTATCCTGTGCAAGCTGCTTCATCTCCCAGTACCTACTGCAACCTACATCCTTCTGAATCTGCTTAGTGTATTCATCTCTTGGTCTCCCTCTACGATTTTTACCCTCCACGCTGCCCTCCAATGCTAAATTTGTGATCCCTTGATGCCTCAAAACATGTCCTACCAACCGATCCCTTCTTCTAGTCAAGTTGTGCCACAAACGTCTCTCCTACCCAATCCTATTCAATACCTCCTCATTAGTTACGTGATCTACCCATCTAATCTTCAGCATTCTTCTGTAGCACCACATTTCGAAAGCTTCTATTCTCTTCTTGTCCAAACTAGTTATCGTCCATGTTTCACTTCCATACATGGCTACACTCCAAACAAATACTTTCAGAAACGACTTCCTGATACATAAATCTATATTCGTTGTTAACAAATTTCTCTTCTTCAGAAACGCTTTCCTTGCCATTGCCAGTCTACATTTTATATCCTCTCTACTTCGACCATCGTCAGTTATTTTAATTCCTAAATAGCAAAACTCCTTTACTACTTTAAGTGTCTCATTTCCTAATCTAATTCCCTCAGCATCCCCCGATTTAATTTGACTACATTCCATTATCCTCGTTTTGCTTTTGTTGATGTTCATCTTATATCCTCTTTTCAAGACACTGTCCATTCCGTTCAAATGCTCTTCCAAGTCCTTTGCCGTCTCTGACAGAATTACAATGTCATCGGCGAACCTCAAAGTTTTTACTTCTTCTCCATGAATTTTAATACCTACTCCAAATTTTTCTTTTGTTTCCTTTACTGCTTGCTCAATATACAGATTGAATAACATCGGGGAGAGGCTACAACCCTGTCTCACTCCTTTCCCAACCACTGCTTTCCTTTCATGCCCCTCGACTCTAATAACTGCCATCTGGTTTCTGTACAAATTGTAAATAGCCTTTCGCTCCCTGTGTTTTACCCCTGCCACCCTTTGAATTTGAAAGAGAGTATTCCAGTCAACATTGTCAAAAGCTTTCCCTAAGTCTACAAATGCTAGGAACGTAGGTTTCCATTTCCTTAATTTTTCTTCTAAGATAAGTCGTAAGGACAGTATCATCACGTGTTCACACATTTCTACGGAATCCAAACTGATCTTCCCCGAGGTCGGCTTCTACTAGTTTTTACATTCGTCTGTAAGGAATTCGAGTTAGTATTTTGCAGCTGTGGCTTATTAAACTGACTGTTCGGTAATTTTCACATCTGCCAACACCTGCTTTCTTTGGGGTTGGAATTATTACATTCTTCTTGACGTCTGAGGGTATTTCGCCTGTTTCATACATCTTGCTCACCAAATGGTAGAGTTTTGTCAGGACTGGCTCTCCCAAGGTCGTCAGTAGTTCCAATGGAATGTTGTCTACTCCGGGGGCCTTGTTTCGACTCAGGTCTTTCAGCGCTCTGTCAAACTCTTCATACAGTATCGTATCTCCTATTTCATCTTCATCTACATCCTCTTCCATTTCCATAATATTGTCCTCAAGTACATCGCCCTTGTATAGACCCTCTATATACTCCTTCCACCTTTCTGCTTTCCCTTCTTTGCTTAGAACTGAGTTTCCATCTGAGCTCTTGATGTTCATACAAGTGGTTCTCTTATCTCCAAAGGTCTCTTTAATTTTCCTGTAGGCAGTATCTATCTTACCCCTAGTGAGATAAGCCTCTACATCCTTACATTTGTCCTCTTGCCATCCCTGCTTAGCCATTTTGCATTTCTTGTCGATCTCATTTTTGAGACGCTTGTATTCCTTTTTGCCTGCTTAATTTATTGCATTTTTATATTTTCTCTTTTGATCAATTAAATTCAATATTTCTTCTGTTACCCAAGGATTTCTACTAGCCCTCGTCTTTTTACCCACTTGATCCTCTGCTGCCTTCACTATTTCATCCCACAGAGCTGCCCATTCGTCTTCTACTGTGTTTCTTTCCCCCATTGCTGTCAATTGTTCCCTTATGCTCTCCTTGAAACTCTGTACAACCTCTGATTCTTTCAGCTTATCCAGATCCCATGTCTTTAAATTCCCACCTTTTTGCAGTTTCTTCAGTTTTAACCTACAGGTCATAGCCAATAGATTGTGGTCAGAGTCCACATCTGCCCCTGGAAATGTCCTACAATTTAAAACCTGATTCCTAAATCTCTGTCTTACCATTATATAATCTATCTGATACCTTTTAGTATCTCCAGGATTCTTCCATGTATACAACCTTCTTTTATGATTCTTGAACCAAGTGTTAGCTATGATTAAGTTATGCTCTGTGCAAAATTCTACTAGGCGGCTTCCTCTTTCATTTCTTAGCCCCAATCCACAATCACCTACTATGTTTCCTTCTCTCCCTTTTCCTACTGACGAATTCCAGTCACCCATGACTATTAAAATTTCGTCTCCCTTCACTACCTGGAAAAGGTATATATCTAATACGAGTTAACGAGTTCGAGTTTCGGAAACAGTTCACTTACTTAAAAAAGAACGCACCTACGAAGCCCGATTTCTCTTTTTCTTTATAACTTTTTTTCCTTGTGGAATGCAAAAGCACGAGAGACGCACTCACTTGCCCTGTCATCAATTTCGCGACATTGGTGTGGCTCGTGTAAACACTTGCGGTCCGGATTGGTATTGCTACAAAGATTGCCGGCAGCAGTCCCCAGCAATTCTGCCGTACATGTGGTGGCAGTTCGTGTGGCCGAAATGTTGCCGAACAACACTGTCGCGCAATACCCTCGTCAACATAGCAGTTTTTATGGTCCGTGTAAACGTATCTCATGTGTTCATACGAAACCTCTCTATTCCTCCCCACCTCAATGTCCACCAATCCAATAGATGTAAAGGTAATTTCCGGGCTACCCCAAGGAAGTGTGATAAGAACGTTACTGTTTACAATATATGTAAATGATCCAGTAGAAAGTGTTGGATGGTCTTTAAAGCTCTTCGCAGATATGTGGTTGTCTACAACAAAGAAGCAACGCCAGATGATAGTAATGATTTGCAGAATGACCTCCAGAGAGTTGATTAAAGATTCAGGCTCTGGTATTTGACCCTGGATGTACATTAACGTAAAAATTTCGCATACACAGGAAACGAAATCCACTACTATACAGCTATACTATTGACGTCAAACCGCTGGAAACAATGTCTACAATAAAATATTAAGGAATAACTATTCAAAGCGACCTTAAGCGGAATGATCACATAAAATAAATAATGGGAAAAGCACATGCCAGATTCATAGGCACAATCCAAGGAAATGCAACTCATCCACGAAGGAAGTAGCTTATAAGGCGTTTGTTCGACCGATTCTTGAGTATTGTTGATCTGTCTGGGATCACTACCAGGTGGGACTGTTAGGCGCGTTTCGTCACGGGATCGTTTACCCGGCACGAGAGCGTTACGGAGATGCTCTACAAACTCCATTGGTAAACGTTACAAGGGAGGTGTCGTGCATTGCGGAGAGATTTACTATAGAAATTTCGAGAGAGCACTTGCCGGGGATTCGGACAACATATTACTTCCCCCCACATAAAACTCGCGTAATGACCACAAAGAGAAAATTCGAGAAATACGAGCCAACTCAGAGGCCTGTCGATAATCATTCTTCCCATGTGCTGTTCGAGATTGGAACAGGGTTGGAGGGAATAGTTAGTGGTACAAAAGTACCCTCCACCACAAACATTAGGTGGTTTGCGGAGTGTGGTGTAGATGCAGTTGATGTCTTTGCACTTCTTGCTGGCGTCCGACTCTGGTCAGCAAGTAGAGTGGCAGCGGTCGTTGCGACGGAGGTGCAAAATGATGTTAGTCAAAAAAAATGATTCAAATGGCTCTGAGCACTATGGGACTTAACATCTGAGGTCATCAGTCCCCTAGAACTTAGAAATACTTAAACCTAACTAACCTAAGGACATCACACACATCCATCCCTGAGGCAGGATTCGAACCTGCGACCGTAGCAGCGGCGCGGTTCCGGACTGCAGCACCTAGAACCCCTCGGCCACCCCGGCCGGCTTATCCAGCAGGATTCAACGCGTATTTTAGTAGCGTGATTGCTTCCCAGCGTGAAATTCCAAGTTTTGACGTCACTTAAATCGTCATGCTCCACGTCCACGGTAACCTTTAACGTCCCGTAGGAGCCTTAACCTTGCTGCAGTGAAAGGAACATTTCTTGGCGATAATATACCAGATCATAAAAAGCATTTAACATTACGCAATCTAGACGTACAGAAAACTGTATCCGAGTGGATACGAGAGACGTGGCGCCAGCAGGAAAGGTCATCCGCCACAGGCCAATGCTAACGGCTTTGCAGAACAAGGAATGTGCTGGCGGCATTCTCGGAACTCGGAAGGCCGCCGTAACGAGCACTCCGTATTGGGTAATGCGGCAGATACAGGTATCTCTATCAGCTCGGTGCGGTGTGCTGTGGAGTGGTGTGTGTGGGTACGTGCCGCCAGAGCGGAAACGTGCTGCAAGGCCAGATGTGCGAGCGGCGCCAGCACAAAGGCGGCTGCCTGCCTCACACTATAGCGGCCAACACCAGCAGCTACACCTGCACCTGCCTGGGCCGGTGTCGAGGTGGCTGCACAAAGCCGAGCATGTGCGCGTGCTGGCGCGACGGTTTAAAAAGCAGTTAGGCCGCCCCCTGGGGGCGCAACGACTTCACGCGATGAGGGGCGCAGCCCAGCAGGGAAGGGGGCCGAGCCCACGCTTCGGGTATTCATGGCTCTGGCACACTGTCGCCTCGGCCCTGTAGGGGACGGCCGTTACATTCACCACGGGGCGAGCTAAATAGCGTCAACTCCCTGCTGTTTTGTTGATGCCGACCTACACATGGAGAATGATATAGGTGTTCGTTTTTTCCGTGCGCTGTTCGAAAGTGGAATAACAGAGATTTATTGTGATCGTGGTTCGATGAACCCTGTGCCAGGCACTTAAGTGTGATTGGCAGAGAATCTGTGTGGAAGTAGACGTACTGGGTGTTTATAATTAAACTTTCTCTATTTTACATTTTACACTACTGGCCATTAAAACTGCTACAACAAGAAGAAATACAGATGATAAACGGGTATTCATATTATATTAGAACTGACATGTGATTACATTGACTGCATAGATCCTCAGAAATCAGTACCCAGAAGAATCACATCTGGCCGTAATAACGGCCTTGATACGCCTGGGCATTGAGTCGAACAGAGCTTGTAGGGCGTGTACAGGTACAGCTGCCCATGCAGCTTCAACACGATACCACAATATATCAAGAGTAGTGACTGGCGTATTGTGACGAGCTAGTTGCTCGGCCACAATTGACCAGACGTTTTCAGTTGGTAAGAGATCTGGAGAATGTGCTGGCCAGGGCAGCAGTGGAACGTGTCGTAACACGTCTGAAATGTAACGTCCACTGTTCAAAGTGCCGTTAATGCGAACAAGAGGTGACCGAGACATGTAACCAATGGCACCCCATACCATCACGCCCGGTAATATGCCAGTATGGCGATGACGAATACACGCTTCCAAAGTGCGTTCGCCGCGATGTCGCCAAACACGGATGCGACCATCATGATGCTGTAAACAGAACCTGGATTCATCCGAAAAAATCACGTTTTGCCATTCGTGCACCCAGGTTCATCGTTCAGTACACCAACGCAGGCGCTCCTGTCTGTGATGAAGCGTGAAGGGTAACCGCAGCCACGGTCTCCCAGCTGATAGTCCATGCTGCTGCAAACGTCGTCGAACTGTTAGTGCAGATGGTTGTTGTCTTGCAAATGTCTCATCTGTTGACTCAGGGATCCAAACGTGGCTGCACGATCCGTTACAGCCATGCGGATAGGATGCCTGTCATCTCGACTGCTAGTGATACGAGGCCGTTGGGATCCAGCCCGGCGTTCCGTATTACCATCCTGAACCCATCGATTCCATATTCTGCTAACAGTCATTGGATCTCGACTAACGCGAGCAGTGTCGCGATACGATAAACCGCAATCGCGATAGGCTACTATCCGACCTTAATCAAAGTCGGAAACGTGATGGCACGCATTTCTCCCCCTTACATGAGGCATCATCACAACAACGTTTCACCAGGCAACGACGGTCAACTGCTATTTGTGTATGAGAAATCGGTTGGAAACTTTCCTCATGTCAGCACGTTGTGGGCGTCGCCACCGGCGCCAACCTTGTGTGAATGCTCTGGAAAGCTAATCATTTGCATATCACAGCATCTTCTTCCTGTCAGTTAAATTTCGCGTCTGTAGCACGGCATCTTCGTGGTGTAGCAGTTTTAATGGCCAGTAGTCTATAATACGGAAACTAATTTCTGTATAAGTACCAACCTTGGTAACATTGTCAATGACATGGGGAAGAGGAATAATGCAGAATCAGTTCAATTGAAACACGTTTAATGTGCTGCTACGGTACATCACACCATTACATACCGGTATCATTAATGCTAAATGGGCTCAATATGGCGCCCTTCAGTGTCCAAAAGAGTCTGAAAGCGTAGGATATTCTGAAAATCAGAACGAGGCATGTCCGTAGGTATGCTGGTTACCTCTCTTGATATGTTGCGCTTCAGATCAGTACAAGTGTGAATGTTCTCCTGGAAAACTTTGTCTTTCAGGTAGCTCCACAACCAGAAATCACAGGGAGTGGGATCGGGTGACCGTGGCGGCCAAGCATTTGGAAACGATCGGCTGATAATTTGATCGTTTCCAAATGTGTTTCGGAGAAGCAGGCGACTTCACAAGCGACGTGCAGCGTGGCCGCATCTTGCACACTGTACGTCTTTGGTCCTTGAGCGACAACCTGTACAAAAAAGAATGGGCCAATGATGAATCTAACCATGAAGCCACACCATAGGATGAGACGTTTACCATTCAGAGGAACTTCATGCACAGTGTGACTGAAGACGAAGATCCGCACACTCTGCAATTCTGTATGTTCAACTTACCCATCAGAGAGAAATGAGCTTCGTCTGTCCACAGGACGGTCCAGGGCCAGCCCTCGTCAACTCATTCCTTGCGAGAAAGTGGAGAGCGAAGTCAACTCGTCGTTGTGCATCCCGAGGTACAAGCTGTTGAATAATATGGATCTTGTTCGGATACCATTTGAGAATGGTTCGATGCACCTTCCGTACAGCAAACCATGGGGTGTTTAGCTGTCGTGATACAGCACGCGCACTGCCTGACGATCGGGAATTGCGCGCAGCGTTGTTTGCCATAGCAAAGGCGATTTCATCAACCATTTGTGGTGCAACCAACCGGTCGTCGGTCTCTTCCCGGAGCGACGCCCAGTTCTCCAGTTGATTCTAATTTCTTCATCATGCCCCGCACAGCAGGTGGAGAAATAGGATCCTTCCGTAATCCTTCTAGCCGACGATATTCACGAAGTGCAGCGCGGCATTACTGGTGTTTTGATAGTAGAGCTTCAACAAAAGTGCCCTGCTCCTTTTGTCCAAGCTCATGTTGACATGTCAACTGCGACTGGTCAGGTGTTTGAGATTGTGAATCACGATCACCGCACCTAGTTGTAACTGGTAGGTGGCGCTATGAAGCATGGAAATAATGCTCTGGACGTTAACGCTACCAAGTTTGGTACTCGTTCGGTAGTTAGTTTCCGTGATATAACGTGTTAAATAGGGAAAGTTTAATTATAACCACCCGGTATAAACACGTCATTTCTGCAGCCTGATCGCGACCTATTTGTACTGTGAAAGACGGAGTCGGACAGAGTATTCAGATCTATGGACATAATAATGTTACTACAAATCCCTTACTATCAATATGTGCGTGGATGTACAGGAAGTAAATATCCTTTGCTGAACTTACTGTTCTAGTGTTGTCAACGTTCATAAAAGATCATAGGGGCACAAAACATTACATTAGTAAATAAATGTTACTATCTTGCTATAGCTGTGTCCCTATCTAAGGTGCCGGTTGCAATTTACGCTTCCCAATTAATAGGTCCAAGGATTCTTGTTTGTCAGTATAAATCGCTGGTTGGAGGTGAGCGGATCTGTTGTACCAGAGGACCCAGCCCGTAAACGCACCCCACTTAACTATGGAGCGACCACCAGCTTACACAGTACCTTGTTGCCCACTTGAATCCATGGCTTCGTGGGGTCTGCGCCATACTCGAACCGCACCGTCAGCTCTTACCAAATGAAATCGCGTCTCATCCGACCAGGCCACAGTTATCCTGTCATCTAAGGTCCAATCGGTACGGTCACGAACACAGGAGAGGCGCTTCAGGTGATGTTGTGCTGTTAACAAAGGCACTCATGTCGGTCGTCTGCTGCCATAGCCCATTAATGCCAAATTTCGCCGCACTGTCGTAACGGATTGGTTCATCGTACGTCTCACATTGATTTCCACGGATATGTTACGCATTTTAGGTTGTCTGTTAACACTGACAATTCTACCCCGACGTCACTACTCTTGGTCGTTAGGTGAAGGCCGTCGGCCACCGCGTTGTCTGTATTGAGAGATAATGCCTGAAATATGGCATTCTCTGCACTGTGGATTTTGGAATATTGAATTCCCTAACGATCTAAAAAACGGAATATCCAACTCATTTAGGTCGAACTACTGTTCCCTGTTCAAGGTCTGTTAATCTTCGTCATACTCACGTAGGAAACGTTTTTACATTAATCACCTGCATACAAATGACAGCTCCGCCAATGCACTGCCCCTTTATTCCTTGTGTACGAAGTCTACCGCCGAAATTTTTACGAAGTCTCAGACGGTGTTCAGGAAAGATAGATCAGGCAGAATTGGTGGTGGAGTGTTTGTGTCTGTCAGTAGTGGTTTATCTTGTAGTGAAGTCGAAGTAGATACTCCGTGCGAATTGGTATGGGTGGAGGTTATACTTAACCGCCGAACTGAGTTAATAATTGGCTCGTTCTACCGACCCTCAGACTCCGATGATATAGTTGCTGAACAGTTCAGAGAAAATTTGAGTCTCGTAACAAATAAATACCCCACTTATACGGTTATAGTTGGTGGGGACTTCAACCTTCCCTCAATATGTTGGCAGAAAGGCAGAAAACATCTTTCGAGATTGTCCTAAATGCTTTCTCCGAAAATTATTCCGATCAGTTAGTCCACGAACCAACGAGAATTGTAAATGGTTGCGAAGACACACTTGACCTCTTAGCCACGAACAATCCAGAGCTAATAGAGAGCATCATGACTGATACACGGATTAGTGATCACAAGGTCGTTGTAACTAGGCTCAATACCGTTTGTTCCAAATCCATCAGAAACAAACGCAAAATAATTTTATTTAAAAAAGTGGATAAAGTGTCACTAGAAGCCTTCCTAAGAGATAATCTCCATTCCTTCCGAACTGACTATGCAAATGTAGACGAGATGGCTCAAAAATTCAAAGTTATAGTAGCAACAGCAATTGAGAGATTCATACCTCATAAATCGGAAAGAGATAGAACGGATCCCCCGTGGTACACAAAACAGGTCCGAACGCTGTTGCAGAGGCAACGTAAAAAGCATGCGAAGTTCAGAAGAACGCGAAATCTCGAAGATTGGCTAAAATTTACAGACGCGCGAAATCTGGCACGGACTTCAATGTCAGATGCCTTTAATAGGTTCCACAACGAAACATTGTCTCGAAATGTGGTAGAAAATCCGAAGAAATTCTGGTCGTATGTAAAGTACACAAGCGGCAAGACGCAGTCAATACCTTCGCTGCGCAGTGCCGACGGTACTGTTACCGACGACTGTGCCGCTAAAGCGGAGTTATTGAACGCAGTTTTCCGAAGTTCCTTCACCAGGGAAGACGAATGGAATATACCAGAATTTGAAACACGAACAGCTGTTAGCATGAGTTTCTTAGAAGTAGATACCTCAGGGGTTGCAAATCGCTTGATACGGGCAAGTCTTCAGGTCCAGATTGTATACCGATTAGGTTCCTTTCAGATTACGCTGATACAATAGCTCCCTACTTAGCAATCATATACAACCGCTCGCTCACCGATAGATCTGTACCTACAGATTGGAAAATTGCGCAGGTCGCATCAGTGTTTAAGAAGGGTAATAGGAGTAATCCATCGAACTACAGACCTATATCATTGATGTCGGTTTGCAGTAGGGTTTTGGAGCATATACTGTATTCAAACATTATGAATCACCTCGAAGAGAACGATCTATTGATACGTAATCAGCATGGTTTCAGAAAACATCGTTCTTGTGCAACGCAGCTAGCTCTTTATTCGCACGAAGTATGGCCGCTATCGACAGGGGATCTCAAGTTGATTCCGTATTTCTAGATTTCCGGAAAGCTTTTGACACCGTTCCTCACAAGCGACTTCTAATCAAGCTGCGGAGCTATGGGTTATCGTCTCAGTTGTGTGACTGGATTCGTGATTTCCTGTCAGGAAGGTCGCAGTTCATAGTAATAGACGGCAAATCATCGAGTAAAACTGAAGTGATATCAGGTGTTCCCCAGGGAAGCGTCCTGGGACCTCTACTGTTCCTGATCTATATAAATGACCTGGGTGACAATCTGAGCAGTTCTCTTAGACTGTTCGCAGATGATGCTGTAATTTACCGTCTAGTAAGGTCATCCGAAGACCAGTATCAGTTGCAAAGCGATTTAGAAAAGATTGCTACATGGTGTGTCAGGTGGCAGTTGACGCTAAATAACGAAAAGTGTGAGATGATCCACATGAGTTCCAAAAGAAATCCGTTGGAATCCGATTACTCGATAAATAGTACAATTCTCAAGGCTGTCAATTCAACTAAGTACCTGGGTGTAAAAATTACGAACAACTTCAGTTGGAAAGACCACATAGATAACATTGTGGGGAAGGCGAGCCAAAGGTTGCGTTTCATTGGCAGGACACTTAGAATATGCAACAAGTCTACCAAAGAGACAGCTTACACTACACTCGTTCGTCCTCTGTCAGAATATTGCTGCGCGCTGTGGGATCCTTACCAGGTGGGATTGACGGAGGACATCGAAAGGGTGCAAAACAGGGCAACTCGTTTTATATTATCACGTAATAGGGGAGAGAGTGTGGCAGATATGATACGCGAGTTGGGATGGAAGTCATTAAAGCAAAGACGTTTTTCGTCGCGGCGAGATCTATTTACGAAATTTCAGTCACCAGCTTTCTCTAGGTAGGTATGATCATCAAAATAAAGAAATCCGAGCTCGAACAGAAAGGTTTAGGTGTTTGTTTTTCCCGGGCGCTGTTCGGGAGTGGAATGGTAGGGAGATAGTATGATTGTGGTTCGATGAACCCTCTGCAAGCACTTAAATGTGAATTACAGAGTAATCATGTAGATATATATGTATATGTGTATGTGCAAATCGCTATCCCATGACTTTTTGTTACATCAGTGTAAATACTGTAGCCCCGGACGGTCAGTAAAATAATATTCACTTGAAATAAGGAAAATTCGTAGTTTCATTACAGTATTGCATGCAATTAGACGCTGCGTAAACGTTAGGCTTGACTTTGAAAAGAAACTCGGCAACTGCTCACTGGTATCTTACAAGTTCACATATATATAGGGTGACCATACGTCCCGATTAATCGGGATTGTCCCATTTTTGAGGCTCAAAATTTTGTCCCGATTAAAAAAAAACCAATTTGTCCCGATTTTCAAGGGTTATTGTCAGACATTTACAAAGTGGTTAAAATATTTTCTGAGTGTCGATTTTATAAACTATCAATTGAAACTGACATTCCGTACGTTGGTACCCCCTGATAATGTACAGCTTAAGCACTATAATTGTTGCGTACTCTTATTTTCTTTGCTTTTGCTTGCCATTGTTGTCAGCATTCAGTATCAGTTTCGTGAAGAGCTAGCACGTCGTGGCGATGCCGAAACGAAATTCAAAGTTTTCGGTAGAGTTTCAGAGGAAATTTCCTTGCTTCACTGCTACAGACAATGACTGTTCAGCAAAATGTAACGTATGTAACTGTGCTGTATCCGTGTCTCACGGTGGTGCTGCAGGTCTCAAGCGTCATATGGAATCAGAGAAACACAGGAAAAATCTTCGATCGGCAGGTTCCTCGCAAAAAATGACGAGATATTTTGTAACTTCAAATGCACAGGAACAGAAAAACGTAGCTGCAGCAGAAGGAACCCTGACATTCCATGTTGTTAAACACCACCAAAGCTATCGTTCTAATAACTGCAGTGTTCAATTAAACAAAAAAAATTTCCTGATTCTAAGATTGCAGAAAATATTTCGTGTGCAAGAACAAGATGTTATAGCTCCGCATTCCCAGAAACAGGTAATAGCTCCTGTCAACAGTGCAAAATACTTTTCAATATCTACTGATGCTAGCAACCATGGGCATCAGAAAATTTTTCCTGTGGTAGTTCAGTATTTTTCTGTAAGTGAGGGTGGACTGCAAACGAAATTGCTTGATCTTGATGAACTGCAGAACGAAAAGTCCGAAAAAATTTCCAATTATCTTTCTCATATTATACAGTCATTAAGTATCATCTCAAAGTGTGTTGCATTTGGTGCAGACAATACTAACTGTAATTTTGGGGGTTAATGAAGAAAGAGGGTAATAATGTTTTTACACATCTGAAAGAACAATCAAAAATCTCTAACATTGTTGGCATAGGTTGTCCAGTACATATTGTTCATAACACACTTCAAAGTGCTTGAGATGTTTTACCTGTTGACATTGATTGCATTTTCATGAAGTTGTACAACCATTTTCATATTTTTTTTCTATTCGTGTTGCAGAACTCACTGAATTCTGTGAATTTGTTGGTGTCACTTACAAAAATTTACTTTCCTTTTCCAAAACACGGTGGCTTTCATTGTTGCCAGCCATAGAAAGGATATTGAAAATGTACGAGCCTTTGAAATCTTACTTTTTGTCACAGTCTAACTCAGAGTGTCCTGCATTCTTAAAGAGTTTTTTCAGTGATCCTATAAATAAATGTTATTTACTTTTTGTACATTCACAAATGAGTATTTTCCAATAATCCATTCTGAGCATTGAGAAACAGAATAATTCCATATGTGAAGTATTAGCAGTCTTAAATAAAGCTTTGACAAGTCTAAATTCAAGGAAACATGAACATTTTGTACCACTAAATCTAAAAAAAACTGCTGAATGATTGTGATGACCAGTCTGTTAAGAAATTTGACATAGCAGTATCAACGTTTTATGATGCTTCAGTAGACTATTTATCCTCATGGTTACAGGGAATAGCTGAGTTTTCTGTATTCTCATAGATGATGCTCACAGAACCACCAGAATGATCAGTAGTTGAAAATACTTTAATATGGCTAAATGAAAAGGACATTCTAGTAAATGATGAAATAGTTCCTATACAGTCATTTGTAAAACAGCAAGTGGAGACAGACAGTGAACAATGGAATCAGTTGACGGCACATGAAAAATGCTGAAGTTTTTCAGATCTTGCCAGTGTAATGAACAGTTCAGAGAATCGCTTAATATAGCGCAGTACTTCTTTTCACTCCCTGCCCACAATGCAAATGTTGAAACAGTTTTCAGCTTACTATCGTCAAAGTAGGCAGATGAGAGGAATAGATTTACGGTGAGGAGGGTTAAGTGTATTTTACTGACCTGTTTAAATTTCAGTAAATGCAGTTGCACTGACTTTTATTCACACCTATTAGGCAAACCTGAGTTGCTGAATGAAATTTCATCTTAGAAGAAATATGATTGCAGTGTGGAATCCACAAAACCATAAATTCCTTGTGCTCACTAAGAACTTTTTTGTAGTGATTGTTACTGTACGTCTTTCTACATTCTGTGTTATAAATGTTACATTTCTTAATAAGTAAATTTCTGAAAACTTGAAATGTACTTCTTTCCAGTATTTCCATTCTTTGTTTGGTTTTGTACACACACACACACACACACACACACACACACACACACACACACATATCAGTGAAGCTATATTTGCAGAGGAAGTACAAATGTTAGCATTAAAAGTGATATTTAAGGAGAAATAAAAATTGTCCCACATTTTGGCCAAGAAAATGTATGAAAGTCCCACTTTTGTCCGAAATAAAATATGGTCACCCTACATATATAACCAACACAGACTGACTTCCGAAAATATAGCGACTATTAGTACAGCGCTTCACCATAGGGAGTGCTGCATACCGTGCCACAGCCTCTCTATGCATTCCATTCTCTGGGGAAGACTGTATAGAACAGCTGACATATTAAAACCGCCATCTTAAATTTTATCTGTTTTTTATTAATCCAGCCTCGAAACCTTTGGTACTTAGGCAATATATAGAAAGATTTGAGTGTTAAAAACACTTTTCCCAGAAAACTCAAGAGAATGCGGGACTCGAAATATTTATGTAGAACGTGTAAGCAGGCTGTTAGGTTTTTATGTTGGTAACGCCACGTAGCAGTCTGACTGTGCTGCGTGCAGTCTGTGGCTGGTTCGCATTGTTGGAATACTTGCTATTGTAGTGTTGGGCAGTTGGGTGTGAACAGCACGTAGCAGTGTTGCCAATTTAGCGATTTTGTCGCTTGAAATGACGACTTTTGGCTTCGTATTAGCGACAAAAAAAACTTTTTTGCGACAAAAATTATTTAGCGACTTATCTGGCGACTTTTGACGTACATATCAAAACTATTTTGGGCCAGTATTTTCATTAAAAAAACCAAGATTTTAACTATAGAATGGGTACTACACTGACTTTGTTCTAGATTTACTAAGTTAAATTAAGTTCTAAGCAGATCATGTAGCATTGTTCAGCATTTAGTAAACCTGAATGTGGGAATTGCCTACAGAGTAAGAAATTTATTATTCATTACCCACTAGCCTGTTATCGTCGATAGCGTATCGATCTATAACTCTTCAACTTTTGAACTCCCTTTATTTTCCGAATTGACAAAAAACATACGTAATATTAAGTATAATAAAATACATTTCTGTCCAGCAACCTCTAATTTTTCGAAATGTTAACTCGCAAAGAAATTATTACCACATGCACAGTGGTAACGCAAGAATAATTCGATGGGGGTATCTCAGACATTAGTACGTTTTAAACAATGAACAATAGGACTGGTATCGAGTTACCGAGTGAGTAGATTGTTTCATGACCTCTAGTTCGCCTGAGTTTTAATGTATTTTCAGTGATTATAAATTGGTGAAACTTACGTTGTGGTGGCTTACATAATGGATTTACCGCAGAAGAATAAGCAGTACGCTCAAAAATATCGGGATGCGTGGGAAGCAGAACCTGAATTCAATGGGTGACTGAAACCAGTCGTTGGAGACTTATCCAAGGCAAGATGTCAAGTATGTGCAACAGAGTTTTATGCTAAATTATGCGATATTAGAAAGCATTCGAACACTATTAAGCATAAACAAAAAATTGATTAAAAAAAAACACAAACCACCTTACCTGTGAAAATTGTTTCGAAAACTACAGTTAGAATAGAAAGCATAGCGGAAGGCGCCCTTTCTTTATTTATTGCTGAACATTGTTCTATTTTAGCTGTAGATCATTTAGGAATACTGTTCAAGAAGGTGTTATCCGGTGATGAGGGCGCTAAAAACATGCAATTACATCGTACAAAGTGCACTAAAATTATAACTGAAGTTTTGGCTCCATAATTTACACAATCATTGGTTGAAGATATAGGTAACCAAAAATACAGTGTACTAATAGATGAATCCACAGATATATCAATGTCTAAAATGCTAGGTATCGTTATACGGTACTATAGTGTATACAACCAAACCATTAGATCAGCATTTCTCGAACTCGCTGTAGTAGAAACTGCAAACGCAAGAAATCTGGCTGCTGTTCTTGTGAATTCTTTGAAAGATCTCAAACTTCCAATCGCTAATATGGTACGAATTGGCACTGATATTGCTTCTGCAATGGTTGGAATAAATAATGGGCTTTTCGAACAACTCAAGAGAGAATAATATTACGGTTTGAAGCATTTGGTATTGATCCATTGCATTTGTCACTCTCTTCAGCTTGGAGTTTCGCACGCCTCAGTGAATACCATACCTAGAAACATAGAGTTTCTTGTACGGGAAACCTACAATTGGTTCTCCATTTCACCCAAAAGACAAGAGGAATATAAAAAGGTTTATGAGACAATAAATTGTGGAAAACGGCCACTAACGGTGGTTTCGCGGTTCTAGGCCCGCAGTCCGGAACCGTGCGACTGCTACGGTCGCAGGTTCGAATCCTGCCTCGGGCGTGGATGTGTGTGATGTCCTTAGGTTAGTTAGGTTTAAGTAGTTCTAAGTTCTAGGGGACTGATGACCACAGCAGTTGAGTCCCATAGTGCTCAGAGCCATTTGAAGGGCCACAAAAAATTTTGAAGGTCTGTGCAACACGCTGGCTTTCAATTGAACCAGCAATACGAAGAATTCTGGAGCAGTGGGAAGAACTAAGGCTACATTTTTCACTTGCCATGGTTCAAGACAATTGTTACACTGCCCATCTTTTGTATAAGATGTATTGTGACGACTCAAATCATCTTTACATGTTTTACCTTAAGCATGCTTTAAAAGACGTACAAATAGCAATAAAAGCTTTTGAAGGAGAAGACAATGACCCCACTAAATTACTAGATACACTTGCATTTCTCATGCAGTCACTCGGACAAAACATAGTTTTTCCAACTGTTGATTTGTTGACAACACCAGTTGCAAGCGAATGTATGTACGCAAATCAGAACCTTGGTTTTATAGTTGAACAGAAAATTGTCTGAGTCAAGTTTGTCTGAAGAAAATAAAGTTTACTTTAAGAAGAGATGCATCAGTTTAGTCTGAATCTCATAAAAGAAATTCAACAAAGACTGCCAAGTAACGTTACAATTCTGAAAAAAATGTCAATGCTGAATGTTGAAGAAACACTAAAAGTAAATAAAAATAATGCTGTAGCGGATGTAGCCAAAGAATTGGGTTTTAGTGGCTATGGTACGCTGCAAGAATGGCATAATACCAACTTCATTACGTGGAATAACATTACTAACATTGTTCGATTTTGGAGTGAGGTTTTGCAGTATAAAAATGCCGCAGGTGAGAATCCTTTTTCTTTGATTTCACAGCTAGCAATGACTGTTCTATGCCAACCGCATTCAAATGAAGAAGTGGAAAGAATATTCAGTTCTATGAAGTTATAAAAACTAAACAACGTAAAAGATTATCGTTAAAGACAATTAATGCTTTGATCATATTGAGAGACCAGCTGAAGAAACAAAACAATGATTGTGCATATTTTGACATACCGTCAGACGTATTGGAGGTTATTGGAACGAACAAAAGTTACTCTTTTGCGACAAAACCAGTTGAACTGCAACATCATCTTTTGAGCGACGTTCAACCATCTACACCAACTACAGTTCTGTCAGAGCATGAAACAGAAGAGTTATTCGATCTTCTGAGTGCCGATGATGAATAGCTCACATACCGGTATGTATATATTTTGTAACCTAATTTGAGTTCTTGCTTTCTTTTGTTACAAATACAGCTGTATATTTGTAGTATATTTGACTACTGTGATTGAAACAACAATTTATGATAACATGTTTAATTAAACGTTAGCGTATTTTACATGTATGTTGTTGCAAGCGATGCGTCATTTAATTAAGACAATATAGCAATTACGTACGAGACAATTTTTATTAACCCCCGCCCACTGGCTTACTGAACCATTCACAGCACGAAATTTTCAGTACACCCCTAGTAAGATCAGTTTTAGCGAATTTCTAGCTACTTTTGATATTGAATCTAGCGACTCGGGTTTTTTAGAGTTGGCAACACTGGCACGCAGCGTTGCGCAGTTGGAGGTGAGCCGCCAGCAGTGGTGGATGTGGGGAGAGAGACGGCAGAATTTTGAGAGCGGACGATCTGGAAGTGTGTTTATCAGAAAGAGTAAATTTGTAAAATGGACATCATGAACTGATATATATATATATATGATGACTTTTGAACATTATTAAGGTAAATACATTGTTTGTTCTCTATCAAAATCTTTCGTTTGCTAACTATGCCTATCAGTAGTTAGTGCCTTCAGTAGTTAAAATGTTTTATTTAGCTGTCAGTATTGGCGCTTGCTGTATTGCAGTAGTTCGAGTAACGAAAATTTTTGTGAGGTAAGTGGTTTATGAAAGGTATAGGTTATTGTTAGTCAGGGCCATTTTTTGTAGGGACTATTGAAAGTCAGATTGCGTTGCGCTAAAAAATGTGTGTGTCAAGTTACTATTGATCTGAATAAGTAAAGAGAAAAATATCTGAGTACGTTCAGTTTTGCTCAGCTGTTTGAAAATCAAATAACGTAAGAGGTTTACCAGCACAGTAATTTATAATTTTTTTAAGGGGATGTTTCACACGTCGTTGGTGTGGCGCGCCTGTAACACCTGGAGTGTAGTGGAAGGTCTTCTTTAGCAGGAGATGAGGTGAGGCGTGGAGAGGTGAGCCCAGTGGCATTTCACAGGCGGCCGTGGGCGGGGATCAGCTGTGGAGGCGGGGCGCCGCCTCTGCTACCGGTCCGTGCTGTGGCGGAGGCTCACCCAGCGCCTGCCTGCCTGGCGCCACATACGAGCGGAGCGGCGAGGCGTGCAGTCGATACGGTACGGGGCGTATCCAGGCGGCCGGCACAACGCAAACAAACCGCGCTTCCAGACACGAAACACGTCAGCCTCACAACAGCGCTGGTGTCCACCACGGCTCTGCCGCGCACGTCATCTACTACTACACAAAATGCGATCAATCATTCCTCTGAGCACTTGTGTTCTATCAGTCTGACGCCAATTACTGGTAGAAGCCTAACTCGGGGAAGATTAGCTTGAGTTCCGGAGAATTGTAGGAACACGCTAGGCACTATTGACGGTAGATAGTAGTCTAGTAGATAGTGTTGGAAGTTTCATGCGGATTTTCGCGGATGATGCTGTAGTATACAGAGAAGTTGCAGCATTAGAAAATTACAGCGAAATGGAGGAAGATCTGCAGCTGATAGGCACTTGGTGCAGGGAGTGGGAACTGACCCTTAACATAGACAAATGTAATGTATTGCGAATACATCGAAAGAAGGATCCTTTATTGTATGATTATATGATAGCGCACCAAACACTGGTAGCAGTTACTTCTGTAAAATATCTGGGAGTACGTGTACGGAACGATTTGAAGTGGAATGATCATATAAAATTAACTGTTGGTAAGGCGGGTGCCAGGTTGAGATTCATTGGGAGAGTCCTTAGAAAATGTAGTCAATCAACAAAGGAGGTGGCTCGTTCGGCCTATACTTGAGTATTGCTCATCAGTGTGGCATCTGTACCAGGTTAGGTTGACAGAGGAGATAGAGAAGATCCAAAGAAGAGCGGCGCGTTTCGTCACAGGGTTATTTGGTAAGCGTGATAGCGTTGCGGAGATGTTTAGCAAACTCAAGGGGCAGACACTGCAAGAAAGGCGCTCTGCATAGCGGTGTAGCTTGCTGTCCAGGTTTCGAGAGGGTGCGTTTCTGGATTAGGTATCGAATATATTGTTTCCCCCTACTTATACCTCCCGAGGAGATCACGAATGTAAAATTAGAGAGATTCGAGCGCGCACGGAGGCTTTACGGCAGTCGTTCTTCCCGCGAACCAAACGCGAGTGGAACAGGAAAGGGAGGTAATGACAGTGGCACGTAAAGTGCCCTCCGCCACACACCGTTGGGTGGCTTGCGGAGTATAAATGTAGATGTAGACTACGACTTATCCTAGAAGATAGTTTGAAGAAAGACTAACCTACGTTAATATAGCATTTGCAGATTTAGAGAAACCCCTCCATAATGTTGGCTAGAATACACTCTTCGACATTCTGAGAGTAACAGAGATAAAATGCACTGAGCAAGCGCTTATGAAGAACTTACACAGAAACCAGAATGCAATTATAAGAATAAAAGAGCACGAAAGGGAAGCAGTGGTTGAGGGGTGGACAGGATTGTGGCCTACATCCGATGTTACTCAATCCGTGCGTTGTGCAAGCCAGTAAGGGAAAACAAGGACAAATTTGGAAAGGAAATTGAAGTTCAGAGAGAGAAAAAAACTTTCCGGTTTGCTGATGACACTGTAATTCTGTCAGGGACGACAAGAAGTCAGAAAATATCAGTTGAACGAAATGGATAGCGTATTGAAAATATGTTATAAAGTGAACATTAACGAAAGTGAAACAAGCGCAGCGAAATATAGTAAAATTAAGTCAGATGATTCTGATGGAATAACATAAGGAAATGAAGCGTTAAAAGTTGCAGAAGATATTTCATATTTGGGCTGCAAGATAAGTGACGATGGCAGAAACATCGAGGATACGAAATGCAGACTGGCAATAAGAAGAAACCGTTTCTGAAAAAGATAAATTAGTTAACACCCAATATAAATTTAAGTATTCCCCTGGATTGCAGTCTTATAAGGAAGTGAAACACGGGAGCTAAGTAGTACAGACAAAAAGGTTAAAATGGCTCTGAGCACTATGGGACTTAACATCGGAGGTTATCAGTCCCCTAGACTTGCAACTACTTAAACCTAACTAAGGACATCACACACATCCATGCCCGAGGCAGAATTCGAATCTGCGACCGTAGCGGTGGCGCGGTTCCAGACTGAAGCGCCTAGACAAAAAGGCAACAGTAGCTTAGGAAACGTGGAGATACAGAAGAATGCTGAACATTAGAGCGCAGAGCGAACAATTAATGAAAAGGCACTGAATGAATATGGAGAGGTAACAGTGTTACAGAAAAATTTGTCTAAAAGAGGGGATAATGAATGGGGAGAGGCATGGAGGGAGGGGAGAGAAAAGAAGCTTGCCTCAGAGAATCAGCACGGGTTTCTGGAAAGCTACGCTTATTTCTTTCATTCTTTAAAAACAATATCTTGCTAACAATAGATGGAGGTGAACAGATAGACTTACTCTTCCTGCATTTCCAAAACTCTTTCGACTATACCACACCCTCAACTGAAACCCAACTTAAAATCATCTGAGTAGCTTTAAAAATATGTGATTGCCTCGTAGAATGTCTTACCAATAGAATTCAAAACATTATACTAGATTGCACATGTGCAACAGAAAAGGAACTGGTATCGGTTGTACCCCAATAAGCCGAATAGAACCGCTATCACAAGATGTGTGTACAAGGGCAGTCAAATGACAACGACACAAATCAAAAAAGTTCGTAAACTGTTGGTTATTTCAAAAGCAATCGCATGAGTGTTAATACATTTATCCCACTGTGAGACAAGAAGGCCTGTGCGTACACGGTAAAATTTTTGCGATTGCCTAGGCAGTCATGTTGTATTCATGCGTGCAACTCTTCGAAGAAAATCGGCGGCCACGAATGTCTTTCTTCATTGCTCTAAAAATATGGAAGTCGCGTAGGGAGAGTTAGGGGCTGTGTGGGTGATGCGTGAGTGCTTCCCAAGGAAATTCCGCAGCGTACTCGAAACAACGTTCGTAATATGTGGCGGAGCCTTTTGTTTCGACTATGCCGCAAAATCTTCTCTGGGTATTCGTTACGCATCCTCTACACAGTCGCAATCTCTCCCTATGCGACTTCAATATTTTTTCTGCCCTGAAGAAAGATATTCGTAGCCGTCTATTTACTTCGGACAAAGAGGTGCGTGACTGGGTACAATCATGTTTCATTAGCCAAGCGTCCGCTCCCGGTAGCTAAGTGGTCAGCGCGACAGACTGTCGATTCCCGGCTGGGTCGGAGATTTTCTCCGCTCAGGGACTGGGTGTTTTGTTGTCCTAATCATCATAATTTCATCCCCATCGACGCGCAAGTCGCCGAAGTGGCGTCAAATCGAAAGACTTGCACCAGGCGAACGGTCTACCCGACGGAAGGCCCTCGCCACACGACATTTCATTTCAGTAGCCAACCGTTTTCTATTGCAGTGGGATAAATGTATTAAGTTATGTGTGTTACTTTTGAAGTTATAAACAGTTTACTGTTTTTTTTCCATCCGTCTGTTTTTCATTTGACTGCCCCTTGTAGGAGCAGACAAGGCCGAGAGGAGAGTATGATCAGTGGATGGTACGAAGGAAATTAAAAACAATTTAAGCAGTAGTTGGTGCTCTTTTAAATGTCGATACGTGCAAGACTTTGTGTATTGCATAGTAATGGAATTCAATAGTGACAGAGAACAATTATTGTTTAGATAGTAATGAGAGCTAACACTAAAAGGCGAAACGAAGGGGAACGAGTTCGTAAACCAAGCAGTAAGAAAATTGGGTGGAAGACTTTTCCTAATTTTGACGCGAAGATTCTGAGAAACAGCGTGCACGTATAGAAACGGCCGCTAACAAGATCGTAGCGCGAGTACTGCTTCAGCGTTTGGAGTCTTGTGAAGCTGGCTTTACATCTGATATCGACCCAAGTCAAGTTTGGGCTGCTGAATCGTGACACGTCGAAGCGTCCCATATGAAAGTGTAATGCAGCCGCTCTAAGAAATTAAAAGGAAATTTCAGGAAGAAAGACCCACCCGGATTGGGGAGCGCGCTAACGTGCCGCTTCTGGGACACGGGGAAGCGAGTCTGACCCCAATGCAATCCGCGCCGTGAATTAACGAGGGCTGGAGAGCTGGCCATGCTGGGTGTGACTTTTAGGCGGTGTCCCACACTGCACTCAATAAACACCGCGCTGGTAACCGCGACCCGCCTCAGATGCGCGCAAACATTTATGAAACGTTCTCACACTTTCACATAAGATATACTCTAAACACAGACAGATGTTTAGAGTAAGAAACAAACATTTATAGAAGAAAGGTCCGAGCAGCGGTTGAAATTTCTAAGAATGCATCTAATTTCTCGATAGGCTTCTGGCACCGTGGCTCCCCGCCATCAAGGGAATAAATACGTGGTCGCGGTGAGTAAGCGGCATAAGCAACGCGTTGCAAGTCACCTCAATAATATTATGGGAAAACATTCCCCCCCCCCCCTCTTGCTCTGTCCGTTTCGAATCTAGCCACTGATGACGACCAACCAATAGTGGTAGCAGGCATTTCAACCAATAAGCGTAAGTGTGGAATAGTGCCTTTCTATCCAATGACGATGGACCGCCAATGGTATCCACAGGAGATGACCTACCAACGCCCGTTTTTTGCACTAGCCTATGACTATGGTCCACCAATGGTAGCCATTTGAATTTTAACCATCACTTCTCCAGCACGAACGTAAGAAAACTCCACCTCTTATAAGTGGACGCGACACTCGTCTCTGAAACTGTTCTAGCAGTACTGGACACCAAAAGCTCCTGAGGAAGATCCTAGCAGAGGGATCGAAACGTTGAACATTTTAGAAGAAACATGACGCGGCCTAACAACCAAGAAGGCCACGAAAGCCTGCAGACTTACATAGATGTTTAGTCCGTTTAAACCCATAATCATCATCAAGAAAAAATATGTATTTCTTGTTGCCAGTAGCCTTTGGGTAAGTTTATAGAAGTCATATTCGAAGAATGGTTCCTCGTCTATCTAGGATTCATGAGAATACGATACGAAGGATTACGATGCCTATCGCAGAATGTGTGAGGCTGTCATTTTTCCTTCGCCCAATAGACGAGAGGAGTGTGGATAATACCTATTCTGCACAACAAATGAATCGAGGTCTGCCGACTCAGTAGGCACGGTATTTTTGATTTGCTTGACAAACGTGTTCCGGTGATGTTGCACCGTCTTCTATGGCACTCTTGTACTGTCTGCTGTGGGTTGTTACGAGCATTATGTATCACCCAGAACCACGTTCTTCTCGACTGGTCTCAAATGGTTCAAATGGCTATGAGAAATAAGGGACTTAACATCTAGGGTCATCTGTCGCCTAGAACTTAGAACTACTTAAACCTAACTAACCTAAGGACGTCACACATATCCATGCCCGAGGCAGGATTCGAACCTGCGACCGTAGCAGTCGCGCGGTTCCAGACTGAAGTGCCTAGAACCTCTCGACTACACCGGCCGGCAGCTGGTCTCCGTAGCCGTGGTCGCTAGTTCTCCAACGTCCCACAAAGAGGCAGCTGGTTCCGTGCGAAGAATGGTGATTAGCTTTTTGCTGACACAGAGACTGATGATGTTGACTGTGCGCCGATGTCATCCGTAAGGTCTCAAGCCTGTACACGGATTCCCGAAGAGGAATCGGCTAAGTTGTGTCAGTTTCGTCGATCCCGTTAGCGCTATTTGAGGGGAGTAGGCTGTGCGCAAGTTAGGGTTTTGAGTATTACCTCCTCCCTTTTCCAGCACCACCACCACAACCACCATCACACGCGTCGTCGTAGTCAAAACCAAACGTGCGCAACACTACAGCCGTATCAGTTAAAGTGCGCTTCTGACGCGACAACGGCGCATTTTCTAATCCTGCCAACCAGGGAGACGCTGTAGTACTTGAGCTGAACAACTGTAACCCTAGAGGGGGCCACAAGGGACGGCCTGAAGCAGTACGATTACTCGTGGCGAGGGGAGCAAAGTCTCAGACAGCTAACGAATGACTCGCACACTGATAACGTTCTTTGAGAACAAAGAGGCAAACAGCCTTGAGGAAAGAAAAGCTTCGCGATGTATGCATGGTGTTCTCACAAAGTCTGAATTATCACTTCGAAAATGTCAAGCTACGAGCATGACGGATTGAGCTGAAAGAAACAACACGTATGACTGCTTCCAGTGCTGATGTAGACTTGGAGCAAAGATAACTCCGTGGATAGAATGCCGCGAAGCATTGTCCTGACAGCCTCCCGTTAACAACCGTCAAGAAAACAAAACATAAAAACTAATTGAGTGACAAGGTGATAGTTCCTCCTTACGTACTATGTGGATGTCAGCGACTGCTGGATTGTCCCGGGTACTGCGCCTACCCGTCACCACCGATTTAGTTCGAATTTAAGGTACTTGCATGACTTGCCAAAAATAAAAGGCGCGCCGAGTGGCCGCGCAGTTTGAGGCGCCATGTCACGGATTACGCGGCCCCTCCCGACGGAGGTTCGAGTCCTCCCTCGGGCATGGGTGTGTGTGTGTTGTATTTAGAATAAGTTAGTTTAACGTAGTTTACGTAGCGTGTAAGCCTAGGGACCGATGACATCCACCGTTTGGTCCCTTATAAATTCACACACATTTGAACATTTGAAAATAAAAACGACAGAAGTGAAGTCTCCATGTGGCCGAGCGTTTAGAAAAACTGGCATTTTTGGCGGCGGTCGTCCGAGGCAGGAGCCATTTATGTTACAGTAGTTTCCAGTTGGCGCAACGGAGTAAGTACAGAAAGGTAATCTGAAGGTCGTTGGGTCGAGTCCCTGTGCGGAAACTTTTTTTAATTTTCAGTTTTTACGTTTCGCTACAAATAAATCGAAAAAATGCTTAGTATATCGTATTTATTAATATTTTGATAAAAGGCATGGAAAGGAAAGATAATGAAAATTTGGGATTGCAAATAAATTTACAGGAAAGCATTGTGATGTGTACAAGAGAACGTAATAAAATAGGATACTTTTATTATATACAGTTGATCATACTTTTATTACTATAGAGTTGATGACTTACACATGCTGGGGTGATACTCATCGTCAAAAACCAGAGAAACCAATAATTTTCTCGGCACGTTACACGCGTTATTCAGTTAGATAGGAGTTTTAAAGTTTCTATAGAAAAATTTGATTTATATTCACGACAGATTCTTCGTCATTGCACAGTTTGGCAGCAAATCGCGGCGTAACGCATCATTTCGCCAAATATCAGAGAAGATAGCTGGTGATGTACAATGGAATGTTTATTTATGCAGTCCTTTCGGGATGTGGTTTCTTTTGTTCACTGTATGAGATAGGAGCGGTTTTGAAGCTTTTTGATCGAATACTTTAAATGGCAATAAAATAGACATCAGAGGGTTAAACTAGCAGAGAGCACTTGGAGGGGGGGAGGGGCGGGGGTGTCTCTTAAATAGTGCGCGAGAGCAGTCCTTTATCATCTTGAAAAATCTCGTCCAATAATTTAGCAGAACAAATTTTTTCTCCTGCACGTAGAGCATCATCACATCAGTCAAAAAAAATTCTTTTTGTATCAGACTGTAGGTTCTACATCTACATCCATACTCCGCAAGCCACCTTACGGTGTGTGGCGGAGGGTACCCAGAGTACCTCTATCGGTTCTCCCTTCTATTCCAGTCTCGTATTGTTCGTGGAAAGAAGGATTGTCGGTATGCTTCTGTGTGGGCTCTAATCTCTCTGATTTTATCCTCATGGTCTCTTCGCGAGATACACGTAGGAGGGAGCAATATACTGCATGACTCTTCGGTGAAGGTATGTTCTCGAAACTTTAACAAAAGCCCGTACCGAGCTAATGAGCGTCTCTCCTGCAGAGTCTTCCACTTGAGTTTATCATCTCCGTAACGCTTTCGCGATTACTAAATGATCCTGTAACGAAGCGCGCTGCTCTCCGTTGGATCTTCTCTATCTCTTCTATCAACTCTATCTGGTACGGATCCCACACTGCTGAGAAGTATTCAACCAGTGAGCGAACAAGCGTACTGTAACCTACTTCCTTCGGTTTCGGATTACATTTCCCACATTTCCCACATTTTGATAAAGTCTTGACAACATTCGTATGTTTTGCCGCATACTCATCCACAGTTCTTTTCAGTCCTCGGTGTAAGAGTTTACTTTGCTTCCCTTTCCACGCCTTTCATGAAAATGTTAAGAAATGTGCTGTATTGAGAACTATTTAGGTTTATTTGCAGTTTAAGTACCGTAAAAATTGAAAATAAAAATGTTTTAGAATACGGACACGACCTTACAACCCTCAGATTACCGTTCTGTAGTCTTTCCATTGCACCAATCGCTGCTAACATAAATGGGTCATGCCTGGCACGACCCACGCCAAAAATTCTATTTTCAGAGTTTCGGACTATAACATTACAATAACATCAATGTATGAGACAGATAGCATTTTAGAGGCTCTTTGGAAATAACTCAAAAATATTATTCCGACATATCGATTGTTTCTACCAGAAATCTGTACTCTTAAATACTGTATTATCGTGCCACATGTTTTGATGAATTTTTCCAGGTAAATAAAACAAAGCAACGATATTTCCTCAAGAACAGCGAAATTTCGCGTTAAACACTGATCTTAGAATGCCAGAATGTGCGAAAGTTGTGGATATTGTTGTGATTTTGGAGAGACTACTCTGTATGACGGAATATGGCGGAAGCAGAGCAAGTGTCGAGGATCCTTTGTGTGTGTGTGTGTGTGTGTGTGTGTGTGTGTGTGTGTGTGTGTGTGTAGGGAGGGGGGGGGGGGTTGGTGAGATGAGCCGAAGTACTATCGTGCAGTAAGGCTGGACTTCTGTGATGTCTGGGTACAGGGATTCATTCAAGCTTTATTCAGACGTAAGCAGGAGGGAGGGCTCGTAGCCCGTGGCGCTGCTACCAGTTACTGGGGGGAGTGGGCGCTCGATGATTCCACCAGGGACCCACACTCGGTGCCACCGTTGTGGAGAAATAGAGCCGGTAATTCCAGGTGTCTCGTAGGGGGCCGGAGTTCATCGATCTTAGGGAATTTCTGCGTTGCATGTCATTTGGCCGGAGATGCGTGGGATGTCTAGCACAGCTCCTAAGATGAGGCTGAGGCATCTGTTTTGAATGACATGTAGTGGCCGAACGTTGGATGGGCTGGTAGTTCCCCACGTGGAGCAGCCATAAAGAAGGGCAGGTGAAACTGTCGCTCGATACAGGCGAAGTTTCGTTCGAACATTCATCTGGAAACTGCTCAACAATGGGTATAATTGGTGGAGGAGATATAATAGTTGAATCGCCTTGTTGTGGATATGAGGTTTGAAAAGGACTTCGCTGTCCACGGTGACCCCAAGAATTTCACTACGTTCATCCACGCAAGTTCCCGACGGTGGAGAATAAGGTTGTCCTTCAAGTCGGGGCATTTGCGGGTGAAGAGGACAGTCTTTGTTCTGCCGGCGTTAAGATGAATGTGATTACCCCATGCCCACTGTTCCGTCTGCGTGAGCTGACGTAGTATCCCCAAGGCTGCAGCAAACCGCGGGCTACCAGTGAGTGAGGCTGTGTCGTCCACAAACAGTGAGGACGACCTGGGGCAGGATGGGTGGCGAGGGCCCAGACGCAGGTTGATTCGGGTCTTTTCCGTCGCGGCAGCGCTGGAGTGGAGATGTGAACTGTAACTGGAATAAAAGAACATGTCTTGTATACTGATTTCAATTGGCCCAACCATCTCCATTCAGTAAACAAGTGATTAAATAATGATACAACTGGCAAGGAACTAAATGATATCATCCTCTAGAAAGTGAACACGTTCACTGAAAACATCGACGAGATTTTCCCAGTGACAGTATCTCAGACGGTAGAAAAAACAGCCCTTACAGGGTCTCTTTGTTATCTGTCTGCGACGACATCATTCTTCAAAGGAACTAATACAGGTGCCAAATTGAAATTTATCTCAACACTAAGGTCTATGGTCTCTTGGAGGTGCAAAATATTTAAGCTCCTTGGTCAATGCAGTTAAGAGGTACCGCCATTGGTGTCACTTATTTTGATACTCGCAAACTCACTCATCGAAACCCATCGATGAACTACCTACGTATACAGGGTGAGTCAGGACAAAGGTACATGGTTTGAGGGGTGGCAGTATTAATGATTCTGAACAAAAAACCTTATATGGACATATGCCTTATTCTGATTGGTTTCTGAGATAGAACACATTTAATATCACTTTTGTATATTTTCTCTTGAGTAACTCGAAAACCACTCCCTCGAGCCAAAAACTGTCGCAGCACAAAATTACACAATGTCAAATTTCCTACAAAAAAGAGCCTATTCATTTTTTTCTCTAGCACTAATAGTTTTTGAGAAGAGAGCGCGAGAATATTCTAAATCTCGCGCAATGCACGTGTACTTTAACGTAGGTAGTTCTTGTACACCAATTAGAGGTAGTTTGACGATTTGATAGACCACAAATGTCCCGTATCACACTGTACGTCTCAACTACCTCTACAGTACTGCGCTACGTCATAAATAATGACTTTGTTTGAAAATGCAGAAAATAAAACACAACGTGCATTAAATGTGTTATATCTTGAAACCGTTCGAAATAGGGCATAAGGCCATCTGACGTTCTTTGTTAAGAAACACTAATAGAATAACCCATCAAAGATTGTACCTTTCCTGCTGACTCACCCTGTATAATTAAGTTTTTACGGAACCCTCAGAGATCTAGTCCTACCCGCACTTGTCCGTTTTCTTTGTAAACTCTTGGCCACCTAGAATTCCCACTTCTGTCACTTTTATTTGTGGACAAGTCCTGCACATCCCATACACTTGGATGAAATCGGTGATGATGAGTAGACGCGGTCCTCTTGTGAGTCCGAGAAGACATTAGCTAGAAGTGAGGGGAACGCTAGAGGATAAAGCGGACAGGTCAGAGTGTAGAGGAGAGGACAGAGGGGCGTTGTGGCGGCGGCTGGTCGCTCGTTACGGCCCGCGCCCCCAGAGGGTTCCTCTGCCCAGCCTGGCCCTCGCCGCAGACTAATTAACAGCGGCGCGGCCTCCAGTGTGTAGCAGGCGTCAGCACAGCGTCCAGAGGCGCCGCCTCCTGCAGCTAGGCTCCCGCGGTTCGCTACGGTCAAGGGCGCTCGTGCCCGTCGGCCATCAGCCTGCTGTTTCATTAATGCAGGCTGTGTCACTGTCCGATCATCGACAAACAGTTCAGACGAAAAGACTACAGAAGCTTTTTAAATCTGGCACGACAAGAGACTGCTCAAAATTATTTTTTTTTTTCAGGCAACTGTATCGATATACAATCATGCTCATAAATTAAGCATATTGCTGATACGTGGTGAAACAACGTTCTGGTGGGCGTTTTGCGGGTCTAAATCACCTCGGGGTGTGACAATGCGGTGCTTTGACCTCCATTCGTCGCACGGTGGGGCTGGTAGCAGTCCACATACGCAGAAGTGTGTTGGTGCATGTCAGAGTACGGTGCAGCGAGTAAGTGTGCAGACGTTTTAAGACGCACTAATGGTGACTGAGTGTTGAAAATGGCTCAAAGAACATATATTGATGACGTTATGAGGGGTAGAATACTAGGGCGACTGGAGGCTGGTCAAACACAGCAGATCGTAGCGCGGGCCCTCCGTGCGCTACAAAGTGTGATCTCAAGATTATAGCAACGATTCCAGCAGACTGGAAACGCGACCAGGTGCTACAGTACGGGACGCGCACAGTGTACAACACCACATGAAGACCGATATCTCACCACCAGTGCCCGCAGATGGCCACGCAGCACTGCAGGTAACCATGCTCGGGACCTTAGCACAGCCACTGGGTTGTCTCCAGACACACAGTATACAGAGGCAACTGAATAGACATAGTTTATTCGCCCGGAGACCTGCAAGGTGCATTCCACTAACCCCTGGTCACAGGAGAGCCCGTAAAGCCTGGTGTCAAGAACACAGTACATGGTCATTGGAACAGTGGTGCAAGGTTATGTTCACGGACGAGTCCAGGTATAGTCTGAACAGTAATTCTCGCCGAGTTTTCATCTGGCGTGAGCCAGGATCAGGTACCAACCCCTTACTTTCCTTTAAAGGGACCTGTATGGAAGATCTGGATTTGATGGTGTGGGGTGGGATTATCATTGGTGCACGTATACTTCTGCATGATTTTGACAGACGAACTGTAAGGTCAGATATATCGGAACGTCATTTTGCACTACATGAGTGTAGTGGGTCTGACCTTCCTCCTGATAGACGATAACGTACCGCCCCACCGAGCTGCCACCGTGGAAGAGTACCTTGAAACAGGAGATATCAGGTGAATGGAGTGACCTGCCTGTTCTCCAGACCTAAACCCCATCAAGCACGTCTGGGATACTCTCGGTTGACGTATCGTTGCACGTCTTCAAATCCCTACGACACTTCAGGAGCTCCAACAGGTATTGGTGCAAGAATGGGAGGCTATACCCCAGCAGCTGCTCGACCACGTGATCCACAATATGCCAACCCGTTGTGCGGCCTGTGTACGTCTGCATCGTGATCATATCCCATATTGATGTCGGGGTACATGCGCAGGAATCAGTGGCGTTTTGTAGCACATGTGTTTCGGGACGGTTTTCTCAACTTACCACTAATACCGTGGATTTACAAATCTGTGTCGTGTGTGTTCCCTAAGTTCCTATGCTATTAGCGCCAGTTTTGCGTAGTGCCACGTTGTGTGGCACCACATTCTACAATTAATTTATGAGTATGAGTGTATTTGAAGAAATGCATCATACTCTCTGTACTGTCTTACAATAATGAAAAAATGCATTCCAAGACAGCACAGCGGTTATGATGCATTTCTCCAAGTGCTCAAGATTAAGCGGGTAGGTAGGATGCCTAAGGACTAAGTACTGAACAGACTTTGGGGAGGGGAGGGGGGGGGGGAATGGCTCTGAGCACTATGGGACTTAACAGCTGTGGTCATCAGTCCCCTAGAGCTTAGAACTACTTAAACCTAACTAACCTAAGGACATCACACATCCATGCCCGAGGCAGGATTCGAACCTGCGACCGTAGCAGTCGCACGGTACCGGACTGCGCGCCTAGAACCGCGGGACCACCGCATCCGGCGAGGAGGGGGGTAATCATAGTATTAAGGACAACTGTTGGTTGACACGACACGTCCTGGCGATTCGTCAGTCTGGCAACGGACAGAAGAATGGGGAACAGTAATTGAAGAAGTAGACCAAAGCTTGGCTTCAGAAAACAGATTCAAGTGATTGTAGGTTGCAGCAGTAATCACATGAACACGCTCGCACAGGATCAATTAGAATGAAGAGCTGTACTGAACTAGCGTTTGGACTGAAGATGCAGAGTTCTTCGAAATATGTGATTTGTATAAAGGCCCAAGAACTGACAATCGGACACGTCACACAATCTCTCACACCGCTTACACCCTTTCTGTATTATAAGAACATATAACAACTCATAATTTCTTAGTTATTTTTGTTTTAATTTTGTTTATATCTTGACCCGTTGTTGAGCTTGGATCTGTTTTGCCACATTCAAAGGAACTGACACGGCGATACGGTGTTCATAACAGTGACGTACACTATGTGATCAAAAGTATCCGGATACCCCCAAAAACACTGTGGCACCCTAGAACACACATTTACAAATTACCATCGTACGGTCTATAAAAACAGCATTGCAAGTGATTTAAATGAATCAGGTGCTCTTATGTGTAATACCTGTTTGATCGGTGTTAATAACAAACTCCTTGTCGTACCTTCGTACGAGGGCTCGAGTCTGAATACGGAAATTTTCTGCTGAATCAAGGACTTGATACAGTGAAGCACTTTCCCTCTAGCATACATATCTGGTGATTGTACTGTGACGAATCCGATATCTCCGTGTGAGGAACACGACCCACCAGTAATAAGCTTGAAAATTTAAATTACCTGCGAGATCCCATCTCGTCGGCACCTGCTGATTACTCTATGAAACTATCATAGGTCCACGAATCAATTGTTTTTAAGTTGTTCACTCTTTGTTCCACCTTGTTTTATATATACCCCCAATCTTTTCATACCTTTCACGCTTTTCAGGCGGGAAGCTCCTACGAAGAGTGGTCAAACCCCATCCTGAATGCTCCCTCGATGGATTGAGGACCTTGTTTATGTTGTTGTTGTTGTTGTGGTCTTCAGCACTGAGACTGGTTTGATGCAGCTCTCCATGCTACTCTATCCTGTGCAATCTTCTTCATCTCCCAGTACCTACTGCAACCTACATCCTTCTGAATCTGCTTAGTGTATTCATCTCTTGGTCTCCCTCTACGATTTTTACCCTCCACGCTGCCCTCCAATACTAAATTGATGATCCCTTGATACCTCAGAACATGTCCTACCAACCGATCCCTACTTCTGGTCAAGTTGTGCCACAAGCTTCGCTTCTCCCCAATCCTATTCAATACCTCCTCATTAGTTATGCGATCTACCCATCTAATCTTCAGCATTCTTCTGTAGCACCACATTTCGAAAGCTACTATTCTCTTCTTGTCCAAACTATTTATCGTCCATGTCTCACTTCCATACATGGCTACACTCCATACGAATACTTTCAGAAACGACTTCCTGACACTTAAATCTATACTCGATGTTAACAAATTTCTCTTCTTCAGAAACGTTTTCCTTGCCATTGCCAGTCTACATTTTATATGCTTTCTACTTCGACCATCATCAGTTATTTTGCTACCCAAATAGCAAAACTCCTTTACTACTTTAAGTGTCCCATTTCCTAATCTAATTCCCTCAGCATCACCTGACTTAATTCTACTACATTCCATTATCCTCGTTTTGCTTTTTTGATGTTCATCTTATATACTCCTTTCATGACACTGTCCATTCCATTCAACTGCTCTTCCAAGTCCTTTGCTGTCTCTGACAGAATTACAATGTCATCGGCGAACCTCAAAGTTTTTATTTCTTTTCCATGGATTTTAAACTGATTGTTCGGTAATTTTCACATCTGCCAACACCTGCTTTCTTTGGGATTGGAATTATTACATTCTTCTTGAAGTCTGAGGGTATTTCGCCTGTGTCATACATCTTGCTCACCAGATGGTAGAGTTTTGTCAGGACTGGCTCTCCCAAGGCCGTCAGTAGTTCCACTGAAATGTTGTCCACTCCGGGGGCCTTGTTTCGACTCAGGTCTTTCAGCGCTCTGTCAAATTCTTCACGCAGTATGTTATCTCCCATTTCGTCGTCATCTATATCCTCTTCCATTTCCATAATATTGTCCTCAAGTACATCGCCCTTGTATAGACCCTCTATATACTCCTTCCACCTTTCTGCTTTCCCTTCTTTGCTTAGAACTGAGTTTCCATCTGAGCTCTTGATGTTCATACATGTGGGTCTCTTTTCTCCAAAGGTCTCTTTAATTTTCCTGTAGGCAGTATCTATCTTACCCCTAGTGAGATAAGCCTCTACATCCTTACATTTGTCCTCTTGCCATCCCTGCTTAGCCATTTTGCACTTCCTGTCGATCTCATTTTTGAGACGTTTGTATTCCTTTTCCCTACTTCATTTACTGCATTTTTATATTTTCTCTTTTGATCAATTAAATTCAATATTTCTTCTGTTACCCAAGGATTTCTACTAGCCCTCGTCTTTTTACCTACTTGATCCTCTGCTGCTTTCACTATTTCATCCCACAGAGCTGCCCATTCGTCTTCTACTGTGTTTCTTTCCCCCATTCCTGTCAATTGTTCCCTTATGCTCTCCCTGAAACTCTGTACAACCTCTGGTTCTTTCAGTTTATCCAGGTACCATCTCCTTAAATTCCCACCTTTTTGCAGTTTCTTCAGTTCATAACCAATAGATTGTGATCAGAGTCCACATTTGCCCATGGAAATGTCTTACAATTTAAAACCTGGTTCCTAAATCTCTGTCTTACCATTATATAATCTATCTGATACCTTTTAGTATCTCCAGGGTTCTTTCATGTATACAACCTTCTTTCATGATTCTTAAACCCAGTGTTAGCTATGATTAAGTTGTGCTCTGTGCAAAATTCTACTAGGCGGCTTCCTCTTTCATTTCTTATCCCCAATCCATATCCACCTACTACGTTTCCTTCTCTCCCTTTTCCTACACTCGAATTCCAGTCACCCATGACTATTAAATTTTCATCTCCCTTCACTACCTGAATAATTTCTTTTATTTCATCATACATTTCTTCGTCATCTGCAGAGCTAGTTGGCATATAAACTTATACTACTGTAGTAGGTGTGAGCTTCGTATCTATCTTGGCCACAATAATGCGTCCACTATGCTGTTTGTAGTAGCTTACCCGCATTCCTATTTTCCTATTCATTACCAAACCTACTCCTGCATTACCCCTATTTGATTTTGTGTTTATAACCCTGTAGTCACCTGACCAGAAATCTTGTTCCTCCTGCCACCGAACTTCACTAATTCCCACTATATCTAACTTTGACCTATCCATTTTTCTTTTTAAATTTTCTAACCTATCTGCCCGATTAAGGGATCTGACATTCCACGCTCCGATCCGTAGAACGCCAGTTTTTCTTTCTCCTGATTATGACATCCTCTTGAGTAGTCCCCGCCCGGAGATCCGAATGGGGGACTATTTTACCTCCGGAATATTTCACCCAAGAGGACGCCATCATCATTTAATCATACAGTAAAGCTGGATGCCCTCGGGAAAAATTACGGCCGTAGTTTCCCCTTGCTTTCAGCCGTTCGCAGTACCAGCACAGCAAGGCCGTTTTGGTTATTGTTACAAGGCCAGATCAGTCAATCATCCAGACTGTTGCCCTTGCAACTACTGAAAAGGCTGCTGCCTCTCTTCAGGAACCACACGTTTGTCTGGCCTCTCAACAGATACCCCTCCGTTGTGGTTGTACCTACGGTACGGCTATCTGTATCGCTGAGGCACGCAAGCCTCCCCACCAACGGCAAGGTCCATGGTTCATGGTGGGGGGGGGGGGGGGGGGGGGAGACCTAGTTTATAGGGAACGTAATCGCTGTGCATTTTCGACTGCTTCTCTTCGGTCTCTTAATCGTCGGATGAAAATGAAGCGACTTTTTCAGTTTCTTTAAACACACCAGTTTCATAGTTGTCTTCGTGGGCAAATAGTTCGTCTGTACCACGAGTTTTTTCTCCGCTAGCATTTCGAAAATTCTGCGAAATATTTCTTCTTCAATTTCACTTCCATGTGTTCTTGTGTTATTAGTGCAGAAGGTTTCGAATTGATGAAACTGCTTTGGAGAAGGAGCTTTTCATTCTACACAAGTGCCGTTTTTAATCGTTCTTTTGAAACTTCACAATAAAGCGATCCGGCTTCACAATCAGGTTCATAATCAAATGGTTCGAATGGCTCTGAGCACTATCGGACTTATTAAACCAAACTAACCTAAGGACATCACACACATCCTTGCCCGAGGCAGGATTCGAACTCGCGACCGTAGCGGTCGCGAAGTCCAGAATGTAGTGCCTAGAACTGATCGGCCACCCCGGCCGGCGATTTATAATCTCTTTCTGCCGAAGTAGCAGGCAAATCAGTACATTTACTCGTAAAATCACACATCTTAAAGCGTTGACATGTGACTACTTCGAATCTATTCTTCGTGTTTGTAAACGCTGTTCCCTTTCTCCCTATACCAACCGAAAGTTGTTTGTGCACATGCAGCTCTTTCTGGTGTGTCAGGATTACTGGGAAAATGAGTTCATACGATGAATCGTACCGTACCTGTATCTACACCGGAAAAATGGGGGCACGGTGGATTGAAACGTACCTGCAGGAATAGGGTTATAATGGTAAACCACTTCCAAAAACCTCCAATTTTCAAGATTGAGATTATGTTAACAATGAATGATTCCTTACATGTTGATAATTTACACAATCATAATAAACCTGTTATTAGAATTACGTTTGAACGAAAAAAAGAGCATTAGCAGGAGCGATATTCGATCCAGAATCCTCCATCTTCTGAAACCAAGTGCTTACTCGTTCGTCTACGGACTCCTTACCTGATGGCGACTACACATTAGTATATACCCATGCCTGAAACTTTCAGACTCGATTTTCTCGATAACCGTTGAGAGTTGCGCCTACCTTTTTACATACATTAAAGTGTTAGCAATGATCTACACATCCTACCAGTATGAATCAACTCGGTGACGGCAAGTACGTACGTTTCCCTTGTCAGACATGCTGAAAGAACTTAACTGACAGTGGTTTCATGATAGACGCAAACTACCAGTGAAAGCTGCCACACAAAATTTCAAAAACCAGCTTCGAGTGAGAAATCTAGGAATATACCACAATATCCCTCCCGTTGGGGCTGCGAAGACGAAAGGAGACTAATTTGCCATTCAAGCAAGCGTTCTTCCCGCTCCGTACGTGGACGGAGTGGAATGTAACCTCTGCACGCTCTTCACAGTAATTTACAGAGTACAGACATACATACGTGCCATCTGGTGACAAAACACCGCACTACAGAGACAGACACTGCCAGCGGTGACTAACGAACTAATGGTAGGGTAATAATTGTAGTTAGAATGCAGTAAGACTCTTAAAGGTGATTCACACTTGACAGGTCGGCACGCAACGGAACGAGCCCTCGTGTTATCTGAAGTGGGGGAGTTAACTCACATCGTCAGCTGAACAGAACAGGACGTCAATTTCCTGGTTTCTCAGGAAGAAAGTTTTGCGGTGATTTTAGTGGGGCGGCGATGGCATCGTCCGCTAACGTATACCAAACATCTAAAAAGTTTCGAGACTGACTTGATTCCTGGCGTGTAAGCGTCATTAGCGCATTTACTACGATGGCAGCTTGAATAACAACTGTAAGCAACGGATGTGCTTTTAACCAGTCAGTTGTGAGACGTTAACTAAAAGAACGTGAGGTCTTTTGTGTGTAAACGTTGTTATGTCGCAAATCGCAAAGGAGTAAATCTCTAAATCAAGCGTTCAAGACATTCACCAGAGGAAAGTGTGCGCGAAGTTTGTCTCACATGTCTTGAGTCCCGAACAAAAACAATTAGGCGTCGATGCCTGCAACTACTTGATTGAAAGAGTGGCCGTGCAGTTCTAGGCGCTACAGTCTGCAACCGAGTGACCGCTACGGTCGCAGGTTCGAATCCTGCCTCGGGCATGGATGTGTGTGATGTCCTTAGGTTAGTTAGGTTTAATTAGTTGTAAGTTCTAGGCGACTAATGATCTCAGAAGTTAAGTCACATAGTGCTCAGAGCCAAACAACCATTTTTTGACTTGATTGAAATGCAAAACACCGATCATTCTTTTCTGGAAAAATTAATCATGGGTGACGAGACTTTGTCTTATCCGTATGAACCTATGATAAATAGACACAATGCATAAATTAACATGAACGGTCAAAACTTTGAGGACATGCCCGGTATTCAAGCTAATGCGACGCGCGAGATAAACAACATCGCAAAGAAGGACTTTTCTGAGTTTCACTTGGTATTCAAGTGGTGTGAGGGAGGAGGCGAGACTAAGTAGAAAACATAAGCATTAACCCACCACCATCGTAACAATTCTCTAAATGGTTCAAATGGCTCTGAGCACTGTGGGACTTAACTTCTGAGGTCTTCAGTCCCCTAGAACTTAGAACTACTTAAACCTTACTACCCTAAGGAAAGGACATCACACACATCCACGCCCGAGGCAGGATTCGAACCTGCGACGATAGCGGTCGCACGGTTCCAGACTGAAGCGCCTAGAACAGCTCGGTCACACAGGCGTAGCGTTGCGCAGTTGGAGGTGAGCCGCCAGCAGTGGTGGACGTGGGGAGAGAGATGGCGGAGTTTTGAAATTTGTAAGGAACTGTCGTGAACTGATATATATATATATATATATATATATATATATATATATATATATATATATATATATATATATATATATAATGACTATAAAGGTAAATACATTGTTTGTTCTCTACTAAAATCTTTCATTTGCTAACTGTGCCTATCAGTAGTTAGTGACTTCCGTAGTTTGAATCTTTTAGTTAGCTGGCAGTAGTGGCGCTCGCTGTATTGCAGTAGTTCGAGTAACGAAGATTTTTGTGAGGTAAGTGATTTGTGAAACATATAGGTTAATGTTAGTCAGGGCCATTCTCTTGTAGGGATTATTGAAAGTCAGATTGCGATGCGCTAAAAAATAATATGTGTCAGTTTAAGCACAGTCGTGTATAATTTTTCTAAGGGGACGTTTCAGATGGAGTAGTATATTTTGTGGTTTGTGTCTTCTTAGTCTTTATTTTATTGATTTCTCTGTTTTCGTTATACATTGGAAAAGTTCCATGACAGATATATTTTCAATGCGTGTTATTTCAGAAGAGAAGCCATTCATCTGAAAGCAAAAAATAATTTTGTTCTACAATACCTGAGCAAAGAAAATGCTTACACGACTTCGGCTCACGTGCTATACCGCTCAGCCTGTTTCACATTTCTCAACGAAACAGATCACAAACAAAACAAATTGTCAATATTTTTATTTATTACTGGCCTGCCAAGAAGTGATATAATTTTTATCTGGTACAAACTGTCGGTATAGAGAGAGACGCAGACAATGTCATGATTTTCGCACTCACATTACCACGTAATCGTGACTTATTTGGTTTCATAACCGAAGAAAGGTGTTTCATACAAAAATTTCGATCGAAATATTGTAGTACTTTTTCAACCTCATTACGGAGACGTGGAAATTTTACCTGAAGAAAGCAAAGTAGACGTTTTAACACAAAAGGTTTTGTCATTAAAATGAGAAAGCTGGAAAACATGTGCCCTCAAAAGTTTTGAAAAGTATGCTTGTAATTCTTTGAAGGCCACAATGAATTCTTCAAACGTCCCTCTTTCTTTGAAGGCAGTGAGCTTAGGTAACTGGTCTGTTATTGTCAGGGTGCGTCCCTTCTATAACGCGATTTTATTTTTAAATGCGTCCCCATCAAATCAAAAGTGGTTGTTTCTCGCCTTGCAATGTTATCGCATTTTAAGTGAACTTGACTGTTCATTATTCACAGTATATCTGTAATCCATTCCGAATGTTCTAATTTTCGTTCTTGCTCTTCTTTTTCCTTCATAAATTCAACATCAGCCAGTTTTAAATCGAAAAATTGTTTCAGGCTTGTCCCGTGACTTATGTAACATACTTTGCAGTAATATGTAAATCCCTCAAAAACTGTTGCAACTTCTAGTGGAATAATGATGCGTACGACTTCGGAAATTTTACTAATAATACCACCAATTGCTTCACGTCCTGCATGCCTGCAAATTTAGCACAAAGTACTTCTAGATGTACTCAACAATTAATCCCGTCTCATTGTCAGCTAAACCTATGAATTCCTTCTCTCCTTCTGCATGGCATTTAAATATCGTTTAATAGCAAATTTGCAGTCTCCGTCAGTTACGCGAATACATAATAGATATTGAGAATCCTCATCCATCTCTTCTGCCAATGTCGTTAATTTTGAAGGCTTGTGATGACAGATCGCTAGACTGCCTCTTTTTGATCCAACATCAACAAGACCTGGGAACGTCTTTCATACCACTAACAAATAGCAATGGGTAAACAGCGCTAACAGCACGATTCTGGCGAACAGAAGAGAGTTGAGCCGACCGGAAAACGCCCCGTCGCAATACTAAACGAAATGTCGCGCTGTACCGAGAACTGCCGGGAAGGAACTTGCAAGCCCGAGACAGGCGGAGCCGTGGTCCACACGTCCACCGTGAGGTGTGCCACCCCTGGCCTACGATGTGCATCAATAAGAACATGAACTGAAGAAATACACTCCTGGAAATTGAAATAAGAACACCGTGAATTCATTGTCCCAGGACGGGGAAACTTTATTGACACATTCCTGGGGTCAGATACATCACATGATCACACTGACAGAACCACAGGCGCATAGACACAGGCTACAGAGCATGCACAATGTCAGCACTAGTACAGTGTATATCCACCTTTCGCAGCAATGCAGGCTGCTATTCTCCCATGGAGACGATCGTAGAGGTGCTGGATGTAGTCCTGTGGAACAGCTTGCCATGCCATTTCCACCTGGCGCCTCAGTTGGACCAGCGTTCGTGCTGGACGTGCAGACCGCGTGAGCCGACGCTTCATCCAGTACCAAACATGCTCAATGGGGAACAGATCCGGAGATCTTGCTGGCCAGGGTAGCTGACTTACACCTTCTAGAGCACGTTGGGTGGCACGGGATACATGCGGACGTGCATTGTCCTGTTGGAACAGCAAGTTCCCTTGCCGGTCTAGGAATGGTAGAACGATGGGTTCGATGACGGTTTGGATGTACCGTGCACTATTCAGTGTCCCCTCGACAATCACCAGAGGTGTACGGCCAGTGTAGGAGATCGCTCCCCACACCATGATGCCGGGTGTTGGCCCTGTGTGCCTCGGTCGTATGCAGTCCTGATTGTGGCGCTCACCTGCACGGCGCCAAACACGCATACGACCATCATTGGCACCAAGGCAGAAGCGACTCTCATCGCTGAAGACGACACGTCTCCATTCGTCCCTCCATTCACGCCTGTCGCGACACCACTGGAGGCGGGCTGCACGATGTTGGGGCGTGAGCAGAAGACGGCCTAACGGTGTGCGGGACCGTAGCCCAGCTTCATGGAGACGGTTGCGAATGGTCCTCGCCGATACCCCAGGAGCAACAGTGTCCCTAATTTGCTGGGAAGTGGCGGTGCGGTCCCCTACGGCACTGTGTAGGATCCTACGGTCTTGGCGTGCATCCGTGCGTCGCTGCGGTCCGGTCGCAGGTCGACGGGCACGTTTACCTTCCGCAGACCACTGGCGACAACATCGATGTACTGTGGAGACCTCACGCCCCACGTGTTGAGCAATTCGGCGGTACGTCCACCCGGCCTCCCGCATGCCCACTATACGCCCTCGCTCAAAGTCCGTCAACTGCACATACGGTTCACGTCCACGCTGTCGCGGCATGCTACCAGTGTTAAAGACTGCGATGGAGCTCCGTATGCCACGGCAAACTGGCTGACACTGACGGCGGCGGTGCACAAATGCTGTGCAGCTAGCGCCATTCGACGGCCAACACCGCGGTTCCTGGTGTGTCCGCTGTGTCGTGCGTGTGATCACTGCTTGTACAGCCCTCTCGCAGTGTCCGGAGCAAGTATGGTGGGTCTGACACACCGGTGTCAATGTGTTCTTTTTTCCATTTCCAGGAGTGTATATATTTTTCATTTTATTAACTCAACTGCACACACATCCCACTGTATGGGATGACCATGAAATGACCATTTTTTTAACAGTGAATGACAGTTTTATTGAAGGAGAAAAACAGTTTTTTGGCGTTATTCAGTACTTAGAAACAAAGAAACAAACTTCATGGATAAGGTAAAAGGGCTCTATGTACTGCTTTATGAAGATTGTTCAATGTGTTTGCATGCACATATTCTCTCTATTATACAAATTTCCATGCTGTGAAATGTTTGAACGACACTTTTCTTATCGGTTCACTCCTCGGCAGCTCAACATACAAACTTTGTCAAGAACGTGCTTCATGAATTTTGCTTGGGCCATTAATAAAGTTTTATAACTGCTAATTCCATAATTATGGTTGAATACCTCGACTTTTTGAACACCAATGCTGTCCTACAACCTCACTTTCTATATTCGGTTGGCCGTGCGGTCTAACGCACGGCTTTCCGGGCGGGAAGGAGCGCCTGGTCCCCGACACGAATCGGATTTGTGCCGAGGTCCGGTGAACCAGCCAGTCTGTGGTTGATTTTTAAGCGGTTTTCCATCTGCGTCGGCGAATGCGGGCTGGTTCCCCTTAGTCCGCCTCAGTTACACTATGTCGGCGATTGCTGCGCAAATAAGTTCTCCACGTACTCGTACGCCACCATTACTCTACCACGCAAACATAGGGGTTACACTGGTCTGGTGTGAGACGTTCCCTGGGGGGTCCACCGGGGGCCGAACCGCACAATAACCCTGGGTTCGGTGTGGGGCGGCGGAGGGGTGAAGTGGACTGCGGTAGTCGTCGTGGGGTTGTGGACCACTGCGGCTGCGGCGGAGACGGAGCCTCTCCGTCGTTTCTAGGTCCCCGGTTAACATACAATACAATACAATATATTCGGTACTGATCTAAGTGATGTGACGTTGTCTTAGCGTTCCGTCTAGCACGAACACACCATTATTTATTCACGAAAGTTTCTGGCTTGCAGCCAGTCGTCGTATACAGCACTGCACGATATTTCAGATGGGTACCCGCTATTCAAACTCAGGTGAGCCGTCGAAGACTGACAAAAGTTTCCTCCGTTAGGGCGGTGCTTGTATTCCGTACATGCGTTGTGAATACATACAACATGTTCATTAATTGCGGGACGGTGGAAGTCCGTCCATCTTCGATGACTCACCTGAAGGTGATTTGCAAGTCTCTACGGCGACGTCGCCTTACGTTCTGTTGGCGCCCAGTGCGGATCCGCCCTCACAATTCGTACAGTGGCTACTTGGCTGTTGGGAATGAATGCTGCTTGAGCGCCAAAATGTTGCATACAGAATATCCTGCGTCGACCACGCCTGGGCCTCCCTTCCAGATGCCCGGAGCTGCCTCCCTCCTTCATCAGCATACCATGCTGGAGTCTCCAGCACTACAGGTCGCGCCGCGACCCACTTCGGCAGCTCGCCTCTCTCCTCCCCCCTCCCCTCGCCCCTCCAGGCAGCACACACACACTTCCTCGCGGCGCAGCCCCACAACCGTTGCCCTTCCGCTCGCTGGCCACTTCCGGCCGGCTGCACGCTCAGCCGGCGCCACAGTAGAGAGTATAATGGGCGGCACTGGCGATTGGAAAGCAGCTCAGGTGACACACACACACACACACACACACACACACACACACACACACACACACACACACACCTACCAAAACAGAAGTCTGACTCACGTTAGCATTCGTAGTACGCACATAATGACCTGTTTATCACGAACAGTTGCCTTAATTACTGCACCCTTTCATACATTTCTTCAGGATGGACTCAACTTTTCACTGTTACTGAAATTTGAGTACTATCACATTTGCGAACTACGAGGAGAGATTTTCTTACGGGCTACAGCGCCATTACGAAGGCATATTCGTTAATAGATCGTGCCAGCCGGGATGGCCGAGCGGTTCTAGGCGCTACAGTCTGGAACCGCGCGACCGCTACTGTCGCAGGTTCGAATCCTGCCTCAGGCATGGATGTGTGTGATGTTCTTAGCTTGGTTACGTTTAAGTAGTTCTAAGTTCTAGGGGACTGATGACCTCAGCAGTTAAGTCTCATAGTGCTCAGAGCCATTTTTTAATGGATCGTGGTTTACTTTGTCATAAGGACGTATATCAATTGGATTAACAGCAGAGAAACATCGGAGATAGCGAAGATTTGAATTTGTCCTGGAAGCATCCGCAGACTAAAATAGGTAAAGCGATACATAAACAGACAAAACATTGCAAATAAGACAAAACAGAAGCGCAGAGTGCTGAAAAAAGGTTGAAATAAAGCGGTTCATACTCATGTGGAACCAACTGTATCAAAATGTATATACACAGACGGGGAAAAAATCCTAACACCCACGAAATAATTAATGTAGAGTAACGAAATTTCGTAAATACATTTATCTATGTTACATATTTAAGTGATCCTGATCTATATTAACGACATAGGAGACAATCTGAGTAGTCGTCTTAGATTGTTTGCAGATGATGCTGTCTTCACTGTCTTGTAAAGTCATCAGATGATCAAAACGACTTGCAAAATGATTCGGCTCGTCCCGGCGGAGGTTCGAGTCCTCCCTCGGGCATGGGTGTGTGTGTTTGTCCTTAGGATAATTTAGGTTAGGTCCCACAAGATTTCACACACATTGGAACATTTTTTTGCAAAACGATTTAGATAAGATATCTGTATGGTGTTAAAATTGGCAATTGACCCTGAATAAAGAAAAGTGCGAAGTTATCCACACGAATACTAAAAGAAATCAGCTAAATTTCGATTACGCGATATGTCACACAAACCTGAGAGCTGTAAATTCAACTAAATACTTAGGGATTACAATTACAAGTAACTTAAATTGGAAGGACCACATAGATAATATTGTGAGTGGAGCAAACCAAAGACTGCGATTCATTGGCAGGACACTTAGAAGGTGCAACAGGTCTACCGAAGAGACTGCTTACACTACGATTGTGCGCCCTATACTGGAGTACTGCTGTGCGGTGTGGGATCCGCATCAGGTGGGACTGACGGATGACATCGAAAAAGTACAAAGAAGGGCAGCTCGTATTGTATCATCGCGAAATAGGGGAGATAGTGTCACAGACATGATACGTGAATTGAAGTGGCAATCATTAAAATAAAGGCGTTTTTCGTTGCGACGGGGGCTTCTCATGAAATTTCAATCACGAGTTCTCTCCCCCGACTGCGAAAACGTTCTGTTTGCACCCACCTACATAGGGAGAAATGATCATGACGATAAAATAAGAGAAATCAGGGCTTGCACGGAAAAATTTAAGTGCTCGTTTTTCCCGCGTGCGTGAGTGGAACGGTAGAGAGACAGCATGAAGGTGGTTCATTGAACCCTCTGCCAGGCGCTTTATTGTGAGTAGCAGAGTAATCACGCAGATATAGATTAACTTTGAAAGATGACAAATGAAGGTACTCGCGAGAAAATCCATTGCAAATGTGAAATGCTGGTACATTAACAACTGATGAAACCGCCAGAACGGTGAATATAAACACGCAAACGTGGATGCATTGTGCCGTGCAGATGCTGAATGTCAGTTTGTGGGATGGACTTGCATGTCTGTTGCACTTGATCGATCAATATAGGGACGGTTACTGCTGGTTGTGGAGGTAGCTGAGTTGTCATCTGATGATGTCCCTTGGTGCTCAATTTGAGACAGTTATGGTGATCGAGCAGGCCAAGGCAACATGCTGACACTCTATAGAGCATATTGGGCTACAACAGCGGTATTTGAGAGAGCATTATCCTGTCGGAAAACACGCCCTGGAACGTGCTAGTCATGAATGGCAGCACGACAGATCGAGTCACCTGGCTGACGTGCTGATCTTCAGTCAGGGTGCATGGGATAACGACGAGAATGCTCCTGCCGACATAAGAAATAGCATCCCAGACCACTACTCAGGGTGTAGGTCCCGTGGCTGCAGGCATTCACCTGGTGTCCTTCCAACCAACAAAGAAATGGTTCAAATGGCTCTGAGCGCTATGCGACTTAACTTCTGAGGTCATCAGTCGCCTAGAACTTAGAACTAATTAAACCTAATTAACCTAAGGACATCACACACATCCAGGCCCGAGGCAGGATTCGAACCTGCGACCGCAGCGGTCGCTCGTCGCCATACTGTAGCGCCTAGAACCGCACGACCACTCTGGCCTCCAACCAACAGAACCGAGCGAGGTGGCGCTTTGGTTAGCACACTAGACTCGCATTCGGGCGGACCACTGTTCAAACATGCATCTAGTCACCGTGATTTAGGTTTTCCATGGTTTTCCTAAATCGCTTCAAGCCGATGCCGGTATGATTCCTTTGAAAAGGTGCGGCTGATTTCCTTCCCCAGCCTTCCCTAACTCGAGCTTGTACTCCATCTCTAATGACATCGTTGTCGACAGGACGTTAAACACTAACCTCCTCCTCGAACCAACAGACGTCCACCACTGGCACCGACGCAGAACCGGCTTTTATCACACATCAGATCTCCACTCCGCCCTCCAATGAGCTCTCACTTGACATCAATGAAGTCGCAAACGGCGTTTGTTTGGGGTCAGTTGAATGCCTCTGGCTCAGAGCTGTTCTTGAACCGATTTGTAACAGTTCGTTGAGTCACTGTGATGCCAAGTCTGCTCGAATTGCTGCTGCAGAAGGAGTAGAATGAGCCACAGCCTTCCCCCTCGGTAGGGCCATATGGCTATACAGACCCCGGTCTTCTCGCGGCCATACCTTCCCATGACCACCTCTGCCAGTCATCATGTACAGAGGTCACATTCCTGCCAAGTCTTTCTGCAATATCACAGAAGGAACATCCAGCTTCTTGTAGCCGTATTACACAACCTCGTTCAAACTCACGAGCTGTTAATAATAGCTTCTTGGCACCATATTCTTCCTCAAGAACGGCAGCTCGAGAAGGTAGCGACGTTTTACGCTCCGCTAACAGCAGACTTTAATGCTGGGCTGCATGCAAGTGTGACAGAACACACAGTGCACCGAACGCTCCTATCGATGGACCTCCGCAACCGACGACCCATGCATGTGCCAATGTTAACACCGCAACAGCGGCAACGATGACTCAAATGGCCACGTGACTATCGGCACAGGATGTTGGCGCACAGCTCCTTGACACCTGTACTGCGGGACGGAGAGAAGCTGGCGGCGTCTCCTTTTAAGTCTAGGGAATCTTCACGACGGCATCCACGGGTCCAGTCTAGCTCGTACAAGGCACCATGAAGGCCAAGGAATATCCAACACTTTTTAATAACGATCACGTTTCTCGACGGCAGCGACATTTTTCAGCAAGATAATGAGCCATGTCACAAGGCCTGGAGTGGGACGGAGTGGTTCGAGGTACATAGTGGTGAGTTCCACTTGATGTGCTCGCCCCTCAACCCGCCAGGTCTGAAACCGATCGAACACATCAGGGATGTGATTGAACGTGGAGCCAGAGCTCATCGCCCTCCTCGCCGTAATTTACGGAAATTAGGTGACTTCTGTGTGCACATGTGATGCCAACTCTCTCCAGCGATTTACGAAGGCCTCAATGGTTCCATGTCACAACGCGTCACCGCTGTTGTCCTTGCCAAAGGTGGACACACCGACTACTACGTAGGTGGTCACAATGTTCCGACTGATCACAATACACTGTTTACACCAGCTCAACAGTCGCCTGGCATTGACTGGAGAAACGTGTGGCTCATGAGGAGCTGTGCGAACGCTATACCTTATGCTTTTTAGCTTCCTACGCACCGTCACCGTGTTACCTGACTGCTCGTTGTACTTTGGAACTTACAAGTGATACCTTCCGCAGATTTCAAGCGATTTCTTACAACTACCCTCCGCAACGCTCGGTGGTCGCTGTCCGTCGGTCCATGATGTTATTTAGCTGTGGTTCTTCCTTCGTGTTACCAGCTTCACACGCACATCACGAACGCTCGACTTGTGCAACTTTGGATTGGTTGAAATACTCCTGATCGATTTGTCACTCATGTGACATCCAATGACTAGTCTGCGTTCGAAGTCACCAGTCTCTCCTGACTGAGCCATTCTGCTGTTAGTGATTCTATGCTGACAACACAATACTTTCCGCCTCCTTTTATACTGGCAGGTCCGCCTCTCCATACATCTAGCGGTCACTTTCGTGTTTGATAGGGATGTCCAATTACTCCTGAACTTGACAGTTTCAAGTAAATACAGTGTTTGCGATCCTTCAAATTCTGTAAAACTTCCGCTTTTCTTTATCCAGATACCTAATTTCCCCCTGACAGATCTATTCCTGAGAATCATACTGTTAAACGACATCGATTTCTGAGTTTTTATGCTCCATCGCCAGTCTCTCTACCAGATGCGATGAAATCATTAATGTCGCAAGTACTTGTTTAAAACAACGTTCGTATGTAATATCCAGCCTATTAGTTATGCTGGTAGTTGCACAATATAGTCGAAATTGATTACTTCAGAGATATTTTGCTCTCCTCTCGCCATCACCCCGGTAAGCTTCAAGTCGAGAAGAAACTGTGATATTTAAACATTTTCAGTGACAGTGGAAGCATTTAAACATTTTACTGTTATCTAAAATTACTGTTATGTTTTCCATCTATTTCGCCAACGAAAGCACTTTCCTGTGCATCAAGTAAAAGAAGTTAGAAATTACAATATACAATCTGTTGATTATGCGTCAGTGTTTTAAATGACCTGATTTTTCCTATTTGATTCTTTAATGTCATATCCACTGCATTTTCCACATATAAATGTGTATTTATATTCTGTCAATGCCCTTTAATAAGCCCCATCCTAAATAAAACTAGTTCTTGTAATGATTTAATTAAAGTGAAAAAAAACACCTAGAAGACAAAAATTTAAATGCTTGAAAAACAAATAAAATATGATCCCAGAAAGGTGTACTCGTAACATTGTAGCTCTGTTGCGTTTGTAAATAAGAATGTGTAATTGTTTACAGAATGAATGGTCTAATTGGCTAAGGCAACGTCTGGGGATAATTAGAAAAATCGGGTTCGAAACCCTGTTTGACAGTTTCATGTGTCAGGACGTATTTGTTACATAGTAGGTTGAGGTTCAGCAACTTTCAAAATATTCAACTTATTTCTCTCTCACTGACAACGAATCCATTTATTTCAGTGAATTTAGTTCGACTGAAACAAGATATTTTTAACAAAATGGCCTATACAACAGACAGAACTGATTGTGTAAATACAAACGGTTAGAAATTCTTCTCGCGTTTATCACACGTAAAAAGCAGAAGATTCTCACTCATCATCGAAAGTAACTTCGGCAAAGCAATTTAGTTACAGAATGACAGATAAGCCCTCGCTCAACAGCTAATGACTCCTAGCTAACATATTTAAGAAACGCTTTGAAAAAATACCTGCGCAATATAGCATAGTAAACAAATACTGTAACGTGGACAACGGAGTCTGGTTATCATATCAGACACAACAGCAGCACAACCGCGCAAAAAGTGCCGGACCATAAACTCATTCACAAATACGAGCCACTAACAACGATTTAAATTTCCCGACCCTCACCTCCCATAAAGAAAACGTCGCAAATGAATTAACAATACACACGAAATGCACTGCCGCAAATTAATGTTTCTACCCGGCGACACATACACGCTCTCTCTCTCTCTCTCTCTCTCTCTCTCTCTCTCTCTCTCTCTCTCTCTCACACACACACACACACACACACACACACACATACACACACACACACACACACACACACACACACACACAAATACACAGGAGCGCGCGCCTGCCCACACAACATGGTGGAAATATTGGACAGGACAGTGCTAAACAAACAAGGCTACACACAAACAGTCCAAGAGGTGTGATTATACATAAACACATCACTGAGTTGCAAAAGTTAATGAAACTGACTCCTAGAACTCTATAAAGAAACAGCAAATCACCAGCATATGACGATATTTAACATTGTAGTCACACAGAGAGAGAACAATAAAAAAACATGAATAAAAGGGGCATTGTCTTGGAATGCAAAAGGGATAGACATCTCCCACCATAATACACTGTAGCGGCCTATTCAAATACAGAGATGTGTACATGGGCAGAAAACGGTGCCGCGGTCGGCAACGCCTATATAAGACAACAAGTGTCTGGCGCGGTTGTTTGATCGGTTGCTGCTGTTACAATGGCAGTTTATCAAGATTTCAGTGAGTTTGAACACAAGTGTCGGCATGCGAATCATTCAGCGGAGCCGAAGGCTCACTCGTGTACCCTTGATGACACAAAGCTTTACGCCTCGCCTGAGCCCGTCAACACCGACATTGGACTATTCATGACTGGAAACATGTTGCCTGGTCGGACGAGTCTCGTTTCAAGTTGTATCGAACACAAGGACGTATACTGGTATGAAGAAAACCTCATAAATCCATGGACCCTGCATGTCAGCTGTTCAAGATGGTGGAGGCTCGGTAATGGTGTGGGACGCGTGCAGTTGAAGTGATATGGGGCCCCTGAAACATCTAGATACGACTCTGACAGATGACACGTACGTAAGCATCCTGTCTGATCACCTGCATCATTCATGTCCATTGTGCATTCTGACGGACTCGGACAATTCCAGCAGGATAATGCGACACCACACACGTCCAGAACTGCCACAGAGTGTTTCCAGGACCACTCTTCTGAGTTTAAACACTTCCTCTGGCTTCCAAACTCCCCGAACATGAACATTATTGAGCATATCTGGGATGCCTTGCAACCAGCGGGAGCCCTACACGATATTGGGCACGTGTACCAGTTTCTTTGGCTCATCAGTGCATTAGTCATCATCAATACCATCATTAGTTGTCATACCGTAATAGCCACTATCTCGCCATCGGATACAAAGCAACGATGCCACACGAGTACCTTTTGTCACAGCATGTATATTTTTCGGAGAGTGGAGAATCATCGCTTCATATAATCGGAACCTGAAAACAAGTTAGCTTCACCCATCAGTCGCGCCACTTGTTTGCTTAGAGCGCTTTTGCTCATAAAATGTGGTTGGCAATAAATACAACAGTACTTGTAAGTTTCTTGAAGTTTCCCCTCTCTTATGACAAGTTGCCTGTTGGTTCTCGTCTTGAGATCTTTGGCCGACGTTTATTTAATAATTTTTCTAACGTTTCGCCAGCACGACTGGGTGGCATTCTCAAAGTTTCGCTCTCCAGTTTTTCTCGCGAACTGCAAGGTGAATCTTTAACAACGCCAGCCTCTCGGGCTGGAGAAATACCAGGAAAAACAATAAATGATCGTCCGCTGAATATTCGGAGACGAAACCGTCAACATGCGACACGTCGATACCATTCGTCTTTCTCACGATTAAAGAAGAACTTAGTTTTACCTGCGATGCTGCAATACTACTTTTTGCTGCTCTTAGTAGCCACATGCAAAAGATGCCGATAGAAAATACGGAAAAAAGAAAATTCTAATTTCGCTCATAAATACTGGTAAATGAAATAAGGCATTATGCTCGTACATTTAATAATGGTTTTCCTACCCCAAAAATAAAACTGAAATGCTATACTCACTTTAAAAATGTGTCTGAAAATTACACTTAGGAAAGGAACAGTAGTAAAGGAAACAGTAGAGAATCAGTTATGTGTGCAACGACAGAAGCAGTAACGTGGACAGAAAAAACCGTTCTTGCTACAATCGGAAACACAAGACGGATGCGTTCCACTGGTTCCCAGATCTGGCACGCTGGCAGAAATTCAGAAAAAAGTACAGAATTGCTGTTGCTCCTCCTCCTCGTCCACAACCTCATGCGAATTCTGGACAGTGTTGCGCTTGCCAGCTGGCCGTAGGTTCCTTGGACGCGATAGCGGAATGGTAGAGTCGATGGGAAACTGAGCGGCTTGCGAGTTCCAGCTAGAGTGCTCGCAAACTGCAGTTGATTTGTCACCTAGATAACAAACAACAGATTGTTGTAGAAGATAAAAGCGGTCGTCAGACATCATGTGCAGTAACAGCTTCAACAGAAAGAAAAAAGGAAATAAAAGTAATTCCAAACAATATACTTCTTGTTTTTCTCTGGATGAATAACATTTGACAACAGTCCGAGACCAGAGTCTGTCAGTACACCTTTGTGTCTCAGCTCCAGACCAGTGTGTCTTAATAGAGGCGAGTAAGGAAAGAACATTAAAAAAAAAAAAAAAAAACCAATATCTGCTTCATGTATATTTCAAGTTCGGTTGTGGCCATCAAAACGAAATGAAAGCTTTGCCAGAGAAGTGATTCACTGCATTTAAATCGAGCCCTTACCACCAATGTGAAAGAGACGAACGAGGCCGGTATGCTGGCCGTCCCCTTCAACAGCGGCAACCTATCCAGCAGATTGTCACAGCGGACAGCGTGATGTACTGGCGTCAACCTCAGGAGTATCGAGGGCAATCACTTGTTAGCTTTTTCTCATATTTTTCCGTTATTTAAACTGGAAAAAATGGACGGCAGAGATACCAGCTGGGGTGCGCAATTTTCTTTCTCTAGAGGGCGTTGCGTGGAGATGTGGTGGTTCACCTTTCACCGACAGCTTTGCACGCTTAAATCGAGAATTCTCTTTACTGTCTCATTTCCTCTGCTCCTATGCGTTTAAGAGTGGGTAACTTGGGTTAAGGCCAAGTGTAAATATTTAAGAGTAAGTCAAATGCCGTAGTATCTTCAGGCTGATAACACGTTAGGCCGTTTCGAGAACTGACATCACTCTGGAACTGAGGCAGGGTCAAGTAGGGAGTCCAGCCTCTGATCGTTTTGTGGGTGGTACACTAGATAGCAGACAGGAAAATAGATGTAGGAGCAGCGTAGATCTTTAGATAGTTGTTGTTTATCCTTAGAATCAGAGGCTTTTAAAATTCACACATGAGTGATTACTTGAAAGTCACAAGTGCTGTTACACACAACAGTGGCTTCCATGAACCTTTTTGCGAGGGGCGTTCAGTACGTAATGCAGCACTTTTTTTTCTGAAAGCAGGTTTTTTCTATTCAGGATTCCAATACACCACATTATTTCCCACTCTTTTGGCTACGAAACCCCATTTTTCAACATGGTCTCCGTTCAAGTCGACACCCTTACGCCACCTTACTGGGAGGGCCTGTAGCCTGCATGGCACCACTCTATTGTTCGACGTTGGTGCCAATGTCTTGCTGCATCAATACGCTCCCCATCATCGACGTGCTGCTTCGCGCGGAGTGCATCCCTCATCGAGACAAAAAGATGGAAGTCGAAAGGTGCGAGATCCGGGCTGTAGTTTGGATGAGGAACAACAGTCCAATGAAGTTTAGCTCCTCTCGGGTTGCAGATTTGTGTGAGGCCTTGCGTCTTCATAGAGAAGAAGTAGTTTGTTTGCATTTTTGTATTAACGAACACCCTCAAGTCGTTCTCCAGTTTGCAACATTGCAAGATCGGACAGGCTTGCACGACCTTGCTGCGATAATGATAGACGCCTCGCAGAATGATTCACCGTGCATTTTGTTCACTGCCAGGCCCCTGTAGACATTCTGCAAACGCCTATGAGTATCTGCATTGCTCTGCTTTGCCAAAAAAAAAAAAAAAAAAAACTGTGACAGCTCTCTGCTTGGGACGCAACTCCGTTACAGACCCCATAGCACTGCTACCTATCGGAACTCCATGAAACAATAGCACCTGTAGCAAGAATATTCCACGATGTTCCACAACAATATCCCCATTTTTTTCAACCGAAATTGGCCGAAAAAAAATTTAAGATGTTCTAATCATTTTTATCTCATGCTCATCGAAGCGCAAGTTACCGAAGTGATGTCACATTGAAAGACTTTCATCAAGTGAGTTGTCACCCCAGACTAATGCCATACGATCATTACATTTCACTTCCACAGCAAGACAAAACTTTAAAATTGTATAGGTCTAATCCAGAAAATCCCGGTTTCTCCCCCCCCCCCCCTCTCTCTCTCTCTCTCTCTCTCTCTCTCTCTCTCCCCTCTCTCTCTTTCTCTCTCTCTCTCTCTCTCAAATACCAAAGGCTGTCCACGTGACCCGATTCAAAGGCGAATAGCCACATAAATTAGTTGTGAGAACTGCTGACATTGCCAGCCGCTGTGGCCGAGCGGTTCTAGGCCTTCAGTCCGGAACCGCACTGCAGCAACGGTCGCAGGTTCGAAACCTGCCTCGGGCATGGATGTGTGTGATGTCCTTAGGTTAGTTAGGTTTGAGTAGTTCTAAGTCTAGGGGACTGATGACCTCAGATTTTAAGTCCCATAGTGCTTAGAGCCATATGAACTGATGACATTCGCTGGAAGGAACCTAATGAACTACAATTTATCCGCAAATATTCCGTGCAACTGATTCTTGTGTACTGTTCGTCAGTCTTGGTTCATCACCTACTTGGAACAAAGTAATGGAAAGAATAAAGATTCACAGAAGAACGCAGCGGTCTGTCCATGAGCCGCTGCTGGAAGACGTTGCGCAGTCTATATGTTTATATAATAGTGTAAACAACACGTGGAAGTTACTGCATTGCGACGGGATGTACAACTTAAACCAGAAAAATTCACAAACAGACGTACAACTACGTGTTGACATCGTAAAAGAGGATCTTCGATAACCAAAGAAAGCCCTGATAATGAAACTGTGCTTCGAACTGTTCATTGGTGAAGTAAATACGCTATTGAAGAGACGTTAGACGGACTTTATTATGTTTTCCATAAGTATAGTTTTTAAGCAAGCAATGTATCTTTTTTAAACGGCGTTTGAGAGCTCTTGTAAAGGCAAGTAAAGTGATATAAGCTTTGTTACTTTTGACGAAGAAACATTTCACAAAAATAATCTGAGGAAAACCCTAAAACTTAAAGGTAAGGCGCCCGGAATACGCCATTCGAGTGTAAACAGTTCCAGTCTTGTTGCTGTATGTAACGAAACGACAAAGTCCCTCTTAGCGGTGCTTAGGCTGCAACAGACGATTCAGCCGCTTTACTTACCAATTTTAGCACATTTCTCGGATTACTTTAGGGAAATGTTTGAACATCAACAGCAGCAAGCGTTGTATTGCTGTGCTCGCCTTTTAAAAAGCTCTCGCGTATCGTTAAAAGAGGTGTACTCCTGCATTTAAAATAACCATACTTGAGCCAATATCTCTCTTCGCTAAAATTTACGACTTTAGCCTCAGAACAAAATTCTTGATTATCTGTGTACCACTATTTACCGAAAACTTCGTTTCGATATCTTGAACGTTCAGAAAATAAAAATGCTGTTACCTCATACGCGACTCACTGTATATTTCCACGTGAGTCGCTCGTGCTCCGAAGCGATTTGGAGCTTATATCAGGATTTGTCTCAATATCCTGTAGAAAGTGGTCCTCCAAATCTGGGGTACGCACAATCCGGCCCCTTCCATACACTTTCGTCTGTATGAAAGGATCCGTGATCACACAAACGCCCAAAAAGAGCTTGAAATGCTGTGTGGTGTGCTTGGTGTCTGTGAGGGTACTTGTTTTCTGCTTGGGCGTACACAAATACCGTCTCGGCTTGTTCCCCGCATGAATACCGGTTAATTCTGCCGCTTACAGCACGCTGCGTCAATCAGAAAACCTGCAACACTCAACGCGAAAATTTGGGAAATTTGTGTTAAGTTCCTACGCGACCTCAGGTCATCGGTGCCTAGACTTACACACTACTTAATCTAACTTACTCTAAGGACATCACACACACACACACACACACACACACACACACACACACACACATGCCCGAGAGAGGACTCGAACTTCCGACGCGGGGGGGGGGGGGGGGGGGGGGTTGCCGGAACACTCAACGAACACACGGTACGTGCTTAGAGGAACTGTCATTCGTCAGCGCCATCAACAGTGGGGCAACGATGCATTTCCGCACACATGTTCATAAAACCTCTTTTCTTCCATTCCCAGTCGGGAAACTGTCCTCTCAGTTTGTCGGTTTTAGACATACGATAAATTAATGATAAGTTTTGGAAATGCTTCTTCAAAGAAATTCCAAGTTGCACCTTGGTTCGGAGACCACTTTAAACTGTAAGCTCCCGTGTAATTGGCTGGAAAAACAGTTCAGAGTTCGGAGGAAGGGTAGTGCATACCGCCTCCAAATGTCCCATTCCTGGTAAAGAATCGTAATGTTCAAACCAACATTAGAAATAGTGACTGTCTCATCCTGCAGTACTTTTATTTATGTTAAGAGTCAGCTAGCAGTTTTGTGTCCGGCAGCATTTCGTAACATTTGTTGACCAAACTGACCTTTTTGTATACAATTGCATTATCTGCAAACAAGGTAGAAATCTGGAGATATTTGTCGCCACGTAGACCATGGGCGAATAATCTAAAATTCACACTGGGCTGAGAGCTGAATTTTTCAAAACATCCGCTTCAGGAGAAAGGGCATTATTAGGCACATATCGCCTCAATTTCGTGGTGGTTATTGGTTAGTGTTTTAACGTCCCGTCGACAACGAGGTCATTAGAGACGGAGCGCAAGCTCGTGTTAGGGAAGGATTGGGAAGGAAATCGGCCGTGCCCTTTCGAAGGAACCATCCCGGCATTTGCCTGAAAAGATTTAGGGAAATTACTGAAAACCTAAATCAGGATGGCTGGAGACGGGACTTAACCGTCGTCCTCCCGAATGAGAGTCCAGTGTGCTAACCACTGCGCCACCTCGCTCGGTCTCAATTTCGTCTGCATGTCGCGGAAGACATGCTGTATACGGCACCCCGGTTCTACTTTCCAAGCACCAGTATATGAGGGGAGTACGGCACTCGGCTATCACGACCGCCTCGGCAGAAAGCTGAGGGCCAGCAGAGCTGCAGCCGCTGCCTGGCGCCGGCCGCCGCTATCTGGCCAGCCATTGTGTCGCGGGACAAAGCAACAGGCGGCTCCGCTCCACTCCCTGCTACACGCGATGCTGCCAACGCGCTTCGCCTCTTCCTCCCGTGAAACTACCGGGAGGAAAGAGTGGTCGCCGGCATCATAGCACAGAAATAAAATTACAACACCAGAAAGCATAGCAAATAGCGAAATTTTACTTGTGTGTATCCACAGGATAGTATGAAGAATATGTGTGCCGGCAGTTTAAAGGTGTGAACAGTGTGCGACTTGCAGAGGGGGATGGGGGGGGGGGGGGATTTCACCCCCTCTGCATCAGACCATCCCCTCCTCTGGTTTTAGTTTATGCATCCCAACCTGGGATGTTTATTTCCCACGCACTGGAGTAACACTTTTCATATAATTTAAATTTGTGGAGCCGAACACTGAAAGTTTTAAATACAGTCTTACTATTAACACTATCAATATGTTTGCTTATTAATTTTGAAAAAAGTGTTATGTAGTAGTCAAGCGTTTCAAAACATTTAGAACTAAATCATCATTCTCGTGTTGTCACTGTTGCTTTCGTCTAAGGTGCGGTATCCGTTTACTTGTGGGCTTGCGAGGGAAGTAGTGTGGCAGTCATACCGCAGAGTTGGGTGAGCTGGGGGCTGAAATTCCCACCCCAGGCCCTGAAACAGGGTGGCGACCGGCCCGGTACCTGTGCGAACATTTACCGGTAGGCCACCTTTTGGAAACGGTAAGGCGCGAACTAACGCGCGTGGGACGAAAGCACAAAGCACGTTGCCTACCAGACGGGATCGGACAGTCTGACTTCGCTAGCCGCGAATCACGTGGGTGGAGCTTAACACAGGCTCTCCAGCACCGCGTACTCCAAATTAATTGGTGCCGTTCGTTCGTTGCCTCGCGTCCACCAAACACACGTTCCCGCTTCAGTTGCTTCATTAGTGAGTTGAGTGCGTCCGGGCCTGTAAGAACTACGGAATTTCAGGATGTCATTCAAACAAAGCAAAATTTCTGTTTTCCTTAAGAGCACATTCGAGGTGCTGGAATATACAGTCCAGACCTGGCTCCAAACGATTTTCACATGTTTGGACTCTTAACGGAAGCACTACAGGGACGAAGATTTGAAAGTGATGAAGACGTCATTGCTGCAGTGCAAAGTTGGTTACAGATGCAACCTAAAGACGTATTTTCTGATGAAATAAAAAAAAACAACTCGTAAAACGTCGGGAAAACTGCACTGAAGTCCAGGGAGCTTACGTAGAAAAATAACGCATGTTCCAGTTTTCTATCATCAGAATAAGTACAGCTTTTTACACATGTGCCTTCCCTTTTTGATTTCCCCTCGTATACCTGTATGTAGATGATTTTGTAAATAAGCTGTACCTATAATGTACTTTTAAAGATATAACAAGGAATGGTTTTTCTGATAGTGCATACGTGTGAATAGTGCGTTTCGGCATTAAGATATATTTATAAATAACTGTTTAACCATGGGTAACGCCACGGTCCAAGCTAGTAACATATATATTTATACTAACCCCCTAAGACATCCCCCCCCCCCACTAGTAAAAGCACAAATCACACACTGCGTGTGAAATTTATTAGACAGAGCTGCTACTTGTTATTTATTTCTAATCCTGTGCTGCGTCATTTTCATCATCGTACTGACTTTTTCATTTCCTCTAATTTTACCTTCCATTTACATTTTTTTCATTTGGAATCTTTGTCCATGTGATTTTACTTATTTTTATATATCTGTCATAATATGTAAAGGTATGAAAATGCTAATCTAGCAACTCAAAAAATATCAAGTAACTTCCAATCTAAGACAAGAAAAAAAAGCGCTGCACCACGAAGAAATTATCCGAATGGGACGGAAATCGGTAGAGACAAACAAATGATTACTATTACAATTTCGATGATTCATTCAAGAGGAAGAGCTACACAAACTGAGTAAATCAATGACGCGTTGGTCCACCTCTGGCCATAATACAAGGAATTATTCGGCTTGGCATTACTTGATAGACTTGGATGTCCTCCCGAGGGATATTGTGCCAAATTCTGTCCAATTGGCGCGTCAAATCGTCAAAAACCCGAGATAATTGGAGGGCCCTGTCCATAACGCTCCAATCTTTCTCATCTGGGTCGAGATACGGCGACCACGTAGGGTTTGATAAGCACGAAGACAAGCAGTAGAAATTCTCTCCGTGTGCGGGCGGGCATTACATTGCTGAAATGCAAGCCAAAGGATGGCTTGCTATTACGGACAACCGCAGAATATCACAGACGTACCACTGTGCTGCAAGTCTGCCGCGGATGACAAATCAAGGGGGGTCCTGCTATGAAATCAAATGGCACCCCAGACCATCACTCCTGCTTGTCGCACAGCACGGCGCACCAATCGGGTTGGTATTCCACTGCTGCCCAGGGCGTCTCTCTGGGCGTCGCCAGAAACGTCTTCGGCCTGGAATCTCATTGACTTAAAGTAGAACTGTCTTCAGTGATAAGTCTCACTTCGAATTGAAAATCGACGAGCAGCGGAGACATGTCTCCAGAAGCCTCTGAGGGCGGTGGGATACCAACATCACTGTCTCCCTCTATACGGCCCGACAACCAAGAGTGATGTCAGGCGTGCCACCTTTTTCGCAGCAATACCAGCTTGATTCGTCACCCGTGACACTATTACAGCACCGTGGAACATCGACCATATTCTACGCCCCGTTTCGTTGCCCAAAAGGTAAGCCGTCCTCAGCTTTCATTTTAGCAACGTAATGCTCCCACACACGCTACAGGGAGTTCATTCGAGTGTTTGAAACACAGTGTATTAATATCCACAATCACTATTACTAAGTATTTATTAAATGTCCCAAAACTAATTATGATGACTAATCGCATAGGCATGAGTTGATTCTGTAACGCTAAATAAATGTAATGCGAGCGCTGCGCTCTCTTTGCCACGAATTTCTTCCGCAGGCCGGACTGAAACCAACTGAGGGCCGCATCCAACAGTCCGGCCGCCAGTTTCCCACCAGTGCTCTAAAGTAAAGTACGGCACAGAATTCTTTTCGTCGATTACTAGCAAACGAGGGCTCACTTTGATGACTGACATCAGTGTGTGATGCCTGGCACCCTAACCTATACCATCGTGTATCTGATTTCAAAAAGGCGATACTACCCCTGGGGACCTCTCCTTGTGAGCTTGGATGACGGACACAGGTACGTCGCTCCATACTGTTGTAGCCCAACACCGGAGTTTATCAGTTGTAGTGGCTAACGAGAGGTGGCATTGTCAGTCTCTCGGAAACCTAGGGTCAAACGTATCCAATGGTTGATGAGAGATCTGGAGGACGGTTTGGCCAGCCAAACTGCCCCGCCCCCCCCCCCCCTCCCCCTTCGCCCAACATGGGCAACGTTAGGTATTCCGTTATCCCGTTTATTTTACTTGTAGCCTGCACACATGGATACGTACAACGTGATGCTATACGCGGAAGTGGACGTCTCTGTAAACACGTCGCAGTGCCTTTCCTGTGTACAGTGTTATCACTAATCAAAAATGGTTCAAATGGCTCTAACCACTATGGGACTTAACATCTGAGGTCATCAGTCCCCTAAAACTTAGAACTACTTGAACCCAACCAACCTAAGGACATCACAAACATCCATGCCCGAGGCAGGATTCGAACCTGCGACCGTAGAAGCAGCGCGGTTCCGGACTGACCACAGCGACCGGCGTTATCACTAATCATACCACTGTCGGAGCGTCTATACCTGATGCAGCGTCGAAGACCGTTGCAGCAATGGTGCCGCGTCGCGCTGTTGTGTGGATCCTTGACTTGATCAAAAATAGATTATTTTCTGAATGAAAGTATTTGACGTGACTGTACGGTCCTGCTCGGTTTAGCGAACGTAATGTTTGTCCTCCCGGGCGTTAGTCGCGTGAAATCGGTGAAATTCGGCCTGGCATTGAGTATGGCCTTCTGAAACCATCGATTCAGTCATTGCATGACATTCCTGGGAGTCCGACGAAAGCGAGCAGCAACATTACGGAACGATAAAGTCTCGATAGACGACGATCCTGCTGCTGTCTAATTTTTGCATGCGGTGGTGGACCTTTCTCCTCCTTACACGAGGCATAACACACGATCTTCTCACAATCAACAAACATTAAAATAAGATTTCTGAATGAGAAATCTGCTGAGTAATCTCTACCCATATGCAGAATGTAGACTGCGTTACTCCTACCTACTTTGTGGCGTTGCGCTGAACTGATTATCATAAAAGTATTCCAGCAATTAGTACACTTCATGTCGTGTGTCCTCAGAGTCTTCCGCGGCGGCATGTCTGAACAAAACTTCGGTTTTCAAGCCGCGTCAATTCGAATAAAATTCTCGAGCTTTCGGTGGTTCTCTTCGTCATCGTCGTCGGGAGTATAACTACCGACTGCCGGGGCTGGCAGTGTTTCCCGCTTATGTAGCCTCCGGCACCAATCATAGAGCAACTGAAAGCTCGAGAATGTTATTCGAACTGACGTGCCATGAAAACCGAAAAGATTTTATTCACGTTTTACGACTCTGACCTTTGTTATATGCCTTAATGCTGTTGCAATTTTAATGACGAGTAGTGTACATGATGATAGGGAAGTTGACAGGCAGAAGGGAATTGCTAATCATAATTTCTTTCAGACTAAACGCTTGTCTATGAGTCATATAACATGTCTGGCTGTGATGGGTAAGCGTCACTGCAATACATGGAAAGCGTTAGTTTTGTTGGAGCACTTGTCTCTGATAGTGCTGAAATTTGTAAGACACATGGCAGGAGGGCTATGCTCGCTGCTCGACAGCTGTTAATCGTGATCATAACGTTGTGTCGCTTAGCCCACAACCGAACAGCAGAAGAGCTGACGAGTGCAGAGTCTTGATATCTGAAAGAAGGAGAAAAGCATCATGCAAAAATTTCAATACATCAACATTTATTTGACTCAGGAAGTATATACCTGAGCTGTGGCTGGCTCATGCAATGCGTTGGATTAAACCTTGGTTGCTATTGTGCTTAGTCTCCAGCTGTTATCGCGATTATGCTGTTATCCTCTCTCTCCGCAGGTGGCAGTAGCAGTGTGTATCGATACCCATACCTTGGACTTTCTTTGGCCTGGCGCTTATAGCTATTGGCTGGGCTGTGTGCAGGCAGTTGGTCGGTTGGCGTGGAGCAGCGAGGAAATCTCTGCGGCGCGTAATTTGGCTGCGCCCGCTGGCGGCCTCTATGTGGTGTTGGAGTGTGTGGTGCTGTTCCCATTGCTACGAGGTTCGTGGCTCACTGACCCTGGACATGGAAGTTGAGTTTTGACTTAATCTGCCAGCAAGTCACGACTGTTCACACTGTGTCGTTTGGAGTTCGTTGTCAGCTGTTGAGATATTCCTGTGAACAACAACATGTGTTTTCAAGTTGGCAAATTTTAGCCACCCTCCGGTGGAGTTTAACTGTATTTGGTTATTTGAATTGAAGTGTACCAGCGGAATCTTCAGTCTTGTGGACATTAACGTTCTGGTTACCTGCCCTGGCTATTGGCGTAAATTCAGGCGGTGTATTTTCCTCATCATGTTGTCGCTGTGCAGCACGGTCTGTAGTTTGACAGCTCAGTGTATAATTGGTTGTGGGCGCCAATACCTTCTACGTTGTTCCATTGAACGAACTCCCTGTTGTGTGCTGGTCAGGTGAAGCGGAGGTTATCTTGTCGGTGGGCCCGTTGACTGTCGGTCAGTTGGGTTGTCGTCTGATAGACAGTGGTTGGGCCGACTGCCTGTCTCACCTAAGCGAGCGTCAGTGTTTGAATTCCAGGCTGACCCTCGGAATTGCTGAGCGCCTTTGGGTGTACTGTCTTTTCTTGTTTGTATTTTTACGGCTTCGAGCCGATTTTTAGATTAAGGTTGTTTTGCCCTTAAAGCGTCGGATAGTTTGGGTCTTTAGCCTAATTTAAAAACTGTTTTACTTAAAGCCTTTGGAATTTTTAAAATTAATGTTATTGAGTCTTAAGTGTTGGGCTGTCAGCTGATTTTGAATTTCAGTTGTTTTGCTCTTAAAGTGTCAGATTCTCAGGGCCTTCAGCCTAATTAAGGAACTGTTTTAAGATAAGGCTTTGCCTTTTAAATTTCTGATTTTGGTTGAGCCTTAAGTTATAGGCTTTAAAGTGGTCTTGCCCCTAAGGCATGAGATTGTATGGTGCATTCAGCCACTAATTAAGTTCCAAAACTAAAGCTGTCTTTTTTTAATTGTTCTTGGCTCTTGTAATGTTTAATCAAATACAAGGTTGTATCTTGGAGTGTAACTGACAACCGCTGATTTTGGCCCCTTTCCACAACTTAAACTACCTGTCCTGTCCTGCAGGTTTAGCAGGGAGTTTCAATACCTACTTACACAACAAAATATATTTAGAAGTACACATAGTTGCCACACGCTTTATCCTTTGTGTCTTGTTATATCTGTATATGAATAATAATGAAAACGGAAAACGGGTGAAAATGTTCGGTAATAATTTAGAATGCGTGCTTATGAATGGCCTGGTAACGAACTGTAGCAATTAGTATAAATACATTTGAACGAAAACTTTTTGATTATGTCCCAATGTAAGTGTACTCAAATTTCACTCATGGTCTACTTTAACAAGAAATAAAATACTGCTACAGTACGTTACAGTCATACCTCTTAAAGGAGCTGTTCCACATCCCCGGCCCGATCTCGTAAATCTTGACAAGACTGTACGATTGGCTGCTCCAGTTCTTCGACCGTATCAACGAGAGTTCTGTACGCTTCACTGACCCCCAGAGAGAAAAATCCACAGGACTGGGCCGAGTGACCTTGGAGGCCAATGTACAGGCCGTGCTCGAAATATCTATCCCCGGCCGTATTGTCGCGTTAGATGTCGACCTAAACCGGCATCAACGTGTGCCGGTACACTAATCGTGCATCTACATTTCTCAAGCATGGGCCATGGTTGTTGTTTGAGTCCAATAATATTGGGACTCAATAGTAAGGTTTACATTCAAATACGGTTTTGCAAAATAGGACACTAATTAAAACCGCAGTCTGTGACGGCTTGGAACCATGCGTTAGCAATTAGCTCGTAAAGGGCATGCTACGGACCCGTATGTACTGGAACGCATTTGCTTCTATCACCACATACTTTCTCAATTCCATGTGAGATTAAAGGAAGACATACAAGCAATTCTGGGGCGTGGTGCCGGATTTGTAGGTTCGATGAGTACGCTGGTATTACGGGGATGCTTAGTGAACTCTAATGGAAATCCCTGGAGAAAAGACGACGCTCTTTCGCGAGGCACTATTGCCGAAATTTAGAGAACAGACATTTGAAGCTGACTGCAGAACGACTCTATTGCCGCCAAGATACATTCCGTGATAAGACAGAAATAGGGCTCTTACGGAGGCTTATAGACAATAGTTGTTCCCTCACCCTATTTGCCAGTGGAGCAGGTATGGAAATGACTAGCAGTGTTAGAGGGCTAGAGTGTACCCTTCGCCATGAACCGTACGGTGACTTGCGTAGTATGTATGTAGATGCAGAGGTGTCAGTTTTCGCTATTAATTATGATTCCTTCTGTATCCTTATTTATGAACAGTGTAGTGCTTTATTTATAACAGTGTAGTTCAGCAATTAAATAAATGCAACAATAAAATAAATGTAATGATGCCATAACAGCATAGAAGAACAAGATGCTCTGACATGAATGAACGCGCGATATAATAATATCAAACTGACAAGCAACCTTCGCAACTTGTAATCAAAGCTAACAATAAAACAGAGGGTATACAAGAACAAAGTCTGCTCTCTCACGAGTGTGTGAAGGCTGCAAGGAAAGGTTTATCTCCGATGTTCTAGTCTCTCGAGGAGAACACGATTAATTACCATCACCCGATTTTCCAGCAACTTTGCTCAGTGGAAGACGATCGAAATACGCGAATACGTGTCTTGGTTTCACTGTAGATACCGGACCGATAGCACGACGGTCAAAGTTTTCGCCCTAATTTATGGGCCTTTTAGCACGCAAGACGTTGAACTCTTAACACTAGCACGATGGCTAGCGTTATGGCTTCACATTTTTGCGCACCGTGTTCGAAACCAGATTTTTTAAAAATATTATTTTATTTTACTTTATTTGTCCACCCACGTAGGTAGAAGGTTACTACACAGATGTTATGGGATATGCTGTAAGACTGCAACTGGATTTCACAATAAGTGTCATACACACTTAAAAAGAAGTTTTGCATCACCCCGGTTCCCAGAATTCCTGAAGATAGACGTTGACTGTGGATATTGTATCACAGACACAGTCCTTTGACTGTTCAGAGATGTCACTAAATCCGCCCAAAGAGGAGCAGCGCCTATTAGACGGAGGGCATCCGACAGCCGATCAGTTCCAGTCTTTTCACCAGGAAGGAGGTAGACGGCTTGTATTGTCTGTAGTTCAACCATGCCTAGACGGTCAATACCGCGGTTCGATCGCGTCCGCATTGTTACTTTGTGCCAGGATGCGCTCTCAACAAGGGAAGCGTCCAGGTATCTCAGAGTGAACCAAAGCGGCGAAGCTCGAGCATGGAGGAGATACAGAGAGACAGGAACTGTCGATGACATGCCTTGCTCAGGCCGACCAAGGGCTAATAATGCAATATATGAGCGCTAACTATGGATTACGGCTCGGAGGAACGCTGACAGCAAGCAACGCCACCATATCCAATAATGCTTTTCGTGCTGACGCGGGACGTCGTGTTACGACTCAAACTGTGCGCAATAGACTGCATTATGCGCAACTTCACTCCCGACGTGCATGGCGAGGTCCATCTTTGCAACCACGACATCATGCAGTGCGGTACAGACGGGCCCAACATGCCGAATGGACCGCTCAGGTTTGGCATCACGTTCTCTTCACCGTTGAGTGCCGTATATGTCTTCAATCAATCGTTGGAGACGTCTTTGGAGGCAACCCGGTCACGCTGAACGCCTTAGACACACTGTCCAGCGAGTGCAGCAAGGTGGAGGTTCCCTGTTGTTTTGGGGTGGCATTATGTGAGGCCGACGTACGCCCCTGGTGGTCATGGAAGGCGCCGTAACGGCTGTACGATACGTGAATGCCATCTTCTGACCGATACTGCAACTATATCGGCAGCATATTGGTGAGGCATTCGTCTTTATGGGCGACAATTCGCGGCGCCATCGTGCATTTCTTGTGAATGACTTCCATTAGGATAACGACATGCTCAACTAGAATGGCCAGCATGTTCTCCAGACAGGAACCCTATCGAAAATGCCAGGGATAGATTGAAAATGGCTGTTTATGGACGATGTGACCCACCAACCACTCTGCGGGATCTACGCTGAATCGCCGTTGAAGAGTGGAACTATCTGGACCAACAGTGCCTTGATGAACTTATGGATAGCATTCCACGACGAATACAGACATGCACCAGCGCAAGAGGACGTGCTACTGCGTATTATAGGTACCGGCGTGTACAGCAATCTGGACCACCACCTCTGAAAGTCTCGCTGTATGGTGGCAAAACATGCAATATGTGGTTAACACGAGCAAATAAAAAGGGCGGAAGTGATGTTAATGTTGATTTCTATTCCAATTTTCTGTACAGGTTGCGGAACTCTCAGAACCGAGGTGATGCGAATTTTTTTTTATGTATGTACATTATATAATACATGTGTGCATGGTGTTATCAGACTTTTTTTTTAAACTCTCATACTCTTTTATTTCATTCTTATATCATTTCTCATATTCGTTTTTACTCTTCATTCTTATGTTTATGCTTCAGGAAAATTTAGCGCAGTCCCTTGGACGACACCGATCGTACAAACATTCGGAACACAGAAATTCTGAACACCATGAGCATCGCACCAAAGCAGATTTACCAGTGGTACTTCTTCGTACGATTGTAGCTTGGGAAAGAAATGACGTTAAAGTTGCTAAAAATTCCACTCTTTGGCAATAATTTCGCGGCAAACCACGCACAACGTATCATTTTTCCAAAACTGGAGCTGGAAATTGATTATGAATCAAGATACACTACAGGAGTTTCACCGAAAACCGTATCAAATAATTTTCTCGTCATTTTTTTAGTCATTAACCAGACAGCCAATTATTACACGAATAAGAACAACGTTGTCTCAACATACACTGGAAAACAGTCGTGTAGTAATCTTCTACAGACGTGGGTATATAAACGAAAAACAAAAAAATAAAAGCAATAATCGTGTTTCGAACACGAGGTGCAAAACGCTGAAGCCGTGACGACAGTCACAGTGTCACCATTTGGTTGTAACTTATCATGCGGTTAAAAGGCACATAAAGTACGTCGAAAACTCTGACCGTCGTTTTCCCAGAAACGGTCGAGCATCTACGTATAAGGCGAGACACGTGTTCGTTTATTTTGAACCCTCTTTCACTGAGCGAAGTGTCTGGTAAATCATGTTATAGCCCTTTCAGTTTTCTCTTCGTTACTTATGAATAGCCCCTAATCAGCGAACGCAGTCGCGACTGAATCTTGTCTAACGAACGGGAATGTCTGCCAGGACGATCTGGCCTTTTCGTGCCTGAGATATGTCGGGGGAAAAGCTACAGAGGTAGAATGCTGGGATTTAAACAGGAGCTGACCAGTTTTATTTACACAGAACTAGAACGTCACGTCCCCTTTCAACAAAAAATTATCTTATTAATTGTGACTGCTATTATAGCTAATGCGGCGGAAACCGATGCGGAGAGGATCCAGATGGCGGAAGAAATTTCCGTCGTAAGTATTGAGCTGGTGGGGTAGGATAGATGGCAGCAAACTCTTGCTGGTCAGTAAACTATGCGCGATTGCCCTGAGTTTAATTTCACACGTCTTTGCAGTGTCTCCCGTACTGCAGCAGTGTTAACACTGTTGATGGTGATCCGACAGTCCGATACACAGTCTAAAGGCTAGTTATAATTAAACTTTCCCAACTTGACTGGGCCCCATGGAAAATGGACAATGAAACGTTGTGGAAATATTTGTAAGGACATGTGGAAGAGAAATAGCGAATAAACCACTGAAAGAAACACATTTTAATTTTCAAATGGGAGAGTAACACTTGTTAATTGCGGACCATGTTTACGTTTCAGGTTGCAAACATTGCTCAATGCGACTACAATCTGTATCCACGACAGATGTGAAGTTTGTACTGATACAATTTTACAGTTCGCAGCGTTTTTCCAAAGGAGGGCCAAAGAATTTTCAGATGTCGTGACACAGCTCGAGCACTGCTTGAAGATCGCACATTGGGTTCAGCGTTCTTAGCCATGGCTACCGTAACTGCTTCAACAATTTGTTGCGCAACGGGCAGTCGGTGTCTCCCACGAGCAATTCCCAAAACGCTAGTTAATTCGAACTTCTGAATCATGTTCGTTAAGCCCTGTGCGGAAAGAGGACCTCTCTGTATTCCTTTAATGCGTCGATACTCGCAAAGAGTAGCAGCGCTACTGCTGTTTTGATAAAGCAGTTTTATGAGTAAAGCCCTGCTCACCTTTCCTAGACTGTTTGCAATGGTAATGCACACTGATGCTCGTGTATCAGCCCTACGTCGCCGTATCAGTATCGGCGCCTAACAGCAAGTCATGACACTAACAGTACCTTCAACGCAAATCCTGAGCGTACACTCTCAACATCATTCGTATAAAGTGCGGTACCCATATGGTAAATAGTATTCTGTCTACACTGGCTCATGTAGCGAAAGTTTAATTACAACCATCCTATATTTCCACCAAGGTTCACCCTCCTCTTCGCCGCATGAACAACAATACCACAGCTCGTTTCGCCTTATTCTTCCTACACTCATGCTCATAAATTAAGGATAATTCCAGAATGTGGCACCACACAAAACTGGCGCTAATAGCATAGGCACATAGGGAACACACATGACACAGATCTGTAACTCCACGGTATTGGTGATAAGTTGAGAAAACTGTCCCGAAACACATGTGCTACAAAGCGCCACTGCTTCCTGCTCATGTACCCCGACATCAATATGGGACATGATCACCATGCACACGTACGCAGGCCGCACAACGGGTTGACATACTCTGGAGCAGCTGCTGGGGTATAGCCTCCCATTCTTGCACCAGTGCCTATTGGAGCTCCTGAAGTGTCTTAGGGGTTTGAAGACGTGTAGCGATACGTCGACCGAGAGAATCCCAGACGTGCTCGCTGGGGTTTAGGTAAGGAGAACAGGCAGGCCACTCCATTCGCCTGATATCTTCTGTTTCAAGGTACTCCTCCACGATGGCAGCTCGATGGGACCTTGCGCTATCATCCATCAAGAGGAAGGTGGGACCCACTGCACCCATGAAAAGGCGGACATACTGGTGCAAAATGACGTCCCGATACACCTGACCTGTTACAGTTCCGCTGTCAAACACATGCAGGGGTGTACGTGAACCAATCATAATCCCACCCCACACTATCAAACCACGACCTCCACACAGGTCCCTTTCAAGAACACTAAGAGGTTGGTATCTGGTTCCTGGTTCACGCCGGAGGAAAACCCGGCGAGAACCCTGTTCAGACTATACCTGGGCCCAATGTTCCAATGACCATGTACTGTGTTCTTGACACTAGGCTTTACACGCTCTCCTGTGACCAGGGGTCAGTAGAATGCACGTTTCAGATGTCCGAGCGAATGAACCATGCCCGTTCAGTCGTCTGTATACTGTGTGTCTGGAGACAAATGTTCCAGTGGCTGCGGTAAGGTCCAGAGCAAGGCTAACTGCAGTACTCCGTGACCATCTGCTGGACTGATGGTGAGATATTGGTCTTCTTCTGGTATTGTACACTGTGGACGTCCCGCGCTGTAGCGCCTGGGCATGTTTCCTGTCTGCTGGAATCGTTTACCATAATCTTGAGATCACACTTCGTGGCACACGGAGGGCCCGTGCTACGATCTGCTGTATTTGACCAGCCTCCAGTCGCCCTAGTATGCTACCCCTCATAACGTCATCAATATGTGTTCTTTGAACGATTTTCAACACATAGTCACCATTAGCACGTCCACACACTTACTCGCTACACCGTACTCTGATATTCGCCAACATACCGCTGCGTATGTGGACTGCTGCCAGCGCCACCGCGCAACGACCGCAGGCCAAATGCACCGTAAGGTCATGCCCCGAGGTGATTTAAACCCGCAAACCGCCCACCAGAGCGTTGATTCACCACGTATCAGCATTATCCTTAATTTCTGAGCATGAGTGTAGTTGCAGTCATGTACAGATATTGGCAAAGCAATATAGCTGTAAATCGGCAACAGTAAACATCAGCAAAATTAAATTCTGTGGGTTGGAAACATAGCTCCTCTGTAAATTTCACCGGGTATTATACTGTACTCAAATATGACTCACTGCAGTGTGGCTTCGTTTCCACGACAAGACTGCAAGTTCGTTAAACTTGAAGTTGTTCATTATATCACCTTTCACACTTGCGATTATGTGTGACGAGACGGGCCTTGAGTAATCCAACAAGACACACAAGTTCGCCGGCGCTAGGTATGAGGGGTTGACTACGGGGAAATATTTCGAGGTTGTCGCTCTGATGTAACTGGGAATCCCTTGCTACTCGGACTTACTATGCGCTTTAGCTTTCTGGGCTTGGAACAGAATCACTTGTTGCTAATGGTCGTTTCGCACTCATTAGTGACTGAGGAGTTTTTCATGGATATAATGGTGGCCCAAATGGTCATTGGCAGTTCCTGGAAGCTTCGGCCAACACCCCAAATGCTCTGAAGTCATCAAAACACATTAATTCGAGTGGTCGTGTTGTCCTCACAGTCTCTCCACACCTTAATGTGAATCCATGTTGTGGCGATGTCCGCAGATCTGAAGAGTAATTGCTTCACTGGTTATTGACATGGTAGCGTGTCGTCTATTGTGGCTTACCTGGAACAAAATGAAACAAAAATTAGGTGTAAGTCAGTTAGTACAGGACTAGTATTTTTATGTACTAATCGTATTTATATTGTAGTTTGCGTTAATGCTCTGCCACCTTATTTGAATCATGATGCAAAATTAGTCCCATTTGCAGATGATACAAGCATTGTCGTGAAGCCGAGCAAAGAAGCATCAACAGACAAAACAGTAAATAATATTTTTGGTAAAGTTAATGACTGGTTTTGCACAAATGATTAGCTCTAAACTTCGGGAAAAAAAACAGTTCATTCAGTTTTGTACTATCAAAAATATTCCACCTTCAATTAATCTAAACAGGGCAGAAAATTGTAACTATTTAGGTGTGGACATTGATGAAGACTTAAAACTGGAAAAACCGTATATCAGGCCCGCTTTACCGCGATACACGGATCCGTTAAAACCACCCAGTATTTCAATGAACTTATCCTGCCATTTCCCATGTCCTATAAGGGTGACATTTACGGAAGTTTTTGCCAGAATACGCTAAACTCAGCACGAATAAACGGAGATCATTACCCATGGAGTTGCTGTAGCCGCACTCTCAAGTTATCACGAAGCCATGAGGCGCAATGGATATCGCAATGGGCCCGGAATTCGAGAGGCGCGGAGTTGAAGCCCCGTCAGACCATGTTGATTTAGGTTTTGCATGATTTCCCCACGAAGAAGAAGAGCTAAATAACACTTAAATAAGCACAAGAGGATACTTGGTCACCCAACGACCTATTGGGACTCGGTTATCAGGGAAGCAGTTGAAATTCGACTGTGTGTAAACATCAATAGAGGCACCGGATAACCATTTAGCAACGCATGGAAGCCTATAATGGGTAAAGAAAGAGCACAGAGGAAGACTTTTCGCAGTTTACCGCCTCATGCGAGGGATGTTACTTCCAAGTATTGTGCGCAAACAACATCTATGGATGTAGATGTAGCAACCACAGTGCGTGCTATTTCCATGCTGTCATAGTGATATGTTCCAGTCTATCAGATGCCGCCCTCTGCGTATAAAAGTGGGAGCCTTGCCAGTTCAAGACAGTCAGTCTCAGCCCGTGATGACGATGGAGGCAATCATCGAAAGCTCGGGATTTTATCCGAATTCGACGCAGCAAGTAAACAGAGTGATTTTAATAGGGCTACGTCAAACCAGGCTACGGACTTAATGACTGCAACAATAACATCGCCGTCGCGCGTCATTGTTGGTTCATGAATAGGTAATGACAAATTATGGAGTAGCTTCACTATCTGACAAGAAACTTGAAGGACTCAGCTGACGTGTTAGTGTAACTTCGTACACGCACACCCCATCAGCGGGTACGTAAATGATTAGAGCTGCAACTTTCTGTGAGAGTTAGAACAGCCACCAGTGTGCATTAATGCTGAGCTTACGGGAATGCAGCCAGGTGACGTCGGCGACAACCGACGATATTTCGACAGGAGCACACGCTGCCACTTTCACGGCGTAAATTTCCCGTAAGTTACTTGAACATTCTATACGCCGGGACAAACTCAGGTCTCATATTGCATTAGTGTTGTTCTTGGAGGCGAACTTGAAGGTAGGGCAGCCACAGCTATTGGATTTATAGTCCTTTATTATTGGCTCCCTACCGGTTTTCTTCAGGTGAACAAGTAACTAAAATACGACGAGCAATTCCGCCATATGCAAGACACCTTCTCAGTTTCGTTTTACCAAGACATGTTTTGGCACTTTTTTTTTGCATCTTCAGCGTGTTATGTTATTTTACTACTGTGAAATTATTGTTACATATTAACCTTTAGAGAAACTTTTGAGCCGGCCGTGGTCGCCGTGCGGTTCTAGGTGCTACAGTCTGGAACCGCGTGACCGCTACGGCCGCATGTTCGAATCCTGCCTCGGGCATGGATGAGTGTGATGTCCTTAGGTTAGTTAGGTTTAAGTAGTTTTAAGTTCTAGGGGACTGATGACCTCAGAAGTTAAGTCCCATAGTGCTCAGAGCCATTTGAAGAAACTTTTGATACAAAATATTTACAATTGTGAATGAATAATTGTTTACATCATTTGTTTACAGTTCACAGCTGAGAGATATGTATTAACGACTTTATGTTGTTTATTACATTATGTTTAAAAGTTCTAGTTATAGCTTAATTGGCAAAAGAGTGAATGTAAGCATTAGTTTACATACCTTACACGAAACTACTGGGTATTTACTTTGGTAGCTAGTCTGCTACACAATCTACAACTTGTCATCTGTAAACAGCAAAAAGTAATTTTTATTTTTTGCTTATTATACATTTACGAACGGAAATGAGTATGCATCATATATTTTGGCGAGGTGAATACGCTGATTTCTGTGACTTACAGTCGTTTGGCAATGCACTTTCTACAAATTTTCAAACATGGGCAGAGTTTTAGCCGCCATTACGTGTTGTTGTAGCTGTGTAGTATTCGTTTCGTGGCGTGTTAGTCGGTGTGAGGCTCGCAAGTTTGAAGTGTATTTGGCGTTTGTGGTGTGTGTGTTCAGGATTTGGGCTGGTAGTTGATTGTTGCAGACACAAAATTTATTACAGTCTACGGGAACCAGTTTACAGATGTTGGACACTATTGGCATCGTCTGTACGGTGGAAATTCACCCCACCCCGTCAGCGTGAGTTAAGGCGTGAAGTTGGTGTATTGGATCACCGAAACTGGTAGCTATATAACATTTCCATTTTATAAATAAAGACTGTCTTTAAGCATTTCAGAGTCACACGAGTTTTTGTCATGGATTTTCTACGTCTCACTTCACTTGCAGAAAACATTATTATTATATAGTGGTGCTATATCTTCATGTTTTATCTCTCATTCGACGTATCGCGGTGCGTTTTCAGTGTGAATGGAACGGGAAAAAGACCTAATAACTGTTTCAACAGGATGTACCCTCTGCCATGCATTTCACAGTGGTTTCCACAGTACTGATGTAGATGATTCCATTCTAACACTTTTTCAGTTAGGTATCGATGCCTCAAACTATCGATACTCCCCTTACAGTACTTTTATTGACGACAGTACGATATAGAGTTTAGTGTCGATATTTTTCGTTCGATATCGTGTCGTACGATTATGGGAGTAAATTCGATATCTCGGCGGACACGACTGTTACACAGGGAAGCCGTGAAAACAGACACGACTACCTGTTAGACGGAGTCCCGAGACACTGGGCGTTGCTCAGCTCCAGTTCCCGGAACGAGAGCAGCTGGAAGACAGGCAGGCAGGAGAGGAGGCGACGGCGCGCTTCGCCCACGGGCGCCTTCGCCCTCACCTCGCGTGGGCGGCGCCATCGATCGGACTCGCGGGCTCCCCCACCACGCCTGCCCTCCCCTCCCACCTCTCCCCACCACTCGCACAACCCCAGCGGAGCAGACGCCCACGCAGGAGGGTCGCAGCCACTCGGGTCGGCGCACGCTTATTTTTAATTTGGCCCGCCTCGCCACTCCAGCCGCTGGCACATCTCGCCTCGAAGCGGGCGCTTAATTCTCATTTCCTGGCCCGCCGCCCGACGCAGTGGGTCCACCTGCCGACACGGCGCCCCTGCGACGGCGGCGCGGTCGGCGCCGAGTGGGGACCGACCTGCGACGATTCCCGTGCCACCTGCCAAAAGTTACGAATACGCCACGTCGCAGGTCGTAATTTAATTTCAGTACAGGGACACATGCACTGCTAAGTGCTTTGGCTGTGTCCGTCAGAAGATAGGCAGGTTATTCACTCCAATATGAGACACGGTCAAGAGCTGCAGCAAGTATGTGGGAGGTTTCAGTCGGTGGGAGACTTTGTCCTTGAGCAGGCCGCAGAAACTCCCGTATGAAGTTGGAGGCAGCGCGCATAACGTCAAATGATGATAATAAATATTAAAAACCAAGCTGGCCTTACCGGAATCCTTACAGATATTGACGTTTCATATCTGTAACATTATTTAAGAATAAGATAACCGCCGCGCGGGATTAGCCGAGCGGTCTGTGGCGCTGCAGTCATGGACTGTGCGGCTGCTCCCGGCGGAGGTTCGAGTCCTTCGTGCATGGGTGTGTGTTTTTGTGCTTAGGATAATTTAAGTAGTCTGTAAGCTTAGGGACTGATGACCTTAGCAGTTAAGTGCCATTAGATTTCACACACTCAATAAGATAACCAAATGAATCCCGTCTCCGGCCATCCTGATTTAGGTTTTCCGTGATTTCCCTAAATCGCTTCAGACAAATGCCGGGATGGTTCCTTTGAAAGGGCACGGCCGATTTCCTTCCCCATCCTTTCATCACCCGAGCTTGCGCTCCGTCTCTAATGACCTCGTTGTCGACGGGACGTTAAACACTAATCTCCTCCATAACCAAATGAATCAAATTAACTTGGCGAATGTCGTCGGCGATAGCTGATCTCTCACGGAAATGCCGCCTGCATGACAAATGAGGAAATTTTAGGAGCTGGTCCGAGTGGCCTAGCGGTTCTAGGCGCTTCAGTCTGGAACCGCGCAACCGCTACGGTCGCAGGTTCGAATCCTGCCTCGGGCATGGATGTGTGTGATGTCCTTAGTTTATTTAGGTTTAAGTAGTTTTAAGTTCTAGGGGACTGATGACCTCAGAAGTTAAGCCCCATAGTGCTCAGAGCCATTTGAACCATTTTTGAACTTTTAGGTGTAGTCGTCAAGCATCAAGCATCGGAGCTCTGTGACGTTGACACGTAACTCGTTATCGCATGAACAATTCGTGGTTTTGCACTTAAAGGTGGTAGGAGTGTTAATACGATATTAAAGGACTCACAAGAAACAGAAAGCAGTCATAGCACAGACTTAAGGGTTTCTAATGGCTCTCTCACGCCATTGATTTTACAAAATCGCCAAATACACTGTTCAGCCATATTCATGCGAGCACCTGTCAAAACCATGAATAACCAACCCCCTTTTGCAAACGTCTCCGTGGCCGAGAGCGCTAACGTACGCTTGTGCGGTGGCGCTCGACCCAAGGGGAAACCGGTTAGGATACTGATGGTGGATAAAATTTTCACTCTCAATATTTGGGCGGCAAAGGGAGGAGAGGTGGTGGAAAAATCTTCCTGATTATCAGACTTTGCGCTAATGTCCTCGTTTAATATCAAACCTCTCCACAGTGTATCATGAAGTGAGAGAAGGTGACACTGATGGTGATCCTTCCGTCGGATGGGGACGTTAAGTACAGGGCTTCAAAATGTGCAAATGTGTGTGAAATATTATGAGACTTAACTGCTAAGTTCATCAGTCCCGAAGCTTACACACTATTTAACCTAAATTATCCTAAGGACAATCACACACACCCATGCCCGAGGGAGGACTCCAACCTCCGCCGAGACCAGCCGCACTACAGGTCTTCCTTAGTGCTATTTGCGAATAGTACGCTATGTGCGATGGAACATGTTGTAAATAAATAAACAAAAAAACACCATTTTCAGCGCGTACTGCGAAGGAAGAATATCAATGAGATTCTGGAAGGTACCGATAGGGATGTAGGGCAATGCCGATTCCAATGCCGCATCCAGATGCGCTGGGTTTCTCGGGAGAGGAGGAACATGCCGGCACAGATTCTCGGTTAGGTTTAAAAACGGAGAGTTTGGTGACCAGGGGAGCACCGTAAACCATGGATGGCAAAGATTTCGGCTCGCCATGCCTGGGCACGGGTGCCAAAGTGCTCAGCCTCGCTTCACATTTCCCGCACTGCCACGCAGCAGTGTTTCAGGGCAATGAGGGGCAAGAGGGGTTAATACCGAATGCACCGCATTTAAATGGCAATACAGTCGTACTGCATATTACGTGGCTTTATATTCCTCACCCCTCACCAATAAAGACCACAAACAAAACTGGCAAGTCGCTCGGCTGGCGCCAGTAGCTCTTTCTTGCAGTGTCATCCTTGCCATCGATTTCGCTTTGGCCGGCCGCGAGTCGGTTGTCCATCGCGGGTTCGGCTGTTTAAGTCTGCAGCGTCGAGGCACCAACCCTCATTATGTGGTCCGTCGGTTGCGGTTACAACGGGGTCGCGAGGTTGGCCCTTAATTCGTACGTATGCTCTTTGCGCGTGGTGGTGCTGGAGTGCTGCGGCCGGAGACAGCGGAAAGGTATTGGGTTCCGGCACGAGGCGTGCTGTTTGGCTTTTCTCGCCACGCAGTGCATGTTGAGAAGAAGAGCTTGCCGGAGCGTGCGTCGCCTGGCATTAACCTTCCACCTGCGCTATGGTGTGTGTACGATTATAAAAGGTGCAATTGTGTTCTTATACATATTCGTTAATGTTTAGCTAATTTTATCTTCAGTGACGAGTGTGATATGTCAAAATTATGTCACACGTGACATGAGAACGGGGCTTGGGCTTTCCATCTTAGTTTCCTACCCCTTGATGACGTAACACACCCCAGTGAGCTCCTCATTATTGAGTGATGGGATATCTAAAATTGTTGTAACTGTGTTGATTAAGTACCAAAATTGCACCTTAATTAACGAGTAACGAAATACTATGTTGTCTCGTAAAACTGCATCAGGTTCCATTGAAGTGTAGTCGCCGGCCGGTGTGACCGTGCGGCTGTAGTCGCTTGAGTCTGGAACCGCGTGACCGCTACGGTCGCAGGTTGGAATTCTGCCTCGGGCATGGATGTGTGTGATGTTCTTAGGTTAGTTAGGTTTAAGTAGTTCTTAGTTCTAGGCAACTGATCACCTTAGCAGTTAAGTCCCATAGTGCACAGAGCCATTTGAACCATTTTTGAAGTGTAGTCCTGGTGGGCTCTTGATCGTTTAAGGTAACGCTCAGCTTTTGCTATTACGTTTAAAGGATCAATCTTATTTATGCGGCTGGTTGGCATTGTTGTAATACTCGCCATTGTAGTGTTGGGCAGTTGGCTGTTAATAGCGCGTAGCGTTGCGCAGTTGGAAGTGATCAGCCAGCAGTGGTGGACGTGGGGAGAGAGATGGCGGAGTTTTGTAATTTGTAAGACTGGATGTCATGAACTGCTATATATATTATGACTATTAAGGTAAATACATTGTTTGTTCTCTATCAAAATCTTTCATTCACTAACTATGCCTATCAGTAGTTAGTGCCTTCCATAGTTTGAATCTTTTATTTAGCTGGCAGTAGTGGTGCTCGCTGTATTGCAGTAGTTCGAGTAACGAAGATTTTTGGTGAGGTAAGTGATTTGTGAAAGGTATAGGTTAATGTTAGTCAGGGCCATTCTTTTGTGGGGATTTTTGAAAGTCAGATTGCGTTGCGCTAAAAATATTGTGTGTCAGTTTAAGCACAATCTTGTATAATTGTTCAAAGGGGACGTTTCATATGTCGACCCTTAGCCGAGGATACCTCACTGGAATCTTCTGATTTTTTCTTGTAGTTTCTGTAATTAGTGTAGCTATTGTTTATTGCTAGCGCGTAATTATAGAGAGAATTTCCTTTGTAGTTGTAGTTTTTCATTCTTGTCCAGTAAAACAGTTGTGGCATGCATGTAGATTTGCAGCAAGTATTTTGCAGCTGCGCTTGCAATTAACGAGATATTATTTTCAGTGCTACGTTAATGTGTTCTCTTATTTTTGCTCTTCAAATTGTGCTTTTCTGTGTTATCGTGTGAAATATTGTGACAATAATGGCGTGTGAAAAACGTAATACTAGGCTCCAAAGTAAACTGAGAAATGACAGTGAAGACGAAAGCAGTGTGTTAGCGCCACTGAGTAATGAATTAACTAATGTTCAAAGCAGTAATTTGGTAACTGTACATAGGGAAATGGAGCGGGCTACAAACAATGGTGTAGACAGTGAAACAATTAGTGAACAGATGACATTGTGTTGTATTTGCACATTCTTGCTTGTTAGTTGCACGATTGTGTAACGACTATCAGGCTTACATACTTACAACATTTACCAGTACTGCTAATGAGATTTTAATGCAACATTTTCGTTTACTTGAAAATACATTCTGGATTTAAAGTTCTTTCGGTGAGATACCAGTTGACACAGTGGTTAGTTTATGTGACAACTACACGATTTTATCACGACGCTACTAATGAGTGACAATTTACAATGTTGCTTTTGCGGTGTATCTGTTTTATATCTGCACAGTTTTTCTGAATTATTCTGGAAAGTAAAACATGTTTTAGTAGTAACTTTTCTGGTATAGCTACAATGAGACAGCCTTTTCCGTAGCACAACAAAACGTTACAGCACAGTACTTCCTTCATCACAGCAATAAGCGTAATAACTAAGATATCTATACGCAAAGCAATTCACTTCGTTTATTACAAGGTAAGTACATTGACTTCAGCAGAACTTTGCTTACAGAGGACGATAACTACGACACTTCCACAGAATTATCTTACAACAAGACGCCCATTTAGCGCTACAGGACACGCATTTGAGTGATTAATTTTGTAATTGAACCATTTATTTTTCAAGATTTTTGAATTACAAAGGTTTTCCGTGATACATTTCATTCCATTGCTGTAATCTGTAACACCTGAGGATATAATTGCATTAATCCTCAGGGGGTACATGCTTACTTTGTGTACCATGTGTTTGGCAAGCACAAGGAGCCCTAGTTAATATGGTATTTGCTTATACAACTTTACACATCGGTACCATATTCATCTAACACATAAATTACACTGCTATCTGATCTTTTAACTGACAGAAATGCCATATGGGTTGCTTTATGTATTTATTTAGTCATTTTGTTTAATATCTAGTTTCTAGCTGCACTACAGCATTGGTTAAAATAAAATATTTTATGCCTACAGATCCAGTAAATGATAACTTTATAATCTACTTCAAAAAAAAACGAGGGAGCACAAAAAGACATTTCCCTTCACAAAAATTCCATACAGAATTTTCTTTTCAAGTACTTGGTAATTTCTTTTGTAGCATAAGTTGTGGTGCACCACTTTACATAGACATTAAGATGTGAAAATACATTTCCCTTATCTGCATTGTGGTCTTTAGAGTAATATTTTTTCTGCTTGAGCTTTGTCATGTTTAGATATAAGTTATAGCATTTGCTGCTGTTGTTTGCCAGTCATAGTACTACTAAATTTCACTTTGTATTATTCTGTTAAGCCAGTTATTCTACTGCTTTATTTTTCTTCTTTGCTGCACAGTGCCTTATATTAGTTGTAATATTGCAATTGCTCTGCTAATTTAGATTCGCTGCTGCTTGCTTTGACAATTTCAATTTTTTTTTCATTGCTGTTTGTATTAATTGTTTTGTGCTGCTGCATTGCCTCGTCCCTTAGTTTAGCATCTGAGCTCAGTAGATTTAAGTTAGCTTAAGAGGGGCTAGACTATATAAGAGAATGAGTTGCGATGAATTGGAAGGAATGCTTTGAGAAGCTATAAGAAAATGGTTTGGCCAAAAAAGTAGTGAAAGTGGAGAAAAACAATTTTTGAAAGAGGATGTGAACAGAATACAGAAAGCAAGCTTGGATAGGATTATTATTATTATTATTATTATTATTATTATTATTATTATTATTATTATTATTATTATTATTATTATTATTTGGCTGGAGCAAATGTTGAAATAAGAGGGACGATCTATGGAATGAAGTTTTGGGTTGGACTGCAGTACCAAATGTTGCACGGAAAACAAACCCTGTCCTTTCCTTTTGTGTTATCCCACTTTGTGTTTGTGTACCCTTGTGTATTTGTTTTCTTCCTGTCTCTGTGTACAGTTTCATAGAATTTTTTCTCTTCTAATACTAAGCTACATTCACTATGATGAGGAATACTGTTATCCTCAAATATAATTTGCATTAATAATATGTTATTTACTTTGTAAAGATTTGTAGACATTTATTCTGTTCTGTTTTAATGCTCATGTGTGAAGTTGATGTTTCAAAAGTTATTCTGATCTTTTATGTATGTACTTATGTCATAATTCCTGTAACACTGATGTATATGTTATTTCTATTCTTTTGTAATGCCCCTATTACTACAAATGTTATCTGTATTATTATGTTTTAACGATGTATTTTGTACCTTTGTATTGGATTCTTATGTTATAAAATTGTAATTGACACCAGTTCATCAAATTTCTGATGGTCATAGTATATGGACAATATGTGAGAAGTAGGGACTGATAGTGTTTGTACGTGTGTTGACAATTCAGCAAGGGACTGGTTAACAGCTTTGCTGATTCTAAGGATAGTTCCAAAACTTTGTGAGTGCACAAGTGGTGGCTTAAGGACTTGCTATATTCTCCGCAAGACTCTTAGATTGGGATTGTGCACCTGCACAGTCGCAACAGATGGCTGCTGGCCGTCTCTACATGGACTACAGTGGGTTTACACCTTTGATGGCCCACGAATACCATTATTTCTACAAGGACTACAGTGGGTGTGCACCTCTGGTGGCCCATCAATCCCGTAATCTCTACTAGGACTACAGTGGATCTGCTCTGTGATGACCTACCTACCAATATTCTTCAAAACTTCGACTGACCATGCGGTGGGTTTGCTCTGTTGTGGCCCATTACCTGTCAGCATGTCAAGAATCAGCACTGTCTTTCCGTTGGAAGGACAACACTACTTCAAGTCTGCATGGAAATCCACTACTTCTGTGTACACTTTCTTTTGCTGCTCAGACTTTGAGAAAAAAAAAACATTGCCATTTTACTGTGATGAATGATCAGAACTGTCTTTATGGACTGTGAGAAAATTTTAGCTTTTGACCAACGTTATATCAATAAGTGTGTGCATTTGATTTCTTTGTTATTGTAATCATAATTATGAAAAAAAATTTCAAATCTGTATTGGCCAGTGCCCAAAACAATTTTTAAAAGTTTTTGTGGTGAGCATAGGGGTTATGTAAGTAGGCTGTTTAGGTTTTTTATATTGGTAACGACACGTAGCGCTCTGTATGAAAATCACTGGCTGTGCTGTGTGCAGTCAGTGGCTGGTTGGCATTCTTGTAATACTCGCCATTGTAGTGTTGGGCAGTTGGCTGTTAATAGCGCGTAGCGTTGTGCAGTTGGAAGTGAGCAGCCAGCTGTGGTGGACGTGGGGAGAGAGATGGCGGAGTTTTGTAATTTGTAAGACTGGATGTCATGAACTGTTATATTATGACTATTAAGGTAAATACATTGTTTGTTCTCTATCAAAATCTTTCATTCGGTAACTATGCCTATCAGTAGTTTATGTCTTCCATAGTTTGAATCTTTTATTTAGCTGGCAGTAGTGGCGCTCGCTGTATTGCAGTAGTTCGAGTAACGACGATTTTTGGTGGGGTAAGTGATTTGTGAAAGGTATACGTTAATGTTAGTCAGGGCCATTTTTTGTGGGGATTTTTGAAAGTCAGATTGCGTTGCGCTAAAAATATTGTGTGTCAGTTTAAGCACAGTCATGTATAATTTTTCTAAGGGGACGTTTCAACATGAACGTGCAATCGCAAGTGTGCTGTTGTATTTGATTTACGTTTCAGTTGGGTGGAGCGCAGTGTATTTCCTCCGGTACGATGGGACGTGGCAGTGGGGCTTCACGACTTGGCCGTTGCCAGTGGAACTGTGTTTCGTTAGACCGGGCTCCATGTTGCTGGCCTTCTGCCTCGATCTCGTCCTTAAGTTGAGTACTGCTTTTCTCTTTGTTCCCGGCTTTGTCAGGTCGTTAGGCTTTGTAGCTCGTTCCTCCGCCGCCTTGACGGATTCACCTTCCGCTCGAAATATGAATTTAAACCTGTAAAACTGGGTCACTCTGTAATTAGCGCCTGATCAGATTGTTGGAGGTTCCGCCTTATCAATTCTGTATTCGCTAATCAGCCATTTCTATCATATTTGTACCTCGTATGCCAATTGTGAAGTTTAATTGTTACAAAGGAGGGTTCTATGTGCGTATGTTCTTATGGAGTGTTTAGATGCTGAGGTTTTGATTTTTATTAATTGTTTGTTATTTAATTAGTGCGTACCTGTGCTGGCATCAACTGGATTATTCCTTAGCCGGAAGTTCTTGTGCCCGGTGTCTCCATTCCCGGGCGTTCAAGTTGTAGAAGTTGCCTTATTGTTACTTGTGTGTATTACGTTATACCTAAATGTTATACTTTAGTATGAATTTATATTGCAAAAGAGGAATCATTGCACAAGATAGTCTTGCGGATTCAGAGTTCGGCAAGTTTCGATTATGTTAAGTATTTACACCAACAAAAAGTTTCTTAAATTTTTATGCATTTGTTACGCAGATTTCAACAGGGATATAAGAAAAATTTTTATTGTGCTTGTTAAATTTATCGATTTTATTGTATTTAAATTGTGCAAGCGAATAAACATTGTTTACCACAAGATAATTATAGTCCTGCTGCTTCCTGTCGTATTACTAGACGCAAATAGAACGTCCCAAAAACAAGTTTTCAGTATTAATTAATTTTTTTTTTTGCGCACTGAAGACATAACGTAATTTTTATCTGGGACTAATTGTCGGCATATGGACAGACGCAGACTATTTCAGAGTTTCAGAGTTTCGCACTTAAGATGCCATGTAATCGCGACTTATTTAGTTTCATAATCGAAAAATTTATTTCACACAAATATATCGATGCAAATATTGCAGCAGTTTTGCAACCTCATTATGGAGACTTGGAAAATCTACCTGTGAAAAGCAATGTAGACGTATTGGACAGTTTTAACGTGAATGATTGGTAACTAGAACTGGAATTACCTTGCAGGTCAATCAGTTACAGCACATGCATAGGGGCGTTATCAGCTGAAACGGCAAAAGGGCTCGAAAACAGGTATAAGAATCACAGTGTCCTCAAAACCTTTATAAAACTACCGTAATTCTTGTAAAGCCACAATGAATTCTTCAGACATCATGCTTTCTTTAACCCCGGTGAGCTTACGAATCTGGATTGTCTTTGTCAGAATATGTCCCTTCTATAACGCGATTTTCTTTTTAAATGCATCCCCATCAAATGAGAAAGAAGTTTACCTTACAACGAGGGAACTGTGCAGCCCAGTCCACTTAAAATGCGAACTCTGCAGTTCATTTCGGATGTTCCAAATTTCGTTCCTGAATTTGTCTTTTTCCTTCACAAATTCAACAATAGCGAGACATAAATCGAAAAATCGTTCTGGGCACGCCCCTTAACTTATCCAACGCGCTTTGAAGTAACATGATGTCTCCATACTCCTCTTCATTTCCACTGAAAATTATTGCAACTGGAAATGGAATAATGGATATGACTTCAGAAATTTTACTAGTACTACTCTCAATTTCTTCAAGTGCGCCATGCACGCAAATTTAGCACAAAGTGTTTCCTGATGTACAGAACAATGAATTCCGTCTGTCAATAGTGATTTTTTTTTTTGCTCTTTCATTGTCATCTAAAAGTTTAAATTATTTCTGCATAGTAGTATGTCATTTCGTAGCAAATAAGTAGTACCCATGACTTACGCAAATTGAGAATTCTCATCCCTCTCTTTTGTTATTCCCATTCATATGTGACAATAGATTGCTAGAATGCCTCTTTTTGTGCAAACAGCCGCTGGACCTGTAAACATCCTTCATACCACGAACAAATAGCGAACCTGCGATGACACCACGATTCTGCCGAACTTAGAGTTGTGCCGATCGCCAAATTCCGCACCGAAATGCACGACGAAATTTCGTGCAGTTCCGGGTACATCCGAGAAGGACCGATCAAAGGCGAGTGACAGGCGGTCAGTGATTTAACGCGCGTGCCTAATAAGCAGCGTTCGAATCTCCCGTCGCACAGCTGATTCCGCGTTATGTCCCGCTGCTTCTGACACCAGTGATACCCTTCAATTTACATGTTAGAAATAACAATGCATCACTATTTTACGACATTTCCCCTGGCATTAAAATATGCAATTTTAAAACTCTTTAATAAGAAGATAGAATAGGGATTGTCTTTGTCAATAAAATTCTTCTGGGTTTGAGAACGCATTGTCATCTGTAAAATTTCGACGTTTCGGCGACTGTTGCGAGGCGCCTTCCTCAGGGTGTATTGCTAACTGCCTTGCAACAGTCGCCGAAACGTCGAAATTTTACAGATGACAATGCGGCCCCAAACCCTGAAGAATTTTATTGGCAGTGACAACGGCCGCGGAAGCCTATGTTTACATGCACAGTCTTTGTTTGCAATAACGAAATACACTCTGCGAGATAAAAAAAGAAAAAGATGCACCACGAAGGAATTGTCCGAATAGGACGAAAATCGGTATGTATGATGTACATGAACAGACAAGCAATGATTACAATGTATGAATGCATGGTCTCGCGGCGGTATGAATTAATTAAAACTCCTCTTGATTCCAGCCACGTCAGGTTGTTAAAATCCCACGAGCTTTCGACCCAGCTCCCCTAGGCCATTGTCAAGTGCTAAATGACTGCCATGTCGCCGGTATACAGCCACGTTGCTGGCTGTCACGTCACTGATGCTCTTCCTCGCCAAATATGGGAATGTTTTCGCTTCGCGTCCGTCGGGCCTGCTTCAACCTCGTGATAACAGGGTGGCAGGTTGTGCTGAGCAATACAACCGCCTTCCTCCTTGACGGTGCTTTTAGATATTTTTATTTCTATCGCTTCCTTTATGACGCTATCCCAAAATCCCTTCGTCCTCATAATTACAGATGAATAGAATTTGATATCGATTTTCTAAAGCTTGTTCTGCCACGGCAGATTTTTAAGGACAGAGTATGCGTAAACACATCATGTTCCGTCTGGCGTTGTCCCACAGTGTTTACTGTTTGGCCACGCCAGTAGCAGCCATAGTGACGTGGCTTCTTGACACTCCAGATCTTCCTTCACAGGCATCACGAGCTGTCGTATGTTTGCTGCGGGCCTGAACACTGACGAAATGTTGTGTTTCTTCAGGAGCCGTCTAATCTTTCCCGACACTGCGCCACAGAAAGGCAAAAACACAAGTTTCCTGTTCTCTCCTTGGACGGTGGTTTTTTCCAGGGAGACTTTTCGGAGGCGGCTTAGATTTACTGAGAAATCTTCAACGTCTGAGACTCCTTTTGTCCGGTGACGAGGGTATTCAGAACGACACGTTTTTGTGCTGGATGGTGGTGTCTGAGAGCCTGCAGATACCGATCTGCGTGTGCATGTTTCCTGTAGACACCGTGGAGGTGTCCAATGGTTTTCCGAACGAGGACGTCAACAAAGGGCAATGCACCATCTGTCACTACTTCAATCGTAAACGTAATGCGATCGTGAATGACGTTCAGGTGTTCTAAGAATTCTCCCAGTTTTTCACGTCCTTGGCGCCAGATAGGTGTCGTCGACATAACGACAAAAACAATCTGACTTAGCTGGAGCTATGTCCAAAGCGATGTATTCAAATTTCTCGACAAAAACGTGTGACTATGGATGGAGATAACGGACTTCCCATCGCCACGCCGTCCAACAGGTCGAAATACTGGCCGCCATACAGAAAACACGACGACGTCAACGTGCGCTAAAACAATCTCAAACAAGCTCAGGAAATCAGGTATTCTTGTTACAGAATTTTTAATAAATTGTCAAAGCTAGAATCTCTGGTAGGTGTTGTTCCAGGTCTAAGTCTTGGATAGCTATACAGTCTTCGAAAATGGGACGAGCTACTAAAGTTTCTCTAAAGACGCAATATAGGAATGTCCAGCCCTGAGATTTCAACTGTGTACATCAAAGTAGACAACACCAGAGATAAATTTAAAGCGAGAGCAGGAGTTAGCAAGCACGACAGAATCTTCAAAATGTTTGGGTGTACATATTGCTGAGGATTTAAGTACGGAGAAAACACATTTTACAACTTTTTAAACAATTCATTTCGTTCATTCTTGCACTTCGTGTTATTGCAAGTCTTTAAGAGATACAAATCAGTCATTTCACACATTTTACATCTTTTCCATTCAGCATTATCTTATGGAATTGTATAATCTTTAAGAAACAGTCTTCATTACACAATGCGTGCCAAATGAACAATACGTTGTGGTCATCCTAAATCATCTAACTCTTTAAGAAGTTAGGTATATGACGCATTAAAACATTAGGCCCGCCTACTTAACAGCGCGTTCCTCCATCTTTGCAACGCAATACAGAAGCGATTCTGCGCGGTACGGACTCAAATGCTTCGTAGGCTTCCAGAGGCGCGTGGTACCAGGTATCTGCGCGCCTGTCACGCAATTCTGGTAGATCATGGGCTGATTTGTGGGCTCGAAGCTGGCACTGATAGCGTTCCAGATGTGTTCCATCGGGTTCAGACCAGGTGAATTTGGTGGCAAGACTTCAACCTGAGTTCACTATCAAGTTCCTGCCCGATTGCAGCAAGAGTTATTCTGCTGGAAGATGCCATCGCCGCCGGGGAAGACATCGTGCATGACATGATGCAGGGGGGCCTCTCAAGATGCCTTCGAGCATCACCACAGATCCCGTGGAAAACCAGGTGACGGTCGCCGATAGCTTAATACTGCCCCCATCGGCCTGCGTCCGTGGAGCGGTCCGTGTTGGGAGCAGCCGTTCGCCCGGATGACGACGTATCTGCATGCGACCGTCGACCTGGTGCCACAAGAAACGCGATCCATTCGTGACCCACAGCCCAATCTCGATTATCCAATATCCACTCCAGGCGTAACTGTCGATGCCGTTGAATCAATAAAAGAACCCGTAGCGGTCGCCTTGTAGCACAGCAATACGTTTTTTTCTTGTCAAATTTTGTTGTTAATAATCTACCGGAGTTATGTATACATTGAGATGACCAAAGTCATAGGATAGCGATATGCACAGACGGCGGTAGTTTCGCGTTCTAACAATACCACCACTTGCAAAGTAGGTTAAAAATCAGATTAATAATGTTGCTCACGCAGCATATGTTCGCTTTATCGGGCAACAACAAAGTTATTGACTGTGGATGGTATAGTCAAAATGGAAATAATGAAGTCACAGTAAAAAAAAGTCATTACTTTTGGCACTTATTTTGAATGGAATCCCACGTAGATTTCGTCGAAGTTGTTATGGCTCATCTTGTTGATTATAGGGTGATTCCACTTTGACTGCTAGAATGTCCAGATCTGTATTTTAGCAATATTTGAAGACCTAACAAATGCGTTTTTCAGGAAATTCTTAATGATCAAACAATCCCAGATCAGAACAATGGTATGGTAGAAATAATTTTTGACTTGATGTTCGCGATCCACATTTTTATTAAACTTCTGTACATTCACATATACTTCTTCTTAATTGTCACATCAAGAAAACAGTTTTTTTTTCAATCTTCATATATTTCATTTCCAATTTAACCAAATACAAGACTTGACTTCTTTTACAAAGCGAAATAACAACTTAAATCCTGCAAAGTGAAACAAAGACTGCTCTGTGCGCATTCGCGCCAAAACGGTTACAAGTAAGTCAAAGATTATGACAGTCTCACAGAAATGAATATACACAAGAACCACATCACTGTAATATATCAATACACCGGAGTATCTATACATTAATAAAACCAAATATGAATATTGTCACAAAAATGTCTGTTACTTCGCAGGAAAGTAGTACGATATTACCGGTATTGAGAATTGCGGTTGGAGTGCCGTAATGGCCACATAAATAAAGAACCATTACAGCGTACAGAAGGTATAAAAGAGCAGTGTATTAGCGGCACTATCATTTGCACTCAGGTGATTCATGTGAAAATATTTCCAATGTGATTATGCCTGCACAACAAGAATAAAAAGACGTTGAATGCGGAATGGTAGTTGGGACTAGATGCATGATACATTCAATTTCGGAAATCCGTTATGGAATTCAATATTCCGAGATCCGTAGTGTCAAGAGTGTGCCGAGAATACTAGATTTCAGGCATTAGCTCTTACTGTGGACAACACATTGTCGGACGACCTTCACTTAACGACCGAGAGCAGCGGCGGTTGCGTGGAGTTGTCAGTGCTAACAGACAGGCAACACTGCATGAAATACCGCAAAAATTAATGTGGTACATACGAAGGATATACCCGTTTGGACAGTGGGGTGAAATTTACGTTAATAGGATATGGTAGCATACGACTGACGCGACTGCCTTTGTTAACAGCTGGACATGGCCTGCAGGGCCCCTCCTGGGTTCGTAACCATGTCGGTTGGACTCTAGACGGCTGGGAAACCGGGGCCTGGTCAGATGTTCTCCAATTTCGGTTGGTAAGAGTTGGTGGTAGGGATCGACTATGGTACAGACCCCACGAAGCCATGGATCAAGTTGTCAACAATGACTGTGCGTGGCTCCATAATAGTATGGACTTTGTTTATATGGAAACGACTGGGTCCTGTGTATATTATGCTACTTGGAGACCGTTTACAGCCCTTCATGGACGTCATGTTGCAATTTTTATGGATGACAACGCGCCATGTCACCAGTCCACAATTTTTCGCGATATGTTTGAAGAACATTCTGGACAATTAGAGCAGGGAATTAAGTTTCCGAGATCCACAGTGTCAAGAGTGTGCCGAGAACACCGAATTTCAGGAATTAACTCTCACCACGTACAACGCAGTAGACGACGGCCTTCACTTAATGATCGAGAGCAACGGCGTTTGCATAGAGTTGTCTGTGCTAACAGATAACCGCAGAAATCAATGTGGGATGTACAACGAACGTATTCGTTAGTATAGTGCTTCGAAATTTGCCGTTAATGAGTAACGGCAGCAGACGCCCGAGGCGAGTGCCTTTGCTAACAGCACGACATCGCCTGCAGACCCTCTCCTGGGCTCGTGGTTGGGTTGGACCTAGACGACTGGAAACCTGTGTCCTGGTCAGATGAGTCCCGAATTCAGTGGGAAAGAGCTAGTCGTAGGTTTCGAGTATGGCGCAGACCCCACGAAGCCATGGACCCAAGTTGTCAACGAGGCACTGTGCAAGCACGTAGTCGCTCCTTAATGGTGTGAGCAGATTACTGACCGGAAATGGTTATGTTCAACTTTCTGGAAACCACTTACAGACTTTGATGGACTGTATGTTCCCAAACAACTATGGAATCTCTATAGATGACTATCCGCTACGTCACTGGAGCACACTGTTGGCGATTGGTTTGAAGAACATTGTGGACATTTATAGCGAACAGGTTGGAAACCCAGATCGCCTTAAATTAATCCCATCGTACTTACGGAGATAATCGAGAGGTCAGTTTACGCACAAGATTCTCACTGGCAACACTTTAGCAATTATGGACGACTATAGAGGCAGCAAGGCTCAATATTTCTGCAGGGGACTTCCATCGACTTGTTGACTTGCTGCACAAAGCCGGGCAAAAGGAGGCCCGACGCAAATTAGGAAGTATCTCTTTACTTTTGTCACCTCAGTGTAACATCAGAACAGCGCCTTCACAGCTCCTCATGAAAATAGGCTTAAATCAGAATAAAAAGATGAAAAACTGTGCTACCAAAAACTTTAATTTGAAGGTAAGCTGAAAAAGTTTCTAACAGACGATGTCTTCTACTCCGTAGAAGAATCTCAATTTATGAACCTGTAGCTTATATAATGCAAAAGTGCGAAATACTTACTTGCGTCATTGAATTGCACAATATTAATGCGCACTTATCTGAAAATGTCGACATTCAGCCACATTTACGTACCTAGTTAATATTCTGTAAACTGTTTCCACGTCATTACGATATATCATGCAATAAGACGCATGAAACATGAAACTAACCAGCTAATTAACCATCTACGAGCAGGCATCAGTTTGCAAATCTCTCCACTAAATAGACCGAATGTGTTCGACAGTTTTTATGGGTACAAGGTTGAACTTACAAGTAGTTGGAAATGGTGTGACTGTGCTCCAGATTTTAGTGAGCAGCATCGTCCGTATTTTCCGTCTGAGTACATCATTTAGGCAATAAAAGTATATGATTTAATTATGTAATTTTTATATGATATGTGACTATGATGTAGTTCTTTTTCCGCCTGTACGTAATTTTTTATATGATATGTGCACTAAAATGTTGTCGTTTTTCAGCCTGTTTCATGTAGTACGGAGGAGATCCTGGCAGGTGATTCATTGGTGTTCCATCGACCAGCAAATCGGCAGTGCGGGTGTAGAGCGCCGACGGTCCGCCACGGCGAGAACGTCGGGTCGTCATTGTCTGCACCTCCTTTGTGTATTATTGTGAAGTTGATGTTTAAAATGAGCTTTTCAAAATGTATCAGTTTACTAAACGTCATAAACTTTTAATGGGCATTGCATGTCACGTCTACTTATAAACAAAGTGTTATGTAAATATATGTTAACTACGTATATAGAGTAGAGTAGTAATTGTACCAATGAACAACAAAGGTTTTTGTAGTTTGACTTACTGCGAGATAATGTTTAAAAATCAGTAATTTATGCATCTGAAGGAAAGATCGGCCTTCGATATTATCCTTATGCTAATCAATGAACACTAGTGTCGTAGTTATTAGGGAGCAAATTCTTTTGGAAAATTTTTAAATACGTCGGAACATGTACAAAAATTCACCTATTTTTGAAAAAGCGTCAGAATTAAAATCTTGGAAAACTAAGAAAAGAAAAACTAACCTTCTTTTAATGTTAAAAAGTTCGACCAATACAACGAAATAGTTTCACGATCGAGTGTAAATTTACTCTTAGCAGTAATTCAAAATTAATCACAGAACAACACGGCAACGCGAACATTACGTACTACAGCTATTGAATCTGTGACGATTAGACCTACTTATTAACAGTGTCACATCATAGGTGTGTTTCACAGGAAAGAGAAATAGGAATATTTTTTAAAAAGTAACAAATATTACTTTATCATCGCACATAGTAACTGACGTTTAAGAAAAAAAAAACAGTTTAAAGTATGTCTTAGGTGTACAACTTTGCGTCCGGCGTTTTTTGCTCGAAGATGGAGGCTTATTGTGGAAAACTTACAAAACGCATACGATTCAAAGTACTGGTCACCACTTTCTTCCAGCTTACGGTCGAAAGAACTGTGCGTCTCTGGAGGAGATCCATCAATCGATCCAATTTTTGAGTTGTTCATATGAGCGGAGGTGCTGGGCAGTCAGGCCGTGGGTCATTGACTGAAAAAGGTGGTAATCAAACGGAGCAGTGTCTGGAGAATACGGCGGGTGTGGTAGGACTTCCCGTTTCAATGTTTCCAAGTATGTTTCGATGAGTTATACGACATGGAGGTTGAGCATGGGCATGATGCGAAATCACCTTTTTATGTCTATCGCTGTACTACGTCAGTTTGTCTTTTTGAGCTCAGCTCAATCAGTTGTTTTCGGTAACAATCTCCTGCGATTGTTTCCGTCGGTTTCAATAGCTTGGAAAAACCGCCTCTCTTCCGCAGCAATGCGGGTCTTACGTCAACATCACCGTTCTTGAAGCGTTGAAGCCACTCTCTCCACGTTATTTCACTGATAGGTGCCTCAGCATAAGTCTTACCCAGCATTTTATGAGCCTCATCCGCAGATTTCTTCATTTTAAAGCAGAAAATTAAAAATTCCCACAAATTACGGGAATTGGGCTCGTAAGTGTCTATATTCAACAGAGAATAACTTTATGGTGCAATCACTAATCGACTAATATTTTGATGACGGTACGTTTACAAGTGCCTACGCTTACGACCTACCACACGCACCACATTGACGTCTGGTTTGCAGGAAGTGTTGTGAAATGAGTGATACCCATTTCGATGTTACGCAGGAGAGCTGTTAAAGAGTATCTGTGGCCGATCGAATTGTATGGACGCGATGTCATTGTTTTAGTGGAAAGGAAAAAGTAATTTTTGACGAAGACCACGATTTATTTGAAATTTAGAGGACAATCCCTTCTCAACCAAGCAGACTAAACAATTCTGCCACATATAAGCAAAAATTGGAACACAGATTTAAATTAATTACGAAGAAAACCTTACGAGATGTGGTCCCGCCGATTAACACGGCCATTTACATCAAAATAAGAAGCCTTTTGAACAGTATCAGTTAATCTATAATACATCCGAAGAACGCAATGGCCTGACTCTGTATGTCATGGCAGACAGAAGGGTATTCAGTTATCTAGGTTGTATTCAAAGAGAAAGTAGGCAAGACTACGTCATTGTGGCAAGCATCGGGACAGGAATCTCAACCTTTATAGGAAACGGCGTACAAGATACTAGCCCTACAATTTTTTAGAGCGTTGTCGCATCTTTTATAACCCTTAAGTAGACCTGACAGCAGGCTTGAATGAATTCAGGTACACGCTGCTACCATCGTTAAAATATTCAGTTTGGGATGAAATAACGTAATACCATCAATAGATGTTACGAGATGTACGTACCAATGGGACATAAAATAGAAAAAAAAGGCTGCTTCTCTTCTGAAATGAATTTATTCAAAAGTTTTTTTTCCAGGTGTTAATTTAAACATGGGCAACATCGTGGTTTTTGAATATTTTCACTTACGAAGATCAGTGGTGTTAATATTTTATTCTGAATCGTCACTTAGGGAAAAAGGTTATCCTACAAAGGAAGTGCGTGTGCTGCTAGGACACATGCATCCTTTACTCACGTATCTCATATGCACAATGCTAAAACCGTTCTTGCAACATGTGTTCTCTGCGCGACCGTCCATAAAATTAGATAGGCCACACACACACACACACACACACACACACACACACACACACACACACAGAGAGAGAGAGAGAGAGAGAGAGTATGAGAGTATATGCTGTTAACGCTGTCTTGTAATTTGCTGGAAGGCAGTAACCGTATGACGGCACAAAACTGGCTAATTTTTCAGTCTGTAGACCGCTGCGTTTTATTTCCGAATTATTATAACTTGGGTAAATAAAAAGTTGCGACCTACAGACCGAAAAATTAGACTAGTTTGTATAAGTAAGGATCGCGCATACTTCCTGATGCCGTATTATGTCCAGTTATGATAAACCGCCTGAAGATGATCCAGAATCACAACCTGTTGCGGAAACAGCGCACTATTTCAGTAAGAGTTCTCCTGGCTATAATCATGTCGTTGGTGCCTACACAGCTTTTAGCTATATTTTTGTAGCTGTAAGTATGATCTACTGGATAATTAATTATTTCGCTGCTAAGTTTGTGAGGAGAGATGAAGGAACGCAATGGAAGGCTTAGTATGAACAGAATTCGTTGTCCCATTGTTTCCTTCCGGCTATAAGAATTACGAGTTAAAATGCTGAAAGCCCGTGGAATGAGGTCAACTCGTTACTGACTGCCGAGACAAGTTCTAAAGTTATAATTGCAGCAATCTGGCTGTGGAGCGGGCGCGCGAAGGAACTCAGAGATCGCTACGAGCTGATGTTTTGTACACCAGGGCGTAAGACAGGAAACGTGCAACGCTTGTGTGAAGCCAAGCGGGGCGTTTCCGGCTTCCTTCTTAACGTAATATTAAATTGCTAAAGGAAAAATTTAAATACATAGATTTAAAATATTGCATACATGGTTACTGAGAGGTCGAGAATGTATTTCGAGTACTTAAATTAACAATATATAGTCATATCATAATATATCATCATCATCATCGTCAACAACAACAAGAATCCCCACATTTTATATCCACTACTAAATAAACTATTCTACTGCACTTTTTCAAGTACTACGTGCTTCAAAGATACTTGTGTTATATATAATTTCGTTTACCCACCTTCCATTTAGTCGTCACCTCAGATTTTGCCTTCCTCTCGGGATTCAGGAAGGAACTCCTTCGGCAGTATAACCGCCCACCCGCTTGGTGACTTCTAAGTATCTGCATTTCAATTTCATCGCTGTCTCATTTACGTCTTCCACTAGAGTCTATTCCTAGACCCATTTATTTACCAGTATATTAACCATAATGAATCTCCTCCGTTGCTCGCTATTTTCGGAGGGTTCTTTGCATTAAAATTCTTGTGTCACTGCCATAAATAAAAACTAAAAAATAAAGCCGTCATCAACCAATTAATTGGTCCGAAAAGTATAGCGCTTTACTAGAAATGGTCCTGTTGGAGGTGTTACGTTGTCACCTTCCATCCACCTTTGAATTGATTTACTCAGCCAGTTACATAGTGACATAGTGTTAAACGTAGATTGCGAACCACGGCGCAGCTCGACGTTTTTCACATCAACAAACATTGCAGAGGTGAAACAAAAGTAACGGGTAAAACATCCTAGAACTCATTGGGGATCGCTAGAACTCATTGGGGATCGAATTAGAGCCCATCGATTTTGTATTTTGCACTTCACCACCGGGCCACGGAACTAATAGAACACGATGATCGTCAACGTACCATTTTAAACACATTGTACACTTGTATGCGGTTTATTTTAAGGCATCGACACAACCTACGCTGGTATAATGGAGGATATACACGTCAGTGCTGAAGTCCCATTACACTACTTCGGGGTGGTTAGATTTTTGGGACTGAATGACGAGCCAAGCAAGGAGATTTCGCCTCGCAGAAGCTATTCTCAGCAGCCCTAGATGGAGTGGGGAGAACGTTGTAGATGGTATGCAGGTTGATGGAAGAGTAATTTTCTTTTTCGTGTTCGCCTCTACCGGAGATAAAGTTCAACAACATAACAGAGATAGTTTTAAAGCAAGCATGAAAACCTACTGAAATATTTTATATTCAACACAACGGAAAGAAAATAGCACAAGTTAACAACGAAGTCTTAGAAACAAGTGACTAGGTTTTATTTTTGGGGACGTTCAAGGCAGCGCCTGAAAGAAAAGGATAAGAAATACTTTCATGTTTCATGGATCATTTGCGCGATAAATCGCAATAGTGTAGAACAAGTCGTTATACATTCACATCACAAATTATTTTTTAAATATGACTATAGGATGATCATTTAAAGAGTGTTTTCTTTTTTCTAAATGGCATACAGATGTAATTCCTACCTGTCACCTTTTGCACTTTACGATAATATTATTCTACGGAACAGAAAGAGTTGTCCAGGAGTAATGTCTCAGTTTACTTCTAATTTGCTTTGATGTCTGTCAAACACTTTATATCACTGAGTTACGTGATCAAAAATTTCGGTTGCAGCATTGTGCATCCTTTTTGTGCCAAAGAAAACCTTGATGTGGCGTAATGTCATTTTTTTCTTCCCGTATTGTAATTATGTACATTATCGTTCCTTTTGAACTGCAGTGGATTATTTACAATAAACTTCTTGAGGGAATAAATATACTGTGATGTAGTAGTAAAAATGCCTAACTCCTTAAACAGAAGTCTATGAGATGATTGTGAATGAGCATCACATATTATTCTTACAGCACAGTTTTGAGCAATGAAGGCTTTCTTTCTTAAAGATGAGTTACCCCACGACATTAATCCATGTGGCATTATTGAATGACAGTAGGTAATAGATGTTAACTTACTGATTTCTCTCTCCTAGAGATTTGTAACGATTTTAAGTGCAAATGTGGCTGAACTAAGTTGTTTTAGGAGTTTCAAAATGTGCATCCAGTTTAAATTTTCATCAGTATGGACGTCTAAGAATTCTATAGGTCTCATCGCATCTGTTGTTTCCTCACCAAGTGTTACACTTATCATTGTTGTAGTACCGGTACTTCTAGATATGCAGAACTGAATATGTTGCGTCTTTTTAAATTTGAGCGTGAGGCCACTCACAGAAAATCAGTCGATGATGCTTTTAAGATCATACTTTGCCATTTCTTCTGTTGCTGTATGCATGCTTGGATTCATTACAATACTAGTGTCGTCCGCAAAAAGAACGAATTGTGGTTGTTGTATATTATATAGTTTACATGTCTGAGGACTAATAGCGGACCTAAGATTGAGCCTTAGAGAACCCCATACGTGATTTCTCTCCAGTCACAATACCGTCCTCAGACTACATTGGTTTTTTATATATTTTATATTTCATTCGATAACAAGTTTCGGGCCGAGACTCATTTTCAAATCAACCTACAGGGCAGAAAACCAAATTTACACTTATGCATAATACAGTTATTACCAAATTTCTAAGCATATGCCAAAAATACAGAGTATATCGTTTAAAACTTACGTAACAAAGTCGAAAATGACATTTCCGAAGATATCAACAAAATGTGTAATGTACATCACAGTACATCCAGATAACTAGTAATTTACTCCTTCCTCTGCAGTAAGGAAACCTCTGGAAGGGGGCGCCCTATTAGGGTATAAGAGAGCTTTTTATTTATTAAAATGTTTTACAACCGTCAAGAATACAACAATTTATACAATAATCGTACAATTCCACAATAAAATTAATACTTTTAAGTGTTTACCAAAAAGAGTCACATACTTAAAAACACTGGTCAGTAATTCACAGCAGCGTCACATATGGCGAGTATTACAAAATTGTGCATGTTGTCACGTAAAAGTTATTAAATGTAAAAATGCAAGTCAACAATAAAATTACTACCTTTTTAAATCCTCTACCAGCAACAGTCAACTATTTAAAACCACTGCACGGTAAAACATAACAGCACCACAAACGGGCCGGCCGCTGTGGCCGAGCGGTTCTAGGCGCTACTGCTACGGTCGCAGGTTTGAATCCTGCCTCGGGCATAGATATGTATGTTGTCCTTAGGTTAGTTAGGTTTATGTAATTCTAAGTCTAGGGGACTGATGACATCAGATGTTAAGTCCCATAGTGCTTAGAGCCATTTGAACCACAAATGCCATGCAGGCACATCAGAATCATTAAATGTGAACAGCAACGACAGTATTAAAAACAATAGGAGAACTTTGTAAATCTTTAACAAAAAGTGTCAGATACTTAAAATCACTAACCAGTAATACAAAGCAGCGCCACATATGGCGCGTATTACAAAATTGCATGTCATGTTGGCACGTAAAAATCATTATATGTGTAACCTTGCAGGTATGTTTCAGATATGACATTATCTGTTGGTTGGTTATATCATCAATCCCATAAAATCTCAGGTTTTCTAGGAGAATGTTGTGATTCAGACAGAATCAAATGCCTTAAAGATAGGTCGCAGAAAATGCCAGCCGGCGCTATTTTGTTATTTAACGCTTGTAAAGTCTGGTGAATGAACATGTAAATGGCATTCTCAGTTGAGCGATTCTTCTGAAATCCAAATTGTGATTTACTGAGTACATTACTGTTGCTCAGAAGAGATACTATTCTAAAATAAACTTCCCGTTGACGACCAGACTATCAGAAGCCTGAGCACAGGCATGGATTGGGAAAATGGGAAGGAAATGCGCCGTGTCCTTCTGAAAGGAACCATTCCAGCATTTACCTTAAATCATTCAGGGATACTATGGAAATTCTAGATCTGAATGGCAGGACTGGGATTTGAAATGCCGCCCTCTCGAATGCGATTGTACTGTCTTAAACACTGCGTCATAGCGCACTGTAGAAATGAACAGAAGAGAAAAAATGGCCTAAAGAAACCTACTGAATAGTGCTTCCCCCTTCAATAACTGTTCACCGCCTTATCTTGCAAGTTCATTTTGAGATACAATTTATAACTACGCTCGTCGCCACATATTAGAGGAAAATTACAAAAAACAATAATAATCTGTGTGAACAAAGCTAACAGTACTGGCACTACAGTAGTTCTGCACATGACAATCACATGCAAACCAAAGGCGTAGCTTGCATCCGCTTGCATCGTCTGTGCATAATGGACAACTGCGTGTCACAGACCAGGATAGCACTGGGGTGGTCGGATTTCGTCGAAATACTCTTTACATGCGTAAGATTTTTGGCTTACTTATACTCAAATATTACTCAAATTATGAGCTCATGATTTCATTCATTCGTTAAGGAGACGAGGGCTTATTAAGATACTATAGTAAGGTAACAGCACTGGCGCATTACAGGCTGCTTTCCTACGAGAGCGCCCATCACCGCAACTTATTCCAAGGAGACAGTTGCCACAGCAAAATGTCCACAACAGGGTTGGGTGACTTCCCGTTCCTCACCACTCACGCCAACTGACGCCCACGAGTGTCTGAAATGGACGAACTGGAACTAGCTTCAAGTGAGGCACAACACAAAAGACGGTAAAGAAGACATTGGATGCATATATTAATAAATTTCGTGACCACAAAGGAGAATTTTATGTTCTACATCGTGAACTGGAAGGCGATTTAATTATTTCTGAATGTCCACAACTCTATTTGAAGAATTAGCACAGAAGAAGACAACGCAGATAAGTACACCTCCATTAGATTGTCTGTAAGTAACTCCCAGATATGGACAAGAAATGAAATATGCAATAAGATGTCTTCAACATTAAACAAAAACAGTAATCTTGAAGAGACTGATAGACATTTATCAAGAATATTTTTTAGGACGGCATTTCCGCTGATAGATTCACGACGCAGAGTGAGGCAATTCAACAAGGGGTACGTGATTTCGTCGCATGCGGCGTGCTACCTGTTAGCAGAACTCATTACTCGTGAACGGAGAGAGACATAGCTTTCCTTCCAAGATAAAAGGTAACTGCGACGTGTTAACTACATCTCATGCACAGCAATACGCGACCTAAAGGCAACAAACGTAAAGTGTATATTTCATAAATAATCTACAGCAAAGATATCCGCAAGGGGTGAGGGCGAAGTGGGTTGGGGGTGGGGGTGAGGATGGGAGTTCCAGGAATCTGCTGTAAAGAGTTCTCACACAGGTTATTAACAGGAAGTTACGTCTCTTCTCTGGCACGGTGGTGATTTCGATGTTGTTGGACATTGAATTTGGACGCGAAGATTTACAGAACATTGACGAAATACTCCCCAAACTATTCTCTTTCCGTTCACCATACAGCGTTTATCGAGCTCCAAAAAGGAACCATTCGAATATGCTGTAGTTTACCTCCTGTCAGCAGTCAAAGAACGCCCGTCACAGCATGCTGTTACCACATTCGGTAGAGAGATTTTAGTAATACTCTTCTTGTTATCTAAAGCTGCACTCGGACCCAAATTCATCCATCTAAAAGAGAAAATATTTTCTGCACTAGAGGAGAAGAGAAAAATGTGAAAAATCAAGGTCTAAAAGATCTCCACTTCAAGACATGGGACTTTCTTAAACTCCGTGGGGTGCAATGCAGCACAACATGTAGTCACATAATTACGAATTCAGCAGGCGAACTGGCATGGCGCAAACTAGGTGGGCGTGGTGGTGATAGTGGAGGGGGGAGGGGAGCAGGTGGGGGGGGGGGGGGGGGAACCAGGCTTGTCTTGGTTCAGCCCTAGGCTGCTAACAGTCGACTGTATCGGGCAATTTGTGATACTTTTGGGAGATGCTGCCCCAAAAATGTAGAATTAACTTGTAATTACGTCAGTCAACCTTAAAAAAATAGAAGGTATGAAAATAATTCGATAAATTTCCGCTGTTCTCTTTTTTAAAATGCTGAATGAATTTACTTCAGATGTTATTTCATATTGCCTCAAATCCCGTGCTCTTCTGTTCCGTCTAAGCATATGTTCGTTGTTCAGTTTCGTTCGGGTGAAGCAGCGCAGTAAGGGGCTTAAATAAGAATCCGCTCTTAAAAGAAATTTGCCAGTTTACAAATCATAACTGGGTCCCTAGATTTAGCACCTGACTGTCAGAAATGTCGGTCTGCTACGGGCATTGCTAACAAAACAATTGAACTACAAATAGCACTACAAGGAGTGAATGTTCCACTTCGCTTCACGCAGTGATTTAAGAACTGCACTTCAGTTTAACGTGTACAGGCACTACAGTCCGGCTCGGTTTTGGTACATTCTGTGAAAGCAGACTTATTTTGAGCAATTAGCTCAGGAATCCACTCGAAGTGCAAATGGTTGCGAAAACATACTTGACCTCTCAGCAAGAAATAACCAAGAGCAAATAGGGAGCACTATGACAGATACAGGGATCGAAGACTTCAAGGTCGTTGTAGCGATACTGGCTACCGTAGCATCCAAAACCCACCAAAAACGAGAAGGACTTAGCATTGCAGTGACACCAATCACATTAAATACCAGACCGTGTTAAGAGCTACATGCCGGCTCAACATGGTCTAGCATTTTATATGAACGATTTTACTGATGTGACAAGCTCTTAATTTTACAGGTCTTAACTTTTACAAATGGATGTACAGATCGTTGCCGACACATTTCATGTTGAGACGTCAGATCGCTTTACTAACTCACTGTTTGCTAATGTGAAGTTTGTATGTGTTCCCTTTCAAAAAGACGGGTTTAAATCTGTTGAAAGCATGGTTTAGGTTAATTGAAAACCACCATTTATTCCAACTGGTTAGCTGTCTTACTCTCCTGCTGTCTACATCTATATCTACATCTACATCCATACTCCGCAAGCCACCTGACGGAATGTGGCGGAGGGTACCCTGAGTACCTCATCGGTTCTCCCTTCTATTCCAGTCTCGTATTGTTCGTGGAAAGAAGGATTGTCGGCATGCTTCTGTGTGGGCTCTAATTTCTCTGATTTTATCCTCATGGTCTCTTCGCGAAACATACGTAGGAGGGAGCAATATACTGCTGGACTCTTCGGTGAAGGTATGTTCTCGAAACTTTAACAAAAGCCCGTACCGAGCTACTGAGCGTCTCTCCTGCAGACTCTTCCACTGGAGTTTATCTACCATCTCCGTAACGCTTTCGCGATTACTAAATGATCCTGTAACGAAGCGCGCTGCTCTCCGGTGGATCTTCCTTGTCTCTTCTATCAACTCTTATCTGGTACGGATCCCACACTGCTAAGCAGTATTCAAGCATTGCGCGAACAAGCATACTGTAACCTACTTCCTTAGTTTTCGGATTGCATTTCCTTAGGATTCTTCCAATGAATCGCAGTCTGGCATCTGCTTTACCGACGATCAACTTTATATGATCATTCCATTTTAAATCACTCCTAATGCGTACTCCCACATAATTTCTGCAATTAACTGCTTCCAGTTGCTGGCCTGCTATTTTGTAGCTAAATGATAAGGGATCTATCTTTCCATGTATTCGCAGCACTTTGCACTTGTCTACATTGAGATTGAATTGCAATTCCCTGCACCATACGTCAATTCGCTGCTGATTTTCTATTGTTACAATCTCTCGATACACCACAGCATCATGTGCGAAAAGCCTCAGTGAACATCCACAAGGTCATTTATGTATATTGTGAATAGCAACGGTCCTATGACACTCCCCTGCGGCACGCCTGAAATCACTCTTACTTCGGTAAGACTTCTCTCCATTGAGAATGACATGCTGCGTTCTGTTATCTAGGAACTCTTCAATCCAATCACACAATTGGTCTGATAGTCCATATGCTCTTACTTTGTTCATTAAACGAGCTGTATCGAACGCCTTGCGGAAGTCAAGAAACACGGCATCTACCTGTGAACCCGTGTCTATGGCCCTCTGAGTCTCGTGGACGAACAGCGCGAGCTGGGTTTCACACGACCGTATTTTTCGAAACCTATGCTGATTCGTACCGAGTAGATTTCTAGTCCCCTGAAAAGTCATTATACTTGAACATAATACGTGTTCCAAAATTCTACATCTGATCGACGTTAGAGATATAGGTCTCTAGTTCTGCACATCTCTTCGACGTCCCGCCTTGAAAACGGTGATGATCTGTGTCCTTTTCCAATCCTTTGGAACGTTACGCTCTTCTAGAGACCTACGGCACACCACTGCAAGAAGGGGGGCCAGTTCCTTCGCGTACCCTGTGTAAAATCGAAGTGGTATCCCATCAGGTCCAGCGGCCTTTCCTCTTTTGAGCGATTTTAATTGTTTCTCTATCCCTCTGTCGTCTATTTCGATATCTACCATTTTGTCATCTGTGCGACAATCTAAAGAAGGAACTACAGTGCAGTCTTCCTCTGTGAAACAGCTTTGGAAAAAGACATTTAGTATTTCGGCCTTTAGTCTGTCATCCTCTGTTTCAGCATCATTTTGGTCACAGAGTGTCTGGACTTTTTGTTTTGGTCCACCTACCGCTTTGACATAAGACCAAAATTTCTTAGGATTTCCTGCCAAGTCAGTACATAGAACTTTACTTTCGAATTGATTGAACGCCTCTCGCATAGCCCTCCTCACACTACATTTCGCTTCGCGGAATTTTTGTTTGTCTGCAAGGCTTTGGCTATGTTTATGTTTGCTGTGAATTTCCCTTTGCTTCCGCAGCAGTTTTCTAACTCGGTTGTTGTACCACGATGCCTCTTTTCCATCTCTTACGATCTTGCTTATTGTACGATGGTTTTGAACTTTGTCTACTGATCCTCAACACTATCTGTACTTGAGACAAAACCTTTGTGTTGAGCCGTCAGGTACTCTGTAATCTGGTTTTTGTCACTTTTCCTACACAGAAAAAATCTTCCTACCTGCTATTTACGGCTGAAATCATCGATGCAGTAACCGCTTTATGATTGCTGATTCCCTGTTCTGCGTTAACAGTTTCAAATAGTTCGGGTCTGTTTGTCACCAGAAGGTCTAATATGTTGTCTGTTTAACTGCACTAGGTAGTTTTCAGATAAAGCACTTTAAAAAATTTCACTGGATTCTTTGTCCCTGCCACCCATTATGAACGTTTGAGTCTCCCAGTCTACATCCGGCAAGTTAAAATCTCCACCCAGAACTATAACATGGTTGGGGAATCTACTCGAAATATTTTCCAAATTATCCTTCAGGTGCTCAGCCACAACAGCTGCTGAGCCAGGGGGCCTATAGAGACATCCAATTAACCGTGAGCTTCACCCAAATTACTTCACATTTCGGATCTCCGTCAATTTCCTTCGATACTATTGCACCTCTTATCGCTGTAAACACGCCTCCCCCTTCACTGTCCAGCCTGTCTCTGCGGTATACATTCCAATCTGAGTTTAGGATTTCATTACTGTTTACGTCTGGTTTCAGCCAACTTTCTGTCCCTAGTACTATATGGGCGTTGTGACCGTTTATTAATGAGAGCAGTTCTGGGACCTTTCCATAGACGCTCCTGCAGTTTTCTATTAGCACATTAATATTGTTATTCCCTGTTGCATTTTGCCTACTCCTACCTTGCCGCGTCTAAGGAGGCGCCTTGTCGGGACTAGGGAGGGAATTCTCTAACCTAAAAAACCCCCATGTGCACTCCACACGTACTCCGCTACCTGCACGCCTGACCTATTCAGGGGGACCCCACATTTCTCCTCCCGATAGCGGAGGTCGAGAAATTTGCACCCCAGATCTCCGCAGAATCGTCTGAGCCTCTGGTTTAAGCCTTCCACTCGGCTCCAAACCAGAGGACCGCGATCGGCTCTGGGAACGATACTACAAATAGTTAGCTCTGATTCCACCCCGCGAGCGAGGCTTTTCGCCTTCACCAATTCCGCCAACCGCCTGTACGAACTGAGGATGACCTCTGAACCCAGACGGCAGGAGTTATTGGAGCCGACATGAGCAACAGTTTGCAGTCGGGTGCACCCAGTGCTCTCTATCGCCGCCGGCAGGGCCTCCTCCACATCTCGGATGAGACCCCCCAGCAAGCAGACAGAGTGAACACTGGCCTTCATCCCCGACCTTTCCGCTATTTCCCTAAGGGGCTCCATCACCCGCCTAACGTTGGAGCTCCCAGTAACTAATAAACCCCTCCCCCCGTGTGCCTGCTCGGACCGTTGCTGAATTGTAGTCATGTTCCAAATATTGTCTTATATTAAACATTAAAGGGCAACACATATTTTTTACGTTTTAGAGGTTTTATTATGTCGAGGTTTTACAAAATATTTAATTTAAGTTGTATTTCATGTTTTTGAAACTTTACATTTTACTAGTAGGCACAGTGCGACAGACACTCTATCCACATATTCACACAAATACTTTCCGTGACGAAACACGAAATGGCGACGCGAGATATTTTTCAGTTATCCGATTTAAGTGTTTCTTTTTTTAAATTCACACATATTAGCGTTGACTACGTTGCATTATACACAATTCAGTTAATGTAAGCAGAAAAAAAAATGGCAATAATTCTATGTCACGTCAGAAAAAAGTGGGCGGCCACTACGCTCTTTTGCAATACGCTGCCTAACCTATTAGGGCAACATCATTTGATTTAGTACCGAATTGTAGACCTCAAAAGAACTAGAAAAGAAATCTGCGAGAGCACATGTTTATCTTTTATACACTCCTGGAAATTGAAATAAGAACACCGTGAATTCATTGTCCCAGGAAGGGGAAACTTTATTGACACATTCCTGGGGTCAGATACATCACATGATCACGCTGACAGAACCACAGGCACATAGACACAGGCAACAGAGCATGCACAATGTCGGCACTAGTACAGTGTATATCCACCTTTCGCAGCAATGCAGGCTGCTATTCTCCCATGGAGACGATCGTAGAGATGCTGGATGTAGTCCTGTAGAACGGCTTGCCATGCCATTTCCACCTGGCGCCTCAGTTGGACCAGGGTTCGTGCTGGACGTGCAGACCGCGTGAGACGACGCTTCATCCAGTCCCAAACATGCTCAATGGGGGACAGATCCGGAGATCTTGCTGGCCAGGGTAGTTGACTAAAACCTTCTAGAGCACGTTGGGTGGCACGGGATACATGCGGACGTGCATTGTCCTGTTGGAACAGCAAGTTCCCTTGCCGGTCTAGGAATGGTAGAACGATGGGTTCGAAGACGGTTTGGATGTACCATGCACTATTCAGTGTCCCCTCGACGATCACCAGAGGTGTACGGCCAGTGTAGGAGATCGCTCCCCACACCATGATGCTGGGTGTTGGCCCTGTGTGCCTCGGTCGTATGCAGTCCTGATTGTGGCGCTCACCTGCACGGCGCCAAACACGCATACGACCATCATTGGCACCAAGGTAGAAGCGACTCTCATCGCTGAAGACGACACGTCTCCATTCGTCCCTCCATTCACGCCTGTCGCGACACCACTGGAGGCGGGCTGCACGATGTTGGGGCGTGAGCGGAAGACGGCCTAACGGTGTGCGGGACCGTAGCCCAGCTTCATGGAGACGGTTGCGAATGGTCCTCGCCGATACCCCAGGAGCAACAGTGTCCCTAATTTGGTGGGAAGTGGCGGTGTGGTCCCCTACGGCACTGCGTAGGATCCTACGGTCTTGGCGTGCATCCGTGCGTCGCTGCGGTCCGGTCCCAGGTCGACGGGCACGTGCACCTTCCGCCGACCACTGGCGACAACATCGATGTACAGCCCTCTCGCAGTGTCCGGAGCAAGTATGGTGGGTCTGACACACCGGTGTCAATGTGTTCTTTTTTCCATTTCCAGGAGTGTAGCTGAGTCGCTTTGTAGGTGCTGAAAAGATCGACTTCAAAACACAAAAATCATCATTGTTACTAAAAATCATCATTGTTAGTCAAGCGAAATAGATAAACATATGTTCTCAGGGACTTTTATTTAGATCTTTTTGAGCTCGACAGACTGGTACTGCGTAGCTTGATGTAGCTCTTATTTATTTCTTGACGTATATCAAGAGCGCACGCTGGCAGAAAACACTTTTACTTAATGATAAAACTTATATGGGTGAACAGATTTTCATGGAAAATAACTAAGAAACATCCCGGCTGAACCAGCTTTCAAATAAGAAAAAAGCTGCATTAAAATCGGACCTTCCGTTTGCGAGCTATGATGCCATAGACAGATACACGCATACACACGTTAAGCTTAAAACTTATTAATATAACACTTCTCTGTTTTCGTCGGGGGTTAAGAGCAGAAGCAATCAGAGGTCGCAAGGAAAAATTTAAGTGTTCGTTTTTCCCGCGCGCTGTTTGAGAGTGGAACGGTAGAGAGTGTGAAAGGGGCACTTAAGTGTGAACTGCAGACTAGTGATGTCCACATGCATGTTGAGCTGGTGCGCTGTTGGCGCCAGTCTCTATCGATTTTCATCCCGATAGTTATAAGTCCATTTTCGGTGCCTGCTTATCTTCTTCGCATCTTTGGCGGAAGGCATTTTAACTGGGGCGCGCGCGCTCTGCAGGGGCTTGCGTCCGAGCATCAGCTGTGTGAGCGACAGTTACGTGAGGCGCTGGCGAGTGACCGAGTCGGTTCGACGAAGGAGCGTGGGCAGCTGCTGCGGCGTGTCTCGCCGTTTGAATACAGATCCGCTGCCGATGGTGACTGGGATTTCCTGGAGATGTGAAGGACAGATTTCCTTCGCGTCTGTTACATGTTACTCAAAGTGAACGAACTGGAGTCGTCGAATGTTTCTTTGTGTGTTCTGTTCACGTTAATTGAATACCCGAGTGCACTCAAAACTATCTTGATTGTTTCAGTTATTTGTCACTGTCGGGGCGCCTGATATGTTGATGGTATTTATTTAAGGGAGGATGTTATTTATTTAAGGGAGTGCTAGCTACACACAACAAATAGACATGAAGCCGTGCTTAGCTAGAGGTCATGCCAAATAGTACGTAAGTCTGTGCCTGACGTTCAAGAGCGGGCCGAAACAATTTGCCTATTTCCTGTTCCTATGTTATTATTTTATTTCTTTGCTCTAGAGAATTGGCTAATCAAATTTTAAGAGCCGGTACTGTGAAGTGCTCATCTAGGTTAATCAGACTTGGGTTCATTGGTGCCGTGTATAATTAAAGGTTTATTTATAACCAGTCGGGCATATATGTTTGTCTATCTGATGCGCCAGAAAGTTGTCTGCCGCTAATGTATTTATGTTTCAGATAATTGGCAGTGGTTGACGCGAGCAAACTCCGATCGGGGTATCACGGTGGAAGAAGGAAATTTAAGGACCTGGATCGGTGTTTGTGGTTACGTTGTTAGTGTCCTGCAGTTCCATCTTTTCGGTGGAGCGCTGTGGTTTTCTGGAAGATTAATAGTAGCACAAAGTTGAGTATAGCTCCATTTTACCTTCTCGTCCGTGAATCTCCTGTATCTGGTAGCACCAAAAAAAAAATGGTTGAAATGGCTCTGAGCCCTATGGGACTTAACTGCTGAGGTTATCAGTCCCCTAGAACTTAGAACTACTTAAACCTAACTAACCGAAGGACATCACACACAGCCATGCCCGAGGCAGGATTCGAACCTGCGACCTTAGCGGTAGCGCGGTTCCAGACTGTAGCGCCTAGGACCGCTCGGCCACTCCGGCCGCCTGGTAGCATCTTCCGGTCTGCTCGCGTCCATCACTAATTTTGTACGAAAAAAAAAAAATTCTGTGGCTCCATGTTAAAGACTATTTAATATGCTATTAATGGATATGTGAATCTCGTACCTGTGAGTAATACTAAAGAGAAGCTTAGTCGAGTGCATTATTCTTATAATACTTTAATTTGTTACAATTGGTTAAAATTTGTCCATGGAAGGAGTTTTAGAATTTGATATGGAAGCCAGTTCCTATGTAAGTCGTGAAGCATTGAGTTATGTCAGTTAAATTTTATTAATGGGGTTTTATGAACACTGTTTTGATTAGTGAAAATTGCTTGGCTGAATTTTGAAAGATTTGTGTCTGTGTTTGTAATAAAGAAGTGTATGGCAACTACAAACTCGTTGTGCGTTTAATTTCGATGTGTCGGAAGGAACGATGAATCACATGTGTGTACAACTTGCATGGTATCACGTAGAGGTGTACACATTTTATTCTCCAAGATGTTTTGTGAGCCCATTTGCCAAAGGCGCTACAGAAAGAATTGCATAACGTGACAGTTGTAAACGTCTTGCTGGGTGCCGGGGCCTTAGTGTTTTCCGCTTCGGCTGGCTCTGCAGCGAGTATTGGCACAATTAGTGTCGCCGCTGAGGCACGTCCCGCCGGTGAGCTGTGAGCTGCGGCTGAGCGGGGGCGGCGGTGGGCGGCGGGGGCGGCGGGGGCCTCGGAGCGCCGCTGCCCGTCTTCGTGCGGAAGCGCTGTGAACTAGCACAGCCTGACGTTACGTGGTGCGGCTACTGTTGTTGTCTGGCGACAAATGCGTGCTATTTCTAGAAGCCGAGTGCAGTTAGGGGATTGTAATGCAACTGCTTGGAAAACCGCTACTAAAACATCCAGGCAAAGTGAAACACTTATTGCGTTGAGTTAAAAGCACAACATGGTTTACGGCAGGAAGAGTCCACGACTAATGCTGCGCTGGAATAACTTACAAAAATAGTCTGAGGTGAGAAAAGTCATGCGATAACTCATTATATCGTGTGAGAACCCTTGCTGCCTGGCGCAGTGCAGCAACTAGACGTGGCATGGACTCAACAAGTCGTTGGAAGTCCGTTGCAGGAATATTAAGCCATTCTGCCTCTGTAGCCGTCCATAATAACGGAAGTGTTGTCAGTGCAGGATTTTGTACACGAATTGACCTCTCGAGTATTCGGTTATGGGGATATATGTCCGGCGATCTGGGCGGCCAAATCGTTCGCTCTAACTGTACAGAATGTTTTCCAAATCAACCACTAACCCTGACTCCTCAACATAAACAACGATGCGAGGGCGACTGCCGCGATTTGATTGAAATTCAAAACGCGGGCAGTTTTTTTTCTGGAGACTTGGTGTTGTCAATACGAACCTACCACAGATACGAGGGCTATCCACTAAGTACATTACGTTTTGGAATTAAAAATAAATAAAGTATTGGAATTTTTTTTATTATATACAGATGAATGCCGCACTTAAAGACTACTTTTGTACATAGTTGCCATTTAAATTAAGGCACTTATCGTAGCGATGGACGAGCTTGGAAATTCCTTCGTCCTAAAATTCGGCCGCCTGCACCTTCAACCACGTGGTTACCTCTTCTTGAAGCTGTGCGTCGTCATCAAAACGCCGCATAGCCAACCACTTCTTCATTGCTGGGAATAAGTGGAAGTCGCTCGGTGCCAGGTCGGGACTGTACGGCGGATGAGGAAACAACTCCCACTTAAAAGATTCGAGAACTTCACGAGTGGCACTTGTCGTGTGGGTCCAGGCGTTGTCGTGAATCAGCAAGATCTTTGAGCCCAACTTTCCCCTGCGCTTGTTTTGTATTGCGCTTCTGAGGTTGTGCAGAGCTTGGCAATACCTTTGAGAGTTTATTGTAATGCCTCTTTCCAGGAAATCCACAAAAATCACACCTTTCCTGTCCCAAAAGAGGTAACAACGAGGTTGAAGGCGCATGTGGCCGAATTTTACGACAAAGGAATTTCAAAGCTCGTCCATCGCTACGATACGTGCCTTAATTTAAATGGCATCTATGTAGAAAAGTAGTATTTAAATGTGGCTTTCATCTGTATATAATAAAAAAAAATTCCAATACTTTATTTTTAATTCCAAAACGTAATGTACTATGTGGATAGCCCTCGTACAAAGTGCAGCACTTCACAAGGAGGGACACCGCTTTCAAGATGTGACCGACATTCAACCCAGTGTGGCGCGCGAGTTGAACAACATCAAACAACACCCCCAAAAGAGTACCTTTCTGACAGTTTAACATGCTGTATGAACGTTGCACTCAAGTGAAGCATTAAAACCACCATCTTATTTTTTTTATCCGGTCCAGAAACATTTTGGAGCGACGGTGTTAAGTTGACTCTAGGAATCCATCGGTTGATGGCACACACCCCGTGGCAGTAAGGAATCGTGAGTTTCGTAATAGAGGAACATGTGAGGGGTAAATCTAACACGAGACCGACCCTTGGTACAGGAAGTACCGGGTGATCAAAAAGTCAGTATAAATTTGAAAAATGAATAAATCACGGAATAATGTAGATAGACAGGTGCAAATTGACACACATGCTTAGCATAAGAAAGTAAGGCAAAGCAAAGATGAAGTTCTTTACAGAAAATGCTCAATATGTCCACCATCATTCCTCAATAATAGCTGTAGTCGAGGAATAATGTTGTGAACAGCACTGTAAAGCATGTCCGGAGTTATGGTGAGGCGTTGGCGTTGGATGTGGTCTTTCAGCATCCCTACAGATGTCGGTCGATCACGATACACTTGCTGCTTCAGGTAACCCCAAAGATAATAATCGCACGGACTGAGGTCTGGGGACCTGGGAGACAAAGCGTGACGAAAGTGGCGGCTGAGCACACGATCATCACCAAACGACACGCGCAAGAGATCTTTCACGCGTCTAGTAATACTTTGTTTTTTTTTTTGTTCTAATAAAACCCCATGTCATTCCAAGCATGTGCGTCAATTTTTACCTCTCTATCTACATTATTCCGTGGTTTATTAAGTTTTAAAATTTATACTGACTTTTTGATCACCCGGCAAGTTCAAGTGGATGTAGGTTGGAATAGCTATTAAGAGATGAAGAACTTTGCACAAGATAGGCTAGTGCGGATAGGTACATCAAACCTGTTGGACTGAATAGTACAACAGCAACAACAACAAATTTAAGTGTCAGAAAGAAATCGTAGGAGTGATCAGGAATTGTACACGGACCTTGAGATTTTCGTTCAAGCGCTTAGGCAGCGGCACACTGTGCTCGGGGAAGATAAATTTTTCGCACGCATCTATACGATACCCGTGAGTGCAGTCAGTGAAGGTCTGGAGGGTGCATGATCGCTGCCGCCGGATCAATAGCGGGCCTGCGCCGGCCGTATTGCATGAGTCACACGCCAACGCAACGAACGCTACGGCTCTCCCCTCGGCTGCGACTGTTGCTGCGTTGACAGACGGCGTGTCTGCTGCCCCCGCCGTCACAGAGGCGCCGCCTACGGAACTGCGTGTCAAGACGTTCCTAACGAATTACTTGCTTTGTTTAAAATCCAATGTTGTTCAACTATTACGTTGAGGAAGCAATGAAGAAAACGACAGGGAATTTAGGAAGAGGAACGAAAAGATAAGGGGAACAGACATCAACCAGTAATCTCACACCTCCCACCCACCCTCCCCACCCCCCCCCCCCCGACCCCACCCCCCCGGATTCTTTAAAGAATCGATCTCCCACGAACAAACCAGAAAAAAATGGTTCAAATGGCTCTGAGCACTATGGGACTTAACATCTGAGGAAATCAGTCCCCTAGACTTAGAACTACTTCAACCTAACTAACCTGAGGACATCACACACATCCGTGCCCGAGGCAGGATTCGAGCCTGCGACCGTTGCAGCAACACGCTTCCGGACAGAAGCGCCTAGAAGCGCTCGGCCTCAGCGGACGGCAATAAATCAGACTGAAACGTATGATTACTTTAAAAATGAGTCATTGTGTTAAATATTTGGTGTTAAGCATGTAATCCTTTATTGTTGAAGACGCAAAAACCCTAAATGTTTCGGTTTTATTACTGTCAGGTTATTCACCCGCAGACTAATGAAAAAGTTTGGATAAAGTTGACATATTTAAAGTTTCATGTCTGATAATTTGCGCTCCATTGTAAGCAAAAGCTACTTTTTGACGGATCTCAATGTTTATGACGTCATGTCTCCTGAAGTACGTGTTGTACAATGATACAATTTTGCAGGTAGGCTACATTCTGTGGTATATGTGGATACTGCCTGCAATCGAGTTAGTTGGAAAGAAGTAATAAATTAAAACGTCGTTCCTGACGCTCAAGTTCTACTGCATGAAGAGCGAGAATGTAGTAACGATAAAATTTTCTCCTCTCATTTTATTGGGGAGGGCGCGGGGCACTATGGGGGCCCTGTCAGCGAGGAAAACTTTCGAAAAGGTCTGAAATTACGTGTAATGTGAGTTCTAAGTTTCTTAGGGCTCTCAGTGTCAAATACTGGTTGAATGTACGTAGTATGGGTCTTCGGGGAGACGTCAGTTACGTTACCTCAAGACGTACTGTAATGTAACGGACTACTGAAATTATCGATACCATCGGCTAGCGAGCTATGCGGTGCCGTGAATCGACATGAAAGAACAATTATATTAATATAAAATTACAGTGAACTTAAACTGAAATATTATCATTTTATTATAAAAACTAATAATTTGTAGGACAATCGTATTATGTATTGCTGCAGAACTATTTGAGAATTCTATTCAACTTTCATACTGTTTTCATAAGTGTGTACGTGTGATGTATAAAATATCTATGCTCAATTCATGTTGGCAAACCTGTGTACTTCGTAAGGTCTTTGATTGTTAATGCAGAAACATTTTGCCGGGCGAGGCTAAGGGACAGTCGCGTTTTGGTGAGTCTAAGAGGCAGTGGGACTTAAGAAATCGTGAGAAACAGACGATTTTGAGACAACGACTTATATTGGAAAAGCTTACATCGGTGAACTACTGATTGTTATGAAGATGATATTAAGAAAATATATAATATGGAAAGCTTTAAACAGTATCACTTCTTACGTAGCATATTACAAACCCAAGGACCCATTGTACTAACAATTATAGCAATCCAGAAGGTACCCATTGACAACGAGCAAGCAACAACGAGTATTCAAGGTAAGGTAATTAAATTATTTCGTATTCGTACTGTGAAGTTATTTTCTCTTGTGAAATATTTAAGTCTCTTATGCTCTGTTAATAGAGAGAACAGACTGAAGGGGACTTTTGGTCCACTACTGAAACCAGGGAAACCACACAGCTTTTTAAACACGTGTCATAATTTGATATAAAATAATTGATGATATTTAATATCTGTTCCCCGGACGAGAGAGGTAACATTACAATACGCATAGTTTCTAGCTGTAACACTTCTCCTATTGTACACAGCCATTCACGTAAGATTACACCTCTAATGAGCAGATTATTACAGCATTTTAAATTTATAAATTCTTTCAATAACAATATCAAATACGGACAATGAAATTTTTGTTGCCCCTGAATATAGTTAGAGAGGCCAACCTGCAACTAAGACTGTGCGCCGAGCGCCAGGTTCCCCATTTAGAAACACAGGTATTTAGGTCCGCATACGACGTATCCTTTTTCGTCGATATTAAGAACGACTTGGAAAACCCATTGAGACGAATGAAGGGCTTACAAGGTAGAGTATGCACTTTCAGGGTAAACAAAGCAAAGGCGAAGGAGGCGGAGGCAGTAGAAAGAATGATAGTAACATCAAAATTAGGAACACTGCAGTAGCAGAAGAAATAAAGGTATCCACGATCGAAAACAACATTAAACGGGATGGTCGAAGCAAGGATCATAGCAGACGTAGATTATGAATGTTAGAAAAACCAACACACCAGTTACTATAGGTGCCACGACCGGTTTCATTGTATACGAACGGCCTCAGACGACTACAGTTTAACAAGACAAAGTAGGCTAATACCACCTGAAACATGCACGTAATATATCATCTGTATCCATCACACCGAATATTCAACTACAGCCTTCGTAAATAATACAAAGTAGCAGAAATGTGCCGGTGGCATGATTTAAAATGCTTAATAGTCGATAAAAATTTTGCAAAAACATACATAATGTCTTATGGGATAACAGCAATCAGTGATTTTATAATGTTACTTAAAAACCGTCTTGATTGCAAATATTTTTTTTTATTCATATGACCGGTTTCGATTCATTCAGAACCATCTTCAGATCTGATATTTCAGTTACAGGAGTAACTCGTCCAAATCCAGCAATTTTCACATGCTACGTCACATAGCATGTGAAAATTGCTCGATTTGGACGAGTTACTCCTGTAACTGAAACATCAGATCTGAAGATGGTTCTGAATGAACCGAAACCGGTCATATGAATAAAAAAAAAAAGACTGCAATCAAGACGGTTTTTAAGTAACATGTCGAATAAAAAGTTGAAAGGCACAAGATGGAGTGTGACAAGTGCAATATTTCACTTGGCTGACAGTGCTTCGCATAAGCACAGCAAGCAGGAGTGATTGGTGGGCTTCCAGAACACTGGGATGGTCGGCTAGGGCCGCTCAGCGAAAGAAGTAAACACCGTGTTTGGCATCTGTAGCGTGTGACATGTTAATAAGACTTCACAGTCGCTTCAAAGATTTCCTTCAGGAAAAGAGACCTTGCCAGTAAAGGAATCCTACTGGCATCAATACTCATTTGAAAAAGAAGAGGAAATTACTGAAAGTGTATGTCTGGTGCATAGTACTGTATGAACGTACAACTTGGAACATTCAAAATTCTGAGAAGAAGAACCTAGAAGCATTTGAAACGGGAAGCTACAGAAGAATGTTAACAATTAGGTGGGCAAATATGACACGAACTGGAGAGGTACTAGCAAGAACAGGCGATGAATGAAGCTTACAAAAAAGCCTTTCCAGGAGAAGGGACAGGCTAATGGGACATCCGCACCGCCACCCAGATATTGGCGGTGAAAGGAACACAGCTCAGGGAAAACAGAAATGTTGGTTGGTTGAGTGATTTGGGAGAGGGGACAAAACAGCGAGGTCATTGGTCCGAACGGATTAGGCAAGGACTTCCGCCGTACCCTTTCAAAACCGGAAAACCTAAATCAGGATGGCCGGACGCGGGTTTGAACCGTCCTCCTCCCGAATGCGAGTCCAGTACGTTAACCACTGCGCCACCAAAACAGAGAGACTAGCATATACACAAGACAGATCATGGATTATGTTGAGCGAAGTAGTTACATAGAGCAGAAAAAATTAACAAAAGATGGCGGACAACAACAAACAAGTCGCAACGCTGATGATTAGAAAAAGTATTCTATCAGAGCATACAGTCAATAATTTGCGCATTAATGCGGGAACTTGAACTGCAGCCTCGAATTTCAGCAGACGGTTGCCTAATAAGAGACGCGTTAAAAACAGACGCAGGGAGGAGGATGCTGGTGCCTTTTTTTATTTTTTATTTATTTATTTTTTTTTAAGCTGCCGTGGTAATACTGAAGGCAGGGCAGTCTGAAGCTGGTGTACAGTATATCTTCCCTTACGTATTAGCATATTACTGATTAGCCTTCGTGAGCGAGGGAGATACTGCAAGGCTTTGCGCTGCCGCTCGACTCACAAGAGAAGCACACAGCCAAAGCGTCCCCGCTCATTTTCGCATGACTTAGTACATACCTAAACGAAACAAATACTGCTCCAGTACGATGCGCTTCTCAAGCGTTTTAGAGAAGTCGTAAAAGCGTTGCGAGACAAAACCAACCTATTAGAGCGATAGCCGCCGAGTAACGGCGTTGGCGCAGCCGTCTAAGGCGCCAGACAAAGTCTGCCCGTACTGCATTAGAGCCCCGTCATTTGGTTACTCTTATCTTCCAACAAAAAGCTGTATCGCTACAACGAAACATGTTTTTTCCCAAAGGAATCATTGTGGTATGTTCGTGGCGAGATCGAGATATACTGTAGAACAATGATGAAATGCTTTTTAATCTACATATTCAAGCGCGTATGACAATAATCGTACTTTGCTAAGGTTGCTTCAAATAATGTACACTGTATTTACGTTGCTTTTGGAGCAACAGTAAAAAGCAACTGTGTGTCTTATATTTGGAACACGCTATTGTTGCTTGCTCTACTATCTCATGTGCTACGAATCGCATCATTTCGATACCAGAAGTAATCGAATTAAATCAAACGAAACTATACAGTTCCAGAGACGATCTATGATGTCTATATGCAGACTGAAGCGACGAATGAAAATTTGTATCAAGGCCTGTATTCGAAGCCGGGATAGACAGATGCGCTAACTACCAATGCACGGACTACCCTAGCAAGCCGCCCTCCTAAACTCTAACAGCATTGCAGAGGCACCTCAACATATTGGAACAGCGCGTCGGCATAGAACGAAAGGGGGATCCTGCCTGAAAAACAGGCACAGGTACAGGTACAATAATCAAATGAAACGATATAGTTCCAGAGACCTTTTCAACTCTGAACGCTGTTTGAGTTTAAGGGGATAACGGGAATTTGAATCGAGGCGGGAAGTGTGCTAGGGTAATCTGTGCAGTTGTGCAAAGCAGTTGTGGCGTACTGGTTGGCGCATCCACCTAGTGAGCAGGGGACCTGGATGCCAATCCCAGCCTTGGTACAAATTTCCATTTGTCGCTTCAACCTGCATATATACACTACTGGAAATGGAAAAAGGAACACGTTGACACCGGTATGTCAGACCCACCATACTTGCTCCGGACACTGCGAGAGGGCTGTACAAGCAATAATCACACGCACGGCACAGCGGACACACCAGGAACCGCGGTGTTGGCCGTCGAATGGCGCTAGCTGCGCAGCATTTGTGCACCGCCGCCGTCAGTGTCAGCCAGTTTGCCGTGGCATACGGAGCTCCATCGCAGTCTTTAACACTGGTAGCATGCCGCGACAGCGTGGACGTGAACCGTATGTGCAGTTGACGGACTTTGAGCGAGGGCGTATAGTGGGCATGCGGGAGGCCGGGTGGACGTACCGCCGAATTGCTCAACACGTGGGGCGTGACGTCTCCACAGTACATCGATGTTGTCGCCAGTGGTCGGCGGAAGGTGCACGTGCCCGTCGACCTGGGACCGGACCGCAGCGACGCACGGATGCACGCCAAGACCGTAGGATCCTACGCAGTGCCGTAGGGGACCGCACCCCCACTTCCCAGCAAATTAGGGACACTGTTGCTCCTGGGGTATCGGCGAGGACCATTCGCAACCGTCTCCATGAAGCTGGGCTACGGTCCCGCACACCGTTAGGCCGTCTTCCGCTCACGCCCCAACATCGTGCAGCCCGCCTCCAGTGGTGTCGCGACAGGCGTGAATGGAGGGACGATTGGAGACGTGTCGTCTTCAGCGATGAGAGTCGCTTATGCCTTGGTGCCAATGATGGTCGTATGCGTGTTTGGCGCCGTGCAGGTGAGCGCCACAATCAGGACTGCATACGACCGAGGCACACAGGGCCAACACCCGGCATCATGGTGTGGGGAGCGATCTCCTACACTGGCCGTACACCTCTTGTGATCGTCGAGGGGACACTGAATAGTGCACGGTACATCCAAACCGTCATCGAACCCATCGTTCTACCATTCCTAGACCGGCAAGGGAACTTGCTGTTCCAACAGGACAATGCACGTCCGCATGTATCCCGTGCCACCCAACGTGCTCTAGAAGGTGTAAGTCAACTATCTTGGCCAGCAAGATCTCCGGATCTGTCCCCCATTGAGCATGTTTGGGACTGGATGAAGCGTCGTCTCACGCGGTCTGCACGTCCAGCACGAACACTGGTCCAACGGAGGCGCCAGGTGGTAATGGCATGGCAAGCCGTTCCACAGGACTACATCCAGCATCTCTACGATCGTCTCCATGGGAGAATAGCAGCCTGCATTGCTGCGAAAGGTGGATATACACTGTACTAGTGCCGACATTGTGCATGCTCTGTTGCCTGTGTCTATGTGCCTGTGGTTCTGTCAGTGTGATCATGTGATGTATCTGACCCCAGGAATGTGTCAATAAAGTTTCCCCTTCCTGGGACAATGAATTCACGGTGTTCTTATTTCAATTTCCAGGAGTGTACATCACCGATGTTTGAGATGTGAAAATGTCTGGACCTAAAAGTTTCATTTCAAGTACCTTGTGGTGAGTGTGTGGGTTTTATTTTGTCAAGCTGCACAATGGATCGATCCAACAAGTACCCTTTGGCTCCTGCAAGAAACAATTTCCACCTCACACTACTACAGAAGTCAGACTGACGCTCCTAATGTACCAACAAGAACTGCTAGAAAGACATTCAGCAACAAATATCTTCTGGAGTCGTCTGCTGTACGGAAAAGACACAAAAATATTCTATATTCTTACGTAACTAATGGAATACTTGGGTACTGGAGTATTGCTAGTTAGTGTCAGAAAAATATTAAACGAACGAAAAACATTATTTATTGCAAAAAATTCTGAGAAATCAAGTGAATCTTTCTCTTATAAAATAATAAATTTCTTTTTTTTTGACAGTAGGTTGCCTCTTATGGATAGGAATGTTATTATTTTACAAAGTAAAGAAAGGTTCTCCACTCCCTTTTCTTTAAAAATGTTATTTACTCGGCAGAATGGCTGAGAGCCACGCCTATACAACTTGAATAACTTTTCTAGGTACAATCAAGCCTGTCGCGTGAGAAATGTAATGGAGTGTACTGTTATGGAGGATAAATTCGGCTCGCATATGCTGTAGCGCACAATACTGTGAGCTGTGACAACTGCTGCCTGCGTCGCTCGCTGCTGACAAATAACACGACGATCTCTTTTTATCTGGACTGACCTTCACCAATCAAACTTTCCCTGCTCTTTGATGAAGTCAAAGACTCCTATATGCCCTTGTCTAACTATTGGCGTGGTACACCAGTCAGATAACCAGTCCACCACGATGCCACTCAATATTTGCTCGCAGGCGTTTAACTAGTACTCTGTCCCCGTTCACACCGCACAATGAGTGTGGTGGCCAACACAGTGAAGAACACTTAATCGCGAGTGACTCAATATAGAGTATCACTCCGATTCTCTAAGGACTGAGGTGCCTTCCCAGTGAAGTACTGAGTAGAGACTTTGTTCCTCACTCTTTACGTACACATACGAGAACACTCGCTCTCGTTACGTGTTCCCGCTCCAAGAGCGACAACGGAACGGCTCCTTTTCCTGGAAAAATTGCAAGGGTATATCATTCACTGACTTCCCTCACTCCTCTGGATCTTTGCGTCAGAAATATTCCTCCAATCAGCATTGCTCTTTTACGAGGGAGAATGATGTTTCGTTTAAGTCGACCAATGTGGACATATGTAGCATCTCTGTTAGGCGCATACTGTCCTCCTGCGAGATCTCAATAACTCTGAAGTCGGTCCGCCAAGAAATACGTCTTCTGGGCGCTCCCACACAATGTAGCGGAATTTGCTTTTAAGTCGAACACGGGGTCGTTATCCCTTTACTCTGGCAAAAGATGTCCTCTATCTGGGCGGTCGCTCCGGCCGAAGTAGGTGTGTGTTGACTCACTCCTCTGAAGGGACGGGCCTCCCCCAGCAGGCTGGTTGCCTCTTTAGAACGAAAATTCCTGTGGCCTTCATGTTTTGTACGCCAGCCTCGACTTTTTCAACCTTGGTGCGCACTTGCGATTTACATATTAGATTTGCATATCGCTTATATGCATTTATACAAGATTGACTCTACCTTATCGAGTTTGGGTTCGAATGAAGCGTCTTGATGTGCAGAATACGGTTGTAAGAAATGATGGTCAGGAGACCACGCCATCTTACAACCTATTCATGGGTTTCAGGCAGGATCCCTCGTTTTGTTTGATGCTAAGGTGCTATTCCAAAACAGATGGAGAGCCTGTGGAACTTAACGTATCTGCCTGTCAGCAGGAAACCCGGGTTCGAATCCCAGCTTTGGTACATATTTTCAATCCTCTCTTCAGTCTGCATATATACATCAGTAATGGGAATGTTAGTCAACAGTTCACAACTGCTCAACAACTCCATCACTGTACGATGCAAAAATATGTTTACGGTGTTTCCTGAACAACCATCATATGAGTGTTTGGTGGCAGATTACGGGGAGAAATTAGGACACTCGAGCGTAGAGCGGTCATTATCCTAGTGTGCCGCCTTAGCCGGTTAAAATAACGCTACTGTTCGGCAGCTGGCGCTCTCGTATGGTGTTCAACAGGCTTGTCAACCTTTGAAAGTCGATTTCTCGAAAACGACTGAAAAGCACTTTCTTACTAAGTCTTAAACCTAATTATAGTGTGTGTACAATCATGCGGAAGATGAGCAACTTGCTAGCCCCTGGGGAGTGCTTCCCGTTGAAGTAGTCGCTTCGAATCATGGTGGTAGAAGCAATTGTCACCGCCAGTACTTGGACAATTTCTGACGACCACCCTTTGCACCCATGCCCTGAGTTAACTGCCAAACGTCTATGCATTGTTTCATAAAGAAAGAGCATGTGACATTGTTAATCGGAAAACATCTCTCAGATAGGAACGTTACGCCAAATAGCCCTCTTGGCGCTATTAGAGAAGAATGGGCAGTGTACCGGCATAGTGTTTCACCGTGTCCTTGCTCTCTTGTCATCATCATCAAAAGACACAGCTTTACACAGTCACATACATTAGAGTGATACATTTAAAGAGATAATGCTCAACTTCGCAAAGAAATGTGCCGTTATCGTGAAGGTAAGAAATATTTGGAACTAGTTGGCTGAACCTATCTCTCGAGATCTCTCAGTCAACAATCAACTTCACGTCAATGAAATTTGACATCGCCAAACTCAAGCACGACGTCTGTTTTGGAAAATACTTCTTTACTCACAACTATCTTGATTGAATTTTGTGGGTGTGTGAGGGCTAAAGGGTTTCAAGTCTAATGAGTTACAACAGAACCGGTATCTTGTAACGAAACGAAAGTAACACGTCATGTCGTCATCCAGAATCTCATCGCGATGACGAAAATCGAGTGACCGCGCTGAGCGCTACATAACGACGTCACGAATAACTTTCGAAACAAGATACTAGATTTGATGCAAATCATTACAGTTTAAACAGTTCACAGTTTATAATCCAAGAAATACCATCAAGTTATTTGCGACCATAAAAGTACTCTACTAGGTATAGCGCGTGAGCGTTGTAATTGTATCCAGTCGCAAGTGATAGTGTGGGTCAACGTAAGGGAGGCAAGTGTGTGTGTGTGTGTGTGTGTGTGTGTGTGTGTGTGTGTGTGTGTGTGTGTGTGTGTGTGAGAGAGAGAGAGAGAGAGAGAGAGAGAGAGAGAGAGAGAGAGAGAGAATGACAACGTTTTTGGCCTTTTTATCCACATTCGTTTCTTTTGACATTTGCGTACACACATACATCAGTTACAAGCTGCAATTCCCGCGAGACATTCGAACATAGGTAAGTGTGAAACAAGTAAAAAGCTGCACCACGCAGTAAGAGAAGGCCTGCTGATTTATATTTGTCAGAGGGGTAATCTGAATCGCATCAATGCTGCTTCGCTAAGAGAATCCGTGTTGAATAACATTTGTCAGAGAAACAATGTCTATCCCATCAATGCTGCTTCCAAAAGAGTGAGGAGACAAAGTTCGTAGCAGCTGGTATGTCCCGGTGAAAAGCAGTGGATAAGTGACCGCACCTTGGGAAAATGCACGCGAAGTTTAATACAGCGTTTACCGTCAAAAGGACAGAACTAAGAAACAGTTCCTGTTTCAGTAATGTTTGAGACAGTGTGCTTTGGGTTACAAGAGCAATGCTCTAACGGACCCAATACAATAAATGTAATACTTTAATGCATGCCGCCCTAATCAAGTATTCGTGTGGCTCGCGGTTCTCAGCCGCATTTTAAAATAATATGAACCATGTTTTACAATAATATGCAGCTAACAATCCAAAGCTGAATCCCGAACTATTAACTAACTTGAACATCTTCTTAAGGTGTGCGAACAAAATTATTCGTAGAGAGAGTAATATTTTAAGATGTGCTTGATTTTAACTGTCGATGAATTCAGCCGTGAGCTAAGTGAAATTGGGTGCTTAGTCCACGCGCAGAGATTTCCCGGCGGGGTCAGGGATTTTCTCTGCCTCGTGATGACTGGGTGTTGTGTGATGCCCTTAGGTTAGTTACGTTTAAGTAGTTCTAAGTTCTAGGGGACTGATGACCATAGATGTTAAGTCCCATAGTGCTCAGAGCCATTGGAACCATTTTTTTTTCCACGGGCAGAGAGGTAACCAGCGCAGCCACTGCGGGGTTGCAGGATATGAGAGGGCAAATGTTTTATTTTTAACGAACATCCAGCATGCTGCAATAACTGTAGGTCCTCAACTTCTGTTAATTAATACAACGAGAAACCAGCTAAAGTTGCAAATTTCACTCTTTTTATTTACCCGAAGACTAGTTCCGGGTCACGACCCGTATTCAAATCATCGTGCCAGAAAGTTAAAATGGTATTTCCAAAAATAGAAAATCTACAGCGCATACAGATCTGTACACGCTGTTACCGTTTATTTGCACGTCATAATACGAATACATTTTTTACATGGTTTTCGTTTTTTGGAAATACCATTTTGACTATCTAGCACGCTGACTTGAAAATGGGTCCCGGCCCGAAACTAGTCATTTAGTAAACAAAAAAAGTGAAATTTGCAACATTGACCGGTTTCTCATTGTACTGTTTTATCTTTTGTCTTCCGGTAATGACAACTCTTCGGCACACGTACCTCATACCCCGATCAGCCGCTATGCTATAAAAGTCAAACGACAGTAACATGAATTTTGAATGCTCGTTAAAGAGACGATCATCATCAGATGTGGTATATACACTACATGATCAATAGTATCAGGACACCTGGCTGAAAATGACTTACAAGCTCGTGGCGCCCTCCACCGCCCCTAATGCTGGAATTCAATATGGTGTTGGCCCACCCTTAGCCTTGATGAGAACTTCCACTCTCGCAGGCATACGTACAATCAGATGCCGGAAGGTTTCTTGGGGAATGGTAGCCCATTCCTCACGAAGTGCTGCACAGAGGAGAGATATCGATGTCGGTCGGTGAGGCCAGGCACGAAGTCGGCGTTCCAAAACATCCCAAAAGTGTTCTATAGGATTCAGGTCAGAACTCTGTGCAGGCCAGTCCTTTACAGGGATGTTATTGTCATGTAGCCACTCCGCCACAGGCCGTGCATTAAGAACAGGTGCTCCATAGTGTTGAAAGATGGAGTCGCCATGCCCGAATTACCTTTGTGCTGTACGTGTCCCTTCACGTTTCCATTTCACTACCACATAGGAAACAGTGGACCTAGGGATGTTTAGGAGTGTGGAAATATCGCGTACAGACGTATGATGCCAGTTACATCCAATCACCTGACCACGTTCGAAGTCCGTGAGTACCGCGGAGCGCCCCATTCTGCTCTCTCACGATGTCTAATGACTACTGATACGGAGTACCTGGCAGCTGGTGGTAGCACAATGCACCTAATATGAAAAACGTACGTTTTCAGGGGGTGCCCGGATACTTCTGATCACACAGTGTATTTGTAGCTTGGAATGTGAAATTAAATTAAGGCTACAACGCAATGAGCAGAAGAGAAACGACATTCAAAACATTTAGGAAGCATTTGTCGTTATGTCTTACATTACATATTGCATTTAAATGTAAGTACAATTACTGTTATTAATCAATTGATCATCCCCTCACACAAACAACAGCACTTCATCAGGCAATTACAGTGTCACAACTTTGGGGCCGCTGAGGGTGGCAGCAGTCTGGAACCCAGAACAGTCGACACGAAGTGTTCCGAGTGGTGCCGACTTTTAACGATCAGTAGTTGTGTTATCGCACTTTTGTTGTAGCTAGTATTATTGGGCTTATATAATACTAATTTACGTAGGGTACCAATTAATAAGAAGATGGGCCGTCGCAATAATAAGTTTGACGACCACTGCTCTAACGAATCACGTAGGCAGAGCTTCTGACAGTGGTCGTGGCGTGGTAACAAGAAACACATCTAAGCTACCGCCGAGGAAGAACTGCGGATTGTGATGCTACTAGAGTACAATCTTGCTACGGCAGCTATCAGGGTATTTCAGTACCTATGCGAAAGACTCGTTTTGATGATCGTTCTTTTGCGTAAATCTCGCGCAGAACTAAAAATAATTATGCCTAATATGACAGTAGATTACTGACACAATGTCCGCGGCTCGTGGTCTTGCGGTAGCGTTCTCGCTTCCCGCGCACGGGGTTCCGGGTTCCGGGTTCGATTCCCGGCGGGGTCAGGGATTTCCTCTGCCTGTTTCTCTGGGTGTTGTGTGTATTTCATCCTCATTCAATCGCAAGTCGCCGAAGTGGCATTAAAGCTCTTGTGGAGCGGCGGCCGAACCACCCCGCGAGGGGTCTCCCGGCCACCAGTGCCATACGCTCATTCATTCACTGACACGGTTTTGATGAGGGTTTGTCGACAGTAAAACAAGAAAAATGTTACATGCATGTGGTTTTCTTAACTCGTCTTTGTCTAGCGTTCCGTTCTTTCTTTTTTTTTTCTTCGTTATCATTCAGAGGAGAGTTGTTTACAGCTCCCCCCGCAGCAGAAACATACTTCTAGTTCGGCAGAGTGCGTGTCTACACCGTAATGACCACAATGACGCTATTTCCTGGAACATAGACCCGTCTGTCGGTACTTCCTTAACTGCGGATCCAACACCATGGTTAGAGTGTTTACTGCATAATTCCGTGAAAACTTTTCTCGAGAACACACGCCGCCATCACGCAGTTGCATTATTCATAGTTAGTTGCTATGATTTAAAAAAAAAAGTACTGTCACAGGCACATTGCTGGTGTGTGTGTGTGTGTGTGTGTGTGTGTGTGTGTGTGTGTGTGTGTGTGTGTGTCCACACAAAATAATGTGCTATGCTCCTACCATTATTTTGCAAAGTTCCCACGTCGGTCTGGCAGGAAACGAGGCTGCTGACGCTGCTGCCAAGGCTGCAGTCATCGTACCTCAGTCCACTATTTCCTGTATTCCCTCCACTGATCTCTGTGTTGCCGTCTGTCGGGAGGTGGTGTCCCTTTGGCATCGCCCATGGTCCTCCCTTCACGGGAATAAGCTCCGGATTATTAAGCTCCGAATTATTAAGCCTCTCCCAGCAGCTTGGACGACCTCTTCTCAGTCGTGCCACCGGGAGGAGATCATTTTCACTAGGCTTCGTTTTGAGCACTACCTTTTTAGCCAGTCGTCATTTGATAAGTGGCGCTCCCCCACCACTTTGTGCACACTGCGCCCAAGTTTTAACTGTCCGCCACTTCCTGACGGAATGCCCATTATTTTAACCGTTTTAGGTTTTCGGTCTGAGTTATCGGCCGTTTTAGCAAATGGCGCACGGCTGTCAACCGCGTTTTACTTTTTTATCCGTCAATTTTTTTTAGTTTTGGACCACCGTTTCTGTGTGGAGTCTTTTTCGCCCTTTCTACACGTCCCTGTCTTTAGCTGTCTTATGTCCACTGGGACTGACGTATAGTCGTTTTTTAACTCCTCTCTCTCTTCATGTTCTATAGTTTTGACTTGGCACGTATGACCCCAGTTGTTTTTGCGCCCTAAAACAAAACAAAACAAACCATTATTTTGCAAGGTTCCAGTTTCGGATTGCGCACGGTCTGTCACCAGTCTAAAGTGCTGAATGACGCATCGATTTCCTGCTACTTCTTTCCAATGCCACTCTCAGCTCGTCCAGTTCGGTTAAAACCGGCACACAACTCGCCAGAGCCCGAATCTCGGTCCTGAGCGCATGCGGCGATCGCAGGGTGCTTCCCCAGAATTGGTTCTCGTTCCACTTGGTTGAAAATCCTGTACTCGGTCTCCTGTTACCAGCTTTCCCTTTCTGTTATCTGTTCCCAGCACTACTAAAAATATTGTCTCGAATGATAAACGGCCCACAGTTGCACTAAATTATGTTTATTTTAAACCTTGACCATGGTTTCAGCTATAATAATATAGCCTTCTTCAGAAGTCATACACACTAATAAATGAAAAATGTCTTAGCCCAGAGGCTGCGTCAAGACCACTAAAATAACTTCAACAGACATAAGCCTGTTTCGAACATAAGTAAAATTACATATGGCACTGTATGTCCTCCGCCACTATCTTTGTTATTTTATTGGTGTGTACGACTTCTGAAGAAGGCTTTAATATTATAGCTGAAACCATGGTCATGGTTTAAAATAAACATAATTTAGCGCAACTGTGGGCTGTTTTTCATTCAAGACAATTTCGTGACGGTTGATGTGGTCGCTGCCATGATTAAAATAACGACAAAAAGATTGTTGTTGGTATACGTTCAACCGCCTGGGGCGCAGGAATCACTAAAACGGCGACAGAACAGGAGGGTCATAAGATAACTGGTCAGCGAAGGTAATAACTAAAATGTGGTTGAAGGACGACTGTCTCATTAATCAACAGTCTGCTATGACTGTTAAAATATCTGTTCACTCTGGGTTTCGAGACGGTCGTCTTCTGGCAGAGCTGTATCGTGACCCTTCTCGTGAATGCAGATATGCGAAGGGGACAGGCGCAGATCCGAAGGGGAGGGAGGGGGAAGCACGGTAGTCATTATCCATCACGCAAAAATATTTCAATAAAAGAGTTTACTTTTGTAACTTACATCAATTTCCGAATTTCTCAGTTAACGCTCGCGGAATAAAATAACATGAAATATAAACAGTCTCAAAAATGACAGGGAATTTTAGAAAATCACGAGCAACTTTTTAACACAGGATACTTTTTTTAACTGCCCGCGTGGACAGGCTGGCGAGGTTGACGCCCCACGGAGAGCTTGCGAGGTGACCGCTCTGTGGGACCATTCCAATAACAGGCTGACAGCACCTCCTGTACGGTTCCAGGTAGGAAGCGCAAATCACACTAAGTTGAGTGAGTCAAGCGAAAAAAGTGGTCCAACTAAGACATTCATATTTCTTTACGTACTACAGGAATATTTAATAACAAATGGGGTTCCAATTTAAAAAAAAACGCAGTTGATATCCGTTTGACCTATGGCCATCTAGCGGGTCAACCATAGCGCCATCTGGTTTCCCCCTTCAAGCTAGACGCGTTTCGTTCTTCGTAGGTTTTTTCATTTGATGCTTATTTCGTGAGATATTTGGCCCGGTCACTATCAATGGACTACCATGTATAGGCTTTGCCGACCGCAGCGTCGAATTCTGTCTGTTTACATATCTCTGTATTTAAATACGCATGAATATACCAGTTTCTTTGGTGCTTCAGTGTAAATGCCTTACTAACGACCTAGGCTTTTTGAAGTCTTCCTTTCGAGAGGTGATGTAAACAAATTATTGTTATTATTTATTTATTATTAAGGCCGTAGACACCTGTGGCACGTTCAATGTGGCGGTGACGGTAAGCTACATTTGAGTGCAGGCCGAGACTGTAGCAATCTGACGCCGCCCGCCGCAAATAGAACCGTAGACACGTACTTAAAGTGGGACTGGGAAAGAGAGAAATATGATCTTTTCCACAAGCATTTTGCACGTCTGCCACCTTTTGGGCCACGATAGTTGGTTTCAGAAGCTCTCCGTGGATGTAAATAATGCCGCACATGTCCACAGCTAGAGCGTTGGAGCGGAGACGAGAAATGCATTCGCTCGGTGGCTGCGCTGCGTTCACTGACCCTCCCCTACTGCTGCGCTGCGCGCCCTCCCACAGCGGCGCTCGATGCCGGCTGCTGTTTCTCTTCCCCCCCCCCCCCCCCCCCCCCCCTACCGCACAGTGATTAGACGGCTGGGATCGCGTGAGGAGCACCGTTCTGCCGCCGCTGTCGCGTGCCGCTGGCAATCCCGGAAGCCCGCCGGCCGCTGCTCCACGCCGGCCTGTATTTATATCCGCACTGCGCAAGCAGGCCGGGTCTGTGCCGTTATCACGTGGCCCTATCCCTCGCTACTCTGGCGTTTGTATATCGTTCACCGGAAGAACGACCATAAGCTCTAATGTACCTAACTACCCCGTCACGATCACTGTGCGAGGTTTAATAACACTTCCCCCGACCGATCACCTTCAGTGTTTTACCAAGTAAGCTTTTATATTAGAGCTCTACACTTTTCGAACAACGTCTAGTAGTGAAGTTTTTAAGCATTTCTGTTATGCTCAAGTGCTGACTAAACAGGCCAATAATGAATCGCGCAACTCTTTCTGCACCTTTTTCCCTGTCTTACGACAAGTTTGACCGGGAGCTATCGACTCTGGCCACTCCTGCTTCCTTAATACTTTCCGACTATTTCCCTCAAATTGTGTACATTATCTTTTATCGTTTCTTAGTTACAACAGAAATATTTTTCCCCAATGGAAACCTCATGAATCTTCAATTTTCATCACGAGCAGGCGCTGCCAATTGTTGGGCATCACTATAAAAATATTAACAAGTGAGTGTAGTGTAGCAGCGCGCTGCAACTTTTGACGGCCAGAATACACGGAAGTGGTTGGTTAGTTGAATATCATTGTTGTTATTTTGCGTGATAGTTAGTGAAAGGTCTGTTTATTTATTTAAACAGTGAAAATGTCAAAGTTACTTATTTTGGTCCGTAAAAAGAAGCCTAATGTAAAAAGTATAACTTTGAAAACGGTTTTTTATTTTTGCATAAATCTTGCTTCTAAAATCATTAAAAAAATCACCGAAGAACATTATAGCATAAAGAAAAATTTCCTTCGTACAGAAAAATTTCAGATCTGAAACGATTAATTGCCGGTGTTAATGCAATCCAGAATTCCGGTTCTTCTTGTTCTTCTTCTTCTTCCTCTCTCGCTGTTCCCTGAAATCTTTCCGTGAGTCTAGTCAAATGGGTGGTTCTTAAAGGATTAGAAGATGGTACTATTTTTTTTTTTTTTTTGCTTTCCGTGAGTCTAATCAAATGGGTGGTTCTTAAAGGATTAGAACATGGTACTATTTTTTTTTTTTTTTTTGCTTATAACTCCGAAATGACGCAAATTTCGACACAGGTGACTCAATGTGAAAATAAACAGGATAAAAGTTTCCACGAAATTGGTCTTAGTGACTTTTTTCCTTAGACTAACCGTATGGTGTGTAGCGCTTGTTGAACTTAACGCAATTTCGGGCGCCATCACCTGGACCCAACTCCTCATCCCTCCATATACTATGATGTTCGTTCAAATGACAAAATAAAAGCTTTCTTCACACCTGCAGTTAAGAAGTGTTCAAATAAATTACGTAAATGATATAATAATTATGCTTTATTTGGCATTCGGTAATAATAATAATACCATATTACTATTATTATTATTACATTTTAAATAAATTTCATCCTCTTCCTGCATTATGCTCCACGTCCTAGTCTTCACTTGATTCGTCTGAAAAATTAGAATACGTATCGGTACGTTACACTTGAGTTAGATAATAGATGACTAATTTCAGTCTACACCAGATAACAGGAAAATAATTCTTTACCTGTTATAATTATAAATAACGATAATAAATTACAGTTGAGACCAGTGTAAAGTGTTTCTTACAATAGGGTCATGAGATTTCGCAACTGGAAATTATAGTAACAACAACGTGAAATGTGGCTTGCCATCATCTGTAGCAGTCCTCGCTTCAGTCTCCTGTTTCTTCTTCATTCCAACATGGCTTCTAAGTCTTCAGAATCGAAATGTTTGACATTCTCGCAAACCGTATCGCTGTTGGTGCCATGCTCCGAGCGCTGCAGGCCTATTTTTCGGCGGCTACAAGAGTAGCCACTACACCAAGTTGTGCCTTTTCATGCGATGTCAGAAAATCATCGGGAGCTGGCGGCTGAAGCGTAGTGGTAATAACCTGGCGTATCTTGATCCTTGTCAACCGATTGCTCGGGATTTTTATTTTCGCCCAGCCACTGTAGCATTTGGTGGTACACTTATCTGCTGGCAAGTAGCATTCTCAGTTGGTGGCAGAGAAGTGATGTTGGCAGTTGTTCTAATGCCGATTTGATGTATCTTCTGTATCTGTACCCGCTTACACCACCATACCGCTTCATGAAGAACCGTTTACCACAGTCCACTATGGCCTGTTTGTCTGCTTTCTGATCTCCATTTCTCCTGCTGAAATTCAGGATTTTTCTTCGGCGTCGTCCTGAATTTCACTTTACCCTGATTGTAAAGGGTAGAAGTAGTGTCACAGCCACTAGCTGTACGCAAAAATAAGATATTCTCTCTAGCGGGGTGCCCAATTCCCGGAGGAGATTAAAACTGCTGTGGGATTTTCCCTTTCCCTGGTTTCATCAACAATACATTACTTTGGGGCGTCTTAGAATGACGAGAAGGTCCTCGTTTTTCCAAGCAACTATAACGGTTGAATGTGTGGGGTCAAAGATAATGCGGTGTTGATAATCAAGGTATCAACATCTTCCACAGCTTGCTTAGTAGCCATGCTTGCTTTGGCCAATTTGTCCATTAACAGGGATATTAAACACTCCTTATTCTTTGAATTAAAAAGGAATCTTTTCTGAGCGACACATGTTACCATCGTTACTTTGAAGATTATTTCTACAGAGCTCTTTCTCCTTGGTGCTGGCTTCTCAGGGTAATAATCAAACATTACGACAGCTCTTGAACTGTACTTACAAGGAACCCCTTGGGTGCGAGATCACATAAGGCCAATAATGTTTATGGTATTCGACGCCCCACATACTGTCTAACTACAATATGGCTTCTAGTGGAAACAGGGGACGGGACTGAAGGTATCCAATGGTGAATACATGATGAGGCTACGGAGCGTAGTTTAACTGCTCAATCGACGAGTAACTCACAACAGTGCTAAAATGCTAGTAGTGCTGATACAGAGCAGGGCAATGGCAGCAATAAACAAAGCAAAAATTGTATTAAATCTACAACAACAATTTCCGAAGCTGACATTTCGTTAGAAAGGAACTCAGTGAGTTTCGCATAGTGAGAAAGATGCGGCAGATGAAATACTAGAGTTTCTTCAAGATGAGTTAGCGGGATGTGTGGGGTGGAATACGCTCCACTGTGCGGACAATGTGCATGGGGAGTACAATGATGGCGCTACGTGCTTAACAAATAAAAGTGCCAGTGAAACAGGTGTCAAACCATGTAGTTCATCAGCCTTGTCGGACGGAACGCCGCAAATCCCGACGCCAGTGGAACGTAGAGAAGGACAATCATTGTCCAAGACGCTGGTACTAAACATTATTACGTACGTGGCAGATCATCTGCGGCGTAGTAAAAAGAAAAATTATGAACAGATTTCGCATCAGTCGGCAGCAATATGACCGTGCAGTATTTAAGGAAAACTACGGTATTCAAGAGAGGACAAGGCGCACTTGCTACAAAAACTGGTGTTTGTGCGTTTCAGGGATGCTCCATACAATCTACAGGATGTGCATGATAGTGACCCACTACGTAATGCACATCAAATTGCGAATCACTTAGATTACAGTGATTTCAAGGAAAGTATTTGGTGGCTGCATAACTTCAAACAGTGATACCGAATTGGAAGACGTATGCCAACGAAATTTCAAACACAGAAAACTGCGGAATCGGCCCATAAATTTATTGATGAGATAAACAAACTTATTCTATTGTTCATTAAGGAATGAGGTACACAAACTTATCCCAGCGCTGAGTAAGGAACTTGTTTTCAACCCCTACCAATCGCTTTGTGAAGAGGAAATGCATATGAGAGTAACCCTGGAAATTAGAGGTACCAAGAGAGTTGAATCCGGATAAACTAACATGAATGCCTTAACGTATTCGTATTCAAGTAGGCCAACTGCTAATCTGGATGGTAATTTGGTTGGACAGTTATTTATTGTGCTGCGAGAAGACTGATGTGTCTGTCCCTACGATTCTTTCTCGTGTGCTTGATATTGCAAGGGTGGGTAAATGGGAGTAAGAGAACTGCAACTATGGTAGGAGCACTGCTTTTGTCAAACCGCTAGCCAAAATAACTTGCTTTTGCTTGATTCCTGGTCTGCGTATAAAACTCATACTCCTTTAGAGCAAACTAACAATCCTGAATAATGTGCCACATTGCAGTTTATATCACCTGGAACCACCGAACAAATTCAGCCTGTGGATGTTGTTTTTTCCGTGCCTATGAAACTTATTATCGTACTATCAGCAGCTACGCTTTAAAGGATAGCCAGTTTGACGACAAGTTTCACAACAGACTGTTTCGAATTCGGTTGCATGCCATCACTTTCCATCAGTTCTAATCACTGTGTTACACCAGTATGATTCTATGGCATTCCTTAACAATGAACACCTAGCTGAACGTCCCGCACGGTTTGTAAGTTCCAAGTAGTTCGCGTTCGACCATGAACCTTTGTGATCACTGCATTGCGCCATTTTTCATTCGGTCCTCATGTTACAAGTTAGTGTTTTGTTTTGAACATCTCTTGAACATCGACAATGTCCGTTTTGTGAAGTGTATTAAATACACTCCATACAAGATTGATCTCTGCACCTCCCGGACACTGTCGCCCTGCTGAAGCAGGTGGCGAGTCAGCAGCTAACATTTTTCCTGTCGTAATCGTTAATACAACACTTTTAAACGAGCCTCACTGAAGATTGGACTTGCAGCCTCGAAATCAACGGGTTCCTTGTTAGAGTTAATGAAGGAAACGTAGCTGTTAAAGACCCCTGAAAATGACTGCCCACTGAGCCAAATGACTCGATGGAAGAGGTACCCCCGATGAGGAGGGCAAGGTCAATTCGTCTCACAAACATTTTACCCCTCCATCATGGCAAGTATCAACTAACAACCGTTCCAGTAACATGTCGTGAGACTACTAAAGGATTTTTAGTTACATATGTTGATGAGAACCTGAAATGGAAGAAGCATATTATCGAACTTCTCAAACAATTAAGCTAATTTTGCTCTTCGTATAATTGCTAGTCTTAGAAACAAACTTATCAATCTCGTGACTTATTTCGAGTATTTGCACTCAATAATATTTTATGGGGCAACTCACCACTTAGAAAGGAAATACCGATTGCATAACAGAGAGTAGTAAGAATAATATGTGGTGTTCACTCGCGGGAATAATATGTGGTGTTCATTCGCGGTCGTACGTAGGTACCTGTTCAGTGACTTGGGCATTTTCAATGACTTGGGCATTTTAACTGCTCCATCACAAAACATATTTTCGTAATAAATAATCCTTCACAATTTCAGAACAAAAGTGATGTCCATACCTTATACTAAAAAAACAAAACTCCACCCGAACACGCCATGAGGGCCAAACGGTACCGAACGGCCGCCGTGTCATCGTCAGTCCATAGGCAATCAAGTAGCTCCTCAGTTTGCCTCACAAGGGCTGAGTGCACCCCGCTTGCAAACAGCGCTCGGCAGACGAGATGGTCACCCATCCAATTGCTAGCCCACCGCGACAGCACTAAACTTCGGTGATCCGACAGGAACCGGTGTTACAACTGCGGCTAGGCCGTTGGCCCCTACCTAATACACGAGAGGAAAAAAAACGATTTTTACTATCCATTATTAAAGCTATCATTTCTACTGGGCAATCATATATATTTTTTAAAAAAATTCTTTATTTCCAGAAGAAATTTTTAATCATACAATTTAGCTCACTGTCTTATGTGATTAGTGGGCCGAAATAGTGATACAATAGTATAAGTTGCAGCTATTCTAAGTTATATTTTAGTAACTAGTTAGTAGGTAAGCTACGAGGAAAATGCAATGGGCAAATTAGTGTGTTAATTTACTACTAAGCAGGTAACTTAACTATAGACTAGTTACTAAGGCTTACAGCGTTACAAATGTGTCAGTTGAAATATAAACCTACTACAGAGCCTTGCTCATTGAGCTAACCCCAATGAGCGTGCCCCTGACACTGGGCAGGCCAAGATGTTGATCGCTGCAGGTTTCTAAGGATAGTGTCTGAAAACTAAGTCCTACAACCAAACTTATCCTAAGGTCGAATCAGGTGCGTTGTCCAGATCGATAAGGTTGCACCCCACTTCCCCTAAGTCCCGAGGCGCGGCGGATTCAAGACTGAGGAAGTCGGCCTTTTTGCGCCCATGCGGTTTGGGAATAGGGTACCGGACTCTATCGGTGTTTAGGTAAGTCTCTTATAGGTGCTAGTTTAATTCTCTCAGATAGTCCTTTAAGACTTTCTGTGATACCACGTTAGCCAGTTCGTTAATGGTCTGAAAAGTGTCGTGTTGTCTGAGCAGTCTATATGTGTCATTGTGCGGTAGCTGGTCGCGTAACACTGAGGCCTCATCATTGAGAAGGGGGCACTCGTAGACTCCATGGTCAGGAGTACCCTGCGGAACACCACAGTCACACGCAGGTGTCGCCTTTTTCCATGTCCATGTCCAGTGAGAAAGTGAATTAGTCTCCGGGTTGGTTCGAAATATGTCATTCCCATCCTTTCCCTAACATCTGGTAGAAAATCAAAAGTTCTGCGCCCTGTTTCTTCGCCTTCAAACGAATGTTGCCATAGCTGATCCCCTCTTAACCTAATCTCAACTTTGTTCCCAGCCCTGCTGCCTAAAATTTCCTCTGTTTTCTCCAAATTCCCCTTCTTTGACCAGTACCAAGCGGCCTGTTTCCGAATTTTGATATCCAAGGGACAGAGCCCCATTATGACTAACAGGGCTCCTCCCGGTGTAGTCCTGTATGCCCCCACTGATCTCATAATCATATTTCTCTGCACTCTTCTCACTGTTATGGCGGGCACCACCCTCGTGAGCCTGTGCGCCCAGACTCCCGAGCCGTAACCCACTATTGAGGTGAGTATGCTATCATATTTACATGCTATCATATTTACATACGTTGACTCGATGGAACTGAAAAACTGTTTGTACTCATATAATGAAGACGGTCATCATAGACAGACGGGTGTAAAATATTGCGGTCCGTAATTGGAATAAACACAATAGGTTTTCGTGGATCACTGTGAATTTTGCTGAAATTGTGTCGTAAATCCTGAAAGAAATTAATAAGTAATCGCAAGAGATTAGTGAAACAGTAACGAGATTTAGGCCAGAGTAACAGTTAATAATGACGGCAGGGTCACCGACAGCTGACTGGTGAGAGCGAAAGTCGACGCTTTAGCGACTGGTAAGTGCCTCTGAAATCACAGTTGCTCCGTTCAGTGACGACAGTAGTCACCGTTCCGTATTTGGTACAGGATACACTATTTGTTTGCTACCAGCAAAAATAGGGTGAAGGCAAGGCAAAGCCAGTGGCATGGCCGGAGACATTCCCCTTTGAGGAGCCCCAGAGCCTTTCGGACCGGTGGCTCCGAGCTGCGGCCGGCTCGCATTTGCGGCGCCCTTTGCACAGCACTGCGAGCACGCTCCTGCCGCATCGGCAACCAGCGCAGCACAGCAGTGCTCCGGTGGCGGACACCGTGTGCTGCAGGGGACAAAGTGGAACTGCGCTTTCAGAGGCACAAACTCAGTAGCGCTTGTCGAGAAAAACACACATTCTACGGCAACACATTCCACACGTGCTGAGATTGGGGGGGGGGGGCGTAGATCAGTCTTCTGAATGGTTTGATGCAGCCCGCCAAGAGTTTCTCTCCTGCATCAACCGTCTCACCTAAGTAGCCCTTGCAACCTACGCCGTCAATTGTTTACTGTGTGTATTCCAATCTCTGTCTTCCTCTACAGTTTTTACCATCTAAAGCGCCCTCTAATACTATGGAAGTTATTCCCTGAAGTCTTATCACCCTACCTCTTCTTCTTATCAATGTTTCCCAAATGTTGGTCTCTTCGACAATTCTGTGGAGGCCATCATTTCTTATCAGCATATGCGTCCATAAGGGGAGTTATGTGGCGGCAGTTGCCCCCTGCTGTAACTTCGGGAATATACATTTTATTAATTTTAGAACCTCGGCGTACTTCTAGGACAGACCAGGATTCAAAAATAAATAAATAAATAAATAAATAAATAAATAAATAAAATAAAAATAAAAATAAAAAAACCTATTTATCATAATCGAAGGTGACGGGAAATTCTGACCTTAGAAATAGCTACATAATTTCTATTTGGTTCGTTATTAAGGTGACGAGTAATTATCCGGTTTGCTTGGCATGGAGGCATTTTCCACGCACTCAATGGGAATGCGAACCTTTGCAACACAGAGCCGAAGGAATCATCAAACTTTGCTCTGGCGCTTGCTCGTAAAGCTCTTATGGAGCTGCAGAAACAAACCGGTTCGATATACAACGCAGATTCCGGCATCCGTCACTGATTAACAAAAGGACATCAGTAGTTTGCATCTTGTTAGTTGACGAAACAAAATCCATGGCGGCTTGCAGAGGCTACATTCAGTTTCACATTGCAGAATGATTGTAGTAGACCCTAAAGCAAACTGCCGTGGTATACTATAAATGTGCTTATCTGTGTTTCAGATGTGCATCTAAATGTAACGGGCGGAATAAAGTAAGTGCCATTTCGTGAGCAAGACAAGAAAAAAAGTCTTACACTTTAATTTCAAAAAGATGGGTTTACCAGAAGTTGGCACCTTCTCAGCATCTATGAGGAGCGACATATCGTGCCATCCAGAAACAGATTTGGACATTCTGTATTCCACTTAGCATCACTCCACACTTTCTCAAACTGGGGCGGCTAGGACGGTCTGGATTCATTCATAGGCTCTTACGTGTCGATTCTACAGATCACTTTGAGGTCAACTTTGAACATTCATCTTGTCGAATGTTGGGAATGGGATACACTTTGCACAAACAATCTAAAAAAAGCTGCTTCATACGCATATTTGATGAGAACTTCAATCAAGCCAGTTGACACTAAAAAATAGAAGACATGAAAATAATGAAATAAATTCATTAAAACTGTAAGATGTGGGGCTTTCTAAGCAAGAAATAAACCTAAGCGGAAAAAGCGTGTTTTAAAGATTATTTCATGTTTTTTTAAACAGAATTAATAATATGCTTTTCTATTCATTCTTATTGATAACTGGGTTTCTTAGCAAGTTTGATCTTTTCCCCATTTCAGTGTTTTTTCTTTTATTTCAGTGTTTCAAGTTATTGGATTATGAGTGAGTACCTTGAGCGAACATTTTCCGCTTTTATTTCCTAGCTCGATGGATACTTTGCTGCAAACACATTTTATTCTATAGCAGATGATTTTTCAAAGAAGTCATTTGAAAGTAATAAATTATATTGCCTTGCTTTGTTGAAGAAATGCTTGGTTTCTAAGGTAATCCCATAGATGTAAGACAGTGAAGGTTCTAGAGGCGTTATGATTGGTGGTAAGCGCTCTTTAGAAGCGAAGCATCACATACGCGAAGCTTCTAAGCAAGACACTAGTTTCATACCTAATTCATTTCACCAATCACATCGCTTTTACGTTAGCTGTAATTTGCCCTTGGATCATAGAGAAACCCTTCCACAAATAAACTGAAAAGACTTATAGACGTCCGCAATGTGGTAGCGTATTCCAGCGTTGTTTGTAGTCGGCGTTCGCGTCGTACCTCAGTTAAAGCAGCTTGTATTGTGGTGACATTACCGCATAGCTTAAAGTCAATGGTGCCGTTGACAATTTGTTTCATTTCTTCGCAATAGTTTCGCTTTTTGTTCCTTTCCACTGAATCTGACCGACAGACTTCCGTTTCGTTTGGGACATAACGACAACAGTAAACCAATAGTCGTTTCGAGAATTAGAACTGTCGTTGGCAACTATCTGATTCTCTACTGTTTTACACCATATGAGGACTTTAACTGTATCTCTGGAGTTCAACCGTGCGGCATAATCTTTAGTCCTGAAACACGCCGCCACAATTATTGCCTAACTGCAGTATTCATTATCGCCACCTGGTTGACGCATTGGACAAGAGACAGACTACGCTTCATACTCTGTAAATATGCCAAGTCAACAAAATAGCGGAGATACACAGATGAACATTTTTCAAGTCACCATTTTTATGCCTGCCTCCACATCGTGGTAACTTAATGTCACAGTACATTTAAACAAATGAATACACCAAATTTGATTGAAATTGTTCGAGGCGTTCCTGAGTTATGCTTTCACGTCGCCCTCAACTTCAACCTTAGAGGTGCTAGGTGTGTCTTATTCATCGTCATCAGACACTAAAGGCCTTGTTGATGTTCACATCTCTATCATTTGGTTGTAGTTGTTGCAGTTTATTCCACTGGTAACACGTTGTAATATGTATGTTAAGGACCTACTTCTTGAATTTTGTTCCTAGGATTTATCTTTCTACGACGTTTTTTGTGTGCTGTGGTAGTCTTCAGCCAGAAGATCGATTTGATGCAAATCTCCTAAGCATGCATCTTCATCTCTGCGTAACTACCGCACCCTACGTCCATTTGAACATTCTTACTGTAAACAAGCCTAGCTCTTCCTCTACAATTTTGTCCGCTCGCACTTTCTTCCACTGACAAATTGGCTATTTCCTGATGCCTCAGGAGTACACTCCTGGCAAATAACTTAAGAGAAAACTTTCTAACACTTACAATGGTATTAGATGTTAACAAATTCCTATTTGTCAGAAATGCTTTTCTTACTACCGCCAGTCTGCACTTTATATCATCTCTACTGCGGCCATCGTCAGTTATTTTGCTGTTTAAAGAGCAAAACTCTTCTACCACTTCTAGTATATATTCTTGAAACCGTACCAGCGTGGGGGCGAACTGCAATAATCTGGACTCTGTAGAAACTTTCAAACGCCAAAATTGGTAGTAAGGCATTTATTAAGACGTAGATAACCGGTTTCGGCAAAGCTATGTTGACAAATTCTGATTTTATGCATCATAACATTACATCGTTTGTTTCATGGCCTCTGACAGTACTACAATGTCGTCGGCAAACAACTAAGTTTTTCTTTCTTCTTCCTGAACTTTAATTCCCTTTCCGAATTTCTCCTTGGTTTCCCTTATTGCTTGCTACGAAGTACAGATGAAATAACACTGGGTATAGTCTACAATCCTGTCTCACTCCCTTCTCAACCGCCGCATCTTTTTCATGTCCTTCGGATATTATAGCTGCAGTTTGGTTTCTGATTTCTGTAAAAGTGGTAGATTACCTTTTTCGCTGTGTATTATCCCTGCTAGTTACAAAATTTCGAAGAGTACAATTCAGTCAATACCATCAAAAACTTTCTGTAAATCTGTAAAAGCTATAAACGTAAGTTTGACTTTCTTCAGCCTATCTTTTAGCATACATCGTGCGGTTAGTACTGTCTCGCGTATTCCTAAATTTGCCTGGAACCATACTGATATTGTAACAATTATTTTAATCTTCTGTAAATAATCCGTGCCAATATTTTGAAATTGTGACTTATTAAATTGGTAGTTCGGCAGTACTCACACCTGTCAGCACCTAACTTCTTTATAATTTGGATTATTAATTTTTTCGTGAAGTTTTGTCTCATACAGCTTGCACACCAGGTGGAATAATTTTGTCATGGCTGGCTCCCCCAAGGATGTCAATCATTCCAAAAGAACACCGTCTAGTTCAGGAATCCTGTTTCCACTTAGGTCTTTCTGTGCTCTGTCAAATTCTTGTTTGCATTGTCCTCAAGTATTTTTTTTCTCTTTTACACGGACTCTACTTATAATATGTATTTCAGCATTCCATTCTTTGCTTAGTATTGGATTGCCATCTGAACTATTCATTTTCCAGCTTTTGCTGCTTTTTTTCTCCAAAACTTCTCTCTAACTTTCCTACCTGTGCCCAAGCTATGCATGCATCTACCGCGTGGGATTAGCCGAGCGGTCTAGGGCGCTGCAGTCACGGACTGTGAGGCTGGTCCCGCCGGAGGTTCGAGTGCTCCATCGGGCGTGTGTGTGTGTGTGTGTGTGTGTGTGTGTGTGTGTGTGTGTGTGTGTGTGTGTGTGTGTGTGTGCAGGGCCGGCCTTAGCCATCCAGGTGCCCCGGGCGAGTCGTCCAGTTGGCGCCCTTTATTGTATAAATAGCGAACCCGGCAGTGCTTTGCAACACGGTATTTGACTGTTTTCTAGAAATCGTCTTAAGTGGTTAATGGCGTCATCTTATGATCATAACATCGTTTTTTCCATCGTAAATTTGAGTATTTTTTTTTAAATGGAAATGAAATCCAAATAATCTGAAAGCCCGCTAAGACGCTCCATGTGAGTCTTGTGTATCCTGTGACGTCAGTCCAGCATGCTGCTGTCGCTGCCGTAACAGTCAGTATAGCAGTGATATATTGTTTGGGCATTTACTTTTTGGGAAATTGTCTAAAATATTGCGTAGTACTTCACTGTACATCTACAAAAACTCCAGAAAATTGTTTTTGCGTGTTCCAAACAAAGAAAAGATGCGTAAAATGTGGTTGAAACAGGCTCGTATATCCCAAATATTTCTTTTCTTTTCTGAAGCACCCCTGTACTAAAGCGAACAAAACAAAACAAAAATTATTCAAATTGGTCAAGTTATTCTTTTTTATTGATGAGACTAACACTCAACAACTGATTTTTATATATAGGAGGTAATATGTATAACGAAAAAACCCCTAATTTTGAATTGGGTACCATATTTTTATTGAATTTAATATAACTGTAAGCCATAAACCTATATTTTCTGTCAGTCATCTGAACACAAAACATATTACGCCCAATAAAAAACAATTATAAACAACTAAAATTTTACTTTTCTCGCTTTTCTGTCGGCAAAGTCTCTGATCAGATTAGCAAAGTCCAGGTTTTCTGCAACTTCATTTTCAATGGACAGTGAGGCCAAACTGGTTAGTCTTGTTTGAGACGTTGTAGACCGCAAGTACGTTTTTATCAACTTCAGTTTGGAAAAACTGCGTTCGCCGCTTACGACAGTCACTGGTATTGTTAGCAAAATACGTAACGTTATCCAGATGTTGGGATATAACTCTTGAAGATTATGCTTTTTTATGAAGTTTAAGGCTTCAATAGGCGTTGCCTGGCTGTCTTCGAGATAGTGTTGCAGGCCTAACATTTCGTAGCACAGCAAATTTTCATTAATATCTGACATGTTGACAGTTAACTTTTCTTGTAATTTAGAACAGCATTGTATTAGTTTTTCTTTATTTTGATTTTTTTTAATGTCAAGCAAGAAACTCCACGTTGCAGAAAATTCTTGCATCTGTTCAAATCTTTCTTTCATGGATATGTGCACGGTGTCCAACAGTGCATTGAAAAACTCTACTTTAAACTTCTTTTTTGGGTCAGTTATTTGATCATCAACAGCCTCTTCACCTGGCCTGCGTTTAATACGTCTTAATCGCATTTGTGGTTTAAATAATGGCTGCGTATCAAGATCCGAAGCCAGTTCAGTTGCTGTTACAATAGCTTGTTCGAAAACTGTTTGTCTATATGTTTCCAAATAAGAGCAACATTTGTCAAGGATTCCCATAAACTCGACAAACTTGATTGTGGGTGACTGACTTGCTTCACTCACAACGTTAATTTGAAACAGAACATCATACCATGTCACGAGAGAAACAATGAAGCTGAAGTCTTAATTGTCCTCCTAGTGTTGTCGCTTCGTGTGACACCGCAGCATCGCTTTGTTCAGTAGCATCGGCCAAGGAAACCAAAGCGTCATGCATTTCGCATAATTGATAACGAACCGCTTTGACGCTATCAATTCGAGCTTCCCAGCGTGTGTCACTTACATTTTTCAGGGTGTATATCTTCAAATGGTCGGTCAAAATTTTCCATCTATTTACCGATCCAGCAAATAGATTAAACATTTTTTGTAACATTCCGTACAGTGTCACGGATTTTACTAATGATTTTGCGGCATCACACAATACCAAATTATAACTATGGCATCCACATGGCACAAAAAAAGCTAGTGGATTTAACTTCTTAATTCTGTTCTGGACGCCTTTATTTTTCCCCTTCATGTTCGCGCCGTTATCGTAGCCCTGTCCTCTGCAGTCATTAATGTTAAGGTCAAGATCACTCAATGTTTTTAAAATACTTTCTGTGAGACCTTCACCGGTTGTATCATCTATTTGCAGAAATGAGATGAAATGTTCTTTTACACTTTGCCATCCTCTGTTATGTCGGCGCATCTTAAAGTTATCTAAAGTTGTTCTTTGTGGCTTATATCTGGAGTACAGTCAGCTATGATTGCATAATACTGTGAACCCTTTATGCGGGATGCGATTGTAGACATAACGTGTGATGCCATGAGTTCTGTTAATTCATTCTGTATATTTTTGCCGCAATAATGGTCAGCCAAATCACCATTCAATGCCAGTCTGACGTGCTCTTCCATGATTGGATCAAACTTTGCCAATAACTGTACAAGACCTAAGAATTTTCCATTATTTGGGGTAAATAATTTATCTGATAACCCTCTGAATGCCATATTATTTTCAGTCAAATACAAAGTAATGTGCATCAATCTTTGAAGCACATTGCTCCATCGTAAACTTTCTTTAGAAATTAGCTTTTGTTCTTCCTTGTCAATAGTTAATCCAGCTTTAAACCTGATTTCAGGTTCAGTCCATTGGGTAAATGCTTTTTTGTGGTTAGGACTATTTTCATGCAGTTTCAGAGCTTCACTTAAATGTTTCCAATTTCTGAAACTCACAGTGGTAGTCAAATTAGTAGTTGACTTTAAATCAAACAGTCGACAACAAAAGCAAAAGACACTCTCGTTTGATACAGAATAAACTAGCCACCGTCGTCTGATAGTTTCTTCGTTTCATAGTTTTCTTGTGTAACGAGTTGAAGAGAAATGACGCCCATTTTCATCTTTTGGAAAGTTATTTAGACATACTTGCGAGGGTCCACATATTATAATGCGATCTATATCTCTAGCATTAGGTACTTTTGGCCACGTACCTACATCAGAAACATGGTATTCTTTTATTGCAACAACGTTGATACTTTCATCGACCACAGATGTCATGTCTTGATTTTGACTTGGAGAAATATCAGAGGATTCATGCAAAGATGTACTGCGCTGGTCAATTTGATCACCGTCAATAGGTGATTGTATATTTTTTGTGTATAATTGTTCACAGTCTGAAGAAATATTTGCTGATACATGGACTTTCGATTCAATATCTGAAGTATTTGCCTTAGAATTTCCTTTAAGGTACTTATAAATATTCATGTGCTTTTTAGTTTCTTCAAAAACTTTTTTCTTTTTCAGCTTTTCTTTTCCGATTTTCTGAACCAGAAAGCTTTTTTTAATCATTTCCTTCTCTTCTGGCATGATTTAATAATTTGACAAATTATTGCTTGGACACTGCTCTATTTCGCGACCACAATATTCGATCTATAACAAATAAAGAAATTCGCCTATCAGTAGACGTAACTAGAAAAAAACCTGAAATGAAAGATAAAAATGTTTTTCGCACTTACCAGAAAATTAAAATGTTGACACAGTCACGACACTCGTTTCACTCACAATTATTCAGCCACGAAAACATGACCGCTGCCTCCGACTCTTACTGACAATTACTGACATGCGGGTGCAAATCGTAGCGCTGCCAACATATGCAGTCTAACAAACATTGTGTGGCGCTGTATTATTTCAGTACGTTAGGGGAGAATTCTCTATGAATGCAGTGCACGCATTGCATGATCTGTTAATTAATGTACGTGAGTCATTAAGTCACAAATATTCGATATAAATACATTCGTATGAATTAAATCATAATGTAATGTATATTTCACAGTCTGTATTTTCTTTTATTTGGAGCGACCGGTAGTTTCTGTTGTGAACGAGAGATGGTGCGGCTGCATGGGCTCTTCCTTGTTGCAGTTCTTGAAACAAATAAGAGAGGCGCTTTGGTAGAGCCCGTGCTAGCCCGCGTCAAACATGGATGGTTGCAGACAATACGAAGATTGCATTCAGCATGATTTCTCTTCTGCTACCCCGAATTCATCGCGCATTCGTGAGATTAGCGACGTATGTTGAATGAGACTGAATAATATTTTAGTTTCGCGAAATGGGTGATTGTAAATAGTAATTTTTTTTACATGCGTTTAGTACGTGGCGCCCCTGGGCCCCGGCGCCCTGGGCGACCGCTCGGGTCGCCCCACCCTAAAGCCGGCGCTGTGTGTGTGTGTGTGTGTGTGTGTGTGTGTGTGTGTGTGTGTGTGTCCTTAGGGTAATTTAGGTTAAGTAGTGTGTAAGCTTAGGGACTGATGACCTTAGCAGTTATGTCCCACAATATTTGACACACATTTGAACATTTTGAACATGCATCTACAGCCTTGAATTTCTTCTCTAGCCATTCCTGCTTAGCCATTTTAGAATTTCTGTCAATCTGATGTTTTAGACATCTGTTTTCTCTTTCGCTAGCTTCATTCGCTGTTCTGTTAGCTGTCCAGTTGTAACACCAACACTTTGTTTCAAAAATATAACTTGCTGCATTATTATTGTCTGTTCGTAAATATATTTTTTCATTGTTATGAGTATGTTTTGAACGTTGTTAATGTATGAAAAACGTTGGTCGCATTAATGATTCACGCATAGGGACCGATACGTAGATATATATTGGTAGGTGTATATGGACTGGTGTTGGGAAAAATTATGACCTTACACCACTACTTGTATGACACAGGGCCTGTGTTGTAGACATGAAACACAAGAACAGTAGTAGAAACAATACGTTGTACAGTCTTTTATAAAACACCAGATTTCAACAACAAATAGCATAGCAGGAACTACGTACCTCGAATCGCAAAAAAAGAGAAATGATTTTTATAATCGAACTGGTTCATGTAAAACAGTGTAATTCCTATATTATCCTTTCTATTGATAACGATGCTATTGTATTTAAAAAGTTGTTCAATATCAGTGACTTTGTCGTAAAGAAAAGATTTTAAAGCTGCTCTGTAATTACGACGCAATAGGTAGCATACAACTTGTGTCAAGGCCTATAGTTTGTTTACTGTTGGAATATTTGTAATTTACTGCTTACGTTAATATTTAAATCTGTGCACAAGTTGGTTGATGAAAACACTGCATAAATTCCATAGTTCGCCTTGTATTTTCGCGTTAAAGAAAAGCTAATTTTATACACAAGTAATCAATAACTGCGATACTCTCGGAATCGACAATTTTTTTTCCTATTCTGTCGTGGTATCGATAAACATTCAAGTATTGGAACCGATAACAGGTATCATACCGAAAAAGATATTGGAAAGTCCCTTGGGACAGCTTCTAGGTAAGTGTATCGGCGCTGCCGGTTTACGAGTTACGGCTCGCCAGCGTACGCACGCCGTCCCAAGCCGCAGATATCGACCGCGTGATTCTGCAGGGGTGCACAAATGGCGGTTCTTCCTGCCCGTGCAGTCGGCACGTGGGGCGGGCGCATCGGCCTCTCACAGCGCCGCTAAACACAGAGGGGCAGTGGGCCCCGCCGAGGGTTTGTTTCTGCCACCTACCGGCAGGCAGCGGCACGATACGGTGCTCAGGCGAAAGCGCCAAGTGTGTGTTGGCTACGCGTAAACAAACGCCTGCAGTAAGCAAGCATAGGAGAGCTATACTGTGTTAACTACAAGTACACTTATGCATACCTGCAAACCAATGTTAATTGCCTGGAATACCAAGTATTGGGTATTTTTTCGTCTCATTTCTTATGGTGCGAGGAAAGAGTGACTGCTTAAATGCTCCTGCGCGCACTCTGAATTTTTTACACGATCGACTTTCTTGTAGCTACTCGAGGCAAGTGCGTCTAACTGCAGCGGTCCTGGCGTTTTCTTTCCATACTGAGTCTCGTCTGTTTTGAGTGATCATTTTCGTTTACAAGTCAGCTCCAAAACTGCGTACGTTGTGAGAACTGTTTGCTGTGCAGTTTGACATCTGAACTGTGGAAGTGGTGGAATGAGTAACAAAATACAGGAACGAGTAATGACAATAGTTTATTAACGGTCAAAGCAAAATTCGCAGTGGAAGTTCTTGCCAAAAGTCGTGTCGTAAATTGTCCACACTCCTGAGAATTGAAAGAACAGGAAAAGTGCCATCCAAACATTTCGTAACTTACATCCATTAATTTACTCGGGAAACATGTACTTGCAAACACATGAGACAATATGTAGAACGCAGTAAATAACTCATTTTTGCTATATCCTTTGTATCTTGTTTTCTTGCCAAGTGCCAAACAACTACGAAAATGACTTTTTTCGACCAATAATTCCGACTTTTTCATTGTTGAAATAATTTTCATTAAAACATGTTTATTTATTTAAGTTTTACACTATGCAGTGTAGGTTTTTTAAATTCTTTTTGCTTCCAGGTATTTCGTCTCTCCTGCGGTTCTAGGCGCTGCAGTCTGGAGCCAAGCGACCGCTCTGGTCGCAGGTTCGAATCCTGCCTCAGGCAAGGATGTGTGTGGTGTCCTTAGGTTAGTTAGGTTTAATTAGTTCTAAGTTCTAGGCGACTGATGACCTCAGAGGTTAAGTCGCACAATGCTCAGAGCCATTTGAACCATTTATTTCGTCTCTCTTCCTCACTCGCAGAAGAACACTTAGTAGGAAGAAACACCAGGACTCTGTGTATTTTTTTCAATGTGCCAAGAAAACAAGTCATACAACATAATGAAAGTTAAGAGGAGACGAAAGCATAAAATCCATTTTTGTAATAGGAGTGAACTCGACGAGAATAGGTTATAGCTTTCGATGTTAGCTACGATATTGCAGCGCCCGTGTTATTCTGAATTACGATGCAAAGTTCCTTTGGAAATGCAACTTTTCATCGTACTTCAGAATACCACGGGCACGGCAATATTGTATTTATCTGCTAACACCGAGCAAGCTTTCAAGTAAAATGATTCATGTGTGCGGGAATATAAGTAATGGATTGACGAGTACAGGTTGCAGACGCACGCTTGACGACATATGGAAGTTTGGGGCTAGCAGTGAGTCGTGCACAGATAACCAAATGATAGCCGGCACGGTAGCTCAGCGTGTTCTGTCAGAGAGCCGGTTGACCTTTGTAATAAAAAAACTTGAACGGATGTCATTGTGACGTCCGCAACGACCAAACACAACGACCTACAATGAACAAAATGAAAAGAAAAAAAAATGGTAAGGTGGTCGCTCACCATAAGCGGAAAACCTGGGTTCGAGTCCAGGCGAGTCGAGTCCATATTCACAACTGCGAATGCATTTAGCGTATTCAATGTTAGGACACACCGTCGTAATCCCTTGTCTCTGCGAATGTGCAGCGTGCAACATCCTCGGAAATTTAGAACTCCATCCTCGGCACAACCCCCCCATGAATCATGGACCTTGCCGTTGGTGGGGAGGCTTGCGTGCCTCAGCGATACAGATGTCCGTACCTCTCTGTTGAGAGGCCAGACAAACGTGTGGTTCCTGAAGAGGGGCAGCAGCCTTTTCAGTAGTTGCAGGGGCAACAGTCTGGATGATTGACTGATCTGGCCTTGTAACATTAACCAAAACGGCCTTGCTGTGCTGGTACTGCAAACGGCTGAAAGCAAGGGGAAACTACAGCCGTAATTTTTCCCGAGGGCATGCAGCTTTACTGTATGATTAAATGATGATGGCGACCTCTTGGGTAAAATATTCCGGAGTCCCCCATTCGGATCTCCGGGCGGGGACTACTCAGGAGGATGTCGTTATCAGGAAAAAGAAAACTGACGTTCTGCGGATCGGAGCGTGGAATGTCAGATCCCTTAATCGGGCAGGTAGGTTAGAAAATTTAAAAAGGGAAATGGATAGGTTAAAGTTAGATATAGTGGGAATTAGTGAAGTTCGGTGGCAGGAGGAACAAGACTTCTGGTCAGGTGAATACAGGGTTATAAATACAAAATCAAATAGGGGTAATGCAGGAGTAGGTTTAATAATGAATAAAAAAATAAGAGTGTGGGTACGCTACTACAAACAGCATAGTGAACGCATTATTGTGGCCAAGATAGACACAAAGCCCATGCCTACTACAGTAGCACAAGTTTATATGCCAACTAGCTCTGCAGATGATGAAGAAATTGAGGAAATGTATGATGAGATAAAAGAAATTATTCAGGTAGTGAAGGGAGATGAAAATTTAATAGTCATGGGTGATTGGAATTCATCAATAGGAAAAGGGAGAGAAGGAAACATAGTAGGTGAATATGGATTGGGGGTAAGAAATGAAAGAGGAAACCGTCTGGTAGAATTTTGCATAGAGCATAACGTAATCATAGCTAATACTTGGTTCAAGAATCATAAAAAAGATTGTATACATGGAAGAATCCTGGAGATACTAAAAGGTATCAGATAGATTATATAATAGTAAGACAGAGATTTAGAAATCAGGTTTTAAATTGTAAGACATTTCCAGGGGCAGATGTGGACTCTGACCACAATCTATTGGTTATGAACTGTAGATTAAAACTGAAGAAACTACAAAAAGATGCTAATTTAAGGAGATGGGACCTGGATAAACTGAAAGAACCAGAGGTTGTAAGGTTGTACAGAGTTTCAGGGAGAGCATAAGGGAACAATTGACAGGAATGGAGGAAAGAAATACAGTAGAAAAAGAATGGGTAGCTCTGCGGGATGAAGTAGTGAAGGCAGCAGAAAATCAAGTAGGTAAAAAGACGAGGGCTAATAGAAATCCTTGGGTAACAGAACTGATATTGAATTTAATTGATGAGAGGAGAAAATATAAAAATGCAGTAAATGAAGCAGGCAAAAAGGAATATAAACGTCTCAAAAATGAGACCGACAGGTAGTGCAAAATGGCTAAGCAGGGATGGCTAGAGGACAAATGTAAGGACGTAGAGGCTTATCTCACTAGGAGTAAGATAGATACTGTCTACAGAAAAATTAAAGAGACCTTTGGAGAAAAGAGAGCCACTTGTATGAATATCAAGAGCTCTGATGGAAACCCAGTTCTAAGCATACAAGGGAAGACGGAAAGGTGGAAGGAGTATATAGAGGGTTTATACAAGGGCGATGTACTTGACAACAATATTATGGAAATGGAAGAGGATATAGATGACGACGAAATGGGAGATAACATACTGCGTGGAGAGTTTGACAGAGCAATGAAAGACCTGAGTCGAAACGAGGCCCCGGGAGTAGACAACATTCCATTAGAACTACTGACAGCCTTGGGAGAGCCAGTCCTGACAAAACTCTACCATCTGGTGAGCAACATGTATGAGACAGGCGAAATACCCTCAGACTTCAAGAAGAATATAATAATTCCAATCTCAAAGAAAGCAGGTGTTGACAGATGTGAAAATTACCGAACTAACAGTTTAATTAATCACAGCTGCAAAATACTAACGCGAATTTTTTACAGACGAATGGAAAAACTGGTAGAAGCGGACCTTGGGGAAGATCAGTTTGGATTCCGCAGAAATGTTGGAACACGTGAGGCAATACTAAACTTAAGACTTATCTTAGAAGAAAGAGTCGAGGGGCATGAAAGGGAAGCAGTGGTTGGGAAGGGAGTGAGACAGGGTTGTAGCCTCTCCCCGATGTTATCCAATCTGTATATTGAGCAAGCAGTAAAGGAAACAAAAGAAAAATTCAGAGTAGGTATTAAAATTCATGGAGAAGAAATAAAAACTTTGAGGTTCGCCGATGATAATTCAGTCAGAGACAGCAAAGGACTTGGAAGAGCAGTTGAATGGAATGCATAGTGTCTTGAAAGGAGGATATAAGATGAACACCAACAAAAGCAAAACGAGGATAATGGAATGTAGTCAAATTAAATCGGGTCATGCTGAGGGAATTAGATTAGGAGATGAGACACTTAAAGTAGTAAAGGAGTTTTGCTATTTAGGGAGTAAAATAACTGATGATGGTCGAAGTAGAGCAGATATAAAATGTAGACTGGCAATGGCAAGGAAAGCGTTTCTGAAGAAGAGAAATTTGTTAACATCGAGTATAGATTTAAGTGTCAGGAAGTCATTTCTGAAAGTATATGTATGGAGTGTAACCATGTATGGAAGTGAAACATAGACGATAACTAGTTTGGACAAGAAGAGAATAGATGCTTTCGAAATGTGGTGCTACAGAAGAATGCTGAAGATAAGGCGGATAGATCATGTAACTAATGAGGAGGTATTGAATAGGATTGGAGAGAAGAGAAGTTTGTGGCACAACTTGACCAGAAGAAGGGATCGGTTGGTAGGACATGTTCTGAGACATCTAGGGATCACAAATTTAGCATTGGAGGGCAGCGTGGAGGGTAAAAATCGTAGAGGGAGACCAAGAGATGAATACACTAAGCAGATTCGGAAGGATGTAGGTTGCAGTAAGTACTGGGAGATGAAGAAGCTCGCACAGGATAGAGAAGCATGGAGAGCTACATCAAACCAGTCTCAGGATTGAAGACCACAACAACAACAACAACAACTCGGCACAATCTATAGATCACTGACGTTATAGACAAACTTGAATTGTGGTTTGTTGCTGATTTAGATGAATGCACGAAAGACGCCCACATTTCGAGTAATTTGGTTTTGATCAAGTCACTCGTGTACAAAGGGCTTTAGACTAATCTTGTCTTCGCGGCCCCTACGGTAGCGGTATGTAAGTACGTACATTATTCCATTAATACTGGTACTTCACACTTTGTAAATAGTTTTTCGCACAATAGTGGACACTTGCCTTCTGCATTTCCGTAACGTCAAGCAGACCTGTCTCAATTTATGCCGCCCTTCATTATATAAGCTCAATATCTCTTTGTTTTTGGGCCCTACACACTTGAGCATTCGGCTAGAATACGACGTATGATTGGAAAGTTATAAGAATGGGCTTGTAATTGCACAATACTTACATTCTACTGTGATGCATCTCCTTCAAAATAATCTCCCTCTGGCTGAACACACCGACTCCAACGGTGTTTCCACTTTTGGAAATATTCTTGGATTTTTTTTTTTGTGGTGTGTGTTAAGGAAGCTCTCCGTATTTGCCTGGATGTCTTCAATCGAGTGAAATCTCTTCCCTTTCGATGACAATTTCAGTTTAGGAAACAGGTAGAAGTCCGCAGGGGCCAAATCAGGGAAATTTGGCGGTTGTGGAAGCACAGGAATTTTAAATTTGGTCAAAAATTCAATGATGGAGATGGCACGATGAGCCGGAGCATTGTCACGGTGTAGTACCCAACTCCTGTCTTTCCACAATGCAGGCCTTTCCTTCCGCACGTTTTCGCGGAAACCCCCAAGGACACATTTGTAGCATTCCTGGCTAATTGTCTGTCCTTCAGGGGTAAATTCATGATGCACAATACCGGTAGAATCGAAAAAGTCGCCAACATTGTCTTCACCTTCAATCGACTTTGTCGTGCTTTTTTCGGTAGTGGCGAACCTGGAGTATTCCACTGCGAAGAGTGCACATTGCTTTCAGGATCATATCCCTATGCCCACCATTCGTCACCTGTGATTATCCTGTTTAACAAATCTGGGTCATTTTTAGTCCGATTAACCAGTTCTTGGCACACTTCAGGCCGGTATTGCCTCTGGTCACTTGACAACACTTTTGGAATGAATTTTGCGGTTACTCGACGCATGTTCAGATCTTCAGTTAAAATTGACTTAACTGCATAGAAACTAAAATTAAGTTCATCAGCCATCTCCCTAATTGTAAAGCTACGATCAGAGTGCTCAAGTCGCGAACTTTGACAACATTTTCATTCGTTTTTGAGAGGGAAGGCCAGCCGGACCGTTGTTCATCTTCAAATGATTCGCGGCCATTTTTAGATCTGTTGAACCAGACAAAAACATTTGACTGGCTCATACAATTATCTCCAAATGCTGTTTTTAATAGGTCGTAAGTCTCAGAATCTGATTTCCCGGTTTTAAAACAAAATTTCGCATGAACTCGTTACTCCGTTTTTACGTCCATTTTCCCGCAGACAGAATCCGGAAACAAGTCCAAACAGACCCGCACTCAACCAGCTGCCGCAAAGAACTGAATAAAGGAAACGCATTTTCCTGTCAGAGGGCGTTCAAGGACAAGACAATGACTCACTCCCCACCCTCCGTGTACCTGTCTGCCAAACCAGTAAGCAGTAGTCGATCCATTCTTAAAACTTTCCAATCACACCTTATAAGTCAAACGATTATTTTGTATTCTGTCTTCTTTGCAGTCTGTATGCATCTTCGCAGTATCCTATCAATGAACAGACATCTACCATCTGTTTTACTTAAGAAGTATTCGTATATGATAATTCCATTTCATACTCACTAAACCGGCAGTCACCGGCGCTGTAGGTCATGCGTTGCATCAACGATCTGTCTCCACTGTATTCTGCCTGTTGCTATTTCCTCCCAACTGGCAACATTAAAGATTCCACCGTCTTTCTTTATGTCGTCTTCCTATCTATCAATGACCTGCAAAAATGCAGTATGAGACGTAGCAGCCATGTAGGGATCAAAATTTCAAATTGACTTAGCCACACTGTTTACTGACTGGACTGTCTAAGGCGTTTCTAGTTCTAGGCGCTACAGTCTGGAACCGCGCGACCGCTACGACCGCAGGTTCGAATCCTGCCTCGGGCATGGATGTGTGTGATGTCCTTAGGTTAGTTAGGTTTAAGTAGTTCTAAGTTCTAGGGGACTTATGACCTCAGCAGTTAAGTCCCATAGTGCTCAGAGCCATTTGAACCATTAAGGCGTTTCTATTATACATCATTTTCAAAGAAATATATAAAAGCATTCATATTAAAAGTGTCGTCTGTTGCTCATAAGATGGCTAAAATGGCTCTGAGCACTATGGGACTCAACTGCTATGGTCATTAGTCCCCTAGGACTTAGAACTACTTAAACCTAACTAACCTAAGGACATCACACACATCCATGCCCGAGGCAGGATTCGAACCTGCGAGCGTAGCAGTCGCACGGCTCCGGACTGCGCGCCTAGAACCGCGAGTGCTCATAAGATGACTAGGTATTATGCACCCACATGTTCAGTACAAGCAGTGCTTCTGACATGAACATTTTTACATATGCCTTGAAAATGCTGTACAATCGAAACGAGTAAGGTAGTTACAAACAAAAAACAGTGTGGCTAAGACAATTTGAGATTTTGTGTATTCTCATCTGTTTGTTGGTATGTCCACGTGTCTTTTTCTTGTCTCTAACTTACGGATTACGTGACCTGTCCATCGGAGTAGCCTGCTCTTTTGATGTTGTAAAACGTTGGGCTGGTTCCTGATCTCATGAAGTTGATGGTTCTTTCTTGCTCTGCAAATACTTGCCTCTGTCGCCACTTGGTCCTACATTCCGCTCACTGAATATCTTTGAAATGTTAAGAGGCTTTTGTGTCTTATTTAGTTACTGTCAAGCGTTCTGAATCGTAGAGGACAACGGGACGAATAACGGCACTGTAAACGTTCCTTTTCACAGGATATATAGACATCTGGATCCAGCAGAAATTCTTTCGTTTACATGTATTAGTATTTGATTATAACGATCGCGCTCCTTACCAGATACGTGAACTGATCAACAGATTTGGAATTGTCTTCAACAGTAAAGTGCCCTTGTGCCTACTTAATTTCGTCTACTTGCATAATATGTTCTTTTTTTTATTTCTACTTTTTATTGGTGCGTAGTTCTGCTTTACTTGTGTAGTACATTTAATCAAGAACTTGTCATCTCCCATTCGTATCCCATTACATTCTTCAACTTTCTGTCTCTTATGAATTTCTCTAGGGGGAGATAAATCAGTACACATAACAGTACATCTTTTTATCTTAATCCATTTGTTATGGGGATAGGTTGTGAATATGCTCCTCCACTTTGTACTTTCACTCTCCAGTCACTCATACACACTCTAATCATTTCCTGTGGCAGGAGGTTAGAGCGGCAGTTTCCTGCCGCAGAGCAAGTGGTTGGCGGTTGTTAGGGGGTCGTTGCGAGCGGCTAGCGTGTACGCGGCGTTGGAAAAACCCGAGTGGACGCTTGGCAGGGGTGCATATGGCCGTGTTTGCGCTCATGGAGAAATTTATATGCCACGGAGAAATTTATATGCCACAGAAAAATTGATAAAAACAAAACTAAGAGTGCCATGGAGGTGCGAGTTGCCACTTATGGAAAGGAAAAACGTGTAAAGCTCAATTATCTAGACGCTCCACAAAAATATACTGTATAATAGTTTAAAAGTTACTTTTGCCTTAAAAATTGTAAATTTATGAAAGTTCAAAACCTAATATCTCGGCAATGCTTTGACTGATTAATATGAGAAAAGTGTCTACGGCTGCGTCTAGTAGAACTGCATCGAGGAATCATAGCCGATTTAGCAGAACATGTACCAATTTTGAATGGGGGGGTCGGAATATGGGATTCGACTGAGAGAAACTATTTTTCGTCATAAATAAATTTAAAGAGATGGAACTAGCGGCAGCATTCTAAAGTTTAAAGAGGTAGATGAATAATTAAGTATGTATTTTTATTTGTTTATTTATGTTTAGTACCAAAAATCCGGGAAAAGCAAAATCACACAACACGAACATTATTTGTGAAAAAACAGTGGCAGATACAAAAAATTTGACTTTAAATTGTTATTACCCAGAAAATTTCCAAAATTTTCAATGTATCATACGTGTTTTTGTGTTTAGTTTTACAATATTCGTTATTTTTTTGTCAAACATTGTTTTGAGTTAGGCATTCGTTTCGAGGGTACACAGGGCGGCCATCTTTGGGACAGGGGAGTTGGTTCTGAGCAATGCTAAGAGCCGAACGTGCAGTGCATCTGGAGTTGGTAGTGGGTTGGTAGCCACGTTCGCGGACAAGCATGTATGTAGCGACGTTCGAAACCGATCAAGTGTAGTGCAATATAGTGGTTTACAACAGCAGACAAGAGTGTATTTTGTGAATTGTGAACAGACTGTCGAGTGCTGTGACCGCGACATATGAATTTGATAGTGAAGTGTTCTAGCATCAGTTGTTAAAGGCCGCCATAACGTAAAAGACCCTCAGATTGCATTTTGAGTTTAGAGAGTTTACTGAAGAAAAATAAACTACTTGTTCAAATTGACTCAATATTTTAAATTTCACCGCAATACCTGCCTACATTGTTTTGTTATATTTTATTTCAGCTAAAAAATTGAGTTTATGACAGGTGTGAGCTGGCATCTTATGATGAAAACGTAGCCAAATATTGAGACGAGCCACATCTCTGGGCCACTTAATTAAGCCGAGTGTAACAAATATATATATTTTCGTGTTATAGCACACGGGGGCTCGAGCCAAACTATTCAAACTTTAATGTGTAGTGCCCAGTACCGTCGTAATGAATATGTTTGGGATTCGGAACTTCAAGGTTTTATAGAGGATATCTCGATGAACACTGTTGTACACTCTTTAAACATCCATGAACAGTACCTCGCCTAGCCTTTTCCGTTTGCCAATTTCTTTCTTTCTTTCGCTTACGCCATAGTCCAACAGCGATCGCAGAGTCGGCGTGGTTACAACGGATTTGGCAATGTTAGTTTACGGATGGCCGGATGCCCTTCCTGCCGCCGCCCCGTACCCCCAAGGACGGAATCAGTGTACCCCAACTGTCTGCGTCTAGTGTAAAGCGTGAAATAGTGCGGACGCATTTCAAATGTCTGCGACGCGTGTAACTGAGGTGGAACGTGGGGACCAGTCCGGTATTCCCCTAGCGGGATTTGGAAAACCGCCTAAAAACCACATCCAGGCTGGCGGGCACACCGGCCCTCGTCGTTCATCCGCCGGGCGGATTCGGTATGGGGCCGGCGCGCCCACCCGAGTCCATGAAGCAGCGCATTAGCGCTCTCGGCTACCCTGGCGGGTGCCTTTTCTGATTGCCAATATTTCTCAAGAATTCATCTAAGAGCAAACACAAGAAGCGTACAGCTCGAGGTGACCACACTATGCGCTTCTCCCTTACAGAGATTGTAGATGAAAGGCGGGAAAGAGATTCCGAGAGTAGCATCTGCTGCAAAAGGCAACCTTCACAAGAGACGCTTCACGGTCTGGAGAGACGTCTGATAAACCACGAAACGCAGCACGTAGCGGGTGAAGGAGATACCGAGGGCACACAGGCGCCCTCCCGTCCCCAGAACCAGACGCTGTAATAGCGCAGCAAGCATTTCCAGCAAGCCCGCTAACGAGGAATTAGCCTCCGTAGGCGAAGACGCTAAAGCACGTTTGCGAGCGTACTATCCTCTAAACCTCTTGCTGCAGTGTGTGGTGGGGAGAGGGCAAGCGATGCCTTTGACGGCGATGAGCTCGTTGGATGGGGGACCTTGTAGTTGTCAGCTTCACTAACCACAGCATGTGGGCTAAGTGCCGACATAGTAGTTCGCCCCCTTCCCTTGTGTTACACAGCACGTCACTTCACAGACACACACCTCACACTGAAGTTTCGATAGGTCACGATTCTGCAGCTTTCAACGCGCTGGGGGACTTTATTCCTTATCACACCACGCACAGCACGATATTCTCATAAATACCCAATATTATCAATTTGTGAATGAGAAATCCAGTTCATGATTTCTACTTATACAGGACGCAAAATATTTAAACCGACGAGCTCTGGGAGGCTGCATGGGATGCCAAAACAAATATGTTTCTCTAATGTCATAAATTCCTGTGAACATTATTTAATCTGGTAGAGGATGTATTCGCTCTTCCGTTTTGAAGCCTGATTTGTTTTTGTAACGGTTCCTGTTACTGGTAGATGTCTTATTTCACTTTTCAGTTGCAGTATCTGTTTCACAGTCACATTTAGTTGTATGTCTTGACCCAGCACGCTACTAGTTGACTAATGGAGCAATACACCTGGAGTGAGGACTCTGACATGGCTGCTATTTACTGCATAGCGATGGGGTCTTCAGCATTTACATTTCACACGTTTAGAGTCAGTTTAATCAGTCTGCCACATTTACTCGCGCTCATCAAGTGTGGGTCTGCATCAATGTTGGGCAGGTGTTAATGGTGACTGTTTAACTGGACCATATCTCCTACCTAGGCCGTTAAATGGCAGGCATTATTATAATTTCGTCACGACTGTTGGATAACGTGTCATAAGCTGCAAGCCAGTGCTTCCAGCATGAAGGGCGCCGGCACATTTCCGTCATCATGTGCGTCGATTCTTGAACCGACAGTTTCCAGAAAAGTAGATTGGCTCTGTTTGTCCTGTACTATGGCCCACTCGATCTATTCTGGACTTTTTTGTGCGGAGGGACATGCGCAACATTGTTCAGAAAACTCCTGTTGAATCAGAAGAGAATCTGGTTGCACAGACAATAGCAGCAGCAGCAGACCTAACATCAGCCACCAGCGCCACTTTCGTTTTCAAGTCAATGGACGTATTTTTGAACGGGTAATGTAAATGAAGTAATTGTGTTAATGTTGTTGTCTCTTGGTAATAAAGAATTACAAATTGTGTACGTTACTATTTGTCTCCTATATGTAAGATCTGATGTCCTCGTAAAATGGTGTCTCATTGGAAAACACACTAGAAAATGAGTTTTCAGTGTCCTCCCATAATTTATTGGCTTAATTAATTTTCATCTAAGAAAACTCCTTCCACCAGTTCAAAAGTCCCAACAGGAAAATATGACATAAGAGAAAAATATTTATTTTCGTGTTCCATGCAATCTCACAGAGTGTCGATTTAAACAAATTTCGCCCTGTATACATAATGTAGACGATGTTACTCTTATCTATTTTGTATAGTTCCGCTGAAATGCTAATGATCTGCATATCTAAGAAATTTGATATTTCTTGTACGCCTGTTCAATGGTGTTGAATTTTAATAACCAGTGGTGTATGTGTAAAATCATTTATACGAAAAGAAACACGAAAGCGATTGGAAATATGTTACGTTGTATTACATGAGGACGAACTTATAAAATACCAAAATTTAAGTCAGAGAAGCAAAGACCTCCTAGTGGGAAACTATCGATGAGACATCGGTCAAGGACTTCCAGCTGATCCATGATTGTTATGAACAGTGACTACATGGAGAGAAGCTCACACAGGAAGTGCAGAAATTTGTATCATTCCTGACGTGACTGCGTCTGTTCTGTCGGAAATATCCTACAGGACAGATACCACTCAAATCAATAATTCTATGAGCGCGATCAATATGATGTAAAAGTTTCAATGCGGATGCACAATCGATGTCCGAAGTCCTACGGGAATAAGAAACCTGCGAGTCAGGTTAATAGACGGGGGTCGTTGCGGTGCAGCGGAAAGTTGGGATTTTAAGTCTAAATGCAAATGGCTCTGAGCACTATGGGACTTAACATCTGAGGTCATCAGTCTCCTAGAACTTAGAACTACTTAAACCTAACTAACCTAAGGACATCACACACACCCATGCCCGAGGCAGGATTCGAACCTGCGACCGTAGCAGTCTCGCGGTTCCGGACTGAAGCGCCTAGAACCGCACAGCCACAGTGGCCGGTGATTTTTGGTCTGAAGGAAAGCGTGTCTAGATGACCGAGGAGGATAGAGCAACAGTTGTAGAGAAACGGAACATGCCGGTTCGAGTCCCGGCCCGGCACAAATTTTCCTGCGCGGCCACTCCTGCCGGATGTTCGAGTCCTCCCTCGGGCATGTGTGTATGTATTGTTCTTAGCATAAGTTAGTTTAAGTAATGTGTAAGTCTAGGGATTGATGACCTTAGCAGTTTGGTCCCTTAGGAATTCACACAAATTTGAACACAGTTTTTCAACCGTCGACGTTGCATTGCCGCAGTGCCCACTGTGGCTGGAAGTCATCATTTCTTTTCTATCTCTTTCCTATACCGTTTCCTTTCCATTCATCTCATCACAATTATTCTTGTTTGATTCAGTTTCTCATCTGACTGATTCAAATGTCACGTTACTCTAGGCGTGCATATAAATCCGCAAGCCACTTTTTGCTGTGTGGTGTAAGTTACTTCCTATGTGGCGACTACCACCAATAAAGAAATTAAAACTCGCAGATTACCTTGATTTACACTTAAAGTTTATGTAACTTTTGCAGTGTTATGTAGTTTCCTCTCTTCATCTCTCCGAGTGGTTCCGTGACACCAGCCAGCAGCGTTCTAATAAAAGAAGTTTATGGACACAGCGTAGCGCCTAGTACAGATTCTTTACTTTTCTAAGATTTGTGACTTACGAATTTCATGAATGTATTTTTACCCTTTCTCTGTACTCGGATCCACGGTTACTAAGCATTCTGAGATGATTCAATTCTAGCTAAAAATGCTAATATTCTGTTTATTTTCGTATAATTTTACAATACCAGCACTGGGCCTTTTTCAAGTACCTTTTCGAAATTTCTATTTTTATAAAACAACAATAGAGTTTTTTAAGAGGATACATGAAAATGGCTTTATGCCGCAATTGTACAACAATAGGAATATAAACTAAGAATTAACCGTTTCAACCAGCACTAAATTGTCCGCTCCCGGTAGGGGAGTGAAAAGCCGGCACGGTAGCTCAGCGTGTTCGGTCAGAGAGCTGGTTAGCCTCTATAACAAAAAACTGAGTGGAAGGATCAACAAACGAACTAGAACGGATGTCATGTGACGTCCGCAACGAACAAACACCACAATCGACAAAATGTAGAAGAAGGCAAAAAAAGTGTTCAGCGCGACAGAATATCAACGCCTAGGGCCCGGGTTCGATTCCCGGCTGGGTCGGAGATTTTCTCCGCTGAGGGACAGGGTGTTGTGTTGTCCTAATCATCACCATTTAATCCCCATCGACGCGCAACTCGCCGAAGTGGCGTCAAATCGAAAGACTTGCACCTGGCGAACTGTATACCCGACGGGAGGCCCCAATCACATGACATTTATGTAGCACTAAATTATTCGAAAAAATTTTGCATTTATAAATTGTATTTCAGTTGCTAATTACTCGGTCAGTGTTAAATAGATAAATAAATAGAGTGTACTGTGACTTTCTTCTGCAGTAAGACTTCTCAGGATTCTAACCACCTCTTTCCGCAGGAGGTATGCAACTTTTCCAGAACGGTATTCTCATCTCCTTTCTCCTGTATTTAAACGTTCCGCTATCTATGTGTTTAAACATAAACACCAGTCACAGATTAGGTTCAACATGGTTCAAATGGCTCTGAGCACTATGGGACTTAACATCTGTGGTCATCAGTCCCCTAGAACTTAGAACTACTTAAACCTAACTAACTTAAGGACATCACACACATCCATTCCCGACGCAGGATTCGAACCTACGACCGTAGCAGTCGCGCGGCTCCGGACTGAGCGCCTAGAACCGCGAGACCACCGCGACGGGCACAGATTAGGTCTTAGGCCTGTCCCGATTGGTCGACTGCTGCCGAAAGCGAGTACGAGGAGCTATCTACGATCATGGAATATGTGATCAGCATGTCGTAAATCACTTCAGCCGTTATTGCCAGTAGATGAGCCCTGATAATGTTAAAAGGGCTTGTTAAAAGGGCCTAATATCGTTTTATAAAAAAAAAAAATCTTTGAAATGAGCTTGAAAATAGCCCAGTGACGGCATTATACAGTGGTACGAAAATAAATAAAATAGTATCTTCCAAAAACGAACACTAATTGTGGATCCGAGTTCAGATCAAAAAGACTTCAGATCTCACCATCTGGTCTGACAAGCGCTGAGAATCCATACCAGAAGCCCTACCTTAGAAAATATCTCAGGAGATACTGGGAATCGAACCAAGGTCCTTCCACATCGAAAGCAGCAACGTTATCCATTTTTTTCCCTTTTGTTCGTCACTGTTCGTTGCATTTGTTCGGGGCAGACGTCCCGTGACACCCGTTTAATTTAATCGTTGATCTGTTCAGTCAGTATTTTTTCTGGCAGCTAACCTTCTGACCGAACACGCTGAGCTACCGTGCCGGCTGTCCATTCGGCTACGGAGGCGGTCATCTATATCTTTCTTTCAGAGACTGTGCCTCTGACCAACACCAACTGCGTTTGAGATAGTTTAATCACGAACTGTAGTACTGAAAAAGTTCTCTGTTATGTAGGCACACAAACTTTATCCTTTACTGGTCTCTCAGTGCAACGACCGTAAAGTCGTGTAATGGAAGTGCAGCAAAGCGCGGACTGAAGATACCGCGGCTGTAACGCCGCCGCAATCGCGGCTGTGGATCGCACCGGGCTTCAGGGATGCACGCCCGTGCGGCCAGAACTGGCGTCGCCGCTCGTGTTAAAATGGCTCTAAGCACTATGGGACTTAGCTTCTGAGGTCATCAGTCCCCTAGAACTTAGAACTACTTAAACCTAACTAACCTAAGGACATCACACACATCCATGCCCGAGGCAGGATTCGAACCTGCGACCGTAGCGGTCGCGCGGTACCGGACTGTAACGCCTAGAACCGCTCGTCCACTACGGCCGGCACGCCGCTCATGTATCGCAAAACAGGCTGCATCAGCCACTGCGCCGAAGACACGAACACTTCTATTCTGCAGGTAGTAAGTTAGGGCGACTAAACTCTTGCGATATTGTTGACATCAGTTGTCCTCTAACACCAGTCATCTTCTTCTTTATACTGAAGTGACAAAAGTCACGTGATAGCGATACGCACACATACAGGCGGCGGTAGGATCGCGTACACAAGGTATAACAGGGCAGTGCATTGCTTTCATTTGTACTCAGGTGATAAGTGTGAAAAATTATCTGCGGTAATTATGGTCGTACGACGGGAATTAAACCTCTGAAAAAAGGTAGGAACAGACATCCATATTTACGGCTTACATGCACACACACACACACACACGCACGTCATTAATCTTGGTTGCGTGTGCGCTGTTAAAAACAGACTCTGAACACGGATAGTAGTTGGAGCTAGATGCATGGAACATTGTCGTTGTGGTCTTCAGTCCTGAGACTGGTTTGATGCAGCTCTCCATGCTACTCTATCCTCTGCAAGCGTCTTCATCTCCCTGTACCTACTGCAGCCTAAATCCTTCTGAATCTGCTTTGTGTATTCATCTCTTGGTCTACCTCTACGATTTTTGCCCTCCACGCTGCCCTCCCTTGATTCCTCAGAACATGTCCTACCAACCGATCCCTTCTTCTAGTCAAGTTGTGCCACAAACCCTTCTTCTCCCCAATTCTCTTCAGTACCTCCTCATTAGTTATGTGATCTACCCATCTAATCTTCAGCATTCTTCTGTAGCACCACATTTCGAAAGCTTCTATTCTTTTCTTGTCTAAACTATTTATCGTCCATGTTTCACTTCCATACATGGCTACACTCCACACAAATATTTTCAGAAACGACTTCCTGACACTTAAATCAATATTCGATGTTAACAAATTTCTCTTCTTCAGAAACGCTTTCCTTGACATTGCCAGTCTACATTTTATATCCTCTCTACTTCGAGTATCATCAGTTATTTTGCTCCCCAATAGCAAAACCCCTTTATTACTTTAAGTGTCTCATTTCCTAATCTAATTCCCTCAGCATCACCCGACTTAATTCGACTACATTCCATTATTCTCGTTTTGCTTTTGTTGATGTTCATCTTATATCCTTCTTTCAAGACACTGTCCATTCCGTTCAACTGCTCTTCCAAGTCCTTTGCTGTCTCTGACAGAATTACAATGTCATCGGCGAACCTCAAAGTTTTTATTTCTTCTCCATGGATTTTAATACCTACTCCGAATTTTTCTTTTGTTTCCTTTACTGCTTGTTCAATGTACAGATTGAATAACATCGGGGATAGGCTACAACCCTGTCTCACTCGCTTCCCAACCGCTGCTTCCCTTTCATGCCCCTCGACCCTTATAACTGCCATCTGGTTTCTGTACAAATTGTAAATAGCCTTTCGCTCCCTGTATTTCACCCCCGCCACCTTCAGAATTTGAAAGAGAGTATTCCAGTCAACATGGTCAAAAGCTTTCTCTAAGTCTACAAATGCTAGAAATGTAGGTTTGCCTTTCCTTAATCCACTTTATAAGATAAGTCGTTGGGTCCGTATTGTCTCGCGTGTTCCAACATTTCTGCGGAATCCAAACTGATCTTCCCCGATGTCGGCTTCTACCAGTTTTTCCATTCGTCTGTAAAGAACTCGCGTTAGTATTTTGCAGCTGTAACTTATTAAACTAATAGTTCGGTTATTTTCACATCTGTCAACACCTGCTTTCTTTGGGTTTTGAATTATTATATTCTTATTGACGTCTGAACGAATTTCGCCTGTCTCATACATCTTGCTCGCCAAATGATAGAGTTTTGTCAGGACTGGCTCTCCCAAGGCTGTCAGTAGTTCTAATGGAATGTTGTCTACTCCCGGGGCCTTGTTTCGACTTAGGTCTTTCAGTGCTCTGTCAAACTCTTCACGCAGTATCATATCTCCAATTTCATCTTCATCTACCTCCTCTTTCATTTCCATGGAACATTATACTTCGGAAATCTTTAGCGAATTCAGTATTCTGCGACATACTGTGTCTAGTGTGTGCCAAGAATATCATATTTCAGGCATTACCTCTCACCACGGACAACGAAGCGACCGACGGCCTACACGTAATGACCGAGGGAAGCGGCGTTTGCATTGAGTTTTCAATGATAACACAAAAGCATCACAGTGTGAAATAACTCCAGAAATCAATGTGGGACGTACGTCCAACATAGCCGTTAGTGCGGCGAAATTTGGCGTTAATGGACTATGACAGCAGACGACCGACACGAATGCCTTTGCTAACAGCACGGCATAGCCTGCAGCGCGTCTCCTGTTCTTGTGACCATATCGGTTCTATCCTAGACTCCTGATAAACCGTGGTCTGGTCAGATGAGTTCCGATTTCAGCTAATAAGAACTGATGGTAGGTTTCGAGGGTGGCGCAGACCCGACGAAGCCATGGCCCCAAGTTGTCAACAAGGCACTGTGCAAGCTGGTGGTGGCTCCATAATGGTATGCGCAGTGTTTACGCGGAATGGACTCGGACCTCTTGATGTTTGGCAACTTAGAGACCATTTGCAACCGTTCATGGACGTCAGTTTCCAAACAACGACGGAATTTTTATGGCTGAGCCGGCCGCTATGGCCGAGGGAGTCTAGACGCGTCAGTCTGGAACGGCGCGACCGCTACGGTCGCAAGTTCTAATCCTGCCTCGGGCATGGATGTGTGTGATGTCCTTATGTTAGTTAGGTTTAAGTAGTTCTAAGTTCTAGGTGACTGATGACCTCAGATGTTAAGTCCCATAGTGCTCAGAGCCATTTGAACCATTTTTCTTTAATGGCTGACAGTGCGCCATGTTACCGGCCCACAATTGTTAGCGATTGCTTTGAAGACCATTGTGCATGATTCTAGTGAATGGTTTTGCCACTCAGATAGCTCGACATTAATCCCATCGAGCATTAATGGGATTTAACCGATAGGCCAGTTCGTGCAAAAAGTCCCGATCCGCATCACTTTCACAATTGTAGATGGCTACTGAGGCAGCATGGCTCAGTATTTCTGCAGGGGTCTTCCAACGCCTTGCTGAATCCTTGCCACGTCGAGCTGCTGCACTACACCGAGCCAAAGGAGGTCCGACAAGATATTAGGAGGTACCTCATGACGTTTGTCACCTCAATGTAGTGTTCCACACTGAGATTAGTTTGCAGCAGTATCCCATTCCGTTTCCTTATTTTCAGACTGATGTTCTTGCTGGTAAGTAGGTTCTTTGTCAAATTAAATGCAATTTTGGCCTGATGTATTTTGATCACAATTTATTTTCGGCTTCTACCATCCCTTGTGATCCTGTTTCCAAAAAGGTAAATCCTTCTATCACTTTTAACTCCTCTCCCCAAATTCTTATTCTTAGAGGTTCATATACTTCTTCAGTACTTTAGTCTTCCGTGTGTTCATTCTCAGACCATACTGGTTACAGAAAATGCTTTCCATTGTGCTGAGGACCTTCTCTAGATCATCTTTCGTCTCCGAGACCACAGTGTAACGCAGCAGGTCTATCTTCTGACACCAGTACTAATGGCATTTACGGATAGAACGCCCCACCCGCTTGCTGATCTCTGGCTTGCACATGTGAGACTGGTGCTGAATCAGTGGATAGCTTGAGGAAATGCAGTGCTAACTATACAGTACGTTATCTAATCAAAAGTGACTGCGAACCTACTAGTGGACATTAACGTGGGATCTGTCCACCCTTCGCCTTTATGACAGCTTGAACAACGCCGGACATACTTTCAATGAAGTATCGATATATCTCTGGAGAATGGCATCCCATTCTTCAAAACTGTTTAAATGGCTCTGAGCACTATGGGACTTAACATCTGAGGTCATCAGTCTCATAGAAATTAGAACTACTTAAACCTGAATAACCTAAGGACATCACACACATCCATGCTCGAGGCAGGATTCGAACCTGCGACCGTAGCAGTCGCACGGTTCCGGACTGAACCGCTCGGCCACCGCTCCCGACCCATCCCATTCTTCCTCAAGAGCTGAGAACAGAGAAGGTTTTCAGCAAAGTTATCCAAAAGGTGTTCCAATGGGTTGAGGTCGGGACTTCGGGCAGGACAATCCATTTAAGGAAATTGTCCACAAACCACTGTCTCAAGTGTTGCTGTTTATGACAGAGTGCATTGTCATGCTAATGCGATCAAGCGTCCTTCCCGAAGTGTTCCTCTACTGCACTCAGTACACAATGCTATAAAATGTGTTCGGAATTTAGTGTTTTCTTAAGTGCAATAAGGGGACCACATAGTAACCACGGGAAATACCCCCCAACCGTAACACCACCTTCTCAGTACTTCACTGTTGGCACTACACATGACGGCAGGAACCGTTCTCCAGACATCTGCCAAACCCAAACCCTTCAGTCGGATTGCCATCATTCCAAATCACTCCTTTCCAATCATTAACTTCCCAGTGGCGTCGCTCTTTACACAAGCTCAAGCGTCGATAGGCAGTGAGTGAGTACATAAATGTGTGACTTATAAGCAGCAGCTCGACCGTTGCACACTATTCTTTTTAACTCCCTACGCACAATCATTTTGCAAGCTGGACTGCTAGTAGCACTTGGGGTCTGACGGGTGATTCCTTCCGACAATTTCATGCAATTTTTTGCAACCACCTTCCGCGAAGCCTGTTGGTTTAGTTGTTCCTTCGCGCATCACCAACTCTTGACTTGGGCAGCTTTAGAAGCGTTGAAATGTCAGTTATGGATTTGTTACTTAGGTGACATCCAATAACTACTACAGGAATATCGTAACGACGGTGGAGTCCCCAAGTACTTGAAGCTAGCCAAACGAAGTGCTACAGTGGCGCGACAAATTACACTGACGCTGCGGTCTTGAACTGCTCAAAGTAGTCTGAGTTTTCTGGTCGGTACCCTTATCCTCAAACTCTTTTTGGCAACGGTAAATCGCTATGGACAGCCGCCTGAGCAATTGGCGGTGCACCGCACTGTATCTCCAATCGCGAGAACACTGTTTAATCCATCAACATGCCTCGAAGGCTCACTTCCAGCTCAGATTATGCGCGCATTGTCACTTTACGGCAAACCATTCGCCGAACTGGCGTACATCACTGAAGGTCATCTATTATTTCGCAGACTATGAAAAGATGGAATAAATGTCTTTCTATGATTTACTGTCATTGTTCCCCAACAAACCATTCACCTGCTGATATCAGTTGTCGGACTCTGCCTTCTAATCCAAGTGTTTCATCACCTAGTAACGAATTAATTATTCAAAGAGGGACAGTAGAGAAGCTACAGCCCAATGAAAGGTAATATATTCTGGTAATTAAATCATCTGTTCAGAAATTAGCACACAACTGTGAGGCCGGGAAGTCACTAGTCTTCCTGAAGGTATTGCTCACAAATATTAGCCTCTTGACGGACAATTTACTTACTGAAGGACAAGGCACAAGTTACATACTGTTCCGTAAACAGTCCCTACAGAGAGTGCGGAAAGTAAATCAAACGGAGACACGATAATGAAGGAAGCAAGCCATGGATAACGAATAATGCAGTTCCAATATTTTGTGCTGCAGATCTCGCGATAGCACAGTCGCAACCACTGAAGTTGCCAACTCTCTCTAATACAAATCACGACGAACAGGTCGCTGATCGCTAATCACAAGGCTGCTCCCAACGTGATGCAAGGCAACACTTGCAGCTCAACAGAGGTGACGCCGTACAATGACTCGTCATGTAGTCTCGCTAAAAAAAACTGCAAAAGAATGGGCAAGGGGAGATCCTCTGTGTTACTTGCAGCCTCGGGTGCCGAACAGTCCTGTGCGTCAGCGCTTAGCAAACACACTGCGCAACAGAACTGAAGGATCACTTTTTCGGAACGCCGTAATTATTTCCTATTGCGACGTATACTTTAGAAATTGGGCTAAAAGGTGTCTACAACCTTTCTCTGCAATGATGCAAAAGCGAGGTACTCTGCGACGTCACCCTCGGTTCAGTGACGCTTCGAACAGCTAAATGTCTACACATACGAAAAAAGGCCGGAGCTCAGAAGTTCATGTGAGGTGTAAGGTGGGTTAATGATGTCACACTGGCACCAAATTCCCTAACAACTCTGCCAAGTACCACCGTGGACGTGTCTCACGATAGGAAGACAGTCACACCCCATCTTACCCACATTTCACCCTATATCGTCTTCCCTATGGAGTTCAGAACCGCCACACCCAGTATTGAAATCGCGCGGTTTTTGCGGTTGTTGTTGTTGTTGTGGTCTTCAGTCCTGAGACTGGTTTGATGCAGCTCTCCATGCTACTCTGAACTGTGCAAGCTTCTTCATCTCCCAGTACCTACTGCAACCTACATCCTTCTGAATCTGCTTAGTGTACTCATCTCTCGGTCTCCCTCTACGATTTTTACCCTCCACACTGCCCTCCAATGCTAAATTTGTGATCCCTTGATGCCTCAAAACATCTCCTACCAACCGATCCCTTCTTCTAGTCAAGTTGTGCCACAAACTTCTCTTCTCCCCAATCCTATTCAATACCTCCTCATTAGTTACGTGATCTATCCACCTTATCTTCAGTATTCTTCTGTAGCACCACATTTCGAAAGCTTCTATTCTCTTCTTGTCCAAACTAGTTATCGTCCATGTTTCACTTCCATACATGGCTACACTCCAAACAAATATTTTCAGAAATGACTTCCTGACACTTAAATCTATATTCGATGTTAACAAATTTCTCTTTTTCAGAAACGCTTCCCTTGCCATTGCCAGTCTACATTTTATATCCTCTCTACTTCGACCATCATCAGATATTTTACTTCCTAAATAGCAAAACTCCTTTACTACTTTAAGTGTCTCATTTCCTAATCTAATTCCCTCAGCATCACCCGATTTAATTGGACTACATTCCATTATCCTCGTTTTGCTTTTGTTGATGTTCATCTTATATCCTCCTTTCAAGACACTGTCCATTCCGTTCAACTGCTCTTCCAAGTCCTTTGCCGTCTCTGACAGAATTACAATGTCATCGGCGAACCTCAAAGTTTTTACTTCGTCTCCATGAATTTTAATACCTACTCCAAATTTTTCTTTTGTTGCCTTCACTGCTTGCTCAATATACAGATTGAATAACATCGGGGAGAGGCTACAACCCTGTCTCACTCCTTTCCCAACCACTGCTTCCCTTTCATGCCCCTCGACTCTTATGACTGCCATCTGGTTTCTGTACAAATTGTAAATAGCCTTTCGCTCCCTGTATTTTACCCCTGCCACCTTTAGAATTTGAAAAAGAGTATTCCAGTCAACGTTGTCATAAGCTTTCTCTAAGTCTACAAATGCTAGAAACGTAGGTTTGCCTTTTCTTAATCTTTCTTCTAAGATAAGTCGTAAGGTCAGTATTGCCTCACGTGTTCCAACATTTCGACGGAATCCAAACTGATCCTCCCCGAGGTCCGCATCTACCAGTTTTTCCATTCGTCTGTAAAGAATTCGCGTTAGTATTTTGCAGCTGTGACTTATTAAACTGATAGTTCGGTAATTTTCACATCTGTCAGCACCTGCTTTCTTTGGGATTGGAATTATTATATTCTTCTTGAAGTCTGAGGGTATTTCGCCTGTCTCATACATCTTGCTCACCAGCTGGTAGAGTTTTGTCATGACTGGCTCTCCCAAGGCCGTCAGTAGTTCTAATGGAATGTTGTCTACTCCGGCGGCCTTGTTTCGACTCAGAGGAAGTATTTCAGACACACAGCCGCTCAGAATCGACATGAAAAGAAACCATCCCTTCCCTTGAGGCGTTGATTCCTACTCATTTTGCGGTCGAAAATGACAATCCACAGTGCGGTAAGCAACAGGACGACGTTCCCGACACCGACGGACGCTTCAACCCTTCTGTAAAGACATCATGGGTCAGCAGCGTCAGTGACGTGAACACAGGCCTTTGGAGTTTAGTGTGACCACAATTTTTTACTGCTGCTAATATCGCAGGTTCGAATCCTGGCCATGGATGTCTGTGATGTCCATAGGTTAGATAGGTTTAAGTAGTTCTAAGTTCTAGGGGACTGATGACCTCAGATGTTAAGTCCCATAGTGCTTAGAGCCATTTTGAACAATTTTTGTCCGTGTGCATGCTATTGAACCACAAGGGACGCTCTAAACCCTTCGAAGAAATTTGAATGGGATACAAAGTAGCAAAGGGAGCTTATACTTTTTCAGTCCTCCTGTTAACATCTGTGGCGTGATCACGGATGGGTGAGACATTGATACATGCATTACTAAAACGGAAATGGGTCCCTTTACGATTCGCCAGCTCTGCAAGACCCTCAGTATTGGGGGCTTTAAAAATGTACCTGTACAGAGAAAACCTATGACTAAGTCCCAGGCGCCTGCAGGTAGGGAACCGTGACACAGGCCCAGCATGCTGCCAGGCAGGCACACAGAACTCTCTCATGGGCTTTCTCTTTGCAGCTACATTTTTAAAGCCTTCAACAAACATGGGCACGTGGCACTGACAGTATTGTCGAAGGGCGGGAGGGGCGGGTTAAAGGGCTACTTCGGTGTTTTATTCACAAATGTGTCAATGTCACATCCCTCCGAGATCACGCCACAGGAGGGTGCAAAACAAAAGAGCTGAAAAAGAATGTACACCCTTTGCTTCTTTGGAACGCGTTAAAATTTCGTCGAATGTTTGTGAACGTCCCTTGTGTTTCCAAATTGTATACCAGAGCAAAACTAGTAGTCGCTCTGCATTATAAAAGGGTGCAATCACCTTCACTGGGGTTGCTAGCTCACGATGTCCTCAGATAACGGTTAAAGTATCCGTGGGGTGTCAGCAGTGTCAAATGTTGGCAAGAACATCGTCCTGCTGTTCACCACATTGCGAATTGCCATTTTCGACCGCAAAACGTGTGGGAAACAAAACCGAATGGAAGGGGTGATTTAGTTGACACCTTTTATGTCACCCCTGAGGCCTTTTTGGGTCGATTCTGAGTGGCGATAGACTAAAACGTTTCACTCGCCAACATCTATGAAAACCGCGTGATTTGTACGCTGGGTGGCGCGGTTCTAACCTCCACTGGAGAAGCGTCAAAAGGACTAAAATGTGGGTAACAGGGGGTGCGACGATATTTCCATCATGTAGCATGTCGACGGTGGCTTTGGGCAGAATTTTGGTGGAATTTGGTGCTAATGTAACATCATTAACCCACGTTATACCTCACATGAACTTCTGAGTTCTGGCCTTTTTTTCCGCACGTGCCGACATTTTGCCGTCTGAAGCCTCGCCGATGCCGAGGGTGACGTCGCAGGGCGTCACGCTTTTACACCATTACAGAGCAAGGCTATACACCATTGAGCCCAATTTAAAACTTATAACTAGCAATGGAAAATAATTACGGCGTTTCGAGAAAGTGATCCTCTGCGCTGCGCAGTGTAGTTCCCGGGAGCCAACACATAAGGGATTGGAGGAGGGGTACCGTTCCGCTGCCTCAACCTGGTGAGGTGGTACCGTCCTTTGACGCCCGAGTTTGAACACCTGTTTAAGAGTGAATTCTAAGAACGAGGCTTCAAGTTGAAATGGCTCTGAGCACTATGGGACTTAACTTCTGAGGTCATCAGTCCCCTAGAACTTAGAACTACTTAAACCTAACTAAACTAAGGACATCACACACACCCATGGCCGATACAGGATTCGAACCTGCGACCCTAGCGGTAGGTTTAAGTAGTTCTAAGTTCTAGGGGACTGATGACCTCAAAAGTTAAGTCCTTTAGTGCTCAAAGCCATTTGAACCATTTTTTTGATTATATTGCGCCCAGAAACCAATGGTCGGAAATGCGTATTTATCGTATGGCGAACACCGCCAAACACCATGGTAGCTCACAGTTACTGTTCAAAGAGACGACCGCTAGTCTAAGTGTATGCATTGTAACGTCGCAAGCAACTCTGCAGCAGTATAGGGAAAATACCGCGTGTCTGTTATACACTGGAAGAGGCAGCGGGTGATAAACAGTTTTTACTCGTGACTACCAAACATACACACTGTAGACAACTTAGCTCATAGCACACGTGTCACGTGACGACCGCATTCATCGCACCGACGCATTAATCTGGCATCACCATCCCCGGTGTCCGAAAGCTTGTGATGTGTCCATGGTGTGGCGTGTTGCTGTGTACAGTGCATGGCGCGTACTCAAAGATGTAACGTTACTCGTCACCGGAGATGGAATAAATGCATTTAATATAGTGCCTGTAAAGCGGAACGTATTTACAGAGAATCCTTTCCCAACAGGCATTACCCTAATTGGCAGAAGTTTTTCTCCGAGAATACCAACTTATAAGAGGCGAGGTCGTTCACGCCACATAGAGCCGGCCGAAGTTCCCGCCAGAGACATGTCTGAACACCAGACTTTGAGGAGATGGTGTTGGATCTTGTGGCTCACCACCCAGGAATAAGCACCGGTCAGCTTGCCCTGGAAACGCTCACTTCGAAGGATACCGAATGCAGAGTACTGATGGAGCAGGTATTACACCCCTCTCATAAAAACTTGGGCAACCACTAGAACTAACGGATTATTAATCGCAGAGCTGTAGTGCCAAACTTGTTACAGTAGTTACTGTAAACTGTCCCATCGCAGTGTGACTGGTCCACTTTATCTGGTGTTCCTAAGAGATATGCTGCCACAGTTCTTGGAGACTGTACCCCTTGTCCGCGAAAGGAAATTATCTCAACAAGACGGTGCACCAGCCCACTTCGATGCTAATGTCCTCGAGAACCTGAACAACATGTACTCCTGTCGTTGGGTTTGAAGAGGAAGTCCCATCCCATGGACACCACAGTCGCCCGACCCCACACCTCTAAACGTTTTCCTCCTGGGTTAGGTCAAGACGTTGGTGTACGAAAACCCGGTAGAAACGGATGAAGAGCTGCTTACTAGGGTCCAAGTATGGCAGAACTTCATGCGCCGTTGCCGTGCACGCGTTGAGACTGGCGGTCCTCACTCTGAACAATTACTATGAGCTAAGTTGTTGTCATGCGGTATACGCAGTATCTGTAACACAATGAATATGCATTTTGGACCACTGGTATCCTATCTCAATTAATCAGTTGTGGTCCCCTTATCAACTGTTTCAGTTTGACCCAAATGCTTTAAGACACCCTGTAGAGCTCCATCAACAGTGAGGCGATGCCATAGAGACGTTTAAGATATCGCTTTACGTGACTGATTAAGGTAGCCGCGAGAAGTAGCCGGTGCAGCCCTCTGATATTGTCAGAGATCTTCCAACATCGATACGACTGTACTTATTAGTTTTGACGGATTTTTTTTTTTTTTTTTTTTTTTTTGAGCTATACAGTGGTAATAAGGAGAGGCGATGCGGGTGCCCGCATGCAACCCCCACCCCCACCCACCCCGCCCCAAATGATTCGAATGTTCGTTGTATTGTTTTAGGGCGCAAAAAACACTGGGGTTATACGCGACCACGTCAAAACTATAGAACACGAAGACAGAGAGGAGTTAAAAAAAGAATAAACGTCAATCCCAATTGACGTAGTAGACGACATCTAAAAACAGGGACGTGGAGAAAGGGCTACTAAAGACACCATACAGAAACTGATGTCCAAAACTAAAAATTAAATAATCTTCACCATATTGCTTTGACGGATAAAAAGTAAACGTGGTCGACAGACCGTGCGTCATTTGCTACAACAGCCGATAATTCGGACGGCAAACCCAAGCGGGAACGTTAACGGCTAAAAAATGGACTTTCCGTCAGCAAGTGACGGACGGTTAAAACTTGGGCGCAAAGTGTACAAAGTAGTAGGGAAGTGCCACTTAGCAAATGATGATGGCTAAAAAGGCAGTGCCCAATACGCAACACAGTTAAAATGAGCTCCTACAGGCGGGAGGGCCGAGAGGAGGTCGTCCAAGCCGATGGGAGAGGCTTAACAATCCTGAGCTTATTCCCTTGAAGGGAGGACCAATGGCGATGCCAAAGGGACACCACCTCCTGACAGACGGCAACACAGAGATCAGTGGGGGGAATACAGGAACTAGTGGGCGGAGGTACGGGGACTGCTGCCTTGGTAGCAGCGTCAGTAGCCTCGCTGCCTGGCAGAACGACATGACCAGGAGCCCGCAGTAACATGACAATGGCTCCATCAAGAGTGAGTAAGTGACAGTTTCCCTGGACCCGTTGCACTAACGGATGGGCGATGTACAGCGCACATAGACTTTGAAGGGCGCTGAGAGAGTCTGAGCAGAGGACACAATTGAAAAGTAAGTGTTGCCGGATGTACTCAGTGGCTTGATACAGGGTGAAGAGCTCGGCAGTAAATATTGAGCAGTGTGCGGCAAGCCGATACCTAAAGACGTGGGCGCCAATGACGAAGGCACAACAGACACCACGGTAAGTCCGAGAGCCATCAGTGTACACAAACGTCCTATCACGAAATTCCGTGCGAAGGTCGTGGAACTGAAGGCGATTCAGCGGGGCTGGAGTAGTGTTTTTAGGGAGTGAATGAAGGCCGAGGTTAATACGGGCCACTTCACGAAGCCAAGGAGGTGAAGGGTTCACACCCACTGGGAAGGTTGCAGGTAGTGTGATGTTAAGCTGACGAAGCAAGCGACGAAAGCGGACTCAAGGAGGTAACAGAAAAGGGGTCAAGCCCCATACTGGCGATCAAAGGAATCATCGAAGAAGGAGGCATAAGATGGGTGGCCACGCATGGCAGACAAACGGCATGCATATCTGCTGAGGAGAAAGTCAAGGGGGTAGGACAGTGGTAGTTCAGCAGCTTCAGCTTACTGACTCTCAACCAGGCTAGTGTAAAAGGCGCCAGTGGCCAAACGGATGCCACGATGGTAGATAGTGTTGAGACGGTGTAAGACTGATGGACGTGCAAACGCATAAACAAAGCATCCATAGTCGAGTTTCGAACAGACGAGAGACCGGTACAAACGGAGGAGGATGATTCGATCGGCACCCCAGGAAGTGCCATTGAGGACACGTTGGACCAAAGAACTGCGTACAGCGGGCAGCCAGCTAAGACACGTGGAAGGACCAAGAGAATTTCCTATCGAGCATGTCCCAGGAATTTCGCAGATTCAACGAACGGAAGGGCAACAGGAACAAGATATTAAGATGGTGGGAGAAACCATTTGCGCCACCAGAAATCCATACAGACGCTTTTGTCAGTGGAAAAACGAAAGCTATTGTCGATGCTCAAGGAGTAAAGACGATCAAGACATCGCTAAAGACGCCGCTCAGTGAGACAGGTCCGTGGAGAACTGCAATAGACGGCAAAATCGTCAACAAAAAAGGAGCCGGAGACGCCCAGCGAGAGACAGCCCAGCGATAGCAAAGTGGACGACGACGCTCAGGATGGAACCCTGAGGCACACCGTTTTCCTGGAAAAAGCTGTCCGACAAGGTAGAACCCACACGTACCTTGAAAAATTAGTCTTTTAGAAATTACTGAAGTACACAGGGCAGGCGGCCACGGAAACCCCAAGTGTAATGAGTACGGAGGATACCAGTTCTCCAGCCGGCGGAGCGGTTCTAGGCGCTTCACTCTGGAAACGAACGACCGCTACAGACGCAGGTTTGAATCCTGTCTCGGGTATGGATGTGTGCGATGTCCTTAGGTTAGTTAGGTTTAAATAGTTCTAAGTTCTAGGGGACTGATGACCTCAGATGTTAAGCCTCATAGTGCTCAGAACCATTTGAACCAGTTCTCCAGCAAGTATCTTCAGCCTCATCCAAGTCGAAAAACACGGCCACAGCCTGGGATTTCCGCAGAAAACCATTCAGGACATGGGTGGACAAAGTAACGAGATGGTCAACTGCAGAACGCCGAGTTCGAAATCCACTCTGTACAGTCGTAAGTAAATTGCGAGACTCGAGCCACCATACCAGCCGGGCATGAATCGTACAAACGCAGCTGGTGAGAGAGATGGGGCGGTAGCTAGAAGGAAGGGTTTTGGCTTTATCGGGCTTAGGTACGGGTATGACACTGGCATCACGCCAACGTCTGGGAAATGTGCCCTCTGCTCAGATGCGGTTGAACGTGTTAAACAGAAAGTGCTAGCCCGCAAGAGAGAAGTGCTGCAATATCTGAATGTGGACAGCGTATGGCCCTGGGGCGAAGGATCGGGATGAACTGAGAGCATGATCTAGGTCCCTCTAAGTAAAGGCGGCATTGCAGCACTCACGATTCTGAGAAGGGTATCGCCCGAGACTGCTCCGCTCGTTTCCGATGGAGGAAGGCAGGGTGATAGTGGGAAGAGTTCGAAATGTCCGCAAAATGGAGACCCAAGGTGTTGGACAGCCGTCGGGATCTGGCCCATACGACAGAGGAAGAGGTGGAACTGTTAAAAGAACTAGTGAATGAAATCCAGCTAGCATTTTAGCTATCCCGACGAACGCGACGACAATTTGCACGCATCTGTTTATAACGAATGCAGCTTGCCATCGTAGGATGACGATTAAAAACGCCGTGCACGAACTGTATCACGGCATGCCGCTGTCTACCAAGGGACTGGGACACAACGTGGTAAAGAGGAAGTGCGAGGAATGGGACGTCCTGCAGCAGTAAGGATAACGTCTGTGAGATATTCCACTAGGCCATCACAAGTCGGGAAATCCTGTTCTTCGAAGGTCGCCAGGGAGCAGTAAAGCCGCCAGTCAGCCCTAATGCCACATTAGGGTGTGCACGCAGGTGTGGCAGGAGTCAGAAAACGGATAGCACATGGGAAATGGTCGCTTGTGTAGAAATGACTGTAATGAGAGTCAGTTTACTTTAGTGTTGTGTCCTTACGGTTGATTATGTACCTGAAAAAAAGACAGAGCGCGGAAACTGTACTGCGTGTTAGTCTAATCCTGTTAAGAGACACTACAGCGTAACATTCCGATCCCGAGAGAGCGTACCACCCGGAGCGCTGCACGCCACCATGAGGTAAAACACTGTAGACAAGTTTTTGGTTTCGCCGAGCGCGCTGGTGCAGTCCGTGATCTGGAACAGTGCGAAGCAACAGGTGCACCTCACGCTGGCCAACGCTGGTGAATGATTGCAAACAGTCACTACCCAAATTACCTATATGTAAGCAGCTATCCGGAGCGACCTAAAAAAACCGCATAAAACAGAGAAGGAAGTGTAATTCATTCACGAAACAAGTGGCTTACAAAACGCTTATTCGACCGAGTCTTGAGTATCGGTCATGAATCTGAGACTCATGCAAAGTTATTTTGTTACAGGAAATGAGAAAATCCACTGAAAAGTGGCGTGTTTGATTCACTGGATCGTTTAGTCGGTGAAATAACGTTATGAAGACTCAACTAACTCCAGGGGGGAACACTAGAAAAAAATGTTCAAATGTGTGTGAAATCTTATGGGAATTAACTGCTAAAGTCATCAGTCCCTAAGCTTACACACTACTTAACCTAAATTATCCTAAGGACAAACACACACACCCATGCCCGAGGGAGGACTCGAACCTCCGCCGGGACAAGCCGCTCAGTCCATGACTGCAGCTCCTGAGACCGCTCGCCTAATCCCAAGCAGTCGAACACTACAACAGAGGCGCTATGCATTACGGAGCTTTCCTGTTGAAACTTACAAGAAGAGTGGAGCAGGAAGCAGGAGATCATTGCAACACACACGTCTCACGAAATGCTCATGACGAGAAAACCAGACAAATTACACGTCATACGGAGCTGGTAGGCACCCGTGTTCTAGGGGTCGTCGGCTCGGTAGCTCAGTGAGTTCGGTCAGATACCTGGCTGGTCTCTGTAATAAAAAAAACTGAGTGGAAGTATCAACAACGAACATCAATGGATGACATGCGATGTCCGCTACAACCTACTATAACGAACAACAACGGAAAAAAGGGGGTAGCGTCTTTGAGTCATAATCAAAACGTCTTCGGCCCGGGTTCCAATCCGACTGCTGCTTAAATTTTGATTAATAATCAGCACTGTCGGCCGATAACTTCCAGCGTAATAAGTCATTCCTCATTCTGCCAGCGGTTTTGTCAAAGAGGGCGGTGGAGAGGATAGAGGTTCAGGGCACTCTGTCGTTCAAAAATGGTTCAAATGGCTCTGAGCACTATGGGACTTACCATCTGAGGTCATCAGTCCCCTAGAACTTAAAACTACTTAAACCTAACTAACGTAAAGACATCACGCACAGGACCATAGCGGTCGCGCTGTTCCAGACTGAAGCGTCTAGATCCGCTCGGTCTCACCGGCCGGCAACTGAAGAAGTGTCATGATTATCTCTCCATTGGCAAAATGATTCCGGAATGGTCCCCCATTCGCATCTCCTGGAGGAAACTACCAAGGGGGAGGTTCATGAGAAAAAAATTGAAAAATCAACGGAAGGATAACGTTCTACGATTCGGGCCGTGGAATGTCAGAAGCTTGAACGTAATAGGGAAACTAGAAAATCTGAAAAGGGAAATGCAAAGGCTCAATCTAGCTAGGGTAGGGGTCAGTGAAGTGAAGTGGGGAGAAGAGAAGGATTTCTGGTCAGATGAGTATAGGGTAATATCAACAGCAGCGGAAAATGGTATAACGGGAGTAGGATTCGTTAAAAATCAGAAGGTAGGGCAGGGTATGTGTTACTGTGAATAGTTCAGCGATAGAACTGTTCTTATCAGAATCGACATGATACTGAAACGACAATACGATATGTAATGGGATATGAAAATCTTATAGTCATGGGAGACTGAAACGCAGTTGTAGGGGAAGGAGTAGAAGAAAAGGTTACAGGTGAATAAGGGGTTGGGAAAAGGAATGAGAGAAGAGAAAGACTAAGTGAGTTCTGTAACAAGTTTCAGCTAGTAACAGCGAATATTCTGTTCAAGAACCACAAGAGGAGGAGATATACTTAGGAAAGGCCGGGTGATACGGGAAAGTTTCAGTTAGATTACATCATGGTCAGTCAGAGATTCCGAAATCAGATACTGGATTGTAAGGCGTACCCAGGAGCAGACACAGACTCAGATCACAATATAGTAGTGAAGTTCAGGCTGAAGTTCAAGACATTAGTCAGGAAGAACCAATACCCTAAGAAGTGGGATACGGAAGTACAAAGGAATGACGAGATATGTTTGAAGTTCTCTAACGCTATACATACAGCAATAAGGAATAGCACAGTAGGTAGTACACTTGAAGAGGAATGGACATCTCTAAAAAGGGCCATCACAGAAGTTGGGAAGGAAAAGACAGGTACAAAGAAGGTAGCTGCGAAGAAACCATGGGTAACAGAAGAAATACTTCAGTTGATTGATGAAAGGAGGAAGTACAAACATGTTCCGGGAAAATCAGGAATACAGAAGTACAAGTCCCTGAGGAATGAAATAAATAGGAACTGCAGGGAAGCTAAGACAAAATGGCTGCAGGAAAAATGTGAAGACATCGATAAAGAAATGATTGTCGGAAGGACGGACTCAGCATACAGGAAAGTCAAAACAACCTTCGGTGACATTAAAAGCAAGGGTGATAACATTTAGAGTGCAACGGGAATTCCACTGTTAAACGCAGAGGGAGAACGGATAGGTGGAAAGAATACATTGAAAGCCTCTATGAGAGGGAATATTTGTCTGATGAGATAGAAGAAGAAACAGGAGTCGATTTAGAACAGATAGGGGGTCCTGTATAAGATTCAGAATTTAAAAGAGCTTTGAAGTACTTAAGATTGAATAAGGCAGAAGGGATAGATAATATGCCATCAGAATTCCTAAAACCATTGTAGGAAGTGGCAAAAAAAACACTATTCACGTTGGTGTGTAGAATCTTTAAGTCTGGAGACATACCATTTGACTTCCGACAAAGCGTCATCCTCACAATGCCGAAGACGGCATGAGCTGACAAATGCCGCGACTCGTGGTCTTGGGGTAGCGTTCTCGCTTCCTGCGCACAGAGTCGGAGATTTTCTCTGCCTCGAGATGACTGGGTGTTGTGTGTCTTTCATCATCATTTCATCCTCATTCACTCGCAAGTCGCCGTAGTGGTGTTAAATAACTTGTGGAGCGACGGTCGAACCGCTCCGCGAGGGGTCTCCCGGCCACCAATGCCATACGCTCGTTATTATCCCACAATCAGTTTAACATCCAAGTTGTTCGCAAGAATAATATACAAAAGAATGGAAAAGAAAATTGAGGAAGCGCTAGATGACGATCAGTTTGGCTCTAGGAAATGTAAAGGCACGAGAGATGCAATTCTGACATTGCGCTTAATAATGGGAACAAGACTAAAGAAAAATGAAGACACGTTCATAGGATTTGTTGACGTAGAAAAAGTGTTCGACAATGTAAAATGGTGCAAGATGTTCGAAATCCTGAAAAAAGTAGGCGTAAGCTATAGGTGGAGACCGGTGACATACAATATGTATAACAGCCAAAGCGAATAATAAGAGTCGACGACCAAGAACGAGGTGCTCTTTTTAAAAAGGGTGCAAGACAAGGATGTATCCTTTCACCCCTGCTGTTCAATCTGTACAATGAGGAATCAATGATGGAAATAAAAGAAACGTTCAGGAGTGGAATTAAAATTCAAGGTGAAAGGATGACAATGATACGATTCGTTGATGACATTACTATCCTGAGTGAAAGTGAAGAAGAATTACATGATCTGCTGAACGGAATGAACAGTCCAATGAGTACAGAGTATGGATTGAGAGTAAATCGACGAAAGACGAAGGTAGTGAGAAGTAGTAGAAATGAGACCAGAGAGTAACTTAACATGGTCACGAAGTAGATGAAGTTAAGGAATTCTGCTACCGGGGCAGTAAAATAACCAATGACGGACGGAGCAAGGAGGACATCAAAAGCAGACTCGCTATGGCAAAAAAGGCATTTCTGGCCAGGAGAAGTCTACTAATAACAAATACCGGCCTTAATTTGAGGAAGAAATTTCTGAGGATGTACGTCTGGAGTAAAATAAATTGTATGGTAGTGAAACATGAATTGTGGGAAAACAGTAACAGATGAGAATCGAAGCATTTGAGATGTGGTGCTACAGATGAATGTTGAAAATTAGATGGACCGATAAGGTAAGGAATGAGGAGCTTCTGCACAGAATCAGAGAGGAGAGGAATATGTGTAAAACACTGATAAGGAGAAGGGACAGGATGATAGGAAATCTGTTAAGACTTAAGGGAATGCCTTCCATGGTACTAGAGGGAGCTGCAGAGGGCAAAAACTGTAGAGGAAGACAGAGACTGGAATACATCAAGCAAATAATTGAGGACGTAGGTTGCCAGCGCTACTCTGAGATGAAGAGGTTAGCAAAGGAGAGGAATTCGTGGCGGGCCGCATCAAACCAGTCAGAAGAGTGATGATCAACGGAGCTTTACCAGGAATCATTCTTCCCATGTGCCACTAGTGAATGTAACAGGAAAGGTGGTACCAGGAGTGCTATACGCTAAAACCGTAATGTGGCTTGCAGAGCAGATATATAGATGTAAAAGGATGACTCTTCCACCATCAGGTCCTGAATGTGTTAGACTATCTCTCGGCTGTGCAGAACCTCACCGGCTGGCTTTAATGGCTTCAGCTACAGAGGCGGGTTTAGAAAGATATTTCATTTCATGTCGACGAGCTATTGAAACTTTACCACACGATCATGGAACATGTTACGACCTGTGCACTAATAACTACCAAAACCACGATTATATTAGATCCAGATCCATGCTGTGGGAACGAAAAAGGCACGAAATCCATACACACGTGTCTCTGATTTTTTTCTTTTTTTATTACAGTTTATGCAATGTGCCACTTGGAGACCTGAATCCCAAGTCTGCTGCCTTGCGCGGACACTTGTTCCAGTTGAGCTTTCTGAGCGTGCTTCGCGGACCGAAGTTCAGCGTCAACTAGCCGCACTGCCTGCCCGTCGTATCAGTGTACGTTCGACATTATAGCTGCTCTGCCTTGGGGAACAGATTTCATTGCTGTCCACTGCCGGAGAGTTTTACGAGATGGCATTGAGACAGAATCCACTGGAGGGAATGTCCTGTGGCCATTTGAAGAAAACACACACACACACAGGGAGAGGGGGAGGGAGAGGGGGGGGAGAGGGGGAGGGAGAGGGGGGAGAGGGGGAGGGAGAGGGGGGAAGAGGGAGGGAGGGAGGGAGGGGGAGGGGGAGGGGGAGAGAGAGAGAGAGAGAGAGAGAGAGAGAGAGAGAGAGAGAGAGAGAGAGAGAGAGAGAGAGAGAGGGGGGGGGGGGAATTGCTCGCTTTATTGCTCGTTATCTGTGGGGTAGCAAGAAAACCGTTCTCCGAAGTTTCTCCTCTTACGTCCTTTTTCGTTCTGCGTTGGTGGGAGTACATTCGCACGATATATACGAGAATTATGAGGACAGCGTCGTTCTCGGCGCTATAAACCGCTTCATGTAGGTTGTGCCGTCTGCTAGCGTGGCCCACTTTACGCGTTGCCCGTTTTCACCGACTGCAGCTCCACCCTTCCATTCTGTCTTGCCTCCACATAATCTCTTCCACTGGCTATGCCCTCTCACATTTTCTTGAAATAAGAGTCCCTGGATCAGCGACGATACCTTCTCTATTTATTTACTTTTATGCTTATTTCCCTGTCAAGAGGAGAAAAATATACGTGAACTGGAAGCGTTCAGGTTTTCATCGGCATGGCGTTGCTTTATATGTCAGTTTATTTGTCCTGGTCGCAATGGAGAGATGTAGTTGAGGTAACCAGTTCAGTTGTTGAACAAGTATCTTGATATCCATGAATAATAAGGAAAGCACTTTCGTGAAAGTTCAAGATATAACAAATTATTTTTTTACAAGATTTAAAAAATACACTGGGTAACGTACCACAGCACCAAATGCAACTGTTATCGTGAGTGATCTTGTGATATGTAACTAAGTAGGTTGCGATGTAAACAGTAAATTGTCGAGGCCCGTGCTGATAACCGTTTCTCCTCTGTTTTTCACAGTTCTACAGATAGTTTTTTACCATATGAAAGTCGTCTAATCAAGCTGCGGGCCTATGGGGTATCGTCTCAGTTGTGCGACTGGATTCGTGATTTCCTGTCAGGAAGGTCCCAGTTCGTAGTAATAAACGGCAAATCATCGAGTAAAACTGTAGTGATATCAGCTGTTCCCCAGGGAAGCGTCGTGGGACCTCTGCTGTTCCTGATCTATATAAATGACCTGGGTGACAATCTGAGCAGTTCTCTTAGGTTGTTCGCAGATGATGCTGTAATTTGCCGTCTAGTAAGGTCATCCGAAGACCAGTGTCAGTTGCAAAGCGATTTAGAAAGATTGCTGTATGGTGTGGCAGGTGGCAGTTGACGCTAAATAACGAAAAGTGTGAGGTGATCCACATGAGTTCCAAAAGAAATCCGTTGGAATTCGATTACTCGATAAATAGTACAATTCTCAAGGCTGTCAATTCAACTAAGTACCTGGGTGTTAAAATTACGAACAACTTCATTTGGAAAGACCACACAGATAATATTGTGGGGAAGGCGACCCAAAGGTTGCGTTTCATAGGCAGGACACTTAGAAGATGCAACAAGTCCACTAAAAGAGACAGCTTGCACTACACTCGTTCGTCCTCTGTTAGAATATTGCTGCGCGGTGTGGGATCCTTACCAGGTGGGATTGACGGAGGACATCGAAAGGGTGCATAAAAGGGCAGCTCGTTTTCTATTATCACGTAATAGGGGAGAGACTGTGGCAGATATGATACGCGAGTTGGGATGGAAGTCATTAAAGCAAAGACGTTTTTCGTCACGGCGATATATATTTACGAAATGTCAGTCACCAACTTTCTCTTCCGAATGCGAAAATATTTTGTTGAGCCCAACCTACATAGGTAGGAATGATCATCAAAATAAAATAAGAGAAATCAGAGCTCGACCAGAAAGGTTTAGGTGTTCGTTTTTCCCGCGCGCTGTTCGGGAGTAGAATGGTAGAGAGATAGTATGATTGTGGCTCGTTGAACCTTCTGCCAAGCACTTAAATGTGAATTGCAGAGTAATCATGTAGATGTAGATGGTTATTTAACTAGTTCCGCATATTAGAATCAAGACATTTTTATAGCCAATTACTATGGATGTTGTGTCTTCTTATCTAACTGTGATAGGCCTTACAAGAAAAGCAAGTAATTGTTAACCGCGAACGGTTTCTCTTCCATCCCTTTCCTACATCTGCAGCGATTGCACGCGGCCTACAAAAGCAGATATTATTATGTCATTTTCTTCTGGGTAGGCTCGACAGTCTCCATAAATTTGAAAAATTACATGATTTAATCGGGCTTTGTCTTGAATTACTTTATTTGCAGCACTAGTTTCTGACACTGCCCATCTTCAGGAGCGTCTATAGTAACAGATGTTGACACATCGTTCTCAGTTCGTTAAAAAATCGTGTGCCATGCATATTTGTGCACAGCACGGTCGTCAAAGCTTATCTCCTAAATTATGAAGTGCATGATAAGCAACGCGCTTTCACATATAGCCAGAAGCAACGCGGAAACGAACCACGTAACGTTTACAATGAACCACACTATATTCACCTGTTCAAATAACTGTCACATGTGCATGAATGCGTGGCAAAATTTCAAATCTATTATTAGCCCTTTACAGTCTTCACTCCTCATCACAGAGTTCCTATAACGCTGTTCCCAACTATGAAGTATTGTAATGGTTTCACGTTGAGAAATATTTTTGCTGAACAAATCTTAATGCCAAATCTTAAGAGAAAACGAAATACCCACATGCACCAAAGGAAACAGCACAAGTCAAAAATTAACAACGCTAAAAGTATTACCTACAGCTTCAGGCAGGAAAGCAACGAAAAACATCTGACTCGCAGCCAAGCACAGTGTGATGAACGACAGTAAGTAAATCTGTTGGAATAACAAGCAACATCGACTTCCACCGTAAGTGATAATGTAACGGTAATGACAATCAACCTTGTCATTATTATTAAAAAAACCTAACGCACCTCTGCGCATTTTTGTGAAAAACAGCTTTCCGCTAGTGGCAATACCTTTTCAGTTACTTATGCTCGGGTCTTGTAATCTATTGGTAAAGCGTGTACCGGGAAACAGTGGTCGCGGGATCGAGCCCTGGCCGAAGCGCACATTTTTTTCAGTTTGCTCTTAAGCATCAACTCCCACTCATGTGTAGATTCTTCAGGACCGACATGTATCTGGGATTCCACGTCAAATTGTAGTTCGCCTTTCCCCGGTAGGATTAATGGGGAAGGTTGGGGACAGGTGAGATGCCAAAATGTCGTCCAGCTGAAAGACATTCACCACGCCATCGAGCCATACGAAGCTTTTATCAGTTAGCTATAAATCGTTCGATATTTAATGTTTGAAGGAAATGAGGCTCCGAAAACGAGGGAGCTTTCGATACGTCACCATCGATAACTTCCTCACTTCCTAGATACACCAGACCGTATCGAATTTTCACGCAAATCACGTCTGTAGATACACGCCGACCGTTGCTGTTCCCTGTAGACACATTGGGGAGTCCGCGTTGATAAATCGGACACCTTTATTCACAGCATGGTCATGTGCTCGTCCAAGCATGATGTCTCCTTTCTGCCATTCTGTCACGTCTCCATCTTACCGCGCTGATCCTGTACTACCCACTTCACCATTATGACATACGTCAGCAGTGTAGTGTCACACAATCTGTAGTCTCCAGTAACACATAGCGCCACAAAGCGACCGATTTAGTGTCTTAACTCCATCTTGTGAGATTTTTTCTTTAATTCTAAATAGCTCAATAATTTTTTCAGATCTTCTATGACCCAGGAGAAGCAGTCTACAAGAAAATAGCATATGCAACGCGAATTATGCCTCTCCCGCGCAGTTTTGTCTTACACCTAATACGGATGCTTTTCGTAAAACGCTCCACACTTTACATTGTCATGAGTTACACTCATAACCTAAAGTCGCACATCGGAATGTTGTAAGACAGTGCAACCGTCGAATTTCACATAGCATAATCAGAAAAATAAAGACAGACCATACTGTAGGGTAAGCGGTGAGCCGACGTTCAGCTGGAAGCGTACACCACAGGCAATAGCTACCGTGACGTAACAGTCGGTACCAACCTGAAACAAAGGAGAGAGCGATGGTTCAGCATACACATAAGTTATATGCAAATACAAAATTACTGTACATTTACGGTTACAACAATGTCACACACACACACACACACACACACACACACACACTGTGTTTAGCTCTTTACTCACACGAAGTGTTGAGAGCTATCGATACGGAATTTCAATTTGATTCCGTATTTATAGATTTCCAGAAGGCTTTCTATACCGTACTTCACAAGCGGCTTGTAATCAAATTGTGTGCTTAGGGTGGATTTTTGGTTTCTTGTCAGAGAGGTCACACTTCGTAGTAACTGACGGAAAGTCGTCGAGTAAAACACAACTGATTTCTGGTGGTCCCCAAGGTAATGTTATAGGCCCTTTGCTGTTCCTTATCTACATAAACATATTTAAGAGACAATCTGAGCAGCACTCATAGGTTGCTGACGCTGTCGTTTACTGCCTAGTGAAGTCATCATCAGAAGAACAAAACAAATTGCAAAACGATTTCGAAAAGATATTTGTATGGTGCGTGAATTGGCAATTGAACTTAAGTGATGAAAGTGTGAGGTCATTCATATGAATGCTAAAGCAAATCCGTTAAACTTCGGTTACACGATTAATCAACCAAATGTAAAGGCCGTAAATACAACTAAATACCCACGGACTACAATTACGAAAAACCTTACATTGGAAATAACACTCGGAAAATGTTGTGGGAAAGGCGAACCAAAGACTGCACTTTATTGGCAGGACACTTAAAAAACGCAACAGATCTACTAAAGAGACTGCCTACACTACGCTTGTCCGTCCTCTTTTGGAGTACTGCTGCGCAGTGTGGGATGTGCTATAACAATAAAACAAAAATATTATACATATGAATGGAAAAAATTTAAATGATAATACAGCTGCGTTATTAGAAATGTTCTGCTTGTACGAATTTAGGCGATTCGGACTTCCTCTCTTACATTTCAATTGTAGATGCAGGCAGCCGACTTCAAGGACACCAGTGCGTCTCAAAAAATGAAGGAAATCCTCCTTACTTGGCTCCACTTCACTTCAATAAAAATATTTAGCACTGTTGTGAAATCTTTTATTCATACACACGTATAATACAGAGCACTAGTAGTACTTCAAACGTCAAGCAATACAACTAATCCATCCTTCCACATATGAGAGAGGATGAAAACAAAAATCATGTACAAAGAAAAATGAATGATTTTTTTTTTCATTTGTCTGCGTCTTACCACGCATTCATAATTAATGTCTTAGTCGACGTTTATGGTCGATCGCTGTTTAATTTTTTTATATATAAATTTTAACCTTACCATATACAGGGGTCTCTCATCATGTACCTACACAGGTATCCTTACCAGATACAGTTAACGGAATACATCGAGAAAGTTCAAAGAAAGGCAGCACGTTTTATATTGTCGAGAAGTAGGGGAGAGAGTACCACGAACGTGATATAGGATTTGACTTGGATATCATTAAACAAAGGCGATTCTTGTTGCGCTGGGATCTTTTCACGAAATTTGAATCACCAACTGTCTCCTCAGAGTGCGAAAATATTTTGTTGACAGAGACCTACATAGGGAGAAACGATCATAATAATAAAATAAGGGAAATCAGAGCTCGCACAGAAAGGCATAGGCGCTGTTCGAGAATGGAATAACAGGAAATTATTGTTAAGGTGGTTCAATGAACCCTTTGCCAGGGACGTAAGTGTGATTTGCAGAGTAACCATTTAGATGTACATGTACGAGTACATACGATATTTCTGCGTCACTGCGGAACTGTGTGGCGAATTATTTTAGTAGACGACTCAACAGTCATGTGGGTGCTGCATTTTTGTGAGTGTGAGTGTGTGTGTGTGGGGGGGGGGGGGGGGGGAGGGAGGGAGGGGAGGGGAAGAGAGAAAGAGAGAGAGAGCCAACGCATGTGGTTTATTGAGTTCTTTATTCTAGAGTCAAGAGTTTCATATTTTAGCAAGTAAACAGAGTAGTCGGTTGATCCGCCTGTCATTCCAAATGGTTTGGTGTTATGACTAGCTGTGTGTCATAATTTTTAGAATGTGAAATATATTATGCAATAATATTATCCCGATAAAACTTCTACCGTGGGAAGAAATTAGTAGTCATGGCAAAACTAGTAGTTTGTATACATAATATATGACCATAAATTTGCGCGCGCAGAGTCTGTTTTTACTTTGTAATGTCTTGTCAGCGTACTTTTAATATGTGTTGATAGCTGTTTAGGCTACTAATCAAAACGCCTCGGGTCCCAGGATCCGTATCAGTCGTGCAATTCTGAATAAAATTCATCAGCAATAGCACCCGAACACTTACGGCGTCTGGAGCCAAAACTTATTTTACCATCGGCCCTGTCAAAGAAGGCGGAGGAGTGAATAGGGTGCAGGGCACACTCTTGCCCTTGGGTGGCAAACTGCTCTTAAAAAGGAGTAAGAATCGGCGATAATGAACGGCATGAGGATGCAGGAAGCAATGTAAACCATTGCACTGTTGACATTGTGAATCCACAAGCCATATAGCTTGTATTTATGATGATTATCTCCCCATTAGCAAACGATTATAGATTAATCACCCATTCAGATCCAGAACGGGGCTGCCAAGTGGGAGAAAATGACTAAGTTTGAATTTGAATGTGGTAGGGAAGCTAGAAAATCTGGAAAGGGAAATATAGTGCCCTGATCTAGATACAGTGAGGGTCAGTGACGTGAAATGAAAATAAGAAAAAGATTTATGGTCAGACAAATATAGAGGAACAGCAAGAAAATATGGTAAAACGAGAGTATTTTCATCATGAATAAAAATTTAGGTCAGATGCTGAGTTACTGTGACAATTCACTGATAGGGTTATTCTCATCAGAATAGGCAGCATACCAACGCCAACAACGATGATCCATTATCTGTACAGAAAGTACAGAGGGCATTGAACAACTACCTCAATACGTAAAGAGGAGGCAAATTTAATTATTATACGCGATTGGAGTGCTATTGCAAACGGAGGAATTGAAAACTGTGTTGATGGAGAACATGCGCTCGGTAGTAAGAATGAGAGAAGAGAAAGTTAGTTCTGCAATGAATTTGAGCTAGTCACAGAGAATACAATGTTCAAAAATTATAAGAGGAGGAGGTATACTTGGATAAGGCCTAGTGACACGGAAGGACTCCAATTGGATTAAATCATAATCAGACAAAGATTTCGAAACCAGACAGTGGACTTTAAGGCGTACCTAGGAGCAGGTACAGATTGAGATGAATATTTAACAATAATGAGAGCACGTGTAGCCCAAGAGAATCGTCAAGAGGAATCAACGAGAAAAGGAGTGGAATACTGAAGTACTGAAGAGTTCTCTGAGACTGTAGAGACACTCAGTTGAGAAGAAATGACATCTCTAAAAAGGGCAATCACAGAAGTGACGGACAAATTTAGGAATATGGATGGAAACTGCAAAGAAACCTTGAGGAACAGTCGAAATATTTAAACTGACCGACGAAAGAAGGAAGTACAAAAACGCTAAGGAAAAGGCTGGAATACAGCAACATAAGTCACTTAGGAGAGAAATAAATAGGCAGTTCAAGGAAGCTACGCAAGAAAAACTGTAGAGGAAGACAGATATGTCAAACAAATAATGGGGGACACTGAGTGCAAGTGCTACTCTGAGGTGAAGAGACTGGCACAGAAATGGCAGACGTAGCTCTCCGCATCCCCCCAGTCAGAGGACTGATGGAAAATATATATTCTTGTAAAACTCACAAGAATTGTGTCCCTGAATTCGCCCCTCGCAGTTCTGATGTTCCGACGCAAAATAATATCTTATCTCATGTTTAAAAAATTTATAGTGGCTGTTGCGTTTAACAGAACATGCCATTTACGTGATTTTCGGTTGTGTAAGCAGACAGGGTTTTTGGAATCAAACAACTCTGTCTGATCATCTCAAAGTTATCCTACTACCTGCACATCTCATAGTTAGGTACGGGCATAGTGTATATATTCAATCAACATAACATTTTGTATAAAATTCGCTGCTATTGGAAAAATCTTGTTAACTCCTAATACAAAACCTATATTTATATAAAATAATGCAAGGGTAGCACTAACTATTACAGCCGTACGAGGCGTCTGGCGTAGCGCTGATAAATTACATAGACAAACTTTCCTCCTGAATCAGTCTGTCTATTAGCGAAAATCGTTTCAAAATACCTAAGATAAGAATTCCCATAAAGATAGAAAAACGGGGCGGATGACTTTAATTTAGTAACATGTATAGTCTCGGAACCACACCCCCGCCAGCGACCAAAGACTGTTTTATTGCCATCATTTATCTCTAGTAACAAAGTGGTTAAATATCTTTTACGTTTTAAGCTCTGTGCTAAAATCGCTTACAGATAATGCCACAGGTTGCTCAGAATGTTATATGCACAAATTGTTTACATTTTCTTAATTTAATTAATCCCTTGATAACGGAAGTATAATCCTCTAAACTGCGTCCTAGTTACAGTTACTTGTACATTTCCACTGATTTTCATAAATGCCCCCATCAGGCCTAACATAAAATGTTCGCGTTTCAAATTATTCAAGTGAGCAAATATTAATTTTCACGAGCCCCATGTTTGGGCAATAAATATGTTACGAGAGTACGGCTCACATTTATTGGTGAGACCTAACAAAGTTGTGGATGGTCCGTGCACAGCAGTGGCCATCGTAAACAAATCTGAAGTGCCCAGTGGCGTGCGGCAGCGCAGTACGTCAAACCCCTTCGCAGTGTGGGGGCGGCAACCCGCGCAACCCTGCAGTCGGTAAATTTGCCGGCCCGCCAGGCTGCCCCGCGCCGTGCAGCTAGCAGCTAGGGTCCGTATCGCGATACGGCGAGCCGTGGGGCGGTCGCTGCCGACGTGTGTCGGCTTTATTTACGGCAGCCGGTGCCTCCTCTCGTTTCCTACCCTGGGGCATCGATTTCGGGAATCCCCAAAAACCGGATCAGCAGGCACTAGAGAGCCTACTGCCGGTGTACATCTTGCACCTGTTACATGTTCCGAGTGCGACGAAGATCCACTGCTTGATGTGTACTGTAAGACGCCAGGAAGCGCTTAGTGTTTCAGGAAACTCAAAGAAGTCTCAACACGACAGGATGAGGTGTGACTGATTTTTTTTAAACGTTAACTTGAATTGCTGTTGTCGCAGTGAAATTCTCATGCACAAAACAGTGGAATTCCGAGCTGACTACTAACGCTTGAACGGCTTTATAACTATGTCATAAAAATTTGATTCTCGCAGATACTGCTTACACCTTTACTCGACAGTCTGTAGAAACCACAGGTTATTAGGGGATACTGTTGAATTATACTAGACACAAACTGTGTATCATTTTATTTCTGTTTGTCGATAGCCCACTCTGTGCTAACGCATTAATTACTGCACATTCAATAACGTGTGTATAATGCATGTTTCTCGGATTTGATTGTCACTGTATCATGCAATTTCGGAACAACTCGACTTTGAAAGTGCTTTGAAACACAAGAAATCGAACGGTCTCGTGAATTAATTCGATGAACTTTCATACGAATGACTTAAACAAAAAGAGTTTGGGGAAGGAGACCAGCCAGCGAGGTCATCGGTCTCATCGGATTAGGGAAGGATGGGGAAGGAAATCGGCCGTGCACTCTCAGAGGAACCATCCCGGCATTTGCCTGGAGTGATTGAGGGAAATCACCGGAAACCTAAATCAGGACGACCGGACGCGGGATTGAACCGCCAACCTCCCGAATGCGAGTCCAGTGTCTAACCACTGCGCCACCTCGCTCGGTTTAAACAGAAAGAGGAGTACATATCATTCAGATATATTTTTCATGGAAATCGAACTGACAATCTTTTTTGCCAGTGACGACTCCTTTCAACTGTTACGTCAGATTTTCCACAGATTACGTGACTCGAAACTACTTTGTAGCTAGAATCGTCCTGAGTGTCCACACACACACACACACACACACACACACACACACACACACACACACACAAAGAGAGAGAGAGAGAGAGAGAGAGAGAGAGAGAGAGAGAGAGAGAGAGAGAGAGAGAGAGAGAGAAAATCGGCGTATCGGAGGCTTGAGTGATAGCAACTACAGATCCCACCACTGGGCCGGGTATTTTTTGTAGTTAGCCAACGGCCATACCCGATCGCATGTGACGTGTTTGCCTCGACCACTGGTGGCGTTGCAGTCGAAAGCGGAAAGATGGGCCGCACAGTTAATAGCGTCACACATCCAACTACGTCGCCGTATTGGGGAAGTGGCGTGAAGTTAAGAAAAAAAATGGCTCTGAGCACTATGGGACTTAATATCTCAGGTCATCAGTCCCCTAGAACTTAGAACTACTAAAACCTAAGGACATCACAAACATCCATGCCCGAGGCAGGATTAGAACCTGCGGTCGTCGCGGTCGCGTGGTTCCAGACTGAAGCGCCTAGAACCGCTCGACCACTCCGGCCGGCTTGAAGTTAAGAGAACGTTGCTGACTTCAAAGGACTAGCAGAGCTATAGGTGCAAAGATATGGCTGGATACATGAAGCTTTCCGGAATTACACAGCTAATGGGTATATGCGCGCTGTCTCTATACCTGCACCGGCGAAACATTGCACTTGACAGTTCGCATTATGTCAAGTTATGTTCGCTATACTGCAAGAGCGATGTTGAAACAGCAGCCTCTACACGCATAGCAGACGATACCGTTTTCTATTCCATCTCATAAATGTAAGCTATTAAGCGATAACAGTATAGATAAAAATTAATTTTCGACTTGCTGCCACAGTGACAGCAAATAAACAATCGCGTAACGATGCAGATATAATCAAAACACACGCATTCGAAAACAGATCAAAGAAATACACAAAATAGCATTTGATGATGACCGATGTCTTGAAAACAAATGCTACATAGTTCACAAAAAAACTGATATTGTAACTGCTCCTCTACGTTTTATAATGACAATGATGCAATAAATAACCGAAATTCGTAGCGTTTTACGGCGACAACGTCGCAATTCCATGCAGCTCCTCGTAACAAATACAAATCGAATGAATGTCTTTGGTCGCAATTTTGTACAAGAATATGCTTCGAGCCATAACAATATGTGCCTTTTTTTAACAGGACTTTGCGTTAGTCTAGCGCTTTGTAACAGAAAAGCGTACCTTCCATCGTAATTTTTAGTGACGTTTTCTCACCCCTAAAATGTTCAATTTCGTTTAAAATCACTAGTATCCTTGCTACCGTTGGATACTCTTTCCTGCTATAGTAAGCATAAAGATGCCTGCGAACTGTACCAGTCTTGAAAGAATCTAAGTCGGTGACAGGGTGAGGCTGCTTTTTCTCCTGTCCAAGAGGCGGTGAAATATATAATCTGATCCAGACGGCTCGAAATCGTTACGGCTCACGTCCACATCTTTCAAGTCTTGCAACAACACTTCCTTGCTTATTACTGTTCTTGCAATAATTCCAAGAGCGTTTGATGTTCGTCCCACAACTGTATCGGCAGGAACTCGTGACTGTCCATGAATACTTGCGTATTCGTTCTTCGGCTCCTAAAACTCATTAGTTCTCTGTAGTAACTTCAGTGCCTCGCTGTCTAGCGGTACACCTTGACGCACGAAGTGTTTTCGAGTATCAGAATTTTCTAAACCACAGCGAAACAAAGCACAGCACACCGCAAGCACGCGGTAGATACCATGCACAACGCACGTTGTTAATGTTCACACCAAACAAAGACGGCAAAGCGGGAGCTTTGACGGCACGACCGCCATGCTGGGATTGGTTCACGCCACACGGCTAGCGCTTCTCGTTGTTCGTCGTGGGCCGGCGCCAGCTGCTGGAGGTAGAGAGCCTGTATAGGGAGAGAGTGGCCAACCGGACGATACGGTGGCCATTTTTCTGCCAAACTGCGGACGGGACGGGACTTTTGAATGGCCAGTAGTGGAGCAGTGGAGTACACACTCACCGAATCAAAAGCACAAGACAATATGGCGAAATCATTCGTTAAATGCCTTTCTTTACAGCTATAATATACTCATAGTAGCCTACTACGCACAGCACCGGAAAATTTGATACAGTGGCTGTAAAAAATTATTCGTTACTTGCATTTATCTCCTTTAAAGTTCGTTTACTGGACATATTACAATGAAAGTAACGTAAATAAAAAAAATATAGCGCATAGCATTTGTTTTGTATCGGAAGTGCATAACGCTAAAGATTTAACGTACCTGTATTACGTCAGATGAATGAAAGTCGCAAGTAGTTGTTTACTTGTGACATGCAAAAAGTGTGAGACGTATTAGTACTTCTTGTCACCTCTTCAAACTTTTTGCATGTCACAAGTAAACAACTGAAGCTTACGACTTTCTTTCATATATATACTGAATACCTCTCGTAGAGAAGAAACGAAAAAGATTACAGCAATGAGGTAATGTTAAAGTAGGCTACTATAATAACGACCAAATATAACAAGAAAACTACCGTATCCCTTCTAACGCACAGTAAGTAGCCGTATTAAAAACTGTCTTCAAGAGTCCCTACAATTATCTAAGACGAATAATGTTTCATCAACCACGACAACTGCGAAAAACGTGCTTACAACTTGCCTGCGTCAACAGTCAGGCAATAATATTGAAACCAAAATAATGCCTAGTGTTCTGATTCGGAACGAAATAAAGTTTGACGCTATAAAGTCGAATGAGCATGGCACAACAAATGGAGGAACTTTCCGTTTCCAGCAAGGACTGTCAGATACTGGCTTCAGAAAAGCTTGCGATGTTACCAGTATGCACGCAAAGGCTAATTACGTACTAAAAACGATATACAGCTAAATCGAATATGCATGCACAACGCATAACAAGTCTCTCAATAATTCAAATACCTTTTAATCGTTTCCAAAAGTCCTCTGAACTTCAACTCAAAACCACGGCGAACATAGGAAGCGCGAGAGACGTTTGGCAGAAAAATGGCGCCGAAGCTAATCAACCAATCACGGGCAACTTCACCTATGGCCACTCTGTATACAGGCTCTCTAGCTGGAGGCAGCGTCCTTTGTTGAGTCGCTGCCGCCATCCCTTCACCAGCCGAGCGGCACGGAGAGCGAGCCACTCGCTGGCCACAGCAGCTCCTCGTCTTTCAGGTACACCTTGGGGGCGTCGGCTCTCCCCAGCATCATCACGACAATTGAAGTTAATACTTCAACAAAGCTGTGTTCATGACGGAACGTCGGACGATAACCAGGCATCCAATCGCCGCTCTATCGTTATCCCGGGCACGATGGTGTATTGCTGGCTGCCTGACCTCTTGAAGCCTATTCCATCACCATCGTAGAGGCTAACCACCTACGGCCTCTACAGCATTTTCGTAAAATGATTAAAAATGTCTGTTCAAGCGTGTCATGCGTGGACTAGCGACAGTACTATTTTGATACTACGTGGGCTGAACAGAAAGTAATCATCACACATCAAAACGACAAACCACACACACCGAAGCTACGGATATCCACATGTTACGTACTCAGCGCTAACCAGACACTACTGGATCATACTCCACAAGACGCGATTCAGCGTCACCTATACAGTTATTATAACGAGAGATCGGCTTGTATCAGAAAAGCTTCGCTCGACGTTGCGTCAAGTCGAATTTTTGGAGGCTGCAGTTCATTGTTACGACTGAGTCATTTTCATATTTGCGTTGACTATTATTTGCACTTATTTTTCTACCTATCATTCTTTTATCGTTTGGAATCTCTGCAACCAAGTACCAACCAGTACTGCTCATCGGTTGGTAACGTAGCGGCTTCTGTAACCGGTGTGAGAATAGTTTCAAGTAATCAATGATAGCGAAAAAGTACAGTTTGCTTTCAGCGCCGAAACAAATTTACTGTATTGATTTGCTCGTAGAGGTTAGTTTTAATGGCCGTAAACAGAGGGATCGTGATTTTACTTCTGTCACAAGCCGTTCACCACCGTTTTTCTCTGATACAATGCACATAACTAGGTTGACAGAGCCAGGTGGCGCAGTGGTTAAACACTGGACTCGAATTCGGGTCCGGGCATCCTGATTAAGGTTTTCTGTGATTTCCCTAAATCGTTCCAGGCAAATGCTGGGATGGTTCCTTTCAAAGGGCACGTTCGACTTCCTTCCCCGTTCTTCCCTGATGCGAAGAGACCGATGACCCCGCTGTCTGGTCTCCTTCCCCAACCCAACAACATAACTAGGTGGTAATTAAGTTAAGAAATGAGTCATGAGTTTAAATTCAGCATTTGTGCAGTGACCCGCCGTGTTTGCACGTCGCCTACTACCTAGCGACAAGCGTCAGACCTCAACTGTCAAGTACACTACTGGCCATTAAAATTGCTACACCAAGAAGAAATGCAGATGATAAACGGGTATTCATTAGACAAATATATTATACTAGAACTGACATGTGATTACATTTTCACACAATTTGGGCGCATAGATCCTGAGAAATCAGTACCCAGAACAACCACCTCTGGCCATAATAACGGCCTTGATACGCCTGGGCATTAAGTCAAACAGAGCTTGGATGGCGTTTACACGTACAGCTGACCATGCAGCTTCAACACGATACCACAGTACATCAAGAATAGTGACTGGCGTATTGTGACGAGCCAGTTGCTCGGCCACCATTGACCAGAGGTTTTCAGTTGGTAAGAGATCTCGAGAATGTGCTGGATAGGGCAGCAGTCGAACATTTTCTGTTTCCATAAAAGCCCGTACAGGACCTGCAACATGCGGTCGTGCATTATCCTGCTGAAATGTAGGGTTTCGCAGGGATCGAATGAAGGGTAGAGCCACGGGTCGTAACACATGTGAAACGTAACGTCCACTGTTCAGTGCGAACAAGAGGCGACCGAGACGTGTAACCAATGACACCCCATACCAACACACCGAGTGATACGCCAGTATGGCGATGACGAATACATACTTCCAATGTGCTTTCACCGAGATGTCGCCAAACACGGATGCGACCATCATGATGCTGTAAGCAGAACCTGGATTCATCCGGAAAAATGAGGTTTTGCCATTCGTGCGCCCAGGTTCGTTGCTGAGTACACCATCGCAGGCTCTCCTGTCTGTGATGCAGCGTCAAGGGTAACCGCAGCCATGGTCTCCGAGATGATAGTCCATGCTGCTGCAAACGTCGTCGAACTGTTCGTGCAGATGGTTGTTGTCTTGCAAACGTCCCAATCTGCTGACCCAGGGATCGAGACGTGGCTGCACGATCCGTTACAGGCATGCGGATAAGATGCCTGTCATCTAGACTGCTAGTGATACGAGGCCATTGGGATCCTGCATGGCGTTCCGTATTACCCCCCTGACCCCACCGATTCCATATTCTGCTAACAATCATTGGATCTCGACCAACGCGGGCAAGAATGTCGCGATACGATAAACCGCAATCGCGATAGGCTACAATCCGACCTTTATCAAAGTCGGAAACGTGATGGTACGCATTTCTCCTCCTAACGCGACGCATCACAACAACGTTTCACAAGGCAACACCTGTCAGCAGCTGTTTGTGTGTGAGAAATCGGTTGGAAACTTCCCTCATGTCAGCACGTTGCAGGTGTCACCATCGGCGCCAACCTTGTGTAAATGCTCTGAAGAGCTAATAATTTGCATATCACAGCATCTTCTTCCTGTCGGCTAAATTTCGCGTCTGCAGCACGTCATCTTCGTGGTATAGCAATTTTAATGGCCAGTAGTGTAATTTTAATCGCGCTATACTAAATAACTGTGTATACAACTGTGTAAGTTGTAACTGAGCATTCTGGATGAAGTACTTTGAGAACATATGCATCTGGCCGGCGAGAGTGGCCGAGCGGTTCCACGCGCTACAGTCTGGAACCACGCTACCGCTACGGTCGCAGGTTCGAATGCTGCCTCGGGCATGGATGTGTGTGATGTCCTTAGGTTAGTTAGGTTTAAGTAATTCTATGTTGTAGGGCACTGATGACCTCATAAGTTAAGTCCCATAGTGCTGAGAGCCAACATGTGCATATATATTCGTGACTTGTGAAACATTACTTACCACGCCTCAGTGATTCATTTCTAAAATTTTTCAAGTCAGAGCGCACGCCTTCAATCAACCCCCTCCCCACCCCCGATATCCAGATGTTTAAAACATACTTTCTTATAATCAAATAATAATTCGCCACGTTGGTCACAAGAGTGCCACGTTCACTGCTGCCGGCGCAGCGGCAAATTATAGTTAGGTTGTGATTTAATGAACGTTTTTAAATCTCTAGTGTCGACTTGTTCCTGTGCCCACTCCCTGGGAGTAGCCCGAACTCCGTTCCGCCCTAATTCAAGCGTTAGCACGTCTTCTTCTGTGCAGTCCAGCAAAATTACGGATTTTCTATTCAATCATCATGGCTTGTGACTGCAGTGGAATCGTGTGGCGAGGGCCTATCGGCGGATATGCCCGATCGCCTGGTGCAAGTCCTTTGACGTGACGCCAATTTGGCGACTTGCCCGTCGATAAGGATGAAACGACGATGACACAAACAACCAGTTCCTGAGCGGAGAATCGAACCCGGACCATCCGGCATGATAAGTCGGCGCGCTGTCCACTTAGCTACGGTGGCGGACTATCAAGGTGAAGATACGAGATTTTAATAATGAACTATGTTCAAGTCACGTTCTAACACTATCAAAATTCGAAATTATGTAAGCCCACGCGCTTAATTAATAACGCACCCCCCTTAACGTTTAGCCACACCGTGTACCTGCCAAGAACGGTTTGCTATCATGCCAGCAGGTATACGAAACCGCCAACCATACGCCAGAGACTAGGGCGCTTTTGATGAGCAAGTTAAAATTCATTCCAAGTTCCTGTTTCCATTCAAGCAGAAGGTATAGTCTAGTGAATTGGGATGAAGTACCCTATTAATAAAAGTCTGTTGTTGATACCGTTTCGTGTAAGAAGCGGATCTCATGGACTGGCCACCTTCGTATTTCTTTCTGCTCATTGGCTTTAGAGCTCAGTGGCCGGGACATCAATTTCCTAGAGCAATACGACGGAATTCTAAAAAAATTACATTGCCTTTGAACATCAGCATATCTCTGCGCGGTGTTAAATACAAAACATTTAGTACAGCCGGCAGCTGCACAAATCTGGCAATCGTCAAGTCAGTGGGTCTGTGCTCGTTAGTAGCAACTGTTTTGCACTTTTATTTCAATTATATATTTATCAAATGTAAATGTTAATTAACAAATACAGAACCATAACTTTAGTAAAAATAACTTCCATTTTTTAATTACTGTTGGTACGAAAATAAATTAAAAATAGACACACACACACACACACACACACACACACACACACTGTTAAATGGAAAAAAATTACAATCATTAATAATACAGCTCATCCTCTACAAATGAAGAATTATTTTATTTTCAATCTATTGTTTCGCATTTTTGTGCTAAATTCATATAAATGTGAATACTCGAATTTTACATGCGACTGGTTATTAAAAATAGCAATATGTTTTTATTAAAGAGTATGATTCAATATTTGTCAATTAAAGTTTCCGTTTCTTAATACGGAATCAAAGATTAAAAAAGATTTGCAACTAGCGAAATTTTACAATTACTAGACAAGAACGCTGCGTGCGTTCAGCTACTGCCAAGTACGTCAGAAACATTCTGTGTAGGTGGTGCTGGATAGGTTTCATATATGTTAGCAACTGCATCGTGTATGTAAGTCATTTTCCTACTTATTTTATTTAGACTACCAATATCTGCCATATTCGGATCATCTTTGGCTCATCTGTATCGAACAAAAACAAAGTGTGCACGAACTGGATACGATAACCGAACACTGTGCCACACAAGACTTTTGAAAGACGAATGTAATAATTCTTATGTCACCTAAATTGTACGTCAACATGAATAAAATGACTGCTTGTGACTTTTAGTATACCATTCATCAAACGCTATAAAAATACTCAACTCTCATGTAAGATGGGGTATGGTTATTTTCAGATTTATCTATCATTAGATCAATTAAAATAGAAATTGTCTCAACACATTAATATAGCGAAAACTCACTATTTTTCTTAAGACAATCTAACAACTATGACAGTACAAAATTTATGTCAAATAATAAATTTAATAGTAAAACATTAAGTGTTTCAGTTTCTTGGCTACACTTGAAATTTCAACATCTAACAGTTCCACTTCTTCCTTTGCCTTTTCTGTAATCACTATTTTTATCTTTGACCTCTTTTAGTATTTAACTGTCCTGCTTTTAAGATTGGTCACTTAATTTTCCACCTGATTTCTTCTTTTTTAAGGCTTGTAGACTTTTTGATGAAGCATTCTTCACAGTTAGTAACACTGATTTTGCAATGTCCACATTCAGTTGTTCCTCACTATTAAGTAAACATCCTAAGGAATCTTTTGCACTGTAAACACTTATTTCTGCAACAACTGCATCTTTTTGACAAAAACTTCTTTGGTACCAGGAAAGACTCTTTCACCTGCAGTATTTCCACTAAACATTCATAACAGCTTCTCTATGAACCTGATGAAGTCATGGTTCACACTTTGCAGTAAATTCACCATAAAGTGATAAAATTTGTCCTTCTTAGGATTCAATTATTTTAGCTGTTTTACAGAAATTCGCAAAATGCAAAATATTTTCTCTTCACTATGTCAGCTGTTGATAGAGTCAAGCGATTTGGCCAAGCAAATTGAATGCCATTGTCACTGGGGAATATCTGAAGATGATCCTCTGCATAACTTCAGGTGATAAACATGCGCCTTTGACAATCTTGTCAGCAGTTTTCAGGAACAGGCTTCAAAAAATTCCTGTGCACTCGTTTCTCAAAATAATGATATCCTTTTCCGATTAGTCCATGATTAGCAGCAGTGGCACCAAATCCAATGTTTACATAATGACTTGTTTTATGATTACATGCTTCGGTAACACCCATTGGGTCTACAAAGTAATCTGCTAGAATTTGTCGCCATTTCCATAACAGTATTCTTTATGAACAAAGAAAATGCATAAACTTCACATAGCTGTGTGTTAACGAAGCCACACCTCCAAATTTCTCGCTTTGCACCTGCACCTCAAGGTTCCACACCACAGTATCAGTGACTGCGCTAACACGGCTCGCACAGATGGACATGTAAGTTCCCCTACAGTTAACAAAGACCTTTTAAGACTCCTAGTGAAACTTTATAAAACATTTAGGGATGACGGAGAAATGAAATGTATTAATTTGAGGTAAAGGATCCTAAATCCGGAAATGAACGAGTCGAAAGGTATAAGCGAAAGCTACTCAAGTTCTGCCTTACACTCGTGTAGCGCTCAAACTAAGAGCCCCAACTTGCGAACAATGATCATGGCGTGCAGAATTCCCAACGAATACTCCCCAACAATCTCAGATAATTACCGCTACTTATGGATTAATGACGGTGCACGTAGCTTGATTCAAAGACCGGAAATCCTAAGTCTACGACAGAGTAATAATTCCATTTACCTGCACAAGTTTCACAAACTGCTACATTTACATTTGTTCAAAATGGCGTCCCCCAGCTCGAATGCAGGTATGACATCGCGGCACAGCTGTCGTACTCGTTCTGATAGTCTCGGTGTGTTTGAACAGTGGCGCAGACGGAGAGAATTTTTGTCAGGAGACCCTCTCCAGTCTCGGCAGACGTCTCGCACACAAGACTTTTCACATGGTTCCACAACAAGAAATAAAGGGGGAAGAGATCAGTCGAACGTGCTGGTCACTAAACAGGACCTCCTCTGCCCGTCTACTTTTGAGGGAATGTCTGATCCAGACGTTCACCAGCCCTCAGTCCAAAATGAAGAGGAGCTCCATCATGATGGAAGCTAAATGCTCTTCTGGAACTACCTGTACAGGTACATGCAATCCACTTTCAGAGTAGTCAGAACGATTTCCGCTTATACCTTTCGACTCGTTTGTTTCGGAACATGGCCTCCTTACTTCAGATTAATACCTTGACTCTTCTTCATCAGTCCTGAAAATTTGTAATATCGGTACGGATTCACCCGGTATATTGATATAATTGCTTATTAAATGGACTGCTGGGTACAACATTTTTGAAGATAGTGCTTCTTTGCTACTCCCTTTTACAGCCGCACCTGACACACAAAACAAAATTCCTGATCACACAGTAAATTTCATTACTTTTTCATTACTTTCGTGACCATCTGCTCAATTTCATCACTTAGACCAGTAGACATTGTGACAGCGCAGTGTTCTTCGGTCCTAAATCCGCTCATCTGTAACAATCGCTAATAAACATAATGCAGCTATTTCGCCTCGAGTAATTTTTCGAAAACAAGAAGTGTGTGTGTGTGTGTGTGTGTGTGTGTGTGTGTGTGTGTGTGTGTGTGTGTGTGTGCCGCACCAGATGTTGGTGACAGGTGCAGTAGCAGATCCCGCCAGCGGGCGGACCCTTTACCGTCCGTGAGCGCACCTCTGCCCCACGCAAAGCCTTCTTGGTAGTGCACGTGGTGCGCCACTGTGACTAGCACAGCCCGGATCGGACAACCGGCCTACCTACGAAAGCGCGGGCGCGTGGTTCCGGCCACAATCTCGCCTTGACCTTGTGTAGGTCACGTCACTTCACGGTATGCGCGCAAGCCGGTGCCTCGTCGCCTCGCCGTAAAACAGAGTTTTTTTCCTCATCTGGGCTTCATATGTCATTGACGACAAAGCCACAAGACACTGGCCGTAACGACCAATTTCCACATGCGCAGTGTATAGTGCAGCCATGCTGCGATGCCAGAAGTCTGCTTCCGCCTCCCCCATTCGAAATTGCTCGAGAGGTTTCCGCATGATTTTCTTCCTGCTGTAGACGATCTGATGGGTGTTGTACACCACTTGAGTCTCGTTTAAGACAAAATGGTACTTAACTTTCGTACAGTTTGATGCGTGGCAGTCGATGTCCTATACCTACTACACTGAAGAGCCCAGAAAATAGTACATCTGCCTAATATCGTTCAAATGATTCAAATGGCTCTGAGCACTAAGGGACAACATCTGAAGCCATCAGTCTCCTATAACTTAAAACTCCTTAAACCAAACTAATCTAAGGACATCAAACACATTCATGCCCGAGGCAGGATTCGAACCTGCGACCGTATCAGTCTCGCGGTTCCGGACTCAAGCGCCTAGGACCGCTCGGCCACCGCGGCCGGCCCTAATATCGTGTAGGACCGCCACGACCATGCAGAAGTGCCACAACAACGTGGCATGGACTCGACTGATGTCTGAAGTAATGCTGGAGGGAATTGACACCATGAATTCTGCAAGGCTAAGTCGTTAAAAGTACGAGAGGGTGAAGATCTCTTCTGAACAGCACTTGCAAGGCATCCCAGATATGTTCAAGAGGAAGTGTTTAAACTCTCAAGAGTGTTCCTGGACTCACTCTGTAGCAGTTCTGGACGTGTGGGGTGTCGCATTGTCCTGCTGGAATTGCCCAAGTCCGTCGGAATGCACAATGGACATGAATGGATGCAGGTGATTACACAGAATGCTTACGTGTGTGTCAACTGACAGAGTCGTATCTAGACGTATCAGGGGTCCCACATCACTCCAAATGCGCGCGCCCAACACCATTACAGAGCCTCCACCACCTTGAACAGTTCCCTGCTGACATGAACGGTGCATGGATTCCATACCCGTACACCTCCATCCGCTCGATACAATTTGAAACAAGACTCGACCGACTAGGCATTGACAGTCCAATGACCGTGTTGACGGGCCCAGGCGAGGCGTAAGACTTTGTCGTGCTGTCATCAAGGCACACGAATGGGCCTTCGGCTCCAAAAGCCCATATCGATGAGGTTTCGTTCCATGGTTCGCACGCTGACACCTGTTGATGGCCCAGCACTGAAATCTGCAGCAATTTATGAATGGGTTGCACTTGTGCCACGACGGACTATTCTCTTCAGTCGTCGTTGGTCCGTTCTTTAAGATCTTTTTACAGCCGCAGCGATGTCGGAGATTTGATGTTTTACCGAATACCTGATATTCACGGTACACTTGTCAAATGGTCGTACGGGAAAATCCCCACTTCATCGCTACTCGGAGATGCTGTGTCCCATCGCTCTTGCGCCGACTTTAACACCATGTTCAAACTCACTTAAAGGGCGATAACCTTCCATTGTAGCAGCAGTAACCGAGCTAACAACTGCGCCATACACTTGTCTTATATAGGCGTTGCCGACCGCAGCGCCGTATTCTGCCTGTCTGTATTTGAATACGCATGCCTACACCAGTTTCTTTGACGCTTCAATGTACTACGAAATGTAAATAATTTTGCTGTTCCTTGGCAATCGATGATATTCTCACTAGACTGAAAGTAGTTATCAGACGCTTGCGACTGTCCTATTACTCAGTAAATAGCGATTGCTAAGTCGGAATCTGTCTTCTCCACGGCCCTCACAGAAGAGTGCTCCTTAGCGTACTGCATTGAAATGATTGCAGGCACTGAAGCGACCGAGCGAGGTGGCGCAGTGGTTAGCACACTGGACTCGCATTCGGGAGGACCACGGTTCAATCCCGTCTCCGGCCATCCTGATTTAGGTTTTCCGTGATTTCCCTAAATCGTTTCACGTAAATGCCGGGACGGTTCCTTTGAAAGGGCACGGCCGATTTCCTTCCACACCCTTCCCTAATCCGAGCCTGTGCTCCGTCTCTAATGACCTCGTTGTCGACGGGACGTTAAACACTAATCTCCTCCTCCTCCTCCTCCACTGAAGCGAATTGTCAGACCGCAGCACCGGAATGTGTGACTGTCTGCAACATGTCGTGTTTTGTGTCTGTCGGCGGAAGGATTTCCATCTCCGCCAGTACAAGGGGGAAGTAATGTAGTCCACAGTTGATAGCGCTCTCTTTGGGGGCTGGCAACACTATCGGCGGACGACCGTGACGCGAAGGAAGATGTGGTGCGGAAGCAGAAAGTGGTTCTGCTTTGTAAGCCCCCAAATGCAGCTGGTGCTCGGAATTGAGAAGCGCCAGGCGCGTAGTTTTTTTGTTCGTGAGGTGGCGGCCTCACCTGGTATTTGTTGGCACTCTTTAAGCCTGGTACTCAATAAGAATAGGAGCGGGCATTCGTCTTCTGTAGATCCCACCTACAACAATAACTTTCAGAGGCGTTGAGTCAGTTGATGTTTAAATTAACAAAAGACAAGCGACTCATAAAAGGTTCATCCATACATTACATTAAAACAAACTATCAATATACCGCGTAATGACGTATTAATTTCGTTTGCCTCAATGGCCGGTTCTTCGGATCGGACACCACTTCACTAATCAAACCGGGTTATCAAAGATGGAGAGGGGGAATACAGTGAAATCCAGAGCACGGTCGTTCCTGGGGTACCCTCACATCGTTGAAAGATGAAAGCTAGATTAAAGGGAGATTGAAAATATCCGAGGTCCCACTAGGATTCGATCTCACGACCTTTCGGTTTCAAGACATAGTTCGTCTTGTCTGGTCTTTGTCTACGTTTCTCTTGTTCTGTGACGTCTGTCTTATCGTCTGTTGATCGTTTTTTTTCTCTGTGGGTGTTTTTACTATTTGGAAAAAGGGACCGATGACCGTAGCAGTCTGGTCCCTTTAACCCCCACAAACCTTGGTCACAGAGCCATTCGGGAACCACTGTGTCGACGTCCTCGTCGTTGGAAAATCTGTTCCTCTCCAGACATTCATTCTAAAACTAAACTCCACCCGAACAGGCCATGAAGGCCCAACGGTACCGACCGGCCGCCGTGTCATCCTCACCCTGCAGGTGTCACTGGATGCACGTATGGAGGGGCACGTGATCAGTACACCGCTCCTCCGTCAATATGTCACTTTAGGAGACCAGAGCCGCTGCTTCTCACTCAAGTAGCTCCTCGGTTTGCCCCACAAGGGCTGAATGCACTCCGCTTGCCAACAGCGCTCGGCAGGCTGTACGGTGATCCAACCAAGTGTTAGCCAAGCCCGACGCCCAGACTTTCCGAAAGGACTGCCTGGACGTTGTCGCCTATGGTCGATATCGATGGCCTTCCTTCCTGATCAGCGTCACTCATGTTTGTGCGGCCCTGGTCAAATTGATGGCACTATTTCACTAACGCGACTTTGCATTTGGTCCGTATACTGCCAGGATTTCGCTGAATCTGTCTTTAATTTAGACGTATTGCCCGTAGGCATTGTACTGTCGCTCGTAGTACAGCTTTGGAGTACTTTCCAGTTGCCTCGTTACTTCGCTCGCATCCTGTGAGCACCTGTTACTCGTTTTGCAGCAGTACTGTATCTGCAGCAAACCCAGAACATTTTCTCTCTTCTGACAATCCGACACTCGTGTTACCCAATGGTCTTAGCGTGCGACGACACGTGTAACACACGTAGTCCCGTCGTAAATGGCAACAAATTTTGCAGTGGCCTCCTTAACCTTGGAGTTCTTACCCTCACATCGCATTACATTTACACGTTAGTTTTCATTGTTTGTTGTTGACGACGATGATGATGATAGTGAAAATGTGCGTTTCAGCTGAACAGTGATTTGCGCTATTGTAATAAAAGGTACAAATCTAATTTTCATGTAGGCTTAACATAATGCAAGAAATTGGGAATTGCAGCAAGTTCAAAAGAAAATTAAAAATATACCGCTATTAGCTATCAATTTTACAAATGATCTGAACACCCAGGATTGAAAAGTTCTATAAGTTACGTAGCCGGTTCGTTGTGAAGCCGCACGACAAGTACTAATCTACAGCAAATATGACCCAATATGTGCAGTTGTAGGTAACTGTTTTCAATGAAAAATATCAATGTTTAGTAATCAAGTAAATATTAAGCTGCCAATTGAAAATAAGGAGCAGCTTTTTCTCTAATTAGCAGCTTTAGCTCTAAATTACTGGATACACGTAAGGACAAATATCGTTCAGTGTTGAGCTTGATGATCTGTCATAATAACATGTAACTTACTTTTTGATGGTCGTTCATAGTGTATACAGTACTCTAACTGCTGACTTCGACCGACTTAAGTCAAAAGTTAATTCCATAAGACCAGTGGACTTCAAATTACACAGCGTAAATCAACAAGTTTGTCCTCAGGTCAACAGAGTAAAAGGTACCTCTAAGGCAATGGTCGTCAAATTGCGGCCTGCGGCCTGGTGGTTCTCAGCGGTATTTTATGGCAATATGCAACTAACAGTCTAATCCAAACACGTCCACTGTCGTTAAGAGCGACATGAGAGTGTAGTTTCCCTGCTCACTGACGAACAAAAGTATTTACACAGACAGTAATATTTTAAGAGGTGCTTAACGCTAATTGAGGCTGGTGAACCAACCGTGGGCTAAGCAAAGCTGGTCGCTTACATCGGGGGAGAAAGATAATAGTGCGGTCACTGCGAGGCTGGAGGATGTGAGTAGGGGAATGTCTTCAAGTACTGACAACTCACGAGCGTGCGTGACTCGTATCGATCAGTTACTAAGCTTTCAATATTGACACGAAAGTAATATGGATTCGTGAATAGGAATCACAGAGACGGTCGTCTTCAAATGCGGTACTTATCTGTAGCGAGGAACATTAAATTAGTGAAGGCTTTTGTAGCATAACGTAAAGAGCAGAAGAAAACCAGCGTTTAAATAATTTATCAAACTTTGGTGGTGGTGTCTCGTATTCCGTACTGCAATTAAGTATAAGTACAAATATTACTATCAATTAGAGTGATTCGCACACATGGTAAAACGCACACATAGTAAAACGAACAACACTTATTACGCAACGAAAGTGTCACAGCTATTAGACTGCTGTGTTTGGCATTAATATGAAACAGACTACAGTCAACACTGTTCCGAATAGCGCCGACTTTTAAAGCAAGGTACGTGGGAACCAGCGCCCTGTCTACAATGATCAGATCAGCCAGAACCTTACAATCGCCGACCTACTATCGATGTAAGCCTGTCCAGGCGACAGCAGCGTCACATGGCGATGAATGACTACTAGTCCGACACGGTGCATGTTGTATCAGTGACCGTGCTGTCCGTGTGCAGAATACGGGAGGTGCGCGATTTAGCCGAGTTTGACCGAGAGCCGATTGTGATGGCCCGGAGGCTCGGCACGAGTATTTCGGAAACTGCACGACTTGTCGGGTGTTCCAGGAGTGCTGTGGTGAGTGTCTTCAACTCGTGGGGAAACCAAGGTGAAACCACGTCCAGACGTTGTGGAGTTGGATGGACACCCCTCGTAACAGATGTCAGACATCATTGGCTGGATAGGTTGGTAAAATAGGACAGGCAGCGAACTGTGGCGAAATTAACATCAAACTTTAATTCTGGGCAGAGTACAAGTATGTCTGAATACACGGTGCACCGAACACTCCTAACGATGGGCCTCCGCAACCGACGAGCCATGCATGTGTCAATGTTGACACCACAACATCGGCACGAAGAGTCAAATGGGCGCGTGACCATCGGCACAGGGCGTTGGCGCACAGCTCCTTGCCACCTGTGCTGCGGGACAGAGACAAGCTGGCGGCGTCTCGGTTAAACACGGGTCCGATGAAGCTCGTGCAAGGCACCAAGGCGGCCAAGGTGTGTCGTACACTGGTGCACACCACGTATACCCCTTCATGACGATTATGTTTCCCAACGGCATTGGTATTTCTCAACAAGGTAATGCACTGCGCCACAAGGCCAAGAATGTGATGGAGTGGTTAGAGGAACACAGCTGTGAGTTCCAATTGATATGCTGCCCCACAACCGGCCAGATCTGACCCGATCAAACACAGTATGTGTGACTGAACGTTGCGTCGGAGCTCATCGCCTCCCTCAACGGAATTAAGGGAAATTAGGTGACTCGTGTGTGCAGATCTGGTGCCAACTCCCTCCAGTGACCTACCAAGGCCTCACTGATTCCATGCCAAGACGCGTCGCCACTGTTATCCATGCCAAAGCGGAGACACAGGCTATCAGGTAGGTAGTCATAACGCTCTGTCTGATCAGTGTATACTACGTAGGTTACCAATGATTAGTCTAATAAGATCGGTCTATATATGGTCCGAGATGCGTCCCGCAATGTTAGTATTGGCCCTTGAGCAAAAATTTTTTACAATCACTGCTCTAAGGACTAAACTGAGCTGCTTAATTAGTTTGTCAATGTGTTAACTTGTTTCAAAAAATGGTTCAAATGGCTCTGAGAACTATGGGACTTAAAATCTGAGGTCATCAGTCACCTAGAACTACTTAAACCTAACTAACCTAAGGATATCACACACATCCATGCCCGAGGCAGGATTCGAACCTGCAACCGTAGCGGTCGCGCAGTTCCAGAATGAAGCGCCTACAACCGCTCGGCCATGCCGGCCGGCTACTCATTTCAACTTTCTATCCAATCACCCTCCAAGGAGTTTTAAGCAGAGTATTTCATGCACCGTATGACCTTTAATATCTACGTCCAGGGCGAGCTGGTCTTTATTACTAGTTTGAAATTGGAGAATTTGTGCCATTACGACTTAAGGAGTATCTTGAAGTTGTTCTAAAGTAGAGAATATTGATCATTTTTGGGTCAATAACATTTCTTGTGATTTCGTAGACTTTCCCGGCGTAATAACTGCTGATATTCTTCACGGGTTTGCAGCCGGATCATTTCGTCCTCCAGACACAATATTTCGGCGGACCAGCTGGCCGCCATCCTCAGGTGAGTTAATGCTGGTGCACTGCCTCGCCGGAACTGAGTTCCAGCCACAACGACGGAAACCTTTATACACCACAAACCGTTCACCGCGCATGCGCGAGAAGATAGCGCCTCCTGGCGATAAGAAGACACGCAGCGCGCCGGTGGAGAAAGACGGCGGAAACGATAAATCGCATCAGGAAGGATCCAAAGATCGAAAAGAAGAACGTTTTTGTTTAATGTCCGACAACATCGGATTCCATATTTTGCTTAGAGGAAAACCTCTATCCCTGTTAATAATATTGCTTGCTAATCTGATTTCAATAGATTCTTTAAGAATACATTCCTGCTTCTCGCTATTGGGAATGTATTCTTAAAGAATCTATTGAAATCAGATTAGCAAGCAATATTATTAACAGGGATAGAGGTTTTCCTCTAAGCAAAATATGGAATCCGATGTTGTCGGACATTAAACAAAAACGTTCTTCTTTTCGATCTTTGGATCCTTCCTGATGCGATTTATCGTTTCCGCCGTCTTTCTCCACCGGCGCGCTGCGTGTCTTCTTATCGCCAGGAGGCGCTATCTTCTCGCGCATGCGCGGTGAACGGTTTGTGGTGTATAAAGGTTTCCGTCGTTGTGGCTGGAACTCAGTTCCGGCGAGGCAGTGCACCAGCATTAACTCACCTGAGGATGGCGGCCAGCTGGTCCGCCGAAATATTGTGTCTGGAGGACGAAATGATCCGGCTGCAAACCCGTGAAGAATATCAATAACATTTCTTCTTCCGATATTTCGGCTGTAACCTTAAGGCGGTCTTCAAGGTGAATCGGTGACTGAATTAAAACCACTTGCCACAATACTACGAAACAAATAATTTCCTTTACAGTATTGAGTCAAGTGGTTTTAATTCAGTCACCGATTCACCTTGAATAGTCTTAAGACTATCAGCGGAAATATTGGAAGAAGAAATGTTGCAAGCTCGAAAGATGATGGGATACGACTCACGGAGTACACTAAGAAGGAGCTGTAGGAGTGTTCAGTTACCATCTGAGAGGTGTATGGTAAACGTTAGTTTGGACCCTTCCATCACAATGATTGTATAACCAACAAAGATCACATTTTCGGTCCGTTCTTTAATGTACGGATAAATGGTCAACTCTTGCTGCAACGACCGGCAGCAGATCCGCAGCACAAGGATATGTGACGTCACGACTCGGAAAGAGAAGAAACGATGATACTGCTTGGCTACACCGCTGCTGACACCATTTCAGTAAGACGCGACACTCCCCCCATCGACCGCTTCCGCATCCCCGATGTCGCGGGGTCTCGTATAACGCAGCCCATTAGGGACACGGCCGGCGTGCTCGCCCGGAGGACGCGAGGGCTCAGACTTCCTGCCGCACTCGTCCACTCCTCCTCCTTGCCGCTCCTCTTTCTCCTCTTCTTCTTCTTCCTCTCTGCAGGAGCGGCTCCGTAAAAATTAGAACAAGAGTGGAGCCACAAACATTCCAGCAGTGCGGAATGGAACTAATTACGGTCGACATGACCTCACGCGCTGTCTTGCCTTTGTAGGGGCACCTTTAATTTCGAATATAATCACGTAGCTTTGAACTACGACTGCTACCCTGCTCGGGGAAAATATTTCTTTTCCCCATACAACCAAGGAAGTGGGTTCTGTCCTTGGTAAAGGCATCAGGCGTTTGAGAAATATTTTTCTTTAACATCCCCTTAGTTTCTAACCTATTCAGAAAAGTAACTAGTAACTTAACTAGCTAAAACTTCACTGCCAGCCATTCACGTTACAATGAAAGCGGCGCAAAACAGACGTCAAACTGCCGTCAAGTCAGTGCCATGCTTGGACATGTAGATGATTAGCATTTCAGCACAACCGCACAAAGTTCGTACATTTCATATGTAAGGAAAGATTTCACAGAGGATTTCTAATTCATAAATCAATTTTAACGTTGGTTATTCGTGAGAGAACACGTCAGAATTCGACAGCGGCAGCATCGTAACCTGTCGAGACTATACAGCTGCTCCCATTGGTCGCAATGCCGACTGTCTTGCAAATACCAAATCGGTGGTTTCAGGATGCACATGCTAGTGCCAAAACGGGGTCGCAGCGCCCCACGCGGCTAGCGACGAAGAAGACAGACATCTGTTTCCGAGCCGTAAAAGATGGTACGCCTGCCAAGTGTACCCTGAATGGGGAAATGAGCTTGTTCGCAGGAAGACAGCCATCGACACAAACAGCGCGACTACGTATGGAGCATTATGGCTCTCAGCACGACAAGCACTGCTGCGGCTTCCATGGAGGCTGCAGCAGAGACGCCGGCCGCGGGTGGTCGGCGGTTCTAGGCGCTGCAGTCTGGAACCGCGCGACCGCTACGTCGCAGGTTCGAATCCTGCCTCGGGCATGGATGTGTGTGATGTCCGTAGGTTAGTTAGGGTTTAAGTAGTTCTAAGTTCTAGGGGACTGATGGCGTCACAAGTTAAGTCACATAGTACTCAGAGCCATTTGAGCCATTTTTCAGCAGAGACAGGCGCGTCGAAAGCGGTGTGGCCAACAACACTACACACAATTCCGGTTCTGTGTACGGCAGGATGGGCGAATGCGCGTCACACTGCATTTGTCGTCATACGGATCGTGATACGAGGTGCCACTAGGTACAGAACTCGGTCGCCTCTGGTTTCCGTACCCCGTGATTTGCGCAGCAGTCGCTATACACTCTAAGACAGTGGTTCCCAACCTGGGCGTAATTACCCCCTGAGGAGTAAAATGAAATTTTCTGAGGGGTAGAATCTAAACGATTCGATTATTTTCAAAAGATCATTACTTATACCACAATATTGTAAGACTCTAATACTGATTATATAAGTTATCAATAATTACTTTTACCGAGCGAGGTGGCGCATTGGTTAGCACACTGGACTCGCATTCGGGAGGACTACGGTGCAATCTCGCGTCTGGCCATCCTAATTTAGGTTATCCGTGATTTTCCTAAATCGCTCCAGGTAAATGCCGGGATGGTTCATTTGAAAGGGCACGACCGATTTCCTTCCCCAGTCCGACGAGACCGATGACCTCGCTGTTTGGTCTCCTCCCTCAAACAACCCGACCCCAATAATAACTTTCCCTCAATCAGTAGCAGTAATGCGGTGAAGGTTACAGGTTCCTCACATAGTCCACTCATTACACACGTATGTTGTGCTTCGTCCCGTACATCGCTAATGAGAAAAGTGAGACACATACCTAACAAATGCTAAATATTTCAAGCAAATGTCTTCTCCAAGTTGCAGATAGTACTTGCAGTAGACCAGAAATTGTTTCCTTAGTCGCTTTGACGCAGAAAAATGAATTAACTGACAGAATGACACAGCAGTAACTCCATCAGGGCTACTATAGTGCTCTAATCAGTTTCATTATTATTATTATTATTATTATTATTATTATTATTAGAGTGTTTAGTCACAAAGTATTAACAACCTGAAGTCGACCAATTTCTGTCAGTTCAGAAGTAAGGAGTGCAGCAGTGAAATGATTTACGAACAGTAAGTATAGTGCACACATCTGAAACTGTTTGATTTTAAATGGGGCTGCAGTGTACAGATCAAGCAAGTGCCGCAATGGAGAGGAATAATGCAGGGGAAGTATGTCCTGTAACAAATGTGAACCATCACTATGGATAGTTAGCTTTCCTTTTTGGGAAGAACGTATGGGTAGCAGTTGTGATGCACCCCGAATTCCTTCATCATTCATTCGAACAAACAAACAAACACACACACACACACACACACACACACACACACACACACACACACACACACAAACAAACAAACAGGAACTAAACATCATTCACCTTTCATTATTTTAAAAATGAAGTGTACCAACATAAGTCTTTCATTCTACAGTTTAGTTACGTGCTAAAGTTGGAGATAAAGTGGGGGAGGGAGGGGGGAGGGAAGGGGTACCACCTAATACCTGACTGCACTCAGGAGCAATGGTCTAAGAAAGGTTGGGAACCACAGCTCTAGGTAAAATACAAAAATAGAAAAAAAAACGCCCCACCAAGAAATTATCCGAATAGGAATGAAATCGGTAGATTTGATGTATATGTACAGGCAAACAAATGATTAAAATTTCAGAAAGATTGTAGGATTTATTCAGGAGAAAGAGCTTCACAAATTGAGCAAGTCACTAACCTGATGGTCCACTTCTGGCCCTTATGCAAGCGGTTACCCAACCTGGCATTGACTGGCAGAGTTGTTAGATGTTCTCCTGACGGATATCGTGTCAAATTCTGCCCAACTGATGCGTCGTCAAAATCCCGAGCTAGCTGGAGGGTGCTGACCATAAGGCTCCAAACGTTCTCAGGCGGGGAGATATCCAGCGGTCTTGCAGGGTTTGGCAGGCACGAAGACAAGCAGTACAAACTCTCGCCGTGTCGGGGCGGGCATTATTTTGCTGAAATGTAAGCGCACGATGTCTTTACATTGTAAGGTGTCAGGCAAATCCAACACCTTCCATGAAAACCCTGACATGATAAGCAAATCCAGTAGCATGTCACATAGCTCCGAATAAATCGTGACATTACATTAACCAAAGTAATACGAGTAACGAGTGAGTAAATGGAATACCACAGACTAACACAAGAATGCCTAAATGCACGTCGTACCTTTCCACCGTGAGACCGACGCAGTTCCGAGGGGAGAAACGAGAACAGAAGTCGAGAGCAGAACCGTGTTAAGCTAGAAGGCCCTACGATAAGGGACGGACTGGACACCCACGTCGCCAACTAACCACTAGGGCTCACCACCCGCACGTTTTAGCGTGAGACTTTTTCGCGTCTCTGTTACGTCAAGGACCACCCCCCAGCCCATGTTAAAAGATAGAGCCCTCCAGAAGTCTCATCTGTTACACCCCCTTTATTGCGTAATACTAGTGTCGATCGTTAATTAAAACTCATGGTGTTCACATTTGCCACTTGAAGAACAGATCTGAAACGCGATAAATTTTTCTTTTATATAGTTATTGAGAAGCCACATCAGCCACTGTAATTTACGACAAGTTAAATAAGTAATTAAAGATAATTGAGGGTCACTGTAGACCATTTTGATAGTTTTCTCTTTTGTGAAACTTAAATTAAACCTAGATTATAGATGTGATATGGCATAGGCCATCCTTCGATCGATTGTAGAACCTGGAAACCCATTCAGGGAATATTAGTTCACATTTTTGTTGAAAGCAGTTGGTTTTTACCATCCTGTATTAAAACATTTCCTTTTATCAATAGTGCAATTTATAAACGATGTTTTGTGAGTAGAATAAAATTTCCAATGGTAAACTTAATTGATTTTTCAACGTTATTTTACGAGCTAACTAAAAATAGGAAAGCCTTGAACCCTTTCCACTAAATTTAGTTAGTATTAAGATTCTTTTACAGGGAGTGCAGTGGAGCTGACACTGAGATCATTAAGTATTTGGTTATATCATCGCTAGTCTCATTGAACTCTTCCGAATTCTACATGTCATGTGTGGTCTGGCGTCTCCTTACCAGCAACAGGTCCCAGGTTCAAACTAGTTAATTCCCTAAAAAACACGCTCAGAGCGTCGTTGCGCGAAAGTGGTAGGGAGACACGATATAGAACAAACAGACACCATCATGTATGTTTAGAACATCAAGGGTAACAAAACGGGGCCCAGAATATCGCCGACATACCGCTGTGCTGTATGGGTGCCGCGGGTAACAAAAAAAAGTGTTACCCCAGACCACGACTCGTGGTTGTCGGGTCGTATGGCCAGCCATACCCCGCCATTTCTTCTCGCAGCCCTTTCGTTCTCATTCGGGACACTGCACCGAGCGAGGTGGCGCAGTGGTTAGCACACTGGATTCGCATTCGGGAGGACGACGGTTCAATCCCGTCTCCGGCCATCGTGATTTAGGTTTTCCGTGATTTCCCTAAATCGTTTCAGGCAAATGCCGCGATGGTTTCTTTGAAAGGGCACGGTCGATTTCCTTCCCAATCCTTCCCTAACCCGAGCTTGCGCTCCGTCTCTAATGACCTCGTTGTCGACGGGACGTTAAACACTAACCACCACCACCACCACCGGGACACTGCAGCGGCAAGTCTGCGGTATTCTAAGCCTCGCTTTGTCGCCGTACATGGCAAGCCATCCTGGGCTTACATTTCAGCAATACAACACCCGTCCGCACATGGCGAGAGTTTCTACTGTTTGTCTTCGCACTTGCCAAACACTACCTTGGCCAGCAAGGTCTTTGGAGCTCACCCCAACTGTGAACGTTTGAAGCATCATGGGCAGCGCCCTCCCAACTAGCTCGGGATTTTGACGATCTAATGCACCGTTGGACAGAATTTGGCGCATTACCCCTCTGGGGACATACAACAACTTCAATCAATGCCTAGACGAAAAACTGTTTGCATAAGGGCCAGAAATGGATCAACGCGCTACTGACTTGCTCCATTTGTGAAGCTCTTTCTCTTGAATAAATCATTCCGTTTTTTCTGAAGTTGTAATCATTTGTTTGTCTGTACATGTAAATCACATTCGGATAATTCCTAGGTGGTGCGTCCTTTTCGTATTAGAGTGTATTAACTTTCCAATGAGTCTTTAGAGTATTGTAAACAGCAACCAACACATCACACAAGAGCACTAAAATGGTACTTTTGAGGTCATGACATAAATATTGGCAAGATGACAGGTAATTACCAGATGTCAACTATCAAGGTGTCGCATATAGTTTTACCCGAGCAAGTATTGCATCTCTAACGTGAATATCGTATTTAAAAAAAAAAATAAAGCTCTACATGCAGCTCAACAAGACTGGAAAATTACCTTTGTTATCCGAAAGTAGTTCAAAAATGGCTTTTCGTTTACGAATGTTACGCCGTTTATAAGTATTTTTGATGCCTAAATGTTATCTCTGCGCAAAAAGCCACTCCCAAATACCACATTTATGCTATCTCTTCTTATTGTTTTCTAAGCTCAATTCTAAATCCATAACCTGAATGGCTACAGCAGTGCCCATCCGAATAATTTCAGTTGATGCCGTATTGAAGACTGTAACACCAGTGTGAGTGGTGGCAGTAGAATGTCATCCCACAGAACACGCTCATCTCAGCGCTAATAACATGATAAATTAAAATAATAAAGCAGGACGGGAAAATGTGGAATAATATGCAGATATGTGCAAACTTTTATTAGAATCAGATCGGTCAGAACACCATCGTGATCCGAGTGAAGAATGACGACATATTTGAATTTAAATTCTGCTTAATGATACGAATTCACGAGAGACGCGACTAGCCACTGTCGAAGAGAAGAGCCCACAAAAAACGCAAGTCATCCTGACGGGACTCGGGCTACGGCTTCTGCGATTCGAAAGCTGGCGTGAGAAAACTAACAGTGACCGAAATAAAAATACTACGTACTTGCGAGGATGGACAACCTACAGCTACGACCTGGTGGAAGAATCCAAGGGGACGCAGAAGGCAAGAAGAAAAACAGGCCAGCATACAGTAAAAGATTGTCAAAGTTAATGGAAATTATGTGGTGTATCATGTTTGATTAGTGCCACAGGCGAATGTTGAAAATTACGTGGACTGATAAGGGAAGGAATGTGAAGGTTCGCCGGCCGGAGTGGCCGTGCGGTTCTAGGCGCTACAGTCTGGAACAGAGCGACCGCTACGGTCGCAGGTTCGAATCCTGCCTCGGGCATGGATGTGTGTGAAGTCCTTAGGTTTGTTAGGTTTAATTAGTTGTACGTTCTAGGCGACTGATGACCTCAGAAGTTAAGTCGCATAGTGCTCTGAGCTATTTGAACCATATTTGCGGAGGTTCTGCGCAGAATCGGAGAGGAAAGGAACATGTGCAAAACGGAGAGGAAAGGAACATGTGCAAAACGCCGATAAGGAGAAGGGACAGAATGACAGGACATCTTTTAAGACATGAAGGAATGACTTCCATGGTACTAGAGGGAGCTGTAGAGGGCAAAAACTGTAGCGGAAGACAGAGATTGAAGTATATCCAGCAAATAATTGAGGACGTAGGTTGCAAGTGCTACTCTGAAATGAAAAGGTTAGCACAGGACACACACACACACACACACACACACACACACACACAAAATCATACTGAGAGTGTCCCCACTGAAGCCATCGACTTCATCGATTACAATATTAAAACCATCAATATTCCTAAAGTGGATGATCTGACGTCACTGCAGCCAAGGTAAGCAGCAGTTGGGTGACGTGCCATTGTTAGTACACGGTTGGCGTTCGAAGCGCCCGGCCGTGCGGCGAGCGTCAGCCCCACCTCTATGGCATAATAAGCTTTGTTTTTGTTAACGTTGAGTTAACAACGCCTAATCAAGTACAGTCGTGTAGGAACTGAATTTGATTAGTGCTGACAAAGTATATTTAGATTCGTGTGAATTCACACAGATTTAGACGATGGCAAATAATAAGCAAAGCTTGTGACACGTGAGACGCCCTCACTGCATCTCATGTCGGTATTCCAGTGTTCATTGTCTTAGAGTTGTAATTTTCTCGTCGCTGACGACCACTTGGTCGTGATGGCTCGATTATTTTTGTGTGACTTTGAGAATAACGCGTTATTAATTGACAGCAGATTCTAAACCACCACGGCACTATCGTTTGGAGCCAGTCGTGGCAGTTAAGAATTGTAAATTCTTACTCGATTAACTTTTTCTTTAATATCGGTTGTGCCATCTCCAGAGGGAGTTACCATCACGTGAGCTCTGTGAATTCTTGTAAAAGCGCTTGTAACTTCTGCAATTGATGTAACTAATGTACACTTATAAAATCGGAGGACACTGGGCCTCAACAATATATAAAGATTTTACGAGATTTTTCTGCTATTAATTTATGGGTATACGAACCTCCCCATAGTGTTGTTGTCTTAGAACAATTCATTATCAAAGTTCGTATGTTGGAGCGTAAGGTACTAGCAGTCACTTTAGTAGGTGGAGGATGAGTGGATGCACATCGAAGATGCAGGACAAACATGTAGGCCTGCGATCAGCTAAGCCACTCACCCCTGTTCGGCTTCCACTTCTTGATACAGGCAGTGGGTTCTTGGTATGTTGGTGGTTAGGGTTTGGACTAAACCAATATGCTTTGTTTCGAAGGAAATATAAAATTAACGCCAAATACGAGAGGACGTAGCGGATAACGTTTCAAGTGCGGGTAAACTGAAGCACACGGCGTCACTGTCGCATCAGACGTCACGCCATTTGCTGTGACATCACTTTAGTTGCATGTGGAAACCCGGCGTTACCGTATGCTCACTCCACGAGACAGTGGGAAGAGTTGAATGTTCGACACTGACGCACAGCATGGTCACCAGCAAAGGCTACCAACGCTTCTCCTCCAGCAGACGTCAAAATTCTGGAGTTTTGTTTGCACCATCAGGATTCAAACCACCATCAAAAAAATGGTTCAAATGGCTCTACGCACTATGGGACTCAACTGCTGTGGTCATTAGTCCCCTAGAACTTAGAACTACTTAAACCTAACTAACCTAAGGACATCACACACACCCATGCCCGAGGCAGGATTCGAACCTGCGACCGTAGCAGTCGCACGGTTCCGGACTGCGCGCCTAGAACCGCGAGACCACCGCGGCCGGCAAAACCACCATCCCACTTGAGCACTGCGTTAGCGAATGCGCTTAAAGGGGCAGATATGAAGCACTTGTGACACTATATCGGGCACAACAAAACGATAATACTGTATGTAAATTAAGAAGACTTTCAGAATTTCTATGATGTCAGACGATGGTAATGTATCACGCAGGTTAAATTCTTTTTATGCGCACACAAGTGGTTACTAAAGTCAAAGTTAATACGCAGCTTTTGCGGTCTTCATGCGTTGGGAGAGGTCTGAGAAAACAACTCACTCGCAGTTTACGATTCCAATTTTTAAAACCGATTTCGTTATACTGTAAGTGAACGCAGCCATTTTATAAAGTCAGTCATTCTACATTTTTGAAACCTGTGCCTCACATACAAAAACGTATCTAAATTTTTGCATGACTCTTTGTATTTTGAAAGTTCAGACTAAATTACTCGGCCCATATACATACCTCAGTTTAAGTCTGAAGAGAGAACTCACCATAAAGCATTAACTGAAGAGGACAACTGCCAATCGCCCAAACATTTTGTAAAAATTGATACCAGTAACCCGGTTAGAAACCCGTATTTCGTATGATCAGTCACGCTCTTAAAACTGTACGTAACGAAATGCTCGTGACCCGTGAAGTCAAAGGCAGACCAACTGTGACCGAAGAAAAAATCTGATCAAAACCTATAGAGCTGCCAGCTCAAACGACTGTAGATGCTGTTATAGCTTTTCCTTTTTTCCGTCAAATGACATTCGTGCAACGTTCGTCATTCGCCGTACAGTCGCTTGCGGTATGCCAATCTAGGCGCAGACATTTTGCGTAGTACCTAGAGAAAACCATTTACAACGTTATATTTTATGGAATGAAGTCTTGCCTAAGAATATGAGATGAAGTACACAAAGACTGACGAGTAATCTATACTGTTGACATAAACGTAATGGAAACAGAAAAACTGAAAGATGGAGAATGACAAGTTCGTGCAGTAGTTCTTAATGAAAGATTACGTCTTGTTGTACTACTGCTTTAAATTCATGTGGAAGAAGAAATTTATTAAGCGTGATAACGTTTCGGAACAGGTTTGAAAGTGTAAGGGGAAGCATCTATCGAGACTCATAGGAATTAAAGACATTAACTGCCTGGGGGCATTGATTTGTATCAATGGGGCAACTTGAAAATTTGCGCTAGACCAGGATTCGAACCCAGGTCTCTTGCTTACTAGCTAAATGCGCTGACCACTGCGCCATCCAGACACAATAGTCACCGCAACCATAGCACACCCCATGTCAGACCCAAAATCTCAACTTAAACAACACACTACTGATGTAGTGCTCCTGCTCGTTAGTCTCATTACTCGCGGCGCCTCGCCGATTTCCGTAAGAGTTAGGGCTTGACGTGTATCTGCACTGAAGGGATCATTGGCCCAATCGCTAATGAACAAGGACCCTACATCAGTAACGTGTGACATAAGTTGAGGATTTGGGTCTGATGGGAGCCAGGCTAGGGTAGTTCGAGGGCTTGTGGTGACCACTATGGATGGCGTAGTGGTCAGAGCATCTGCCTAGTAAGCAGGAGACCCCAGTTCGAATCCTCGTCCTGCACAAGTTTTCAACTTGCCGCACTGATATAAATCGATGCTCACTGCCAAATAATGTCTCAAATTCCTTTGTGTCTTGATTCGTAGTGGCTGAAGGGTCAAATAGGTGTCTGTCCTTTTGAACGTGTCCAACAGAACAACCGCTACATATATAGAACGTCTATCAGTTGCACGATACAAGTCTTTCTTGCGGAAAGAATAAAACACTTTAAATAATACTAAATGAAACAGCTAACTCACTTACTGCAGAATTTCGGAAAAAACATATTTTCATGAAGGGCTGTACGTAGAGGAATACGGACTTGCATATCATCAAAATCTGGAGAGATAAGTGTTGAAGATGTAGAACAGTGAACGTCTCTAGGAAGTATGATCGCTTATAAGATCTACGCAAGTGAACATAGCTCCCTTTAAAATATTACTTCACTGGCGTTAAATATAGACATGGGGTAAGGGATGCGATTTTAAAACTGTGCGTTTCGAGCCTTGCGCTGCGTGAAGTCAAAGATGACATAGGGAAAACTGGAAAATAAACTCGAAAGAGTTTAAAAAGCACAAAGTATGAAATACAGCAGGAGTAGGATACGTAGCTTAGAAAATAAATCAATGGAGAGCCCTCGCCTTAGCGAGACAGTTTAGGGGGCCATGTGTCAAGACAACCACGGACCTGGAAGAGGAAACTGAGGGAGAAAGATTGTGTAATATGTATGATCGAAAATTTTAGGTTTTCTTAAGTTGAAATGAAAACGTTAGAGTAGGGTAATAATAAATGATAATTGCATACCTTAAGAGCTATTAGCGCTTGTTCAGTAGAAGAGATGTGTTTCACAGAAGCAACGATGAACGAGTGCCCATCACTCTTAGGGTAAGCACTACAGAGCCCACGTTTACTGAACTTTTCTACTTTTGGTCCAAACCACCTCCTTACAAAATATGGAAAGCAAAGAGCTTGCAGGAGTAGTCCACTGTCAGATGTATCAGAACGATTTCCGCTTATAACTTTCGACTCGGTCGTTTCTGTACCAGGAACCCTTACCTCAAATTAAAACATTTGCCCTTCTACGTCATCCCTGAAAGTTTGTATCTTTATCACGGAATCACGCTGTAGATCTACACTCTGCAAGCCGGCCGTGGTGGCCGAGCGGTTCTAGGCGCTTCAGTCCGGGACCGAGCGACTGCTACGGACGCAGGTTCGAATCCTGCCTCGGGCATGGATGTGTGTGATGTCCTTAGGTTAGTTAGGTTTAAGTAGTTCTAAGTTCTAGGGGATTGATGACCTCAGATGGTAAGTCCCATAGTGCTCAGAGCCATTTAACCATTTTTTAATACTCTGCAAACCTCTGTGACGTGCACAAACATGGTACTTCCCATTGTACGACTTTTTACTACTTCTCGTTATATTTGTTTAAGCAAAAGAATAATGGTCGCTTACACGCCTTTGTGGACGTTGCAGTTAGTCTAACATTTGTAAGACGTGTATATTTCTATTGTCCATTGTCAAATCACAATTTATGAAAGATGTTTATATTTTATTACTAGGATTATGTAGGAATAATTAATATTTGTCATGTTGGAAATAATTGTGGTAGCAGGGAATGTCTGCACCAACGTATTGTTGGCAAGAGAGACCGCAGATTGATATAATTTTAAAGAGGGTGGGAGAGACCGCGTATGGATACATTTTAAGAAAAGAAGGGGAAAAACCGCGCATTGATACATTTTGTAATGGTAGCAGGGGTTGTCTGCACCAGAAAACATTGTTGGCAGGAGAGACCGCACTTTAGCGTTCGTAGGAAGTCAGTAGTAAGCGAGATGTGAAGCGAGTCAGTAGCACGTCTGAAGTGTGAGGTTGAGAGGAGCGGTGTGCCTGCCAGCCACTAGCTATGATTTACAAGAGATTATAAACGGATGTACAGAGACATCAGCTAACTATTATAATAAGACGAAATAATATTATTGAATTAATTTTTTGAGAAACTCAAGACTACTGAAGGTATGTTTGTGCATTGCTAGTTGTAAGTTTATTGTAAAAAGTAATTCCCTTTTGAACGTATGCAAAATCATTTCATTCAGAATATAATTAACTTTAGCCAGCAATATTGCATTTCTAATTATAATCCATCCCAAAAATCATCAACGCAAAACTTTGCAAAATTTTATTGTTGTCAAGAAAAAGTTTAACTATGAATTACGTAATTTCAGTCAAATTAATTACAGAATAAGGTCAGCTTTGCTATTAAAGAATAACGTCAGCTTTGGTAATAAATACAGCCACTTATTATGAAAGGCCACCAGCAGCTAATAGGGTATAGTAAAACAGAGTAAGTATATTCATGTCGCAATTCGATGTAGCAGTCAGATGGCGATCCAGTAACAGTAAAAAAGGTAAGGAACAGTTTTCGGTTGTTGCAGATAACGACTGAGGGCCACGAAGACCACACATTCTATGTTCCTCGAAATAATCAGAAAATCACTTTTAATAAGTAGCAATTAAATTGGTACGCGAAGACAGAGAAAGAGAATAAATTTCAAAGGTAAGATTTCATTTGTTATTATTAAGCAAGAGATAGAAACCCTAAGGGAAGGTTACATAGGTTATTGTAAAAGGGAAGGTTATCAATAACGAAATAGGTATAGAGGAGACGGGAAGGTTTCACATTGGCTTCACGATCCCTATGGGAGCGACACGCAGGAGGCTGTTGTATATTCCTAGATAGCTTAGTTAAAGTTGGTCCATAAGACTTTGTCAATTGGCTCTTTTCTGTCAGTTCAGGGTTCTCAGCATCTCTGTGACGCCGTATTACAGGTTAAACAGAGCTGTGACCATTCCTGTTGCCCTTCTCTTTTAGTCTTATTTGGTACGATTCCCACACTTTGAGCAATATTGTAGGATGGGGCGCACGAGTGTTTTGCAGTCAAATTCCATTGTGGCCTAAGTGCATTTTACTAGTGTCCTAACAATCGACCGAAGCAGTGTCTTAATCACACCAGCACTTAGTTTGGCCGCATCTGACCAATTGTAAAACTGAAGTTTACGCAAAAAGCAACTGAATTCGACGAACTGGACTTGAATTTATGAAATACTAATCTGGAATAGCGGTAACTCTTTCCTCTTAATATTCAAATGGCTCTAAGCACCATGGGACTTAATATCTGAGGTCATCTGTCCCCTACACATAGAACTAATTAAACCTAACTAACCTAAGGACATCACACACATCCATGCCCGAGGGAGGATTCGAGCTTGCGACCGTAACAGCAGTGCGGTTCCGGACTGAAGCGTCTAGAACCACTCGGCCACAGCGGTCGGCCTCTTAATATTCCGTCTCCTCTCTGGAACTCTGTGAGTTCGGGTATCCAAGAAGTGTGGCGATACCAAGAATTGCGCCGACAAGTGAGTAATCACTGTCTGTGCAACAGGTCTGTTCTCTATGAACCAGAATTTTCATGCAGTCACACCGCCTCTTGCGATATCAAGGCGAACTGTGTACACAGTCATAAAGCATAGACCTTGTGTATGAGGTGTGACAGTTAATAACTGGTTCGAGTTGTGGGAGAAAGCACAGCGCGCATAGCAAATTATTCCGTGCGAAAGAATGAGAGCAGCAACGGAAAGCGATGAGTGAGTAACGAAGGCGAGCTTAATTAGGATGCGGGTGGTTGTCTAGTTCTCCAGCACGGCGCACCGGGGTCTGGAAACGAGGGCGCTAAATTACTTCCAAACACAGCATGCGCAGACGAAAGAAGATCTATTGCTAATGAACAGCAGCTATGACATTCGAGCCTACTCAAATACGGCAGTATCATGTATTAAATGTTGTAGGGTAGAAATGCTAATCACACTCACACGGGAAACAAGACAACGCTCTGCTCTGCTGTTGTGGATTGGAGTCCTATATATCCGAGATGGAAACAAGACTGAGAAAATTATATTGCGTCTGGAACGGCTTTCACAAAGCGTTTACAGATGGATCGGAAAGCGAGGCATCTCTGCTGTAGCTGTATTTTGCGGTGAGTTAGTGGGACATGGCCGATGCCTCTCGCAACCCACAGAAAAGTCAGTGCTAACAGCTGAGTAATTTGTTGTCTTACGGGTCATATTACACGCAGCAGAGGTGATGGTCGACAGAGAACTGGTGTGTACCGCTTCCACGAGTGCTCTGTGCTCCCTTGCAAGAGTAGATTCTAGGAAAACTGCGAACTGTCTAGCGCAGGACATCCTAAGACATACCGCGAGATCGAAAGGTCCCCCCTAAATCGATATGCTTCCTGTGGATACCGGCATAAGGCACAAAGAACGCGCTGATCAGCTTGCTAGAAACGTGCAACAACTCGCGTCAGCTACAATATCACTTCCGCACTGTCATTAACATCGACGGCTTGCAGTTCACGCTAAAGAAGAATCGTCATCGTCGTGTAATATTGACATTAACTTCAAAGAAATTTGGAGCTGGGCTATCAAACAGCACACGCTTCATATCTAATACTATCTTAATTCTGCTCTTACGTGGCAATAAACTGTCATCGTTAATATATTAAGAGCAGGCCACAAGACTGCAAACAAAAAGTAACACTTCTGATAGTAACTTTTCCAATATTTGATTACGACCACACACTTCATTCTTTATTGGCGCATTAAAACATAAAAAAAACAAAGGGAGAAAAAACTGTACTAAGAATAAATTGCTTCTAACTCCGATTAGTTCTAAGTGCTTCGAACTATCAAACCTATAAATCTATTTATAAATGTATAAGACTTTGTAAAATACACTCCTGGAAATGGAGAAAAGAACACATTGACACCATTGTGTCCGACCAACCATACTTGCTCCGGACACTGCGAGAGGGCTGTACAAGCAATGATCACACGCACGGCACAGTGGACACACCAGGAACCGCGGTGTTGGCCGTCGAATGGCGCTAGCTGCGCAGCATTTGTGCACCGTCGCCGTCAGTGTCAGCCAGTTTGCCGTGGCATACGGAGCTCCATCGCAGTCTTTAACACTGGTAGCATGCCGCGACAGCGTGGACGTGAACCGTATGTGCAGTTGACGGACTTTGAGCGAGGGCGTATAGTGGGCATGCGGGAGGCCGGGTGGACGTACCGCCGAATTGCTCAACACGTGGGGCGTGAGGTCTCCACAGTACATCGATGTTGTCGCCAGTGGTCGGCGGAAGGTGCACGTGCCCGTCGACCTGGGACCGGACCGCAGCGACGCACGGATGCACGCCAAGACCGTGTAGGATCCTACGCAGTGCCGTAGGGGACCGCACCGCCACTTCCCAGCAAATTAGGGACACCGTTGCTCCTGGGGTATCGGCGAGGACCATTCGCAACCGTCTCCATGAAGCTGGGCTACGGTCCCGCACACCGTTAGGCCGTCTTCCGCTCACGCCCCAACATCGTGCAGCCCGCCTCCAGTGGTGTCGCGACAGGCGTGAATGGAGGGACGAATGGAGACGTGTCGTTTTCAGCGATGAGAGTCGCTTCTGCCTTGGTGCCAATGATGGTCGTATGCGTGTTTGGCGCCGTGCAGGTGAGCGCCACAATCAGGACTGCATACGACCGAGGCACACAGGGCCAACACCCAGCATCATGGTGTGGGGAGCGATCTCCTACACTGGCCGTACACCTCTGGTGATCGTCGAGGGGACACTGAATAGTGCACGGAACATCCAAACCGTCATCGAACCCATCGTTCTACCATTCCTAGACCGGCAAGGGAACTTGCTGTTCCAACAGGACAATGCACGTCCGCATGTATCCCGTGCCACCCAACGTGCTCTGGAAGGTGTAAGTCAACTACCCTGGCCAGCAAGATCTCCGGATCTGTCCCCCATTGAGCATGTTTAGGACTGGATGAAGCGTCGTCTCACGCGGTCTGCACGTCCAGCACGAACGCTGGTCCAACTGAGGCGCCAGGTGGAAATGGCATGGCAAGCCGTTCCACAGGACTACATCCAGCATCTCTACGATCGTCTCCATGGGAGAATAGCAGCCTGCATTGCTGCGAAAGGTGGACATACACTGTACTAGTGCCGATATTGTGCATGCTCTGTTGCCTGTGTCTATGTGCCTGTGGTTCTGTCAGTGCGATCATGTTATGTATCTGACCCCAGGAATGTGTCAATAAAGTTTCCCCTTCCTGGGACAATGAATTCACGGTGTTCTTATTTCAATTTCCAGGAGTGTATATCCTTAACGACATTTTAGGTCTGTACTTATCACCTGGCTGTTTCCTTAATTCGTTAGTTAATTAAAAGCTTAACTCTAAAATACACTATCCTGCTTCATGAAAAGAAAGTGTATAAATATTAATTTTAAAAATTTCACTTCGTTCACGACCTATGTAAAAAGTACTTAGAATTCAATTTTTCATCGTATTTATGAATCTCCGACACTATTTGCAAATAAATAAATAAATAAATAAAAATAATTTTTTTTAAAAAATGAGATGAGTGTGGGGGTCGCAGCGGGAGAGAGAGGGTGGGACAGTTCATGCAGCGGCATTTTCCGTTCCAAAATGAAAAATCCATGCGATTGCTTTGCAAGAACACTGTGTTGGTAGAACGAAGGGCGTTCACTAAGTAATGCATCACAGTTTTTCTGAAAGCAGGTTTTTTTTTTTTTTCACGATTACAATACACCATATTGTGCCCCACTGTTTTGGCTACAAAACCCTATTTTCCAACATAATCTCCACTCAGTGCGACGCCCTTTACCCCAGCTTCCTGCGAGGGCCTGTGTGCCCCCACGCTACCACTCTACCGAACGATGTCGGAGCCAACGTCTTGCCCTACCATACACGTACTGCTTCCCGCGGGGTACAACTCATTGGACCAGAGAGATGGAAAGTGGATAAGGAAGAAAAGTCCAATGAAGTTTTGTGAGCTCTCTCGGATGCCCATGCTAGTGAAGGGCTTGCAATGTCACGGAGAAAAAGAACTCCATTTTTGTGGCTACGATACGTTGAAGTCGGGGTAGCTGATCGTTAAATCGCGAGGGAGGACATTAAACAGAATATCCCCTTCAGAGTCCCAGCAGATCGTCGCCATGACTTCACCGGCCGACTGTGCGGGTTTGAATTTTTTCTTCGGAGGTGAGGTTTGGCGCCACTCCGAGAAAAACAATGTGTTGCATTACTTGCTCGACGCCCTTCGTATATGACACGGCAACCGACATCTCATCTATGCCTATACTCTACAGTAAATGTAAGGTACGTTTTTTATCGTTAGGGTATCAAATTTTCCCCTAGTTCTATTCTTGGAGCGTAGTAAGAAAATCCCTGCGCGAGAAGTGGGTAGAATAATTTTATTTTCATAGTTCTGCGCGTGCGCTAAAATGCGCAAAAGGACTATGTCTTCGTGAGTTACAACTTGCTGAATGCTCATAACCAGTTAAAAGGCGCCTTTTCGAAAGTGATAAACCTAAGTTCGGTAAGCAAAAGCTACGTTGGCTCGTTGGAAGCAACCAAACGAAGAAAGCGTTGAGTGATACGGCCTCTGGCGGGCTCGTTGAATTTGAGCGCGCGACGACCCGATTGGCTAACTTCAACGCTAATTAACTCGGAAACGACGCAACGCATGTAACTTTTTTTCTTAACAATTTTTTCTCAGCACAACCTCCCCTGCAACACCCTTGTAAGCATTTCCGACTGTTTCTAATACCGTGTATAGGGCGTTTGAAGGATGTTCTGAGATTACACCGTGAATACCGCCTAATGAAATTTTATATGCAGGTTTCTGTGTACTATTATGCGATGTTCCACAACTCAGCCAGTTTTTAGCATGCACACACACCAAAAAATGTTTTTTATCACCTCGTTTCCATGAGTTCCGGAAAATGTACAGAAAATTGAAATACAGATAAACATAAACATCATTTCCGCCCTTTTTATTGCTCATGAAAATACACACTGCATGTTTTACCAGAGGTGACCTTCAGAGGTGGTGATCCAGATTGCTGTACACACTGGCACCTCTAATATCCAGTAGCACGTCCTCTTACATTGATGCATGCCTGTATTCGTCGTGGTATACTATCTAAAAGTTCATCAAGGCACTATTGGTCCAGATAGCCCCACTGCTCAACGGCGATTCGGCATAGATCCTTCCGAGTGCTTGGTGAGTCACATAGTTTGTAAACAACCCTTTTCAATCCATCTCAGGCATGTTCGATTAGGGTCTCGATGTCTCGAGAACATGCCGACCACTCAAGTCGAGCGATGTCGCTACCCTGACGGAAGTCATTCACAAGATGTGCACGACGGGGGCGCGAATTGTCGTCCATGAAGACGAATGTCTCGCCAATATGCTGCCGATATGGTTACACTATCGGTCAGAGGATGGCTTCCACGTGTCGTACAGTGGTTACGGCGCCTTCCATGACCCCCAGTGGCATACGTCGGCCCTACATAATCCATCCTAAAACAGCAGGGAACCTCCATCTTGGAGCACTCGCTGGACAGTGCGGCTAAGGCGTTCAGCCTGACCGGTTTGCCCCAAACACGTCTCCGACGATTGTCTGGTTGAAGGCATATGCGACACTCATCGATGAAGAGAACGTGATTCCAATCCTGAGCGGTCCATTCAGCATGCTGCTGGGCTCTTCCGTACAGCGCTGCATGGTGTCGTGATTGCAAAGATGGACCTCGCCATGGACGTCAGGAGTGAAGTTGCGCATCATGCAGCCTATTGCCCACGGTCCGAGTAGTAACACGACGTCCTGTGGCTGCACGAAATGCATTATTCAACATGGTGGCACTGCTGTCAGGGTTCCTCCGAGCCATAATCCGTAGGTAGCGGTCATCCACTGCAGTAGTAGCCCTTGGGCGGGCTGAGCGAGACATGTCATCGACAGTTCCTGTCTCTCTGTATCTCCTCTATGTCCGAAAAACATCGCTTTGGTTCACTGCGAGACGCCTGGACACTTCCCTTGTTGAGAGACCTTCCTGGTACAACAATGTGGACGCGATCGAACCGTGGTATTGACCGTCTAGGCATGGTTGAACTACGGACAACAAGAGCCGTGTACCTCCTTCCTGGTGGAATGAGTGGAATTGATCGGCTGTCGGACCCCCTCCGTCTAATAGGTGCTGTTCATGCATGGTTGTTTACATCTTTGGGCGGGTTTAGTAACATCTTTGAACAGTCAAAGGGACTGTGTCTGTGATACAATATCCGCAGCCAACGTCTATCTTCAGGAGTTCTGGGAACCGGAGTGAAGCAAAACTTTTTTTTATGTGTGTGTATGTTGCGCTCTCTACGGAAGGAATTATAGTGCCATTGTCTGTCCGTATTTGTACAAGCTCGACACTGCCTGGACATAATTCTAGAAAAGGGTCGCGTAACTGTTTTGTAAGCAATCTCTTCCGTAAAGGAACTGTAGCCTTCCAGTATCCTAACAGTAATCAGATAATTTCCATTGCTTACAACTGTGGCTATGCAATAGTTTTACCTTATAAACCCAGGCATAGTTACTGCTAAGTATTTGTACAACGACAGCTCCCCGTTCTGATTTCTATCTGTTTTATTTATTTTTAATTTGCGCTTCTAGTACCTCAGACAAAATCGAGAGGCAAATCTCCGTAGTCAAGTACCGAGTCAGTACAGGAAATCAGCATCGGAAAGGTTAATAACAGATGCGTTGTTTGGGACTTCCCCGACGAAATAAATGCTTCATTGGTTCACGGATGTCGCAATGGACAATGTTGTGGAAGCCGCACAACATTTCAACGAGGCAGCTGATCGTTATCTCCAGGTGCTTACCGACGTGTTACCGCAGTGGCTCGCCAAAATACAGGGTGTTTCCGTAAAAGGGTGCAAAAATGTGACGGGACACAGAGAATGCTCCACTGAACAATGTGAAGTAGGGAACCTGGGGGTCGGAGAAGTCAGCTTAAGGAGACATAGAGTAAACTTGTCTACTACTTTTACTAACTTTACAACTAATTTATTATTTCCAACTAACAGGAGTACAAGTTTACACGTATTGTGCTGTTTATTTACATGGATTGTACATTCTTTATTTCCTGCAAGGAAACAAGGAGAACGAGCCTGATTGGTTCAAATCACTCTGAGCACTATGGGGCTTAACATCTGAGGTCATCAGTTCCCTAAAACTTAGAACTGCTTAAACCTAACTAAACTAAGGACATCACACACATACATGCCCGAGGCAGGATTCGAACCTGCGACCGTAGCGGTCGCGTGGTTCCAGACTGAAGCGTCTAGAACCGCTCGGCCACGAGCCTGTTTACTAGGATGTCACGACGCAGGTTTTGCTTACTTTATTTGTCCACAAGGTGGCTCTGTTGTATAGTATTTACATTGTCCTATGACATAACGTGCTATGAATCAACGACAGATCCATTTGACATGACTGTGCACTGCCTCACTTCAGTGCGGATGTCCGCAACCATCTCATTGCTGCATTTCCTGGTCGCTGGATTGGAAGGGGAGCCTGCGATGTCACCTGACCTGAATCCCCTTGATTATTTCCTATAGGGATATCTAAAGTCCCTTGTGTATGAGACCCCAGTGGGTACAGAGATGGAATTAGTTGCCAGAATTGTAGGTGCCTGAAGTAATTCGAAACACACCACTCACATTTGTGAGGCTGTGTCAGAATCTTGTTCGCCGATGTCATGCTTGCATCGATGTTGATGGCCGTCAGCAAATTTTTTAAGACACAGAACAAATGGTGCGTTAATTGTGTTAATGATGATATTTTGAGTTAACTGTAGCTAATGTAAAGGAAAAAAGTACACAGTTATGTGATTTTATTCCTGTTTTCTTTTTAAGATGGCTTATCCGACTTCAGGTTGCCTACCTGAAATTGTTTAGTGAAGCATCCTCTATGGCCAGTTAAATTGTTGCACGCTCTTACGAAAAACGCTGTACGATTATATGCTGGCTAGCTAAAAAAGCGCAGATGACAAGGGATGGCTTACAGTGTTTTTCATAAACCGGATCACAGTGACCTAAATTTACGAGCTAAACGCAGTGGCACATTATTCATAGAGCTAGCGTTACATCAGATGCATGGAGCCTATCAGCACACTTTAGCCATCTTGCCTCTGTTTTTGTACAGAACGGGTACTCTACAAGCCATTAAAATTGCTACACAACGAAGATGACGTGTTACTGACGCGAAATTTAAACGGCAGGAAGATGATGCTGTGATTTTCGTAGCATTCACACAAGGTTGACGCCGGTGGCGACACCCACAACGTGCTGGCATGAGGAAAGTTTCCAACTGATTTCTCACACGCAAACAGCAGTTGACCGGTGTTGCCTGGTGAAACGTTGTTGTGATGCCTCGTGTAAGGAGGAGAAATGCCTATCATCACGTTTCCGACTTTGATAAAGGTCGGATTGTAGCCTATCGCGATTGCGGTTTATCGTATCGCGACATTGCTGCTCGCGTTGGTCGAGATCCAATGACTGTTAGCAGAATATGGAATCGGTGGGTTCAGAAGGTTAATACGGAACGCCGTGCTGGATCCCAACGGCCTCGTATCACTAGCAGCCGATATGACAGGCATCTTATCCGCATGGCTGTAACAGATCGTGCAGCCACGTCTCGATCCCTTAGACAACAGATGGGGACGTTTGCAAGACAACCACCATCTGCACGAACATATCGACGAAGTTTGCAGCAGCATGGACTATCATCTCGGAGACCATGGCTGCGGTTACCCTTGACGCTGCATAACACACAGTAGCGCCCGCGATGGTGTACTCAACGACGAACCTGGGTGCACGAATGGCAAAACGTCATTTTTTCGGATGAATCCAGGTTCTGTTTACAGCGTCATGATGGTCGCAACCGTGCTTGGCGACATCGCACATTGGAAGCGTGTATTCGTCATCGCCATACTTGCGTATCACACGGCGTTGATGGTATGGGGTGCTACTGGTTATACGTCTCGGTCACCACTTGTTCGCATTGACGCCGCTTTGAACACTGGACGTTACATTTCAGATGTGTTACGACCCGTGGCTCTACCCTTCATTCGATCCCTGCGAAACCCTACATTTCAGCAGGATAATGCACTACTGCATGTTGCAGGTCCTGTACGGGACTTTCTAGATACAGAAAATGTTCGACTGCTGCCTTGGCCAGCACATTCTCCAAATCTCTCACCAACTGAAAACGAGCAACTGGCTCGTCACAATACGCGAGTTACTACTCTTGATGAACTGTGATATCCTGTTGAAGCTGCATGGGCAGCTGTACCTGTACATGCCATCCAAGCTCTGTTTGACTCAGTGCCCAGGTGCCGTTGTTACGGCCAGAGGTGTTTGTTCCGGATACTGATTTCTCAGGATCAATGCACCTAAATTGCGTAAAAATGTAACCACATGTCAGTTCTAGTACAATATATTTGTCTAATGAATACCCGTTTATCATCTGCAGTTCTTCTTGGTGTAGCAATTTTAATGGACAGTAGTGTACTTACTCTTACTCTCCTGGCCCAACAAACCGCAGTCGGTTTTTGGTCTCGTCAAGTAGCCTCTTCCACCGTGTTCTGTCTTCGTGTCTTCGGCATCTTCTATCCATGGTCCCAGTACCTGTAGATACTTGACAACCTGGTCTCTCCATCTCATTTTCGGCCTAGAGGTCTTCGTCCATCTGGTTTATTCTCTTAGACTTCTCTCAGTAAATATCTCTGCTCTCTTCTAAATACGTGGCCGCCCCATCTTAGTCTTCTTGACTTGGCTTCTGTAACTACGTGTGGTACATTGCATAGCTCTCTGTTCTTTCTTCTCTGCCATTCTCCTCCCTCATAGATTAGTCCAAATATATTTCGCAGAATTTTAATTTCAAAAACTTTTGTCTTCATCTCCGTGTATTTATCTATTCCCCATATTTCCGCCCCATATAGTAATACTAGTCTGACTATGGTCTTATACATTCTTACCTCTTGAAAAAATTTTAGATGGCAGTAGTTTGTTGAGCTCTGATTGCAGCTCTGATCTTCGCCTCTGTTTCTTGTTTCTCACCGTTTTCGGTTGTTTGCTACTACCCCCAGACATTTAAAGTCATCTCATTCTTCAAACATGTGGTTATCGATCTGCAGATTTTCCCATCTTATTGCTCTCTAATTTCTTTCTACCCTTATGAATCACAGTGTCGAGCAAGAAGAGTGATATTCCATCTCCTTGCCTTAGAATATTCTCCATCCATTTTCACTACTCTTTTCGAGCCTTTCAGTGTCACTTTCACAAGCTTTATAATCTTCTTCGGTATTCCGAATCTCTGCGTTTTCTTCCACAACTTATCTCTGGATACACTGTCATAGGCTTTCTTAAAATCAACAAATAGTATTGCCATTGTTTTGTTATACTATGGCTATGAGCACTATGGGACTTAACATCTGAGGTCATCAGTCCCATAGACTTAGAACTACTTAAACCTAACTAACTAAAGGACATCACACACATCCATGCCCGAGGCAGGATTCGAACCTGCGATCGTAGCAGTCGGCGCGGTTCCGGACTGAAGCGCTTAGAACCGCTCGGCCACCGCGGCCGGCTTTTGTTATACTCCCAATATTAGGATATGGCATCTTTCAGTATGAGTATGTGGTCAGTAGTTCAATGATTCTTCATAAATCCTGCTTTTTTTCTATTTATTATCTCTTTTATTATTATTGTTGTGCTTTTACGGGCTCATTGGACCACTTCAGTCAATTTCTTTCCGGTCTTCCTAAGATTTCCACTGTTTTTTCCTTCTTGGCTTTCCAGTATTTCTTCATTCTACCCGATCTTTGTTTTCGTTCATCTTCTGAAAATACCCTTTTAGTTGTTTCTCTTTCATCAATTTTTGGCAAGAATCTAATATTTCTATTTTTAATTTATTTACTTGTTTTGATTTGGTTTTCAAGTCCTCCAGCGTTATGTCTAGTTCTTTCATGTCTTCTTTTATTTCCGTTATCCAGACAGGTTGTTGTTTTTGTTTCCAGAGTTTCTCCAAAATTTTGCGTATTAATCTGTCTTCAGGTGTTCTCAATAGATGGCCAAAAAATGATATTCTCTTCTTTCTCATGGTATCAGTTACTGGTTCTATCTCCTGATATACTACTGCATTTGGGACAATACGCCATTCTCCTGCCTTTTGTTACTTTTTATTGATGCATGTCCTTATTATTCTTCTTTCTATTTTTAGAATTTTGTCTGTGTTGTTCTTTTGATTTAGCTTAAACAGGGTTTCACTTCCATAGGTTATTTCTGGTTGGACAACAGTCTTGTAATGTTTTAATTTTGTATTTATTGACAAACATTTTTTGTTGTATGTGTTTCTGGATACTTTTTGGGCTCTTGATAATTTATTAGTTCTCTCTGTCCAGGACATTTTTCATTTAAGTTATAGGTTATATTTTCTCCAAGGTACTTAAATTGTTTTACTATTTCTATATCAGTCCCACACATCTGTACACTATTTATTACAAGGGGGGTCTGTTACCATTATTTTTGTTTTTTAAAATGAAATTGTTAATCCTACTTTTCCTGCAATATTTTGGAGATTTGTGAGTTGATCCCTAGCCTCTTCCATGTTGTTGGCTAGTAGTGCCAAATCATCTGCAAATCCCAAACAATTTAGGCTAATTTTGTCTTTATTGTACCCAATTTCTATGTTTTTTATTTTCTTTATACCATTCTCTCATTAAATATTCCAGAGTACAGTTGAACATAAGGGGTGATAATACATCACCTTGTCTTAGTCCTGTTTTAATTGTGAAGGGTTCAGACATTTCACTTCTGAACTTCACCTTTGATTTAGTATTTGTTAAAGTTAAGCTTATCATCTTCACTAGTTTAGGATGTAATCCAAGATTTCGTAGTATTTTCAACATTGAAAGTCAGTGAATACTATCATATGCTTTTTTAAAGTCCACGAAAGTTACAATCATTTGTTTCTGTCTTCTTTTGTAAATATCCATTACCAATTTTAGTGTTATGATTTGTTCCGGACAGCTGCGCCATGGTCGAAATCCTCCTTGGTAATCCCCTAATTCTTTTTCCAGATCACCTTTGCATCGATTATAAATTATTCTAGAAAATATTTTATATGTACAATCCAAGAGAGAGATTCCTCTATAGTTGTCCGGATTAATTCTATCTCCTTTCTTGTGTAGAGGGTGTATTACTGCTGTTGTCCAATGTTCTGGCAATGTTTCATCATTCCACATTTTAATTAAACTTTGGTGAAGTGATTCTTTACTTGATTCTGATGCATTTTTCCACAGCTCTGCAAATGTTTGGTCTTCGCCACTAGCTTTATAATTTTTCAATTCTTTAATGGCTTGATTTACTTCATTAATGTTTGGTGGACCAATGTATTCTGGTGAAGTTTTAATGGGCGCTTCTGTGTTTATATGAAGCCGTTCTTTTGGTTCTTCACCATTCAGTAGTTGATCGAATGCATCTGCTAGAATTTGGGCATTATCTTTATTGTTGTGTGCTATTTTTCCGGTTGTATCTTTTAGCATGAGTGTTGGTGGTTCATATTTTTGAAGATGTTTACTAAATATTTTATAATAATCCCTTGAATTTGTCTTTTTATGATCTATTTCTATTTGTTGAACAATGCTCTTTTGATATTGTCTTTTAGTACTTCTGATTGTTTTTTGAGTTAGTTTTCTTTGTTTAGTCAATTCTTCATGTGATTTCTCTGTTTTCTGGCTTTGATGATTTAACCATGCTTGGTGTCTATTTTCAAATGCTTTATTGCGTTCCTGATTCCACCATTGATGCTTTTTCCTTGGGTTTGGTGGGGCAATTTTTCGGCTATTTCTTTTAGTTTCGGGTCTATCTCTTCTAATTTATCAGTTTTCTCAAATTTTTGAGTTAGTTCTTTATATTGATCGTTGTTTATTAGTTTATGAGGGTCATATTTTTTTCTCATTTTAAATTTGGATTGGTTTCTTTGCAGGTGTGAATTTACATTTGATTTTCACCATGTAATGGTCTGACCCCATGTATATTCCTCTAAGTACTTTAACATTTTGGATTTCTTTATGGTAATTTTTGTCCATACAGACGTGATCTAATTGCCATTCCCCCTTTTTCCAATCTGGGTGTTTCCATGTCTTTAGTTTATTGGGTTTTCTCATAAAATAGATCGATTTTGATATCATGTTATGGTTTCTACAGAATTCTACTAATCTTATACCATTTTTATTGGTTCGTTTTTGAGCCGGCCATTTTCCTATTATGTCTCTGTATCTCTTTTCATTGCCCAGTTGTGCATTGAAATCACCTATTAAAATTTTACTATGAATTTTGTTTATATTTGTCACTGTTTGATCTAGTAGGTTCCAGAATTCATCCGTCTATTCTCTGGTTTTTCTCCTATTGTTTTTATGATTCGTGGGAGCATGGGCGTTAATTATTGTACTGATTTTATTTGATGCTTTTACTGTCAGCGTCGAGAGCCTAGGAGATTGGGCCTGGAAATCTGTTATCGAATCAATCGAATTTTTAAGTTGACTATGAATCCCGTACCAAATTGTGGACAATTTTTCATCACTCTTTCTACCGGGATGCCTTTGTATATTCTATAACCTTGAGATTCCATGGGCACCTGGTCCGAACTCCTCATCTCTTGTAGTCCTGCTATTAGGATCCCTTATTTGTCTAGTTCATTAGTTAGAATTTTCAATTTTCCTACTTGTGCCAGGGAGTTAATGTTAAATGTTGCTAAATAATTTATTTGTTTCATTTTTAATTTCTGTTTCGGTCTTTGGTCTGTCTTGGGTATTTCTAGATGCTCCGACTCATCCAACTTATCTTTTAAGTGACTGCCCACCGTATCCGAGTGCAGTCTTCCTTGGGTAGTGCCAAGCGGAGGAGATTTTCTTAAAAGATTTCCGTCCATATTTGACTATCGAAGGCATTGAGCCTTGGATGGAGCAAGCTCCGAATTACAACTATGGTTGTGAACCATAGAGGTTGAGTGTTTGGTCCGCGAGAGCTACTTTATTTCACTCATATCCGCTGGCAAGCCGGTGAGGACACCCTTATCCGCCACCTGGGGACGCGCCACGTCGGAGTATCACCTCTCCGCCTGCTACGACACCGTAGTAGGTTCGTGGTTATTATCTCTTTAAAATATGATTCTAGCTTTTTTCTGGAGGATCTTGGAGAACACTTTATAAGCGGTGCTAATTAATGTGATGCCTCTGTAGTTCCTGCGTTGTTGTTTGTCGCCTATCCACTCCTCTGGCATTCTCTCTTCGTTCCAGGTGTTCGTAACAACCTTGCGTGTTTGTTTTGCGATTTTTATTCCTCCCTTCTTAAACAGTTCGGCTGATTTGCCATCTCTCCCTGGAGCCTTGTTGTTTTTCAGTATTTTGACTGAGTCTATTGTCTCTTTCATTGTCGGCGGTTCCACGAAGGGATCTACACTCTGATAATCATATTGTTGTTCGATTTCTGCACTTCTATCTTCAAAATTTAGAAGCTCCTCAAAATATTCCCTCCAAATTTCCATACCTTTGGATCTTACCAGAACTGTATTGCCACTTTTATCTTTAATGCCATACATCCGTGATACATATCTTTTTCTGAAAAATCTGATCTGTAAAAGTCTCTTGCATTCCCTGCACTTTTATCCTCTTGTGCTCTTTTGATTAGACTAGCCACATGTTTTCTTTTTTTCCTTCCGAGAAGATCTTTAGTGTGTCTACTAATATTTTCATATGCTTCAATACTTTCGTTGGAATCCTCTTGTAGGTGTTTTTCCTTCACTACTCATCTTTCTTCCACTTTTTGCTCACATACTTTTGAAACACATTGCTCTTTCTTCCTTCTTTTTCTTTTTCCGCATACTTCTAGCGCCGCTTCTTATACATTTGTTTTTATCCTTTCCCAATGGTCTTCGATATCGAGGTTGTCTCCCATGGTTAGAACTTCAAATTTGTTTTGCAGTTCAATGACAAACTACCGTGCTTTGCCATTACCCTTCAATCTATGTCCGTGTTGTCTTTTATGCCCCCCCCCCCCTTGGCTTTTCTATAGGTACACTTTGTCGAAAAAGGTGGGAAGTTAAAGAGATGGGACCTGGATAAACTGAAAGAACCAGAGATTGTACAGAGTTTCAGGGAGAGCATAAGGCAACAATTGACAGGAATGGGGGAAAGAAATACAATAGAAGAAAAATGGGTAGCTTTGGGGGATGAAGTAGTGAAGGCAGCAGAGGACCAAGTAGGTAAAAAGACGAGGGCTAGTAGAAATACTTGAGTAACAGAAGAAATATTGAATTTAATTGATGAAAGGAGAAAATATAAAAATGCAGTAAATGACGCAGGCAAAAAGGAATACAAACGTCTTAAAAATGATGCAGGGATGGCTAGAGGATAAATGTATGGATGTAGAGGCTTATCTCACTAGGGGTAAGATAGATACTGCCTACAGGAAAATTAAAGATACCTTTGGAGAAAAGAGAACCATTTATATGAATATTAAGAGCTCAGATGGAAATCCAGTTCTAAGCAAAGAAGGGAAAGCAGAAAGGTGGAAGGAGTATATAGAGGGTCTACACAAAGGCGATGTACTTGAGGACAATATTATGGAAATGGAAGAGGAGGTAGATGAAGATGAAATGGGAGATACCATACTACGTGAAGAGTTTGACACAGCAGTGAAAGATCTAAGTCGAAACAAGGCCCCCGAAGTAGACAACATTCCATTACAGCTAATGACGGCCTTGGGAAAGCCAGTCCTGACAAAACTTTACCATCTGGTGAGTAAGATGTATGAGACAGGCGAAATACCCTAGGACTTCAAGAAGAATATAATAATTCTAACCCCAAAGAAAGCAGGTGTAGACAGATGTGAAAATTACCGAACTATCAGTTTAATAAGTTACAGCTGCAAAATACTAACGCGAATTATTTACAGACGAATGGAAAAAACTAGTAGAAGCTGACCTAGGGGAAGATCAGTTTGGATTCCGTAGAAATATTGGAACACGTGAGGCAATACTCACCTTACAACTTATCTTAGAAGCTAGATTAAGGAAAGGCAAACCTACGTTTCTAGCATTTGTAGACTTAGAGAAATCTTTTGGCAACGTTGACTGGAATACTCTCTTTCAAATTCTGAAGGTGGCAGGGATAAAATATAGGGAGCGAAAGGCTATTTACAATTTGTATAGAAACCAAATGGCAGTTATCAGAGTCGAGGGACATGAAAGGGAAGCAGTGGTTGGGAAGGGAGTGAGACAGGGTTGTAGCCTCTCCCCGATGTTATTCAATCTGTATTTGAGCAAGCACTGAAGGAAACAAAAGAAAAATTCGGAGTAGGTATTAAAATCCATGGAGAAGAAATAAAAATGTTGAGGTTCGCCGATGACATCGTAATTCTGTCAGACAGCAAAGGACTTGGAAGATCAGTTGAATGGAATGAATAGTGTTTTGAAAGAAGGATATAAGATGAACATCAGCAAAAGCAAAACGAGGATAATGGAATGTAGTCGAATTAAGTCGGGTGATGCTGAGGGCATTAGATTAGGAAATGAGACACTTAAAGCAGTAAAAGAGTTTCGCTATTTAGGGAGTAAAATAACTGATGATGGTCGAAGTAGAGAAGATATAAAATGTAGATTGGCAATGGCAAGGAAAGCGTTTCTGAAGAAGAGAAATTTGTTAACATCGAGTATAGATTTAAGTGTCAGGAAGTCTTTTCTGAAAGTATTTGTATGGAGTGTAGCCATGTATGGAAGTGAAACGTGGTCGACAAATTGTTTAGACAAGAAGAGAATAGAAGCTTTCGAAATGTGGTGCTACAGAAGAATGCTGAAGATTAGATGGCTAGATCACATAACTAATGAGGAAGTATTGAAGAGGATTGTGGAGAAAAGAAGTTTGTGGCACAACTTGACTAGAAGAAGGAATCGGTTGGTAGGACATGTTCTGAGGCATCAAGGGATCACAAATTTAGCATTGGATGGCAGCGTGGAGGGTAAAAATCGTAGAGGGAGACCAAGACAAGAATACACCAAGCAGATTCAGAAGGATGTAGGTTGCAGTAGATACTGGGAGATGAAGAAGCTTGCACAGGATAGAGTAGCATGGAGAGCTGCATCAAACCAGTCTGAGGACTGAAGACCACAACAACAACAACAACAACAACAACAACAACAACAACTTTGTCGACCTCTGCTACGACTAGATAATAATAGGTAAAATAAAATTTACACAAATCCAATTCAGACGACGAACAGCTGAGTATACAGGGAAAAGTTTTCATAAAATAGAATGGTAGTCAGGAGTAACATGTTAGCCAATGAACAGATTGTCATAATACTTAGAAAGTGTGTTTTTATTTAAGTGGAACAATGGATGTTGACATTAACAAACAAAAATTGGGGTAAATTAGAATGTTTCTAGTGTCGATTGCAGAATTCTAGTGCGAGTAATTAACGAGATATCGTGTTTTGACGAATTACCACGCCGACACTTGTTTGTGCCATTCAACCTGCATAGTTGCTAGGTACAATGTTGTTATGTTTCCTTATAGCCTGCTAGTCTGTTCCTTCAGAGCATTGCCACATGCTAGTCAGTCAGTGTGTCACAGTCCAAGAAATAGGTCGTGAATGGACAATGGGCTTTATCAATGAAGAAAAAGCAGACATGCTCATGATTTATGGAGAGTGTATTTATGCAGTTCGTCCTTGTTTGGTGTATGTGGCAAAATATCCCAAACTCGGCAATTATGTATCAGTATCTTCAACCAGTTACGTGAACGTGATAGTGTAACACCTAGACAACGTAACAGAAGGTAGCAAGTGACGACAGAAGAGAGGTAAATTAGTGTTTTTGCTGCTGTTGAAGTTGATCCGCACTTTAGCTCCCGCGCAATCGCACGAGGAAGTGGCATGAGTTAGGCAAGTGTTCTTCACATTCTCCATTGTCATAAATTCCATTCCTATCGCATCTTTCTCCGTCAAGAGCTGCATGGAAACGATTATGAGAATCGTTTTCAGTTCTGTACGTGGGCATTAAGACAGTATACTCTAGATCAGGGCTTCCCAAAGTTTGGTCCGCGGACTCCTTAGGGGTCCGCCGGCTCTTTCTAGGGGGTCCGCAGCCACCTTTCACCAAATCGTGTAAATAATGAGTAAAATTATTGAATAAAAATGTGAAAATCAAATTCATCACTTTTTTTTTCGCCTGAAAAACATGTGTACTTTTATTTCAGGTCGTATTCCCAAGCAGCCTTTGCGGTTCCTAAGTGAGAACGTATACACAGTTTAGTGCCGGAGAATGTGACTTCTCTGATCGACTGTTTCGCAACAATACGGGGGTCGTTTGAACGCCGGCTCTCGGCGCTAGATGCGCTGAAACCTTTTACGTATGCGCAGAGCGAGATTTGTCTACCAATCACAGCGCTCGCTGGCACGTATGCGGCCTCAGGCATCATTAAATGTTAAACTTGCTTTGTCAGTCCACTACCTATTTAATAAGTCGATTTTTGACCTTCAAGTTGTTTTCATTCATCTCTAAACCAAAGACTTTTGATACTTCGGTGGGGGGGGGGGGGGTCTTTGGGAACATGGCACTTTCATTAAGAGGCTTTCAGTTTCCATGGCTTTCGCTCTGAAATTTAAATTTATTGTGCTCTTGACTGACTAGGGGTCCGCCATGGATTTTCGATTGAAGAAGGGTTGGGAAGCCCTGCTCTAGATGTATTAAGCCTCTTGTTTAGTGATGAAGCCACTTTTACCAATTACGGCCAGTAAAACCGCCGGAACATGCTCTATTGGGTGCTGAGAAACCCCGTTGGCTTCGTCAGACGAAACGTCAGCGTTCGTAGAGTATAAACGTGTGGTGTGGGATACTGAACCACAAGCTCATAGTCCAGCGTTTCACAGGCGGCACAATGAACGCACACAAGCATCGCAGCCTCCTTACAAACCATCTTCCACGGATGCTAGAAGACGTTCCTCTGCAGACTAGAAGGAACTTTTAACAATATGGTGGCTGTCCAGCCCGTAGCGCACGAAGTACTGCAGCATGTCTTTACGAATTGTTTCCAGCCGTTGGACTGGACGCAGAGGACCTGTGCGATGGTCGGCCCGTTCCCCGGATTTGATGCTGGTATATCTTTTCCTCTGGAGAACGCTGAAAGACATACCAACTACACCCGATGATATGCTACGAAGTATTACTGCAGCCTGCTCGGGCGTTTCCCCTGAAATACTAGCACGTGTGCAGCAGTCGGTTCATACCAGACGGGAAGCATGTATCGCCGCTGCCGGATGTCGTGTTGAACACAACTTGTGATGATCAGTTGTTTCGTTACTGGTCAGAATCCACATAATTAGTGTACGCATTTGTGTTGTTCTTTCCTGTGTACTACCGCAGGTTATCGCGTAACTTTTTTTTTAGATTGGAATGTTTTGTTAAAATTTCTCTTTTATGTTTGTTAAATGCCACGGCTAAATTTTCTCAGGGCGCTATTGCCAGAAATATCATACGTATTCCAACGTGAAGACATCCGTCTTACGATGGATTAAAAAAATCTCTCTTTAATGTTATGCGATAAGCCAATTAAACACAATGCTTAACTATTTCTTTTTCTGTGAGGCTTGATGCTCCAGTATAGCTGCATATGCGCAATGACAGCGTACACATTTAAATAATTGTTTTAATAAAACTGTACCTTTGGCCTAAAATGAAATAGAAAATATTACAAGACGCCGTTTTGTATTTATTGAGATTATTATTTTTAATACTTTTCGGATTAAATGATTATTAAAAGAGTTTTTATCATTTTATCATTAATGGCGTCGCTACAACAATGAATTTACACAAAATGGCCAGGGCAACATTTAATTGTTACGTAACTAAATCATCGACAGGGAAAGTACTTCCTACTAATAAAAAACACATTCTACAATAATTGCTTGCACATATATTTTTCAAAATTATAATAATGCTACAGATAGTTGAATTACTTACAGATAATGAAACGAAAAAACGTTCTTTCCTTTTATACCAGGAGATAGAGATCACGATTACTACGATTCTAAGAGCGCATATAGCGCTTTTTTTGTGCGATAAGGTATTGCACAAGTGCAGGTGTGGGAACTTTTCAAAAGACGATACCTCGTAACCGGCTCGCATTAGAATCCTCCATTTAAAAACTGTATGTTTGACAAAAAATACACTTCGACGTATTATTACGATCTGTTGATTAGCTAACAATACGAGCCCCTGATTATCAATCCAATATGCGAAAACCGCACACCAACAGCTCTTTCCATTTCCGCAATATTTGTGGTCCAAGTTTTATCACCATACAATGAGAAAAATCAGCAATATAATACAGATATTAGTTTATTCTTATTCCAGAAGCTCTCTGACAGAAAAGAACTGGTGAGCCACGAGAAAATTCATTCTAGTCTTGAAAGTGCTTGGATTACCGCTAAGATTTTTTTTTAGTTCTTGTGTTATATGGCTGAAAATGGATGCAGGAAAATACTGCACTCCTTACAGCACAAGAGTCAAGGACGTGCGATCCAAACGCTCAATAACATTTCGTGAAGTGCTCACAGATGTTTGGTGAAATTAAGGACACTAAGTCTGTGGTCCGTAATGGTATTGACGTTATTACAATTTTATCCGTGGTCACTTCCACACTGACATCGAAGAGCGTCTCAGTGTGCAGCTAACAATATGCTGGAAGTCGGTAACATACAAATCTAATAGTACTGACTATATCGTACCACAGCAATTATTAGAACTACGCACGTGGATGACTTTGCATTTAGTTAATTCTTGTCTAGATATGTGACCTGTGACATTGTTTCGTGTTCTGTCATTGTTCGCAATGAACGCGTGATTTGGAGTCAGCAGTGAATCGGCAGTCGAGTGTTGCAGCTGGTTGCATTCATGAGGTGCTGAAACGTCGTTTTGAGTTTGTTGGTATATTATAGCATTAGTTACTGTTTCATACAGGGCGTTCCGTATTAGATTGCTAAACAACATTGTTCTTTGCTGACTTTGAGACATTTTTCACACTGAAAGTCAGTTAAGAATGCTGACGTGACTTAGTACTCTAAGTGGGCAAGTCAATTATTATCCGCAAAGCAGTTAGAAAATTTTATTGTAATCAATAAGAAACTAATGGAACATCATTTTTCGACATAGTCTCCTTGCGTATCAATCCACTTGGCCCATCGTTGGACAAGCATCCTGAAGTCCTCATATAAGAAGGTTCTCGGTTGAGCTGCGAGCCAGGAATGCACCGCTTCTTTCGCTGCTTCGTCCGAGGCAAATCGACGGCTCCTTAATGCCTGTTTGAGTGGACCAAACAAGTGGTAGTCAGAAGGGACGAATTCGGGACTATATGACGGATGATCCAGCGCTTCAAATTTGAGTTTCTGGAGCGTTTTAGCAGTGAGGGCACCAGTATGCGGACGGGCATTGTGCAACACCACAACACCTTTTGACAGCAATCCTCGGCGTTTGCTTCGAATTGTAGGCTTTAGCCTGGTAGTAAGCATCTCACTGTAACGTACACTGTTTATTGTTGTGCCCTTTTATCCATAATGTTCCAGTACTGGACCCTGTGCGTCCCAAAAATCCGTAAGCATCAGTTTACCTACAGACGGTTGTGTCTTCAACTTTTTCTTGCACAGCGAATTTGGATGTTTCCATTCCATACCCTGCCGTTTACTCTCCGGCTCGTACTGATGGATCCATGTTTCGGCACCAGTAATGATCCTGTCTAAGAAGTTGTCCCCTTCGTTACCATAGCGATCCAAATTTTTTTTTTTGCAGATATCCAAGTGCGTTTGTTTATTCAACTGTGTGAGTTGTTTTGGGACTCATCTCGCAAAAACTTTATGAAACCCACGGCTGTTGTGGATGATTTCGTAGGCAGAACCGTGACTAATTTGCAGACGATGTGCCACGTCGTCAATAGTTAATGGTCTGCCTAAGAGAATTATTTCACGTGAACGCTCATTGCTTTCTTCATTTTTGGCGGCTCCTTCGTCGTGGATAACATTTGTGTGACCGTTTCGAAATTTTTCAATCCATTCGTAGACACTCCGTTGTGGCAAAACACTGTTTCCGTACTGCAGCGAAAGTCTTCGATGAATTTCGGCCCCTGTTACGTCTTTCGACCACACAAAACGGATCACTGAACGTTGCTCTTCTTTGGTGCAAATAAGAGGGCGGAGCAGCCATGATTAACAGCACGGCAGCGATAACAAAACTAACCTAGCACCTCGAAAATTTCAGAGATATAACAACAAACAAACAAAGCATGCGTCATCAATGTAAAACGACAGTACTACCAAAATAAACAAAAATATAACTAAATTGCAGATAATAATTGACTTACCCTCGTAATACTGGGAAACAGGCAGTAATCATTCAGTAAATATATCCATTCAGATCTACTTATAGTTTCATTTTAAAATCCTTTAACGAGCCCCCACTGATAACGGTGATTCTACAACGGAGATTCCACGGCTTCCACGGATATAGGAACTTACTTTCTTGTGAAGGGATGCGGGTCTACAGTTGCATACGCATGTTTGAGGTGATATTTTAACTGTACAAAGAAACAAAAATTTCGAATAATCTCGTTTTATTATTGTTCTGTACATAAACAATATCATAAGATCGACGCATCGAAATATCTTGCTGCTTCAGCGGGTCAGTGTTGCCACCTTTACCCTAAGCGAAAAATTGATGGTTGCGTAATCTTGGAAACACACACACACACACACACACACACACACACACACACACACACACCTGTCGTCCGCCGCAGACTCTACCAAGACTCACCACAACAACTGTCCACACAGGTGCTGCTGCCAGAAAGTGCCTCCTTCAGCAGAGGCTGCTGTTTTTATTCTAGTGACGTCATTTCCATGGCGTCAGACAAGCCCTAGGTCAGAATTATGACTTCTCTTACGACTCAATGCCTCACAAACTGCAAGTTTCGCTAGGATGCAAATAACGTTTACAATATTTTGAGTACACGAAGGTGAAAGAGGTTGGAAGGGAAAAAAACTTATAAAAACCAAAAACATTTGAAAAATACGAAATAAAAATCCAACACAATGCTATTGTGATGTATATCAACAGTTCTATACGATCAGAGGATACCGAAACAAATAATGTATTTTGTCTCAGCAAAGTGTTAAGGAAGTTACTGATACATCTCAACCGGCGTTTTAACCAATTTATAATAATAATTAACAGTATTTAAAACATCGTATTTTAAGTGAAACTAATTGTCAGAATGAATGTATTTTGACCTCCGTCATCGACTAAACTATATAAACGGCTTCAAAAGGGTTTTACAAATAAGTGTCAAAATTAAGCTGAGCAGTGTTTTGTTATTGGGCTTTTCAATACTAGTTAATTTAAGATATCTCCCACAAAATCTGTTATATCACTGCGAGTAAGAGATGGTTCAGACTGCCATTACATGTTAATAACGCTGGGATACTTTCTAAAAGATAAACCAAATACGAGAGCTTTGACCATACGACGAGAGCTCAAAGTAGTACTAATAGAAAGACTGATGTGGAAAGGGACGGATAATTTGAAACAACTTTGTGAAATGGACTGAAAGTGTCTTATGTTATATCAGGACCAATTTATATGAAAAATTTACGTTCGGTCTAACAAAGCAGTTCTGAGCAATAGATTTGGAGTAGAGAGATCTTTCGCAATTGATCTTTAAACAGAATTGTATCACACATTACTTATGTTCGTGTAATAAACGATAAAAATAAATGCGACTTTTGTTGCCTTTAATTGACTAAATTACAGGTTGTACTGTTCCGTATATTTGTGACCCGTCCGGACAGCCGCTCGAATTGGCACCCCGCCGCAGGCTTTCGGGCAGGCGCGCCGGTCCGAACCGAATTCTCCCGCCGGATTAACGACGAGGCCCATTATGCCGGCCAGGCTAGATGTGGTTTTCAGGTGGTTTCCCACATCGGACTAGGTGAATACCGGGCTGGTAGCCACATCCTACAAGAGTTACACGATTCGCAAACATTTAGAAAAATGTTCGTACTCTTTTACGTGAAATTACACTACGCGAAGGCAGTAGTAATACGCAAATTCTGCCTCCGAAAAAGAGGGGGAGGCACAGGAAGGGCATCCACCAACATAGTCAAACACGAAAATTAACATACAGATCCCATGAAGATACGGCATAAAGGCCAAGAAAAAGAAGAATATTGTGCGCATAACAGTATCATCCTGATTTAAAAAGTTCACAGTATCAATAAACCGATATAATTACTTCCGGCAAAATAGGGATTCTGATTTACTGTTTGAGGAATGACGAGATCGGTTGGAAGAGGATTAATGCGGCACTGCCATTTCGGTGGAGGATTTATACGTTCTCAGGATGTGTGTTTGAAGAGAGCATAGGTCGGGTTTCACAAGTTTTTTTTTTCCCCGAAACGATGGGCAGTTGCTGCCGATAAGGTCGTCCCACTGCAGGTGGACGATTCCGCCGGCCCCGTGCCCTTAGCGAAAGGTCCGACATTTGGCAGCAGCGACCTTACCGTAGACTGGTGCCGGAGCGGGCAGACTGCGGCGCAAGATAAGGACGAGCGCGCTGCAAGGGAAAGGCCAGGCAACGGCGCGAGGAAAGAAAGCATGGATGGCCTTTCATAACTCACTACACTGGGTCGCGACAAATTATTGCATAATAGACACGGCTGCACTTTCACCGTACAAGGACTTGATCCTTTCACCAACTACAGCAATGTTATCTATGCTCTCCAAATCTCTGTACATTGCATGGTAGAGGGTACTTGCCATTGTTGAGGCTTCTTCCCATTCCGTTCCCTCGGAGAGCCAGTCCATCGGTCTAATTGCCTGGTAATTTTGTTTAATGCAGATGCAGCTGGGAAAACAACCACAGTCCATAATAGGGGGAATTTGTATGTCTAATCGTAGTAAAAAATGTTGCAGAAGGACGATGCAAATAAGTCTATGCGGGTATGTGTAACACGACGAGTGTGGAAGCCACTAGTAGCGGGGAGCTAACTGCACAGCGAGAGCGAGGCAGCCGCCAAACAGAACACGGGCTCGCCGGCCGTAGATTGAGTTCATTTAAAATACTGTTGTACTTGGTCTTGTAAAGCTATAAAGGCTAAGCTCGAACTGACTTCTAATGGACATAACTGTGATTCAGTTCAAATCAGGGAATGGTATCAGCGCCCTTCTGTACAAATACAAGAAAACATACTGATGTGTATTTAAATCAGTTTTGTCTCTGATTCCCATTTTGAATTTAGAGACGAGTTTATACGAACTGATGTGACAATTTCCTACCTGAGTGAACGCAGAACTGCTCGGGGACATTTTTAACAGGGAGCTGAAAGCCTTCGTTTTATTATGAAAGTGACAAGCTGTTTATTCCGTGTGCGGTGTCCCTCTGTGGGATGCCAACATAGGCAGAGAGGTGGCCAGGAATAGCGGAGCAGCGGACTGTCGCCGTCAGAAACAGTTCATCCGTGCCAATAGTCTGTAAATGAATCTTTACTTGAGTCGTTCCTGAAGTACAATTCAAAATCAGACTCCACAGTTCACATCAAAATGAATAAACACAAAAATAAACAGCCTGCAACGTAAGACGCGATGTAGTCATATAGCCAGGCCACGACCAACTGAAATGTTTATTTATTTATTTATTTACTTATTTCTCAAGTTATTTTACAAGTTACATGATACAAATTCAGATTTATTGCTAGTATATTGTTTTGAGAATTTTGCAAAAGAGTAAAGTAAAAAATAAAAAATATGAAAATATGAAAAGTACAAATGTATAAATTAAATTTTATTTAAATTTGTTGCTAAATTAGATAATAAGTAAGATACATAAAAGGTTGTGGATGTACAGAGTGTTTGAAAAAGAACTCCCTGGTTTTAAGTATAAATTTAATACGGAAATTAATGAAAAATTACATCAATGAGTACATATCATGGAAGAGAATTCGTTCAAGTTTTATTTAATGTTTGTAGACGTCAACGCGGGATCCATTTGTTGCCCTGCACACGTCGAGACGATATTCCACTTCTCGCCACGTATTCACAAGCATTTCAGGTGTAACTGTCCCAACCGCCGCGACGATTCTTTCCCGCAAATGATTGATGTCTCTGATCTATCCACTGTACACAACATTTTCCTGCAAATGATTGGTGTCTCTGATCTTTCCACTGTACACAATATTTTTTATGTGGCCCCAAAAGAAAAAGTCCAGTGGGATCAAGTCTGGGCTTGGTGGTGGCCAAGGTATTGGGCCGGTTGCAATTTGTAGGCGCGCAACTTAAGTCTTTCACACACAACATCATACACAGTGCCTTCAGGCTCTCCTAATTGTAGACTACATCTGGCCAATGACTTCTTTGGGCTCCGAACACACGAAACACGGATCTGCTCCACAACTTCTTCAGGAGTTCTCGGTCTACCTGGTGATTTTGCTTTTAAAACACTGCCGGTTTCCTTGAAAGACTTTAGCCAATGACGGATAGTTTTTGCTGTAGGTGAGTCACCACCATACTGACGTCTAAAATTATGTTGCACTGTTACAACTGACTCAGTTTTCACAAGCCAAATAACACACTGCGAATTCTGTTGCGGAGTACACATTGTTGCTGTGCACTGCACTGCACGCCACGCCTGGACTGAACTAGGGAACACAGGAAAAAAACAGCACTGGCGCCGTCTCAAGGTCAAGCAGAATATCACAATACCTATGACATTAACAAAATGGTCGGCACATCATCATGAACCCGACATATAAAGCTATAAGTGAAACAAAACTGAAATTTTTTACCGAATAGTTTCTGTAAAATCGTTTGAGGATGACAGCACGATGCGCGCCTCGTTTCTATCATCGCTGACCAGCCGATAGGCGGAAAACACTTTTCGGCCTCCCCTTCCGAACAAACGAATGAACTCGCCCAGCGCTTTGGACGAAAACTGACCATTGCGCATCGGCCACCGTATCCTGTGCGATCTATACCACACACAGTACCTTAGTAGAGGTCGAACCGAAGGCCCCCGAGATTCTGAAAAGAGCACTCCTATGGCCGCACCTCTCCAACTGACCTGCCCTCATCTGCCGCGGCGCTGTCCTTTGTCCAGTCCGCAGAGGTCGCTCTAGTCGGCAGCCGGTGGAGCGGGACCCTACATGCGCGCGTAATTGGCCGCGGCGGCGTCGCCTTGCGTAACCGCTACCAATCTACCATCTTCCGCGGAATTCTTGCGGATCCCTGGGACGCACTCTCGGCCTAACGACGACTACTGTCTCCGGCGATAACGAATGCGACGACACAACACCGTCGAAGACTGTTACTCGATGGTTTTGATGACTTTGACAGTAACAGCTGTGGACGCTACCATCCTTTGACATCTACATCTACGTGATTACTCTGCTATTCACAATAAAGTGCCTCGCAGAGGGTTTAATGAACCACCTGCATGCTGTCTCTCTACCGTTCCACTCTCGAACGGCACGCGGGAAAAACGAGCACATAAATATTTCCGTACGAGCCCCAATTTCTCTTATTTTATCGTGATGATCATTTCTCCCTATGTAGGTGGGTGCCAACAGAGAGTTTTCGCAATCGGAGGAGAAAACTGGTGGTTGAAATTTAATGAGAAGATCCCGTCGCAACGAAAACGTCTTTGTTTTAATGATTGCCACTCCAATAGACACTCCCTACAGGAAAATTAAAAAGACCTTTGGAGAAAAGAGAAGCACTTGTACGAATATAAAGAGCTCAGCTGGAAACCCACTTCTAAGCAAAGAAGGGAGAGCAGAAAGCTGGAAGGAGTATATAGAGCGTCTATACAGGGATGATGTACTTGACGATAATACAGGGTGATTCAAAAAGAATACCACAACTTTAGGAATTTAAAACTCTGCGACGACAAAAGGCAGAGCTAAGCACTATCTGTCGGCGAATTAAGGGAGCTATAAAGTTTCATTTAGTCGTACCTTTGTTCGCTTGAGGCGCTGTTGACTCGGCGTCAGCGTCAGTTGATGCTAAGATGGCGACCGCTCAACAGAAAGCTTTTTGTGTTATTGAGTACGGCAGAAGTGAATCGACGACATTTGTTCAGCGTGCATTTCGAACGAAGTATGGTGTTAAACCTCCTGATAGGTGGTGTATTAAACGTTGGTATAAACAGTTTACAGAGAATGGGTGTTTGTGCAAAGGGAAAAGTTCTGGACGGCCGAGAACGAGTGATGAAAATGTAGCACGCATCCAGCAAGCATTTGTTTGCAGCCCAGGAAAATCGACTCGCAGAGCTAGCAGAGCTAGCAGAGAGCTGCAAATTCCACAATCAACTGTATGGAGAGTCCTACGAAAAAGGTTAGTTATGAAACCTTATCGTCTGATATTGGTTCAACCACTGTCTGCAGCTGATAAGATTAAAAGAATCGATTTCTGTCATTTTACCCTTGCTCAAATGGATACAAGTGAATCTTTCGTATCAAAGAGTGTGTTTAGTGATGAAGCAACTTTCCACACTAACGGGAAAGTCAACCGTCACAATGTCTGTATATGGGGCACTGAGAATCCGCGGGAAACAACTCAGTATGAACGTGACTCGCCTAAGGTGAACGCTTTCTGTGCCATTTCAGCCAATAAAGTTTTTGGTCCCTTTTTCTTCGAAGGTGCTACTGTAACTGGACTACAGTATCTGGACATGTTAGAGAATTGGCTGTTCCCTCAGCTCGAACAAGAAGCCCTCAGCTCGATCAAGAAGCACAACAATTCATATTTCAGCACGATGGAGCGCCACCACATTGGCACTTATCTGTCCGTAACTACCTGAACGTCAACTACCCGAGGCGATGGATCGGCCGCCAGGCAGCCCGTGACAGAGCACTTCATCACTGGCCTCCAAAAAGCCCTGATCTTACCCCCTGCGATTTTTTCTTATGGGGGTATGTTAAGGACATGGTGTTTCGGCCACCTCTCCCAGCCACCATTGATGATTTGAAACGAGAAATAACAGCAGCTATCCAAACTGTTACGCCTGATATGCAACAGAGAGTGTGGAACGAGTTGGGGTATCGGGTTGATATTGCTCGAGTATCTGGAGGGGGGCCATATTGAACATCTCTGAACTTGTTTTTGAGTGAAAACAACCTTTTTAAATACTCTTTGTAATGATGTATAACAGAAGGTTATATTATGTTTCTTTCATTAAATACACATTTTTAAAGTTGTGGTATTATTTTTGAATCATCCTGTATTATGGAAATGGAAGAGGATGTAGATGAAGATTAAATGGGAGATATGATACTACGTGAAGAGTTTGACAGAGCACTGAAAGACCTGAGTCGAAACAAGGCCCCCGGAGTAGACAACATTCCATTAGAACTACTGACAGCCTTGGGAGAGCCAGTCCTGACAAAACTCTACCATCTGGTGAGCAAGATGTATGAGACAGGCGAAATACCCTCAGACTTCAAGAAGAATATAATAATTCCAATCCCAAAGAAAGCAGGTGTTGACAGATGTGAGAATTATCGAATCATCAGTTTAATAAGTCACAGCAGCAAAACACTGACGCGAATTCTTTACAGACGAATGGAATAACTGGTAGAAGCCGACCTCGGGGAAGATCAGTTTGGATTCCGTAGAAATGTTGGAACACGTGAGGCAATATTGACCATATGACTTATCTTAGAAGAAAGATTATGGAAAGGCAAACCTACGTTTCTAGCATTTGCAGACTTAGAGAAAGCATTCGACAATGTTGAGTGTAATACTCTCTTTCAAATTCTGAAGGTGGCAGGGGCAAAATACAGGGAGCGAAAGTTTCTTTACAATTTGTACAGAAACCAGATGGCAGTTATAAGAGTCGAGGGGTATAAAAGGGAAGCAGTAGTTGGGAAGGGAGACAGGGTTGTAGCCTATCCCCGATGTTATTCAATCTGTATATCGAGCAAGCAATAAAGGAAAGAAAAGAAAAGTTCGGAGTAGGTATTAAAATCCATGGAGAAGAAATAAAAACTTTGAGGTTCGCCGATGACATTGTAATTCTGTCAGAGACAGCAAATGACTTGGAAGAGCAGTTGAACGGAATGGACAGTGTCTTGAAAGGAGGGTATAAGATGAACATCAACAAAAGCAAAACGAGGATAATAGAATGTAGTCGAATTAAGTCGGGCGATGCTGAGGGAATTAGATTAGGAAATGAGACACTTAAAGTAGTAAAGGAGTTTTGCTATTTGGGGAGCAAAATAACTGATGATGGTCAAAGTAGAGAGGATATAAAATGTAGACTGGAAATGGCAAGGAAAGCGTTTCTGAAGAAGAGAAATTTGTTAACATATCGAGTATAGATTTAAGTGTCAGGAAGTCTTTTCTGAAAGTATTTGTATGGAGTGTAGCCATGTATGGAAGTGAAACATGGTCGATAAATTGTTTAGACAAGAAGAGAATAGAAGCTTTCGAAATGTGGTGCTACAGAAGAATGCAGAAGATTAGATGGGTAGATCACGTAACTAATAAGGAGGTATTGAATAGAATTGGGGAGGAGTTTGTGGCACAAATCGAAAGAAGGGATCGGTTGGTAAAGCATCTTCTGAGGCATCAAGGGATCACCAATTTAGTATTGGAGGGCAGCGTGGAGGGTAAAAATCGTAGATGGAGACCAAGAGATGAATACACTAAGCAGATTCAGAAGGATGTAGGCTGCATTAGGTACTGGGAGATGAAGAAGCTTGCAAGGATAGAGTAGCATGGAGAGCTGCATGAAACCAGTCTCAGGACTGAAGACCATAACGACAACAACAAGTCCAATTCACGTACCATGTCTGTGACACTATCTCCCCTGTTTCGCCATAATACAAAACGAGCTGCCCTTCTCTGCACTTTTTCGATGTCATCCGTCAGTCCCATCTGATGCAGATTCCACACCCCACGGCAGTGCTCCAGAATAGGGCGGACAAGCGTGGTGGAAGCAGTCTCTTTGGTAGACCCGTTGCACCTTCTAAGTGTGCTGTCAATGAGTCGCAGTCTTTTGTTTTCTCTACCCACAATATTATCTATGTGATCGTTCCTATTCAGGTTATTTGTAATTCTAATCCCTAAGCATTTAGTTGCATTTACAGCCCTCAGATTTGTGTGATTTATCACGTAATCGAAATTTAGCTGATTTCTTTTAGTACTCATGTGAATAACTTCGCACTTTTCTTTATTTAGGGTCAATTGCCACTTTTCGCACCATACAGATATCTATCTAAATCATTTTCAAGTCGTTTTGATCATCCGATGATTTTACAAAACGGTAAGCGACAGCATCATCTGCAAACAATCTTAAGACGGCTACTCAGATTGTCTCCTATGTCGTTAATATAGATCAGGAACAATAGAGGGCCTATAGCACTTCCTTGGGGAACGCCGGATATTACTTCTGTTTTACACCCTGAGAACGCAGTTAGATTTTAATTAATTCAGGGCATAAAGTGATATCATTAGATGCCAATTATACAGGAGATTTGTGCGGGTCCTTGTGTTGCGTAGTAACTCTCTAGGCCGATTACTCGTACCCAGTGCGCCGGTGGACCAATTGGTCGATCAAATATCTGCCGCCCAAGTATAGTAAGTGCTCCAAGGATATGAGCACAGCCACAACGTGCTGAAAAACATGAACTGTCTCACGCATGAAAACGAACAGATGCCGAGTATCCAGACCAAGCCAACCTACAAAGTATAAAGAACCAGCATTAAACGAGAAGTCTCGAAATCGTCAGAATCGAATAATTCCAGTCGTGACTGACCGATATCGTCGCCGTAGGACACTGCTTTTGCGTTTTGTGAACAGAACAGTTTTACATTTTTAAACATTTAAAACATGTTGCCGACCTTTGCATCACATTTAAATCTTATTAAGATCTGCTGAACAATGATACACCTTTTTTCAGACTTCATTAAAAGTAACTCCGTCATCAACGAGAAGTCTGATGATATTCATATTTTCTGTCGGGCCATTAACACAATCGCACCAAATGACGAGCGGCAGTCGCATTAAGTTGCTACAGCATTTAAATCGTATGAGGAGCTCAGCTCGCAGATGCACGCTTAACTATATGAATGCATGGAGTTCAATTTCTAGCTAATAGATGGCTCTTAAATGTATTCTAAAACGAAGCACATGTCACGTGTGCCACATAGTAGCTGATCTTAGTTAACAACCAACGTGACAAAGAGAGTAGTTCATGTTGATGATAAGAGTTTACAGAAGCTTGGTGAGATTTTTTCAACAGCGATACTGAAGTTAGTCACTTGTCTTTCACTGATTCAGATTCTAAAGACAGCGATAATGACGTTAGTCATTTGCCTATCATTGATTCAGATTCTAAAGAACCCCAAGCAGTAATTCAAAGTGAATCTATTTCAAAAAGTAGTGATGAAAGTGACGATAATGATGGGCGTGCGCCAGACCATTCAGGGAGTGTTCGTACTAAGATGCAGACAAAGCACAGTGAACAAGACTGCAAAAAAAAAAAAAAAAAAAAAAAAAAAATTGATAATAACTCTCTTTTACTTCCCTTAAATGTGTACAATAGGGTTTACGAAGGTTTGCTGAATAAATTTAAATCACAGCCAGCATCTGAATTATACATTTTTTTAGAATTCATCGGGCCATTCTTCGGTCTGGTTTGTGACGAGACCAATTATTACACGAGAAAAGCAATTCACAATAAACACAGAAAAAATAAAGATGACGATATCCGGTTGATATGTAAAACCACATAGTTGCTTATACGCATCAAGTCTGATTTCACAGCAACCACTTGGGAAAAATTTAAATACATGTTACTGAGTTAATACAGAAGTAGAACAGCAAGCGTCCCAAAACACGTCCATGTGGTTTGCTTAACTTACTTCTACATTTAACATACACAGTTTGTTCCATTTATCTAGACCACCCCCAAAATTTTTGTCCAGAAGCAAAATTAAAAAAAAAGAAAGTCAAGCAAATGTTTAGCTGTCAGTAGGACATTGCCCAGAATAACTGCCTTTCTTTAACCTCTTTTTCTTAACGAGGATATGAACAGCAGTGCGTCATTTATAGACAGCATCTTGTATTTTTTATTCTGTAATCCATTTGCTCTCCTCAAGACTCGTTCAAAAACATATCACAAAGTGCAAAAAAATGTTCAAATGTGTGGGAATTCCTAAGGGTAATCGGTCCCTAGACTTACAAATTAGTTAAACTAACTTATAATAAGAACAACAAACACCCAACACAAACACTCATGCCTGAGGGACGACTCGAACCTCCGGCGGGAGGGGCCGCGCAATCCGCACATGGCGCCTCAAACCTCGCGGCCACTCCTCGCTGCTGTCACAAAGTACCATTCACATAAACACAGCGTCATTAAAAATGTAACATAAAATTGGCTTTGTATCTCCTGCACTTCCTGAAGTTTACTGTAAAAAACTAGTAACTCGAAGGGAAATGCACACAGATGATTCAGTCAACCGTCTTCTGTTGAAGTCTGCTTTGAATAAAAAGGACACCAAGAAAGAGAAGGTAGAAAGGTTGCTCGCCTATGGAGAGTGTAAGTCATCGATGTTATCTTTCTTATAATAGTTATTTCTCTCTTTTTTTCGCTTAATATAGATGAAATCTTTGTATACACAGCGCTGCGTAACACGGCTTGTGGTACTCAAAAGACACACGCTGGGACCAGTACAGAAGTATCTGTGCAAACGTCCACGGAACAAATTAGGGGCCAATTTTTAACCTGCTTTTTGAATCATTCTCGTAAAAGGATATTACGTCGACGAAGCAAAATGAGACATGTGTGCTCATATAAAGGTTTCTCTTTCTCTTGACGTGTTCTAGCAAAAATTAAAAGTCACCTTCCATCAAGGCCTGGCATTTTCAGAGAGGTAACAGTACTGATCGCATATGTCATTAAAACATGCACTGAAGAATATCTGGGGAATGTTTAGACCAGTTTGAAAGCAGTCCAACTAATTATATCTAATATCTGCATTTTTTCCTGTTTCTTGTCTCTTGCAGGTAAGAATAAGTATTAGCCGTCTTTTGTAATTTAATTTCATCGTTGTTAATCGAAAACGTTTCACCTAACGGTTTCAGACATTTTAGCAATCTACAAAGTTAATTATTATTTATCTAATGGTATACTTTCATGCGAGTTGTTGATCGCATTTTTTTATGTTTATTTTTTTTGCACGAGGTTTCGACGACCGACACAGTCGCTTTCTTCGGGTACTGCGAGTTGTGTTCTTGTGAGTACTTATTGTCTGGTCTCCAAACAGAATGGCTGAAGTCCAAGAACTGAATGCGCATAAGAAAACGGCTTGCAGCACCTGAAGACAACTGGATCGATAGTCGATATATCTTAAAAAAAAAAAAAACATCTCGGATGAACAACCGAAAGCACGCCATAAACCAGTCAGGGGCATCTCATTATCACCGTAATTATTTGCTTCACTATCAATATTTTATTTACGGTTGTGTGAATTGATATGTGTAGCTTTTATGGCTGTGTTAACAATTTCCACATTAAACGTAAGTAAAGGACATGGGCTAGGAATTTTTGTGTTTCCTATGGTTTCTGCCTGTCGGCTGGCACACCTTTAAACATTGTTCTCACTGAACTGCGTACCACCGCACTCCCTGCTCTTCACCTTGCCTCTGTGCTAGCTAAATTGTCAAGGGAAGCCATCAACTGCTGAGTGGGGATGTTTCGGAGGGTTGTTCGGGAGATGTAGGGAGGGGGGGGGGGTAAGGATGAGACAAGGGAACACTTAGGTTGAATGAAGAGCTTATGGCAACTGTAGCTGCGCACTTGTCCAGTCTTTCAGAATCGCTCTTTAAGGATGGAATCTATGGACTGGAAATACGGTGGAGAAATTACTTGTACTTAAAATGGGGCTAGGTCAAAAAACTTTCACTTTTTACAGGAAAATAATCTTCACTCTCAGGCCGCTCAGTTTCCTCTTTGTCTTTCAAGGAAAGATCACAAACTTGACCTAATAGTTCAAGGCGAGAAAAAGCACACCTGTAAGATATCAGCCCCAGCAATCGATGGCTCAAGAAAATTTGGGCCACAGTTCTGATACTTCACCGTTATGACCTACTAAAAGAACAGCTTTTAAACATGCTCGCGCATCAGTTGTCACTCGCGCCTTCCCGCTGCTGCCGCTTCTGAAGACTGAGCGCGAAGCAGAATACAGTGGAGTGAGTGTAAGACATTTGTCAAATACTGTTTTTCAATGGTAACTGCTTTGTTCATTGCGTCAGAGTGCGCGGTTTCTTACGTGTAGCTTGTGTCAAAGATTTCTTTGCTTTGAATATTCTTATGATGCGATTCGCATATGGAGTGTAAATGAATGAAACGAATGAATGTGTCATTAAAGAAGTAATGTTGCGCTATTTCATTATTAGCATCCCTGTTGAGCTTAACTTTTTCGGATCGTATAGCTGGGATTTATAAAGTGATTTGCCGGAGATGAGCTGTTCTTCAACATAATTGGCGCAATTAAACGGTAGACTGAAAATCATTAATTTTATTTCATAATCATTAAACATTTGCTTCGGTTTATTCATTTTTATTTTGAGCCATATACACTCCTGGAAATGGAAAAAAGAACACATTGATACCGGTGTGTCAGACCCACCATACTTGCTCCGGACACTACGAGAGGGCTGTACAAGCAATGATCACACGCACGGCACAGCGGACACACCAGGAACCGCGGTGTTGGCCGTCGAATGGCGCTAGCTGCGCAGCATTTGTGCACCGCCGCCGTCAGTGTCAGCCAGTTTGCCGTGGCATACGGAGCTCCATTGCAGTCTTTAACACTGTTAGCATGCCGCGACAGCGTGGACGTGAACCGTATGTGCAGTTGACGGACTTTGAGCGAGGGCGTATAGTGGGCATGCGGGAGGCCGGGTGGACGTATCGCCGAATTGCTCAACACGTGGGGCGTGAGGTCTCCACAGTACATCGATGTTGTCGCCAGTGGTCGGCGGAAGGTGCACGTGCCCGTCGACCTGGGACCGGACCGCAGCGACGCACGGATGCACGCCAAGACCGTAGGATCCTACGCAGTGCCGTAGGGGACCGCACCGCCACTTCCCAGCAAATTAGATACACTGTTGCTCCTGGGGTATCGGCGAGGACCATTCGCAACCGTCTCCATGAAGCTGGGCTACGGTCCCGCACACCGTTAGGCCGTCTTCCGCTCACGCCCCAACATCGTGCAGCCCGCCTCCAGTGGTGTCGCGACAGGCGTGAATGGAGGGGCGAATGGAGACGTGTCGTCTTCAGCGATGAGAGTCGCTTCTGCCTTGGTGCCAATGATGGTCGTATGCGTGTTTGGCGCCGTGCAGGTGAGCGCCACAATCAGGACTGCATACGACCGAGGTACACAGGGCCAACACCCGGCTTCATGGTGTGGGGAGTGATCTCCTACACTGGCCGTACACCTCTGGTGATCGTCGAGGGGACACTGAATAGTGCACGGTACATCCAAACCGTCATCGAACCCATCGTTCTACCATTCCTAGACCGGCAAGGGAACTTGCTGTTCCAACAGGACAATGCACGTCCGCATGTATCCCGTGCCACCCAACGTGCTCTAGAAGGTGTAAGTCAACTACCCTGGCCAGCAAGATCTCCGGATCTGTCCTCCATTGAGCATGTTTGGGACTGGATGAAGCGTCGTCTCACGCGGTCTGCACGTCCAGCACGAACGCTGGTCCAACTGAGGCGCCAGGTGGAAATGGCATAGCAAGCCGTTCCACAGGACTACATCCAGCATGTCTACGATCGTCTCCATGGGAGAATAGCACCCTGCATTGCTGCGAAAGGTGGATATACACTGTACTAGTGCCGACACTGTGCATGCTCTGTTGCCTGTGTCTATGTGCCTGTGGTTCTGTCAGTGTGATCATGTGATGTATCTGACCCCAGGAATGTGTCAATAAAGTTTCCCCTTCCTGGGACAATGAATTCACGGTGTTCTTATTTCAATTTCCAGGAGTGTATATAGCTGCAGAATATCAGTACGAGAATATTGTTAAAATAACATTAAACGTATATATACATCACGTTGACATGAAATAATGAAATTATCGCGTGGCATTGTGGCCCCATGGTTGAAGTTCGGACGCCGAGTGCAAGTCTTATTTCGGGTGATGCCACATTGGGCGACTTGCGCGTTGGTGATGATAAGATGAAGATGAGGACAGTACAACACCCAGTCCCCGCCGGAGAAAATCTTCAAGCCGACCAGTAATCAAATCCGGGCCCGATGTAAGGCATGCAAGCACCTTACCACTGAGCCAAGCAGACAGGCTAAGGTTGACATACTATGTACTCATCTTGTAATATTTATGGCTTTAGAGCAATCATATTTAGCTACAAGAAGCTCTTCTTAGAGCAGCTGGAAGGCAGCAGTGGGAAGACGACGTAGAGTGACGTGGGGTATCGGTGACAGATGGTTTATTCGGTATGGGTATCATAAGAAAGACCGCCTAAATTATGATTCTTCTCAGCTATTGGCTGCTGTGTTCGGAAATTGCGCGCAAAAATGACAAATTTACGTTATTAATATTAGGAAAAACTGAACAATGAATTTAGTTGCCATTGACTACCGAAGCGCCAACGAAACTGCTATAGGCATGCGTATTCAAATACAGGGATATGTAAACACGCACAATACGGCGCTGGGGTCGGCAACGCCTGTAAAAGACAAGTGTCTGGCGCAGTTTTTAGATCGCTTGCTGCTGCTTCAATGGCAGGTTATCAAGATTTAGGTGAGTTTAAACGTGATGTTATAGACGGAGCATGAACGATGGGACACAGCATCTCAGAGGTAGCGATGAAGTGGGGATTTTCCAGAACGGTCATTCTACGAGTGTACCGCGAATTTCAGGAATCTGATAAACATCAAATTTCCGACATCACTGCGGCCGCACACAGATCCTGAAAGAATGGTACCAAAGACGACTGAAGAGAATCATTAAACGTGACAGAAATGCGACCCCTCCGCAAACTGCTGCAAATTTCAATGCTACGTCATCAACAACTGTCGGCATGCGAATTATTCAATGAAACATTATCGATCTACATCTACATTTACATCTAAATTTATACTCCGCAAGCCACCCAACGGTGTGTGGCGGAGGGCTTTCGGAACCGAAGGCCCACTCGTGTGCCCTTGTTGACTGCACGACACAAAGCTTCACACCTTGCCTGTGCCCGTTAACACCAAGATTGGACTTTTGATGACGGGAAACATATTGCTTGGTCAGGCGAGTCTCGTTTCAAATTGTATCGAGGAGTGATATGGGACCCCTGATACGTCTGGATACGACTCCAACAGGTGATATGTACGTAAGCGTCCTGTATGATCACCTGCATCCATTCGTGTCCATTGCGTATTCCAACGGACTTGGCCAATTCCAGCAGGACAATGCGACACACCACACCTCCAGAATTGCTACAGAGTGGCTACAGGAACACTCTTCTGAGTGTAAACACTTCCGCTGGTCAATAAACTCCCCACAAATGAACATTGTTGAGCATATCTGGGATGCCTTGCAACGTACTGTTCACAAGAGCTGTCCACCCCTCGTACTCTTACAGAATTCATTGGATCCATTCCCTCCAGCACTACTTAGGACATCAGTCGAGTGCATGTCACGTCGTGTTGCGGCACTTCCGGCGGTACGCTGGTGTACCATCTTCTTTGGGTCTTCAGTGAATAGCTCTTCAATGTAGCAGGCTATTATTACATTATTTCAACAATGTTGATTTCCAGCAGAATAATAAATACCTGCAAAATGTAAAAGCAAGTAAAGCACTTCGGAGATCTGCAGGTCATGCCTAACTTGGATGGCGGGCGAAGTGGTTCGGCTGTAAGATCAGGAGTGGATCGGCAGTATCAGAGAACAGACTTGTTGTCTGCTGCGGTCATAATCATTCAAGACTTAATTAGCAGTGTCTTGTTTTTTTTAAATGTCATAGCACGATCAGTAGTCTCGGAGGACAGACGTGTTGTCTACCGTGGTCGGTATCGGTTAACAACTTTATTACCAATCCCTTTCCTTTTTTAGACATGTAATTGAGAACTAGTTTATAGTAATTATGCAAACCCACAGTTCATTATTTTGTTTATCCTCTGTGAAAGTGTGAAAAAAGAAAATTATTTGTGATTTGTAAAGTGGACTAAAATTGTGCAATTTCTCGTATTCTGCTAGTAAAAAAGCGTTTAGATAAACCAATTCACATTTAATTATTTTTGAAATACCAGTTCCTCGCTGACAGTTTAGTACAGCCTGAAGATAACGGACTCACGACGTACGTGCTGTCTTCAGCGGAAGGGATAAGCACTATAGAAGACTGCAGAATGGTGAACATTATTCAGAACTTATGCATTCCACTCAAAGCGGCGGAGGCAACTACGCATCTCGCGTGTACTGCAATCTTACTGCAACTGAGATCAGTGACACGTCATGTCTGGTGATACAGAGGAGGTATGAAGGGATGAAATTTTCGTGGGAAGGGATTTAACATAAACACGAAAATCCCTCTCTCGTTCATTTGCCATAATATCACTTACTTTTTTCGCGTAGAATAGCACGTGTTCCCGAACAAGATTCCAGAACTCGTCGAGCAGAAGTGTGCACGTCCCCAATACTTTTCCTCGTCTTCAGCATCCCGCGAATAGCAGCTGTCTGGTTGCCCCTCCGCTGAACAGTGCTTCACGCTCGGGCATTAGGCGGCTGCAGTGGGGCCTTGTGTCAAACAGCCAGTGTGCGGGTCTTTCAGTAGGTCGTAACTGCTATATTTTCTCAATTAAGAGCTAAATTTTCGTACTGGTCGGCTGCTGGGGCTGTTTTCTTCTTAAATTATGAGGTCAAGGTGGTGATGTTTACACGATTACCTGTCATTGTCAGCTGTATTGGAGGAGGAGGAGGAGGAGATTAGTGTTTAATGTCCCGTCGACAACGAGGTCATTAGAGACGGAGCGCAAGCTCGGATTATGGAAGGATGGGGAAGGAAATCGGCCGTGCCCTTTTTTAAAGGAACCATCCCGGCATTTTCCTAAAGCGATTTAGGGACATCACGGAAAACCTAAATCAGGATGGCCGGAGACGGGATTGAACCGCCGTCCTCCCGAATGCGAGTCCAGTGTACTAACCACTGCGCCACCTCGCTCGGTAAGCTGTATTGGAGGCGATCTCTAAATCCTAAACACGGCTCTTCAAGAAGTTAAGATCTTCTGGGCTGTTGTGCCGCGTTTATTTCTTCAAACAATCGACTTTTGATCCCTTTACTGGAGAAGATTCCACAACCCAGAAGTTGTCAAGACTTTAGGTTGTTCGTATTACAGAAGTTTATTCGCCCAGACCGCACAAAAGTACACAACACAATGATTACTAGTTTCAGCGAAATTAAATCGCCATTTTTCAGATCATATGTACAGAAAAAAATTTTACAAGACCAGTCCAGTCGATTTCTTTACTAATGATCTGAAGATGGTGATTTAATTTCGCTGAAACTAGTAATCATTGTAGAAATTCTTCCAATCCATATGTGACATACACCAAACCAGTGCTTAACAGTATTGGTTAAAAACAGTCTTGGCTGCAATTTTTTTTTTTCAACTACGGTACGCGTTTCGCTTTATTTAGGCATTTTCAGGTTGATCTTAATTTGGTATTTCTTAAAACGATCCTTTAGACAGTGTAGCCAAAAGGCATCGTCGAATAGATCAGGCCAACATCGCCTTCGTTAAAATCAGTAAAAACTTTTCTAGGTGGACGCGAGTGACTCCAAGATCTCCATAACGCGTTCCCGTTCACAGGAGCGAGTAACAGAATAATTCGCGTCCATCTAGAAAAGTTTTTACTGAGTTCAACGAAGGCGATGTTGACCTGATGTATTAAACGATGCCCTTTGGCTACACTGTGTAAAGGATCGTTTTAAGGAATACCAAATTAAGATCAGCTTGAAGATGCCTAAATAAGGCGAAACGCGTAGTAAATAAAATTGCAACCAAGACCGTTTTTTAACCAGTAATAGTAATCTCTGTGTATTTCTGTGCGATCTGGGCGAATAAACTTCTGCAATAAGAAGAATAACCATGTTTGGCGATGTTTCCTTGTTAGCACTGCGTCAGGTTTGTGTGTACGAAGGTCTATCGCGAACATAAAACGGTCACATTTTCGACACGGCACGCGGTGAGTCGCGGAGTGGCTCTGACGGTGCCTGAAAAGATAAGACGCACGCGCGCCCCCCGCAGGCGGCGAGTACGTGGCGGGCGCGAGTCGATATTTATATAAAGGCCAAGCGAGGCGAGGTGCCCGCGCCGTTGTTTGCGGCTGAATGGAGCCGCCAGGCGATAAGGCCGTTAACTTGTTGCCGAGCAGAGAAAACGGCGAGACGTGGCCTCGAGAGCGGAGGAGTGGGCTCGGCTGGAGAGCAGAGCAGTGGAGGCCACTCCAGCGCCGGCGCCCTCACCCGCCTCCGTCATTAAGGGCTGCCTCCAGTTCCAGCTGCAGGCGCGCATGCGCCCCACACAAAGCCCAGCGGCGCCTAATGAGAAACAATGGCGCGACGAAAAATAGGCCCGCCGATTATAAAGGCGCGTCACGACGCCCCGACTAAGTTTTGTTCTCTCTCTCTCTCTCTCTCTCTCTCTCTCTCTCCCCTTGTTACTTCTTTACTTTTTATACACCAAACACTAAACAGGGTGAGTCAGGACGAAAGGTATAAATGCTTTGAGGGATCATAGTATTAGTGATTCTGAACAAAAAGCTTCATAGAGACATACACGCTACTCTGGATGTTTCGAGATAGAACTCATTTAATGTAAAGGGTGCCGCATTTAAAAGCACACCGCCTCCCCTCTCAATGCAAATGCAGGATTTCGACTTCTGAAATAAAGTAAACAGCTAGAACAATGAACAGTTTTATTCAGTAATCGACTGTTAACATTCTTCTTTCCGCAATTCGGTTTATTTCACCAGTGAAGTTAGACGTTTCTCTTTGCGGTGTGTAAAATTACTTGCTCGATAGAAGAAAGATTTGTAATTGTGGACGCACGTGTGAAAAACAGGTTCGATTAAGGAAACTCGCGACATTTTCGGTGTCAGGTATTCGAACAGAAGACTACCTGCAAACAGAGCAATACAGATTCTGCATGAAAATTGGCGCACCTAAGGACCTGTGCAAAACGTAAAACGACAAAGAATTCCTTCAGTTCGCACACCAGAAGTTATTGCAGACTTTGCAAAACGTGAAACGACAAAGAATTCCTTCAGTTCGCACACCAGAAGTTATTGCAGATATTCGCCGAAGAATAATTCAGATCCCAACACGCGCAAGTAAATAGTAGCAGTTGCCAGTGGATACTGAAAAATCTTAATTTGAAGCCATATCGTGCGGCGGTTGTGCATTAATTACGGGAAGATGACAGTCAGAAACATGTAGCTTACTGCATGTGGCCTTTTTATATCACGAATGAATGTTTCTTAGACCGTTTCAGTTACATTATGAGCGATGAAGCATGGTTTCATCTCCCCGGTCATGTGAATTTACAGAACACGAGGTACTGGGCAACGGAGAACAACAACACTGTGTGTCAGTAACCATTCCATGATGAAAAATTCGGCGTTTGGAGTGGGTGTAACAGGGACGCTCGTCATTAGACCGATATTTTTTGATATTACCCTCAACAATGTTGCTTATATGGAAATTTTTGGTTCATTTTATGCTCAATACACTGAATATGAAAGACAATACTGCTTCTTACAGCAAAATGGGCCAATATGCCACATGTCTAAGATATCCCCGGAACGAGTCCATGATGTCTTTACTGAGGAATGAACTGTCAGCAAACATTTACGGCCATCACGTTCGCCGATCTAACATGTCTTTTTTTCCTGCGGGAACACATGAAGGTCAAGGTCTATGAAACAAATCCACGCACAATACAGGAATGGAAAGACAACCTCAACCGTTAAGTTGCAGCCATCGATGTTACGCATGGTGTATCTGAATATGCTTACTTTTGCACAGCTGTGTACTGATGTCGCAGGAGGTCACTTTCAACATCTATAAGTGTATTTTTCATACTAAATAAATAGGAAGTCCATTTCGGCTCTTCGTTGCTGTAATTTTCTTTATACTTACATGGACTACTTTTTCCTACGCCGCTCTGCACATTGTTATTTTCTGTATTAATCAAATATTATAATTGTTTACAACGTACAACAGTGGTGTAGAGTAAGCTGAGACGAACAAGCTGATACTGGACACTTGTGTCTATAAACTCGAGAAACTACCTCAAATTGGCTGAAAAAACTATGTAAGCTACCGTGCATGCGCGTCTGCATTCTCGCGCTCTCCTAAAGAAAAAAGGAACAGAACTTTCTTGTAGGAAATTTAATGTAACTTAATTGTGTACTGCCACACGTTCTCTTTGGAAGGTGCGGTAGGTACAACAGTGATATTTAATATGTTACTTCTCTGAATATGTGCATAAGTGCACATTAAGTTTTTCGTTCAGAATGACTGCCACTATCGACCCCAAAGCATGTACCTTTCTACCTGACTCACCCTGTATACTGACAGCCTGGTGGTTATCGAAAAATAAATATATAAGAGACATTTGTTAAATACCGCGCATAGTGTTGCTTAGCATGCCTATCCCTAATGCCAGTGCATTGCAGGCTCTATTCTCTTACCAATTTTGTATCAGCATTTGCATAGGTTCGGCTCGTTTTACTTCTGAGGTTGCTTTCTACTGTCATTAAGTCTCAATAAGTACGCTAAGAACTACTGAAAGCAAGGGAAAACTACAACCGCAAATAAATAAGCCGAAGGTAAAATTGTCGGAGTGTGTAATGTTGTATTCCAAATTCAGTTCAATACATGGTTATATACACAAGATCAAACAGGGGTAATGCAGGAGTGGGTTTAATACAGAATAAGAAAATAATAATGCAGGTAAGCTACTATGAACAGCAATTGAACGCATCATCATAGCCAAGACAGACACGAAGCCCGCATCTTCCACAACAGTAAAAGTTTATATTCCAACTAGCTCCACAGATGAAGAGATTGAAGAAATGTGTGATGAGATAAAATAAATTATTCAGACAGCTAAGGGAGACGAAGATTTAATTGTGATGGGAAACTGGAATTCGATAGTAGGAGAAAGGAAAATAGCAAATGTAAGGCAGTGATTTCGGAACCAGATTTCAAATTAAGACATTTCCAGGGGCAGATGTGGACTGTAACTACAATCTATTGGCTATTAACTGCAGATTAAAACTGAAGAAATGCGAAGAAGTAAGAAATTAATGAGATGGGACCTGGGTAAGTTGGAAGAACGAGTGAGTGTTGAGAGTTTTAGAGAGAGCATTAGGCGATGATTGATTAGAACAGGGGAAAGGAATATAGTAGATGACGAACGGGTAGCGACGAGAGGTGAAATAGTCAAGGCAGCAGAGGATGAAGTAGGTAAAAACACAAGGCCCATCAGAAATCCTTGGATGACATAGGAGACATTGAATTTAATTGATGAAAGGAGAAACTATAAAATGATAGCGATTCAAGCAGGTGAAGCGGAATGCAAACGTCTAAAAATGAGTGGCAAAAAGTGCAAAATGGCTAGTAACGAATGGCTAGAGAACAAAGGTAAGGATTTAGAAATATATTTCATTAGAGGGAAGGTAGATACCGTCTACAGGAAAATTAAAAGAGGCCTTTGGAGAAAGGAGAAGCAGCTCTATGAATAACCATCCATGGCAAAACTCTTCCATCTGTTGTGCAAGATGTATGAGACAGGCGGAATACCCTCAGACTTCAAGAAGAATGCAATAATTCTAATTCCAAAGAAATCAGGCACTGACAGGTGAGAATATTACCAAATTATCAGTTTAGTAAATCATGCTTGCAATATAACGACATCAATTCTTTACATAAGAATGGAAAAACTGCTACAAGGTGACTTCGGGGAAGATCGGTGTCGATTCCGGAGCGACGTAGGAACAAGCAAAGCAATACTGATCGTACAACTTCTCTTAGAAGATACGTAAAGGTAAACCTAAGTTTTTAGCATCCGTAAACTAAGAGAAAGCTTCTGACGATGTTGACTAGAATATTCTCTTTGAAATTCTGAAAGTAGCAGGGGTAAAATACAGGGAGCGGAAAGCTACTTACAACTTGTACAGAAACTAGACGGCATTATAAGAGTCAAAGAGCTTTAAAGAGAAGAAGTGGATGCGCAGGGAGTGAGACAGGATTGTAGCTTATCCACGATGTTATTCACTCTGTATATTGAGCAAGCGGTAAAGGAAACCGAAGGTTCAGGGAGAAGAAATAAAAGAATTTTGAGGTCTGCTGATGGCATTTTAATCTGTAAGAGACAGCAAAAGACTTTGAACAGTTGTAAGGAATGGACAGCGTCTTGAAAGGAGGGTATACGATGAATATCAATAAAAATGAAACAAGAGTAATGAACTGTAGTCGAATTAAATCAGGCGATGCTGAGGGAATTAGAGAAGGAAACGAGACGCTAAAAACAGGGGATAAGTTTTGCTATTTGGGCAGCAAAATAACAGATGGTGACCGAAGTAGAGGAGATATAAAAAGCAGACTGGCAATGGGAAGAAAAGCATTTCTATAGAAGATAAATTTGTTAAGGTCGAATATAGACTTAAGTGTTAGTAAATACTTCAAGATATTTGTAATTTAGCCATGCATGAAAGTGAACCATGGACGACAAACAGTTTAGAGAAGAAGAGAATACAGGCTTCTGAAATGTGGTGCCACAAAAGCATGCTGAAGATTAGATGGGTAGATCGCGTAACTAGTGAGAATGTACTGAACATAATTGGGGAGACAAGAAATTTTTGGCGCAATTTCACTGAAGGAAGGGATCGATTGATACGATTCTTTCTGAGACATTTACTATTGGAAGTGCGGTGGGTAAAAAACGTAGAGCAGGCCCAGCCACTCGGCTTTGCTCGGTCCTTTTCGGAATTACCCGGAACAGCGCCACATTTCATCGAGCAGTGCGGCGCGGCATTTTTCGGTCGGCACAAGTCTCTGAGTTCGGCAGAGTCAATAGTGTCAGCGTTGTTTTATCTTCGCTATCTGTTTGTCGTATGAAGGACGTAGACAGGTCCAGTGGCTGTTTGCATACAAAAAAGAGGTAATCTATCGATCTATCGTCCCAATCCTTTCAAATGAATGGGAATGACAGAAGCGAGGGATGAAACTTCTCAAAAAATGGTTCAAATGTCTAGACATCTAATGCATATTTGCTGTGAAACGACACTATCCGAGACTATGTAAAAGAAATTTAAAGATTTAGTTGATGATGAAAGGGCAAAAAATTACAACGATCGACGGACGGAATTCATTGTTCCGAGAGGAAAAAAAATCACACTCGCTTTGTGCTAAATTTGCAGGCCTGGAGCTCCTGAAAAAATTGGTCATATGAACAGTAAAATTTCTGAAGTAGCACGTATTATTCCACTGTCAGTTGCAATAGAATTGAACGGAGAGTATGGAGATTCCATATGTTACTCCAAAGTACGTTGGTTAGCTTAAGGGGCATGCCTGGCGCGTATTTCGATATTAAACTCGCTATCGCTGAATTTAGGAAGAAAAAAGGAGAGGGGGAGCGAAAATTACGACATTCGGAATGGATTGCAGGCTTCGCATTTTAAGTGGGCTTCACTGTACACTATTCATAGTAAGACATCGCACGGTAATGATATGATGGGGATGCGCTTAAAAAAAAAACGCGTAGTAGAACGGACACATTCTGACAAAGACAATCCACTTCCTTGAGATCACTGCCATTAACGAAATCTTGAGGTTTGAAGAATTCATTGTAGCTTTGATATAATTAAAAATATAGATTTATAAAGATTTTGAGGACAGTGTTAATCTTACATCTGTTTCCGTGCTGTTTTTGAGACTGTTTGCCGTTTCAGTTGGAAGCGCCCTTGTGCATGTACTGATACTACCGACTGCCCTGCACGGTAATTCCAGTTTTAATGACAAGTAATTCCAGTTTTAATGACAATTTTTTATGTTAAAACTGTCCAGTACGCCTACATTGCTTTCCTCAGGTAGAGTTTCCAAATCTCCGTTATTAAGTTGCAAAAGTGCTACCATATTCCGATCGACATATTTGAGTGGAAGACCCGTTTTCGATTAGGAAACTAAATAAGTCACGATTACATGGTAACATGAGTGCGAAACTCAGTGAAATTGCCTGCGTCTGTCCGTATGCTGACGGTTTGTGCCAGGTAAAAACGAACTATCGTCTTCATTTAATACTGATTATTTTTTTGTGAACTATGTTGTTGAGAAAAGCGAAATATAAAACCACGTCGTATGCAGTGCGGCTGCATTGCCATTTAAAGGCGACGTGTCCGTATTTCTCCCCTCCCCCTCCTCGCGCTCAGATAGCGTGGCGTGGCAGTGGGGGAAACGTGAAGCGAGGCTGAGTGCTTCGGTACTTAGGACAGAGCATGCATGGCCCACGATCCGAAATCTTTGCCGCCCTTGTTGGAGACACTGAGATGAATAGAGTAAGCAGTTTCAGAATTATGTAGGTCGCAGCGGTAATGAAGAGGTTTGCACAGGATGGAGTAGCATGGACAGCTGCAACAAACCACACTGTGGACTGAGGACAACAGCAGCAACTAGTAAGCTGGCCAGAAAGAAAGTTATAAACCCATTAAAAGGGCACAGTTGTCGCTCTGTAGTGCTTCATTCGCCTACGACTGGTACTTGGTCATCGTATGTCATCACTGGTACAAGATGGCCACGTGAACCTCTACTGCTGATTGGTACTAGGTCATAACACGGCCCTCCATCGCTGATTTATACTACGCAGCCACAATAAACTTCACTGCTGATTGGTGCCGGCCGCGGTGACCGTGCGGTTCTAGGCACTTCAGTGCGGAACCGAATAACTGCTAGGGTCGCAGGTTCGAATCCTGCCTCGGGCATGGATGTGTGTGATCTCCTTAGGTTAGTTAGGTTTAAGTAGTTCTAAGTTCTAGGGGACTGATGACCTTAGATGTTGAGTCCCATAGTGCTCAGAGCCATTTGAACCATTTGCTGATTGGTACTAGGCCATCATATGACCCTTCACTGCAAAAAAAAAAAAAAAGGTTCAAATGGCTCTGAGCACTATGTGATTTAACATCTGTGGTCATCAGTCCCCTAGAACTTAGAACTACTTAAACCTAACTAACCTAAGGACATCACACACATCCATACTCGAGGCAGGATTCGAACCTGCGACCGTAGCGGTCACGCGGTTCCAGACTGAAGCGCCTAGAACCGCTCGGCCACTCCGGCCGACCCTCCACTGCTGACTGGTACTAGGTAGTCATGTAGACCACCACCGGTGAGTCATTTTTTATTTATTGATTTATTCATATGAGTCACATGCAGTTTAAAATTACAGGTATATAACATTTGTAATACAATGTATAACAAGAATATAAAAATACAAAGCTACGTATAAAACTAGCTAAATGTCAATATCTAGGTTTCTAATCCATATAGCTTTCATGCGGTCACTCGAACTCCCCTGGTAGGAACGCAAGGGGCATTCATCTTTGCTTGATTGTCTGCTTCAGAGCCCCACATTCACTAAGCGGAGATTCTGTAGCACCCCACTAGTCAAGAGAGTCTGCGCATTATCGATGCCCAGTGCGAGCTCTGTTCAGTTTGACCCACAGTTTGCTGCCGAGTTCTGTGCCAGCAGTATCACAGCTATACTTTTGGAACCACTCACGCTGTTCAGGATCTTCAATACTTTGACAGCTCTGGTTCCACAGGTCTTTCATCCCAGTATTACTAGCATCTACCTCTAGCTCTTCTGCTCCCCGTAAAGGAGAATTTCTTGAACGGAGTCTATTTCGTCATAAACTTGGTATGTCTTCCTGTATGGGTAATTCCAGGTTCTCCTGTAGCTTGTGCATTCCCTAAACAAGGCCTAGCTTCTGCGGATTGCTGGTGGATGGATGTTGCTCAGCAGAGGAAGCCAGTAAGTCGGTATTGGTCTGATGGCTCCAGTTATTAACCGCTTAGTGTGGTTCAACTGGACGTTGATGCAGTGGGTGTGGCAGCTGTTTAGTCACACTGGGGCACAATACTCGGCTGCTGAGAAGACCAGCGCAATGGATGATGTGCGCAAGGTTTCCGCTGAATCTCCCCATGTCGTTCCACACAAATTTTGAATAACATTGTTACGAGTTTTTATCTTGGCGGCAGCATTTTCAAGATGATTTCTATATGAAAGGGTGTGGTCAAGGGTGGCGCAAAGGCACTCAGGTTGCTTGTTATAGGAAAGAATGTTTCCGTTAAGTTTCACTCTGAGCTCGGCGTTAGCTTGCTTGTTTGTCAGATGGTATGTACATACTTCAGTTTTACTTGTACTAGATTTAAGTCGCCACTTTCTAAAATAAGCGCTAATAATGGCTAGATTTTCTGTGAGAACTGTCTCCGCTCGTTCAGGATCATTGGTTCTACAAGCAAGAGCGATATCGTCCGCGTAGCAGAATTTTGTTGACCTGGTGGTAGATCGGAGATATATAGGTCGAATAATAGGGGGACTAAGACGGAGCACTGTGGTGGACCATTACTTTCCTCTCCTTGCTCAGAGATCTATTGTTTATCACGGTGTTGATGAGAGTTACAGTTTTTCGGCTTCGGATTGTTTTTAGTAATTTGTATATCATCCCTTCTCTCCAGACTGTATCGTATGCCGCAGATAGGTCTACGAACGCGACAGACGTCTTCACGTTGTCTTGGAAGCCAGCCTCTACGAAAGTTGTTAGGGCCAGTACCTGGTCGCAGCAACTTCTCTTTGGCCTGAAAGCCGCTTTCTCAGCTGGGATATGCTCCAGAATGAAGCCGCTTATTCTATTATAGATGAGCCTCTCCAAGGGTTTGTAAGTACAGCTCAAAAAGGAAATTAGTCTGAAACTTTGAGGGTGGTCAGCTGGTTTTCCTGGTTTCAAAATTGCCACTATTTTTTGTTCTCTTTAGCATGTTAGGTAGTGGTCGACTATCTAGGATGTTGGAGAAGAAGTGGACCAGCCATTTTTTTCCACCATTACCCAAGTTTATTAGAAATTCCGGGTGTATATTATCCAGACAAGGTGTTTTACCATGTTTATTTCCTTTCAAGGCCTCATCCAATTCAGTCAGTGTAAATGGTGAAGAGAAACTGGATTCGTTGGACACTGAGCTTTTAGAGAGGTGAGTCCTTGTTTTATTTTAGAAGAGTGTCGTTTGTCTCTGGATGATAGATGTTTCCGCTAAGTGGTTAGCGATCTGGTTACCTGAAATACCATGTTTATTGGAGGCTCCGCCAAGGTTACGCAGAAGACTCCATGTCTTTCTACCTGAATGGTTCAAATGGCTCTGAGCACCATGGGACTTAACATCTGTGGTCATCAGTCCCCTAGAACTTAGAACTACTTAAACCTACCTAACCTAAGGACATCACACACATCCATGCCCGAGGCAGGATTCGAACCTGCGACCGTAGCAGTCGCGCGGTTTCTACCTGAATGTCTGAAGTTTAAATTTTCTACCGTCTCACACCGTCGTACTCTTCTAGCAGCGTCAAGACTTTGGAGGAGGTCGTCTGCAATATCGCTATCGCCAGTTTCGCTATAGTGTTCGTAAAGTTTTTCATAATGTTCATTCCTTTCTGTACCTACTAGGGATAAACTTCTTAGCATCAGTAATGTTGTATTCACGGACCCAACCAACCAACCAACCAACTCGCGCACGCGCGCCCTGACCGTGGCATCGCCGGCCACAGTTCCTGTGGCGGCCGTCGGCGTCTCAGGGCGTTACCGCCGACGGAAGAGGTCGCGCCGTGGCTGATCTCGGGTCCGCAGCGACCTCTGCCTTTTGCATGTAAGGAGCACTGGCCCCGAGACGGGCAGTCTATTGTCGATTTCTATTGTTAGCCTTTCGTGGAGTTTATAGCGGAGCCATTGCAGTGTGATACTTGCTATTGTATTTGACTAGGCTCAGTACACGGATTACTCTTGGATAGTACTTGGACTTGTATTGCTGGTGCACGTTTCGTCAGAAATAAAGATAAGTTATCTCTTCATTCTAGCTGGGGAAATTCTTGTCGTTAATTATTTTTCGGCCAACAGACATAGCTACATACTGGTCACTACCCACGCTTTATACAATTTGTGATGGCTTCCCCAAAAGTACCGCCGAGGACCTTGGGTTCGGGAGCCGTCACAAAAAGTAAGAACAGCTCCGACGAATCTAGGGTAGCTTTTAGGTTCCGGTGGAATAAAACATATGTTTATGTAGGTGGTCAGCAAAACTTCGCCAATCAGTCCTGCGTAAATTCCATATGAGTCGCGGTATAGATCTCGCTTCTGGGACCGATGACTGGTACTAGGTCAACATATGACCCTCCACTGCTGACAGGTACCAGGTTGCCACGTGAATCTCCACCACTGACGTACGTCAGGGCAGTCAGTGGACTGTATGGCATCGCTGCATTATGATGAGGCAATGTGAAGACCTGACAGGATCGCAAAAAGGGGCTATAGTGTTGGACGTGCTCGTGGTCACACCGTGAATAAAGTTGCCCAATTTGTTGACCAATGCAGATTGTGGAACTTGTGCTGAAGGAATGTAACACGTCATAATAACAGTTGTCGTAGAATGGTCCTTACTGGCAGGTATCTAAGACGAGTGTCAATAACAATCAAATCCAAAACCAACTGGAAGTGTTGCTGTCAGCAGAATGCAGGTCCATCTCAAACAGTTTGCGAGTGAACACTGCGAAGGGAAATGCACGCAGTGGACATCTGGAGCCGCGCACCTCGCAAACAGCTGCACGTTTTCAACCGATCAAACTGCACAAATCGGAAAATAGATGACTGGAGCGTATAGCTTGTTTCGACGAGTTACGATTTTTTCACCAAATGATTCAAAGCATCGCGTGCACCAATGGTCCAACGAATCACCAACACGGATTGTGTAGAATGTGCAGTTCAGACTTCGGATGGAAAAAATGCGTGGTTGATCAAGGAAGGAGTTTATACGAAACAGACTAATAGAGGTGCTAAGAGCATTCTTCGCTAAAGGAAGCCTATTGCTGTCAAACAAATACCTTAACTTGAAGAATAAATTTTTCATAATTTATCTGTGGAGTACAATATTGTAAGGAAGTGAATCAGAGACTGCGGGAAAACCAGAGAGATGAGTACTGAAGTGCTTGAGACGTGGTGCTATAGATGAACGCTGAACATTATGTCGACTCATAAGGAAAGAAATGATATTCAGGGCGGGATCTACAAGGAAAGGAACACATGGGGAACACTGTCAAGATGACGTGACACGATGACAGGAAATCAGGTAATAAACTTCCATGGAGGCAGAGCGAGCTGTAGAGGGCAAGAACTATATAGGGAGAGAAACATTGGAATATATCCAACAAAGAGTCAAGTACGTAAGGTGTAGGTGCTAATTTGAGATGAAGGGAAGGCGAAATAGCGGCGGTCCGCATCGAATCAGTCCAAAGACTGAAATAATCTACTTCTTCACTACCGCGCGAACCACACTGCAGGTAAATTTGTTCGTAATGGGCACGCAGAGACCTCACTGATTGTAAGGAGACGGCTGCTTACAGTCTGCCGGAACAGTTCATCCACTTGCTTCCAAAAAGGCACCGCGATTTTCCGGTTGTTTTCTCCTCAGAGTGCCTAAAAAGCGAGTAATTTGTACGTAGCGCTCACGAGCTAGTGATGACCACTACAAGTCAGTTTTTCTATGTTTTGTGCCTCACGACAGTGCCTGCTATGTTCGAATGACGACTCTGTGTATCATATCAACACGGCGAGCTGACAGATCTTGTCATGAAAGTCACATCGCGCTTTACTGAAATGCGCTGAAAAGGCAGGCTTACTTTTACCTCCTTCGCACAAGTGGCATACAATTCTGAATTACATTTTTTCCTCGAACCTAAGTAAAACGTATTAAAAGTTATACGATTACTTAAAACTGAAATTTTTTAATGTGCTACGATGCTAAGAAATAACTAGCTGTATTAAGAGTCATGTACTCGAGAACCACGCCAAGTTTTTCTAAACTGTTGTGTTGTGAAAATAAATGGTTCATCCAACTCATTAAAATTTGAAAATGTTTTCACTATAAAAATGAAAGTACTTCCAATGGATCAGAATCATTCGATTCAGGAATATACGAGGGCTGTTCGGAAAACAAGGTCCCCTAGGCCACGAAATGGAAACCGCAGTGAAAAATAAAAAAAAGTTATTCGTAAGAGTTAGCTACACCTTCCAGCTACCTCTCTAAATAGTCGCCGCTCCGACATAAGACATTCGTCGTAGCGCTGTACAAACTTTCCAGTACACTCGTCACAGGAAGCAGCCGCCCCTGCTTTCCGCCAATTACCGACACTAGTCTACTGCACGTTGTCTGTGCCAAAATGTCTTCGTAGCCAGCGGTTCATGTGAGCAAAGATGAAAATCAGAGGGAGCCAATTAAAGGCTGTATTGTGGGTGATCAAACACTTCCCATCGAAAACGCTGCAGCAGCAACTTCATTGCCCCTGCAGAGTGCGGCTGAGAATTGTCTTGAAGAAAGAAACGCATGACATTTATGTTATGTGGGCTGCATAGCTTCTGGCAAAATCTCTCACCAGATCCACATACTTGGTGGGAGACACTGTTGTTGTAGGTATCTCTAAGTGCTCACTATGAGCTCAGAACTGAAAAGAGCGACGTCGATAGGCATACTGGAGACACTGCCCAATACGTCTGTGCAGATGTGTCATCAGATGTTCACAGTGGCTTCCATTTCCCACCAAATCGGACCCTACTTTGCGAATTCCCCTCGTAATGAAGTTACCTGCATGGGATGGGCAAAAACATGGAAACAGCAAAAACACATCACCTTACCATGTCTAATACGATGTAGGAAAACCGTTTTCATTCCAAACCGCAATGGATAATGATTAAAATTCTTCTTATATCAGCAATGGATGCATACAAGTCCTGTATGGTTTTCAAGGGAATCTTACACCATTCTTCCTGCAAAAGAGAGGCATGTTCAGGTAACGACGATGGAGGTAGATAGCGATCACGTACCGTTCCCTCCAAAGTAGATAACAAAGCCTTAATATCGATAATATTCAAATCTGATGACCGTGGTGGCCAGGCTGCATGCGAAAATCCATCTCGATGCACACACAACCAGCCTTGGACGATGCGAACTCTATGAACGAGGGCCCAGTCGTTTTCGAACGCAGCATCACCATTAGGGAATAAATACTGTACAATGGGATGGGCCTGACGAGCCAAAATTGTTATCTTGCAGAATAACTACAGGACTCACGGAATGCCACGATATGGCCGCCGAAATAATCATCAGTACCCCTCCATGTTTCACTCTTGGGACGTAAACTTGGCCAGAAGTTAGAAATAATGTGAAACAAGACTCAACCGACCAAATGATATCTTCCATTGCTGCATAGCCCATGTTTTATGGTTTTGACACCAATGTTTTATAGCTTTGGCATCATGTTTTTTAACTAGCGGCATTTGCATCCCTGATGTGTGGTTTTGAAACTCCAGCTCGCGCTGGAGTTCCCTACTTTTGGAGCTCCCTTCGTGTTGTTTCGGTGCTGACAGAGTTTACGAGCGTGACATTCAGTTCTGCGGCGACTTTTACAGCTGTCGTCCTCTTAATTTTACGTCACTATCCTCTTCAATGAAAGTCCGTCACGATCACTCGACGCATACTTAAATCCGCGTGGGACTTTTCGGATAACGTTTGTCCGCTTTCCCTGTATGCGCCATAAATCTACGATACGATGCCTCTTGAAACACCAAACACTACGGCTCTCTTTGTTACGGAAGCATCCACTATAAGAGCGCAAACAACTTGCCAATGTTCGAATTCCCTTAGCTCCGACATAAAGCACTCACAACTATACAGAACACTGTGCTGACCAAGACAGACATCTGCAACGTATTGAGGACACTGCACCGGTGCCGTTCGCGGTCAAATACAACACGCAACTTGCAGAACTGGCTAGCATTTCGTTCAAGCATGTATTTATCGCGGTGTTTTCATACTTTTATACAAACCCTGTTCGTGTCTAGCTGTTTAAGTGTCAGACTACAAATCCAAAGTCTCAGGTTCTGTCCCCAGACTGTCCCACGACTTTTTCTATAATTTCTCGCCTCTTTCATATCTTGCTGTGAACACATAGTGCGTCGTGGGGCGATACCCTGTTGTAGGAATAATTCAAAAGCCGTCGTCCGATCTGATAGTAGCTTAACATTTATAAACCATTTGGATATAACGATACACATCTGGCAAGGATTTATTAATGTAAAAAATTCCAGAGTGCACTGTGGTTCGGAAGCCATGCTGAACTGCATGTTGTGCTATGACTGGCTAGTTAAGTCAGTTCAGATGTCGGAAGATGACAAGCATTTACCGTCCCCAAATAACCATGCAAAGCAGAGCACTATGGTGATCGAACAGGTCTTCAGGTTGAGATATAGTTTCATCTTTGGTTGAGATATAGTTCCATCTTTGGTTGACATATAGTTTCATCTCTACCTAAACCTGAAACAGTGAAACTAATTTTGCTGCTTCTCTGAATCATGAAATTGTATATATGTATTTCGACATAGAATGAATTAAGGAAATCGCAAGCAGGTAATTTCAGAAAGATGATCTGAAATTAGTTTAAATAAAAATACAAGCCTTTATTTAGAAATAATCAGAAAATTTGAAATACGGCAGAACTGTCGTTTTGGAAAATCCCGTAGTTCTTTTCGGGGCTGTAGATTACAGCTGTAATCGGTAACTGTATACGTAAAACTGTAATTGTCATAGAGTTAAATGAAAGAAAAGATATGATCTATGGTTCGGAGAAGTTGTGATCTATGGCTCTGAAAGCAAGGAGATGGCGACTAGCTATAACGACTATACAGGACCCCAAGTCGCCGGTAGAAACAATATCGTGTAACAGACAATTACGATCAGCAGATCCATAAGCGACATAAATGAGCTGTTATTTGGTAAACAGTTAACCATTCACTTGAAACAACAATTGTTAGCACGCGCAATATTTACAGAGTAAAACTGCCTCAAAGTTCCTGCGTTTCGTACGTTCTTGGAGTATTTGTTATGAAAGTGCAAATGTGCTGTGCCAATGAAGTAATTAAAACGCGGCGGAATGGGAGAACTCGTGGTAAATATGTGGATAATGTAATCACTGTAGCCTGTGATGTTGGACAACTGCAGTGGGAATTCACCGACAGTAATGAAGCATGTCCACAAGTTGTTTTTGTCAAGTGTGCATATTGTGCCTTCCGCTGTGTTTTAATTACTTCATTGATATGCCACGTTTGCACGTCGATGATAAATACGGCAAAACCGTACGAAAGCACAGGAGCTTCTCTTTTTGGATGTACTAACTCTACGAGTACTGCACCTGTTAATATACTGTATATTGATTCAAGCAAATGTTTAGCTTTTCACCAAATAATATCTCATTTATTACTCCGGGGAATCTGTTGACCGTAACTGGCTATTACTGAGTATTGTCCTGCTGTAGTCTTTAGATCTGCTAACTTTCAAAGATAGACTGTAGAAAAAGATAGAGTTTTACATACCTTCATGGATTATGGTACAGACACATCTTTGATTTCAAATAAATTTTTATCGATTAAAGCCATTCTACCGGGTACTTTCCCTCGTCTACACTAAGATAACCAGCTGGTGTATCACAGGGGTTTTGTTTGTTTACTACAGAAAACCCCTCTTTTGTTTTTCCGTGTGGAACAACGCGTTCCCAATACCGATGATTCTGACTTCCTGAGGCACTGTCTTCGGCTACTAATACAGGGCGCGGCACGTAAAACCAGTCCGTGAAGTCAACACATAAAACGGACGCACCTCTTCCGTCAAGTTATTCAGACTCCTACAGGATTCCCAAATACACGTCACTGTTCACTGACGTCTCAAGGAATACGGGCCCCATAAGTTCAATACGCTAATGGTGCGCGAGTGAGACAACTGTCTCTCAGTCCCCGCATGAGTTCATATTTCTCACATTTTACCGTGACACGCGTGGTTAATTGGCCAAGGAATGGGACCACGCTATGCTACTCACATGACTTTCACCGACAAGGTATGACATATGTATTTATTTTATTTTGCACTGGTCTCCGGGAGATGATGTTTGCTGTGCGCATACATTTGCTGGTTGCGGCAGACACACAGCGGCCGTACAAATATTTGCATGGGCGGCCGACCGCAGCGGTGGCAGGTGTGTGGAACAGTTCCGACCCACCGGTCGGGCACTTTTTCTGGGATTCCGTGTCTCCGATCTTTTTCGAGTAAAATGCGCTTTAGGTAAACCGATAAAGTCAAACAGTTGCCTATAAGCTCCTAACGAAGTTCAAAGCTTCAAATGGGAACGTGGAAAAATAGAACCTTCGAAAAAAGCCTCAGAACTGAACATTATTGTTGGAAAAGTGTTTTTGTATTTTACTCCACTTCGGTGACATAATTAAAAAAGCTCTTCCTGGAAAGTCTACAAGCCACTCAACCGAAAAGATTGGGAACTCGCATCTTCTCGCTGCTGGTGCCATTAGTCGCGTGTAGGAAGCAACATTTCGGCGGTACAGTGCCAAAGGTTTCTATAGTCATCTTGAGTTCGTTTGTGTTATTTTCGTTTAGTAATTGTATACCGTAGCTACGGTGCATTTAATATTTCGTGGTACTCTGGGTAATGGCCAGAATTACGTAAAAGCAGAGCGGTTTCAATGCGCACAGATATCAAGATCGAGCACGACAATCATGACATGTTTTTCGGTGATTGAAGACACGGATCTGCAGTAGTGACAAGATGCAGCCGAACCAATAGTGGAAAAGGACAAGTCAAAAGGAGTGTTAGAAACTATATCCTCGTCGCTATAAATCTCGATCTACATTTTTCTACACGAAAAAGAAGCACCAAGTTACAGCGTGAGCTGAAACACCACCTGGAGAATTCTGCATGATGGTTGTCTAGATCCGTATCACATCGGTGTTCATCAGCCATTAAGCAAGAATTCTTTCCAGACAAGAAACGCACGCTGTGCAAGGTTTCTAAATTAAAATGAGAACTTCACAACTTTATTATTATCTGAGGATGAAGCTAGTTCCAAATCTAATGATTAGCTCAACAAACACAACGCTATCTTTTATTCAGGAAAAACACTCACTGGTTACGTCAAAGAAAGTTATCGAACTTTATTTTTTTTGATGAGTAATCAAGTGGTGATCGGATCTCTGAATTTCTTCAATATGCACTTGTAAGGTGCATACGTCCTCTGACGCTTCAGATATCTCACGTTTTTAGAAATGCGCAGATGATGAGAAGTCTTGATTTATAAACGAAAATTGGAATTTCAACTAACCTCAGTGCCCCCTCTGACGTAGCTGTTTACTAGTACCGCAAAGTAAAGGAACTGTTCAGAAGATTATTGTGCTCCTCTGACGATCACAGGAAAGGCGCATATTTTGTTGCTGTCAAGCGCTGCGTGCTGTTCACGTCATCACAGCGTGGAATGCTTGTAGGGGCACTCAGCTGAAGGTATACCGCATCAGTGACAGTCGGACAACAGCACTGACAGGATAGAGTTAGATATGGATTTAGGTGTGTGTGTGTGTGTGTGTGTGTGTGTGTGTGTGTGTGTGTGTGTGTGTGTGTGTGTGCCCGCGCAAAGAATAGATAAAATTAAAGTCTGGAATAGAATGTCAAGGGTACAAGATACGAGTATACAAGTAAAAAATGAAACATGTTCAGAAGATATTCCAGTGTTATATCATCGTCGATCGAGGCTACGCAATTGCTTCTTGCTTTGTATGTTAACAGTTGGTGCCGAGAAGCGAGATGAACAATAATAATTTTCAACGAAAACAAAAAACAGTAATTGTCGGTTTCTTCTTTAATTTAATCATCTTATAATAATTACTATAACGAAAATTTGCAGTGATGTCACCTTGAAAGGAGCGAGGCACTCAACGAAGGTTGGCCACCAAGGTGCAGGTAAAGCAGAGGGCGTTATCGGCAAGTTCCAAAAACCGTAACTTCAAGTGTACAAGACAGATTAAGACAGACTTTAACGTAAAGACTATGGGATTCAGTGCTCAAAATGGATATTTTATGTCGCAGATTCCTTCACTAATATTTCCTTTTGTAGCCATATTTGATCACGCAAAAATAAAACTGTGGCGAAATTAAAAAGGGTTATAGAAAAGAAATTAGTCATATAGTTAAAGGAGACGAAATTTAACTGTAATGAGGGACTAGAATTCGATAGCAGGAAAAGGTCGAAGGAAAAACAGTAGGTAATATGGATTAGGGGAAAAGAATGGAAGAGGAATCCGCCTCGTATAACTTTGCGCAGAACATAATTTAATCATCGCTAACACTTGGTTTAAGAATCATAACAGAATGCTCTATACGTAGAAGACAGCGGAAGGTGTCAGATTGATTGTATAATGGAAAGACGCAGGTATGGACACGGATAACAATTTTTTGATTATGTCCTGTAGATTAAAACTGAAGAAACCGCAAAAACGTATGACTTTAAGGACATGAGAATTGAATAAACTGAAAGAACCAGAGATTGTAGATAGTTTCAGAGAGAGCGTTAGTGAACGATTTACAAGATCAGGGGAAAGGAATACAGTAGAAGAAGAATGGATAGTTTTGAGAAATGAAATAGTGAAGGCAGTGGAGGATGAAATAGGTAAAAAGACTAGGGCTATTATAAGAACTGAATTTAATTAATCAAAGGAGAAAATATAAAATGCTGTAAATGAAGCAGGCTAAAGGGAACAAAACTCTAAAAATGAAATTGACAGGAAGTGCAAAATACTTATCATAGAAGATAGGTTACAGAAAGGCTAACCTACGTTTATAGCATTTGTAGACAGAGAAAGCTTTTGATAATGTTAACTGGAATACTCTCTTTCAAATTCTGAAGGTAGCAGGGGTAAAAGACAGGGAGCGAAAGATTTTTTATAGTTTGTGCAGCAACTAGATGGCAGTTATAAGAGTCGAGGGGCAAGAAAGGGATGCAGTAGTTGAAAAGGGAGTTACCCAAGATTGTAGCCTATCCCTGATGTTATTCAATAAGTAAAATGAACAAGCAGTAACGGAACCCAAAGAAAAATTTGGAATAGGAATTAAAGTTCACGGAGAAGAAATAAAAACTCTGAGGTTTGCCGATGACATTGTAATTCTGTCAGAGATAGCAAAGGACTTGAAAGGGCAGTTGAACAGAATGGTCAGTGTTTTGAGAGGATAAAGGCGAACATCAATAACAACAAAACAAGGATAAGAGAATGTTCTCAAATCAGTTAATGGTAAGGGAAGCAGATTAGGAAATAAGACACCTACAGTAGTGCATGAGTTTTGCTATTTAGGCACCAAAATAACTGACGATGGTCGAAGTAGAGAGGATATAAAATGTAGACAGGCAATGGCAAGGAAAGCGTTTCTGAAGAAAAGAAATTTGTTACAATTATAGATTTAAGTGTTAGGAAGTCTTTTCTGAAGCTTTTTTCTGGAGTGTAGCCATGTATAGAAGTGAGACACTGACGACAAACAGTTTAGGTAAAAAGAGAAAAAAATGTGTGTGAAATCTTATGGGACTTAACTGCTAAGGTCATCAGTCCCTAAGCTTACACACTACTTAACCTAAATTATACTAAGGCCAAACACACACACAGACACCCATGCCCGAGGATGGACTCCAACCTCCGCCGGGATCAGCCGCACAGTTCATGACTACAGCGCCCTAGAACGCTCGGCTAATCCAGCGCGGCGGTATAAAGAGAAAAGAAGCTTTTGCAACGTGGTGTTACAGAGGAATGCTGAAGATTGGATGGGCGAGTCACGTAACTAATGAGGAAGTACTGAATAGAAATTTGTGGCAGAATTTGACCTAAAGAAGGGATGAGTCTGGGATATAAAGAGACCACCAATTTAGTACTGGAGGGAAGTGTCGGAGGTAAAAATGGCAGAGGGAGACCAATAGATGAACACAGTAAGCAGTAACAACAACAACAAGGGTTAACATACAGCTCTTATATTACAGATTAAACATTAAAATATGATGCAGTTAATTAATGGTACACAAACCGCGTTAACAGCTTCACATCTCACAGTTGTGGATGCTAAAAAAAAAAGACACAGGTGCTAAAATATGTTCTACTACTACCATATTTGATAATGCTGATGAAGAAAGAAGAGTGTCCAGCATATTCTTCCTTCTTGGCCGGGAACACCTTAAATCAAATTTTTACCACGCCGATGGATTGGTAGAGGAGGATCACTGCCTTGGTTACTACTGTCGGCAGATTTACCTTCCCCGGATTACTTGCTTTGAGGACGCAGCAAGGACACTACGTATCAATAATGTCAAGGCGAGATGATATGATCATTTCAGAAGTAATTCCAATCGCTAACAGTGACAGATACGTAAGAGCACTCATTATGCCCAAAGGAGGGTACGATCTCGCTTCGATTTAGCCAGAAATCGTTTTGAACACCGATTACAGTGTACCGAAACAGAAAAGTTGTATTTCCTAGTAATCTGCTATATGTATTAAAACTGCAAATCTAGTTTATTCAGTGTTAAAAATGGAATACGTTTCTTCCCTCACTGCAACATCGAAAAGTACTTCCACTATCGTTAAAATTCTCTTATTCTTTTCTTAACGGTCATTCAGAACGTCGTTCAAGAATGTGTTTTTGATGACACCAAAGCGACGGAAAATACAAAATAAAAACGGTGGTAGACAAAAATGTTCAGTTTTGAGAGCTCTTTATAACCTTATCATCTTTTTCCTGTTTTCACGTCTGAAGTTATTGAGTTCGTTCTTCCCATTTCCTATCACCTTGCAGACAATGTTCTTTTGTCCTCATTTGTTTACCTAAAACTCGTTCTACATAAAAAAGAATGCCTCAATGGTAAATGTAAAGGGAATTGTGCTTCGTGTGGCGTTTCAATGTATGAGGCGATCAAACGACATTCAGATAGTGTTGAAAGGAATAGAAAAGTTATGTGCCCTTTTCTACGCAAATCAATATTTACGGAGTTTTCAATACTTCTTGATACCTCACAAACGATAAGTTGAAAGAATTTAACATGAAAGAAATTCACCTCTTCTCGAGTGGACAACCTAGCTTGACATACGGATAAGCAACAACGTTGTCAGACAACCTTACTTTATTAGACATTGCGGAGAGATTCGGCGTTTACACAGGATACTGTTACGGATCAGAAGGCGTACGCCACTAACTTTCCTTTCCTTATCCACTTAATATTAGCTATCGAAGTTTCTCTAACAAACAGGATCCCACCAGCTACCTCACGGCACAGCCTCACTCACAGGAGCATGCGTTTCATCGCAGAGGAGAGTAAGTAGCAATATTTTATAATTAAATGGTGTCCGATGCAAGGTACACTGAGCTGACACAAGTTATGGGATGCAGATAGTGTTACTGCCGCGTACATATGATACAAAAGCATAGTACATTGGCGCAGCTATCGTTTGTTCTCAGGTGATTCATGTGAAAAGGTTTCCGACAAGATTAAGGCAGCACAACGGGAATTAACAGACTTCGAACGCGGAAGGGTAGTTGGAGCTAGACGCATGGGGCATTCTATTTTGGAAACCGTTAGATCCACAGTCTCAATTGTGTGTCGAGAATACCACATTTCAGGCATTACCTCTCATCACGGAAAACGCAGTGGCTGACGGCCATCACTTAACGACCGAGAACAGTAGCGTTTGCGTACTCAGTGCTAATAGACAAGCAGAACTGTGGGACGTAAGACGAAAATAGCTATTAGGACAGTGTGACGAAATTTGGCGTCAATGCGCTGTGGCAGCAGACAACCGAAGCGAGAGACAGTGCTAACAGCAGGACATTGCCTGCAGCGCCTCTCCTGGGCTCTTGACCATATTGGTTGGACTCTAGGCAACCGGAAAACCGTGGCCTGGTCACACAACTTGAGTTGGTAATTGCTGATATTAGTGTTCGAGTATGGCGCAGACCCCCCCCCCCCCCCCAAAGCCATGGACCCAAGTTGTCAACGAGGCGCTGTGCAAGATGGTGGCGGCTCCATAATGACGTAGGGATGAGCTGGGTCCTGTGGTCCAACTGAACCTATCATTGACTGGAAATAGTTATGTTCGGCTACTTGGAGACGATTTGCAAGTATTCATGGACTTCATGTTCCCAAGCAACGTTGAAATTTTTGTGAATGACAATGCGCCACGTCTCCAGGCCGCAAATGTTCGCTACTGGGCAATCCGAGCGAATTAATTGGCCACCCTGATCATCCGACATGAATTCCATCGAAAATATGTGGAGCATACTCGAGAGGTCACTTGTGGAACAAAATCCTGCACAGGCAACCCTTTTACAATTATGCACTGATACACAGGCGGCATGGCTCAATATTTCTGCAGGCGAGTTCCAGTGAGTTATCTATTAAGGCCACGCCACATAGAGCTGCTGCACTACGGCGGGAATAGGAGGTCCGACACGATATTAGGATGCATCCCATGACTTCTGTTACCTCAGTGTAAGTGATGACTAGTAAGTTCATCTTACGATCATGGCACGTAAAAGGAGGAAAAAACACAGAGTGCACTGAAGGCTGAACACGGCGTTTTTTACGTCTTAGTGCCATAATTAGTCCACAAAAATGTATGAAGATGATATATATTTTTTTTTTTGTTGTGCTCAGGCTGTGCTGACAGACGAATTCGATTGACAATGAAATTCCCAACCAATCTGAGCCGCAACTACGCCTTCTATTCATTCACAGTGCCACAAAAAAGAACGAGCACCATTTAGAGGACCCCGTGATAGCGACACACACACACACACACACACACACACACACACACACACCACACCACACCACACCACACCACACCACACCACCGCGCGCTGCTCGTATTTCTGGGAAGTCATGGAGAACTCCTGGGTTTGCTGCTTAGGACCACTTGCCGCTGTGGGGAAGGGAATCTTGGTGGAGTGTGCGGTGCGTGAGGAATTTAATATGCGGCAGATAACATTTCCAGTTTATCCCAGGGCGGGGGTTTGGGAAGCGCACCATATTGGCAACGGACGCTCCAGCACCGTTGGCCACCGACCACACACACGAGCCGGACTGCTGGAGCGGCCGTACCCCTGCCTCTGAAATACGGCACTCCACTGGCTCCCCGTCTGCCGTCTCCGAGCTTCCTTAGCGTCTGGCGAATTCCCATTCCTGACGGAGGCCAGAGTCCACGCCCTCTTAGCGCCGTCAGCTGCGCTAGACAAAGTGCGTGACGTATTGCTCTGTACACCTGCTCGGAAACGTTAGTCGGAGGATCCGGATTATTTCTGTGCACTGTACGGCAAGAAAGGAAGAATGAATTGATTGCTGGGGTTAACAACAATCATCCTCCTTTACCTCCTCTGCGTAACTGCAGATGACGTCACTGAGCACATTTGTTCTGTGCATGCAGTACACGTGAGGTGCCTAGTTGTTTCCACTGCACTGTGTGGAATACGAAGGTTCTGTTATAGTTCACTAACCTGCTGTCTTCAAGTTGATGTCACCAGCGCAGAAAACAGCACGCAGGTCGTAGGTTCTGTATCTTGAGGCTGAAACTGACTTTAAGCAAGGTTCTGTTCTGAAATAATGTATTACTTCATTGGGATGCCACTCGCGCATTTTAATATAGCCATACGAGAAGACTACATGATCTCAATACACCTTCTGATACAGAAAAGTACATGATCAAACACAATGTTTACGAAAATGTAGCTTTACACTATTTGTGGCACGTGTCTGTGCCTCATGACTACCGGAGTGAACCTTTTCATACTGAATACTGGCAAATACAACCTGCTACAGACAACATGACTGTACACCTCGACTGCCTAATCCAGAGTGACGAACTGGAACTTAAATAAAAATTGGAAACACATCCTACGACAGACAACATGTCTGTTCTTCTCCACTGCCTAATCCAGAGTGACGACAGGAACTTAAATAAAAATTGGAAACACATCCTAAGACAGACAACATGTTTGTTGTTCTCGACTGCCTAATACAGAGTGACGAACAACCCGAAACACTTCGCGCGCCATAACAGAAAAGGTATGACCCGAACGCTTCCGAAGTGCTTCGTCTGCAATTTCGTCAGAGAGTCAGCTGTTGAGAGATATTTCAATTAAAAAGTGAAGTCATTCCAATGAGTAGTTTAACTAATAATAATAACTATAACGTTTTGGCGCCCTTGCTCCAAACACAGCAGCCAATCACAGGCAGCATTATGCAGGTGGTCTTTCTCACGGGAATGGTACCGAATTTAACATCTGTCACAGATACCTCACACCACTTTTCGTCATCTATATACTTCTTGCATCTCCACTGCTCTGGGAACAGCTTTTGGAGCCTAATATGATGGCTGACTAAGCCAGAAATATTACAACTGCTACACATACACAATCATACTTTGAACCGCGGGACAGTGTTAAAATACTCATGTTTTCTATATCGCTAATGAACAGCCTATAGCAATCCTCCTACTTTCAAAGACAGCCAAATCCGACCACAGGATTGACTGGAAAACGAGGACCGGAAACAGTTACTACACGATCTCTAGCAGGTTTCTGGTTCTCTCTCCACTCACAAAGCAGTCTAATTGTCCAAAGATAAAAACTCGACGTACACGCTCCAAAACACCATAGTTTTCCACTGTCATAAATGAAACTTATTGCCTTGTACAGGATCTTCAAAGTCCGCCTCGTTGTTATCACATAGAGCCTCCACCTAGTTGACGTCTCCACGTTCTGATATGTGACCTCTGTCCACCTGGCAATTGTTCACTTATAAAGCCGCTCCCTTTCTCACAGAAACATGAAAAAAATTGAATGGATCACTCACTTTCGATTTTAATCGTGCAACGCTTTTAAAAGGTCAGCTCCGCCCCACAAGGCCCACGACTCCCGTCCTGCCCTCGCCACGACTGTCGGCTGACTCCCAATTTATCGAGTTACCAAACAGTTTCACGAAATTATTTGAACATGCAGAACTTTCTGCCAATCAACCTCCAGAGCAGAATGCAGGTACTTCATTTGGGCTTTTCCTACTAACGCCCACAGTAGTTGCTGTAGGATGCTGCTGCCTGCCAGTCCTGTGAGAAGCGTGTTTTCGCAAGAATGTTAGGAACACCTGTCCCCTGTGGATATGACTCGCTGACCGACATTTAGCTGCATTAAGGGAAAATCGCCCTGTGCCCGTCCCAAGAAAACAAGAAAAACGGCGGTGACGTTCAAACAAGCGACCGTCACTAGCCCGATGGGAGAGGCCACGAACTGATATGTTATTCCACCACAAACAGTGATCACAGCTGCAATACACTCTCTCAATGAACTGCCCAACTAAATTATATGATAGGCTTCGGTTCTTTGCGACAAAATTTACTGACAACAACAAAAACAACATCAAAAGACGATCAAAGTCAACGAGCGAATCAGGTAAATGTAAATGTTGTGTGACTAGGGCCACCAGTCAGGTAGACCTTTCGCCGGGTGCAAGTCTTTCGATTTGACGCCACTTCGGCGACTTTCGCGTCGACGGGGATGAAATGATGAGGACAACACAACACCCAGTCCCTGAGCAGAGAAAATCTCCGACCCAGCCGGAAATCGAACGCGGCCTCTTAGGATTGACATTCTGTCGCACTGACCACTCAACTACCGGGGACGGACAAGAATCAGGTGTCGAGAGAAAAGAAAGAGGGAGCATCACGTACGCGATTGCACATAGACAGTCCAACGCAATATGTAGGTCAGTGTTTGTGTTGCGTGATATCCTGCACACGAATCGAATATTCGCACTGGATTACTATCCCACACAGTAATACGTCTGAGGCTTTCTACGCCAAGTCTATGCATGGCACTTTCAGCCGTTTTCTCTTCTAAAATGGCAATTTTGAAAGCTTGTATGGAGTTTAACGTACGTAAATCAACGTTGGATGGATACGTTCGTAAAGGTAAAATCAGACCAGACAGGAAATTTAAAAATGTGTTCACTGGAAAACAAAACGACAAGGTGGCAGAATACCTGAAGACGATGGAGAGCAAATATTTAGTCGGACGATGAAACCTCTCATCGTCAGATCATTAGAAGGAAAAAGTAAGTTACACAGTTTCAACAAAGAAATTGTCTAGCTAGGCAGGACTAGGCTATAGGATTTACTGGTAGGCACCCAATATTGTCCATTTGCAAGACAGGAAATGCGTCTGGTGCTCGAACGATGGGATTCCATACAGTAAGAGTAATAGCAACTTGGTGTTAAGCATTAAAAATACTTGTAAAATTTTTCAAAAGAACATTAAAATATTTTATTATTGTTAACGGTTCTTCTGAAAGTTCCGTATCGTTTAGTCTAAATTCTTCAAACAACTTTATGTCTTAGTTTTAAGATTTTACTTCTCATAATTTCAACGCTTATGCAAAATTTCGCAAAAAGTTGCCTTGTCCCATTCTGCTCCGTGGATGGGGCAGAGTGGGAAATACGCAAGTATGTCTTTCAAAATATTTAGAAGAAAATACATAACATACGGTTTTACGTGCTTTTCAAGTAATATGAAGATACATTGCAAGGTGATTTTTTACAGCTTTAAAAGCGTTTTCATGTGTGTAAATATCCCATTCTGCCACGATTTCCCCTATACGATGTTGGCAGCAGAACGGTAGCACACAAGGGGAGATATGATTCACCCGACAGTACACTAGCCACAGCCTGACGCCCGCGTTCTTTCCCATCACGACTTCCCGACGTTCGTATTAAGAGCTCCAAATTTTGTATGACTGAATACACTTCGTCCTCAAGCATGATGACCAGCTTATCCAGTCAGTTTGACGTGTAGCCGCTGACTGGCAGCCGGAAACATTTTTGGATTGCCATTGCTTGTTGAAGTCAGCTCAAGGGAAGGCAAGGGCATGTCACACCCAATAGGACAAATACAGAGTAAGCACTGTGATGTGCAAACCAAACTACGGATTTAACCCTTTCACTAGCACAGGACGTGTGTGTCCCATGATATGTTATTTGAGAACTAGTGGAAATTGTCAGCATGTTATTGCTACTTATCAGTTCCCACTGTTAAAGCGAAGCCTGCCAAAGGTGGTCAAAATTCTTATAATTACAAACTACATCGGTAGTGTGTGCTACGTTACATTGTTAAACCTCGGTTCCGTATTGTCCCTTCCACTACTTACCGAGCGACGTGGCGTATGGTTAGCACATTGGGCTAGCATGGGGGAGAACGACGGTTCAAACCCGCGTCTGGCCATACTAATTTAGGTTTTCCGTGATTTCCCTGAACTGCTTCCCGCAAATGCCGGGTTGATTCCTTCGGAAGGGCACGGCCGACTTCATTCCCCGTCCTTCCCTAATCCGATGGGACCGATGACGTCACTGTTAGATCCCAAACCACTACTTAGTGCCGGCAGGTAGGCAACCCAGTAAACAGATTCCCAAAGCGGGCTACTGTCGCGCTTTCCCGGACGAGTAGTGTAAGTGAACAGCAGGCACGTATTGACGTTTGCCACGTCACGAACTGTACCCACACGCAGCAGCTGTAATACGAATTAAAAACTTGGAGAGGTGCTCAATCCACTATCTGTTTTCGGTATGTCTAGTAGTTTTTCTGCAGTCGTCTTCCGACACCCCGGAGGTACTTGTGACTAACCCTGTAAGTGCCATCACTCCCCGGACTGGAAAATGAAACAGCAGGAAAGTTGTTTTATATTGTTACATCTGACTGTGACATTAATTAAAATAGCCATATATTATTGTCTCTCACTCTGAAAAATGGATAGCGAATGGCTTTATAAAAATAAAAAAAAAGCTTACTGTATAGTAACAGAGAGGGTGTGTATTATGCATCTACATCATCATATACTAATGATCTTTTGCAACGCTAAAATTGAAAACTCGTAAAGCGAAAATGGAATGAAAACATATGCAGCTTGAGTATCTAACAACCCTACCACAACAAAGGTCAAAAATTAATGATGATTTGTAGTCTTGCTCACGCCGCTAAATATTGCATTTTCGGGCAACAACAAAGTTATATTATGTGGCAGGTCTCATTAGAGCACAGTTAATAAAGTCATTTCATGAAATAATGGATAAACTAGGCACTCATCTTTTCGTGTTTCCCACGCTGGTCTCGTTGTGAACTCATGGCTCAATCGTCGAAAATCTAGGTAGTGGTGATTCCAAGCTCGGATGCAAAGAGGCCTAGGTTTTATTCTACGATATTCAAAAATTTTATAGATGTGTTTCATAAACCATTCTTGAAAATTAAACTTTTGCAAGTTAGCACAATGGTGATGTAAAAAAGTAATCAGCACTCCGAATTTAAGTTACACTTCTTTTTTATTACCTTTGTTGCAAAATCACTTCACAATATGAAACATACTTGAAAATATCTTCCTCACTGTTAAAGTTCACATTTTATAAACTGGCTACAATTTGCGTCTTTTCAACATGAAGACCAAGACTTGACTCTCTAATAACCGCTTACGCGCCCAAAAATCAGAGTTACAAGTACGTCAAAGACCATAGTGGCAAAAGAAAGAATACACATAAGAATAATATCATTGCAATATAAACATATCGATGTATCAAAGTACCTCTACATTAATGAAATCAAATCTGAATGTTGTCTCAGAAATATGTTAACTACTTTACAGAAACACAGTAGAAAATTGCTGGTATCGAGAGGTAGAGGTGAGGTGCCGTAATGGTTACGTAATTCAAGTACCATTACAAGTAACAATAAAGCAAATTGAAATAAGCAAGTTTCCTGTATAGTGCAAACGAGGAAAGGTGTTAACTACTGCAGCATTTCTGTAAACGCGCCGTACTTTTCCCTGGTACACGGGTAAGCAGTATCGTATCTTGAGTAGTAAAAATTCTTGTCAGACTTTCTTATTGCCGTACGAACTAATTTTAATTAATGACTACACATACTGAATTTTTACTATTGAAAGTGCGATACGGGTTACCCATGTACCCGGACATTAATGCTCTCTAGTGGCCACAATTATTCGCACAAATACGAAAGTATTTAAGTTATCACCAGCAATTACCATCTACCAAGCTATACAGATTTTGACGTTGATACCTACATCACAATATTTCCATAGTATGTATAGCTGGTAAGCATGGCTGTTAATCATGTTAATATTTTTATTGTTCTTGTATATCGTTAGTCTTGTTTAGATTTTACTTTAGCTATTTGAACTTAGTTGGTAAAACCACACTTTTTCTATTTGTAAGAGATCTAAAGACGGCAATGCCCGAAACAGGTATTAGTGATATTAAAATTTTTGTGATCAAGACATCTGCACAAGTAAAATTACGAATTGTGTACTGCCACTACACTGCGCTTACGTGGTTAGCATTTTTTCTTAAAATTGTGTAGAACAGTTTGCACACGATATTTTGCTGTAAAATAATCACATCAACCTTTTATAAGTTCATGTTCTGAAGGAACTTTATCGTAAAAAGTTGATTATGCCATGGAATATGCAAGGGGCACATACTCATACAAAGTACTTTGGTTGGGTTGTTGTGGGGGAGGGGACCAGACAACGAGGTCATCGGTCTCATCGGACTAGGAAAGGAAGTCGGTCGTGCCCTTTCGAAGGAACCACCCCGGCATTTGCCTGGAGTGATTTAGGGAAATCACGGAAAACCTAAATTAGGATGGCCGGACACGGGATTGAACCGTCGTCCTCCCGAATGCGAGTCCAGTGTGCTAGCCACTGCGTCACCTCGCTCGGTACAAAGTACTCCCGGATTACATTTCAAAATTATAGTACGTAATATTCACCACGAAAATTTGAAAGTTCTGACAGAAGATGACCGTTGGTGAAAAAACGTTGACGGAAAAAGGACGCAACACAAAAAAAAAGTTGTGTGACATAAATGAAAGTTGATAGGCGTTTTTTTACATCTGAATTATTACGTCTGTTCAAATTTCGCGCCAGTCGCATAAAATCGGTGCTAGTAGCGCCAATATGAGGACGCAAAACGGGTTTGCTTTAAATACACGCTGTAACGGTCCTGAGCGTTAGTCACCTTTGAGGTAGGATGTGGTGAATTGATGTTGGTCACGAATGCCTTTAGCGCAACAAAGACGCAAATATCAACGAGTAGATGGATGTTCATTCTGCGATACTGCGGAAACACTTTGTAGGAATACAGCCACTGCACATGACTGACAGCAGCGGTGGTCCCGAGAATGTACGGCTGTAAGAAGACCGGGACGGCCACGTGGCACTACCGAGAGGGCAGATCGTCGTGTTCGGCTTATGGCTCTGGCGTATCGTACTGCGTCTGCAGCAGCATTGTGAGCAGCAGTTGGCACCACAGAGACACGAAGAACTGTTACAAATCGATTGCTTCAAGGACAGCTCCGAGCCAGATGCAATGAAGCGTGCAGTGCAGTGACTCCAAAACACTGCCATTTGCAATTTCTGTGGCGTCACGCGAGAGTTCATTGGAGGGCAGGGTGGAGGTCTGCTGCCACTGGTAGCCGTGTGTTGGTTAGGAGGAGGCCAGTTAAAGGCCTGCGTCGTCTGGGGTGCGAATTCACATGACGGCAGGAGCACTCTCATTGTATTGTATTGTATTGTATTGTATTGTATATTAACCGGGGGCCTAGAAACAACGGAGAGGCTCCGTCCCCGCCGCAGCCGCAGTGGTCCACAACCCCACGACGACTACCGCAGTCCATTCCTCCGCCGCCCCACACCGAACCCAGGGTTATTGCTCGGTTTAGCCCCATGTGACCACCCCCCCCCCCCCTCACAAAAGACGAGTGTAACCCCCATGTTTGCGTGGGAGAGTAATGGTGGTATAGGCGCACGTGGAGACCGTGTTTGCGCAGCAATCGCCGACATAGTGTAGCTGAGGCGAAACAAGGGGAACCAGCCCGCATTCACCGTGGCAGATGGAAAACCACCTAAAAACCATCCACAGACTGGCCTGCTCACCGGACCTCGACACAAGTCCGCCGGGCGGATGCGTGCCGGGGACCAGGTGCTCCTTCCCGCCCGGAAAGCCGTGCGTTAGACCGCACGGCTAATTGGTCAGGCAGCACTGTCATGGTTATCTTATGCACCTAGAGTACAAATTTGCACGTCAGTCTTGTGAATCGACGTGCTGTGCACCCATTCATGAAGAACACACCCGAATGTGTTTCCCAGCAGGATGCACGTTTGTCTGTTCGCATTCAATTCGATTGTTAATGTACCGGCATTTCACATTTACAATGGTTTATCTCCCGTTTATATTAATTTGTGATCTTACTATGTTGATGACTTAAACATGTTACCTAGAGAAATGTATTTCCGAAATCTCATTACTCTACATTAATTGTTTTTGGTGTTCTGATTTTTTTCCGTTAGTGTAGTTGCAGAAAATAAAACAAAAATTTATAACAGCTTATTCGTGTGATTGCGAATCGTAATGTAAGTGTATTTGTGCTGACACTAATCTGCGAATCACCATTCCCTCCTTTCATCTTCATTACTGTATCACGTGCGATGAAACTTTACCGCGTTGTCTGAAAAACGTCATCGTGAATCAGTGTTCTAAATACACGTACTCAACAATATTTCGTCTCATGCTCTCTAAAAAAATGATACACTGATATTCAGTCTTCGAAAGTGTTGTTGATTATTCTCGTGTGGTTGTTGGGTGAGTTATTGCTAATTATTATTATGAGAGGCGTTAACAATCAGTGAAAGACCAGGCCAAACACAATGTCAATTAATGTTTATTACGGACAATAGGCAAATTACTGGATGATATTTGGGATTCATGTTCGTCCTTGATCCGCATTATATAATGATTGCTACATGAAAATTCTCAATGTTTCTGTACCAGGGCAGTTACCGTGACATTTGGCACGGCAACTATTCTTCGTTACTGAATTATAAAAGCAAGTCATATTGGCGAAAGCAATAGAATATTGTTATTTTCTACTTTAAAATCTGGATAAGACCTTTTCCGCTATAGCATGACGAAGAAAAATTAGAGAACGTCCCCGCGTTCAATGACACATACGATTGGAAAGACGTACAATTTTATAGCAATGACGTCGCATCTTTATTTTAATACCAGTCTCAAAAAGAATTCTAGAGACATGGAAAAAATTAATAATTCATCCCTGGAGAAAAAATGCGGTCAGTCTGAGGTCTGAGAGTTTGCATGTTATGATAACGAAATATAAAGGAAATCAGGAAGCCATAGCAGCAGAAAAACAGGGACATTTGAAAATATAACAAAACAAGGAGGACATCAAGAGACCTTTTACTTTCACGGAAATTGGAACATTATAACTTCCAATTTATTTTATAATATCTCAGACTTAAGTGCTGCAAATTCCGGCGTCCTCTTCGTATGTATTTGTGAAATACACTGTCTTTAATTCGTTGTTTTAATCCGTACAAAGCCACTTCTGTTAAGGAAGACACGCAACAGAAAATCTCTAGTGCACGTGTCGTGTTATTTCGGAGGCCTTGAGAAGTCGTTGTATCTTAAGATGGGCTGTTTACCGAAGACAATCTCATAACTGCTATTAAACATCGGGCAATGTGTGACTGTGCATCAGCCCAGTTATAGTCAGGTATCGTGACGTCGTGTGAAGAACCAGTTATAGTCAGGTATTGTGATGTCATGTGAAGAACTGTGGACTATAGGTGCAACCGAAGAATGCGGCATCTTAGCGTACATATCTTTTTTTTTTCCTACGGACCACGTTTATACCACTAAGTTAGTTATGCACCTTCCTCCAGCACTCCTTGATTCGCTCACTTTTATCTTTTCCTTCTTATGTTGCCCATTTTCTTCCTTGCCTTTTTGGAACTATCTTAGAAACCAGCACATCTCTTAATTTTGTTTCTATATTTGGCACTTTCCTAAGCCAGCTCGATTAGCCTTTTAACTTTTCAAAATGCTGCACAATATGTATCTGTCTTCTACGACTCATTTTTTGAATTTTCCCATAGAGCATTAGTCCCAATTTCGTGTGTAGGGTTTGGTACATTATTGTATACTTCTATGTTAGCATCGCGCCGTTAGTGCGTTTTCTAAGGCGCCTTGCCACGGTTGGCGCGGCTCTTCCGTTGGAGGTTCGAGTCCTCCCTCGGGCATGGGTGTGTGTGTTGTCCTTAGCGTAAGTTAGTTTAATCTAGATTAAGCAGCGTGCAAGCTTAGGCACCGACAGACTCATCGAGACATTCTTTTATTACCACTGTTTTTTCCGATGGAAACGAAAAAATAACTGCTTAGGTTCTCTAGGGAAAAAATTCTATTTTGTTGCGGTCCATTCATGATTCCACTCACCACAGCAAGCCGCGCTTGGGGTGAGTCTCGCTGTATTACCCCCCCCTTTCTTTCTATCTTTCTTATGTTTTCCCTTCTCCGTTTCTTTTAATTCTATTTAATCGAACTTTCGATACGTATATAGTTAAAACATATGTAGTTCTCTCTTAGTGAGTAGTACGTGTTCGTTTAAATCAAAGCACAAAAAAGAAAGAATAACGTGCCTAGTCACTATATGCTTATTTCAGTCACGGTTTCACATGAATATAGCAGCTGTAATTCTATTTTTTTAAAAAGTTTGGTAGTCTTTAACGGTACACCTGATTCAATTTTCCGTTTGGCAGTTATACAGCATAAATAGGAAGTTGTTCATGTTACTCTGGAAATAACTTTGCCAAAACACGTAGCTTATCCCATGTCACCCTTTCTGGTACCTTTGCAAGGTGCAATGTAAACAATACAGAGAATCTGAGTGTAAAATTCAAGTTAGTTTTACCTAGATTTAGTTCCGTATCTCATGTATAAATACTTTACGCATAAGTGTGCAATTACTCCATAATATTATCCCATAGGGCATCAGTGAATGAAAATACGCATAATATATGAACTTACCGACATCTGTACCCCAAAATTGGCAATTATTCTCATAACGAAGGCAGCCACGTTAAACGTTTTCGCAGATGTACTGCATGGTTTATCCAGTTTAAGGTTTCATCAATATGCACACCAAAGAACTTAAAGCTTTATATACCGCGTGATCAAAAAGTCAGTATAAATTTGCAGACTGAGTAAATCGCGGAATAATGAAGATAGAGAGGACAAATTCACACACATGCTTGAATGACACGGGGCTTTATTAGCACAAAAAAAAAAAAAAACGTTCAAAAATTGTCCGACAGATGGCGCTTCATCTGATCAGAATAGCAATACTTAGCATAACAAAGTAAGACAAAGCAAAGATGATGTTATTTACAGGAAATGCTCAATATGTTCACCATCATTCCTCAGCAATAGCTGTAGTCGAGGATAATGTTGTGAACAGCACTGTAAAGTATGTCCGGAGTTATGGTGAGGCATTGGCGTCGGATGTTGTCTTTCAGCATCCCTAGAGATGTCGGTCGATGACGATACACTTGCGACTTCAGGTAACCCCAAAGCCAATAATCGCACGGACTGAGGTCGGGGCACCTGTGAGGCCGAGCATGACGTAAGTGGAGGCTGAGCACACGATCATCACCAAACGAAGGGCGCAAGAGATCTTTCACGCGTGTAGCAATACTTTTTTTTATTCTAATAAAACCCCGTGTCATTCCAAGCATGGGTGTCAATTTTTACCTCTCTACCTACATTATTCTGTGGTTTATTAAGTTTTCAAATTTATACCGACTTTTTGAGCACCCGGTATATTTTTATAACTTTGTGTTGGTATGCTAAGTTAACAGGAGCTGGGATATTTCTAACAGTAAAAAACTGGGTGTTTTTTTTTTCGAAAGTTTATAGCTATAAGAGCAGCATTCTCTCAATGACATCGCTTTCTACTTTCTTTGCTGGTCCTTCTTTGCTCGGCTTCACAACCATGCCTGTACTATCCGCAGACAGGGCTAACTCTTTCTCTCAATTCACATAAAATGGCAGATCATAACATAAAGGTAAACAGTAATGGTGTAATGTGTTACCCGAACACCCTGTAGTAATGTATCTGCAGAATTTGATGAGATAAGAACATTTTTCTAGCATTATACTGTCTATTTGATAACGTCATCACATATACAGTAATAAGGTGGCAGACTTTGACGCCTGTCGTATGACTCACTAAGCCAATCAGTGAAGTTCGGAAGTGGAGGGCAGAGGACTTAAGTATTCAACGTCCCGTCGACAACGAGGTTATTAGAGGCAGAGCACAAGTTCGGATTAGGGAAGGTTGGGCAAGGAAACCAGCCGGGCACTTCCAAAGGAACCATCCCGGCACTTCCCTGAAGCGAAGCGATGAAGGGTAATCAGGGAAAACCTAAAACAGGTTCGCCGGACATAGTTTTGAACCGTCGTCCTCCAGAATGCGAGTCCAATTTGCTAAAATTCGGAAGTATCCATGTTTGGAGCAGTGGATACAGCAGTGTATTCCCTGGAGTGCACGTCTTCAGCGGCAGTCGAACAGAGCTGTCCTTCGTGGCCATCAGACAGGACGCCATCAAAGCGACCTCGGCGGCTTTACTGATGTTTAACACTGTCCAACAAACTTTGTAGTAGCTACAAAAATACAAGTCCGGACAAGCGACTATCTTATGTAAAAAAAGGTAAGGCACAGTTTTGTTAAGTAAATGTTGCTGAAGGTAATAAAACTACTACGTTTGTATACCGACAAATATGAAAAAAGTTGCGGCTAATAAAAAGGTTTTAATTTTTATAACAGATAATTACTACAATCAATATACGAATAACAAAAAAGTTACGATTATTTTTCTCCCTGCTTTATAAATGGACCACATATACTGATGAGCCGAACCATTATGACCACCTGCTTAATAGCTTGTTCGTCCGTCGTTGGGACGAAATACATCACTGATTCTGCGCATCAGAGATCCGAAAGTTTGCTGGTAGGTTTATGGAGGCATGTGGTATTAGATGTCTACGAACGAGTCGATGATTTGCGTACGCCGTGATGGCGCCCGATAGCGACCCAGATAGGTTATACAAAATTTACATCCGGCGAATGTGATCGCAGAGACATCAACGTGAGTTCATTATAATGCTCCTCAAACCACTGTAGCATGTTTCTGACTCCGATGGACGGACAATTTTACTGCTGAAAGATGACATCACCGTTATGGAAGACATCAAGCACGATGGGATGCAGATGGCACGCAGCTGTAAGCATGTCTTCGATTACCACTCAGATCCCATGCAAGCCACGGAAAATGTCTCTCATAGCATAATAATGCTGCCACCAGCTTTTGTTCATGGTACGCTGGCAAGCCAAGGAAAATGTCTCTCATAGCATAACAATGCTGCCACCAGCTTTTGTTCATGGTACGCTGCACGTTTCGAGTCGCCTTTGTGGAGACGACTAGCGACCTAGTGTAGCGAAAATGTGATTCACCGAAGAGCCGACACGTTTCCATTGATCCACGGCCGAATCCCGATGTTCCTATGCCCAATGAAATCGTAATTGCGATGTCATTGGGTGAACATGTGAACACACAGGGGTGGTCTGCTGCGAAGCTCCATGTTCAACAACATATGGTGAACGGTGTGATAGAAAACACTTGCGTGTGCACCAACATTGTACTCTCTCGGCAAAGGTGCTACAGATCACAATCTATCCTGCTTTATAGAAAGACAAGCCTCCGAACCCTACGTTATGTTAAGAGTCGTGGATGTCGAGCCATTTAGCCCATAGTTGTAGTTTGACTGTCCTACCTCCTTCCGTAGATGCTCACGACAGTAGCGCGTGAACATTCGACCAGGTCCGCCGTTTTCGAGATAATCGTTCCCAGGCTCTGCGTGATAATAATCTGACCTTAGTGAAAGTCGCTTATCTCAATGGATTTCGCCATTTTCAGCCCATATCTTCGCTGGGGTGATACCCCGTCCGTGTCAGCTCCGCTTACATACTTTTGTTACCTCGTCTCGTGCCCGTAACGCCACCAGGCGGCATCCAACGCCGCAGTGGTCGTAATGTTTTGGATGGTCAGTTATGTATATTAAACATTTTACCGCCAAATGCCGAACTTAAATAATTAAGAAGTTGGACAGAAAAAGGTGTGAAAAACGAGACGCATCAGTGCATACAGCACAAAATTGGTCTTCAGGTACGTATTTGATAGTCGAATATTTGCAACCAAAATATACAATAAGCAGAAGTAAAATACACAAATAAAAGTAACAATAAATGGTTACACAATAGTATAATTGTAATATTCAACATCTGTTCCATTTGTAGCTCACGCACCCTGATATTATCTGCTATTTCACTACAGGTTCGTGCCTCTAAATAGTATTAGCACTACCGTCACTGCCGCCGCCGCCATCACCACCACCAACAGCATAAAGACAACACTAAACTTTAAACGAAATAACTGTAGTAAATTTAACCAGGTAGTTTTTAATACATCCAGCATTCCATACAATTGTGCCGTCTGTATCTAAATGAATCAGAACGCTTCAGTTTGCAGGGTACTTAAACATTAATCAATACCATAACTAAGACTAAAACTCCTCCCGAACAGGCCATGAAGGCCCTCACGGCACCGACCAGCCGCCGTGTCATCCTCAGCCCCAGGCGTCACCAGATGCGGATACGGAGGGGCAAGTGGTCAGCACACCGCTCTGCCGGCTGTATGTCAGTTTCCGAGACCATAGCCGCCACTTCTCAATCAAGTAGCCCCTCAGTTTGCCTCACAAGGGCTGAGTGCACCCCGCGTGCCAACAGCGATCGGCGGACCGAATGGTCACCCATCCAAGAGTTAGCTCAGCCCGACAGCGCTTAACTTCGGTGATCTGACGGGAACCGGTGTTACCACTGAGGCAAGGCCGTTTGCAATCAGTATCATAACAGAACACATTTAAATTTGATAACGGAATTAAACACAGTCAAAAAAAAATGGTTCAAATGGCTCTGAGCACTATGGGACTTAACATCTGTGGTCATCAGTCCCCTAGAACTTAGAACTACTTAAACCTAACTAACCTAAGGACATCACACACATTCATGCCCGAGGCAGGATTCGAACCTGCGACCGTAGCAGTCACTCGGTTCCGGACTGAGCGCCTTAACCGCGAGACCACCGCGGCCGGCAACACAGTCTTCCACTCTTATTCTCGCTACTAGTATTTTAACAAATAAATCGTCTATAAAGCAGATAAAATGATTTTACCTTAATATCAAAATATACTTTACTGCATGTGAGACAATTATTGTTGTTGAGTAAATGAATAAACATCTTTGTGCCTGCATAGTAAACACCTCTAGGAGCCACAGGCAACTTGGGTATATAATAATGATGATTTCCCTCTGCCCCGTCCCCTATAATGCTGTATTTGTGGATAATAGTTTTTCATTAGAGAATGTAACTTACGTGTTGTGACATACAATTCAACTGGAAACTGATACTTGAAGACATCCCCGCAAGCTGAACTGTGACTTACTGAGTGCTGAATGTTTCTCTATGAGACGTATGAATCAAATATGCCAAATATTCAAAGTACACATTTACACTGTACAGTTGCACTTCAGACAAAAGCCTAAATTTCAGCAAAGTTGCCTACGTGCAAGTAAGTTACAAAACATTTCCAGTTACAATCGACTCTATATTAGTTCGAAGTTGAAGAGACCCCAGGAAAACGAATAACTGAGTTCCAAATAACAAACGTTTGACTGATTAAGGTGTACTCGGGAAAAAGCCGGAACGATAAAACGCTAAAACATGCTGTGACTCGGCCGGCCGGAGTGGCCGAGCGGTTCTAGGCGCTTCAGTTTGGAACCGCGCGACCGCTACGGTCGCAGGTTCGAATCCTGCCTCGGGCATGGATGTGTGTGATGTCCTTAGGTTAGTTACGCTTAAGTAGTTCTAAGTTCTAGGAGACTGATGACCTCCGATGTTAAGTCCCATAGTGCTCAGAGCCATTTGAACCATGCTGTGATTCCAGTAACATTAGTATTTCTTTACAAAGCAAAGCAGAAAGTAATACCTAGAGCTCAACCTATAAGAAAATTTGTTGTTTTATGTTTTATTAATTTTTATTTATATTAACAGTTCAAAAGAAAGGTAATAGAAATTTCCGAAGATACATAACAAAACTTCAATTTCATTTTGTCAATAGTTCAGCGATATTCAGTGATCTCGGGCGTGTTTCGTCATTTGCATTTTCTATTGTGACCAAATCCGAAAATAAATCAACATCTACTACTGTTCCAAAGATGTACGTACTAACTAACGGCACTGCCTCTTTTTGAATCACTGATAGAATCAGCTCTGCGTCTTCTTCTGCTTCTTCATCGTTTTCGATTTTGTCACGCACAACAGCATAAAATTCAATGACGGCCAGAGCACCACAGAACCACATGATTATCATAATGTATGTAATCATCAAATATTCACCTCGTCCATAGCGTGGGGGCGATCTGTAGTGTTGCAGACACTGAATAAATTTTAAACTGCCAAATCGCTAAAATCGTTTGTTCACATAGATGACCGGTTTTCGGAAATTATCTGTGGCCATCTTCGGATCTACAGTATACTACAGTACAATAAGTGGTGCTATACAATGGATGTCCATGTTGGAATTACCGAAATCGGAGATCTGTATTAATAAATGATTTTACCGATCTTTGCAGTTGAAGTATATTCAGTGTTCGCAAATCGCCGACTGACACATTTTCTTAAAAATCAAGAAGATGGTCTTGCGAGAGTCAAAAATTTGTGCCTCTTCGAAGTCGTTATTACAACGCACTTTAATAGCAGCGTTGAATGAACAGAGTCCGCAAATCAAGGTCGTGCGGTAGCGTTCTCGCTTCCCGCGCCCGGGTTCCCGGGTTCGATTCCCGGCGGGGTCAGGGATTTTCTTTGCCTCGTGATGACTGGGTGTTGTGCGTTGTCCTTATGTTAGTTACGTTTAAGTAGTTCTAAGTTCTAGGGGACTGATGACCATAGATGTTAAGTTCCATAGTGCTCAGAGCCATTTTGAATGAACAGAGGAGCGTTCCAAAGAATTGAAAGGCGAAAAAATTACTGCAACAATTGACGATAGATCCGAAGTACCGAGTGTTAGACAGCCGTCGACTTCGATTTAGTGTGTTTGTGGGCGGTGTATCATGACAATCCTTCGACTTATCAAGTGTGCCGAAACACATGGGACGACTTACTGAGGTTTTCTCTGCGGACCAGATATCTAGTTCGACGTACCGAGAAATTCTATTTATCGAGGTTAGAATTAACAAGTGTCCACTGTATACGTAAAATTCAGGTTTCCGTAGACGTCGTTGTCGCATGTGGAACACTCAAACAGATATCGTTATGGATGAATATGAATTAACGCCGCCGTAACGATGACGCAAACAGCAAGAATTTCGCCAAAACCAAATATGCTTATTGCGTGGAAGGGAGGAAGTGGACTGGAACGTCGTAGAGACTCTTCGGAACAGATGAGCGTGCAGCGCACGGGGCATAGAGCGAGCGAGCTGGTTTCATGCGCCGTTTGCTGGCAATGTGAGCCGAGGTGCGTTGTGAAATACGTAGATTAGCCACGCGTCACTCCAAGGTGCCCGCATTTCCGCGGCGACCTTATCACCGATCGGGATCTGACGGTATCAGCCGTTCTGTCGCCCGCTTAACTAAAGTCAACAGACCAGTTTTTACGAAGGTTTCGTGAGTTGAACAAAAACTCCCACAGATTAGCTCTTAACATTAAATCATTACCATCAAATCCAATCACTTCTGGTGGTGACGTTCACTTAATAGCTCTCCTTCATAATTTCCCTTCAATAATTACTCCCAAATGTTTCGCGGTTTTCCACTGCAGTATGGTATCATCCTCTCGACACCGTCTTATTTTTATTTTTGTGTATATCCTAGGCAGGCTTACTCCTTGAAGGGCGGGCGTATTATAACATAGACGCTCTGAGAGGGCTTTGGTCATTGTGGCTGACCAAATATTTTTCGCAGTGTACCGTTCATAGGCCATAGTTCTCTAAACTAACCAACTAATTGCTGGCTAAAGTTTCACTAAATAGCAGGAGAATCACAGTGCAGTAGTTTGCCGCATATTTACGACTCGACTTGATACTTCATGCATCGTTGGTGTTGTTTGTGGAAGCATCATCCATTCTTCTCTGTAGTTCTTCTTTATACTGCCACTTTTGGTAAGTAACTGTTTATATATATGAGCTGACCTTCCAGAAATCTACAAGTAATATTTTATTGCATATTAACCGGAGACCTAAAAACGACGGAGAGGCTCCGTCCCCGCTGCAGCCGCAGTCCACAACCACACGATGACTCAAGCAGTCCACTTCACCCCTCCGCCGCCCCACACCGAACCCATGGTTATTGTGCGGTTCGGCCCCCGGTGGACTCCCCAGGGAACGTCTCACACCAGACGAGCGTAACCCCTATGTTTGCGTGGTAGAGTAATGGTGATGTACGCGTACGTGGAGAACTTGTTTGCGCGGCAATCGCCGACATAGTGTAGCTGAGGCGGAATAAGGGGAACCAGCCTGCATTCGCCGAGGCAGATGGAAAACCGCCTAAAAACCATCCACAGACCCCGGAAAGCTGTGCGTTAGACCTCACGGCCAACCGGGCGGGCATATAAGTTATATTACTCTTCATTCGAAAAGAACTTCCTATAGTTCACAAACGGATTTCTGTGTGGTAACTGGCGCTAGCATTAGTGCAGTGGCAACACTGGTTCCTGCCAGATCACTGAAGCTGAAGTGTTGTCGGGCCTGGCTAGCACTTGGATTGGCCACTGTCCGGGTCTGCCGAGTGCTGTTGGCAAGTGGGGTGCATTCAGTCCTTGTGAGGCCAACTGAGGCGCTACTTGATTGAGAAGTAGCGGCTCCGGTCACGAAAACTAACAACGGTCGGGAGAGCGGTGTGCTGACTACATGCCCCTCCGTATCCGCTTCTGGTGACGCCTAAGGGCTGAGGATGACACGGCGACCGGTCGGTTCCGTTGGGTCTTCAAGGCCTGTTCGGACAGTGTTTTTTGTGTTTTACTGGCTCTAACCACCAGCAGGTCCTGCCAAAGAATAATAGAGGAATAATGTCACCAAATATTATTTGACAAAGATTAAGACTTTCGTCAAGACGTGTACAGAAGTTTATTGGCTTCAAAACTAGTTTCAGTGACTGCTGCTGCTTCAGCCTCTGCAACCAAACATAATTTATCCTCTCAGATCAAGACATACCACTCATACGTAGAAGAAAGTATTCGCCACGAAGGCAGTAAATATTAACACATTCACCCATCATCTAGAAGACGTGCAGTCTGCAGTTCAAGAAAACCCCAGTCTGAACTGTAAGGATGTGTTCTTTGTGCAAGGTACCTTTGTGCCTGAGTGCAGGCAAAGAACTGTTTCAAGAGATATCACGAAAATTAAAAGATCGTTATAACAAAGTTGAACCACCAACTATTAAACCTCTATATCGTAATGGGGTGATTGTTAGCTGCGCTGACCACATTTAATGCTAATATTTTGTTGTTGTTAAGGTGAATTTTAACAAGTCTACTATAAAAACACATCAAAATAATAAAACTAAAATTTTACAAGCGGATCGAATTTGAAACACGTAATTTATTGTTTATGCCCCTCTAGGGTAAATTTGAATCGCGTTTATCTGCCCCTCAACGAGTTAACTCCGTCTTCTCTACACCTACACTGAAATCTGAGGAAGTTCTCAAGAATACTTACAGAAATATTGCGAATATGTATGACCTTGTGGCAGAGGTTATGTCACTCAGCTTACACTGGCTGTGGACAACTACTGCAAATATGAGTGGGTTTACCTGAAAAAAAAAAAGAGAACTACAAGTTATGAAATGTGACATACACGCATAGTCTAATCTACAGTATTACTTGGTATGTTGGAGAGCTCCTTATTGTAAAGCGTTTTCACTTGAGTTGAAACAGTCCTGCATCAACATGTAGAGCAGGTTGACAATTTCAAGGACGTTATCGTTATCAGTGTGATAAACCGATATGTGAGAATTATTTACTTTCTGGAAGGAAAATTTCTAACACAAAGACAAAAATGAGAGAGAGGATCTATGAAACCCGCTCATATAGAAACGATTCCACAAGAACATATTTCCCATAAACATTAAACTGCGATGTGAATGTACTTTAATGTGCAACATGGGCCAAACGAATGAGACGAGAATAAGGTGCATAATTTATACATTAAACTGTATCAGAAATCGCCAAGGCCTGTGTGTACCAAAGTATATCTATCAGCCAACGGTAATCAGTCTGATGATCTGTTAACCGTGTGAGGGTCTCTTAATGCAGTCATATCCCGTTCCTCTGGGAAGATCGGTGGCGTGTGATAGGGTACAGAGTCGGTGCAAACGGCACTGTTGACTGCGACCTGTCCGTCGATCGTTTTTAACACACTTGTTTCGCATCAAAAATATAAATATGACGCCACAATTCACAAAAAGCCATTACACTCATATTCCCAGAGACAGGAATCTTTACGACAATATTCACCATATCGCAAGGGACGATATTAGGCCTATTGTACGCAGAGACTAAAAAATTTCCAGTTACGTAGCTCTAAAAGCTAACGAGCGTTTCTTTGGCAGTCATATCATAAGAGACTCATAGTCTGTTTCATTAGTTGGCAGCGTTCAAGCGTTTGGCTCCTATCTCATAGCCTGTAGTCAAGAATCCTTCTTCAGCCTTTCCTTTATCATTCAACTTGCTTTCTCGCGCTGACAGCCTTGGCTTAAGCCAGTTGGGCATTTCCTGTACTGTACCACAGGGACAATAACACCTGCCAAGATCGAGTAGCAGGTTGGAACGGAGCTGACATTATAAGAGACGCATCTCTATTTCACTTTAATGAATTCCAAGGACTGGTGAGAATAGACGTCGGGCGTGTTGGGGGAGGGGTCTGAGAAATCAGGAAAATCCTTTCTGAAGGAGCCTTTACAATATTTGCTGCTTTATTTAGTTTAAGCTAAAGAAAAAAATCAGGATGGGTCGACGAAAATATGGGGGCTGCTCATTACGAATACGAAGTCCACAGGTTGGTCACTCAGTACAACTTTCGGATGGTTCTATCGGTCTGCGGGACAAATGTCCTCAGCTCGTCAGATCAAGGTGCAGGGCACCTCCCTCTACTGCTCGTTATTGTCGGTGCTTAGACTTCTACAAACAACTCCTCAGTTCTTCGATGAGGCTGAGCGGTTGCTGTTCCAGCCGTCCCACAAAAGCAGATGTACACTGAAGAGCCAAACAAACCGGTACACCTGCGTAATATCGAGTAGGGCCCCTGCGAGCACGTAGAAGTGCTGCAACACGACGTAGTATGGACTAGACTACTGCCTGAAGTAGTGGTGGAGCGAACTGTACCATGAATCCTGCGGAGCTGTCCATAAATCGGTAAAGATCTCTTCTTAACAGCAAGACGCAAAGCGTCCCAGATATGCTCAATAAAGTTATGTCTGGGGAGATTGGTGGCCAGCGGAAGTATGTAAACTCAGAAGAGTGTCCCTGGAGCCACTCTATAGCAATGCTGGAGGTGTCGGGTGTCGCATTGTCATGCTTTAAGTGCCCAAGTTCGCCAGACTGCAGAATGGACATGAATGGATGCATATGATCAGACAGGACACTTACGTGCGTGTCACCTGTCAGAGTCGTATCTAAACGTGTCAGGGGTCCCATATCACTCCAACTGCACACGCCCCACACCATTACAGGACCTCCACCAACTTTGAATAGTCCCCCCTCTTCTCTCTCTCTTTGTGTGTGTGTGTGTGTGTGTGTGTGTGTGTGTGTGTGTGAAGAAAAATGATTCGTTTTTCAATTTTTCAAGGTTCTTGATCCTTTATATTAATATTAAGCGATATGCGTTGTACTTTTCATTTACTCCGTTGTTGTTGTTGTTGTTGTTGTTGTTGTCGTCTTCAGTCCTGAGACTGGTTTGATGCAGCTCTCCATGCTACTCTATCCTGTGCAAGCTGCTTCATCTCCCAGTACCTACGGCAACCTACATCCTTCTGAATCTGCTTAGTGTACTCATCTCTCGGTCTCCCTCTACGATTTTTACCCTCCACGCTGCCCTCCAATGCTAAATTTGTGATCCCTTGATGCCTCAAAACATGTCCTACCAACCGATCCCTTCTTCTAGTCAAGTTGTGCCACAAACTCCTCTTCTCCCCAATCCTATTCAATACCTCCTCATTAGTTACGTGATCTATCCACCTTATCTTCAGTATTCTTCTGTAGCACCACATTTCGAAAGCTTCTATTCTCTTCTTGTCCAAGCTAGTTATCGTCCATGTTTCACTTCCATACATGGCTACACTCCAAACAAATACTTTCAGAAACGACTTCCTGATACATAAATCTATATTCGATGTTAACAAATTTCTCTTCTTCAGAAACGCTTTCCTTGCCATTGCCAGTCTACATTTTATATCCTCTCTACTTCGACCATCATCAGTTACTTTACTTCCTAAATAGCAAAACTCCTTTACTACTTTAAGTGTCTCATTTCCTAATCTAATTCCCTCAGCATCACCCGATTTAATTTGACTACATTCCATTATCCTCGTTTTGCTTTTGTTAATGTTCATCTTATATCCTCCTTTCAAGACACTGTCCATTCCGTTCAACTGCTCTTCCAAGTCCTTTGCCGTCTCTGACGGAATTACAATGTCATCGGCGAACCTCAAAGTTTTTACTTCGTCTCCATGAATTTTAATACCTACTCCAAATTTTTCTTTTGTTTCCTTTACAGCTTGCTCAATATACAGATTGAATAACAGCGGGGAGAGGCTACAACCCTGTCTCACTCCTTTCCCAACCACTGCTTCCCTTTCATGCCCCTCGACTCTTATAACTGCCATCTGGTTTCTGTACAAATTACAAATAGCCTTTCGCTCCCTGTATTTTACCCCTGCCACCTTTAGAATTTGAAATAGAGTATTCCAGTCAACATTGTCAAAAGCTTTCTCTAAGTCTACAAATGCTAGAAACGTAGGTTTGCCTTTTCTTAATCTTTCTTCCAAGATAAGTCGTAAGGTCAGTATTGCCTCACGTGTTCCAACATTTCGACGGAATCCAAACTGATCCTCCCCGAGGTCTGCATCTACCAGTTTTTCCATTCGTCTGTAAAGAATTCGCGTTAGTGTTTTGCAGCTGTGACTTATTAAAGTGATAGTTCGGTAATTTTCACATCTGTCAGCACCTGCTTTCTTTGGGATTGGAATTATTATATTCTTCTTGAAGTCTGAGGGTATTTCGCCTGTCTCATACATCTTGCTCACCAGCTGGTAGAGTTTTGTCATGACTGGCTCTCCCAAGGCCGTCAGTAGTTCTAATGGAATGTTGTCTACTCCGGGGGCCTTGTTTCGACTCAGGTCTTTCAGTGCTCTGTCAAACTCTTCACGCAGTATCGTATGTCCCATTTCGTCTTCATCTACATCCTCTTCTATTTCCATAATATTGTCCTCAAGTACATCGCCCTTGTATAAACCTTCTATATACTCCTTCCACCTTTCTGCCTTCCCTTCTTTGCTTAGAACTGGGCTGCCATCTGAGCTCTTGATATTCATACACGTTGTTCTCTTCTCTCCAAAGGTCTCTTTAATTTTCCTGTACGCAGTATCTATCTTACCCCTAGTGAGATAAGCTTCTACATCCTTACATTTGTCCTCTAGCCATCCTTGTTTAGCCATTTTGCAATTCCTGCCGATCTCATTTTTGAGACGTTTGTATTCCTTTTTGCCTGCTTCATTTACTGCATTTTTATATTTTCTCCTTTCATCAATTAAATTCAATATTTCTTCTGTTACCCAAGGATTTCTAGCAGCCCTCGTCTTTGTACCTACTTTATCCTCTGCTGCCTTCACTACTACATCCCTCAGAGCTACCCATTCTTCTTCTATTGTATTTCTTTCCCCTATTCCTGTCAATTGTTCCCTTATGCTCTCTCTGAAACTCTGTACAACCTCTGGTTCTTTCAGTTTATCCAGGTCCCATCTCCTTAATTTCCCACATTTTTGCAGTTTCTTCAGTTTTAATCTACAGGTCATAACAAATAGATTGTGGTCAGAGTCCACATCTGCCCCTGGAAATGTCTTACAACTTAAAACCCAAGTGGTCCACCAAAACAATAATGTTCGACAATGTTGCTGGTTGCATCACGTGCCCTCATATAGCATATGGCGTGAATAGTCTAAGAGTTGCCATACTATGACACTGGTTAATATATTAGTTAAATACACTGGTGTTCAAAATTAAAGCAACAAACGGAAGTTTTGCAATGTTACACTTATGTTGCCACAAGGCAGTGTAAATAGGTGATACTAAAGTAGAAACAATTTAAAGAATACAGAACGTAAACAACTACAACACGCATAACGGTAAACAAAAATGTTCTTCGTTTTTTTCCAACACAACTGATTTGCACGCACATTTCGACAACCGTTAACGGGCTCAATACCTGGCAGCAATACTGGCATGACAACGACGGGGCATGCTGTAAATGATTGTTGAAGCAATAACGTCCATTCTTCCTGCAGAGGTGCTCGCAAGTCTTGGAGAGTGGTTAGTGAATGCTGACGTGACGTAACCCATCTCCCTAGTACATCTCGCTCTATGGGACTCAAACCGGGATAGCGAGCAGGCTATGACAAGCGTACAATATCTTCCATGTCCAGGAAAACATCAACCATACGTGATCTATGATGTCGAGCATTATCGTCCATCAACACAAAGTCTGCGCCCACAGCACATCGCAACAAACGCACATGAGGTCCCAACATCTCATCACGATACCTGACAGTTAAACCCACACAATTTCATGAAGAGGTGTTCGAGTGGCCAGTGTAATCCCTGCCTACACCATTAGGGATTTTCCTCGATATCGGCCTCTTTCCACAACGTTTGAGTCACGAAATCGTGCTCCGTGTTCCCTCTAGAATCGAATACGTCGAGCATCACTCTCCAGACGAAAACGGGACCCGTCTGTGAAAAGATCCTTAACCCACTGTACGACCGTCCAGGTGGCATGTTGACGACTCCACTGTACCACTTCCCTTCCGTAAAGATGCATCAGAGGTAAACATACAGCAGGCCACTCTGCTGAAGCCTTCTGTACACCGTTTGCATCAATACAACACGTCCAGTAAATGCTGCGACGACTGATGCCAGTTGCCATCCTGTACTAAGGTGGTACCGTCGCGCCCTTAGAGCCAAATGATGGTCCTCTGTTGCTGATGTCACATGTGGTTCGCTTTGCCCTGGTCGCCGGGATACAGTTTCGGACTCTATAAATTGTCGCCACATCCGAGAAACAACAGAACGATTCACATTAAGCCATTGGGCCACATCAGTTTGCAACACTCCTGTTTCCATTCTCCATATGGCCCTCCACTGCAGAGTCTGATAGGCGTCTTCCCTGTGCCATACTGGCCGGCCGCGGTAGCCGAGCGGTTCTAGGCGCTTAAGTCCGGAACCGCGCTGCTGCTACGGTCGCAGGTTCGAATCCTGCCTCGGGCTTGGCTGTGTGTGATGTCCTTAGGTTAGTTAGGTTTAAGTAGTTCCCAGTCTAGTTTGTTTGTAGTGTAAGTAAAGTTAAAATTGAAAATAAAAGAAACTTTGTGCATATGGACTCGCTCCCGCGGCCCTCGGATTATCGTTCTTCAGCATTTGCACTGTGCAGCCGCTGCCTCGAAGTTACGCTAACATAACGGTTCATGCGTCACCAGACCCGCGGCAAAAATGCTGCCGTTTTCTAAACGCTTGGCTATCTGGAGCTCCTTCCTATGTCTCTTTCATTTCTGGCGAAGCCCACCATATACCATAAATGTGGATGAAACTGGTGATGACGAGTAGAGGTGATCCCCTTGTCAGTGTATGACAAGCTTTGCGGCAGGCGAAACGACTGGGCTGTGTGTGGTTATCAATTTTACGTAAAAGTGAGTTAGTGTTTAACTTTACCTCAGAAAACGTTTCTATGCTGTCTCATACAAAATCAAATGATAATTAAATCGAAACCCTTCTCTGCCGACAGGCGTTGTTGATATACACCAACGGGGACAGCTGAAAATGCGTGCCCCGACCGGGACTCGAACCCCGGATCTCCTGCTTACACGGCAGACACTCTATCCATCTGAGCCACCGAGGGCACAGAGGATAGCGGGACTGCAGGGATTTATCCCTTGCACGCCTCCCTTGAGACCCACATTCCCAACTGTCCACAACCTATATTCCGAGTATTCCTAATAGATATTTGCCCATTCACTGATAACTCGCGAAAGAACAGATACCATTGATGCGAATGCGCACACTCTGCCCGAACTCTTACGGGACTCGTCAGCTTAGTCTGGCGCGAGTAATCAGTGAATGGGCAAATATCTATTAGGAACACTACGAATGTAGGTTGTTGACAGTAGGGAATGTAGGGTCTCAAGGGAAGCGTACAAGGGATAAGTCCCTGCAGTCGCATTACCCTCTATGCCCTCAGTGGCTCAGATGGATAGAAGGTCTGCCATGTAAGCAGGAGATGCCGGGTTCGAGTCCCGGTCGGGACACACATTTTCAGATGTCCCCATTGACGTATATCAACAACACCTGCCGGCAGCTAAGTGTTTCGATTTAATTATCATTTCATTCTATAGAAGCTGCACGGTCATAAATAGTACCTGTTCTTTCGGAAACAGATACCATCTTCTTGTACAAAATCGTTTGGAAAACAGTTATTGTAAACTGGATTGCGAATACCATGGTGACCAGTAAGTTATAATTAAATTCAGTTGCGTGGAATGATTTTAGACTGCTTCTCAGATAGAATTTATTATCAAAACTCACTTTTCTCTTTTTGGTTTCAATGAATGAGATGGCATCCAAGGCTCATGAATGTAGATCATCAAAGAATTAATTCTCTTTAATATATTTAACCTGCTGTATGGTTCAAAACACGGCTCTTTTACCTCCGTTAGAAAATCTATCTTTGTAGTCAGGTTCAGAGCGGGGATGGAGAGCGGGTAGTGTGGTGGCGTCGGATCGTGTTAATATGAGGTATAATATGACAAAAAGTTTTGTTTTACACGAAAAAAAATATTGATCGGACTTAGTAAAGTAAATTTAAACTGCAAGTTTCGAATTGTAAGAATCTAAATCGACACATCGCCAAGCCTCTTTCTTTCCAACGTGATTACAAAGCTGAAACATTAACAGCAAATTTACTTATCACTAGTAAGCGATGTTGTATCATATCCGATCAATAAAAGATACATGTCAGATGGTATTGTTATTATCATAAATTTAGAATTAGCAAATAAAATGGAGTGCTCACAATGTGCGAAAAAGTCAACAGGCGATGCGTGCCTCCCTTAAACTGACAGTCGAAAATATATTATGTTTACAAAGATATTTGATACGTATAGATCTTAGGGCGAAGCACAATGAATTAATTTATCGTGGAATGGGGACGTCGAGGCAACATTAGAAGAGACGAGGTAAGCAAACCTCCTGCTGATGAGCTAGGGGGGAATGGAGTGAAAACTGCCAGATCAGTCCCTCGTAGCCCACCACTACTGCCAGCTGTGGCAAACTGCAGGGTGAAAGGTATTTAAACCGACAAACTTTGGGAGACTGTAGGGGACAACAAAACAAATATTTTTCCTAATGTCATTTTTTTCCTATGAGGATTATTTAAAGCGGTGGAGACCGTATTACGCTCTTCAGTTGTAGGAAACTGCTGTCCACCAGTGTAGTAGTGCATTGTCTCTGTTTACTACGTCCTGTCACGGTCACCACTTTATAATATAATAAAATAATGGAATAGATGATAATAAAATGTTGAAATGCGTGGCTTTTTAAAATGTATTGAATTAATGAGATTAATTTTTCGGCATGAATGACAAACACAATAAGCTGAGCTATGCCTGGAAATAAGTTCGTCTTAGTTCGTATTATTTTGCAGGGCGAAGTAGTTTCTTTCTCCGCTGTAGATTTGTGCTTACCATTCTTTATAATGCTACGTTTGGTCGCCGTGTTCACCTTTGAAGTCTTGACCGTGTTCCCATTAAGCTTATCGGATCTTCGTAATTTTCCAAAGTACACAGGTGGGCTTCAGTTCTTGTAATTATTGTACTATTTGAAATAACAACTCACACGACCTTTTTGTTAATAGAACAATACCGTATTTTTCTAAGCGGCGCACATATGAAATACATACTTCTCACATATTCATAGCGACCCCAAAATGGCGGTCTACAATTACTCGCTAAAAATGGCGTGCTTCTCACTCGTTCACTAGCTGAGCGCGAATCCTTCCTTCCTCCTACTGGTACCAGAAAAAAATACTCTGTTTTTTAACAACTGAAATACGTGACGGTAGGCATAGGCTCTATGATAGGCTACTGCTTCATCTTCTCTCTTCGCCTTTAAAGAAGACGAAAACATAAAGGAAATGAAAAAGATTTATCACAGTACTACGTAGCGCACCACAACGGACGAGCTGCACAGCGGGTTATTAACAACAATATACTAATCGCCGTATCCCGCATCATACGACCTTTGATGCTGTGTACCAATGTCTGCGTGAGACCGGATCATTTAGCAGATTACCTGGACAGGGACACCGTCGCACAGTAAGAACGCTGCAATTTGAGGAAGCTGTCTTGCAGCATGTGGAGCGGGATCCTTCAATCAGCATTCGTGCAATTGCACGTAAAATGGGATCGAATCAGACGAATGTAAGAACAGTCCTCCGAGAGCAGTTGTTACGTCCATTTGACTTACAGCGTGTCCACAACATGGAACCAGTTGATTATCCACCTAGAGCACAGTTTTCGAAGTGTTTCCTGAAACAGTGTGAAATGCATCCTACATTTCCATCCTCTGTGTTGTTTACCGATGAAGTAACGTTCGGGCATGATGGAATCTTCAACATTCACAATTCGCAAGTTTGGAGTGACGATAACCCGCATGCCACAGTTACTAGCGCTCATCAAGTGCGGTTCTTCGTTAATGTGTGGGTCGGTGTTGTTGGGAACTGTTTAATTGGGATGTATCTGCTACCTAGGCCATTAAATGGCAGGCACTATTACAGTTTTCTCGTCAGAGCATTGCCAGAATTGCTGGAAGACGTCCCGCTCCCTACAAGACAACGCATGTGGTTCGAATATGACGGGGCGCCGGCACATTTCAGTCGTCGTGTGCGTCGATTCCCAGACACGTGGACTGGCAGAGGTGGTCCTGTACCGTGGCCTACTCGATCCCCACATTTTTGTGTGGGGAGCAATTCAGGACACTCCTGATGTTTTTTCCCGTGTCAGACAGAACATGATCCGACAGTGTAACCTTTGTTTACGTGTCAACGGAGACTCTTTTGAAAATCTACTGTAATTGAAATTGGGTTGTGTTAATGTGTTGTCTCTTGGTCATAAAAAAATGGAAAAGTGTTTGTTGGTTTAATTAATTTGCGCCAGAGAAATCTTCCTCTACCGGTTTAAATACTCCTCTTAGGAAAAAAAGGACATTAGGGAAAAATATTTGTTTCGATGTTCCCTACAACCTCCCAGAGTTTGTCGGTTTAAATACTTTTCACCCTGTATAACTTGAGAGGTTAGCAAGTTCGACGCGGTAATGCGTAACACCAGGAACAATCACCTTCTGTAAAACAATTTTTAGTGAGAGTAGAGGCGCTACACCGTCTCTGAAGGGATGTGATGAGTGTCGGAGAAGTCAGACCGAGCCCCGGACTTAGGGGCGAACGAATCGCTGCAGCATACGGCAGTAAAAGGAAAGGCCGCGTGGCGCGTCTGAGGTGAGGCCAGACAGCGCCGGCACGGCAACAGCTACAGGCAGTGGCGCTCCACTGAGGGGGCGGCGCGTCGTCGGCCCGTGTCGCCGCCTTTGTCTGCCGGCCGCATTGTTCCACGGCGCAACCCGACGGATGCGCCGTGTCGCCTGCCAGGGCCCTAGCAAAGCTGCAAACACACACACGCAGGTCACAGCATCCACTCAGCGGGTGTCTCTGCACACTCCGTATGTCACTTAATGAAAACACTGTTCAGTTCACGAGCAATGTCAGACGAAGACATCTGTGCGGGCCTGAAACGCTTGATTCTGTGCCACAAGCTGCGACACTGTCGCGAATAAAACAGGGATCAGTATAAAGGGTGTTCCAAAAAGGTACGGCCAAACTTTCAGGAAACATTCCTCACACACAAAGAAAGAAAATATGTTATGTGGACATGTGTCCGGAAACGCTTACTTTCATTTTATTCAAATCACATTAATCATTGAATGGAAACATACAGCAACAGACGTACCAGCGTGACTTCAAACACTTTCTTACAGGAAATGTCCAAAATGTCCTCTGTTAGCGAGGATACATGCATCCACCATCCGTCGCATGGAATCCCTGATGCGCAGATGCAGCCCTGGAGAATGGCGTATTGTATCACAGCCGTCCACAATACGAGCACGAAGAGTCTTCACATTTGGTACCGGGGTTGCGTAGACAAGAGCTTTCAAATGCCCCCATAAATGAAAGTCAAGAGGGTTGAGGTCAGGAGAGCGTTGAGGCCATGGAATTGGCCCGCCTCTACCAATCCATCGGTCACCGAATCTGTTGTTGAGAAGCGTACGAACACTTCGACTGAAATGTGCAGGAGCTCCATCGTGCATGAACCACATGTTGTGTCGTACTTGTAAAGCACATGTTCTAGCAGCACAGGTAGAGCATCCCGTATGAAATCATGATAACGTGTTCCATTGAGCGTAGGTGGAAGAACATAGGGCCCAATCGAGACATCACCAACAATGCCTGTCCAAACGTTCACAGAAAATCTGTGTTGACGACGTGATTGCACAATTGCGTGCGGATTCTCGTCAGCCCACACATGTTGACTGTGAAAATTTACAATTTGATCACGTTGGAATGAAGCCTCGTCCGTAAAAATGGCTCTTAGCACTATGGGACTCAACTGCTGTGGTCATTAGTCCCCTAGAACTTAGAACTACTTAAACCTAACTAACCTAAGGACATCACACACATCCATGCCCGAGGCAGGATTCGAACCTGCGACCGTAGCAGTCGCACGGTTCCGGACAGCGCGCCTAGAACCGCGAGACCACCGCGGCCGGCCCTCATCCGCAAAGAGAACATTTGCACTGAAATGAGGATTGACACATTGTTGGATGAACCATTCGCATAAATGTTCTTGTGGAGGCCAATCAGCTGCTGATAGTGCCTGCACACGCTGTACATGGTACGGGAACAACTGGTTCTCCCGTAGCACTCTCCATACAGTGACGTTGTACAGCAGCAACTCCTCTGACGTTGACATTAGGGTTATCGTCAAATGCACGAAGAATTGCCTCGTCCATTGCAGGTGTCCTCGTCGTTCTAGGTCTTTCCCAGTCGCGAGTCACAGGCTGGAATGTTCGCCGATCAATTGCTTCGAACGTCTTCCTGTCGGGACACCTTCGTTCTGGAAATCTGTCTCGATACGAACGTACCGCGCCACGGCTATTGCCCCGTGCTAATCCATACATCAAATGGGCATCTGCCAACTCCGCATTTGTAAACATTGCACTGACTGCAAAACCACGTTCGTGATGAACACTAACCTGTTGATGCTACATACTGATGTGCTTGATGCTAGTGCTGTAGAGCAATGAGTCGCATGTCAACACAACCACCGAAGTCAACATTACCTTCCTTCAATTGGGCCAACTGGCGGTGAATCGAGGAAGTACAGTACATACTGACGAAACTAAAATGAGCTTTAACATGGAAATTAAGCGTTTCCGGACACATGTCCACATAACATCTTTTCTTTATTTGTGTGTGAGGAATGTTTGCTGAAAGTCTGGTAGTACCTTTTTGTAATACCCTGTATCTAAGTTTCCTTTTATTTACGTATATGGTCACAAATTTTGTTGACAGATTACCGGTTTCGGTCTATAATGACCATCATCAGATCTGCAGCAAAAGTTGAAAAAAAAAACATAAATACACTCGCAGATTGTCTACAGCTTCAAAACAATAAATAGACCATAATGAAAAGTACTAGTGACATATATATGCGTTTCTACGCTTTAAGTATGAAGAGGCACGCCTGTTTTATAAAAACAAAATCCTAATGTACTTCATCAATAGTGCCATCGCCAAGTGTTATACGCAAAATCAGCACCAGCATCGTCAACTATATATAAATAACATCATATGCACGAGTCATGTTGTCAGTAGCACTACTGTTCTCTGGATCCGAGCGACCGCTACGGTCGCAGGTTCGAATCCTGTCTCGGGCATGGATGTGTGTGATGTCCTTAGGTTAGTTAGGTTTAAGTAGTTCTAAGTCTAGGGGACTGATGACCTCAGAAGTTTAGTCGCATAGTGCTCAGAGCCATTTGAACCACTATTGTTCAAAATAATCTGCCATACGGTAGCAACAAGATGTTTGTGTTGTAAGTTCACTAGATGTCGCTAATATAGGCGTACACTAGTTTCCAATGATTAATTGAAAAGCGTAAAATAAAGGGGGTTACAATAGTTAAAGTCTGTAATGAGCTTATAACGGATAAGAGGCAAATCAATAATAAAAAACGATGAAATAGAACACGACAAAAGTCAGATTGTCAAAAAGAGGAAGAGTTAAGAGACAGTAGTTGGCATATGCTCAAGTGCCATTATTCTAGATAAGGACATAAGTAATAAATACCTTTGATTGTGCACGGAATAATATTAAAAAAACTATAAAACAAATCGGTAAAGAAGCCACAATGAAAGAAGACAGTGCTGCACATAATCAGCGCCCTCTGTTAGTTCTAACGCCAGAATTACGCATAGGCGAGAAGTGGTTGGAGGAACGTGACCGCCAGAGGGCCCCTCCTACCCTGCGGCACTCCGTTGCAAGAAAAGAATGATAAAAATCCGTAACAGTGCATGACCAACATTATCTAGTTAATGCAGTATATGAAATGAACAGAGAAGGAACAAGAAAATACTACTCATGCATAAAACGTACGAAAAACGAAGTAAATATGTGAGACACTCAATACTAGGTGAAAATATTAACAAACTATTTATAACAGAGGCGTGCAGTGATTAAAGTAAAACATAGTCAAACAAAGCAAAGCAGGCATTGGTCACAAAGTAGCTCTGCCAGTTGAACAGTTTTGTTCGTTCGTGCTTTCTTTTTTGCTTTAGAAATTTCAAGCTCCTCTAACAAATTAAGAAATGGCTCTGGGCACTCTGGGACTAAACATCTGAGGTCATCAGTCCCCAAGAACTTTGAACTACGTGCACCTAACTAACCTAAGGTCATCCATGCCCGAGGCAGGATTCGAACCTGCGACTGTAGCACTCGCGCGGTTCCAGACTGAAGCGCCTAGAACCGCTCGGCCACAGAGGCCGGCACAAATTAACAGCACGGCCTTTTTCCACTCTGTGGAGAATATGGATACAATTCTCAATGCTCCTTATGTAATGACCAGTTTCAGTTAAATGCTGTCCTACAGCAGTTTTGTTCCGTGGCTGTGAGTGTTCTTTAAACCTTAATTTAAAAGAGTGGTCTGTTTTCAACTGTGCCTGCACACAGCAATACTGTCACAGTTTCAATTTATAAGCACATCGGACAAATACAGGGCGATTATAATTAAACTTTCGGAATGTAGGGTGTATAGTAATTACAAGTTATTTATGGTCGACAATAATAATTACGTGTTATTTACGGTTGTTCAAATGGCTCTGAGCACTATGGGACGTAACATCTTAGGTCATCAGTCCCCCTAGAACTTAGAACTACTTAAACCTAACTAAACTAAGGACGGATTCGAACCTGCGACCGTAGCAGTCTCGCGGTTCCGGACTGCAGCGCCTAGAACCGCACGGCCACCGCGGCCGTCGATTACGGTTGTTCAAAGTAGGAAAAATGACTTATCACAGGTTAAGCGAATTACGTGTGTCAACATTAGTCACGTTTCTGCCCAACGTGAAAACCATAGATCAACGACCGAAGAGTCAGTCGGCGCCCTAGAAACTTCGCATAAACACCGAATAATTACCACCGACGAACGAGCGCGAGGTGGTCCTTTGAGGAGGTCCTTCGAGGGGACAAAGAAGACACGAAGAAACGTCGCCTGGACGGACGGACCGATGGTTACTCAGCGGACGTCACACTTCGCTAAGACTACTAACTACTTAGTCGCTACCGTGCTCAACAGAAGAGGATATCGTTTCGCGCCAATAGGTCAACGCGGAAGATGCCATCGCAGATGTTACCAGAAAGAAGTTCGTGTGGTAGCTACCAAGGTGGCTGGTGAGAACGAAGGGACTGCAGTCTCACCAAGTGGGTCAACTGTGAACCTAGAGGTTGATGAACTCCTCCAGAAGACGCCGAACCTGAGGGTCGCTGGTTCGATTCCGGGACGGAGCACTCCGCTTCTCGCCGTCGTCGTTTGTTGATAAAGCGACGAGCGAATTTACAAGGAGAAGGCCGCGCCGCCGTCTCAGTGAGTCACGGGTTCGGTACTGAATGGGAAGAATACGCCGCCGGCGCGCCGCTGCAACACGAGCCGTCGCAGCATCAGCTGTCGCTGGAATCTGCAGGTTACCACTCCGCCGCTCCGCAGCCGCGAGGAATCGCGCGAGTCACAACACGTTGTATTACTCTGTTTAAAGGGTCCCGTGTCTCAATAAATGAATTTAGTGGAACCAACGACGTTTCACTCACACCTTATCCACATGGACCTTTGCTCCAGTCTGTCAGTGACGCTCAATATCTACTACCAGTGTTAAAGACTGCAATGGAGCTCCGTATGCCACGGCAAACTGGCTGACACTGACGGCGGCGGTGCACAAATGCTGCGCAGCTAGCGCCATTCGACGGCCAACACCGCGGTTCCTAGTGTGTCCGCTGTGCCGTGCGTGTGATCATTGCTTGTACAGCCCTCTCGCAGTGTCAGGAGCAAGTATGGTGGGTCTGACACACCGGTGTCAATGTGTTCTTTTTTCCACTTCCAGGAGTGTAGAATAACGAAACTTTGTGTAAACATTTTTAAGGACACGTGGAAGAGAGATAATGAACAAAAGATTGAGGGAAACAAATTTAAATTTTCACATGAGAGGGTCGGATTTGTTACTGCGTTCCGAATTTACGTTCCAGGTTACAGAGACCATCAATTTGACGACCATCTACATCCACGACGGCATGGAACCGCACCAGTGATTTTTCTACTGCTGCCCGAAACAACAGTGGACCGTGGAATGTTCAGCTGTCGTGACACAGCTCGTGCACTGCTTGACGATCGGACATTATGTCCAGTATACGCTGTGACGGTAATAGTAAATTCTTCAAAAATTTGTGGCTCAACTGGCTGTCAGTCGCTTCCGGGAGCAATTTCAAAATCGCCAGATAATTACAACTTCCGAATCATGCTCTTCACCCCAATGGGGAAAGAGGAGCTCTCCATATTCTATAATGCGTCGACACTCGCTATTACTGTTGTTTCGATGAAACTGCTTTACGGGTAAAGCGTTGTTCACCTTGTCCACGCACATATTAGTTACATGGCGCGCGGGATAAGCCGAGCGGTTTAGGGCGCTGCAGTCATGGACTGTGCGGCTGGTCCCGGTAGGAGGTTCGAGTCCTCCCTCGAGCATAGGTGTGTATGTTTGTCATTAGGATAAATTAGGTTAAGTAGTGTGTAAGCTTAGGGATTGATGACCTTAGCAGTTAAGTCCCATAAGATTTCACACACATTTGAACATTTTGAACATAAGTTACATGGATCATTTTGCAGGATAGATCGCAATAATACGTAAGGAGTCATTTTACATTCACAATTAATTTGTATATACGGTTACATTCTGAACATTTCGAAGTATTTTTTAACAAAAAGATAACATACTCTCCTGGAAATGGAAAAAAGAACACATTGACACCAGTGTGTCAGACCCACCATACTTGCTCCGGACACTGCGAGAGGGCTGTACAAGCAATGATCACACGCACGGCACAGCGGACACACCAGGAACCGCGGTGTTGGCCGTCGAATGGCGCTAGCTGCGCAGCATTTGTGCACCGCCGCCGTCAGTGTCAGCCAGTTTGCCGTGGCATACGGAGCTCCATCGCAGTCTTTAACACTGGTAGCATGCCGCGACAGCGTGGACGTGAACCGTATGTGCAGTTGACGGACTTTGAGCGAGGGCGTATAGTGGGCATGCGGGAGGCCGGGTGGACGTACCGCCGAATTGCTCAACACGTGGGGCGTGAGGTCTCCACAGTACATCGATGTTGTAGCCAGTGGTCGGCGGAAGGTGCACGTGCCCGTCGACCTGGGACCGGACCGCAGCGACGCACAGATGCACGCCAAGACCGTAGGATCCTACGCAGTGCCGTAGGGGACCGCACCGCCACTTCCCAGCAAATTAGGGACACCGTTGCTCCTGGGGTATCGGCGAGGACCATTCGCAACCGTCTCCATGAAGCTGGGCTACGGTCCCGCACACCGTTAGGCCGTTTTCCGCTCACGCCCCAACATCGTGCAGCCCGCCTCCAGTGGTGTCGCGACAGACGTGAATGGAGGGACGAATGGAGACGTGTCGTCTTCAGCGATGAGAGTCGCTTCTGCCTTGGTGCCAATGATGGTCGTATGCGTGTTTGGCGCCGTGCAGGTGAGCGCCACAATCAGGACTGCATACGACCGAGGCACACAGGGCCAACACCCGGCATCATGGTGTGGGGAGCGATCTCCTACACTGGCCGTACACCTCTGGTGATCGTCGAGGGGACACTGAATAGTGCACGGTACATCCAAACCGTCATCGAACCCATCGTTCTACCATTCCTAGACCGGCAACGGAACTTGCTGTTCCAACAAGACAATGCACGTCCGCATGTATCCCGTGCCACCCAACGTGCTCTAGAAGGTGTAAGTCAACTACCCTGGCCAGCAAGATCTCCGGATCTGTCCCCCATTGAGCATGTTTGGGACTGGATGAAGCGTCGTCTCACGCGGTCTGCACGTCCAGCACGAACGCTGGTCCAACTGAGGCGCCAGGTGGAAATGGCATGGCAAGCCGTTCCGCAGGACTACATCCAGCATCTGTACGATCGTCTTCATGGGAGAATAGCAGCCTGCATTGCTGCGAAAGATGGATATACACTGTACTAGTGCCGACGTTGTGCATGCTCTGTTGCCTGTGGTTCTGTCAGTGTGATCATGTGATGTATCTGTCCCCAGGAATGTGTCAATAAAGTTTCCCCTTCCTGGGACAATGAATTCACGGTGTTCTTATTTCAATTTCCAGGAGTGTATATAGATAGTAGTTAGTAGACTACTGGCCATTAAACTTGCTACACCAAGAAGAAATGCAGATGATAAACTGGTATTCATTGGACAAATATATTATACTAGAACTGACATGTGATAACATTTTCACACAATTTGGGTGCATAGATCCTGAGAAATCAGTACCGAGAACAACCACTCCCGGCAGTAATAACAGCCTTGATACGCCTGGGCATTGAGTCAAACTTGGAAGGCGTGAACAGGTACAGCTGCCCGTGCAGCTTCAGGACGATACCATAGTTCATCAAGACTAGTGACTGGCGTATTGTGACGAGCCAGTTGCTAGGCCACCATTGACCAGACGTTTTCAATTGGTGAGAGATCTGGAGAATGTGGTGGCCAGGGCAGCAGTCGAACATTTTCTGTATCCAGAAAGGCCCGTACAGGACCTGCAACATGCGGTCGTGCATTATCCTGCTGCAGTGTAGGCTTTCGCAGGGATCGAATGAAGGGTAGAGCTACGGGTCGTAACACATCTCAAATGTAACATACACTGTTCAAAGTGACGTCAGAGCGAACAATAGGCGACCGAGACGTGTAACCAATGGCACCGCATACCAACACGCCGGGTGATACGCCAGTATGGCGATGACGAATATACGCTTCCAATGTGCGTTGATCGTGATGTCGCCAAACAGGGATGCGACCATCATGATGCTGTAAACAGAACCAGAATTCATCCGAAAAAATGACGATTTGCCATTCGTGCACCCAGGTTCGTCGTTGAGTACACCATCGCAGGCGGTCCTGTCTGTGATGCAGCGTCAAGGGTAACCGCAGTCATGGTCTCCGAGCTGATAGTAAATGCTGCTGCAAAACGTCGTCGAACTGCTCGTGCAGTTGGTTGTTGCCTTGCAAACTTCCCCATCTGTTGACTCAGGGATCGAGACGTGGCTGCACGATCCGTTACAGCCATGCGGATAAGATGCCTGTCATCTCGACTGGTAGTGATACGAGGCCGTTGCGATCCAGCACTGCGTTCCATATTACCCTCCTGAACCCACCGATTCCATATGCTACTAACAGTCATTGGATCTCGACCAACGCGAGCAGCAATGTCGCTATACGATAAAGCGCAATCGCGATAGGCTACAATCTGTCCTTTATCAAAGTCGGAAACGTGATGGTACGCATTTCTCCTCCTTACACGAGGCATCACAACAACGTTTCACCAGGCAACGCCGGTCAACTGCTGTTTGTGTATGAGAAATCGGCTGGAAACTTTCCTCATGTCAGCACGTTGTAGGTGCCGCCACGGGCGCCAACCTCGTGTGAATGCTCTGAAAAGGTAATCATTTGCATATCACAACATCTTCTTCCTATCGGTTACATTTCGAGTGTATAGCACGTCGTCTTCGTGATGCAGCAATTTTAATGGCCAGCAGTGTATCTTCGTGGTGTAGCAATTTTAATGGCCAGTAGTGTAATTCCTAGCCACGCCTTTTACAAATTACAATAATACGCGCCTTCACCCAGCTACTGCCTGTTTCTGTGTTTTGTCCCCTGAAGACGGGCAACTTGACGTGTCGCTAGGACCAGCGCTTCTGTGATAATGAACCGCTCAGTAGGCAGTTCAGTTGAAGAGGGCAATCACAGAAGTTGGAGAGAATTTGTACGTAAAAAGAAAGTGACTGGGTAACAGAACAAATACTTCTGTTGATCGGCGATAGACGGAGACGGAAGTACAAAAGTGTTCAGGGAAATTGAGTAATATAGAAATACAGGTCACTTAGAAACGAAATAAATAGAAAGTGCATGGAAGCTAAGACGAAATGGCTGCATGAAAATTTTGAAGTAATTGAAAAAGAAATGATTGTCCGAAAGACTGATTCAGCATATAGAAAAGTCAAAACAACCTTCGGTTAAATTAAAAGCAAGGGAGGTAACATTAAGAGTGCAATGGGAATTCATCTGCACAGGAGAGAGCGGATAGATGCAAAGAGTACATAGAAGGCCTGTATGAGGGCAAAGAATTTTCTAATGTGATAGAAGAACAAACAGGAGTCGATATAGAAGGGATAGGGGATCTAGAATTAAAATCGTAATTTACAAGAGCTTTGGAGACTTCAGATGAAATAAGGCAGAAGGGATGGATAACATTCCATTGGAATTTCTAAAATCATTGGGGGAGATGAGAACAAAAACGACTATTCACGTTGACGTGTAGGATGTAATTATGAGTCTGGCGATACACATCTCACTTTCGACAAAATATCATTCACACAATTCCCAAGATTGCAAGAAGTGACGAGTGCGAGAATTATTGCACAACAGCTCATGCATCCAAGTTTCTGACACGAATAGTATACAGAATAGAATAGAAAACTGAGGATGTGTTAGATGACGATCAATTTGACTTTAGTAAAAGTAAAGGTACCAGAGAGGCAGCTCTGACGTTGCAGTTCGTAAGAGAAGCAAGAGTTTAAAAAAAAATCAAGACGCATTCGCAGGATCTGTTGACCTGGAAAAAGCACTCCACGGTGTCAAATGATGCAAGACGTTCGAATTTCTGAGAAAAATAGGGTAAGCTACAGGGAAAGACGAGTAATATACAATATGTACAAGAGACAAGAGAGAATAATAAGAGTGGAAGACCAAGAACTAAGTGCTCGGATTAAAAAGGGTGTAAGACAGGGATGTAGTCTTTCGCCCCTAGTGTTGAGTCAATACATCGAGGAAGCGAGGAAGGTTCAAGAGTGGAATTAAAATACAAGGTGAAAGGGTATCAATGATAAGATTTGCTAATGGCGTTGCTATCCTCAATGGAAGTGAAGAAGGATTACAGGATCTGCTGAAAGGAATGAACATTCTAATGAGTACAAAATATGGATTGAGAAAAAAAAATCGAAGAAAGACGAAAGTAAAGAGAAGTAGCAGAAACGAGAACAGCGAGAAAACTACCAGTATTGGTGATTATGATATAGATGAAGTTAAGGAATTCTGCTACCTAGACAGTGCCGGCCGCGGTGGTCTCGCGGTTTTAGGCGTGCAGTCCGGAACCGTGCGACTGCTACGGTCGCAGGTTCGAATCCTGCCTCGGGCATGGATGTGTGTGATGTCCTTAGGTTAGTTAGGTTTAAGTAGTTCTAAGTTCTAGGGGACTGATGACCAAAACAGTTGAGTCCCATAGTGCTCAGAGCCATTTGAACCATTTTGAACCTAGACAGCAAAATAACCCTTGACGGACGGACCAAGTAGGACATCAAAAACAGACTAGCACTTGCAAAAAGGGCACTCCTGAGCAAGAGAACTCACTAGTATCAAATATAGGCCTTTATTTGATAAAGGGATTTCTGAGAATGTACGTTTGGAGGACAATATTGTATGGTAGTGAAACATGGACAGTGGGAAAACTGGAACAGAAGAATGGAAGTATTTGGGACGAGGTGCTACACAAAAGAATGTTGAAAATTAAATGGGCTGATAAGGTAACGAATGAGGAAGTTCTGCGCAAAATCGGCAAGGAAAGGAACATATGTAAAACACTGGGAAGAAGAAGGGACAGAATGATAAAACATCTGTTAAGACATCACGGAATAACTTCCATGGTACTAGAGGTAGCTGTAGAGGATAAAAATTGTTGAGAAAGACAGAGATTGGATCACATCGAGCAAATAATTGAGGGCGTAGGTTGTAAGTGCTACTATGAGATGAAGAGTTTGGCAAATGAGACGAATTCGTGTCGGGTTGCATCAAACAGTCAGAACACTGGTGACATAAAAAGATTGTACTGCTTCGCGCCACACCCAGTATGTGGTTTCAGCTGTCTATACGGCACTCCAGTATAATACAGTCGCTGTGAAACCATTTGCCGCACAACTCAACGGACGGTACTGTCTCCCAACCTTGCTGGTACTGAATGCTCTGGTCCGATCGATAGCAAGTAGAAGTAAAATAGTAACGTGGGTAAAATATGTGGTAGAAACGCCACAGTATCACATCGTTGCATAAACTTCTCAACGAGTTTGTCTTCGATTCACCTTTCCTTCCTTGGTACTGATTTCACCAGGTCGTCTCATTTCGTACAGCTTCGTCGTGTTATACATAGGTATATAAACGCTGCGATAGGCTCCAGAAATTTATTACTATTGCTCTAATAAGATACCTTAGGTCTATTTTGGACAGTACCTGGAATTTTCCCAAGTTTACATGCGACATCTATTCACTGTGTCAAGCGAAAGTGTTTAAGTTGTTCTGCACTTCATTACGATCATTCAGCAACGGGTGTTTTTCTGTAGCCAGAAGACAGGCGAAATGCAAGGAGGATCGATTGTGGCTATATGGTCTGGTAGTTGACCCTGAATGTAAATAATTGTAACGGTTTATGCACAAACTGGTGAGGTGTCCCATTAATGTTCGATTAGCCCAGTGGTTCCCGAACTTTCTCAGATATTACTCACGAGTACAGGCGCGAAAGTGACGAGAAACGCCCCCGCGCCACGCACCTAATTAAACTTTATCAAAAGGTTCAAATGGCTCTGAGCACTATGGGAGTAAACATTGGAAGTCATCAGTTCCCTAGAACGTAGAACTACTTAAACCTAACTAACTTAAGGACATCACACACATCCATATCCGAGGCAGGATTCGAACCTGCGATCGTAGCGGTGGTGCGGTTCCAGACTGAAGCGCCTAGAACCGCTCGACCACAATGGCCGGCAATTAAAGTTAAAAGAATTTTCTTTGATTACTTATTTTTAAAATTACAGAAAGTAAAGGATAACTAGTCTTCGAAGGTGTTTATTAAATCGCAAACTAATAAGTCGACGAGACAATTGGTACTGATTATTTTTAATAACTTTTTTAATAGAAGGATTAAGTAGTTCTCGGTGCTACCTGCAACTCTCCTCTGACACATGTTGCAAAAGACGCTTCCAATCCAACATTCCTCTAGCTAGTGACAGTTGCTTCACCTACTCACTGCAACCCCATTTAAAATTAAAGAAGTTGGAATATGTGCACTACAGTTACTTTGTAAATAATTTGATTGTTGGACTTCTTACCTCTGAACTGGCAGAAACTGGCAGAAACTGGCAGACTTCAGATTGTCAATGTTTTGTGGCTGACCATGGCCATTAATAAGAATAACAACGATAATAATAACAATAATAATAATAATAACAACAATAATAATGATAGTGTGTAGGCCCAAAGTCGGTGTAGTAGCCACTACATAACTACAGAGGTGGTGTGCTGTCAACTAGTTCATTTATTTGTTGCGAACTGAATAGTGGAGCAACTTCTGGTCCATTGTCGAAACTACCCACAACTAGGAGAGGGAAATTTAATGAGATATTTAAACAAATGTGTTGTATGTGTCAGAGTTATACGGTCACAGATGCATGGTACGAAGTACGAGGGACGTTTAGTAAGAAATGGAACATATATTTTTCTGAAGGCTGGTTGGTTTTATTCAGGATTCTAATACACCCTATTATGTCCAACTCTTTTGGCTACAAAATCTCGTTTTCCAATATAATCTCCGTTCAATGCGACGGCCTTGCGCCGCCTTGGTGGGAGGGCCTGTACGCCCGCATGGTACTGCTGCTGCTGCTCGACGTCGGAGCCAATGTCTTGATGCATCGACAACCTCTCCATCATCTACGTACTGATTCCCGCGGAGTCACCATTCTTTGGGCCAAACACATGGATGTCGGAAGGTTCGAGATCCAGACTACAGGGTAGAAGAGCAGGAACAGTCCAATGATTTTTTGAGAGCTCCTGTCGGGAGCGCAGACTTGTCAGGCCTGGCATTGTCATGGACAACGAAAATTGCGTTTCCTTTTTTGTGGCGATGAACACGCTGAAGCCTTTTCTTCAATTTACTGAGGGTATCACAATACGCTTCATAGTTGATCTTTGCAGCATGAGGGAGAACATCAAACAGATTAACTCCTTCAGAGTTCCAGAAGACCGTCGCCATGGCATTAGCGCCTGGCAGCGCGGCTCTGATTTCTTCGGAGGAGAGGTGCTGTGGCGCCACTATATGGATTGCCGGCTCGAAGTGAGGACCCCATGTTTCATCGGCTGTGACGATGTTCGGCAAAAAATTGTAGCGATCAGCCTCGTAACGCGCAAGCAGCTCCCTACGGATGATCCTTCGTTGCCCTTTAGGGTCTTCTGTTAGGCGGCGAGGAACACAGGGGACACATACTATGACAACCCCAACTGATGGACGAGCGTCTCAGCACTACCAACAGAGACGTCCAGTTGTGTAACGAGGAGTATGATTGTGATCCGTCGATCACCTTGAATGAGAGCGTTTCTCCCGTTCCGAATTTGCATGAGTGGCAGCTGTGTGAGAGCGGAAGGTAAGCGGGAGATCGAACACCTTGTTGCGATGATTTGCTAATGACTCACCATGTTTTTGTGTACTGCCAGCTCTCGGCAGACATTCTCCAAGCCCCTATCAATCTCTGCCAAAAGATACTCAATGACAGCTCTCTGCTTGGAACGCACCTTCGTTACAGAAGCCATTTTGAAGGCTACGTATAGCGCCGAACCCCATCGGAACTTCATGAAACTATAGACGCTGAAAACGAAATATTGCAAGATGACCTACAGCAAATTTCACATTTTCTCAACCGAATTGGCTGAGAGAAAAAGGAAAGACTTCTGTTACTTATTGGACGCCCTTCGTGAACTATGTGACTAAGATGATCACATATTCGCTTCACAAGATGTAACCACTGCCGCAGCGTGTCACGTGTTGATGCTACTGTTAAAAAAAATGTACTTATTCGTAAATTATATAATCCGTATATAGTCTTACGAAATAAAATAATTCAGATTCGTCACCGAAATAATAGATCCCTTTTGTTTTTACCCTTCAAACTATTGATTTTAACTCTCGATAGGCAATTACCCCCAGGTAGGGAGCCACTGGATTAGGGCTTAGGTGAAAATTACTGGTAACATTAACTATCGTAAAATGCTTGATAGTAACCCAGACAGAGCAACCTAAAATGGAATGACAAAATAAAATTAAATGTAAGAAAAGCAGATGCCAGGCTAAAATGCATTCGAAGAATATTTAAGAAATATTGTCCACGATAGAGGCGGCTTAGAAAACACCCGTTTGACCGGTTTTTGAGTATCTTTCATTGTTAATCAATCTCGGATCCTTACTAGGTTGAATTAATAAAAAGGAATAGGAATGATCTAAGGAAGAGCGGCGCGTTTCGTCTCGGGTCGGTTAGTCGGAGCGAGTGCTTTATCGAGATGTTCAACAAATTCCACTGGCAGACGCCACGAGAGAGATGTTGTGCATTATTATTTCCTCCTACATATGCCTCACGAAATGACTGCGAGGAGAAAATCAGAGGAATTACTGCTCATTCGAAGGATTACCGACGCAGTCGTTCTTCCCATACACCATTCGTGAATGGAGCAGGAAAGTCGGAAACGATAGCGATACGAGAATTACCCTCCCCTTGTAGGTTATGGGTGTAGGTGTAGCGTCTTTGTTACAGTTGCTTACTTTCGTTACTCTGGAGCATTCGGCGCTGTAGAGAGTTTGTGGTTAAAATTTAGAGATTTGACGATTTGGAGAGCGTGTCAGTTCTCTTATTGGGTCACCGAGAATTGGATTCTCCAAGGTAGGATATTTCCCGAATGCATTTTGGTTGACGCGAAGAATTTCAGTATCTTTCAAGGCTGCTCATGACTGTCGTAGTTGTCGCTCTTAGACCAATTACAGTCCACACAGTAGAGATAAAGCCTTGTTACGGAGAACATCCATAAAAGTGTTCCCGAGTGGAAAACTGCTGCTGCTGTGTTCGTGAAAGATGCGCCGGGAGTGGGTCAAGGTTCGCTGTGCCTCCCCTCGCAACCAGCAAGTGTAGCGCGAAATCTGGGCTTGTTCTCCGAAAGTTGCGCGCAGAACAGGACAACCGAAGTTCCACTGGCGGCGGAACTGAACCCTTCAGATAGAAATTTTCCATGCTATCCTGTCTTTCCGCCCTCATATTTGCTACGCACTATTGCCGACTGCGCAAAACTTGTCTCTCATTCTTGGCAACAGTTTCACCCTACCTCTTCATCCCCCCCCCCCCCCCTCTCTCTCTCTCTCTCTCTCTCTCTCTCTCTCTCTCTCTCTCTCTCTCTCTCTCTCGCCAGTGGTACCCATCCAAAAAGCACTACTTCAATACGGCAATGTCAAAACCCACAAAAAGACACCTAATATGTTCATACCGAACACGTACAGGAAAGACTAGGCGCCGTATCGAAGCAGCAGTCCGCCACCTCACTCATTTCGGACCGAGAGCAGTTTCTGCTGTTGCTGGTAAATTGAAAAATCTCTGTTTTAGGTCATTTTCAGTGTTACGACAGAATTTCCATAAATATTTCCGGCAAAGAGAAGAAAAATTTTTCTCCTCTTATACTCAATTTGACCACGAGAGTTTACACGCACTGCTTTCTAAAAACAATACAATATGAACCCGAAATTCAAAAGAAAAATTTCGAAGGTTTTTCAGGGACGTGTTCTGAGAATTAGGTACAGGGAACTCCATTTATCTTTGTACTTATATTGCACTGAACATATCTGCACAATAGTGTTAACGCAGACGGTATAAGCTGTTTGTCTTGTTGGGAAACAAACATGTGTCATTCACTCATTCATTCATTCTACTTGCTGTTGATAAAAATGACCCCTCGGTTCATCGCCCTCAAGCCTGCAGTACTACTGGGCTCTGTGTCGCGCTTGTTTTTCCAGCAGTGTAGTGCGTCAACAGAGTCACAGTAGTACGGTCTACTGATGTTCAAATGTGTGTGAAATCTTATGGGACTTAATTGCTAAGGTCATCAGTCCCTAAGCTTACATACTAGTTAACCTAAATTATCCAAAGGACAAACACACACACACACACACACACACACACACACACACACACACACACACACACACCGATGCCCGAGGGAGGTCTCGAACCTCCGCCGGGACCAGCCGCACAGTCTACTGATGAAGAGTTGGTCGTTGTTTGGATCCACTGAATACAGTGGAGCGTAGCATAACGACACTATGCTCAGCTGTTCCTGCAAACATCATAGTATTTTTCCAGCTGTATGTTGTTGCATTACTCTGCGCTTTGTGATATGTGTTTTTGTATTTGCATGTTACAGATATTTTAACTGATGGGAAGGTCACCAGAATGGGTAGGTATTTTCAAGGAAACAAAAGATAATTGTGGTTATAAAACGAATAAATTGCAGCTACAGAATTACTGCGTGAAGAGCAACCGGAGACCACGGGCCACTCCCTGTACCAAAGTACTTTGAAAACATTCCCGCATAACCTTCGACATTTCGTCAATGGAGTTGGCGTTCACGTAGCGGTATACTGCCGGAATGAAATTAATATACCTGAGAAGATGCTGTCGTGTTTGATCCGATGACGGCATATGCCCCGGGGGATAGATATAGTGATGATTGTTTCAACGTAGTCCTCCAACAGGTAGCGTAGTAGCATAGTTACCAGAGTGCCATCTGTGTCTACCTTTTAATAGGGACTGCTCACAGCCAGAAGGCTCATTGTGGCGCAAACGTGTGAAGCAAAGCAGGCAACCAAACCGCGGAGATGCACTCGTGATTCCTAAAGCCAACGGAATATGTCAAATTGTGGCCTCCCAAGTGGCGGGGTGGTCCTTTCGGAGAATTGCGACGCAAGTTAAACGTGCTGCGTCCGTTGTGCAACGATACTGATATCATGGTCACGCGAACATTCTCACAGCTGTAGACGAGTTTCTGGATGTCCACGCAGCACAGACGGCCGCCAGGGTAATCGTATTGTACATGCATCAATGGCAGATCGTACAGCTACCACAGCACAGATAATAGGGATCGCGAGCCCAGACGTGTCAACACGAACTGATGCGAACTGGTTAGAAGCAGTGGGACTACGGCCACGCACACCTCTAGCCTGTCTTCCACTCACGCCACAGCATCAACGTGCACGGCTCGACAAGTGCCGCCAGAGGATCACTTGGAAGATGCGAAAGCGCGCTGTGGTCTTCAGCAATGAAAGGTGGTGGTCGTTTGGACGTACGACGTAGACCTGATGAGCGCTGTCTCTTAAGAGTGCATCCGTCGACGGCACTCTGTTCCCACTCCAGGCGTAAAGGTCTTGGGTGCGATACGCTACAACTTTAGTTCAACTTCGGTGTTTCTCAGAGGACGCTAACAGCGTTCGGTACGTGCAAAATGTTCCAACAGGATAATGCCTACCACACACTGCTCGTAAAACACAACGTGCTCTGCAAGACGTGCAGCAACTTCCCTGGCCATTAAAATCTCCGGACTTGTCTTCAATCGAGCATGTGTAGGATATGATAGATCTACAAGTGACTCGCGCGACTTGTCAGCCAACAGCTCTTAGAGAACTACGTTAACAGCTCGAGCCAGCGTGGCACAATGTGACACAGGACAGTATTCGTCATTTATACGATCGACTGGACGCCAGAGTCAGCACCTGCTGAGCCGTGGCGAGCTGCCGCCAGTGTTATTTTTTTCATGTATCGTTGAGATCTATTGTGGTTGAGCTAAGCTGTCTTTGCTTTTCGCGTGTCTTATTTTCCCGGTTGGCGGGCGAAGGCAATGGGTTGTTAGCTTTCGAGGGGTAACCCTCGAGATCTCGTGACATTCGCTGGGAGACGAGTGTCAACGGCAACCGAACGAGCGTGATGATTGTTATATGTTGTGGTGTGAAATTGATCGGGCGTTTTGGCTACATGGCCACCTTGCAGATACAGGTTCTGTGACTTCGTCCGGAACAAAATTCGAAGTGAAGCGGCGAAGATGTGGAACCCGCTCCTTCGTATTGTGCACGTCATATGAAGTAAGTGGCCGTAATTGTGTTTTGTTGACCGACGCACTCAGAGGCATTTAAATTTTATTATTATGGTGAGACTTTCATAATCGAACTTTATGATGGTGTGGAAGAGTTCAGTTAGCCTTGTTAAATGGTGGCCGCCGTTATTTGAAAGTTTTCTCCGAAGTTTTGTTATTGCTCTGTGTTCCTCGTAATCAAACGATTTTATGTTGTCGTTTTCAAAGCCTGCACTCTGTTAATATTGTTGTCCATGTGTAAGAAGCTTAAGGTCAAAGTTGCGAATTTGTCAGTAGTGTAACATGTTCCTTTACACGCTTGCCCATATACCGAGTCAAAGGTTTTGCCGAGTGGTTCTATGTCTCAAAGTTATTGTACTGTCTTTGTGATTCGCGCATAAATCTTTGATTGTGCCAGCGCCTTGGCGGGGAGTGAAATGCCATCCGAGATCTAGGCCTGGCAGTGTTTAAGAACCTGACCACTACCCGGAGTTGCTCACATACCGTCTTCGAAAGTTTAGGAGTTATCTTCCTTCCACAAAGGCTGGTTAAGCTGGTAGATATATGGTAAGTAAACTGTTCTTATACGAGCCTGTTTCCTTAAATATTAGCGAATGGCAAGTGGCTAAACTTTAAATTGCATAGCATCTGCTGTGTTCCTCGCGCAGGTCTTTCTAGTAGTCTTTTATTAACACGTCCGAGCACGTGAACATTCATTTTTAAAGATCAGTGTTTCGGCTGTAGTTTTTGTTGTAAGCGGTTCTGTCATGTAATGTAATTGGATCTTAGCTTGGTACTAGTGTTGAAATGTCATAAAGCCACCCCTTATTGGTAACTGCTTTTATCATGTGTATTTTGAGCAGCGCGGGATTAGCCGAGCGCCGGCACGGTAGCTCAGCGTGATCGGTCAGAGGGTTAGCTGCCCTCTGTAATAAAAAAACTGAGTGAATGGATCAAACAACGAACTGAAACGAGCGTCTTGCGACGTCCGCACCGAGCAGATGAAACGAACGAAAACGAACAAAATGAGATTTTAATAAAACAAAAAACAAAAAAAAAACCGGTGTAAGGCGCTGCGGTCATGGACTGTGCGGATGGTCCCGGCGGAGGTTCGAGTCCTCCCTCGGGCATGGATGTGTGTGTTTGTCCTACGAATAATTTAGGTTAAGTAGTGGGTAAGCTTAGGGACTGATGACCTTAGCAGTTAAGTCCCATAAGATTTCACACACATTTGAACTTTTTTTTCTTGTATTTTGAGGGAAATCCTGTGTGGGAGTTTGAATTTCTGAAGTTTGTCAGTAATTCTGTATTTTTTTTTTTTTTTTTTTTTTTTTAATAAGGGAAAATAAAGAGAGCAGTATTAGTACCCGGTACGTTGAGTTTGTAATTGCCCTTTTAACAAGTGCTTTGTAATTTTTCCTCCTTTCCATGTAATTATGTAGTTCTCAATTCGTTCGAGCAATCAATCATTCATAATATGAAACACAGTCATAGCTCAGTCACTCAAAATGATTCAGAAATTTTACTTGTTAGAGTGAAATCAGGCGATGATTCTTCTTCTCTGGAGGCTCGTGCTTTGCGGCAGTCTGCTAATCTGTACAAATAAAATGCCTCGTATTTTTTGGAAGCATTGTATAATCAGTCGGGGAACCTCAGATTCAGCAGATATTTGGCTTTGATGAAGTTTAACCTTCCGAAGAAGTGATGGAGCACTTGGATTACTAAATGTAGGTTCGTATCCAGTCTTTCGGAAGTTCCCTTCTGATTAACAACTACGCAATATATCGATGAATATCATTAATTCTGAAATGTCAAATACACACCTTTTGTATGAAGGATATATATATATATATATATATATATATATATATATATATATATATATATATATATATATATATATATATCCCTTTTAATAGTACAATTTCGTACCAGTTATCTTCAGTGATAAATCTCAATAATCAGATTACAATTCTTCAAACAAAGCTCTGGCTAATCGACACGATGTCAATCTCGGAAGCTTTTTTATAACAACCACCAGAGAGAGTACTACAAAGAATAATTATGCGCTCATGGCATAGCTATTGTATGAAACTACTTTGCGCATGGATTCTGCGAGTATGAAGATAGAAAATTAGTAAACGTCATTCAAGGCTAGAATTGTATCAGAATAATTCGCATTTCATACCAGACATGTTCTGGGGTGGAAAACCAGGTTTGGTTGGTTGGTTGGGTGTGGGATTGAAGGGACCAGACTGCTAAGGTCATCGGTCCCTTGTTCCACGATAAAATCACACGAAATAAAAACTGTCAGTCGTTAAAAACGGAGAACTGAGACAAGGGACGACACAATACAAGAAAGGCAGACAAAGACCAGACAAACGGAACTAAAATCGCACCGAGTGTGAAGGTGGTTGGCCGACCATGAAAATAAGGAAAAGCCAACCACCAAATGACATTAAAACCCACAGTTTAAAACCACAGGCCAAAGGCCCAAGTCAATACAGGAAATAAAAGGACAAACACTCAAATCATACGATAAAAACCCCCTGCCCGAATAAAACTCAACACGAGGTCCGCCATAGCATCGTCATCACATAAAAGGGCAGGGAGGGTATCAGGCAGCGCAAACGTCTGCCTGAGTCCTGTTAAAAGCGGGCAGTCCACCAAAATGTGGACCACCGTCAGAGCTGCCCCGCAGCGACATAGCGGTGGGTCCTCCCGGCGCAACAAATGGCCGTGCGTCAGCCACGTGTGGCCAACGCGCAGCCGGCAGAGGACGACAGAGTCCTTCCGAGAGGCCCGCATGGAGGAGCGCCTCACACGGGTCGTCTCCTTCACCGCCCGAAGTTTGTTGGGCGTGGGCAGGGTGCGCCACTCGTCACCCCAGGCACCAAGCACTTTCTGGAGCAAAAGCGACAGGAGATCACACTCCATAAGGCCGAGTTCCAGAGCCGGTGAACTCACTGCCTGTTTAGCCAGCGTGTCAACCCGCTCATTGCCCGGGATGCCGACATGACCTGGGGTCCAAACAAAGACCACGGAGCGGCCGCAACGGGCAAGAGCATGGAGCGACTCGTGGATGGCCATCACCAGACGGGAACGAGGAAAGCACTGGTCAAGAGCTCGTAAACCACTCAGGGAGTCACTACAGATGACAAAGGACTCACCTGAGCGGGAGCGGATATACTCTAGGGCGCGATAGATGGCAACCAACTCGGCAGTGTATACACTGTTCCCGGGTGCCAGCGACCGTTGCTCACAATGATCCTCTAGAGTAAGAGCGTAACCAGTGCGACCAGAGACCATCGAACCGTCGGTATAGGCCACGGCAGATCCGGGAAACTCGGCAAGGAGAGAAACAAAGCGGCGGCGGAGGGCCGGAGGAGGGACCGAGTCTTTCGGACCCTGTGCCAAATCCAGCCGAATGCATGGTCGGCGCACACACCAAGGGGGCAGACGGAGATTGGCCCGGAAAACAGGCGGGAGAGGAAAAAACTCAATCCCACACAGTAGAGCCCGGATGCGAACCGCGATCGTACACCCTGACCGGGGCCGCCTGTCTGGAAGATGGACGATCGAGTGCGGGAACAGGAGACGGTAGTTGGGATGCCCTGGCAAGCTACAAACGTGGGCAGCATAAGCGGCCAGAAGTCGGTCGCGCCGGATCCGCAATGGAGGAACACCAGCCTCCACAAGTAAGCTGTCAACAGGGCTTGTCCGAAATGCTCCTGTGGCGAGTCGGATCCCGCAGTGATGGATGGGATCCAGCAATTGCAACGCTGATGGCGACGCCGAACCATAAGCCACACACCCGTAATCAAGGCGGGACTGGATCAGCGCTTGATACAGCCGGAGAAGGGTGGACCGATCGGCACCCCATCCGGTGTGGCTAAGGCAACGGAGAGCGTTTAAATGCCGCCAGCATGTTTGTTTAAGCTGCCTAATATGAGGCAGCCAAGTCAACCGGGCATCAAATACCAGTCCCAAGAACCGATGCGTCTCTACCACAGCAAGAGGTTCACCGTCAAGGTAAAGGCGTGGCTCAGGGTGAACCGTGCGACGCCGGCAGAAATGCATAACGCAGGTCTTAGCGGCCGAAAACTGGAAGCCGTGCGCTACAGCCCACGACTGCGCCTTGCGGATAGCGCCCTGCAGCTGGCGCTCAGCAACTGCAATGCCAGCGGAGCTGTAGTAGAGGCAGAAGTCGTCTGCATACAACGAAGCTGCGACGGACGATCCCACCGCCTCAGCGAGCCCATTGATCGCAATTAAAAACAGGGAGACACTGAGGACAGACCCCTGTGGGACCCCGTTCTCCTGGACCCGGGAGGAACTATGGGACGCAGCAACTTGCACGCGGAAGGAACGAGACGACAGAAAATTCTGAATAAAAATCGGGAGCGGGCCCCTAAGACCCCACCCATGAAGTGTGGCCAGGATGTGATATCGCCAAGTCGTATCGTACGCCTTCCGCATGTCGAAGAAGACGGCAACCAGATGTTGGCGGCGTGCAAAGGCTGTACGGACGGCAGACTCTAGGGAGACCAGATTATCGACGGCAGAGCGGCCTTTACGGAACCCACCCTGAGACGGAGCCAGAAGGCCTCGAGACTCGAGGAGCCAACTCAACCTCCAGCTCACCATACGTTCTAGCAACTTGCAAAGAACGTTGGTGAGGCTTATGGTGCGGTAGCTGTCCACCTCCAGCGGGTTCTTGCCAGGTTTCAACACGGGGAGGACGATGCTTTCTCGCCATTGAGACGGGAACACACCCTCAACCCACATGCGGTTGAAAACATCTAGGAGGCGTCGCTGGCAATTCACAGAGAGGTGTTTCAGCATCTGGCTGTGGATGCGGTCTGGCCCAGGAGCCGTATCAGGGCAAGCAGATAGTGCACTCTGGAATTCCCAGTCGCTGAAAGGAGCATTGTACGACTCCGCGTGGCGCGTGTGAAAGGAAAGCCTCCAACTCTCCAACCGCTCTTTCCGGGAGCGGAAGGCCAGTGGGTAATACGTAGATGCGGAACACTGAGCAAAATGCGCTGCTAACCGGTCTGCAATCGTGTCGGAGTCAGTACACACCACTCCATTCAGCGAAAGCCCAGGGACAGAGACAGGCGGCCGATAGCCATGGAGTCGCCTAATCTTAGCCCAAACCTGCGATGCAGAGGTACGGACGCCAATGGTGGAAACATACCGTTCCCAGCACTCCTGCTTCCGTTGGCGAATAAGGCGTCGGGCACGGGCACGGAGCTGTTTAAAAACGATGAGGTTCTCCAAGGACGGGTGCCGCTTATGGCGTTGAAGAGCCCGCCGGCTATCTCTAATCGCCTCTGCGATCTCGGGCGCCCACCAAGGCACAGTCCTCCGCCGAGGGGACCCGGATGAACAGGGAATCGCAGATGCCGCCGCAGAAACGATGCCGGTGGTGACCGACTGAACCACCGCATCAATGGTGTCAGGGGGAGGAGGTGCGATAGTGGCGAGAGAGGAGAACAAGCCCCAATCAGCCTTATTCAGAGCCCATCTGGAGGGGCGTTCAGAAGAGTGACGCTGTGGTAGTGACAGAAAGATGGGGAAATGGTCACTACCACATAAGTCGTCATGGACACTCCAGTGGATGGATGGTGAAAGTCCGGGGCTGCAGATAGAAAGGTCGATGGCCGAAAATGTGCCATGGACTACGCTGAAATGTGTCGGCTCTCCCGTGTTTAAGAGGCAGATGTCAAGCTGCGAGAGAAGAGTCTCGACATCTCTACCCCGGCCAGTAATCGCGGCGCTACCCCACAGGGGCTTATGGGCGTTAAAGTAACACAAAAGGAGGAGGCAGTTGTGCTATCAATGCAGCCAACACATGGCGCGAGACATCACCATCTGGCGGAAGATACAAACTGCAGACAGTAATAGGCTGAGGCGTCCACATCCTTACAACGACAGCCTCTAAAGGTGTGTGAAGAGGTACACATTCGCTGTAGACAGAGTTAAGGATGTAGACGCAGACTCCACCAGACACCCTCTCATAAGCTGCCCGGTTCTTGTAATAACCTCGATACCCACGTAGGGCAGGGGTCCGCATTGCCGGAAACCAAGTTTCCTGTAGGGCAATGCAGAGGAAAGGGTGACTGCTGATGAGTTGGCGAAGCTCAGCAAGGTGGTGGAAAAAAGCGCTGCAGTTCCACTGGAGTATTGCTTTGTCCATGTCCGAAAAAGGCGTGAAGGGGCCGAGGAGGCAGATCACGCCACTGGGTCACCTGCTGCCACCGATGGAGGACCAGTACAATCTGCTTCCATGGCGTCTGAGGGTCCGGCGAGATCCAGGTCCTCAGCGGACGCCCGGATCTCCACCTTATCCCCGGACGCAGAGCCTGTAGGGAGCAGTGGGGTGGATGCCACCGCGTGGTCCTTGGCCTTAGAGGTCTTCTTCTTCGTCTTGTCTCTCTGGTCCTTGGGTTTCATTGGCTGGGAGGGCTCCAGCGAGTCAGTCTCCGGGACGGAGGAGGAGCGGCAAGCCCTGCGATCAGCCGCTGGTCTGCTTTTCTTCCATTGGCTGACGTCACCCTTCCCAGAGGCGGAAACCTGGGAAGGAAGGGACCCAAGGGACCCTTTCCGTGCTATTCGAGCAGGGGAAGTTTGAGGCTTCCCCAGCTTAGAAGTGGGGACTGATGTCCCCGATGGTTGGGGGGTTGCTGCTCCTGAGGCAGGTAGTGCAGGAGCAGCAGGGAGTGAAGTGCCCCCCACCATCAAGGGGGCAGGTGTAGCATTCCGGCTCTGAGAGGTGGCAGTCTGAGGGAGAGCTAATGGGGCCATAACAGTAGTAGCCGCGGCGTAAGAGGCAGGCATTCGAACAGGATGGAGGCGTTCGAACTTCTGCCTGGCCTCAGTGTATGTCAGGCGGTCCAGGGTCTTATACTCCATGATTTTGCGCTCTTTCTGGTAGATCCTGCAGTCCGGCGAGCAAGGTGAGTGGTGCTCTCCGCAGTTTACACAGATGGGAGGCGGAGCACATGGAGTATCGGGATGTGATGGGCGTCCACAATCTCGACATGTGAGGCCGGAAGTACAGCGGGAAGACATATGCCCGAACTTCCAGCACTTAAAGCACCGCATCGGGGGAGGGATATATGGCTTGACGTCACAACGATAGACCATCACCTTGACCTTCTCAGGTAAAGTATCACCCTCGAAGGCCAAGATGAAGGCACCGGTGGCAACCTGCTTATCCCTTGGACCACGATGTACGCGCCGGACGAAGTGAACACCTCGCCGCTCTAAATTGGCGCGAAGCTCGTCATCGGACTGCAATAGAAGGTCCCGATGGAATATTATGCCCTGGACCATATTAAGACTCTTATGGGGCGTGATTGTAACCGGAACATCCCCCAGCTTGTTACAATCGAGTAACCGGCGGGACTGGGCGGAGGACGCCGATTTGATCAAAACCGAGCCCGAGCGCATTTTGGACAAGCCCTCCACCTCCCCGAACTTGTCCTCTAAGTGCTCGACGAAGAACTGAGGCTTCATGGATGTAAAGGATTCACCATCAGCTCTCGTACACACCAGGTAGCGGGGCGAGTATGGTGCGCTGGCATCCTTAGTCTTTCGTTCCTCCCATGGTGTAGCCAGGGAGGGGAACGATTTGGGGTCATATGTAGTTGCGTTGTATTGAGCCCTGGAACGCTTAGAGACTGCTGGCGGCTGGCCACCAGCAAGAGATGATGTACCACGCTTCATTGCGGGTCATCCGCCCTGATGCCACCTACTCCGACCAAGGGCCCTCCCCACGGGCGCCACCCAGCCTCAGCAACGACCACCTGGCAGGATGGCCATTGCCGGGAGTCCCAATGCCCCAAGGAGATAGGCATCTACTCCTTGGCATACGTGGGGAGTTAACGGCGCTGGCATCAGCAGAGCGATCCCTGTGTAGTCAGGAGGCTACAACCAACAGGGTACATGGCGGCCCCACCACAACGGACTGGCTACCGTGCTGGATTTCAGGTGATGTAGTCCAATATCGTCATTGGCGCATAAAGCGACACAGCATAGCAGACTGCAAGAAACCGCACCCAAGAACAAATCCACGCCCAAGAGATGGTAGGTGAGCGGGACTGCTAAGCGATGACGACAAACCTGGCTAGAGATGGTAATGCTTGATGGACACATCGCTCCTTGTAAGGCGCCCTTCCCCAATCGGCTCGCTCTTCGGAAAATTTAGAAGGATGGAGGTCAAACCCGTTAGGGGACCATCTCACAAGGCCAAAACGTTTGAGACTCCTTTTAGTCGCCTCTTACGACAGGCAGGAATACCGTGGGCCTATTCTTACCCCCGAATCCACAGGGGGGAAAAACCAGGTTTCCGGGCAGGTCAGTCAAGGATCTGTACATTCGTCAAAATGTATACAGTGTGAACTGCAGTGCTTGGTTTGTATTATCGTGCCAGAATATTTGGTACCCAAGTCATGAAATGTGTAACGGCAGTATCGATTTAGAGAAACGCTGCTGGCTATGTCTTTCCAGCAGGTAGTTGAGAGTCACACTGGCATCTGTTCGACTACAAACAAAAAGGGGGACTCAACGACGTACACCAGGAAATGATACTCAATGTCCCGTCTCACTCGGGCTCTACACCATGTGTGTGTATTATCTGTGACATGGTTTCTGTAAGAAATTGAATACGGCAACTCGAGACCTCAACCCCGCTTCCAGCAATCTACACCGACGGAAAATCGCAGTACCAAGGAGGAGTCGAGCGACAGAAATGAAGCTGGTAGGTGTGTTTCTCCCCTGAGAGCTGACGTCTACTCGAATTCCAAACCAATCGCATAAGAGTGTCACTAGTAGCTGCAATATGAGGATGGAAATTAGGTTAGTTTTAAACACACGCTGTAACGGTCGTGAGCTTTAGTAATCTTCGAGATTGGGCGTGGTAAGTTGGTGTTAGTCAAGAATGCCTTTAAGGCGACGAAGACGCCATTATCAACGTCTCACTGAGTGTGTATGAGGTCGTGTAATAGTACTACGAAAATATGGATGTTCCTTCTGCGATACTGCAGAAAGACTTTGCAGCAATGTAGTCACTGTACATTACTTCTGGCAGTAGTGCTCACAAGACTACGGTCGCAAGATGACAGGCTCCTGATGACGACGTGGCACGAGAGGAAAGATCGTCGTGTTCGACGTATGGCTGTGGCGCATCGTACTGCATCTGCAGCACCAATCTTGTTTAGTAGTTGGTACTTCAGTAGCACAACGAATTGTTACAAATCGGTTATTCAAGGACAGCTCCGAGCCGGACGCTGTTTATGAAAGCTAGTTCTGTGTCAGTGCTAGTGATGTCTGTACATTCGTTAGTATGAGGACTGCAACCAACCTGTCTACTCGCTGGACACACTGGACCTACACCTGGAATTATCGTATGGGATGCGATTTCGTATAAGAGTGGGAAAACGCTCGTGGTTATCCCACGCACCCTGACTGCCAGTTTGTATATCAGTCTGTTGATTCGCCCTGGCGTGCTGAAATTATGTACAGCATTCCAATGTGCGAGTACGTGATGGTTTTTGAGTGTGTCTGGCGTTATTGGAACTCTTCATGCGAAACCCAGCAACCCCAATGAACGGGGACGTTCAACGTATGGCCACCTTTCGGACTCTGGGAATGTTGCATCAGTCGCGTGAGGAACACAGGAGCAACATACTGACACTTCTCACTCACAGTTGGCCGTAGTGCAATGACTGCACAACGAGTGGTGACGAGGTGGATCAGGACGATAGCGTGGCGAGACGAGTAGGTACGGGTACTCACTGTAATCTTAATTTGTAGGAATGGCTTTTTTCTATATTATAAATACTAAAGCAAGGAAATATAATTTACACATCACACAATCATAGAAGAACTGGACTATCAGTCTGGTAGCGGTAGGTTAAGGTATTAAAGGTGTAATGCTTTTATTCCCCTCAGTGTACTTTCGTATTTAGTATCCGTATTTTCTATTGCAGTGCTATCAGTTGGTGGATTGCCAATTTCATCATCAGTGAAGAAAAACTTTTAATGTTGGAAATATTGTACCTGATCGTTCAGTCCCGCGATTCAGTATTCGTTACTTGGCGATTTTTCAGTATCCAACGCAGCTATTGAGTGATTACCTAAAATTTTAATTGCTTCGCTTAAAATTACCTGTCTGGCAGTATTCTCTCCACCGGAGCAGATATCGATACCAGATTAAGAGCCCCCACTCTGCGCGAGGCTGCGAGCAGCGGCGTAGGCTTTGTGGGCTGGTATCGGCAGCTGCTGCAGGGGACGGATAGCCGATTGGCTGCGCGCCGGAAACCAACTCGCTGTGCACGTCCTCGACCTCGGCGCTCACGTCCTCACCTGCACCGGTTCGTTCGTCTGCAGTTCCCGTGAGTGGCCTAACGTAAGCACTCACCTATCGCGCAAACGTCCCAACGTCCCAAAAACATATCTACGGTCCCTCATATGTCGCCTCACTAAAAACAGGTACGTTAGTTCTGCTGTGTTGAGCAATCAAATATGACTAATCCTTCATTCCATTCTAAGGTAATGTCCGTCATTAATGTCAGTATGAGGTGTGATCTCCACGGACACAAATACATGAATCTGACGGATTATCCAATATTTTATACAGTTTTGTTTAAAATTATCTTTGTGGCGGCATAAAGACACGTCTTCCGGTCCTGACTGTACACCAATTAGGTTTCTTTCGGAGTATGCCGGAGAAATAGCTCTATTTTTAACAATCAGCCAACCACTCGCTCGGTGAACGATCTGCAACTACAGACCGGAAAGCTGCAAAGGTTAGATATATTCACAAAAATGGAAATAGAAATAAGTGACTGAATTACAGACGAAATTACTGACGTGGATTTTCAGTAGGCTGTCGACACGCATCATAACAGAAACGTTACTTTTCTTTTTTACTTTAAACAAACTTCTAAACCTACTTAACAATCAGAAAGATTAATGCGAGGCTTCCGCACTGGTGGAATTTATTCCGAGAACGGTCGTTCATTGAGGCGTTAACACGGGGGAAAATGAAAGTTACAAGAACTAGACTTTACAGGAGAAGCGAAAAAACTTTGTTGGGGCTTTTGAAAGGAATTTCAGTTCCATAAATCGGTTGTGAAACATGTAAAACTCATGTGAAACAACCTCATTTACCGCAAATACATGAAACCTCACAATCTACTAACGTGCAGACACACATCGCAGATGGACCAATATTTGCTAGGCAGCATATTTCCGTCTGTCAACATTGGCGTATCATTTATTGCAAGTTCGTGCATGCGTTTTTGTAGCTTCCCTCTACATTTTCTAGATGTACTAACACATCGCGAATATCTACACATCACAGCATCTATGGCTCCACATTTACTTCGTCTTTGGTCACCGTTAGGTCAGAAGTCGCGTAAGTATCTGAACTGAGTCGGAAACATCGAAGCCTCTTGGTATATTTTGTGAAAACTAGGTCATAGAGCCACTGATCAAATTTTGTAGTCGAATGAAGTGTCTGTAGTGCCCGATACATCCTGCAGATGTTTAAACCTGGATTTAAAAACAGCTTAGTTGACTAGTGTGCTGAATACCCAGTTTGTTACGTCACGAAAGGGAAAGTGTGATCTTTTTTTATTAAATCGACGTCGTATTCTGTGTATTTCAATATACGGCTATGAGACTGAGGGTTTGCTCAAAATGGTTCAAATGACTCTGAGCACTATAGGACTCAACATCTGAGGTCATCAGTTCCCTAGAACTTAGAACTACCTAAACCTAACTAACCTAAGGACATCACACGCATCCACGGCCAAAGCAGGATTCGAACCTGCGACCGTAGTGGTCGCGCGGTTCCACACTTGAGCGCCTAGAACCGCTCGGCCACTTCGGCCGGCTTGAGGGTTTGCTCCTCGGAGGTTTTGATAAATGTAATCCCCTCTCACTTTTTTTGCTTTATCAATGTGTTAAAACGACTGCCAGAGAGCTACAAAATATTTTCAAATGATTGGCCGCATACTTCAATGTGATGAGAAGGCGTTAGTGAAGCATAGTCGAGATTCAGGAGCGTCAACACGAGGCAGGGGGGTCTCCTTTTTATTAGAGCACGCTGTATTAACTCCAAAATAAAATGCGCTCGTTTTTCAACGTTTTCAAAATTCACTATACACCCCGCTTTAATTAATCGACACGTTCAGGTGACCTAACACAAGAAGGCATAGCTGTCATCAACTGGAACGTAGTTTTGACATTCAAAGCCTGTTACTAACTGGTCTTGATATGTCTTTGCCTCACTCCGACTTTTGAGCTGACATACCCGGTAAAAAAATCTTGGGAGCAAATCTACAAAGAGATGCTTCCTTACTGGTTTGCAAGGAATCATTTTAATTGATATACTGTCCACTTTAACAAATGGCGAAAGCAGACACCAACACTTAAAAAAAAGCGCTGTTCAGAGCTGCTAACATTGAAAATGTGTGACGGTTACACTTGATCACATGTTTGACCTGTGACTTTGTCTTACTGCCTCTTCCATGCCGTAACATTTACACCTGCCGCTGACGCTATCTTTGGAGAACTGCAGAAACGAAACCACTCCATCTAGCGACTTCATCACCATGCCCCCTTGCAAAGTCCTTACTACTCGCATATTTACCGCCAAAAAATTGGTTTTCGGCTTTTTTTACTTACATGCTTTCACATGTCAACGCCTCCGTTAGAGGCGGATTACAGCTACAAACGTACGACGTGCGTTCTTGCTGCTGAACCCTTCCTCTGCGACGCCGGCTGGTTGGAACGCCAGCTAACGCGGCCTGTCCGCAAGCCGCTTACGGCGGTAATTTTCCTCGCGTTCTTTCCTGCGGCGCCGTCCATTCTGGATAATTCCCTCCGCCTTGCATCCATTAGACTTGCGACCGTTTGGCGGTACAGAGCAGTTTAATCCGGTGGACGGTAATACGATGCTGCAACATGGCGGTTAAAGCGCCGCCAGCAAATCCCTCTCGCACACGGGACAGCAGAATAGCCGCGCTATACTCGTTACCCCTAGCTCATTCCAAAATACATGGCCAGGAAAAAGGACTGCAGCGATGGTAACGAACGATGTCAGAAACACTGCGCATTATGCCGAACTGCAAGCCAACTCACATGTGCCAGCAATTGGGCCGTGAGCCCGATCCATACTCTCTCTCTCTCTCTCTCTCTCTCTCTCTCTCTCTCTCTCTCTCTCTCTCTCTCACACACACACACACACACACACACACACACACCTAATCACTGAATTAAAACGCTCGACCTGATAACCATTCGGTGCTCTGTGGCTAACAATACTTCAAGCGGAACTGACTTCAGTGCAGTCAATTTTAACGGGGCAGACACAGAGTCTGTGTAAGATGCTTCATGAAACACCCAACAGGATTAAGATCTGCGAGTCTCGTACACTGCTTTTTAAAGGAAAACTGTCAGAATCTACATCTACATTTATACTCCGCAATCCACCCAACGGTGTGTGGCGGAGGACACTTTACGTGCCACTGTCATTACCTCCCTTTCCTGTTCCAGTTGCGTATGGTTCGCAGGAAGAACGACTGCCGGAGAAGCCTCCGTGCGCACTCGAATCTCTCTAATTTTACATTCGTTATCTCCTCAGGAGGTATGAGTAGGCGGAAGCAATATGTTCGATATCTCATCCAGAAACGCACCCTCTCGAAACCTGGACAGCAAGCTACACAGCGATGCAGAGCGCCTCTTTTGCAGAGTCTGCCACTTGAGTTTGCTAAACATCTCCGTAACGCTATCACGCTTACCAAATAACCCTGTGACGAAACGCGCCGCTCTTCTACGGATCTTCTCTATCTCCTATGTCAACCCGACCTGGTACGGATCCCACTCTGGTGAGCAATACTCAAGTATAGGTCGAACGAGTGTTTTATAAGCCACCTCCTTTCTGGATGGACTACATTTTCTAAGGACTCTCCAATGAATCTCAACCTGGCGCACGCCTTACCAACAATTAATTTTATATGATCATTCCACTTCAAATCGTTCCGTACGCATACTCCCATATATTTTACAGAAGTAGCTGCTACCAGAGTTTGTTCCGCTATCATATAATCATACAATAAAGGATCCTTGTTCTATGTATTCGCAATACGTTACATTTGTCTATGTTAAGGGTCAGTTGTCACTCCCTGCACCAAGTGCCTATCCGCTGCACATCTTTCTGCATTTCGCTACAATTTTCTAATGCTGCAATTTCTCTGTATACTACAGCAACATCCGCGAAAAGCCGCATGGAACTTCCGACACTATCTACTAGGTCATTTATACACATTGTGAAAAGCAATGGTTCCATAACACTCCCCTGTAGCACGCCAGAGGTTACTTTAACGCCTATAGACGTGTCTCCATTGAGAACAACATGCTGTGTTCTGATTGCTAAGAACTCTTCAATCCAGCCACATAGCTGGTCTGATGTTCCGTAAGCTCTTACTTTATCAGGCTACAGTGCGGATCTGTATCGAAGATTAAAATCAACGCCAGTGTGAAGCAACTGATAGTATGGTTCACGTGCGGTTTATAATAAGTAGTAGAAGTTGATAATAATAAGAACATCCGGTAATCATCTTTTTCCACTTGTGATATTTGAAGAGTACAGTCGGTTATAATAACGTGCGGAAGAAAACTTATTTTTGGTTGAATGTTACGCTGAAATATATGATCAGATATCAAGTCATGAGATACCTCATACTATCATGTCGGACCCACTTTTGCCCAGTATAGTGCAGGAACTCGACACAGTATGGACTGAACAAGTCGTTGGAGGTCCCATGCAAGATACTGAGCTATGCTGCCTCTATCAGTCCATAATTCCGAAAATGTTGCCGGTGCAGTATTTTGTGCACGAAGGACCTCACGTTATGTCCCATAAATGTTCGATGGGATTCATGTCGGGCGATCTGGGTGGCCAAATCATTCGCTTAAATTGTCCACAACGTTTTCAAACCAATCGTCAACTATTGTGAGCTGGTGACTTGGCGCACTGTGGCTCATAAAAATTCCGTCGTTCTTTGGAAACATGAAGTCCATGAACGGCTTCAAATGGTCCCCAAGTAGCCGAACATAACCATTTCCAGTCAATAATCGGTTCAGTTGGACCACAGGACACAGTCCATTCCATACAGCCGGCCGCTGTGGCCGAGCGGTTCTAGGCGCTTCAGTCTGGAACCACGCGACTGCTACGGTCGCAGGTTCGAATCCTGCCTCGGACATGGATGTGTGTGATGTCCTTAGGTTAGTTAGGTTTAAGTAGTTCTAAGTCTAGGGGACTGATGACCTCAGATCTTAAGTCCCATAGTGCTTAGAGCCATTTAGAGCCATTCCATATATACAGAAGCCACACCATTGTGGAGACACCACCAACTTGCACAGTGCCTTGTTGACAGTCTGGGACCATGGCTTCGTGGGATCCGCGCCACACTCGTATCCTGCCATCAGCTCTTAAATTTAAATCCGAACTTAACTGTCCAGGCGACGGTTTTCCAGTCGTCTACGGTACAGCTGATGTGGTCATGAGCCAAGGGCGGGTGCAGCAGGCGATGTTACGCTGTTAGCAAAAGCGCTCCCGTCAATCTTCTGGTGTCACAGGCCCATTAACGCCAAATTTCGCCGCGCGGTCCCAACGGTTACGTTCGTCGTGCGTCTCACATTGATTTCTGCGGTTATTTCCTGCAGTGTTGCTTGTCTGTTAGCACTGACAACTCTACTCAAATGCCGCTGCTTTGGGTCGTTACGTAATGGCCGTCGACCACTGTGTTCTCCAGGGTGAGAGGTAAAGCCTGAAATCTGGTATTCGCGGTAAACTCTTGACACTGTGAATCTCTGAATATTGATTTCCCTGACGATTTCAGGAATGGTACATCGTTACGTCTGCCTCCAACTACCATTCCTCGTTCAGAGTCTGTTAATTCCCGTCGTGCGGCCATAATCACGTCGCAAACCCTTTCACCTGAGTCACCTGAGTATATATGATAGCTCCGCCGACATTCTGCCTTTTTATACCTTGTGTACCTGATACTATAGCCATCCGTATATGTGCTATCCCATGACTTTTGTCCCCTCAGTGTAAATATATATTCTCGGACTGGGGACAGTTAACGAGATCGTTAAATCCGGAGATTAAACAGGAAACGATTCCTCACATACTAGCAATACAAAAATGTCCGTCACAAAATTTCGTCCTGCGCATATTTTCGGCATTAAATGGACATTAAAGACTGGCAAGACACTGTAATCACGTGTGCGGTAACTACCTGTGTCAGAATTTCAGAGTAGCGCTGTGCAGTTGATAGCGTTTTGGTTTAGCATGCTGTAAGACGAGGGTTAGATTCTTTGTCGAAGCGTATTTGTTTTTATTCACTAAATGTAGTCTGCGTGGTACGGCATCTGGCGTCTTAATCGGCATACAGCAATTATAGTGGGTCTTCTACAAAAGATTTGCACTTACGTACTACGAACATAGAAATGGGAGTACAAGCGTTTTCTTTGCTCAGTTTTTAGAGAAGCCTTCTACATGTCGTGGACGCAAATTGTTCCGCACCACTGGACGTGCTAGATTCCAAACCTCTTTGTGTACCCTCCCCTAACAGACCCCATCGATTAGTACGAACAATGGTCCATTACATTTCGTCACGCCGCTAGGTCACCAATACGGCTAGCAACGTACTTTGCCAATAATTTCCAAACTAGGTTACCGTTTCTATATGTCATCACCATGGAGCCACTAATTATGCCTTTCACCACTGAGTCTTATAAGCGCACGCTGTTTAGTATCTCCACGCGTTATTATTATTATTATTATTATTATTATCATTATTATTATCGATGGACACGTGGAAACATCACTTCTATTACCTTTACGGAAACTGTGTAATTCGAAAACGAACATTTTGCAGTTAGCAGTGTCGGGATGAATCATGTAGAACGAGGCTGTGAAAGAGGTGATACGCGTTAGGTGGGACGGCACGCTGCGACTAATGACGCGTTCATACTATATGCGCTGTTCATCAGACGAAGGCAGTTGCTAAAACGGAGTAACGCGACTGTGACAGACTCCACATACATTCGTACACATATCGTATTTTTTTGTGTTATTCTAGGACAGTGTGGCAGAAGTATAGCACACACAAACGATTAAAATGTGGATATGCTTCTGGTCCTTGATACATCTGATAACCGGATTGGTGTTGCCGCCCATGAATATGCTGCTAGATATCCTGGTCGACGTCAAATGGTTCAAATGGCTCTGAGCACTATGGGACTTTACATCTGAGGTCATCAGTCCCCCAGAACTTAGAACTTCTTAAACCTAACTAACCTAAGGACATCACACACATCCGTGCCCGAGGCACGATCCGAACCTGCGACCGTAGCAGTCGCGCGGTACCAGACTGAGGCGCCTAGAACCGCTCGGCCACAGCGGCCGGCCTGGTCGACGTTATCGAGATAAAAATGTGTTTCATTGTCTGGAGCTTCGCCATCGGGAGACAGGTTTCCTCCTCCTACCATGCGTTATAAAGATCGTCCACGGACTCGCGGTACTCTAGCTACTGCGGAAGCTAGTCTGGAGGTCATACACAAAGGACGCCAGCGAAGTTACGTAGCGTAGCAAGTCAGCTGCGAGTCTCGCAACGTACAATCGCTGACGTGTTGCACGAGCACTATTCTTTAAAGCAGAACCTGCATCCTGGAGGAGGAGGAGGAGGAGGAGGAGGAGGAGGAGGAGGAGATTGGTGTTTAACGTCCCGTCGACAACGAGGTCATTAGAGACGGAGCGCAAGCTCGGGCGAGGGAAGGATGGGGAAGGAAATCGGCCGTGCCCTTTCAAAGGAACCATCCCGGCATTTGCCTGAAGCGATTTAGGGAAATCACGGAAAACCTAAATCAGGATGGCCGAAGACGGGATTGAACCGTCGTCCTTCCGAATGCGAATCCAGTGTGCTAACCACTGCGCCACCTCGCTCGGTACCTGCATCCTGCGGACTGCCGTCTGTGGATGAAGTTCCGTGAATGGTTCCACCACCATGGTTAATAAACACTGTAATATGGTCGGATGAAGCAGATTTCACTCGTGAGGGTGTCTTCAATATGCACAATGCCCACCACTGGTGTGAGGTAAACCTGCATGCCACCCGCGACCGTGGACATCAAGTTCGTTTTGGCATCAACGTCTGTGCCGGAATATTGGGAGCCAGGCGTTTGCGTCCCTACTTGTTGCCTGACCGGCTGACTGCACGAAGGTATCATGCACTCCTCTTAAACTATTTGCCTGACGCACTAGAAGATGCATCGCTTCATGTTCAGCAGAGATTATGGCTCCAACATGATGGTGCACGTCCACACCTTAGAATTAATGTGCGACGGTATTATGACAGAATACATCCTGGGAAATGGCTCGGACGGGGAGGTCCAGACCTAAATCACCTGGATTTCTTCCTGTCGGGACCCTTGAAGGAGCACGTGCATTCTACTCTGCCGACACTTGTGCAGGAAATCATAGCGCGTGCTCATGCTGCTCTTGTATCTGGAGATGCAGCATTGTCGCCAAGAATCCAGAGCTGTATGATCCAACGAGTCCCGCTGTGTTTGGACGTGCAGGGGGCTCACTTTATGCGTCTGCTCTATGGAAACGTATTCTTTCGTAAATATCATTTGCTCTTTAATGTTGTTGTTGTTGTTGTTGTGGTCTTCAGTCCTGAGACTGGTTTGATGCAGCACTCCATGCTACTCTATCCTGTGCAAGCTTCTTCATTTCCAAGTACCTACTGCAACCAACAACCTTCTGAATCTGCTTAGTGTATTCCTCTCTTGGTCTCCCACTACGATTTTTACCCTCCACGCTGCCTTCCAATACTAAATTGGTGATCCCTCGATGCCTCAGAACTTGTCCTACCAACCGATCTCTTCTTCTAGTCAAGTTGTGCCACAAACTCCTCTTCTCCCCAATTCTATTCAGTACTTCATCATTACTTATGTGATCTGCCCATCTAATCTTCAGCATTCCTCTGTAGCACCACATTTTGAAAGCTTCTATTCTCTTCTTGTCCAAACTATTTATCGTCCATGTTTCACTTCCATACACGGCTACACTCCAAAGAAATACTTTCAGAAACGACTTCCTGACACTTAAATCTATACTCGATGTTAACAAATATCTCTTCTTCAGAAACGCTTTCCTTGCCATTGCCAGTCTACAATTTATAACCTCTCTACTTCGACCATCATCAGTTATTTTGCTCTCCAAATAGTAAAACTCCTCTATTATTTTATGTATCTCATTTCCGAATCTAATTACCTCAGCATCACCTGACTTATTTCGACTACATTCCATTATGCTCGTTTTGCTTTTGTTGATGTTCATCTTATATCCTCCTTTCAAGACACTATCCATTCCGTTCAGCTGCTCTTCCAAATCCGTTGCTTTCTCTGACAGAATTACAACTTCATCAGTGAACCTCAAAGATTTTATTTCTTCTCCATCGATTTTAACACCAACTCCAAATTTTTCTTTTGTTTCCTTCACAGCTTGCTCAATATACAGATTGAATAACATCGGGGATAGGCTACAACCCTATCTCACTCCGTTCCCAACTACTGTTCCCATTTCACGCCCCGCGACTCTTTATAACTGCCATCTGGTTTCTGTACAAATTGTAAATAGTCTTTTGCTCCCTGTATTTGACCCCTGCAACCTTCAGAATTTGAAAGAGAGTATTCCAGTCAACATTCTCAAAAGTTTTCCCCGAATCTACAAATGCTAGAAACTTAGGTTTGCCTTTCCTTAATCTTTCTTCTAAGATAAGTTGTAAGGTCAGTCCTACCTCACACGTTCCAACACTTCTACGGAATCCAAACTGATCTTCCCCGAGGTCGGCTTCTACCAGTATTTCCATACGTCTGTATAGAATTCGCGTTAGTATTTTGCAGCCGTGACTTTTTAAACTGGTAATTCGATAATTTCCACATCTGTCAACACCTGCTTTCTTTGGGATTGGAATTATTATCTTCTTCCTGAAGTCTGAGGATATTTCGCCTGTCTCATACATCTCGCTCGCCAGATGGTAGAGTTTTGTCCGGGCTGGCTCCCCCTAGGCTGTCAGTAGTTCTAATGGAATGTTGTCTACTCTTTATATCCTTACATTTATCCTCTAACCATCCCTGCTTAGCCATTTTGCACTTCCTGTCGATCTCATTTTTGTGACGTTTGTATTCCTTTTTACCTGCTTCATTTACTGCAATATTATATTCTGTTAGCCAAGGATTTCTATTAGCCCTCGTCTTTTTCCCTACTTGATCCTTCGCTGCCTTCACTACTTCATCTCTCAAAGCTACCCATTCTTCTTCTACTGTATTTCTTTCCCCCATTCCTGTCAATTGTTGCCTTATGCTATCCCTGAAACTCTGTACAACATCTGGTTTAGTCCGTTTATCCAGATCCCATCTCCTTTTTGCAGTTTCTTCAGATTTAATCTACACTTCATAACCAATAGATTGTGGTCAGAGTCCACATCTGCCCCTGGAAATGTCTTACAATTTAAAACTTGGTCCATAAATCTCTGTCTTACCATTATATAATCTATCTGGTACCTTCTAGTATCTCCAGGCTTCTTCCATGTATACAACCTTCTTTCATGATTCTTGAACCAAGTGTTAGCTATGATTATGTTATGCTCTGTACAAAATTCTACCAGGCGGCTTCCTCTTTCATTTCTTACCCTCAATCCATATTCACCTACTTCGTTTCCTTCTCTCCCATTACCTACTACCGAATTCCAGTCACCCATGACTATTAAATTTTCGCCTCCCTTCACTATCTGAATAATTTCTTTTATCTCATCATATATTTCATCAATTTATTCTACATCTGCAGAGCTAGTTGGCATATAAGCTTGTACTACGTAGCAGGCGTGGGCTTCGTGTCTATCTTGGCCATAATAATGCGTTCACTATGCTGTTTGTATTAGCTTACCAGCACTCCAATTTTTTTTTTTTATTCAGTATTAAACCTTCGCCTGATTTTGTATTTATAACCCTGTATTCACCTGACCAAAAGTCTTGTTCCTCCTGAAACCGAACTTCACTAATTCTCACTATATCTAACTGTAACCTATCCATTTCCCTTTTTAAATTTTCTAACCTACCTGCCCGATTAAGGGATCTGACATTCCACGCTCCGATCCTTAGAACGCCAGTTTTCTTTCTCCTGGTAACGACGTGCTAGCGAGTAGTCCTCGCCCGGAGATCCGAATGGAGGACTATTTTACCTCCGGAATATTTTACCCAAGAGGACGCCAACATAATTTAACCATACAGTAAAGCTGCATGCCCTCGGGAAAAATTATGGCTGTAGTTTCCCCTTGCTTTCAGCCGTTCGCAGTACCAGCACAGCAAGGCCGTTTTGGTTAGTGTTACAAGGCCAGATCAGTCAATCATCCAGACTGTTGTCCCTGCAACTACTGAAAAGGCTGCTGCCCCTCTTCAGGAACAACACGTTTGTCTGGCATTTCTACAGATATCACTCCGTAGCGGTTGCACCTACGGTCGGCAATCTGTATCGCTGAGGCACGCAAGCCTCCCCCCCACGGCAAGGTCCATGGTTCATTGGGGGGCGGGTCATTAATATGGAACTTATTATTAGCACTGATTATTAATACGTTCATCTGAGAGGGCATACTGCATGTAGGATCAATGACTAGTAGATATTGAGTTATTTAACAGTGCAATCGTGTTTAGCATCTCGAAATTGATATTGTTTTGTAGATATTCAATGCTATGACAGGACACTTGTTTCAACAGCCTATTTCTGACTTGTCTGACCACGTTTTTGTTATGTTCACCGTCACAAAACACTGTACTATGTAAACTTCAGACACGTCTCGCTTAGTAAACGGTGTATATTACTTATATTACTTTATTATGTGGCCGAAAATATGTGGAGAACGAAATTTTGTGACAAACATTTTTGTATCGCTAGTATGTGACAAATTCGCACATTCTGACTCTGCAGCGCAATTCTTCTTCACCCTGTACATTGTTACTGTCGCTGTGAGTGATCGCTATTTTCGGTTCAAGATTCCATGTATGCTGACAGTTCCAGTTTTGCGCACCATGGAATGGAATAGCAGTACAAGTACAGTCTCTGAGACATCATAAATAGGCGGTCCGCCAAAACGACGATGCCATGCAACCTGAAAAAGTGTGACGGGTATTTCAGTTTCCGAAAGCAGTACGACTTGTCATCCACTTCGTTAAGATCTCTCCTATACGTTACCCCCCCCCCCCCTTCCCCCCCCCCCCCCCCCCCCCCCCCCCCCGTTGGGGTGAGCGAACTCTTAGGGCGTACACCGGCAACTGATGTGTAATGACTCTTACTGCGCGTTATAAAGAAGGTGACTTCCGCTTTACGACTTAACAACTCGTATATCGTTTATTTAATTTCACTTTATCTTTTGCATATGTTACACAATATTTTAAAACACACAGTATATTTTACAATGTTCATCATGTAATAACGTAAACTGCATCATATTACAAGAAAATATTGTATTCAGTAAAGAAAAATCATATTAATGATAATGAGTTCAAAGAATATTAAGCAAGTCGCAAATTATAAATATGTAAATCCTCCCCCCGCTGCCGCCCCATGAACCATGGACCAAGTCTTGCCGTCGGTGGGGAGGCTTGTGCGCCTCAGCGATACAGATAGCCGTACCGTAGGTGGAACGACAACGGAGGGGTATCTGTTGAGAGACCAGACAAACGTGTAGTTCGTGAAGAGGGGCAGCAGCCTTCTTTTCAGTGGGAGCAACAGTCTGACGATTGACTGAACTGGCCTTCTGTATGGTTAAATGATGAGACTGTCCTCTTAGGTATAATATTCCGGAGGTAAAATAGTCCCCCATTCGCTTCTTCGGGCTGGAAATAATCAGGAGGATGTCGTCATCACGAGAATAAAACTGGCACTCTTCGGATAGGAGCGTGGAATGTCAGATCCCTTAATCGAGCGGGTAGGTTAGAAAATTTAAAAAGGGAAATGGATAGGTTAAATTTAGATATAGTGGGAATAAGTGAGGTTCGGTGGCAGGAGGAACAGGACTTATGATCAGGTGAATACAGGGTTATAAATGTAAAATCAAATAGGGGCAGTGCAGGAGTAGGTTTAATAATGAATAAGAAAATAGGAGTTCAGATAAACTACAATGAACAGCATAGTGATCGCTTTGTTGTAGGCCATAAAGACACGAAGCCCATACCCACCACAGTAGTAAAAGTTTATATGCCACCTAACTCCGTAGATGATGAAGAGACTGAAGAAACATAAAAGAAATTATGCAGATAGTTAAGGTAGGGGAAAATTTAATATTGATGGCGGACAGGAATTCGATAGTAGATAAAGGAAAGAAGGAAAAATATTAAGTGAATATGAACTGCGGGAAAGGAATGAAAGAGGAAGACGTCTGGCAGAGTTTTGCACAGAGCATAATTTAATCATCGCTAACATTTGGTTTAAAATCGTAAAAGAAGGTTGTTTACATGTAAGACGTTGGAAGACGTTGGATTGATTGTATAACGGTAAGAAACAGATTTAGAAACCATGTTTTAACTGAAAAACATTATCACGGTTACATGTGGATTCTGACTAAAATTTATTGGCCATGAACTGTAGACTAAAATGGAAGACATTGGAAAAAGGTAGAAAATTAAGGAGATGGGACCTAATAAACTGAAAGAACCAGAGGTTGCTGAGAGCTTCAGAGTGTACATTAGACAATGGTTGACTAGAAATGGGGAAAGGAATACAGTAGAAAATGAATAAACAGCTTTAAGAGATGAAATAGCAAGGGCAGCAGAGGATCAAGTCGGTAAAAAGACGAGGATTAGTAGAAATACTTGGATAGTACAAGAGACATTGAATTAAACTGTCAAAAGGAAAAAAAATATAAAGTGCGGCAGATGTAGCAGGCGGAAGGGAATACAAGAAAATTAAAGAGCCCTTTTCGGAAATGAGGAGCAACTGCATGAATATCAAGATCTCTGATGGGAAACAAGTCCTAAGCAAAGAAGGGAACGCTTAAAAGTGGAGATAAACTTGAATCCAATATTATGTAAAGGAAACTGGACATAGATGAAGATGAGATGGGAGATATGATACTGCCAGAAGAATCTGACAGAGCTCTGAAAGCTCTACGTCGAAACAAGGCCCCTGGAGTAGACGAGATTCCCTCAGAACTGCTGATAGTCTTCGGAGGATTATGAGCCAGGCGAAATACCTTCAGCCTTTAATAAGAATGTAATAATTCTAATTCCAAAGAAATCGGTGTTGACAGGCGTGAATACTACCGAAATGTCAGTTTAATAAGTCATGGTTACAAAATAACAACACGAATTCTTTAGGGAAGAATGGAAAATCTGGTATAAGCCGATCTTGCGGAAGATCAGCTTGTAATTCGAAGTGTAGGAATACGTGAGGCAATACTGGTCCTCCGACTTATCTTAGACGATAGATTGAGGAAAGGCAAACCTACGTTTATAGCATTCATAGACTTAGAGAAAGTTTTTGACATTGTTAACTGGAATGGTCTCTCTGAAATTCTGAAGGTATCAGGGGTAAAATACAGGGAGCGAAAGGCTATTTCTTGTACAGTAACCAGACGGCAGTTATAAGAGCCGAAGGGCATGAAATGAAGCAGTGATTGAGAAGGGAGTGAGACAGAGTTGTAGACTATCCCCAACGTTATTCATTCTCTACATTTAACAAGTAGTAAGAACACAAAAGAAATATCTGGAGTAGGAATTAAATAAAAACTTTGACATAATTACAATGTCATCGGCAAACCTCAGAGACAGCAAAGGACTTGGAAGAGCAGTTGAATGGAAAGGACATAGTCTTGAAAGGAGGATATAAGATGAACATCAACAAAAACAAAACTAGGATAGTGGAATATAGTATAATTAAATCAGTTGATGCTGAGGGAATTAGATTAGGAAACGAGGCTCTTAACGTACTACATGAGTTTTGCTATTTGAACAGCTGACGATGGCCGAAGTAGGGAGGTTATAAAATGTAGACTGGCAATAGTAGGAAAAGTCTTTCTGAAAAAAGAGAGATTTGTTAACATCGAATATAGATTTAAGTGCCATCAGGGCTTGTCGTCAGGAAGGCAGATATCGGAATGTGGTAATTGAGTTCTGCATTTCTCAGCAACATTTCCTTTATTCGTACTCTCCTATGTAGCTGTGTTTTTATTCCTATCTCTAATATTTTCCTACGTGTTTATAGTTTTATAGCTAGTGTTGTGTGTTTAGTCTTGGAGTGTGCCTCCTCACTTTCTATACCAGTATACGATATTTGATTTTCTGTATCCTTCTCCTCCTCCTCCTCCCCCCCTCTTCTTCTTCTTCTGAACAGCCGTGTTCGTTATCAGTCCATCACTCGTAAGCCGAAGTCCTCCACACCGCCCAGCGCTGAGTGCCACGCTGGTAGTGCCAGCTATGTCGTCCTGGGGGCCTTGGGCGGCAGCTGCCATCCCAGCACCGTCGAGCTACCCCCCCCCCCCTCCACCGCTGTACAAACAACGCATCGCACCGTACCGCACCGCCGCTCCCCGCGAGCTAGAGAGCGGCACCTGACCGCGCTCGTCGAAAATGGACCCCATGGGGGAACGGGGGGGGGGGGGGGGCGGTGGTGTTGGGGAGGTCGGGTGACCTACAGTTCACAAGACTTTGTGCACTCTGACGTCACACGCTGTATCGAAAGGACTAAAAGTCTGACAATTTTCGCGACCGTTCGGATCGCAACAGGCGAAGGGAACACGACGTTCAAAACAATAACATTCATCTCCAGTAGAGAGAATTGGAGTTGACGCTTTTACTTTACTGTAGAATACGTTAACCTCGAAGTTACGTTGTTTAGCAATGTATTAAGTTTTGCATCGTGTGGAAAGGGCTGTCGATGAGAGACAGATTAAAGAGGTGGCAAAAATTAACTCCGAAACTTACTGAAAAGTTGTCCAAGACACTACTCCAGGCGCGTGTAAAATGAATGTGCGCAACGGAAATACTGGACGCGAAAATGAAGATTTGGCCGCCTTGCACTACCCCTGAAGCAGATCTTAGGATCTCTTAATGTTGATTATCTCCTTCTTGCTCTTTAACATTTAAATTACAACTTAAACATAAATGAACGATTAAGGGAACTAGTAACTAACAAATGATAAATGCTGTTTCCGCTTATACATTTATTACAGATTAAAATCCTTTTATATTACAAATGTTTATATATCAATGTCCAATGGACATAAAGAGATACATATGAATTTCACAACTAATACGATTGATCAATTGCCCAAATCTGCCCCTTTTTATGGCTACGCGATCTAATACAAATAACGCGAGACATCATCTATGTACCAAACACTAGAAGACACTACTTTCAAAGATGATCTGCAGTGGTGTGCAACCTCAGTGGAAATAAAGTTTACGTGATCACAGCTGTTTCGCTTTAAAGCCCTAATAATTAGAGGCAATTAGCAATATCACGATATGTACTCCGTCTGGTGTGTCCGAGTGATGGTTCTCGTACACGACTGCGACGACGGAAGAACTCCAGCTACAAAACAAACTCTTTCAAACACTCTTTCAAACTCTCTACGTGAGTATAGACAGAAGAAGTGCTCTCAATCACTGAACGCTGAGTATTAAACGACGACTCCCTACCCGGGGGCAAAGTCCAGAATCGTAAAGTTCGCAACAGTACAGTGCCTAACCGCTAAGGCCGCAGGTTCGAATCCTGCCTCGGAAGTGGATGTGTGTGATGTCCTTAGGTTAGTTAGGTTTAAGTAGTTCTACGTTCTAGGGGACTGATTACCTCAGATGGTGATCAGAGCCATTTGAATCATTTGAACCACCTTCACCGTCGACGGACGTCTATAACCAACGCCAAACCATCGAACCCTCATCAGCAGCGGTGGAAAGCTGAACGCAATCTTGGCAAATACACTCCTGGAAATGGAAAAAAGAACACATTGACACCGATGTGTCAGACCCACCGTACTTGCTCCGGACACTGCGAGAGGGCTGTACAAGCAATGATCACACGCACGGCACAGCGGACACACCAGGAACCGCGTGTTAGCCGTCGAATGGCGCTAGCTGCGCAGCATTTGTGCACCACCGCCGTCAGTGTCAGCCAGTTTGCCGTGGCATACGGAGATCCATCGCAGGCTTTAACACTGGTAGCATGCCGCGACAGCGTGGACGTGAACCGTATGTGCAGTTGACGGACTTTGAGCGAGGGCGTATAGTGGGCATGCGGCAGGCCGGGTGGACGTACCGCCGAATTGCTCAACACGTGGGGCGTGAGGTCTCCACAGTACATCGATGTTGTCGCCAGTGGTCGGCGGAAGGTGCACGTGCCCGTCGACCTGGGACCGGACCGCAGCGACGCACAGATGCACGCCAAGACCGTAGGATCCTACGCAGTGCCGTAGGGGACCGCACCGCCACTTCCCAGCAAATTAGGGACACTGTTGCTCCTGGGGTATCGGCGAGGACCATTCGCAACCGTCTCCATGAAGCTGGGCTACGGTCCCGCACACCGTTAGGCCGTCTTCCGCTCACGCCCCAACATCGTGCAGCCCGCCTCCAGTGGTGTCGCGACAAGCGTGAATGGAGGGACGAATGGAGACGTGTCGTCTACAGCGATGAGAGTCGCTTCTGCCTTGGTGCCAATGATGGTCGTATGCGCGTTTGGCGCCGTGCAGGTGAGAGCCACAATCAGGACTGCATACGACCGAGGCACACAGGGCCAACACCCGGCATCATCGTGTGGGGAGCGATCTCCTACACTGGCCGTACACCTCTGGTGATCGTCGAGGGGACACTGAATAGTGCACGGTACATCCAAACCGTCATCGAACCCATCGTTCTACCATTCCTAGACCGGCAAGGGAACTTGCTGTTCCAACAGGACAATGCACGTCCGCATGTATCCCGTGCCACCCAACGTGCTCTAGAAGGTGTAAGTCAACTACCCTGGCCAGCAAGATCTCCGGATCTGTCCCCCATTGAGCATGTTTGGGACTGGATGAAGCGTCGTCTCACGCGGTCTGCACGTCCAGCACGAACGCTGGTCCAACTGAGGCGCCAGGTGGAAATGGCATGGCAAGCCGTTCCACAGGACTACATCCAGCATCTCTACGATCGTCTCCATGGGAGAATAGCAGCCTGCATTGCTGCGAAAGGTGGATATACACTGTACTAGTGCCGACATTGTGCATGCTCTGTTGCCTGTGTCTATGTGCCTGTGGTTCTGTTAGCGTGATCATGTGATGTATCTGACCCCAGGAATGTGTCAATAAAGTTTCCCCTTCCTGGGACAATGAATTCACGGTGTTCTTATTTCAATTTGCAGGAGTGTAGAAGAACGGCTCTTCCTAACGGTCACTGCACACTCGATCTGCTACAAACGAATGGCACTTCGCTTTAAACTGCTAGACGAAATCCTGAATGAACTCCGCAGATTACAAAATTAGTTGTAAATTTCTTGAGCCCATCTGGTTGTTTAAATATGTTTAAGTAATACTACGTAGCTAAATGAAATTGAACAAATCTAGGGAAATGGAATAGAAGGCTTAGATTTATTGGAAGCATTCTCGGAATGTGTGGTGTGCTCCTGCACAGGAAATTGCATACAGGAGAGTTTTGCGATTAGTTCTTGTGTACTGCTCCATTGTTCCACCGCTTGGAGTCTCTATGAAGAAGGCATGGCGGCAGACATCGCGCGAATTCCGCGAATTCAGGAAGCCCTACTAGGTTCGTAACAGGTCCACATAGCCGATCCAGAAGCGAAAGAAAAATTCTCAAGGAACTTAAACGAGACGCTTTCGAAGAAATGCGATACTGTTCTTGAGAAGTCTAATTACGTAAGTTCGAGGGACAGTGTGGAGTATTTCTGAAGCTATCACATCGCTAACGGGTAGTGAGAATAAGGCGTCAGTGTTTCCTTCGTTGCACACGCCAACTGAATAACACAGAAAATCTCCGATACGCGCTACGCCATGAACTATAGAGTGGCTTGCGAGGTGTATTGCGACGTATATATAGATACGTTATGAATAGGAGTTATTTAGTGAGGTTACCTTCACGTCTACTCTGGCCAGACTGGGGAAGTTTTCTGCACTATTTTCACGAACACGCAAGGACTGACATCAATTGCAACAAGAGACCTCAAAGATCTAATTTCATTTTATCTCTCTAGAGTATACATAAACAAAATATGAAGTTGTACTGAAGCTCTCCTGCGAACCATGCAGAACTAGCACTCCTGAAAGAAAGGATATTGCAGAGACATGGCTTAGCCACAGTCTGGGGGATGTTTCTAGAATGAAATTTTCACTCTACAGCGGAGTGTGCGCTGATATGAAACTTCCTGGCAGATTAAAACTGTGTGCCGGGCCGAGAATCGAACTCGGGACCTTTGCCTTTCGCGGGGTAGTGCTCTACCGACTGAGCTACCCAAACACGACTCACGCCCCGTCCTCACAGCTTTAATTCCTCCAGCACCTCGTCTCCTGTTTCTCAGGAGAGCTTCTGTAAAGTTTGGAAGGTAGATGACGTACTAAGATCTGTACACCAGGACGTCAAATTCAATTCAACACTTCATTTTCATTCTTTCACTGTGAGTGCGTTGTGTGTATTTAGTATATATAGCGTTGCCAGCTGGCGATGTACCTTTTGTTTGTATCTTTTGTTTGTGCTGTGTCTGCATGTTGTTTAATTTTTTTTATTGAATTCCGTTAGGAAATTTGTGCACCACGACCAAACAATAAGTATTGCAAATAAGGAAAACTTCAGCATTGATCTTAAATTTGAAACTGTTTTCTATTATTGTATAACGACTTCAATCACAGATTGGTCATCTTCAGTGCTGGACTAAGTCCAGTGAACTAAAATAATCATGCACAAAATATAATTAGTATGAATCTTATCTGCTAGTTGGCATGTTATTCACTATGGACACCTACCTTTAAAGTTATATTTTGTGTATGACTATATCAGTCCACTGGACGTAGTCTTGCACTGAAGAGGATCACTCTATGATTGAAATCGGTGTGCAATAACAAAAGAACAGTTATAATTTACGACCAATGATGGAGATCCCTTCTTTTGCAATACTGTTTGTTTGTTATGTACGTGCGTGTGTTACTGCTTGAGGTGGGACCTCCTCTGCGAAGAAGGGAATTTTAAATAGAGAGAATCGCAAATACTTGTTTTCCAGTGTCTTTGCTGGAAGGTTAAGCTATTATTTAAAATGTTCAAATGTGCGTGAACTCTTATGGGACTTAACTGCTAAGGTCATCAGTCCCTAAGCTTACACGCTACCTAGCCTAAATTACCCTAAGGACAAACACACACACCCATGCCCGAGGGAGGACTCGAACCTCCGCCAGGACCAGCCGCACAGTTCTTGGCTGCAGCGCCCTAGACCGCTCGGCTAATCCCGTGCGGCTGCTATTATTTAATCTGGTCGTGTTCTACATCTCTGTTTGTTATTACTTAAATTATTTAAGTCGCTAATATGATTAGGTCACTGAAGATACTTCATAAATAAAAAGAAGCGAACAAAACATAGACGGACCACGCGCCAAGAATGTAGTATCAGCTAAGGAATGACGGATAAAATAAGAAATCGAAGAAATTATTACTTCGAGTGTTCGATGTTCATGGAATGTGTAATGCATATAAGAATTAAAATGAAAACTTTGCCAAATGGAAAACACAATTGTGGAAAACAGAACAATTAGCGAGTGTGATGAATGCTTTCCATCACGTTGCCTATCCAGCCAGTCCCAGCTTCGTGTAAAGTACAGACAAGCGGGCCAGGAAAGTACAGACAAGAGGGTCAAACTGCACGACGTCGCATTCACAGGATTTGGAAGTGACACCTTGATGTGTCAACAAGTGTTCCGCCCGCATCCTCCGTCCCACATGGGTGTAAGTAAAAATACCTCGTGGGTTTATAGATCGCTCCCGCTGCAGGCTGGCAAACTGCCCCGACCATCGTCGCTGCGCAGCGGGTAGTCTACGCGCAGGCGGTGATGCGACACGAAAACGCCAGCAGCATACGTCCCCAAGCCGCTCCATCAGTGTCGCGCCGCCATTTACAGCATAAACGCTTCTCGTGAACTCATCCTGTCTAAGCTTTCCTGCCATATCAGTTCTCAGTAACGTTAGTCACACGTGCATCGCACATAGACGACCAAATCACAAAAGCTTTTAAACTTATCCCTGCTGACGCAAAATAATACACAAAACCAACTTGCAATAACGTTTACGAGATTTCTGCAGTCGAAAACAATGCGCGAAAACTAGAATAATACTGTAAATATTCTAATTTAAAAATTAGTTGAAAATACAAAACAAACCACAAACCTATCCGCCTCCTCTCCGTAATTGTCAAAATGCCAACTAAAACTATTAGTATACAGAAAAGACCATTGGATTTTAATCACAGAGGGAAGAAGATGGCTGTGGAAGTGGATACAACATAATGCAGTATTTTCAAGTCGAAAATGAGTACTGAGTATGAATTTCCACTGTTTATGGGACTCGCAGATTTTGTGGAAGCTTTTGTCTCGGTTTCTGAAAAATTTGTACATACCGCCCTTTGCAGTTCCGAAATATGACCTTACTTTCGAAATTCTTTCTCATAATATCTGCAGAATATCACAGGTATCTCATCTGATCCGGATCACCATTCACAGTTCGGCGATTTCAGTTGATTTCCTATTCCGTGATCCTTATCTCAGTATCTATCAATCCGGCACTCGTACAATGATTGAAATGAGGGATCGTATTACGTTCTTCCGCGATGAAACAGTTTCGGGAGATCGAATTCGGTATTTCCAAGCTTCTCTTTGTCGTCTTGTGTCGTGGAACCAGCATTGGCACTGAGCGACTGACCAGATGATTAAATCGACGGATAATCGAGAAAACTGTGTTCTCTCGAGTTGTCCCGGTAGGTCACCGCGCCATCATTAGCATAGTATATTTCATCTCCCATAATCTCATCTCCTGACTTATAATGGCCACAAAACCGCCCATTGTAGGAACGGTTGATTTGTTCTCACCAAGTTCTCCTCTCATAGGACGTGGACACTCAACGCGCAAAAGCGGTTGCCATAATGTGGCTGCTGCAAGCTCAGAAGGGATCTGTCAGATCACAATGTGTGTGGTCTGCGACCGCAGCACTCTCTAGTCGCACTTGTCGGTTACATCTGGTTCCTCACTCTTACAAAATTTCATTTCCAGAAGTGGACACGCGTGAGATAGTTATGTTAATTTCATCAGCGATCGTTGCGGATGTACATAGGAAATCCCGATGAATAGTGTGCAGACGTTAATGAATACGAGGATGCTTAATGTGCAGAAAACAGAGCTTTGAAAATATTTTAATTTTACCTCGAATAAATCTGTATGACAACAGACATGAACAAGAAGGCAGAGATTTGAACAGTTATTACTTGTTCAAATTATGAATCGCTCTGGGGCTCTAACCTGGCTCTCAGCCTTCAGTATGCAGTTTCGCGGTATGAATTGACTTGTTTGTGCTCACCTGCTAGATCGACAAAGCTTCTCCGTATCAGTTGTTTTCCTCCATGCCTTCGAAGTTTTTTTCAGAGTTTATTTCACGTAAACAGCTGAGACGCAACAGCCATTGGGCTGACTACAATTTTAATACAACATATTGCATCAAGAAATATATGTTTTTTTTTAATGCGCTGCTGCCTTGAAACGGCATATTTTCATACGTCTCTAGGTCTAATACACAAACTACCAAATACTGGTTTACTCCAAGATGGTGTCTGCTAAGGCCACGCTCGATTGCGCGATGGGACATCCTTCTGTCCACGTTCGCATGTGCTCTCAAACGTGATATTCCTCGTTAGGACGCCACATAGGTCTTCACGCTAGCTTCCGCGCCCGCGTTCCGTCTGAGGACTGCATGCAGATCAGACATGTTTGTCCCTACGTATGTTCTGACGTTCACTGTTCAGGACGAGTTCATACGTGCAAAGTGTGACTTAGCTCCCACTGTCATCGTCTCGGCCTCAACTCTAAGATTGGTTTAATGTTCTCCACGCCCTTCCCCTTCACTTCAGTACCACTGTTGCCTACCATATCATCATCTATTCGCCTGATCCTGCTATTCCTCCGTGCTACCATTCCTTCAGTTGCAATTTTCAGCTGTAATGCTGTAATACGAGTCCAGTAATTATCTCTCTTCGTTTCACAGAGTTCTTTTTTAGGCATGTGCCTTACGGACTCACTGCAGGACATTTTCATTTCTAAAGGCGGCTTTAGGTCTGTGCACATAGCTGAACTTCCCTTTCTCGACAAATGCGCATGCGGAATTACATTCACATCCAGATAAAATCACGCACACTGTTCCAATATCGAGATATCCGCTTTGCTAGCAGCAGTTATCACCGCAGCGAGTATATTTTGAGACAAAGAACTCTATGTAATTTACTGCGACTATGGCTTCACTACCGTACTCAAGTCAAATAAATCTGAAAGAAGAAATTGTAGAAAGACGCCCAATTACTGGGATAGTTATGTTGTGCAGCAGAGTAACTTTATTATGCAGGTCTAGAATTTTGTTGAAGTTCTACAAGGCAAGCTTTGAATGGAGTACGTAGGTGCGCGGCTGATAATGCCATTCTCCATGTAAACAAGGCGTACCACCAATGTAACAGATCACAGATCGGGGCACACAGAAATGCAAGTGCTGCCGTGCTCCTTAAGAAGACATTGTGACGTACCACTATGTAACATCAATGCCCGAGCGCCACTACAAAATCGGATGTAGACATGAAGGAACCGACTGAACTTTCTCATTTTGAGAAGACAGAAGGAGGAATCTGTTTTATTTGTTAGAAACTTTCTAATGCCAAGATCGTTAAATGTTTATTTATTTACAACAACCGATTTCGATTGATTTTGCTGTCTTACTAAATCTTTTTGTGATGAAACGTATTCATTTTAAGTTGGACGTCACGCCAGGCTGTCACGGTGATACAAAACAACGTTATAAAAGGTTTGTCATAACTGAAATATTTAAAAAATAAAGCACCTTGTGGAAATGGCTATGTCAGACAAAATACATAGGCGCTATACCAATGGCGAGAAGGTTGGCTCTGACATTCAGAATTCTTGCCACTGTCGACAACTATCCCAATTTGTAGACACAGTTCAACGTATCTAATCGTTCCAGGCTCAGGTGAAACCACTGGGAAACTTCATTACGCTAGGTTCATGGCGACTTAAAGTGTCTTTCTCTGGAAAACGAAACACCTGTTTCATGCTTACCGTTTACAGACAACAGTCCAAAAACATGCGGACATGTGTCTATTTTTGAATACGCGAAACTGTAGATGTACACTCCTGGAAATTGAAATAAGAACACCGTGAATTCATTGTCCCAGGAAGGGGAAACTTTATTGACACATTCCTGGGGTCACATACATCACATGATCACACTGACACAACCACAGGCACATAGACACAGGCAACAGAGCATGCACAATGTCGGCACTAGTACAGTGTATATCCACCTTTCGCAGCAAAGCAGCTGCTATTCTCCCATGGGGACGATCGTACAGATGCTGGATGTAGTCCTGTGGAACGGCTTGCCATGCCATTTCCACCTGGCGCCTCAGTTGGACCAGCGTTCGTGCTGGACGTGCAGACCGCGTGAGACGACGCTTCATCCAGTCCAAAACATGCTCAATGGGAGACAGATCCGGAGATCTTGATGGCCATGGTAGTGGACTTACACCTTCTAGAGCACGTTGGGTGGCACGGGATACATGCGGACGTGCATTGTCCTGTTGGAACAGCAAGTTCCCTTGCCGGTCTAGGAATGGTAGAACGATGGGTTCGATGACGGTTTGGATGTACCGTGCACTATTCAGTGTCCCCTCGACGATCACCAGAGGTGTACGGCCAGTGTAGGAGATCGTTCCCCACACCATGATGCCGGGTGTTGGCCCTGTGTGCCTCGGTCGTATGCAGTCCTGATTGTGGCGCTCACCTGCACGGCGCCAAACACGCATACGACCATCATTGGCACCAAGGCAGAAGCGACTCTCATCGCTGAAGACGACGCGTCTCCATTCGTCCCTCCATTCACGCCTGTCGCGACACCACTGGAGGCGGGCTGCACGATGTTGGGACGTGAGCGGAAGACGGCCTAACGGTGTGCGGGACCGTAGCCCAGCTTCATGGAGACGGTTGCGAATGGTCCTCGCCGATACCCCAGGAGCAACAGTGTCCCTAATTTGCTGGGAAGTGGCTGTGCGGTCCCCTACGGCACCGCGTAGGATCCTACGGTCTTGGCGTGCATCTGTGCGTCGCTGCGGTCCGGTCCCAGGTCGACGTGCACGTGCACCTTCCGCCGACCACTGGCGACAACATCGATGTACTGTGGAGACCTCACGCCCCACGTGTTGAGCAATTCGGCGGTACGTCCACCCGGCCTGCCGCATGCCCACTATACGCCCTCGCTCAAAGTCCGTCAACTGCACATACGGTTCACGTCCACGCTGTCGCGGCATGCTACCAGTGTTAAAGACTGCGATGGAGCTCCGTATGCCACGGCAAACTGGCTGACACTGACGGCGGCGGTGCACAAATGCTGCGCAGCTAGCGCCATTCGACGGCCAACACCGCGGTTCCTGGTGTGTCCGCTGTGCCGTGCGTGTGATCATTGCTTGTACAGCCCTCTCGCAGTGTCCGGAGCAAGTATGGTGGGTCTGACACACCGGTGTCAATGTTTTCTTTTTTCCATTTCCAGGAGTGAATATGGAAAGGAAACACTGAAGGAATAACACATTTCTGTTTGTTTTTGTGTGAGTCACGTACCACCAGCGTTGGTGCGTATGTGTGTGTGTGTGTGTGTGTTTTTTTTTTTTTTGGGGGGGGGGGGTGAAGAGGCGAGTCATTTTGTCAGTGGAATTTTCTTCACTGTACGATTTCATTGTTCTTTTATTTGCTCTCGTCAGTGCAAACTATTTATGAATCGAGCAGTTGGTAAAGCAAACAGTGCGCTTTCAACACATCATGGGCCTCAGAATCACTCTTCTGCTTCAACATGTATTCGCCGGGGGGCTTTTTTTTATTTTTTTTGTTCCGGATTGCCTTTGTTTTTTCCTGGTCGTTTCGTTCCATCCTGTTTTTATTATCCGTGCAATTAACCAGCCACAAACAAGGAAATAATGCTCTTCAAATTTCATGTGTATCTCATTCGACGACTCTGTAGCGCAAATTTCAATGCATGCGAAAACTGAATTTTTCAACGGTGAGGCGTAGCAAAACAAAGCACCAGGCGGAGAGAATCGCGCGGACAGGTGAACGACTGTTGCACGTGTCTCCCCGTCCGTGTCGATGACACTCCAGCGCCTGCGCGCAGTGGCTCATGCACACACACAGAATGCGTGCACGAAATTGCACCAATGCATTCCCACCCTTCCCCTTCATGCAACGGATGAATGCGGCTAGCCCTCAACGAAACTTGCACAGATGTAAACTCACTTTTACTCGATCAGTCCATTTGATCTTAGCTGTCTCCTGAGACACCACGTTTCGGACGCTTCTAATCATTTCATTCCTGTCGTCCACTTTTGCACCCATGCGGAATCTGTTCCAAACATCGCTCCTTTCAATGAATCATTTTCTGACCTGAAGTTTTAAACTTTTCGATGTTATCAGCAATTTTTTTAAACACAAAGTGATTCTCCCTTTTGTGATATTTGCTATGTCTGTCTTGCATTATCCGCCTTTATGTATCTTGTCAGACGAACAAGCTTTGAGATTGGATTTAAAAAAAAAAAGGGGGGGGGGGAATTAAGATAGTGGCTTTAATGCCTCAGGTGTTCTGCATAGTCTTTACCCACTTTATCACAACGCACAGATCGTTCATACAATCTTGTTAAACTGTGAGATAAGTCCTCCTTCAAAATTTTTTTCAAGTCGCGTGTCACACTGGCTTGAAAGTCAGTAATGTCGCCAAAGCGCTGACCCTACATGTCAATTTCTGCACACCCACACTTTTTTTTGTTTTTGGTAAGTGAAGGTGTGCAGGCTAAACTTTGCACACACCTTTCTCGTCTTCAAACCATCCTCAAGAATGTCTTTAACATCTGATTTGGAGACGCTGCTGCATTGCGAATTGTGACATAGCAGTGTTGACACACTACGGCTGCACGTCCTCCACTTAACACAACCTGCTAAAAACTGACTGGTCGAATGCCCATTTGTCGTTTACAATACTGTTAGTTCAAGATGCCACGGTAGTTACTTTGCTGACGTCACTTATGCCCCAGGAATAAACCCGTCTCGCGACTTTTTGGACAGACGGACGGTGTCCAGGGTAGGTAAATTCATCTGCTTCGTCAAGAGTCTTTTCGTCCGAGTTTGGCACTCACAAGTCCAGCAGGTCCACCAAATATCAACATTGTTACCATACTTTTTTGTTGATGTGCTTACTGGAGCCACTAGCCAGCAAAAAGTCCAATTTCATTAAGCACACGACGCTGTTGCCACTCATTTGCAGTGGCTCACGCTGTGTTGTGCTGATTTTTTGACCGTGACAAACGACACCCACATCCAACTGCTACTATCCGTCCTTCAGTGCGTCGTCACGCGCTTCCGTAGCCGTGTCGCTAACGCACGTCTCTCTGCAGTAGCGCATTCGGGGGGACGACGGTTCAATCCCACGTCCGGCCATCCTGATTTAAGTTTTCCGTGATTTCCCTAAATCGCTCCAGGCAAATGCCGAGATGGTTCCTTTGAAAGGGCAGGGCCGACTTCCATCGCCATCCTTCCCTAATCCGATGAGACCGATGACCTCGCTGTTTGGTCTCTTCCCCCAAACAACCCAATCCCCCCTCTGCAGTAGCGTTCGGCCTGGAGGAGCGTCGGTTCGAATCCTGGCGGTGGGTGAAATTTTCACTGTTTGTATTTGGCTGTAAGCGAAGGAGAAGTGCTGGCATAATATTCCTGATCACCAGTGTTTGGGTCAATGTCCTTGATAAATTTCCAAAATTCTTCGCAGTATCCTATGAAGTGAGGGTATGTGGGGCTGTTGATTGTGATCCGGTAATTGGATAGGGACGTTAAGCTCGGCGACCCTACTGCTGCTGTTGAAGAGTTGTAGGTTGTGTGTCGGCACCGGGTTTCACTCTCTGCCTTTTATCATCATCATAATCATCGTACAACACACACATAACGCTACACTATACATGCAACTATTACACTGCAACCATTACACTCACCTACATACGACTCAACTGTCTCGTACCCGCAAGGTAAGGAGGAAACACAACCTTTCCGACAGATCGCTAAACTCACGTCGTGGAATTCCTCGGCCAAAAATGCCATGCGACGTTTACATTTACAGGGTGACATTTATTCAACGATATGAAATTTTAAAAAATCGCCATACCTTCTAAAAGTTTTGCATCAGGACGTTCAAACTGCACGGTTGGCCGCAGGGCATGATGGGAATTAATCTGGATCGTCTTAGGGATGAAGCCCACTTTCATTTGGATGGGTTTGGCAATAAGAAAAATTTTGGAACATTCGAGGGTCTGAGAACCCGCATTTCGCGATCGGAAAGTATCTTCACTCTCAACGGGTCACTTTCTGGTGTGCAATGTCCAGTCGCGGGATAATCGATGCGATATTCCTTGATGGCACGGTGCTTGAAGGTTTTGGAAGATGATTTCATCCCCATTATCCAAAGAGACCCTGATTTCGACAAGATGTGGTTCATGCAAGGTGGAGCTCGACTCCATCGAAGCAGGAGACTGATGTCCTGGAGGAGCGCTTTTGGGACCTCATTCTGGCTCTGGAGTACCCGAAGGCCACTGCCATGGGCCTCGATTGGCCGCCATATTCCGCGGATCTGAACACAAGCGACTCCTTTTTGTGGGGCTATATTAAAGAGAAGGTGCACAGCAGTAACCCGAAAACCACTGCTCAGCTGAAAACATTCAGGGGGTCATCGACAGCATCAATGTTCTGACACCTCAGAGGGTCATGCAGAATTTCGCTATTCGTCTGCGCCACATCATCGCCAATGATGGCAGGCCTATCGAGTATGTCATAACCTAAATCCGAAGATCAGTAGTGACGCTTTCATGTTGAATAAAGTGTGTGCACGCCAAAGATTGTAACTAATTTACGCCGCACGGGATTAGCCGAGCGGTCTTAGGCGCTGCAATCATGGACTGTACGGCTGGTCCCGGCGGAGGTTCGAGGCCTCCCTCGGGCACGGGTGTGTGTGTTTGTCCTTAGTATAATATAGGTTAAGTAGTGTGTAAGCTTAGGGACTGATGACCTTAGCAGTTAAGTATCATAAGATTTAACACACATTTGAACATTTTTGAAGTAATTTACGTGTTCTTCATATAGTTCATAATTGTCATCCTGTACATTGCGTCTTCGGTACACATATTAAACATCACTGGTGATAATGAGTAGCTCTGCCTCACGCCTTCTCTGGTTTTGGCCTCTTGTACCACTCGGTCAGTGGTATTGGCCATGTAAACATAATTCTAAAGATATCTAGAGCAACGGAGCTACCCGCCTAATACACTGTGCAACAAAATTGAAGAATTTGAAATTTGGCTCAGAGATGCCTATAACCTTCCTCTGTAATGGTGCAAAGGAGTTACTCTGCGACGTCACCCTGGAGTTTGTCTCATACAGCAAGGTATTAACACACACACACACACACACACACACACACACACACACACACACACACACACACACACACACAGCTCAGAAGTTCTTTTGATCTCTAAGGTCATCAAATTTCACCAGAATTCTATCCATCGCGACCATGCACGAGTCACATGGCGGGAAAGTCATCACCCCCCGCCTCAGCGATGGAGGTCAGAAGCGCGACATCCAGCGCTGAAATTAGGCGATTGTCTTGTTGGGAGCCGAGGTAAACATTTCAGACACACCAACGGTCAGAGTTGACACGAAAACGCCCCAGGGAGCAGCATAAAAGGGTCGATGAAACCACCCTCTTCGCTTGATTCAGACGCACATTTCGCGATCGGAAACGACAGTTCGCAGTGCCATGGACATTAGGACGACGTTCTTCAGTTTGAACTCTGCTGCCACCCTCGGGTGTTTCAACCCAACTCTAAGGACATTATGGGCGTGCAGTCCCACTGAATGTCGTCTGACCCATTTGTAATGTAGAGCTGCAGCAATTTTCGCTCTGCTTTACCGCTTGGAGTAACTAGGGACACTTAAAATCCAGACGATGACATCATGAACGTGATCCGAAACAGTTAAGGGTTGATATTCTTTTTCATCCCACCTTTTTTGCGCCCTCCTAGGGTGTGAACACAGAATGCAACACTAAGATGTGCGTGAATAAAACGACAAAAAGAATCCCTTTAAGACCCCCCCCCCCCCCCCGCCCTAGTTCGCAATACCCTTAGAGCCACCCACGCACATTATTTGAGCACGCTACATGTGCTGCTGCGAACTGTTATTTTTGGCCGCGAAATGTGTGGGAATCAACGGACCACGTGAAGGTGTGGTTTCATTGAAGACCTTTACGTCACCTCGTGAGGCATTTTGGTGTCGATCCTGAGCGGCGAAATATCAATGTTTTCGTTGGCTGCCCATAAGGAAAACGCATATTACCAACGTTGGATGTGGTGGTTTTGACCTCCATCCCAGAACAGATGGAATGCAGATCGGAGGGGGTGTGATGACCTTCCCATCGCGTGACAAGTCCACGGTCGCGTTAAACACAATCTTGGTGATTTTTTGTGCCATGTGACAACATTAACTCATCTTACAACCCACAAGAATGTTGAGACACCTTGCTGGTCCGAGAGTGACGTCACCGGGCGTTACGCTTTAGCACCACTACAAAGACAGATTGTAGGCAACTTTGCGCTACATTCAAACTTATGCGTCTAAATGGGATTCCGAAAAAGTGGTCCTTTAGTTTAGTTGCGCAGTGTAGCAGAGACGCAAAAGGGATCGCGCGGGTAAGAAGGTGAAATTGCCGAGCTGTGTTCTGTCTTCGAAACGATGCGGACAGACCAGATGCAGTCTCTCCAGTCCGCAGTCCGTGGTCTAGTTGCTAGCGCTGCTGCCTCTGGATCACGGGGTCCCGGGTTAGATTCCCGGCCGGGTTGAAGATTCTCTCCGCCCGGGGACTGGTGTCTGTGTTGTCATGATAATTTGATCATCATTCGTTGAAGTGGCGAGATTGGGCTTTGTAAAGACTCAGAATTTGTACGGACACTGATAACCGTGCAGTTGAGCGCCCCGCAAACCAATCATCATCGTCATCATGAGTTTCTCCACTGTCGCATCAACGTGTCTCCCCACCCTTCACTGTATGATCTGCCGACTTCGGCAATAAGTGTCTCCACAGCACGCCACGGCTGTGTTTGCGAGCTAAACGGAACCTCCGCCTTGTTCCGCGCTTACACCAGCCGTTTCTTTAAATAGCCCATTGTCTGCCGTTGAAACGGCCGTACGCGAGTTTCAATGGCGTTACGCCGCCACTGCACGGAGAGAGACAGAGAGTCGTATCTCAGCAGAAGCGTCCGTTTAAAGGCTTGCCACCGGCTATTGTTCACCTCTGACTTTTTATTGCTTCTTCCATCGGGCTGTGGCACATTAAACGGCGAAACTGGTGGATGAACTTCTGCAAGCAGCAATTCGATGTGAAGAAATTTTTATCATGCAGAACAGGCACTATTTGGAACCATACACTCACTAAAAGAAGACGATAGCGTAATAATAAACTAGCTTCCAGAAACCAGGGACCAATTTTTAGGATTGACTACTAAAAAGCTTGTAAATAAAACTTAGCAAATGCGTAGAGATCGTGTAAAACTGCAAAAAAACCTGAAAATACTGTGCCATACAAAAAAAAATTGTTTGGTCTCAGGACAGGTTTCAAATACAGAATATGTGTCTATCTATTTGATACAGATGGTTCAAATGGCTATGAGCACTATGGAACTTAACATCTGAGGTCATCAGTACCCTAGAACTTAGAACTACTTAAACCTAACCTAGGGACATCACACACATCCATGCCCGAGGCAGGATTCGAACCTGCGACCGTAGCGGTTGCGCGGTTCCAGACTGTAGCGCCTCGGACCGCTCGGCCACGTCGGCCGCCCAGGTCAGAATGTTCGGGGACGATAGGAAAATACTTCAGCAGACCAAAGCACGTCTTCCGTCACTTCCGCAGGGCTAGTGAAGCGAACGGTCCTCAGTTCATCTGTCGTCGATGTTTGCGTGCCCACTGACAAACCTCCTCCCTGCAATGAGCAGTCCATAGACCGTTCGCTTCACTTCCCTGAAACTCTCCGAGAGGGCACAGTAATCGATGCTCCCATCAAGTGACGACAAATATAGGTCACAGGCACATTTAGCAGCTCTAGGTGTCCAGAGCTCACTATGCGCGTCAGGCAGCGGGGCCATTGTCACACCGTCGAAGACACCATCACTGCGTGATTCCAAGCGGCGAGTACACTGATGAGCCAAAACATTGTGACCACCTGCTTAATAGCTTGTTTGTCTGTCTGTGGAACGAAATACATCACTTATTCTGCGTACCAGGGATCCGAAAGTTTGTTGGTAGATTTGTGGACGCAAGTGGCATTAGACGTCTACGCACAGGTCACGTAAATCGCGTAAACAACGGGCCTCTAACTTGCGAACACGATGATGCTGCCCGACAGCGACCCATAGGATTTACATCAGGCGAATTTGGTCGCCGAGACATCAGAGTGAGTTCACTATAATGCTCCTCAAACCATTGTAGCACGGTTTTCGCTTCGTGATACAGACTATTATAATGCTGAAAGATGGCGTAGCAGTCGGGAAAGACATGACGCATGAAGGGGTGCAGGTGGTTCGCAGCTGTCAGCGTGTCTTCGATTACTACCACAGATCCCATGTAAACGCACGAGAATATCTCGCACAGCATAATACTGCTCCCACCATGACGGCGTGGACGTCCGACCATTTTGCGGCTAATGGGAGTTTCACTGTCCTGCCTCTTCCTGCACATGCTCACAACAGTAGTACATGATCATTCGACCAGCTACGCCGTTTTCAAGACACTCGTTCACAGGCCCTGCATAATAATAATTGCCTTTTGTCAAAGTCGTTAATCTGAAGGGATTTCCCCATTTGCAGCCCACATCTTTGCAAGAGTAATCGCCCGTGCATGTCTACTTCGCTTACATACTTTCATTAACGCGTCACATGCCAACAGCGCCACTAGGCGGCATCCTGCTTCGCGGTGGACAGCGTTCATAATGAGATTTTCATTCTGCAGCGAAGTGTGCGCTGATATGAAACGTCCTGGCAGATTAAAACTGTGTGCCGGACCGAAACGAACTCGGGACCTTCGCCTTTCGCGTGCAAGTGCTCTACCAACTGAGCTACCCAAGCACGACTCACGTGCCGAACTCACAGCTTTAATTCCGCCAGTACCTCGTCTCCTACCTTCCAAACTTTACAGAAGTTCTCCTGCAAACCTAACAGAACTAACACTCCTGGAAGAAAGCATATTGCGGAGACGGCTTAGCCGCAGCCTGGGGGTTGTTTCTAGAATTCGCAGGAGAGGTTCTGTGAAGTTTGGAAGGTAGGAGACGATGTACTGGCGGAAATAAACCTGTGAGGACGGGGCGTGAGTCGTGCTTGGGTAGATCAGTTGGTACAGCAGTTGTCCGCGAAAGGTAAAGGTCCCGAGTTCGAGTCTCGGTCCGGCACACAGTTTTAATCTGCCAGGAAGTTTTAGCGTTTTAATGTTTTGGCTTATCATACTTGTCATTTTCGTCGCAATGTCACAGTGGACATCAACTGAATGCAAGGAAAGGGAACGTCACCATCAAATAGAGTTGTGTACACATCACATAAACCGGTAACATAATCCCACACTTCACTTTCCCCAGTACCGAACCGAAGAAATGAGGTTATCAGATACCACACCCTACACAAAACATCGGAAAGTAGCATCACAGAGAAAGGAAGATTACGGCTCGATATCCCGTGAAAAGCGCGCTCATTGGAGACCGAGTACACGGTCGCACTGGGGGAGGTAAACAGCCGTGCGTTTAGCAAGGAACCAACCCGGCACTCACCTTAACCGGTCTAGATAAAGCAAAGAAAACATGAATATGATTGACTGGGTTGGGATTTGAACCGCTGTGCTTCCGAATACGAGTGTCGTCCCGCTGCGGCACCTCGCTCAACGAGACGACCAATATCACGAAACAAGCTACGATGATAGAGTTTCTTTAGCGGCCTAAGGAAAATTCATAACGGATACTCTCGAGAAAGATTGTATGATAAATTTTTCGCACGATGAGAACTGAAAGAATAGTGTTGTATTCGCCAAACACTCTTGACGTCAAAAACATGTGTCAGGAAGAGAACCCCCTGCCACTGAAAGTACAGGGCGATTAGAAGTCCGTTAGAATTTAAAATTCAATACTACACGGAGTAATCTAAGTAGAGGGGTAAAAATTGACACACATGCATCAAATGGTTCAGATGACTCTGAGAACTATGGGCCTAGAACTTAGAACTACTTAAACCTAACCAACCTAAGGACAGCACACACATCCATGCCCGAGGCAGGATTCGAACCTGCGACCGTAGCGGTCGCGCAGTTCCAGACTGTAGCGCCTAGAACCGCTCGGCCACTCCGGCCGGCATGCATCCAATGACATGGGTTTTAATTAAACAAAAATGTGCGCCAAATGACCAACGGATGGCGCTGCATATGATACAACAGCAATAATTTGGATAACAATTGATTGTTAGCGAAGACAATGTTCTATGCTCAACATGTTGCACGTTATTCATTAACAATAGCTATACAGCATCGTCAAGAGCCTACAAGGTTTGAGGAAACTTCGGCAAATCTGAAGGGAGCACAAATTAGTAACAAATTACGATTCTTTTTAAGAAAAAATATACATTATGCGTCTTTAGTGTGAAGATGACGCGTCGCAGTGCTATCCTGAAGACCGGTGTTGATACTGTCGTCCGCATTTGGCGGATGGATGGTTAGTTGGGAGCTATTTCCATAACAGTTCGTGTCGTGTGCGTTCTCTATGACATCTGGCCGTTGTTCGACCTCACTGCCGTCTGGCCTTGCCGTGTGGCGCCCTCGCTGTGTACTATATCTTACGGTGGACACAACAAATTGAACAAAGTCGTTCAGACATTTCTAAACATTAACACCTGACTGATCGAGAAAAAATTATACATATATTTTGATCCAGATGTTTTTGCGAAAGGCATCACCAAAAGACGTATTGTCTCTGTTCATAGCTTTATTAACTGAGCACATATAACCCTATCAAATTCGGTTCTTTAAATGGAAGTATCGTACATTTCGACGCTCGATTTCAACAGATTTTCACCCTTCAAAAGCTAATCAATAGTTTCAGAGATACTACGTTAAGAACTAAGGATTTGTGTGTTTTGATCATGAAACCAATTGTTGCCTTTTGCGGTAGTACGTAATTTCATACTCAAATAAGTAAACTACTGGCCATTAAAATTGCTACACCAAGAAGAAATGCAGATGATAAACGGGTATTCATTGGACAAATATATTACACTAGAACTGACATGCGATTACATTTTCACGCAATTTGGGTGCATAGATGCTTAGAAATCAGTACCCAGAACAACCACCTCTGGCGGTAATAACGGCCTTGATACACCTGGGCATTGAGTCAAACACAGCTTGGATGGCGTGTACAGGCAGAGCTGCCCATGCAGCTTCAACACGATACCACGGTTCCTCAACAGTAGTGACTGGCGTATTGTGACGAGCCAGTTGCTCGGCCACCACTGACCAGACGTTTTCAGTTGGTGAGAGATCTGGAGAATGTGCTGGTCAGGGCAGCAGTCGAACATTTTCTGTATCCAGAAAGGCCCGTACAGGACCTACAACAAGCGGTCGTGCATTATCCTGCTGAAATGTAGGGTTTCGCAGGGATCGAATGAAGCGTAGAGCCACGGGACGTAACACATCTGAAATGTAACGTCCACTGTCCAAAGTGCCGTGAATGCGAACAAGAGGTGACCGAGACGTGTAACCAATGGAACCTCATATCATCAGGCCGGGTGATACACCAGTATTGCGATGACGAATACACGCTTCCAATGTGCGTTCACCGCGATATCGCCAAATACGGATGCGACCATCATGATGCTGTAAACAGAAGCAGGATTCACCCGAAAAAAATTACGTTTTGCCATTCGTGCACTCAGGTTCGTCGTTGAGTATACTAACACAGGTGCTCCTGTCTGTGATGCAGCGTCAAGGGTAACCGCAGCCATGTTTTCCGAGCTGATAGTCCATGCTGCTGCAAACGTCGTAGAAGTGTTCGTGCAGATGGTTGTTGTCTTGCAAACTTCCCCATCTGTTGACTCAGGGATCGAAACGTGGCTGCACGATTCGTTGCAGCCATGCGGATAAGATGCCTGTCATCTCAACTGCTAGTGATACGAGGGTCGTTGGGATCCAGCACGGCGCTCCGTATTACCCTCCTTAACCCAGCGATTCCATATTCTGCTAACAGCCATTGGATCTCGACCAACGCGAGCTGCAATGTCGCGATACGATTAACCACAATCGCGATAGGCTACAATCTGACCTTTATCAAAGTCGGAAACGTGATGGTACGTATTTCTCCTCCTTACACGAGGCATCACAACAACGTTCCACCAGGCAACGCCGGTCAACTGCTGTTTGTGTATGACAAATCGATTGTAAACTTTCCTCATGTCACCACGTTGTAGGTGTCGCCACAGGCGCCAACCCTGTGTGAATGCTCTGAAAAGCTAATCATTTGCATATCACAGCATCTTCTTCCTGTCGGTTAAATTTCGCGTCTGCAGCACGTCATCTTCATGGTGTCCCCGAGGACAGATGCATTGTTATGTTGAACCATTGTGCCTTCCAGAACGACGAGATGACCCAGGGAATGCCTCGAAAACATTCCCCAGACCATGATGCTCCCTGTTCCGGCCTGGACCCTTCCGACAAGTGTTGCAGGGTGTTTGAATTGAGATGTTTCACGTTTTACATGCCAAAGATCATCAGTCTGACTGAGCATAAAACTTGATTCATCTGAAAAGGCCATCTGTCGGCACTCAGTGGACGTCCAGTTGCCGTATTGCCTGCAAATTCCAAAACAATAGTCAGCATGAACCAGGAGCGTTCTGCGCAGACCCATACACGCCAAAATTCGCTGATCGTTGGCTGAGGATACACTGTTGGTAGCCCCTTGACTCATCTGGGCGGTCACTTGCCCAAAAGTTGCGCATCTGTACACCCGTACACATCTCCGCAGCCGTTGTTCACCCCTTTCATATATGGCCAGCGGTGAACCGCAGTTGCCTCGGCGCAGGTTTTGGATAGCACCTTGAGCCATGGCTGACTCATGCTATGCGATGGATTAAACCTTGGTTCTATTCTGTGTTTAGTCTCTCGCAGTTATCGCGATTATCCAATCCTCTCTTTCTGCAGGTGGCAGCAGCGGTGTGTATCGATATTCACACCTTGGACTATCTTTGACTTGGCGCTTATAGATTCCGGCTGGGCTGTGAGCGGCCAGTTGGTCAGTTGGCGTGGAGCAGCTAGGAAATCTCCGCGGCGCGTGGATTGGCCGGGCCTGCTGGTGCCCTCTTGCGGTGTCAGAGTGCGTGGTGCTGTTCCCCATGCTACGAGGTTCGTGTCTCACCGATACTGAACACGAAAGTTGAGTTTTGACTTACGCTACCAGCAAGTCACGACTGTTCACAATGTGTCGTTTCGAGTTTGTTGTCGGCTGTTGGGAAATTCCCGCGAGCAACAACGTGTGTTTGCACGTTGGCAAATTTAAGCCACACTCCAGTGGAGTTTGTACTTGGGTATTGGAATTGAAGTGCACCAGCGGAATCTTCTGCCTTGTGGCCGTTAACGTTCCGGTTACCTCTCCTGGCCGTTGACGTAAATTCAGGCAGTGTAATTTCCTCATTGTGTTTTCACTGCCCAGCATGGTGTGCAGTTTGACAGGTAATTGTATATCTGGTTGTGGGCGCCAATACCTTCTACGTTGTTCCATTGAAGTCCGCATCTCGTGGTCGTGCGGTAGCGTTCTCGCTTCCCACGCCCGGGTTCCCGCGTTCGATTCCCGGTGGAGTCAGGGATTTTCTCTGCCTCGTGGTGGCTGGGTGTTATGTGATGTCCTTAGGTTAGTTAGGTTGAAGTAGTTCTAAGTTCTAGGGGACTGATGGCCATAGCTGTTAAGTCCCATAGTGCTCAGAGCCATTTTTTTGTTCCATTGAACTCCCTCTTGTGTGCTGTTCGGCTGTAGCGGAGGTTATCTTGACGGTGGGTCCATTGACTGACTGTCTGTCGGCTGGTTGGGCTGTCGTCGGATCGACAATGGTTTGGCCGACTGCCTGTCTCACCTAAGCGAGCGTTAGTGTTTGAATTCCAGGCCGACCCTTGGAACTTCTGAGCGCGGTTCCAGACTGAAGCGCCTAGAACCGGTCGGCCACTCTGACCGGCCCCTTGGGTGTACTGCCTTTTCTTGTTTGTTCTTGTTTTTGTACTTGTATGGCTTCTAGTCGATTTTTAGATTGCGGTTGTTTTGCCCTTAAGGCGTCAGATGATTTGTGCCTTCAGACTAATTTAACAACTGTTTTACGTAAAGCCTTTGGCATTAAAAAAAAATTAATGCCAGTGAGTCTTAAGTGTTGGGCCTTCAGCCCACTTTTAATTTAAGTTGTTTGCTCTTAAAGTGTCAGATTCTTTGGGCCTTCAGCCTAATTAAGGAACTGTTTGGAGGTAAGGCTTTGCCTTTGAGATTTCTGGTTGAGCTTTAAGTAATTGGTTTTCAGCCGTTTTCAAATTAAAGTGGTCTTGCCCTTATGGCATGAGATTGTACGGCGCATTCAGCCGCTAATTAAGTTTCAAAACTAAAGCTGGTGTTTTTTTTTTAATAATTCTTTCTTGGCTCTTGTAATGTTTCATCAAATAAAAGGTTGTATGTTCGAGTGTAACTGACGGCCTTTTATTTTTGGCCCCTTTCCACAACTTAAACTACCTGTCCTGTCCTGCGGGTTAAGCTGAGCGTCTCACACTGTTCTGCCATGCACGGTATATTTCAAACACGGCGGCACTCGAAAAGTTTACAAACTTAACCGTTTTGAAAATTCTTCCACCCTTGGCTCGAAAGCCAATAATCATGCCGTTTTGGACGTCAGGTAAATCGCTCTGTTTACTCTTTACGACAACGACTCCATTTGTTTCCTCATGCACTATATATATCCCTCCACTACTAGTGGTGCCACCTGCCGTCTAGGAGCGTTTATTGCACGTTTCCGCCGGACACATTAATGTGACTCGATCTTGTACTACACGTTGGGTAAGGAGGAGCAGTGTTGCGTCGTCGGGACCCTGATAACATTGGCACATAGTAAATGTAGCTTTCACTCTATTTCAGATGTTCAAATGTGTAGAGTGTAGGTTAGTTTGGAAAAATATCGCTGCCATTCACAAACAAAGAGTAAGTAGATACGCTAAATCTCTACGGAGTATGCAGATAGAACGCGGAGAGAACAACTGAATTGTAGGCACAAAGGCATCCCGACAGACCATGTCGAACAAGAATAATAATTCAGCGAATTTGCATAAACCGTTGTTATTGGAAGGGCACTGGAATACTATGCAGAAGATACGAAGCAGGTTTGCAACGAGCGGGGCGTACGAAATAGAAGTTCTGGCGGCTGTTACTCATAATCCACCTGTTGGCTCCAGAGCAATTACGAGTGCTTCTAAAACAGGTCAGCCCAGTGTTATCGCATTTTGCGCGTAACAGTTTCATCTGTATCGTGAGCCTCTATACCTTCACCTGGGATCGAGTTACCATTTTAGTCATTTAGTAATATAGAAGTAATGCAATTACCACCAGCAGAAACTGCAGTAGATCCACCTGAAGAAGTGGAGTTGATCTGATATCTCTGTAACCAAAACAGCCGTGAAAATAGACTGTACGTAATCTTATCCAATCATCTACCTCTTGTTTCTTTCTACGAGTCTAATAACGACATAAAAGCTGTATTTTTTTTCTTCAGCAGAGCTATGTTTTTACTATTAAAATGTATTGTTAATGAGAATTGTTTAACCTACATACGTTTTTATTTATGCACAGTGTAGGCATTTCTTAGTCCAGCCATTATAAAACCTGAAATATTTTTCACTTTCGTATACCTGTTCTCACTTGCGAAATAGCTCTCAAAGGAAAAATATCTTCATAAGCTCTTTGCAAATGTGCCATGAAAACGGCATATAATGAATGAGATTTAGTATTACAACATCGGAAAAATGCTCCCATTGAAGCACGAAAGGCAAATACGCACCTCTACGCTGACATAAAAGTGGGGAACCAACTGCCTAAATTCTCGTTTCTCCTTCCTCACCAAAAACTTTGGCATGCGAACAGATTCGCGCTCTTTTAACAAAGAACATTATAAATCCTTTTACCTAGTCTCTCTTTGTAGTTACGCCTTCACACTCAGCGTCTTCTTCTCACTGCCACTGTCTACACAAGTGTCTCTCCCATTGTCTCATTTTTATCCCATTGATTTACGGTATATCAAATGGTTCAAATGGCTCTGAGCACTATGGGACTTAATTTCTAAGGTCATCAGTCCCCTAGAACTTAGAACTACTTAAACCTAACTAATCTAAGGACATCACATACATCCATGCCCGAGGCAGGATTCGAACCAGCGACCGTAGCGGTCGCGCGGTTCCAGACTGTAGCGCCTAGAACCGCACGGCCACCCCAGCCGACTACGGTATATCCCACCGACACTATCTTCTCTCTTTCGTTGACTGGTCACCTGTGGCGCTAGCTCCCAACCCGCAGTTCATTTTTACGTCCCGCTGTATTCCATCAAACCAAAACCAAATTGTTGTGTTTGGCTGTTTTTGTATTACAATTTGGTTACTAAGAAAAGCCATTTGTATAAAGGAATGAGTTCTGTTGTGTGAACTGGTAATTCATTTTATGTATTGTACTTTCAGCAAGGGCATTTAACTTTTTGCTATTACTTACAATAAAAATGTTCAAATGTGTGTGTGAAATCTTGTGGGACTTCACTGCTATGGTCATCAGTCCCTAAGCTTACACACTACTTAACCTAAATTATCCTAAGGACAAACACACACACACCCATTCCCGAGGGAGGACTCGACCCTCCGCCGGGACCAGCCGCACAGCCCATGACTGCAGCGCCTTAGAGCGCTCGGCTAATCCCGCGCGGTTACTTACAACAGACTTATACAATCTCAATATACAGACGTTCCTAGGATGTGAAATAGGCGAATACATGGAAGAAAGGTCTTCTGCATATATGTGTTGGCTTTGTGCTGTTCATAGCTCTTCTCTGAATGAGAACAACGTGTGACTAGATGAAAAGAGCAACCACAATATGTACCGGTAATACGCTATTAAAACAGATATAGTACAGCGTCATGTCTCGTGTTGTGTTATGCGCTAAATCTTATACTTAGATATTAAAGTTCAGGAATGTGGTTCCACGTAGCTTCAAGTTAGAATTAATCTGCGGTTTCATTGAAATTTCGGCACTACTTTATAATGTCGGTCACTTAGGCAGGGCAAAAACTGTACCGAAATAGCTCTTAGATTATGTGGTATAAAGTTTTTCGTTCTTTTATTAATGAATTAAAGACATCAAGATAAAAATTACTTGTATGAAGGTAACGGTATAAAGAAACTGTTCCCAAAATATAAACATGAACCAAAGAAAAGTATTAGGGTGATGAAACACCATGCTGCCAGTCTATAATTTACTAAGGAATAGCATTCTGTAAATTTAAAAAGTAAACAAAACAAATTAAGAAATAACGTGAAGCATAGAGAAGATACAAGCAGGTTTCGAAATGTATCTTGTCACCGAAAAATATTGTGTTTTCCGGGAGGAAGACATGTGAAAGAAAGTAGGCTACTCTATGAACATTTAACAATATTAGCACGGTATAGCATTAACAGATTATATACAACATCATAAAAGCGAACAAGACATCATATAATTGGCCAAGAGCATCGGAATTTCGTAAACCACACGAAAAAGCATAATTTGGCTAAAAGTGCACATTCATACGTACAGATTCACACTAAAGTACCTAGTATTAAGTTTCTAAGCATGGTTGTTGGAATTCCAGTTTTCTTGCATTATCATCTCATGTTTAGTTCTATATTATAGCATAATACGTAATCTGTTAATACTATACGGACGAGGGAATGAAAATGTGAAATTGAAATTCATCGAACTGTTGAAATGGCCAACAGCATGGAATGAAACACCGTGTTTCAAATAAACCGACTGTCTCTGCGACAAAGTACACTTTATTTTAGTTGATTAATAAAAGCCAAATTTCTTTAGCAAACCGACAGAAATAACTACAGTGTTCTGCAATAACTGCTAATAACGTGGAAATAAAATCAAATCAAAAAACTTAAACTAATATAGTTTTAGTTTTCCGTGACTATGTGGAAGTATTTTAATTCTCTTGATAGCTCCCACTTATCTGAAGTGAAAGCTCACACAGGGAAAAAAGCAAAATCACGAAATGTAAACACGGATTACGTGTAGTTTGGTAATTTGCCGATAGTCAGCGATAGTCGCAAACATGGCTAGTTCAGGTGCGGAGCGAGCTGTCTGTGTGTTGGAGTTCGACAAAAACAAGTGTGCTTCAGCTGTTCAACGGATGCTTAGAACCAAGTACGGTAAGAAGCCACCAACAAGGAAGGCTATTTATCACTGGCACAACAAATTCGTTACGACGGGTTGCTTGTGTCCGGCAAACAGAAGCGGACGTCCCAGTGCGAGTGAAGTGAAGTGAATGTGGAGTGTGGAGTGTGTAGTGTGTACGAGAGACATTCATAAGGAGTCGAAAGAAACCGGTGCTTCGTTCATCCAGTGAACTCGAAATGGCTCCAATGACAGTGTGGAAAGTCCTGTGACAGAAGCTGCCTATGAAACCATTCAAACCGGAGCTGGTGCAGAAGCCCCATGACGACGACAACGACAAGTGTTTTGGAGTTTTGTTTGCAGTTGCAACAACTGAATGAGGATGGGGATGACATTGATGATCGCTTAAATTTCAGCGGCGAAGCCGCTTTTCACACTAAAGGGAAAGTGAACAAGCATAATTGTCGAATCTGAGGTACAAAGCATCCACACGAATGCATTGAATTTGAGCGTGATTCCCTAAAGGTAAATGTTTTTTGTGCCTTGTCACATCGAAAACTGCACGGACAATTCTTATTCATTGAGAGCACTGTCCTATTTGGACATGTTACAGCAAAGGCTAAAGCCTTAAACGTAATCGGACTCTCTTTCATCTTTCGGAGGATGGGGCTCCAACCCCCTTTTCATCGTAAAGATCGTGGGTGCGTGAAGACGGAGCCGCCGCATCGATAGATCGACCGTGCTACAGAAGGGGACAGCTGTTTCATGAAATGGCCTCCCCGATCACCAGATCTCACTCAGTGTGATTTTTTTTCTGTGGGTACACATTAAAGATCTGGTGTATGTTCCGTCTCTACCACGTAATGTAACAGAGCTCAGGCAGAGAATACGGGAAGCAACTGCCACAGTCGACGATGCCATGCTGGGACGGGTGAGGCAAGAATTCGATTACCATATTGACATCTACTGGGTCACTCATGGTTCGCATATCGAATGTTTGTAAAAAAACTTTCAGAGTTTCTCTTCAAAATGCAATATGTACGACATCTGTACACCCTGTATAATTATAAATACACTAAGTTGTTGTTTCAATGTGGCTAAATTATTAATGGAATGCTGTAGAACGTACAAAACTGTTTATTGGGATGACACGTGTGTAGCATTCGCACGTTTTTATTTCAGAGCTCAAACCGTCGTTAATGCAAATTAGTTTGAGTTGCACGCAACATCCACATTTTTTGTTGTTTTACAGCAGCGTTTGATAATTCCACAACACCGTCCTTTAAATAAATTCACATCTGGTATCCATAACATAAAGCAGAGTTACTAAACATAGCTTTCCGAATTTTTTTCGCTAAGGAAGACGAAGTAAATATTACAAAATTCAAATCAAGAACAGCTCCCAACATGAGTAACTTTAAGCAGATATCCTGGGAGTAGTGAAGCAACTTATATGACCTAATAAAAGAAAAATCTTCCGGTCCCCACTGTGTACCAACTTTCAGAATATGCTGATGCAATAGCTCCATCCATACTTAACAATCATATACAACCGCACGCTCGACGAAAGATCCGTAACCAAAGACTGGAAAGTTGCACAACTCACATCAATATTCAAGAACGGCAATGGGAGTAATTCACTAAATTACAGGCCCATTTCTTTAAAGGCGATATGCAGCAGGATTTTGGACCATATATTATGTTCCAACATTATGAATTACCTCGAAGAGAATGGTCTATTGACACAGGGTTAAGACGGATTTAGAAAACATTATTCTGGTGAAACACATCTAGATCTTTACTCATACGAAGTTCTGAGTGCTATCGACAAGCGACATCAAGTTGATTCCGTATTTCTAGATTTCCAGAAGGCTTTTGACACCGCACCTCAAAAGCGGCCTGTAATCAAAATTGCTTGCTTGCGGAATATCGTCTCAGTTATGCAACAGGATTCGTAACTTCATGTCAGAGAGGTCATAGTTCGCAGTAACTGACGGAAAGTCATTGAGCAAAGCAGAAGTTTCAGGCCTCTGCTGCTCCTTATCCATATAAACAATTTAGGTAACAACCTGAGCAGCCGTCTTGGTTTGTTTCCAGATGATGCTGTTGTTTATTGCCTTGTAAAGTCATCAGAAGATTACCAATTACACAACGATTTAGGTAGGCTATATGTATGGACGAAAATTGGCAATTGACCCTAAATAATGAAAAGTGAGAGCTCATCTACATGAGTGCAAAAATAAATCCGTTAAACTTCGATTACACGAAAAATCATTCAAATCTAAAGGTCGTAAATTCAACTAAATATCTAGAAATTACAATTACGAACAGCTTCAGTTGGAAAGAACACATATGAAACGTTGTGGGGGAAGGCGAACCAAAGAATGCGTTTTACTGGCAGAACACTTTAGAAGATGCATCAGATCCAGTAAAGAGACTGCTTATACGACGCTTGTCCGTCCTCTTTTGCAGTACTGCTGCGCGGTGTGGGATCCTTACCAGATAGGATAAAGGGAGCGCACCGAGAAAGTTCAAAGAAGGGCGACACGTTTTGTGCTATAGGAATAGGCGAGAGAGCGTCACGGACTTGATACAGTATTTGATGTGGGCATCATTAAAACAAAGGCGTTTCTCTTTGGGGCGAGATCTTCTCGCGAAATTTCGCTCACCAACTTTTTCCTCCAAATGCAAAAATATTTTGTTGATGGCAACCTACATAGGGAGAAACGATAATAATCATAAAATAAGGGAAATCAAGAGCTCGCACGGAAATGTAGGTGTTCGTTTTCCGTGCGCTGTTAAGAGAGTGGAGTAACAGAGAATTATTGAGAAGGTGGTTCGATGAACCGTCTGCCAGGCAGAGTATCCATGTAGACGTAGATGTAGATTAGTCTCACAATATAATATGCTGTTTCTATCACAAAAATGGGACTATCAGTTTCGTGGAGTTGATGCAATCATATTGGAGCACCACCGGTTAGCATATGACAGTAGCGTTGAAAATTAGTCTCATAACAGCATGTCCAACTGTCGTGTCAATTCCTTTATGTTTCTTCCGAATTACTGGGTTTCTCACTTTTTATTCTTGTATGGTGAATTCATGCTGATGTTCTTGGTTATGGTGTCTTTCACAGTTGCTTCATCGGTGCGTCGTTGCCCTCACAAAATATCGTCCACGAGCATAAAATAGCACTACACTCGCAAGATGTGGTAACTACAATGGAGCAAAACGAGCAAACAATTTTCTGTTTAACGATCCCCAATTATTGCTTTACAGTGTAGCGTAATTTATTTATACGCTGACTCATTTCAGACGCCATCAATAAGGCCGACTAACAACAATATAAATTGGAAGCCAGGTACTTACAGATCTGTAGTCGTGTCGAAATTCTGATGTTATGCAAGTAATGACTGACTGACTGCCACTCCCAACGATCACTTGCACGCTTAAGCTACTACAATGGCCAGCATTTACGATTCGTCTCCCTCCGGCAGAGTGAAGTATTGATCGATACATATCGGTGCGCATGCGACAGCATGCGTACGAACATGTTCTACAACGCCGCGCATATAAACGGGATTTTTGGGGCTCACATCTATTGGGGTAAGGTAGGGTTGTGTTTTGGATGGCCCACTTGAATAATCAACAGGAAGAAAGTCTTACTATAACTATCCTATAGCACAAAGGCCAAAAGTTCTAATATTACACACTACCTCCAGCCTAGGCAACTTGAGAAAATCGGTTTTACATGAGATGTGGACTACGGTGCCACTTACAGGGGTTTATGGAGGCACCATTTCCTTCCTGAGAAAACCCCAAAAAAGCTATTTTCACCTTTCTTGCCTTCAGCGGCGGATATCTAAAGAATTAAATAAAGCAAATTGCTAAAATCTTAATGCTATATTCTCCAGGCATTTATCTAGAAGCGTCATCTTCTCGTTTTCAAATATTTTTATCCGTTATGGATTCCAAGACGGCTACGCACAACAAATGGCTGAAATTCTTATGACATATTGCTAAGATCCCGATCTCGAAAAACCTTCATGTCTTTATCCGTTTCCGAGGTACACAAGTTCAATGTTACCTTACTTGTACACGTGAAATGCGCACGTAAAATCCAGTGTGAGGAGAAAAACAGTTTACAAAGCGAAGTTGCACGGAGAAATGTGCTGCAAAGTGACTCCATTATTATCTAGGAACCCCATGTAGTTGTACTGAAGCACATGCAAAAATTTTTTGCACATAAAATCCGAACTGTGGTATAAAATTAGTTTTGCGTTCCTTCGATTTCACAGACGTCAACTATCAAAATTTTGCTAATCCATAAAGTTTTCATAGGAGTGACATGCCCTGCTATAGCAGGGAAAAGAAAGAAACAGAGGAAAAATGCTCCTATCAAAGCACCAAAATGAAGAGTACGCTTCTATTTAAAAGACTACCTGAAAAGTGGGATACCAGCTGCCTCATTCTACCTTCCTCATCACCTTTCAGAATTTTCCAAAATATTTTGGGTTGCATGCATATTTGCAATTTTTACGCTCAGAGAGGAAGAGGCAGTGCCAGTGGCAAAGAGACGGGAAAGTACTAAATGCTGAAAGACAGTAGGCAGTGGTTGTGGTATAGGAAGAGCCAAGGAGACTGTCAGCATTAGAGAAAGAGAGGGGCATAATGGCAGTGGAACATATTTGAGACTGTCAGCCCAGCGCTGGGAAAAGAGTGAACGAGACAATACCACTGGGAGAGGAATAAAGAGACGGAGAAATTGGAAGTAGGTCACAGCCAGTGATAGTGATAGTGATAGACAGAGTCTATGACAGAGACAACGAAGAAGAGGGAAAGAGAAATAGTGAGAGACTGCGAGAAGAGACAGGAACAGTGGAAAGGAATGAAAGAGATAGCATCAGTAAGAGAGAGCAAGAGGGAGACCACGACAATGACAGGAGACAGAAGTAGTACGGCAGAAAGAAGTTGACTGTGGCTGAGAGACAGGAGACAGTGGCAGTTAGAGAGACACACAAAAAATAATGGCATTGAGTTGAGAAGAACGAGTGAGTGAGAATGGGCAAATGAGAGTGGAGGGGTATGAGCGAGTAGTGAGTGTGAGCGAGTTACAGTTAGCGGAGCTAGTGGGAATGTGAACTGACTTGCACGTTAAAAAGAGCGCGAGTATGTTGACGTGGCAAAATTTTTGGAAAATTTTTTAAAGGTGCTGAGAAAGGTAGACTGAGGTTGTTGGTACTCACTTTCCAGTCGGTCTTTTAAACAGGTGCATATTTCTCTTTTTGTGAACCGATAGGTGCATTTTCCCGCTGGTACAGACAATGAATAATGCCACCAATCTTTATGTTCCCCGGACGAGAATTAATGTTGCGAGTCTTCAGCCACACGAAACGTGTGTTTGTAGCTCCATAAACTCAGGAGAACACAAATGGCGAATACAGGACCTCATCAGTGAATGTAGTTCGCCGTGACTGGTCGCTATTTATTGACGTATGTCCGCGCTTTTCCACAGTCGTAACGCCGGATCGGAAATTCCCATCACCGGTAGGATTTGTACATAGGCATACCAGGTCCTAATTCCCTTTGCGCTAAAAAGCTTTCACTCTGCAGAGGAGTGTATTCCGATGTCAACCTTCGTGACACATTACCTCTGTGGGCCAGTTGAAAATGTGGAGGGTGGGAGGAAGAGAGGGAGTAGGAGAGAACGAGAGAGAGGAGGGGGGGGGGGACGGGGTGTAAATTGAGAGGAAGGGTTGGTTCCCCTACTCTGGCTGAACGAAGCACTCAGTGTCGATCGACGAGCCGTGTTCTAATGGCTCCGACAATGTGTGTTGTCCGCGTGACTGAAATAAGCAATGAAGTATTAAAGGAGATTAGTTTCATACACTGGAGAAAAGGCTTAGAGATATAAGAAGAGAAACACCCCACTGAACCCCCCCCCCCCCCCCAATTAGATTCAGTGGTAAATTGGCCCAGTGGATAGTCCGTCAAAAATGAACAGATCAAGCATGAAAACAGGAAGAAAGTGTACTGAACTATGAAAAAAAGTAAATTAGAAACAGTGTACAGTCTACGCTAAGCAGTGCAATATTGAGCAACAATGTCAGCCGCGGCATCGTGGTTACTGACTGATGAATTTGAGTCTGCGAAATGATGATCAGGAACCTCAGGTTGCAGAAGAAGAAAATGTGCGTGATGAACTGCCACCAGTTGAAGGTGACAGTGGAGGTGCTAAACGTGTGCTACTGCTAAAGACTGCATATCTTTCTCCATTCTTTGAATGCTGTAATTTATGACTGCAAGTATCTATAACTTTATTTATGTTATTTCATTGTAAGCTAGCCATTTTCGTTACTTTTTTTTCCCTCGTGCCATTTATTTTTATTTCCTTTTCTTCACAACATTATGAACTGTCCGTCCGGTCATTGAAATGTTTGTTCTCTTTCTGTAGTCTTGACATTTCTCATACTATACATTGGTTATAGAACATGATTCATGTCCTAAGAATAGTAAACGTGATGAACAGTGACAGCGCAGGCGAGATACCGCATAGACGTCTCACAGAAATGAAAACAACAAATAACCGGTTGTGAATTACGTTACAAAAAAAAGGAATTAAAGAGTCAAAACTTCCAAAACGGAACGCAACCTCAAAAATGTTAAAAGCTTATGTTTTTACGGAGTACGGAGAAACTGTATGATTCTGGAACTGTTAAGTTCAGCTTATGTGACAAAGAATTATGTTTTCATCATTTGCTTGGGAGTGATCACCGTCACATTCATTCGTAGAATAGTTGTACAGAAACAACTCTCATTGCAGGTCCCTTCCTTACAACCCGCTGTTGCAAACGGAGAAATGGCACAAGTGAGGTTTGAACACAACTCGCCTGCATGGCAGTCCAACACCGAGACCACTTTAACCACGGCGCTGCTGTTACTTCGAGCTGCCCTATACCGTTGCCTGTTCCTATTTTGCTTTTTTTCCCATAGTTCAGTGCACTTTCTTCCTGTTTCCATGCTTGATCTGTATTCAATTTTTGGCGGGGTGTCCACGGGGTCCTCTTACCACTAAATCTGAGTGGGGTGCGATGGGGAGTTTGCCTTGTGAGTCCAACTCCATGGATCTTTATTTTTTTCGTGGCTTCCCTAAACTGAATTACCAGACGTGAGAGCTGTCATTGTGTCACAAAGGAGACAAAATGGTTCAAATGGCTCTAAGCACTATGGGGCTTAACATCTAAGGTCATCAGTTCCCTAGGCTTAGAAATACCTAAACAACCTAAGGACATCACACACATCCATGCCCGAGGCAGGATTCGAACCTGCGAGTAGCAGCAGCGCGGTTCCGGACTGAAGCGCCTAGAACCGCTCGGCCACAATAGCCGGCTCACACAGGAGACAGATTTCCGTAGAACATACAATTATAAAACTTCCTTAGAGTCACTAAAGAAAAAATCTCAACACCAAGAAATAATTAAAGCCGATTAATGAAATTTTGGGAATATATTTGTCTAGGTAACATACTTAAGTGATTAACATTGTAAGATCATAGGTTAATGTAAGCGCGAGAAAAGCCATTCCAAATGTGAAACGCTGGTACTTTAGTAACAGGTGTATGCACCAGAATATTGAATGGAAAATACACATGTGTGTGCATTGTGTTGTACAGGTGCCGTATGTCATGTTGTGGGATGGTGTTCAATGCCTGTTGGACTTGGTCGGTCAGCAAAGTGACGGTTAACCCTCTGCATAAGGAATGCAAAAGCGGACCCCTGCCTACCATTACAATCTGTGAAATCCGCAAATCAATGGCGTCTTCCAATATCAAAATATTTGCGGTGCAAGTTTTATGTGATTCACCCTGTACTTGTCGTGAAGGTCGTGCAGATACGACTAGATGAATAACAGGTCGTAGAGAAGTGTAAAGGCAATCATTCTGGCCACACTTCAAAAGTGAGTATAACGGGAATGTACATGAAACGACAAGAAATGTCCTCTGCCACACAGTTCGTAGTATTTCACAGAATGTCAGTTTCTGTAGACAAATGATATGTCGTAACTTACATTCCAGTAATTCTTATGCGGTACTTGGTCGCGCGCTTTGTTGTGTTAAATCAACGACAGGGGTTCCTGGGGGCGAGTGGGTCGGAGGCGTCAGTTTGTTTTCTGTGACGCGGGGCGAAAACAGCGGCAGTGGAGATACACCCCCCCCCCCCCCCCCCCCTACCGCCTGCAGTGGCCACCGGAAATGAAGGCACTGGTCAGCGGAGAAGAGAGGCCGTGTAATTGATTGGCTGGAGGTGGGCGGGGGTGGGGGGTGGGGGGGGGGGGCTGTGGCAGCTCCCGTGTATTGATGGAAGTCTCGCAGTCTGGTCGCTTCTCAGGAACACGATGCGCCCCCGCACTCGTGTTTGCGCTACCAAAATCAGGCTGGTCCGTTCCGTGCGAGCGTTTCTGTGTAGTTCGTGACGCGTTTCATATACAACGATAATGCTCTGCGTTTAGATGTACTGATCATGCGAAAAGAATTACCATCGCTCAAGTATCAGTTTCACGCCCATAACGGAAATAGAAGCATCTTCTACTTACGGTGTCAACGACATATTAATCTGGTGATGTTAGAGTCGCAATTTCCGTTAAAATAGTCAGATGGAGGAAGGTTACGTGGGGTTACGTTTTATTCTGATGCCGGTTCAGTTTTATTGGAGAAATCGGGAAAACATTTAGCGGACTACTATCCTAGCTGCATTGCAGTCCTGCCGTTTATCATTTGAAGTGAAGATAACGTTCTCAGACGTGATGTTTTTGGCAGACGAGAGAAAGACAATTACTGCAGACATTTTGGAAATAATTTTAGAAATATATTGTAACGAACATGAGTAACGGTCGTTAACCAGGCGAAATTATTACAGTTGATAATAAAATGTTTGAGATTCTACTTGTTTTGGTTAATTCCTATAGCTCCGGATCAAGAATAATCACTGAAGACAAAAAAAAAGAAAATATTATGAGATTCGTGCAATTCGTAGGAAATAAATTTCTTCTTAGATCGGAAATGAAGTAAAAGGTATTCATTAGACAAGAGGTTCTCAAAATATAGGAAAATCCATCCCCGAGAAGGGGGGACGGACAACTATGTTCCAGCGAGTTCGGGGAAGGCGATTTTAATGTCTCGCTGAATTCAAGATTTTAAATATGGAGCAGTTCGGAAATTGCAAAAGGGTGTTAGAAACAATCAGCTGTGAAGTGACTGCGAGGAAATCTAAATCTCTATAACTAGACAGTCATTCGAATCCCGAATGGGAGACCGAGTTTTACGTCTTCGGCGGTGATGATCTTCTTCGATCTCCCGTTATATCAAAGCGAGTCCAGGGCCGCTAAACTGTGCTTTGTCATGCGCTAACTCGTCACCTCCTGTACTGGCACAGGTCCACGGTTACACGGCTTCCCCAGTCTCTGCACTGCCTTGATTTCTCTGCACTTAACATTGACCACTTCTGGAACTCCAGTGCTTGAAAAATGCAACACCCGTCAACCACAAGACCACTTTGCGTGTCTGATTACGGCGACCGTCCTGTTGTTCCTGTGGAAACAATCAGCAGTTATAATCCAAGCTGTCTCCAGTACAACACAATTTCCCAATGACGGATCTAAATACACTACCGGCCATTAAAATTGCTACACCAAGAAGAAATGCAGATGACAAACGGGTATTCATTGGACAAATATATTATACGAGAACTGACATGTGATTACATTTTCACGCAATTTCGGTGCATAGATCCTTAGAAATCAGTACCCAGAACAACCACCTTTGGCGCTAATAACGGCCTTGATACGCCTGGGCATTGAGTCAAACACAGCTAGGATGGCGCGTAGAGGTACAGCTGCCCATGCAGCTTCAACACTATACCACATTTCATCAACAGTAGTGACTGGCGTATTGTGACGAGCCACTTGTTCGGCCACCATTGACCAGACGTTTTCAATTGGTGAGAGATCTGGAGAATGTGCTGGCCAGGGCAGCAGTCGAGCATTTTCTGTACAGGATCTGCAACGTGCGATCGTGCATTATCCTGCTGCAATGTAGGGTTTCGCAGGGATCGAATGAAGGGTAGAGCCACGGGTGGTAACACATCTGAAATGCAACGTCCACTGTTCAAAGTGCCGTGAATGCGAACAACAGGTGACCGAGACGTGTAACCAATGGCACCCCATACCATCACGTCGGGTGATACGCCAGTAGGGTGATGACAAATACACGCTTCCAATGTGCGTTCACCGCGATGTCGCCAAACATGATGCGACCATCACGATACTGTAAACAGAACCTGGATTCATCCGAAAAAAATCACGTTTTGTCATTCGTGCAGCTTCGTCGTACACCATCGTAGGCGCTCCTGTCTGTGATGCAGCGTCAAGGGTAACCACAGCCATGGTCTCCGTGCTGATAGTCTATGCTGCTGCAAACGTCGTCGATCTGTTTGTGCAGATGGTTGATGTCTTGCAAACGTCCCCATCTGTTGACTCAGGGATCGAGACGATCCGTTGCAGCCATGCGGATAAGATGCCTGTCATCTCGACTGCTAGTGATATGAGGCCGTTGGGATCCAGCACGGCGTTCCGTATTACCCTCCTGAACCCACCGATTCCATTTTATGCTAACAGTCAGTGGATCTCCACCAACGCGAGTGGCAGTGTCGCGATATAATAAACCGCAATCGCGATAGGCTACAATCCGACCTTTATCAAAGTCGGAAACGTGATGGTACACATTTCTCCTCCTTACATGAGGCATCACAACAACGTTTCACCAGGCTACCCGGTCAACTGCTGTTTGTGTATGAAAAATCGGTTGGAAACTTTCTTCTTGTCAGCACGTTGTAGGTGTCGCCACCGGCGCTAACCTTGTGTGAATGCTCTGAAAAGCTAATCATTTGCATATCACAGCATCTTCTTCCTGTCGGTTAAATTTCACGTCTGTAGGATGTTATCCTCGTGGTGTAGCAATTTTAACGGCCAGTAGTGTGGATCCTAACTGTTTCGATAAGTGTGTCAATCAATTTATAAGAGTTCCAGTAACATTATGGTGCAATATACTGTTTGTTTCCTACCTGTATAATCTGTCAGCGTTAACACAGTGAAGTGTACGAGGGGCATTCAATAAGAATGCAACCCTTTTTTTCTTGGCTAATTTCGATTGAAAAAAATGGGGAATTTGCTGTGGTACATCGTGGAATATTCCCGCTTCAGCTCCTATAGTTTCATGAAGTTCCGATAAGTGGCGCCGCTATACACAGCCTTCAAAATGGCGTCTGTAACAGAGGCGCGCTCCGAGTCTACGGAGACCACGCAGTCACAGGAAGGACGGTGAGTGGTTGGGCGTGGCCTCGGCCATCATCGCAACAAGATCGCGCAAACGTGTCCGATCTCCCGCGTGCCGGCCGGCCCCGCACAGCTATGCTATCCTCAGGAAATTTAAGAAACAACTTTAGCGGGCTCGTCGCCACAAAAATGCTAACGAATTTCTCCTTCTCCATGAAAACGCAAGCCCTCACATGAGTCTGCGCACCTGAGAGGAGTTCACAAAACTTCAGTGGACTGTTCTTCCTCATCCATACAGACCGGTTCTCGAACCTTTCGACTTTGTTTGGCCCAATAAAGAATGCACTCCGCGGGAAACAGTACGTGGCTGTCGGAGGAGTTTATTGATGCAAGCGACGGATTCGACATCAACGACTGTAGTGATACCATGACAGAATGCAGGACCCCTCAGTAAGGTGGCGCAAGGAGATTATCACACCGCTTCTTGAAAAAAGTAATGTAAATTACTTTATCGATAGGTGACTACAATGGAGCCGCTATACGTGCTCAGAGAATTGTAATATTATCTCTGTATCGCAGCATATAAGAAAAGATTTCATTGTCTTCTTCTTCTTCTTCTTCTTCCGTGCCTGGTTGGTTCTGATGTCGCATTTCGATTACAGTCTGCGAAGACTTATTTCTACTATATGTAGTGTATTTAGAATTTCTGCTAAATATATGTCAGTATGTCATGCATATGTGCTCTTGTTAGTAGCAAGAAAGTACCTTCCCTGTCCCATTTATTTAATTAATGACGTAACAATTAAATGTTGCCCAGGCCATTCGTGATTGCATTGCTGAAGCGACGCCATTGCTGTTAAAACTGATAAACATTTCTTCATAGCTATTTAATTCTGAAAATGTTGAAAGGATTTAATCTCAGTAATGGTATAACGGCGTCTGATAATAATTTCCGTTTCAGTTTAGGCCAGAGGTACAGTTTTATTGAAAGGAATTATTTTAATTGTGTAAGCTGCTACTGCACGTAGGCAGCTATGCTGGAGCATCAAGCCTTACAGAGAAAAATAGTTATTTGAATATTATATTAAATTTGCTTATTCCGTAACATTACAGGAAGATAATTTTTTTCTACATCTTGAGTAAGATGGATGTCGTCACGTTGGAATACGCATGATATTTCTGGCCATAGCGCCCTGAGAAAATATAGCCGTGTGTTTTAAAGAACGTAAAAGAGATTTTCTTTAATCAAACATTTTCATTCCAAATTGCCTGCCCCTGGTAGCATAGTGGTCAGCGGGACGAAATATCATACCTAACGGCCCAGGTTCGATTCCCGACTGGGTCGGAGATTTTCTCCGTTCAGGGACTGGGCGTTGTGTTGTCCTTACCATCATCATTTCATCCCCATCGACACGCAAGTCGCCGAACTGGCGTCAAATCGAAAGATTTGCAACCTGGCGAACGGTCTACCCGACAGGAGGCCCTAGCCACACGGCATTTCCACTCCAAATTAATGGAACATTTTTTCTATCTTTTCAAAAAGTAAATTACGTGGGAAGATTATATCAAAAAACAGGGTTTTGCAGCCGAAAGAGTGGTGAATAATATGGTGCACTAGAATCTTGAATAAAACCAACCTGATTTTAGAAAAAATGTGTTGCGTTACTTATTGAAGTCCTCTCGTATATTCTGAATAGTGAAACAAACACTGCATGCCTGTGGAGAACAGTTTTAGCTCAGTAATATAAACCATCCTCTTATACAGCCAACAGTCATTATGATGCAGGCGGTAAAGAATGCCAACTATTTTGAGATAAGGAAGCAACTATTGGAAATGAACATTCCAGGCAGTACAAGGTTTGGATGAGCAACGCGTGTAAGATACTAAGGATAGAGCGTGAAGTGAAGCGATTGAGCAGCAGTTACATTCACATCATGAACGACGGGCGGAGATTTTTAATGACGCCTGGACAAATGAAAATCGATGCACGTGGCTGACCTCAGATCACCAGCAACGACGCTCGAACAACCTGTTGGCTGAAATTACAGCGATGTGTCACTCGCACCCTCGGGCAAACTCCACGTAGCCTAGAAGTAGTGATATGCGGTGCGATAGACGTATTACGCGACCAGCAGCTCCGCTTATTTAATTGGAAACGCTTATTGGCAAACCCAGAATAATTCTCTACAGTTCTAGAACATTAAATTAGTCTGAATAATGGTCGCCAGTCTTGCTCTGATTCGCTGTCGCTACTCTTGCACCGCTCATAAATGTAAAAATCCAGCTACTTTCAAAAGACTGAAATCCTGCCACTGAATTGGAATACGAGCGCAACAAACAATCACTAAATCGTCTCCAACTGGTTTGTAGCAACACTCACTGACAACACCACTCAAAAACAGTTACGACAAGAGAAAAAAAAGAGTAAGACCCAGATACAAGGAACGTGTACTTCAGGTTTCCACCGGAAGGAACTGAGCGGGTTGTCTTGTATCGGACCTCGCCAAGTCCACCTCCGTTTTGTCAAACACCAGCTGCAGCTGGCTAAGGACCGACCCTACGTTTTGGACGCTTCAGTCTGGAACCGCGCGACCGCAACGGTCGCAGGTTCGAATCCTGCCTCGGGCATGGATGTGTGTGATGTCCTTAGGTTAGTTAGGTTTAAGTAGTTCTAAGTTTTAGGGGACTGATAACTATAGATGTTAAGTCCCATAGTGCTCAGAGCCATTTTTTAGCCTACGTTCTGTTATGAGGCCTCTGGACACGTGCTCAGTCACTAAACGCAAGACTAGCCAGACAGCAGGACACCGGTGAGCCCTTACTAAAACGGCTGCGGCTATCGATCTCTGCGCTGCGGCTAAGTGGAGAGATGAGCAGTCAGAGGACCAACAAGGAAACAACACTGCACTGCGAGAAGGTGGGCAATTGTGAGTCGTACCGTGCCAGCTATACAGCATCGACTGACCCCTCCCCACCTCCCATCCCTTCCCTCCTCCCCCCTCTCAATCAACGTTGAGTTCCTTAGCTGCGGTTCCGATTCGCGTCCCTTGTTTATTCCCATGGAAGTAGATCCTACAATAGAGTATTGTCATAGAATAGAATATTGTTTTCCTGGCAGTTCCGATCACTGCTTTTCTATCTAGTGTAAGTCGACGGACTCTGTTCTGGCTGTCGGCAACGTAGCGTTGAGACTCTTCTTTAAATGATTATGTATGTTGATACAGTATATATTTTAGCGTAATCTTCATCTCGGCCAATGTTTTACTAAAGGTGGCCACATATAACCATCGTTTCAAAGCATTTAGAGCGCAGTTGGTGTCGCATACTATTTCAGTTGAAATTTTGTCCTTTTACTTATGTTGTCGAAGAAAACAAGTTTCCTTTACGTCAGGATTTTATACATTTATATTAAAGGACGTTGAGTACGCAATTGAAGAGATTGAGGCTTAATTTCTGTGTACTGGGTAGTAAATGCATCTAAAAATGGTTCAAATGGCTCTCAGCACTATGGGCCTTAACATCTGAGGTCATCAGTCCCCTAGACTTAGAACTACTTAAACCTATTTAACCTAAGGACATCACACACATCCATGCCCGAGGCAGGATTCGAACCTGCGACCGTAGCAGTCGCGCGGTTCCGGACTGAAGCGCCCAAAACGTAGGGTAGATCTGAGGGATGAAGTAGCGAAGGCAGCAAAGGGTCAAGTAGGTAAAAAGGCGAGGGCTAGTAGAAATCCTAGAAATCCTTGGGTAACAGAAGAAATATTGAATTTAACTGATGAAAGGAGAAAATATAAAAATGCAGTAAATAAAGCAGGCAAAAAGGAATAGAAACGTCTCAAAAATGAGATCGATAGGAAGTGCAAAATGGCTAAGCAGGGATGGCAAATGTAAGGACGCAGAGGCTTATCTCACTATGGGTAAGATAGTTACTGCCTACAGGAAAATTAAAGAGACATTTGGAGAAAAGAGAACCACTTGTATGAATATCAACGGCTCAGACGGAAACCCAGTTCAAAGCAAAGAGAGGAAAGCAGAAAGGTGGAAGGAGCATATAGAAGGTCTATAAAAGGGCGATGTACTAGAGGACAATATTATGGAAATGGAAGAGGATGTAGATGAAGATGAAATGAGAGATATGATACTGTATGAAGAGTTTGAAAGAGCACTGAAAGACCTGTATCAAAACAGGGCCCCCGGAGTAGACAACATTCCATTAGAACTACTGACAGCCTTGGGAGAGCCAGTCCTGACAAAACGCTACCATCTGGTGAGCAAGATGTATGAGACAGGAGAAATACACTCAGACTTCAAGAAGAATATAATAATTCCAATCCCAAAGAAAGCAGGTGGTGACAGATGTGAAAATTACCGAACTATCAGTTTAATAAGTCACAGCTGCAAAATACTAACGCGAATTCTTTACAGACGAGTGGAAACACTAGTAGATGCCGACCTCGGGGAAGATCAGTTTGGATTCGGTACAAATGTTGGAACACGTGAGGCAATACTGACCCTACGACTTATCTTAGAAGCTAGATTCAGGAAGGGCAAACCTACGTTTCTAGCATTTGTAGACTTAGAGAAAGCTTTTGACAATGTTGACTGGAATACTCTCTTTCAAATTCTAAAGGTGGCAGGGGTAAAATACAGGGAGCGAAAGGCTATTTACAATTTGTACAGAAACCAGATGGCATTTATAAGAGTCGAGGGGTATGAAAGGGAATCAGTAGTTGTGAAGGGAGTGAGACAGGGTTGTTGCCTATCCCCGATGTTATTCAATCTGTATATCGAGCAAGCAATAAAGGAAAGAAAAGAAAAGTTCGGAGTAAGTATTAAAATCCATGGAGAAGAAATGAAAACTTTGAGGTTCGCCGATGACGTTGTAATTCTGTCAGAGACAGCAAAGGACTTGGAAGATCAGTTGAACGGAATTGACAGTGTCTTGAAAGGAGGATATCAGCAAGAAATATAATTACAAAAAGAACTGCTTCTCTTGAACGAGTTTCTAATCTGAAACTACGCACAACTTTACAGTTAAGTAGTCCTGCATGACTGAGTAGTTTTGAAAGCTAGATGTAACGCCACATTACACTCATTGCATTTGATATGCTTTTGGAAAGGGGCCCAATATTGCGCTTGGCGTCGAAGACGTGTTTCACCAACTGATAGTTTTCCATGCTTTCGTAGTCCGGCAGCTGGACACCTTTTAACATTACCTCTGCTACATTCATTCGGTAATCAACGTATGTTTCTTTTCTCTGACCGTGTATTGTTTTTTGGATAATGTACGTACTGAATAGAGTAATATCCGACACATAAAAAAAAAGTTTGGCCCGACTTTCGTTCCCACGAGTGTGACTCGTGATGTTTACGTTTGGTTCGTATTTGTTCTCACGAGTTGGACTCGTAAAAGTACGGCAAGGGGTTAATACGATGATGTAATGGATCGGCCGCCACTGACGCGGCGATAAGTACTTATGGGATGTTACAAAAGCAAACCTGTCTTCGTTCAGTAGGCAGAATACGAAGTCCGTTTTTCGAACATTTTATAAGAAGGTTAATTCTGAGGTAAGAAATTTTAGTTATCTTTCCACGGACACGCATCTTCGTGTCGAAGGTGGCCGATAAAATAGACTCCGCCGATTTTAATTCCTCCACTCATTATTATAATCACAGTCCGTCTCATTTGCTTATCTTGTTATTACAAAATAAAAATTATGAGAAAGCGCGGTTATAGGAACCATTACCATCCGTAGAATTTTTACACTGAACGTGGGGGGCATCCCGCCATGTCTGGTTGAGACATTTATGTCTGTTACTTGGCAATTCAAGCAGCGTCGTAGGTCTGATAAGTTTGCACAGAAGTGCGTGTCCAACAGCCTTGTAAGAGAGCGCAAGAGGGCACGGAATTTTAATGGACAACGGACAGAGCAGGCTGGGATAACTGCTAGCAGGGGTTTGCGTGAAGAGACGGGAGGAGAGAAGAGAAGAAGACAAGAGCAATAAATCAAGGGCTGCCCGCGGGAAGGCTGCGGCGGCAGCTTGCTCCTGGCGCGGCCGCTTTTAATTCTCGCGGGAATCCCTCTTCAGGCAGCCACGCGAGAAGTGCCTTTGTTCCTCAGCTGCGTAGGCCGACATGCGACGGATATTCCGAAAGTTTTACGGTCCAACACGGATATGGCACGAATGTACCCAAATACTGAAATCTTTGTAGTAAATGACGATTTATAAGATGACCCACTGTCATGTTTCGGAGATGTCCATTTGGTTCCTAGAATGTATCATTCCGCAGCGAAGTCCACGTTGATCTGAAACTTACCGGAGAATAAAACTGCCAACTTACTGGAGATTAAACCTCCCTGTGCAGGATCAGGACTCAAACCTGGAACCTCGCCTTTCGCGGGCAATGCTTTTACCAACTGACAACTGAGTTAGTCGGCAACGACTCACTGGTTGCCCTCACAGCTTTACTTACACGCTAGTACCTCGACCCCTGCTTTAAAATCTTCACGCAAGCAGGGCAGAGGTACAAGCGGAAGTAAAGCTGTGAAGGCAGCCGCTCAGTCGTCCGTCCCTTAGCTGAGTCGTTAGCGCGTCTGACGGCCATCCAACTAGCCCTGTTCGATTCCCGGCCGGGGTGGAGATTTTCTCCGCTCGAGGACTGTTGTGTTGTCCTCATCTTCATTTCATCATCATCATCATCATCATCATCATCATCATCATCATCATCAACAACAACAACAACAACATCATCGACACGTAAGTCGCCCGATGTGGTGTAGCCTGGAAAGACTTGTAACTCGGCGGCCCAACTTCCCCACGTGGCAACTCCCTACCATCAATGTCATCCGGTGGCTCAGTTAGAGTGGGCATCGCGCGCAAAACGCTTCGTGTTCGTGGGTCCTGAGTCCTGATCCAGCACAGGGGTTTTAATGTGCCACGTACTTCGTTACATGTGGCGATCATGTAAGCAAGCAAGGCGTGATACCACGTTAGTATTCAATAAATAGTGTGACGGTCCGCCTATATCGGCCGTACATGCCCCTTTTTTATTGGTCTTGTAAAACAATAAGGCCTGTGCAATGTATAAAAATATTTGCTGAACCATGGAATTAAAGCTACAAGTGAGAGAGAATCCTTTGCGAGATATGCCTGTGAAAATTGTTTCAAGTAAATCACGCAGTGTTCCAAACAGCCAGGGAACGGACTACCTCGTCATAAGTAGTGTGAGCAGTGAGAGCGCCCTGACATTGGTTTAACCAGCGTCCGGAAGCCATTGCTGATTAATGAAGACATAAAAAAATTGTAATGCGTCATTTCAGAATAAAAACAGCCTCCGTTGCGAAATTATTTAATGTCAATGACGCGAGTCACTCTTTTGGGACATCATGAGATTGTGGATATGAAACAATCGTCATATAGCCATATAAAATGGGAACAACAGTAACTAGATACGTAAACCACCCGTCATAAAAACATATAAAATGCAAGGTAGACCTTGAACACACCAGCTGAATCCACCACAGTAGTACAAAATGGGGCCACACTCACAAAAGTAAACATGGTATGAACTGCACGCCGCACAATGTCCTTTTGGCAAATGCTACAGTGACAAAAAAGGATGCAAACATAGCGTTTAGTGTGGCAAGAGGTGCCCAGGTGACACGCATGACAGGCCTAAGGCAAATTTATGAAATATGAAAGCGACGTAAACCTAATACATTAAGGCACGCGTTAGTAAGCCGTTGCAACCACATGAAACCAGAAGTATATTAAATATAACACAGAATAATTATGTAATATGTTGACACAGTAGCAAATCAAAATGGTTCAAATGGCTCTGAGCACTATGGGACTTAACTTCTAAGGTCATCAGTCCCCTAGGACTTAGAACTACTTAAACCTAACTAACCTAATGACATCACACACATCCGGACCTCCTGATTTAGGTTTTCCGTGATTTCCCTACATCGCTCCAGGCAAATACTGGGATGGTCCCTTTGAAAGGGCACGGCCGACTTCCTTCCCTAATCCGGTGAGAGCGATGACCTTGCTGTTTGGTCTCTTCCCCCAAACAACCCAACCCTACCCACAAAATCAACAGCCCATCAGATACGGAGGCAGCCGTAACCATTGCTAACTACTGACAAAGACCTTTTTCTTGTAATTACAACAAAAGTATGAGTTACTGAAAATAAAAGGAAAAAAGTTACAGAATATAACAAAATTAAGTAACCTGCGGTAAAAAAAAGGTCATTAATAAGCCCCGCTATGAAAAATAACTTCCCTAACTTCACACGGTGTTTATTTTTGTAAGCGTGGCCTTATTTCGTACTACTATAGCGGCGCCAGCTGGTGTATTCAAGGTCCACCATGCAATTTATAAATTTTTATGACGCAACAGTTACTGTTGCGTCTATTTTATATGGAAATATGATGAATGGGTTTCATACCCAGGTACTTTTACACAATCTGATCATGCTCCAAAAGTATGAAACACGTCACTGACATTGAATATATTCGCAAACGAGACTGTTTTTATTCTGAAATAACTCGAAACTGGTTGCTGTAGCACCCTGTAACAATGGAATGGAATAATTTGTAATGCATAACCCTCGCATGTATTCTTACGTAATGTTATTAGGTGCACCAGGCCAGAATCATTGACTGGGCTTGTTGTTAATACATCCATATTTACAAAAAAAGAGAACATCTTCATATTCATAGGACATGTTAATTAGTAGATTCTGCAGAAATGATTAGCATTTGAAACATGGCGGCCAGCGGGTTCAATGTCAACATCGATATCGCGGCGCAACACCACCTACAGCTAAAACGTGCCTGCGGCTCTCGTTGTCGCTATAAATCGGAGGCGATGGATCAGTGTGGCTAGAGCGGACGTGCTGGACGCCTCGCAGACGTTTGCGCGAGCCGTGCCGCCAGTGCTGTGGGTTTGAAAAGAGGGCGCATTACTGGCATGAGAGAATGTGACGCATCCATCCAGAAGATTGCTACTCATGTGGGACGAAGAGTTTCGGCAGTGCAAAGGCTGTGTGCAGAATGCATCACGAAAGGCCATAGAATATGATGAGATGGATCAGGTCGTAGCAGGGCCCACGGCAACCCTGTGCCTACGAGGCAGGAGGAGACATAATGAACCGATGTGACTGAAATTCTAACCATTTCTACAGAACATACTAATATACAAGCTCTGTGAATATGAACGTCCTACCTCATGTCGTTCAAGGTGTCGTGTTTTTTCTGAACATGAGTGTTCATTCACAAGTACTGTCTGTTCTTTCGGACGACAGAACAGACACCACTGGTTGTACAGCGGCCGTAAAGAAATTATATTACAAAAGATCAGGAGTTCAGCCGACTGGAGGCATGGAAATGAATCAGTAGCGACAATTGTGCCACGTCGGGACTCAAGGCCGGATGCTCTACTTCTCTGGAACAGTTGCCTTAACCACCTTTTTTTGCGTTTTGTTCGTTATTGTTCGTTGCATTCGGTCGTGGCAGACGTTACATGGCATGCGTTGAAGTTCATCAAACGTGTGTGAAATTTTATGGGACTTAACTGCTAAGATCATCAGTCCCTAAGCTTACACACTACTTAACCTAAATTATCCTAAGGACAAACACACACGCCCATGTCCGAGGGAGGTCTCGAACCTCCGCCGGGACCAGCCGCACAGTCCGTGACTGTAGCGCCCATGACCGCTCGGCTAATTCCGCGCGGAAGAAGTTCATCGTTGGTTCCTTCACTGTGTTTTTATTACAGAACACAGCGAATACGCTGAGTTACCTTGACGGCTCCGCCTTTGCTATCCAGACACGTTTTCTGTCCAGCCTAAATTCTCAACCTGTCGCACACAAGTAGCTTCCCCATCCATTAGCCCCGCTGCTCCTACCATATGAAAGATGGGCTATGATATAAATACATGTGTGTGTATGAGAGAGAGAGAGAGAGAGAGAGAGAGAGAGAGAGAGAGAGAGAGAGAGAGAGAGAGAAACATGAAATAGATCGGACGGGGAGAGAGAGAGAGAGAGAGAGAGAGAGAGAGAGCACAAGATCAGACAGGACACGAATTGACGTAGAAAAATGGCGCACGTCGTTTGCAAAGAAATCGTCTCAGTATCCGTTTTATTCAGTTTACAGAAGCTACTGGAAACCTAAATCAGGATATCTGTACGGCGGTTTGAAGCCTATCCTTCTGAAAGCGAATCCAGTGTGCTGACCATTGTGACACCTCGGTCGGATAGCATGAGAGGCAGAGGTGAGCCGTCTGCGAAGGAACAGGTTCACTAACCTCAACGAATGGACCGAGTAACGATTTCTGAGGAACGATGGTTCACCGTTCTCTTCAGGTCGGTCTCCTTCCCGCCTTGATTTCGTTCAGTCAGTCTCGTTTTCTTTTCTTCTTTTTTTCAAGTTCAAGGTCCACTATTCTTTGCTCGTTGCGTTCGCTCGTTCTTGTTCAGTTTCAAACTGTTCTCGCAATCTCAACTTCTAGTTCTCAAGATACGCCGTTCGGCATCAATTGCAGGTAACTTATAACTGTTTTATGGTTATATGTTAAAATGAACACAACAAGCCCAGAGTTAATGCAACTTTTTTTCTAGTGCGTGTTTTCGAGAACAAAGTGCCTATAATTTCCATGTTATCTTTCACAAATAATATTTGTGAATAGCAATATTCAAGTTTTCTTATACAACTTTTAGAGATGATGGTATGGACCAAAACAGGAAAAAGTCTAGTAAATACAAGCTTTAAAATGCATACCTTATATGTTAAAAAGATATTCATCTGCGATACTGTGCTACAAATCTCTTCTACTGCAAGCTCTTTGCTATCTATATTTTGTGAGGAGGTATATGGACCAAAACAAGAAAACATTTCTAGTAAACATGCGCTTTATAATGCATACCTTACATGCTATTCTCATGTAGAAGAGATGTGTTTCACAGCCAAGACGAGCAAGTGCTCATTTCTCTTAAAGTAAGCACTGTAGAGTCCATGTTTACTGAATCTTTTTTTAGCTCATTTTACTACACGCCAAAATATGAAAAGCAAAGAGCTTCTAGTAGAATAGATGTATCACAGTAGCGAGAATGAACAGATGCTAATAGCTCACACGGTACGCATTTTCTGTTTTGTTCAGAGGTTTTGTTACTGAAAAGTTGTTCGTTCGTATCTCACTAAAGCAACTTCTTTTAGTTTCATCTGAATTTAGTATATTAAGAAATGAAAACGTTAACTAAAAACATGTGTCTACAATCTTTAACAAAAATAACGTCTTTATATTTTTATTTACTCATCATACGAAAATACACTAAACATTTGATACAGACAAAGTATTACGTAATTAGATAAAAAAGGAACCGGGAGTGAGTACATGTGAACAGATCGTAAAAACGATCGATCAGCAGTGAACGTGTTTGCCCGTTCTGATGAGCAGAGAGTTAGAGAAAAACATATAGAATATATGAAAGAAATAGGAAAAGTGAGACAAGGATGGGCAGACATTAATAGGAGAGGGGCAGAATAAGAATAACAACTCGCAATTAATACGAGTTACCCACAGATTACCGTCGATAAAAGCAAGATTTTTAAGACAAAGACTATATGGAAGAAAGGCATATACAGAAAATTAAAATGACCTGGAATATTTTCGAAAATGTGAATCATGCTTCAAACCAAGACTCCGTAGGGGCTAAAAAAGTTGGCAACCAGTGTGTATTAACATTTTTAGCTTTCAGGAGTGAGTATTAGCACACTGAGTGTTGCTCAACTAACAATGGAGATTTAAATGCTCAGAATTTCTAGAAAAATAAATAAACTGATTAAGGAACATTCTGGAGAGGAGACTTAACTACGACTTAATTGAAATTAAACGGAGGTAAGTGGATCAGCAAGTGGATGGTAGATAGACCAAGGAAGTTTTGCTGGATCCCCAGGAACGACAGCCTAGCGTAAGGTGGATAAATGACTTGTAATACACGAGGGCGCAACACTCTTGCTTAAAGCTGAGGATCGGAATACATGGGGAAATCTAGAAATGATTTTTATAGAGAAGTTGATGTGAACTGAAAGAAAGAAGTAAGATGACGTCGTTACAGATGGCACACAAGCTTGGATGTGGGAACGGTAATCGGACGTGACATTAAAAAAAGATATTTGTCATCCAGTTTTAGGTTTGCCCTAATTTATCTAAATCGTTTAAGCCAGAGCCCCACCACAGTGACACCTCACTCTATGACGCACACAGACTGTTGCTATTGCAGCCCCCGCTGCTGCTCCTGCTAATGGTGATGAGCATTATGATTTCATAACATGAAGTACATTAATACCAGCCGAGTTACACATGCTGATACAGACTTGAGAGTAGCAGTTTGACGCACGGAATATACTACTGGTGGCGTTGAATAATAAGGCAACGCCTTGTTATTGGAGCCTAATTTCGGTTCAATAAATTCGGAATTTGTTGTGAGACATCGTGGAATATCCCCGCTTCAGGCCCTAAAGTTTCATGAAGTTCGGATACGTGGCGGAACTACGCGTAGCCCGCAAAGGTGCGTTCCAAGCGAAGATCTGTCACTGAGTTTCTTATGGCGGAAAACCAGGGCAACACAGTTATTCGTAGGGGCTTGCAGGATGTCTGTGAAGACCTGGTAGTGAACAAATGCGCGGTGAGTCGTTGGGCGAGGCGTCTACCATCATCGCAGCAAGGTCACGCAAATCTAGCCAATCTTCCGCGTGCCGGCCGTCCTCACACAGCCGTAGCTCCTGCAACGTTGGAACGTGCGGACACTCTCATTCGAGGTCATCGACGATCAAACACCTCGCAGCACAACTGCACGTCTCTGTTGGTAGTCCTGACACTCGTCCAACAGTTCAGAGTACTCCAAAATGTGTGTCCGCTGGGTTTGTAGTCGCCAAATAATAATTCCAATCCCAAAGAAAGCAGGTGTATACAGATGTGAAAATTACCGAACTATCAGTTTAATAAGTCACGGCCGCAAAATACTAACGCGACTTCTTTACAGACGAATGGAAAAACTGGTAGAAACCGACCTCGGGGAAGATCACTTTGGATTCCGCAGAAATCTTGGAACACGTGAGGCAACACTGACCCTACGACTTATCTTAGAAGAAAGATTAAGGAAAGGCAAACCTACGTTTCTAGCATTGTTAGACTTAGAGAAAGCTTTTGACAATGGTGGCTGGAATACTCTCTTTCAAATTCTAAAGGTGGCAGGGGTAAAATACAGGGAGAGAAAGGCTATTTACAATTTGTACAGAAACCAGATGGCAGTTATAAGAGTCGAGGCACACGAAAGGGAAGCAGCGGTTGGGAAGGGAGTGAGACAGGGTTGTAGCCTCTCCTCGATGCCATTCAATGTGTATATTGAGCAAGCCGTAAAGGAAACAAAAGAAAAGTTCGGAGTAGGTATTAAAACCCATGGAGAAGAAATAAAAACTTTGAGGTTCGCCGATGATATTGTAATTCTGTCAGAGACAGCAAAGGACTTGGGAGAGCAGTTGAATGGAATGGACAGTGTCTTGAAAGGAGGATATAAGATGAACATCATCAAAAGCAAAACGAGGATAATGGAATGTAGTCGAAATAAGTCGGGTGGTGCTGAGGGAATTAGATTAGGAAATAAGACACTTAAAGTAGTAAATGAGTTATGCTAATTGGGGAGCAAAATAACTGATGATGGTCGAAGTAGAGAGTATATAAAATGTAGTCTGGCAGTGGCAAGGAAAGCGTTTCTGAAGAATAGAAATTTGTTGTATAGATTTAAGTGTCAGAAAGTCGTTCCTGTAAGTATTTGTATGGAGTGTAGCCATGTATGGAAGTGAAACATGGGCGATAAACAGTTTGGACAAGAAGAGAATAGAAGCTTTCGAAATGTGGTGCCACACAAGAATACTGAAGATTAGATGGGTAGATAACATAACTAATGAGGTATTGAATAGAATTGGGGAGAAGCGGAGTTTGTGGCACAACTTGACCAGAAGAAGGGATCGGTTGGTAGGACATGTTCTGAGGAATCAAGGGATCACATATTTAGTACTGGAGGGCAGCGTGGAGGGTAAAAATCGTAGAGGGAGACCAAGAGATGAATACACTAAGCAGATTTAGAAGGATGTAGGTTGCAGTAAGTACTGGGAGATTAAGAAGCCTGCACAGGATAGAGTATCATGGAGAGCTGCATCAAACTAGTCTCAGGACTGAATACGACAACAACAACAAGAACAACAACAACTGCTGACTATAAAACAGCAACGAAGGGGCCATCTGTGCGGAATTGTTTGCACGTTACGATGGTGATCGTGAAAACTTTTTGAAGAACATCGTCACAGGCTATTAAACATGGGTTCATCAGTGCGCACCGGAAAGAAAACGGCAATCCGTGTTTCCTCTGAAGGAAATGTTCAGAGCCGCATCCCCTGCCGGAAGCCATGTCGATTGTCTTCTGGCACTCTGAAGGGGTTATTCTGCTTGATGTATTCCTTCATGTCGCAACAGTCAACTTCGAAGTGAACTCTGTTATCCTCAGTAAATTAAAGTGTGTTCGTCGCCACAAAAATGCAAACGAACAAAAATGTAAACGAACTCCTCCTCCTGTGATGACAGCGCAGGGCCTCACACAAGTTGCGCACTCGGGAGCAGTTCACGAAGCTTCACATGAGCCCGGATCTCGCATCTTCCGACTTCCATCTGCTTGGCCAAATGAAAACTGCACTCCGCAGGAGGCTGTACGTGGATCATGCTGAGTTTACTGATGTAGCAACATCGACTAGTGGAGTGGTACCATGCGGGCATACAGACCCTCGCAGTAGGGTGGCGCAAGGCCGTCGCATTGAACGGAGGTTACGTTGAAAAATTATATGGTGCATTTGAATCCTGACTAAAATCAACCTGCTTTTGGCAAAAATGTGTTGCAGTACTTACCGAACGCGCCTCGTATGTATACTGAATACTACAACCCAAATGACAGACATAAATAATTAATAAGTTCGGACAGAAAAAATGGTATGAAAAGCAAGACGCACCAGGACATGCAGTACATAATTGTTCTTCATATACGTATTTGAAAACACAGAAAGCACACTCAATTAGAACAGTTGCAATTTAGTAAAGGAAACCGTTTATAATAGTAACGGCTGTTAGTGATTATAACCTAGAACATTAATGACGCACTAGATTCTGCAGTATACTTACAACGTTCTTCAGATGATATAGACCGTGCTCATGGCGTATGATATTACACTTCTTTTAACTGCTCACAAGACACCATTCACCTACCTGAAAAACGAGAAAAATTACATTACAAACATAGCAGACAAATACACTATTTCAACTAGGGTTATGTAATACCGTTCTTATATCTCGTAATGTCGCGGGGAACTCTAAACAGACATCGCTCACTAGGTATAGCATGTCCTCACTAGTATTAAAAGTATAGGCGTCAGTGAGGACATACAATTACTTATAACAAAAACAATAACTGTAGTTTCAGAAGTCTTTTGTATTCTGGACAAACTGTAATTAATAGCAAGAAACGGAACGCGTGCTCGTATGAGAAGCGTATGAGGAAATTCTGAAGGATTGCATGGCCAGATGAATAGGCCTCATTTGTCATGTAAAACATTAATGGGTTGAATACTGACTGAGGTGAGGAGATACCTGGTAATATCGTGTCTGACCTCCTCTTGCCCGCCGTAGTGCAGCAAATCTGGGCGGCATCAATCCAACAAGTCGTTAGCAGAAATATTGAGCCATGCTGCCTCCATAGCCGTCCACAATTACTAAAGTCGGCCGGTGCAGGATTTTATGCATAAACTGAGTGCAACTGCACCATCGGAACATTATACAGACAGTGCAGCTGTCATCAATAGTTTCTTCCCTTCCTCCACAATCAATTACGTAATATTTTTAATTTTGTTCCTACGTTTAATAAAATGAAGTACTAGGGAGCGCTTGCTAGCAGATGCTTTGAAAGGATAGGCTTGTGGGAGAAGACTGAGAGGAAGAAGGGGATATAAGATGACAGACGACATAAAGGGAAGAGGAAACTATGCAGACCTGAAGAGGATGGCAGAAGACTGCACAGTCTGGAGACCTACCGTGTGAAAACCTGCCTTTTGGCAGAACACTGATGATGATAGGGGAAAATATTACTCCTAAGGACTACACTGATCGGCAAGAAAAATTTGCTTTAAATTCCAGGTAGGGTCCCATACAGGAGTCTAAAAATGAAAAAAGACGATTATAAACAAATCGAGCCAGAGATGCGGAAGTAACAAATTTTAAGGAAACTCATGAAGGTAATGAACTTCTTCTTTGGTTAACACCTCTTGCACCTACCATGGTGTACAAACTTTCGGGCATGCTCATGATAAATGCTGCGAAGTCCTCTTGATGAAGCATCTCACATTCTTTCAGGAGGCCGCCCTGTCGGTACTATATGATTTCTAAATGTGCTGATGGGCCCTTCTCCCCAGCTGGCTGCAGGTCCCACACGTGCTCATAGGATTCAGATCTGGGCTTCGAACACGTCAAGCCATAGCCATGAATCTGTGCTTCATCCAAGAATTCTTGCAGGTTTCTCGCACATGCGGTCGTGCACTGTCATGTATTAGTATAAAACAACCAACAATAAATGGAGCGAACGGCACAACATGTTCCAAAATAAATTCCTCCACATAACGTACCGATTTACTGTAAATTCCCCTTTCTCCACAAAGACAAATTCCGTTCTTGCAATCATTCTAATTCTTGCGCACAACATCCCACCATCGGGGACCCTACCTGAGAATGTGCAAGGAGGATACCTTCTCCCACGTCCCTTACTGACACTCGCTTTACGTCCGTGATCGCACGCCTAATCGCCACTCATCGGTGAACAACGCTTGCTCCGATGATTGTATTCACCGCGATATTACCTGTACGATACTCTTTGATAAGTTATGAGACTGTAATAGGCCTTTTGATTCGAAGCTCTTCCAGTCTTCTTCAAACGGTTCTCTCACTGACATTGACCCCTGGACCTTGATGGAGTCGATTCAGTGGTTCAACGGCTTACTGCACACTTTTTTATTGTGTTGATTCACACTGTCTCCTCATAAAATATGGAAAGAGTTGGAAGTAGAAGAGATGTATTTCATAGTACCGAAGATGTACAACAGCTCATAGCTCTTAAGGTAAGCATTTAGAGTCCATGTTCACTAGACTTTTTATTCCTGTTTTAGTGTGAAGAACCTGTCTCTAAGGTTTGCGGTGTTTCTTTGGGTCACTCTATATATGCTAATGTTTGCGGTAGTACATTCATTTTTAAAAAAGGTTTTATTCGTAACTCATAAATTATTAATGGTGCATAATCAGAAATAAAAGAAAAACTGCAAATGGCATAACTGGCCAGGATTCCCCTTCTGGGGAGTTCAGCCACCAGGTGCAAATCTTTATCTGACGCCTCTTCGGCTACTTGCGAGTCGAATATGATAAAATGATGATGAGCAGAACACACGCATCTAGTCCCGCGGGGAGAAAATCCCCGACACGATCTGGATTGGAACTTGGGACCCGTGATAGAGCGTCAGCAAAGTTAACAACTAGACCACAAGCTGCTGACAGAAATAAAGGATAAAGAGCTACAATTAATATTTCAGCAATATTCTTGTCCAGGCTTTGTGTTTTTGTCATAATTTTGCTTTGCATTTCCCTGCTTTGTGCGAAGCAAGCTCTTCGATCATGTTATATCAATGCCATGACCAATCAAAGAGCATACTTTTTTCTGTAACAAAAGGATTGGACGTAGATGAGCAGAGTACAGCTGTCAACAGGCACAATGACTAACAGCTCTCGAATAATTATTTTTCAGCCAAAGAAGATTTATTCTCGAATACTTTTATTTTTTATTTGCACAGTAGATCGTGCGAACTACATACCTGGGAGCAGAAAACTGCTGGCAGGAGGGGCAAGTAAACTATAAAGCGAATCCTCTCCACCTTTTTTGCTCGCTTCATCGAACTCGCGTCTCGCTCCAGTCCTCAATCGATAGAAAGCGGGAAAATCGGAAGCTTTTGGTCAAATTGGATATTTGATTCAGCACAAGCTCGCCGACTTTTGAGAGTCTAAAATACTGTAGCGAAGTAGAACTTCATTTTTGAACACAGGGCGAGCTGTGTGGCGAATCTAAACACTGTTGCCACATAAATCACGTTAGCGGCAGACATCTGTTCGGCTGTAGATACTATTTCTGTAGAAATGGCACGGTGATAACAGCGTGCATTTAGAGTTACAGGGCGAGGGAAAGCCTTCTTCTCGTAGACATAAGATAAGAACACGTGGGATGGTACAAGACGCGTACCTCATCTGATTAATTCTTAAAACATTTTATCTTTTTTTTTGTTAGTTTAAGCTCCCTCAATGTCTGCGCCCTTGCCAGAGCCCGGTGTAGCCGTAAGTGCGGCCTTGTGTTCACCAGAGAAGTGCTTGACTCTTCACCAGAGAAGTGCTTGACTTCACCATTTGCGTTTCTTTGTATCCTGAACCCTAGGTGTTCCCTGTAGGATACTCGGTTGGTGATGTTACGCATAGCTGCCCACGAATCAGGATTTCTTAACGCAAACCGATGGTCGAAATCTATAACGTTCTTGCCCCAATATCATACAGAATGATTTGGTATGGTTGTTTCTCCACATTCGCATGTCGTTGATCGTCTTTTGCCAATTTTATAGGCGTATAGGGGGCACAGTTATGTCCAGTGATAGAAATGTTTCGTGTTTCTTTAAAGATTCATGATCAATCTTGAATTGCCACGTCAGTGCAGAACCTCTTTCTCACTAGAAATGCGTAAAATACAATGACAGAAAAAAAATCGAAACACCAAGAAGAGTTGTGCGAAATAAACGAAAGTGATAGGTATGTTTCTATATCTGGAAGATGATGTCTATTCAAATTTGGAGCCAACCGCATTAGAGTGGTGTGAGGACGCAAATCAGTTATGCTTTAAATATACGTTGTAGTGGTCTGGAGCCTTAGTTACCTTTTGAGATTGGACATGTGAGCTGGTGTTAGTCAAGGATGCTTTTAAGGCGACAAAACGCCATTATCAACACCTAACTGAGTTTGAACGAAGTCATTATTAGAGCTACAAGGAAATGGATGTTCCTTCTGCAATATTACAAAAGACTTACAGGAACGTAGCCAGTGTACATGACTGCTGGCAGCGGTGGTCATGGGAATGTACGATTGCAAGGACGGCCACGTGGCACCACCGAGAGCATGGTGCTCGACATATGGCTCTGGCGCATCGTACTGCGTCTGCAGCAGCTATTCGAGCAACACCTGGAACCACAGTGACATAACGAACTGTTATAAACAAGGACAGCTCCAAGGCAGATGCCCTGCAGCGTGCATTGCATCGACCCCAAAACACCGCCATTTGCAACTTCAGTGAGAGCTCATTGGTGAGCAGGGTGGAGGTCTGTTGTGTTTTCTGATGAAAGCTGGTGCTGCCTCGGTGCCAATGATGACCATATGTTGGTTAGGAGGTCAGATGAGGATCTGTAACTGTCTGCATGCTAGACGCAATGGTTCTTGTAGTGGGACGCGAAATTGAAGCGTCACCCATCCACCAGTGTCAGCCCAGTTTTCAGGTGAATATAAGTTTAATTTAGTGTTTTGTTTATGTATTCTGTAATATTTGTAATGTTTGTGAATTATCTAAAGTTTTGTATTTATTTTTATGTTTCATGTACGGAGATGGCGGCGCAACGAGCGGAGACAGCATCTTCGCTGCCGGACCAGAGAGAAAATTGCTGGCCACTGTACGTCGCGGATCGACAGCCAAAGAGCAACAGAAGATCCTGAAACCGAGTTGTTGCGTCGTGCTTCTAAAAACTGAAAAAAAAAGAATTTGTAATGTTTCTACAACAATGACATCACAGAAAGTTTAATCATGTTGTAAATGTTCAGTCTTATCTTGTCAAGGCTCATGTTCACGTCTGTATGTAGTATATATGAAGATAATAAACTAGTGTATACTACAAAAGTTTAGAAACGTATTCCGAGAATTAATTTATGAAGAATTATATTAAGGATGAAGTATTGCTGATTTATTTGACAAGATTATTAATTTTTGAGAACGTTCATCGCGAGTTTAAGTCTTAGAAGTTTATTCAATGTGGTTTTAATATTTATTAAAGCAGATAACTTGCATTAATATAATTTCTGAGAAGAAACAAACGACACCTAAATTGAAAAAAAGTTTGCGCAAACCAATTGGACTGAGTGACGAAATAAACGACTCAAATGATGATGTTTTAATTACAGTTTCGTTCAAGAACCATTCAGAGACAACTTTAAAAAGATGTTTTGTAACTGACGTAGGTGACGGAAGTCTGCACATGGTCATATGTCAAAAGAATATCGTTTATACAAAACTTACGTCTTTACACTACATTCTACACCCGCAGTTATGGGCTGGGTGCGATTTCCTATGACATAATGAGCTCTCTCATGGTTATCCCACGCTCCTGACTGAAAATTTGCACGTCAGACTGGTAATTCGACCTGCTGTACCGCCGTTCAAGAACAGAATTTCTTTGTGCCCTGAACCTTAGACGTTCATTGTCAGATATTTGGTTGGTGATGTTATGCATAGCTGCCAATGAATCGGGATTTCTTAACGCAAAGCGATGGTCGAATTCTACAACGTTGTTGCCTCAATATCACACAGAATTATTTGGTGTACGTACTATTTCCACACGTTCGCATCTGCCTGACTGTCTTTTGCCAATTTTACGTGCATAGAGGATAATACTCGCCCACATATCGATGTTGTTGAAAACATGCTTTACAGAGTGTCGAGATGTTACCCTGACCTGCTCGATAACCAGATCTGTCTCCAATGGAGCACATACGGGCCATCATCGACGACAGCTACAAAGTCATCCACAAACATCCCATTAACCGTCCCTGCGTTGACTGACAAGTGCAACTGACGTGGAACTCCATCCACAAACTGACATCCGTTACCTGTACAACACAATGCATGTTTACGTTCAACATTCTGGCGGTTACACCGGTAATTAATGTGCCAGCATTTCACATTTGCAAAGGTATCTCGCGCGTAAATTAACATGTGATCTTCCAAAGTTAATTACTTCCATATGTTACCTAGATAAATATATTCCTGTAATTTCATTACTCTACATTAATTACTTTTTGCAATATTTACTATCAGAAACAGTCTTGATCACAAATTATTTAATCCGGTGACCGATTTCGACCACAACTGTTGTCATCTTCAGACCAACGAGCAAGAACCTGGTGGTAGATCAGTTGTGGTCGAAACCGGTCATCGGAATAAATAATTTGTGATCCAGACTGTTTTTGATAGTAAATATTAGCAATAACATTTATCACTGTTTGCTCCCACAATGTATTCAGAAGTAATTAGTTACTGGTGTTGCGAATTTTTTCCGTCAGTGTTGGCTGGCTGGAAGAGTGGTACGTGCGGTTGGCGCAGAAAAACCTTGTAGGTGGGCGGAACAGCGCTGCCCCGTTGTGTCTTTCACCGGTGGCCCCAGGACGGAGCCCTGTGGAGCGCACCCCTTTGAAGCCGCGAGCGCCGCTGTGGCAACGCCGCCTGCCGCTGCCGCCACCCGCCACCCGCCACCCACCGCTTGGCAGGCGAGCGGCGTCGCGCCGCGGGCGTCGTTACACGCGCTGACTCATCGGACTCCCCGCGTGCCGCTATCACGCCACGGGCGCAGCCGCGGTTCTGCAAAACACGGTGCGGGCCCACAAGTCCTCTCCCTCTCTCACCCTCCCCGTGGCGACACGCCGTCATCCGACTCCCGCGGGACGAGACCGCTAATTCATCCCTGCTTATTGTTGTACTTAACCCCTTGTTTACCAGAAATAAAATATTTGTTACGTACACTATTGGGTTGGTGCAAAGTTCGCAACGTTTTCCCCACAAGTTCAAAGAACACAAAAGAAGCACCTAACAGAGACTTTACTCATTAATAATATATTCTCCTTCACTATTGACAACAGTCTGTTAACGCTGGGGTAACTTTGCAATTCCGCGACTGTAGAAACCACGTGGTTTTGAGGCGTCGAGCCAAGTTTGGAGCGCATTTTCAACCGGAAAGGTAGTTGAAGGTTGTTCGATAGAGAGCGCGAGACGAGAAAATCCAAGGGCGCAAGATCAGATGAATATCGTCGCTACGGAATAATTTCCCAATACAACTCCTGTGTAGAGCTTTTTGTCAATCTAGCAGAATGCGGGCGGGCGTTATCGTGGAGTAACATCACTTCACGCAGTCTTCCTGGTCGTTATTCTTGGACTGCGTGTGCAAGACGTCCCACTTGTTGACAATAAACGTCAGCAGTGGAGGTTGCACCTCGAAGAAGCAATTCGTTGTACAACGTCACTGTTCGCCAGTAGAGAAGATGCTGCATAGACGCGCTTTATATCCTATGAATGTCATGCTCTGTTGTCTTAATAGATGACAGTTTCGGATAAGGGTTTCCATCTGCAGTTTATTTTTCTCGTCTATACCAAAAACATAGAAGATTTTAGATAATCCCAGAAGAAAAATAAGCTGCAGATGAAAACCCGTGTCCACCGAAGCAACACAGCACCGAATTCATAGGAGACAAGGCCTTTCTACGCACCAGCTAGTTCCATCGTCTCCACTGGAGATCGCGGTAAGTAGTCGCGATCAATGAATAACAAACGACATTGCGAGAATGGGCGGTGATAGCACAATCATCTGCATAGATGAAGCTCTGTGTTCCTTCAGGTAGTGGTTGATCATTTGTGTAGACGTTAAACAAAGCTGGAGCAAGCACACTTCCCTGGGGTAATCCGTTTTTCTGTTATCTCCATCTGCTTCTCTTGCCCTGGAATTCAACAACAAATCTTCTATTTTCAAGGAGATTCCTTATGAAAGAGGTTAGCTGGTAGTCTCTAGTGGCATTGTACAGCTTCATTAGAAGTCTTCTATGATAAACTGTGTCATAAGCTGCTGTTAGATCTATAAATACAGCTCCTGTGATCTCTTCCCTTTCAAAACCATCTTCGATGTGCTGTGTTAGTTTCAACACTTGAGATGTGCAGCTCTTTCCCTGTCTAAATCCAGCCTGCTGTGGGATGTATATTGTGTCTAGCTGCTCCGTTAGTCGGTGTAGTATAAGTCTTTCAAGGAGTTTATACAGATGAAGTAGGAGAGATATAGGGCGGTAGCTTTTAGGATCATTTTGGTCCTTGCCTGGCTTGCGGATAGCTACAACTTTGGCTTTCCTCCAGATTTTAGGAATCTTGCAGGATAGGACACAGCTGTTCATTAGGTCTCCCAGCCATGCTTTTGTTATCGGCCCAAAGTTCTTTATCTGCTCAACTCTTATATCATCGAGGCCTGCCGCTTTCCCATTTTTGCACTTACTCAGAACGAGATCCACCTCAGTCTGGGTAAATGGTTGAAGCAGAGTATTGGTTTCTTGGTCACGTCGTCTCTCACATGTCTTCTTACCAGGCCTGGCTGTCTTTTTCAGTTATTATAGTAGTTGTCCATAGGACTGACGACCGTAATTTTCCCCAAATCTCAAATATCTAATTAACGCGAGTTAATTGTTAACGTAACGACCGCACATTTACTTTCTTTATTAACTTTACCCTTTTTCAAAATTAATTTACACCAAATTCATTTACATTTTTCCTTTCATTTAGATGTAACCCTTCCTCCATCTTTACCGACAGATTAACTTCGGTGACGATTGCTTTTCCCAAATTTTCATTAGGTACAGGCGGTTTAATTTTTCACTGTCGAAGTGAGGGGGAGGTTACAAGTTCACTAGGGAATCCATAGAACTGTGGTAGTAATGGAAGACAAAGTAACAGCTGAGGAAGACGTGAACATTATTTCGGACCATGCTTGATATCTTCCCCGACAGCGATGGCATCTGCCAGTAGGGTAACTGTCCGTGCCACAAGGCCAGAATCGTGCCATCTTGGTTTGCGAAGCACGAAAGTGAACTGACTTCGATGTCTTAGTCACTGAGGACCGATGGAACACTTCTGAGCTCCAGCTCCGCACCCAGAAACCACCGGCCCGTAACTGTATGACGAGTATGTGGCATCTGGTACCACGTGCCCTTGCAAATTTACCAAGGTCTTGCCCAATCCATGCAACGAAGACCCGCTGCTGTACTGCGTTCAAAGGTCGACCATGTGGTCATAATACTTTGACTCATCACCATATGTTACACTGTAACTGATCATTAACAACAAATCATACATCGGAAATAAACACAAACAACATTTTGTTGTTTCTGTGCAGATGCACGGCCTCCAATTGCTGAATAAAAGAAAACATGGTCCATAGTAGGCTGTAATGTAGACAATCTTTATTTGAATCGTGCGATTAGATAATTTTGCCAACTTGTCATTTTCAAACACCTGTAAAACCAATGTGGAACAGTATCACACTTTCTGCATATGTCTCCATACATCGCCATGTATAAGTAACACATTACATAACTCGTATTAACAGACGACCTTACTGAACAAAATTCCTAGTTATTTGTGTAATATTACGTATTACATGTCGAAATCATCAAATTATTTTTCGCTATACATAAAAAGTAGATATTATTCTCCATCCCCCCATTGGAAGCCACACCCACGTAAGAACTTTAAACATCATACTGGTAACTTGGTTCTATGTGATACAGTGTGAAAACTAACAGCAGCTGATATGCTGTTGTCAAAGGTAAGCATAAAAACCAAACACTGTAGAATCACCGACAGCAAATGTCAGAGGCACATTAAATACATTGCTGGTGTGCCAGACTTATTTGATGTGTTGTATATCAGACGATCAGTCTTCAAAGGCTAATTAAGCGTATACATGGAAGCACGATAAAATATTTTATAGCGTATGTTGATAAGAATAATATACGAAACAACTGCAAATTTCACAAAATATTGAAACATGAACAAGCCATTAATTGCTGGCGATCTATGTTTAACGAATGCCTTGCATCGTAGGACATCAGTGTCTGAAGGTTGTACACGACGCACAGAAGCGAACCTGCTGACTTTTTTCTGAGAAGAGTAATTCATATAAATACAATTTCATATATTTTTTTAAAATTATATTATTACCAATGAACTAGCAGAATCCTCTTTACACATAAAAACATGTGTCTGTATATTTGCCCTGTATTTCGCTAACATGGGTATGTAGTAATGGTACGAAACAAAACTGCAAAGGATTGCAAGTGTAAACGACATTCACTTCTGGGTACACCTTATTGGATTCACGAGGGTGCCAAAACGACCTTTCCAAAAGCATGTATATTTTCTTACCTTAAGCAAATACTGTGGTTTACCGAGACACCACACAAGAAGAGTTTGCGACAGTTTCTGCCAGAAGTACTGTGGACATCCGTTGGCAGCAGGACCATCGCTGGACGCAAACAAATAACGTGTACGCGAGAATCACGCGCTTAATTAACGGTGCAGGAGCAGAAGTTGTCAGTCGCAACTTGTGAGTCAGTCCGAGTTTTGAAAAGGAGATCCTGCAGAACGTCGCGCCTTCAAGACGTCGAGTGATACAGCAACAGTGGCTGATAGATAGACCGTGGTTAGTCCTCAGTAGAAACAGAACAGTGAATAGTATTATCCTGTATGGACAAAGACTGCCAGCCTAGGGATTTAACTGAGTAGTGTTAGTTTGGAAGTGTTCTTCGAATAGTACATCAAGGCAGAAGATGAGTTTTCTTTCACTTTACCTCAGAGAACGTCATTTAGCTTGTGTAACAGAGCGAGGATGCGCAGTGGTTAGCACACTGGACTCGCATTCGGGAGGACGACGGTTCAATCCCGCGTCCAGCCATCCTGATTTAGGTTATTCGTGATTTCCCTAAATCGCATCAGGCAAATGCCGGGATGGTTCCTTTGAAAGGACACGGCCGATTTCCTTCCCCATCCTTGCTTGCGCTCTGTCTCTAATGAACTCGTCGTCGACGGGACGTTAAACACTAATCTCCTCCTCCTCCTTTAGCTGTGTGGCGTCGCAACTAGTGCGAGCGCACAGTTTTCTATCAAATATTTACTGTGAAATGTAGACAGACTGTAAAGTAGCCATCAGATTAGCATATGTGCTGTAGCGGGCAGATTACCGGTGTCCGTTCGTCTGACGTCACGACCATATGGCATGTCTGTACCGTGAGAATGTAAGACCTGTGCGCTAACTAGCCGCGTGTATAACGTGGAACTTTCATCTTTAATAACTTCTAACTGAGGAACCTGAGGAAATTAAAAGTTAATATACTAGTTTCTGTTATGAATAAAAATAAGTCATCCAAATTTGAGCTTTGAAACCTGCATATTTTGGAAATTAGAAAAATCTTACAGAAAACGCAAATTTCTACAATTTTCGAGTCTAAATAAATACCATTATGTATAGATCACCTTCAGTGACCATCCAACTATGAAACAAAATCACCTTCCGTGCTTTTGTATTTATTTTGAGAATTTTACTTTTAGAAATTCACCTATAACTTTGTTAAAACCATAAATGTTTTGAATTTTTGTGAACAGTTATTTTATATGAGTAGGTGAGAGTGAATGAGTGTGCCTGAGTGAATGAAAGAGGGACATTCGCCATTCTTTGCATGTGTATAAAATCTAGGTTGGAACTCGCAAGTGTTCAGACGATGTAACCGTGGGAACAGAGTCGCCAGTGGTTCCCCATCTTAGTGAATGTCGGATGTCCAAGAGTGTATGGTATTGTACAAGCAGCCAGAACGTTCGCGAGTATTTAAATAATTTCTGGAAATAAAGTAAAGTCTAGTTTTCCTTTCGGTTTGTTAAATTATACAGTAAATTTTGTGTAACAAGAAATCATGACGTAAATGATTCAGAAGTCATGACTGGTGCGTGCTAGATTTTGGCGCGAGGCGCACCCAAAGAGTTAATTCTGATTGGCTGTGTGATGTGTGAGCCAATGAGATGCGAGGACGGTTAGCAGACTAGGAGAGTGAGTCGCGAGTGGATGGGGAGTCGCGAAGGAACTGTGATCGAGAAGAGACATGCTTGATGTGTCCTCGCGAATAATGTGTAAAATGAAGTCATAAAACGGCTTCATCGGTTCGGTACTGTGCGATTTGAGACTGGAAGAGTCCAGTAACGCGTAGTGTGAGTTTGAGCGAGTTGTGACTTTTCGTTCCGCGAAAGACGCGAGTAACTTTAATAATTAAAAGCGTGGCGGTACTTCGTAAACTTTTACTAAGTGCTTATGGCGAGCATTAACGTTAAAAAACGAACTATTATTGAACATCGACTGCAAACGTGTATGTTAGAAAATCGTCTGTGTTGCAGTTAAGTAAATTCCGTAACTTTGAAAGCTAATTCTGGCGGGGATTGAGTGTGGATAGAATTGTGAACTGAACTTTCTTCAAACGTAGATTAGCGGGCTGATGATCAGGCTTAAAGACAATAAAGAGCTTAAATAGAATTATCAACTTCGCGTTCTCGTTTGAGTAAACAATTACTACCATTCCAATAACTCAATTTATTTAGGAAGATTGCTCATAGATTGTATTTCAGCAAACATGTATCGCGGCCTCCGGTGAGCGGCTATTAAATTGCAGTTTCTTCAACACTGCTTTTCTGCAATTTTTCCAGTAGCTGCTATCAGGAGAGGCGAGTGCAGCAACTACCTAAGAAACGAGGTAGGTGGATTTTCTTTCAGGGAAAGGAAACTGCGCGATAAGAGCCCGACCCGTCGCAAGTGGTGCATCGGCCGGGAAATAAAAATAGTAAATTCCAGTGAATTTCAAAAAAAGCAGTAGTGACAATTACCGGACAATACAGAAGTGCTCGCTATGTGTAGGAACTGTGTAGCGTACAAATTGATATCGCCACGTGAATAGGAAGGACAGTGAAAGTGTCCGTGAACTGTAATGTGTGGTACGGAACGGAAGAATTTTTCGGTGACTACGCGCCGATTGGAATAGCAGTCTACGACGGCGTCTGGCAGACGACGAGCTACGGAGACTACGCAGAGGCGACGACAGCAGTGGCAGTTGGCAGCGCTGATTCGAGCGGGGGCCCGGAAACTGGTACAGCATTGCAGTGTATGGTGAACGGACCCGCAGTTTCATCTAGCAGCAACGCAGCACGCCGAAGCACAAAGTTAAGTACAGTGCTTTTGAAAACTTTGTGTGTTTGTGGAGTCAAACTGAGAAAAATGGCTGAGTTTCAACCAAGTGACAAAAAGGCGGAACTAAGTTGTGATAGTGGGATGGAGACAGGGGAAAATGACCCCATGAATTTTAGTTTAGACGTGTCTCAACCCAATTTCAGTAGTAGTTTGACTGATTCATCCTATGTTAATTATAGTTTGGAGTCAGATCCAAATATGTCAGTGCCCAGTGAGTTACAGTTACCCATGCCGGTAGTTAATGTTAATAGGGACATTGTATCAGCAAATGAGGGGGCGAAGGATAATGTCGCCAGTATGCTGATGAATCTATTAACTAAGATGAACGTGTTGGATTCCAATATGTCAAGTAAGATGGATTCCAGTATATCAAAATTGGAAACTAATATGTCACAAATGGAAACTAATATGTCAAGTAAAATGGATTCAAAAATGTCTAAATTAGGATCTGATTTAAGTAATGAGATGACTAAAATGGGCGCTGATTTAGATTCCAAAATATCCGATCTCAGAGACTGTTGGAAGCAAGATTTAGCAGTGCTCAGTAGTAAAGTAAATGTTGAAATACAGCAGGTTAAACTAGAATGTACAGAAAATATTGTTCAAGTGCAAAGTGAATTGACGACACGAATCGAACAGGTTACTGAGGATCAACAGCAATTTAAATCCCATGTTGATGCAGAATTAGATAAAGTATGTGAGCACATAAAAGTGGTAGAGAATTCCAATGAAATTAATCATGCCGCCTTAGAATGTAAAGTAAATGATACCAAAATTCGGTGTGAGAAACTTGGAGAGCAAGTTGTAAATAAGGTCAATAATTTAGAGACTCACATAAGCCATTTCAGTGAAAGTGTGAATGAGCAACTTTGTGGGCATGAATGCAGACTAACCAAAGTAGAACAGTGTGTTTCTAACCATAGTGGTAGTATAATTTCCAGTGGAATAATTGAATCTACCGAGGTTGCGTATGTTACCCACAGACAGTTTTTAAAATTTGACCCAAGTAAGAACATGCACCCCAGAGAATTTTGGAACGATTTTGAAGACGTTTTGCCGAAAGTATGGAGCGATAAACAAAAGATAGGCTTTATCACTTCAAATTTGATGGGAGAGGCCAGAGTATGGGGGAATTTAGCCTCTGAAAAATACGCGAAATTGTCAGAATTTAAATTAGCGTTCTTTGAGGAATACTGGGGAAAGAGAAAGCAGATGGATGTTCTTAATCGGTTCTGGTCGGGAGAGAAGTATGACCCCAAGAGAGAGGGCATCAAACGATTTGTTCAAAGGTGGGTAACAACTCTGTCCTACCTTAGTAATAAGTTAGAAACAGAACAGATCATATTAGGGGTAGAAAATAAGCTACCGTGGAACTGGAAAACTAAGATCATATCTGCGCCCCGAGATAACATTGACAAGTTCGTACAGTATTTAGAAAGGGTTGAATCCGTCCAAAAAGAAGAAGAAAACATGAGGAGGGAGCATCGCCCGCCTGCTAGGCAGAATGACAATCGCGCGGATGTAAACATTAATAGGATGGGTGTTCAGAGAGGCGGCGGATACCGTGGCAGTTCACGTGGTAGAGGAAGAACATATGTTAACAGGTTCAATGAACGCGAGCAGTATGACAGCGGCCGACAGATGTCAGGAGGTGAGGCGGTCAGCTGGAGGCATAGTGATGACGCACCGCGCTCGGAAAACCATTAATTGTCTACGAGTGTGCTGGCGATCGTAGGCAACAGCGTTTAAAGTTAAATCCGCTGGCAAAACCATTCATAAGAAAGCAGCCTGAACGACCACCTAACATAAATGTTGTTGCTACAAAATTTAGGGAGGATAACGTAAAACAGACAGAGATAGTAGCTTTAAGTCAAGTGGAGGTTAATGAACCAATTAACTGTAAGAATAATCATAAGAAGCCACTTATTGAAGAACTAAGTACTAGTTATAAGGGTAATAATCAGAAAGACATTATGCACAGTAAAACTAATGAAGAGCTGTCGGATAGGGGTGAGAACAGTAATAATGGCAGGGTTGTGACTGTGCTTGATAAGATAATTGATGTTGTAGATAGTTACGAAGAAGAGGATAGATTAGAGGAGGAGGTAGAGGTTAATGACGACGCCTTGGATAGGGTCGTAGAAAAGGAGGTTAATGAGAAAGAGGGGGAAACATTGGAAAAATGTTTTGACTTAGCGATAGTGGATAGGCTAATAGGAGCTGCCACTAGAATTGAGGGTGATAATAAGCATGAAATAAACCCTGTAAGTGTGAATGTGATTGCCACCCAAAAGACAGGCTTCGAAAGGAGAGAAATTGTGCAAGATTTATTGGAGGAAGCAGAACCCAAAATAAATAAAGAGTACTTAGGGCAACCGATAGTAGAGCTAAGAGTATTAAATGAACCAGTTAAATGTTTGATAGATACTGGATCGGAAGTCTGTGCAGTATCCCAGAACTTGGTAAATGAACTCCCTAACAGTAAACAGATTGTTAAGATGCCAGTAAGTGGCTTGAACATTGTAGTAGCAACCGGTAAGACTAAGAAGACAGTAAAACAGGAAGTGTTTCTACCCATAGCATTTAAGGAAGTAGAAATAAGACAGAACTTCTTAGTTATAAATGGACTGAGTGTAGACATATTGGTGGGGGCTGACTTTTTGAATAAATATGAAGGGTGGGTGAATTTTTCTACCAATGATGTTATGGTAAAAATTAAGGGTAAACTAATTACTATACCTTTCATCGGTAAGCAGCTATGTGAGGATCCTGAGCAGAATGATTTTCCTATATGTATTTGTAAAACAGAGAAATTCTTGGAGGGCTATAATGAGTACGGTGGCAAAAAAGTAGAGGATCCGTCTGAGCTTGTGAGTGTCAGAAATAGGATCGAGGAGAAATTACTAGAATTAATTGATATTGATGAAGCAAGGAAAAACGATTTAAGACAAATACTAGTCAAACATGCCGAGGTTTTCTCAGATCAACCAGGGCTAGTAAAGGATTATGAGTGTTTTTTGACAGTGCAGAAAGATGCTCATTTCTTCAAAAAACCATTTGCAATCCCAGAAGTACATAAGGAGGCAGTACGTGACTTAATTCAAAATATGTTAGAGTGGGGAATTATTGAAAGGGCTGTTAGTGTGTACAATAACCCGCTAGTCATAGTTCCTAAGAAGGATGGCTCAATTAGACTAGTGTTGGATGCTCGAGCATTAAACAAAATAGTACTACCTGAGAGTGACCGTCCGGAGAATATTGAAGAACTGCTACAAAAGTTTAAAGGTGCTAAGTTCTTTACATCCATGGATGTGACCTGTGGATATTGGAACCTACCGTTAGCAAAGGAATCAAGAAAGTACACGGCATTCTTATTCGAAGGTAGATGTTATCAGTATAAGGTGGTGCCGTTTGGTTTAAATATAAGTGTATGTGCCTTTGTAAGAGCTATGTCGCAGGTATTAGGGGACCATCTACTAAGAAGAATTACAGTGTATGTAGACGACGTTTTGATATCGACACCAACGTGGGAGGAACACTGTATGTTATTGGATGAAGTATTGAGGGCCATAAAATTGGGGGGTATGAAATTGAAGCTAGACAAAACTGAATTTGTGAAGAAAGAAATTAAATTCTTGGGGCACATAGTGAGTGGCGATGGTATCATGCCGGATCCAGAAAAGATTAGAGCAATAAGGGATTATGCTGCACCTACAACACGTAAAGCATTAAAGGGGATGTTTGGTTTGTTTGGGTTTTATAGAAAATTTGTGTCTGGACAATTATTCAATGCACCGTGCCTGCGAGAACTCTTAAAGAAAAATGTAGTTTATAAATGGACTTCTGAGTGTCAGAAGGCGTTTGAAGAATTGAAAGAAGCTCTTATTAATAGTAAGATTTTGAACCATCCCGATTTTTCGAAACCATTTTGTCTGGGATCTGATGCTTGTGGTTACGGGTTAGGAGTTGAACTATTTCAGTTGGAAAAAGAAGGAGAAGAGGAAGTCCACAAGACCATAGCCTTTGCGAGCAGGTCATTGCAACAATCCGAGAAAAATTATAGTATATCTGAACTTGAAGCATTAGCTGTTATTTTCGGCCTGCAAAAATTTGAAAAGTACCTTTTAGGACATGAAATTTGGATCTACACAGACCATAGTGCCCTTACATATTTAGACTCATGTCAGCTAAAACATGCTAGATTAAGAAGGTGGTCCCTGTATTTACAGCAATTTAATTATAAGATGATATACATTAAGGGTTCCGAGAACATCGTGGCGGACGCCTTATCAAGAAGTGTGAAAGATACAGGACAAGAAGGGAAATCTTTAAGAAATACCGATAATAATGAAGTAATGTTGGCCATCATGCAGCTCCAGGACGATGGCTTAATTAAGCGCATTTGTAAGAACCTACGGAGGGAACAGAACCAGGATGACAACATTAAATTAGTAAAGAGTAGATTAGGTCATCCAGACTACCCAAAATTACTGGTCTACTATAAAGTGCATAAAGATGTCTTATTTAGGCGCAGGAAAGACAGTGAGGAGAATTGGAAAATATGTTTTCCGGAGCAACATGTAGATGCACTTATAGACTACGTACATTGTAAGTATGGGCATTATGGCGCTCGTAAATGTATAGCTAAGTTAAGTGAAGTGGTAATTTTTGATAATATGTGGAGAAGGGTGCAACAGCGATTAGAATCCTGTGATCGTTGCCAGAAAGTTAGGGCCAACAATAGAACTACCTAAGGACAGATGTATTCAGTAGAACCACAAAATCGGCTGGATTTAGTAGCTGTAGATTTATTTGGTCCACTACCAGTGTCTAGAGGGGGATGTGAATATGTGTTTGTGATGGTGGATGGGTTTACTAAGTACGTAAAATTTTACCCAATTAAGAAAGCCAACTCTAAAGTATTAGTGAATAAGTTGGAGAAGGACTATTTTGGGAAGATAGGAGTGCCAAAGGCAATATTGTCAGACAATGGGCCCCAGTTTATCTCTAAGAAATTTAGTGAATGTTTACAACAGAGAGGTATCGATCACATAAAAATCTCCGTGTACTTTCCTCAAGGGAACATGTGTGAGCGAATTATGAAGGAGTTAATACTTCGAAGAAGTAATAAACCATCTGAAGCATGAAGCCACAGGATATGCACCAGTAGAGCTAATGTGTGACATTAGGCCGAATAATATTTTATTCGACCTGGTCGAGTTTCCAAATCTCACAGACATAGCCATCGAAGAGAAGGAGAGACTGGCACGTATTAATATAAGAAAGAAGGCCCTGGAAAGAAAGAGAAGGCATGACGAAAGAGCTGATCCCACTAGTTTTCAGGTAGGGGATCTAGTGCTAGTGAAAACTAGGGAAAGATCTAAGAAACTTACGTCAGAAACAAAGAAGTTTACCGATGAGTACGTGGGCCCATTTAGAATCGTAGAGAAGCCTCACCCAAATGCTTATAGACTGGAGTTTGTGAAATCACATAAGGTGTTAGGGCTTAGGAACATTGTGGATTTGAAAAGATATGTTCAAAAGAGAGACGTGGCCAGGAGTGAGTAGATACCTCAGAGAGCTTTGCACTCTTTGCAGAGCTAAGTGCGTGACGAGCACTAGGTCTCGAGTCGTTTGACAATATTTCTTCCACTTTCTTTTCCGTATTGTCAACCTACCTCTTCTTTCATTCAGAACTAAAATTCTATCGTCTTTCCTTCTTCTCTATCGTAGTTTTTAAGTGATAAAGTGTTTAAGTAATGAGTAGGAAAGAACCTCAGTGCAGTATAGGTTAAGCGTAAGGAATGAGTGTAAGAGAAAATCAAAAAGGATTAAGATACCTCAGATAAGTAATAAGTCTCAGTAAAGTAAATGTTTGGCCTAAGGTGTGAGTAATGCCCTTAGAAAGGTAAAATAACTAAGAAATGTAAGAGCCTCAGAAAATATGGTGACGAACATTGAAGCTGTTTGTTAAGTAACAGAACGATATGTTAAGACGTAGCATTAAGCTAATGTTTAGGAAAGGAAATGGAGCAGTACAGCAAAACTGTCTGTTCAATGAAGTCAGAGCCTCAGGAGGTGATTTAGTGGTAAAATGAGTAAAGGTACAGTGCAACAAGGTTGACTGTCAAAGGGGTAAAGGAAGTTAAGTTAAAGGGACAGTGCAGCAGGACTGACTGTCAAATGAAGAGAAATATGTGAGAAAAGGAGAAAGAATGAGCATAGTGTTTGGCTAGCTCGATATTAGGAAAAAGTGAGGCTACGAAGGTGAGTAAATAAAAAGCTTAATGTTGGTAACCAGAGGTGGCGTTTGTTGGTAAACAGAGGAGATGTTTGTAAACAAAAGGAAGTGAGGCTACGAATGTAAACAGAGCTGAGGCGACGTTGGTAACTCAGGAGGTGGATGTATGTTAGAAAGTATGGGTAACGAGGTTTCGCAGATTAGTAGGAAACGCTTTAACAAATACTAACCTGAGTGTGTGAAGTATGAGTATGAGAGTTGTAAATTAAACCCGAATGTGACTAGAGAAAACCTGATGTTGACAAGAAATTGAAGTAACTCCAGATATGTGAGATGAGGAAAGTACCCATGACATCGATTCCATTTTTGACCAGAGACACACAAAACTCCCCAAGTTTGTCGTAGAGATTAGTATAAGGATTGTAGTGTTGATAAATGAATAAGTAAATATGTATTTTTCAGTGTTTAATTTATGATACAGGACTACAGGAGATTGCCTGGAGACAGAATTGTAATATTGATAATTTTGTGTATATTTTATATTGTTGTGTATTGTACAGGAACTGGAGAGTCACCAGTGCTGGCGGAGATTTATTATGTATTTGTGAACTATTTGTAGGAATTGTTTTTCTTAGTATTTCTTATGTAACCATAACTTGTTTGATTATGAGATGAAGAAGTAATTAAAGAGTAAATGTGCCACTTCGGTACTGCATTAGGAAAGTCAATTCACTTTTCACTTAAAAAAAAAAAAAAAAAAAAAAAATTGAAAATTGTACATACTGTAAAGTAAATTTTATCAAAAATATGAGACTTTAGAGTCAAGCAGATAGCGCCATTTATCGCTGCTGTAGGTTAAGACGTAGCAGTTAGAAAGGGAACTGAGGCCAGCTGATGTTTCAGGTGCGCCGAAGTAAACAGAGGTGGTAGCACGAGACTTGAAATGGACCTCCCAAGCAGGACCCGGTCGAACTACGAGTGCTATCAAAATCTTAAGTGTAAGTGGTAAAAAAGTGACGCTCACCATAGCGATAGTAGTGTTAGTGTGCGTGTGACGTACATCAAGATAGTATTTAGGTTTGTTTTCTCTTTCAGGAATTTGTAAATAGAATTTTGTAATCTGAAAAATTTTTTTTGAATGATGATAAAAGTGCATGTTTAGATATAAGATGTTTTGTAGGTCGTCAGCCCTAGGTATAAGTGGATGATTGATGTACAGGAACTATAAATGTTAAATAGCTGTTTGAGTAAATCTTTAATAGAAATTTTTTTTAGAAAACTAAAAGTTTGTCATGAATGAAAAAATTTAGTTTCCTCAGGAGGTGTGTGGCGTCGCAACTAGTGCGAGCGCACAGTTTTCTATCAAATATTTACTGTGAAATGTAGACAGACTGTAAAGTAGCCATCAGATTAGCATATGTGCTGTAGCGGGCAGATTACCGGTGTCCGTTCGTCTGACGTCACGACCATATGGCATGTCTGTACCGTGAGAATGTAAGACCTGTGCGCTAACTAGCCGCGTGTATAACGTGGAACTTTCATCTTTAATAACTTCTAACTGAGGAACCTGAGGAAATTAAAAGTTAATATACTAGTTTCTGTTATGAATAAAAATAAGTCATCCAAATTTGAGCTTTGAAACCTGCATATTTTGGAAATTAGAAAAATCTTACAGAAAACGCAAATTTCTACAATTTTCGAGTCTAAATAAATACCATTATGTATAGATCACCTTCAGTGACCATCCAACTATGAAACAAAATCACCTTCCGTGCTTTTGTATTTATTTTGAGAATTTTACTTTTAGAAATTCACCTATAACTTTGTTAAAACCATAAATGTTTTGAATTTTTGTGAACAGTTATTTTATATGAGTAGGTGAGAGTGAATGAGTGTGCCTGAGTGAATGAAAGAGGGACATTCGCCATTCTTTGCATGTGTATAAAATCTAGGTTGGAACTCGCAAGTGTTCAGACGATGTAACCGTGGGAACAGAGTCGCCAGTGGTTCCCCATCTTAGTGAATGTCGGATGTCCAAGAGTGTATGGTATTGTACAAGCAGCCAGAACGTTCGCGAGTATTTAAATAATTTCTGGAAATAAAGTAAAGTCTAGTTTTCCTTTCGGTTTGTTAAATTATACAGTAAATTTTGTGTAACAAGAAATCATGACGTAAATGATTCAGAAGTCATGACTGGTGCGTGCTAGATTTTGGCGCGAGGCGCACCCAAAGAGTTAATTCTGATTGGCTGTGTGATGTGTGAGCCAATGAGATGCGAGGACGGTTAGCAGACTAGGAGAGTGAGTCGCGAGTGGATGGGGAGTCGCGAAGGAACTGTGATCGAGAAGAGACATGCTTGATGTGTCCTCGCGAATAATGTGTAAAATGAAGTCATAAAACGGCTTCATCGGTTCGGTACTGTGCGATTTGAGACTGGAAGAGTCCAGTAACGCGTAGTGTGAGTTTGAGCGAGTTGTGACTTTTCGTTCCGCGAAAGACGCGAGTAACTTTAATAATTAAAAGCGTGGCGGTACTTCGTAAACTTTTACTAAGTGCTTATGGCGAGCATTAACGTTAAAAAACGAACTATTATTGAACATCGACTGCAAACGTGTATGTTAGAAAATCGTCTGTGTTGCAGTTAAGTAAATTCCGTAACTTTGAAAGCTAATTCTGGCGGGGATTGAGTGTGGATAGAATTGTGAACTGAACTTTCTTCAAACGTAGATTAGCGGGCTGATGATCAGGCTTAAAGACAATAAAGAGCTTAAATAGAATTATCAACTTCGCGTTCTCGTTTGAGTAAACAATTACTACCATTCCAATAACTCAATTTATTTAGGAAGATTGCTCATAGATTGTATTTCAGCAAACATGTATCGCGGCCTCCGGTGAGCGGCTATTAAATTGCAGTTTCTTCAACACTGCTTTTCTGCAATTTTTCCAGTAGCTGCTATCAGGAGAGGCGAGTGCAGCAACTACCTAAGAAACGAGGTAGGTGGATTTTCTTTCAGGGAAAGGAAACTGCGCGATAAGAGCCCGACCCGTCGCAGCTTGTGTATATGGAACTGTACTCAACGCAGGACAGACAGGCTAAAACCTGCATTCTACAACAGCTGTAACCAACGTTATCAAATTTGAGTAATATTTTTTACTATTCGCTATTCTGTATCACTTTCATGGTGTACGTGCTGCCGTAGAACCCGCGCATCCCTCCTACCAGGACACCCTTGTTAGTCTTTTTAAGCGGCAGCGACATTTTCATTCAAGTGGACGCCCCCAGTCCACCACAAATACAGGATGAGTCAGGAGGAAAGGAACGTGCTTTGACGGGTGATAGCATTAGTGATTCTGAACAAAAAGCTTCATATGGACGTATGCCCTATTCCGAATGGTTTCCGAGATAGAACACATTTAATACCACTTTTGAATGTTCTTCTTGATTAACTCGAAAACTGCACCCTCCAGCGAAAAAGTGTCGCAGTACAAAATTAAACCACATCAAATTTTCTACAAAAATTTCCTACATTAAATGTCCTACAAAAAATGCGCTGTAGATTACCTGGTTTCCGTAGGCCAGTTTGAGGTAGTTTCCCGATTTGATAGACCACAAGTGTCCCGTATCAAACTGTTCGTCTCAATTTGCTACCTCAAATTTGACTACAAAATCTACGTAAGCTATAGCGCATGCGCGTCGAGGGAGTTTTTCAATATTCTCGCGCTCTCTTCGCACAAACTATTAGTTGTAGAAAAAAAATGAATAGGACCTTTTTGTAGGAAATTTAATATGGTTTAATTTTGTACTGCGACACGTTTTCGCTGGATGGAGCGATTTTCGAGTTATTCAAGAAAAACGTACAAAGTGAGACCAATGTGTTCATCTCGGAAACCATTCGGAATAGGGCACGAGTCCATTCGGAATCACTATCACCCCTCATAGCACGTGCCCTTCCTCCTGACTCACCCTGTATATCTTACCTTTTGGTACCCTCTATTTATTTTCTAAAAAACAGAAGAGACACCAAACACCAAGTTTCTCTCAGTAAGGAATCAGTAAGATTTTTTTTACTCGATGTACATCATGGAAGAATTACTACAAGGGGTTTGTTAACTATAATATTGAGTTCTATACATTCTCTCAAATAATTCTGATGGGTTACAGTTGTTTGCTTAACGTAACACGATCACATACTTTTTATGCGTAGTGAAAAATAATTTGTCAATTATGGCACGTAATACTTTACATGACACACGTAAGTAGTAATTTTGCACGATACGGTGATACGTTAATGAGAGTTGTTTTTTACAGGTACTTGAATATAACAAGTCGTCAAAATTAGCCACTGGGACGATTTAAATAAGATCGGCAGCATAACAGCCTACTACAAACCATGTTTTCTTTTATTAAAAGAAGGTTATAAAGTCGTATAATACACTGGTTTCTCCTAATATGTATTTTCAGAAGAATCCTCCGGTTATAAGACGACTTTGTAACGGACCAACACAGTGACCGTTACAAATTTTTTTCTCATACATAAAGAAACATAGATTTATCGTTTCCTGTACATTTTGGATGAAGCGGATGATACTCAAAAAATTCAGTATGGTAATTATAGTGTTATTAGGCAATTAACTATCGTATTTACTGGGATACGATAGGGAACAGAGAACTGTAAAGGCCGGGAATGGTCGTCTTCCGGGATTTGATAGGGAACAGAGAACTGTAAAGGCCGGGAATGGTCGTCTTCCGGGATTTGATAGGGAACAGAGAACTGTAAAGGCCGGGAATGGTCGTCTTCCGGGATTTGATAGGGAACAGAGAACTGTAAAGGCCGGGAATGGTCGTCTTCCGGGATTTGATAGGGAACAGAGAACTGTAAGGGCCGGGAATGGTCGTCTTCCGGGATTTGATAGGGAACATAGAACTGTAAAGGCCGGGAATGGTCGTCTTCCGGGATTTGATAGGGAACAGAGAACTGTAAAGGCCGGGAATGGTCGTCTTCCGGGATTTGATAGGGAACAGAGAACTGTAAAGGCCGGGAATGGTCGTCTTCCGGGATTTGATAGGGAACAGAGAACTGTAAAGGCCGGGAATGGTCGTCTTGCGGGATTTGATAGGGAACAGAGAACTGTAAAGGCCGGGAATGGTCGTCTTGCGGGATTTGATAGGGAACAGAGAACTGCAGTGGCCGGGATTGGTCGTCTTCCCAACAGTCACTTTAGAACTTGGCGCGCCCGGGTGCGCTGCGCAGGCAGAGCGGATTTGGTCGCTGTCCGCATCGTTAACAGCAAGTCTGCAGCCGCTGGGGGCTCGTAAAAGGCAGACTGCGCTCGCGTGCATTCGCGAACCTTGTGGGGTTCGTGCACAGTATTAATCTGTTGTCACAAAGTTCGAATATGGAGTTGTTCTTGACCGTTGTGGCTGCCGATCAAGCTCTCCACAAGATTACAACGTTTGACGATGGCAGCATCACGAGATCATAGCTCTGACGCTTAGAGCGTTTCCAAATTTGAACAGTTAATTCCAGCTACTTTTTTGAAAACAGTGATTTTCGTACATTACAGCATATTGCGTCAGTGTCGATTGTGTGTTGCAGGCAACATTATTGACCAATATCATCTACATCTACATACATACATTCCGCAAGCGACCGAACCTGTACCACAACAGATCATTTCTTTTCCTGTTCCACTCGCAAACAGAGCGGGGAAAAAACCACCATCTATGTGTCTGTATGAGCGCTAATTTCTCGTATCTTATCTTCGTGGTCCTTACGTGAAAAGTATGCTGGCGACAGTAGAATCGTTCTGTGGTCAGCTTGAAATGTCGGCTCTCTAAATTTTCACCATAGTACTTCTCGAAAAAAGCGCCACCTTCTCTCCTGGGATTCCCATTTGAGTTCCCGAAGCATTTCCGTAACACTTACAGATTGTTCGAACCTACTGGTAACAAATCTAGGAGCCCGTCTCCGAACTGCTTCAATGTCTTCCTTCAATCCGACCTGGTACGGATCCCACATGCTCGAGCAGTACTCACGAGTAGGTCGCACAGCGTCCTATGTGCGGCCTCCTTTACACGTGAATCACTGTTTCTTAAAATTCTCCCAGTAAACCGAAGTCGACCATTTGCGCCCCCTACCACAGTTTTCACATGTTCGTTCCACCTCGTATCGCTTTGCAACGTTACGCCCCAGATATTAAAACACCTTAGTCAAGCAGGATACCAGTAATACTGTATCCGAAAATTACAGGTTTGTTCTACCCATCCGCATTTAGGGCCAGCTGCCATTCATCACACCAACTGGAAATTTTGTCTAAGTTGTCTTGTATCTTCCTACAGTCACTCAGCTTCGACACCTTACCGTACACCACGGCATCGACAGCAAACAAAAAAATGGTTCAAATGGCTCTGAGCACTATGGCACTTAGCTTCTGAGGCCATCAGTCCCCTAGAATTTAGAACTACTTAAACCTAACTAACCTAAGGAAACCACACACACCCATGCCCGAGGCAGGATTTGAACCTGCGACCGTAGCGGTCGCGCGGTTCCAGACTGTAGCGCCTACAACCGCTCGGCCATTTCGGCCGGCGCCAGCAAACAACCGCAGATTGCTGCCCACCCTGTCCGCCAAATCATTTATGTTTATATGTATGTATTTATATATTTCTTCCTTCAATCCGACCTGGTACGGATGCCAAACATTCGAGCAGCACTCAAGAACAGGTAGCACTAGCGTCCTATATGCCGTTTCCTTGACAGATGAACCATACTTTCCCAAAATTCTCCCAGTTAATCGAAGTCGACCATTCGTCTACATTTAGAAATAGCTGCCATTCAACACAATATCTAGAAATTTTGTCTATGTCATCTTGTATCCTCCTAGAATCACTCAACTTCGACACGTTTCCGTAAACCACACTATCATCACCCAACAGGCGCAGGTAGCTGTCTATCCTGCCCGCCAAATTATGTATCTATATAGGAAGTAACAGATGTCCCATCGCAGTTCCCTGGGGCGCTCCTGACGATACCCTTGTCTGTGAGGGATATGCTGTCAGGGACAACGTTCTGGATTCTATTACTTCAGAAGCCTTCGAGCCACTCATATATCTATCAACCTATTCCAAATGCTCGTACCTTCGTTAACAAAAAAAAGTTCAAATGTGTGTGAAATCTTATGGGACTTAACAGCTAAGGTCATCAGTCCCTGAGCTTACACACTACTTAACCTAAATTACCCTAAGGACAAACACACACACCCATGCCCGAGGGAGGACTCGAACCTCCGGCGGCATCAGCAGCACAGTACATGACTGCAGCACCTTAGACCGCTCGGCTCCTTCGTTAATAGTCAGCTGTGTGGCGCCATGTCAAAAGCTTTTTCAGGTATTCTAGAAATAGGTAATCTTCCTGTTGCTCTTCAACCATAGTTCCCAGTATATCATGTGAGAAAAGCGCAAGCTAAGTTTCGCACGAGCGACGCTTCCTAAAACCATGCTGATTCTTGGACATAAGCTTCTCGGTCTCAAGAAAATTTATTATATTCTGACCGAGAATATGTTCAAGGTCCTGCGGCAAACCGATGTTAGGCATATTGGTATGTATTTCTGCGGGTCCGGTCTTTTACCCTTCTTATATACAGGAGTCACCTGAACTTTTTTCCAGTCACTTGGAACTTTGCGCTGGGCGAGGTATTCATGAAACATGCAAGCGAAGTAAGGGACCAATGCTGCAGAGTACTCTGTGAACAACTAAAATGGGCCTGGCGACTTATTTGCTTCCAATTCTTTCCGTTGCTTCTCTACCGCAGGGATGCTTATTAGTACGTCGTCCACACGGGACTAAGTTCGACGGTCAAACGACGGTACGTTTGTACGATTGCATGCGTGAACGATTTCTTAAACGCGAAATTTAAAACTTCGGCTTTCGTTTTACTATCTTCAGTTGCCACAACAGACTAGTCCGAGTGACTGGATGGAAGCCTTATACCTTCTTACCAAATTTACGTAAGACCAGAATTTTCTCGCCTTCTCGACCAGGTATGACGGACATAGGAGCTCTATGCTTTGCACATACATATTTTCACAGGCGCCGGAATATCTACTAATCTTAGCTTGTCGTCATTCGCGAGTACTGTTTTGAACGTTATTATCTAATACAGGTTTCTGACACAGAATGTAACAGAATTATATGAGATACTGGTTCTTTGGAAATTCATGAGTAACTCGAAATCAACTAATAGGTATTTTGCACACTGTCAGCTCTTGAGCCTAGTATTCTTTCATTTGAAAGTAATTATTGGATTTAATTTGAATGGTGGCATTAAACAAGTGTAACAGTGAGACCGGGTTGTAGCCTATCCCCGATGTTATTCAATCTGTATATTGAGCAAGCAGTAAAGGAAACAAAAGAAAAATTCGGAGTAGGTATTAAAGTCAATGGAGAAGAAATAAGGTTCGCCGATGACACTGTAATTCTGTCAGAGACAGCAAAGGACTTGGAAGAGCAGTTGAATGGAATGGACAGTGTCTTGAAAGGAGGATATAAGATGAACATCAACAAAAGCAAAACGAGGATCATGGAATGTAGTAGAATTAAGTCGGGTGATGCTGAGGGAATTAGATTAGGAAACGAGACACTTAAAGTAGTAAAGGAGTTTTGCTATTTGGGGAGCAAAATAACTGATGATGGTCGAAGTAGACAGGATATAAAATGTAGACTGGCAATGGCAAGGAAAGCATTTCTGAAGAAGAGAAATTTGTTAACATCGAGTATAGATTTAAGTGTCAGAAGCCGTTTCTGGAAGTATTTGTATGGAGTGTAGCCATGTTTGGAAGTGAAACATGGACGATAAATAGTTTAGACAAGAAGAGAATAGAAGCTTTCGAAATGTGGTGCTACAGAAGATTAGATGGGTATATCACATAACTAATGAGGAAGTATCGAATAGGATTGGGGAGAAGAGAAGTTTGTGGCACAACTTGACCAGAAGAAGGGATCGGTTGGTAGGACATGTTCTGTGGCATCAAGGGGTCACCAATTTAGCATTGGAAGGCAGTGTGGAGGGTAAAAATCGTAGAGGGAGACCAAGAGATGAATACACTAAGCAGATTCTGAAGGATGTAGGTTGCAGTAAGTACTGGGAGTTGAAGAAGCTTGCACAGGATAGAGTAGCATGGAGAGCTGCATCAAACCAGTCTCAGGACTGAAGACGACAACAACAACAACAACAACAACAACAACAGTGAAAGAAATCTGCAAGCACAAAATAGTGAACGGCTTCCACCGAAACGTTGTCCACGACAGCACTTGTCTGAGATGACGTATCTATAAATGATTTCCTTAATTTTGCGTTGCCTCTTTGGTGAACCTAATTGTATGTCAGAGGGTGGGACACTGTCTATCTGCATTCAAATGGACGGTACACCTTCTTTTGTTAATATCCTTGATGCAAGGTTTGGATGTTTAAGCTTTTAACACATCCTCTACTTACTCACAGTCTCCTTCCGTTCATTAGGACGATCCGCCGATCCGAAAACCGAGTAAAATGCAAATCTCGCAAAGGCTATCTGCGTTGCTAATTCCCTCGATTTACTCTGTCCGCGTCGCTCGCACGTTCTGCTGCTGAAAATTCCTATAGCAGCTTCAAAAGAAACGGCGGTTCTGCGTCTGACTAATATAGGTGCAAAACGGAGATGAAACTCAATCACTATCACAGAAGGCCAAGCAAACTACTTTCGTAGTCCAAAGTGATACGAAAACGTTACTTTTCATTGTTTCCCTGTTTAAAAACAATGGTAATATCATTTCAGTTTTAGAATAACGATATATTGAAACTATGTACCCGTTTGGGTGGTGGTGAGCTATCCTAAATATTAATTTGTATTTTAAAATTTGTTTGCGCAGAGTACTCACAGGCAGTCATGAAAATAGATCTACGCACGTAATGAATGCAACGACAGGAAAACGTCTTTTTGTTTCCAAGTATGAGCTAATCTTTCAGCTTATCACCGTGATTCACGCGCGGGGGATGTACAATGGGGACAGAAAACTTCTTGGGTAGACCATATTAAATATCAATTTTCTAAATGTAGGTGACAGAGTTCTCTGATGAGACCACCAAAGTAAATGCATTTTATCCATAGTGGATGCTGTTGAACTCCGTGGAGCTTGCAAACAAATCTTATCTTCACATATTTCATGAAATATTAAAAAACAAAAGCTAATTATCCTCTGATATAACAACAAAGTAATATTCTATGGAAATTCGATGTAGCAGTCATACAACAGTTCAAGTGTCATTATCGTAATTTGTGAAAGTCATATTGTAAACACAAGCTGTAAGTGTCATTGTATAATTTGTAATACCTTTCAAAATTGTGTGTGTGTAGCATCATTGTACTTAGATCTAAGATATCACTGTACTTCCTAGATATAAGTACTCCGACAAAAATGTGGATCAAAAAAATTCATAATTTGTATCAAAAAACTTCGCAGTCTATAATAGCTTTTTAAGTTTCTATATGTGCAACACCCTTGCACTTATAGCACTGCACATCCACGGTCATTCTCCTGACAAACGTTTCTATTCCATTCCTCTTTGCTGCTGATGGTTTCAAGTGCTTATTTCAGTTTATGTTCTATAATACTGTTGTCACTGGGTATTCAATTAATGCATACGACCTTTAAGTTCATTACTAATGCTCTGTTTATACACGGTCAGGTTCTCTCTCCTTTTTATGCACCTTAAATCTTGCATTAATCCGCCTTTAAACAGAGAAGCCATTAAGTGTACGATGTGCAAATACTTGGTCGTTTTCAAATTGCTTCGCGTTATCCAGTAACATTACTTTCCGTAAGGTAAACGCTCTACGTTAAGTGAACTGCTGATCCTATCTCGTGAATACTCTACGCATATCAAGAACATAGCGCAATTATCACGTTCTGCTGAACTGTTGCCGAATCGTACAACAGTAAAAAATACTACGACAAAGTCGCACTACGGCGAAGATACTCATTACAAGCACACCTTTCTCTACGAATCAATCTTTCGGAAATGTGTGAAGCTGAAATTACCTGATAAAAATAAGACTATCATTTCGATAATACCTAACAAAAACTCCGACGAACAAATTTCAGTCCAGTCACTTATACACTGGAGCACGGCCCTAGAACTACAATGACTATATATAACTACAAATTCCGTCTAGTCGTACACCAAGGGATCGATAAGTTTATAGAAGCGATGGGTTTATAGGAGAGACATAACCTATCCCTGAGTTACATCGCGAAGTCTGTGACAGATTTTTTGTAGAAAGAGTATTGAGACGTGAATTTGCAAAGGGTTTAAATAAGGTTAATTATCACCTCGTAAAAATGTTACATAATTATCTTTTTGTTTTTCTGGTTGCAGGTACTTATTTGCAGTCGTGGTACACAATGAAATTCCCGGGCCTAAGCTTCCCAGTGCAGAAGAGCCAAAACAACTAGTTTTCTGAAGAGAAACAACCTTCCAACCATCCAAGTTAAGTTGGTGGAAGTGTGTGGCAGCAATGCAGCATCTGAAACGGCACAGTGATTAAATTGTACACACTCTCCCAGTGTGGTCAAATACACCACTGCCCATTAAAATACTTACACCACGAAGATGACGTACTAAAGACGCGAAATTTAACCAACAGGAAGAACATGCTGTGATATGCAAATGAATAGCTTTTCAAAGCATTCACACACGGTTGGTTCCGGTGGCGACACCTACAACGTGCTGACACGAGGAAAGTTTCCAACCGATTTCTCACACACAGACAGCAGTTGACCGACGATGCCTTGTGAAACGTTGTTGTGATGCCTCGTGTAAGGAAGAGAAATGCGTACCATCACGTTTCCGACTTTGATAAAGGTCGGATTGTATCCTAACGCGTTTGCGGTTTATCGTATCGCGACATTGCTGCTCGCATTGGTCGAGATCCAATGACTGTTAACAGAATATGGAATCCGTGGGTTCAGGAGGGTAATACGGGAAGCCGTGCTGGATCCCAACGGCATCGTATCACTAGCAGTCGAGATGACAGGCATCTTATCCGCATGGCTGTAACGGATCGTGCAGCCACATCTCGATCCCTGACTCAACAGATGGGGACGTTGGCAAGACAACAACCATCTGCACGAACAGTTCCACGACGTCTGCAGCAGCATGGACTATCAGCTCGGAGACCATGGCTACGGTTACCCTTGACGCTGCAATACAGACAGGAGCGCCCACGATTGTTTACTCAGAACGACGAAGCTGGGTGCACGAATGGCTAAACTTCATTTTTTCGGATGAATCCATGTTCTGTTTACAGCAACATGATGGTCGCATCCGTGTTTGGCGACATCGCGGTGAACGCACATTGGAAGCGTGTATTCGTCATCGCCATACTGGCGTATCGCCCGGCGTGATGGTATGGGGTGCCATTGGTTACACGTCTCGGTAACCTCTTGATCGCATTGACGGCACTTTGAACAGTGGACGTTACTTTTCAGATGTGTTACGACCCGTGGCTGTAACTGCATTCGATCCCTGCGAAACCCTACATTTCAGCAGGATAATGCACGATCGCATGTTGCAGGTCCTGTACGGGCCTTTCTGGATACAGAAAATGTTCGACTGCTGTCCTGGCCAGCACATTCTCCATATCTCTCACCAACTGAAACATCTGGTCAATGGTGGCCGAGCAACTGGTTCGTCACAATACGCCAGTCACTACTCTTGATGAACTGTGGTATCGTGTTGAAGCTGCAAGGGCAGCTGTACCTGCACACGCCATCCAAGCTCTGTTTGACTCAATGCCCAGGCGTATCAAGGCCGTTATTACGGCTGGAAGTGGTGGTTCTGGTTAGTGATTTCTCAGGATCTATGCACCACAACTGCGTGAAAATGTAATCACATGTCAGTTCTAGTACAATATATTTGTCCAATGAATGCCGGTTTAACATCTGCATTTCTTCTTCGTGTAGCAATTTGAATGGCCAGTAGTGTAAATGTGGATAACAAAGAATGAAGTGACATATCATATCTCCGTGAACATTTTATGTATTTAAGACGTAGGGAGGCATAACTTTGCTTGCTGCATATCGTCGGACGCGGTACATTCACCGGTCAACGTTATTCTGACTGTACTCCTTCCATATGTGCGCCTTTTCAGGTGTACATTCGAACATGACTTAATTTTAATGGATGTCAGTGCGCGAGCGCATCAAATAGTTTAGGTGGAGGATATCTAGAAAGGAGAGGACATGCGGGAAATCGACTGGCCTGTCCCTTCCCTCGACTTAAATCCCACCGAGCTTATGTGGGATGCGTCGGGGAAACTTATTCCAGAACGTCCGTAAGCGCCATCCAGCAATTGTTAACCGCACTGGTGAAGGAATGGAATGCTCAACCATGAGAACTCCTTACCAACTTTGTGGCCGGGATGAAAGCACGTTACACAGCATGAATTGCTGTCCGTATTAACCACATACCCTATTGAGAATCATGTTCCACATTTAGTAATGTCCAGGGGACCATCGTGAATCGCGGTAACTCTGTATATTTATTATCTTTGAATAAAAGTGTCATATCTGTTCGTCTCATTATGTACGGGGTGTACAAAAAGTGTCTCCGCAGTGCCTTATGATTGCTATCTGCTCGTGCCGTATGACTGTTCGCCTGCCTGGGTTACTTCCCTTCAAGTGGACTCTCCCAACATTCCACTGTTTCGTTTATCTCAGCCAGCGTCAGTAGTATCGTTGGTGTGTGTCGTTACGTGTTGACGCGAACATTTAATTTTAGTTCCCTTGTTCATTTGTTTCGTTTTTGTCACTATTAAAATACTAACAATTGAAGAACGTGTGTTTTTAGTCGAACAAGTGTTCAAAGCTGGCGGTAAATACACAGTTTCAGCTCGTCAAACATTTAATACAGTTTTCCCGGAGACAACACTACCACAGCGCGATACTGTGCGAGATTTGATTAACAAATTTCGAAGTATGGGTTCAGTGACAGATGCACCGAGAAAAGGTCGTACTAGCGTTTTGTCTGAGGATAAACTACTCGATATTTCCTATAAAATGTCCTTGAGCCCGAACAAGTCAGTAAGAAAATTCGCCCAGGAAATCGAGTTTCACTTCGCTATATCCACTGCGGTATCGGCACACACGCGGGGCGAACAATCATACGGCGCTGCGGAGAGACTTTTTGAACACCTCGTATTTCTTTCAGTCGCCTTCAGTACTATAGTGTAGCAGTTTTTCCTATGTATGATCCAAGTTTTGTAGAGCTTTTCCACTTGGTAGTTATACATCACCCGAAATTTACTTTCGTCCTTAAGTTTTGCTAGCCATCAGGCAGCATAATTCTCCTATTAAATACGTTTTGACGCTTCGTTTTGTGACATCAAAACTCTCTCAAAGTGCTTGGAAGACGGGCGCCTTCAAACAGATTCTAAAGAGATGTCAAGTAACACTGGAGAGCCACCTAATGCCGTGGTAGGTCATTCAAATCAACAATACTTTTAATTTTTGAGAATGCCAAACTAATGTACGTTGGTAAAAGTGTAAAAATACGTCCGATATGACGGTGAGCGTCTTTTGCGAGTAGTTTAGGAAATAAATACTGCGCTATGAAGACATACTTGATTTATTAATATTTGAACTGGACATAGATGCAAAACCTTACAGCACAAGTGATCTTAGAGGCGGGGACCTGGAACTGACAGCCGCCATTAAATTCACCACCCATTAAGTTCATCACATGACAGTGATGAAACCCCCATGGTGGATCTGTGACATGCTATATTGAATGGGGACTCAGACTTTACTTTTTTTCGATCCTAAGCACCGGTATCGTAACAGTGCAATAACCGACCACGCCCGGCTCAGGATACGAGAGATATATAGGGGTAAGCTACAGGGAAAGACGCATAATATACAGGTGTTGGTAGCCCTGCGCCTGCTACACGGACGTTTGAGTCACAGCTCCCGTACAAGATAAGTAATTTTAGTAGTAATAAACTGTTTCTAACACTTTAAACTAATTTATTACGTTATTATAGTGCTCTTCAAGCGTACCATTAAAAGTTTTTGTCTTACTCGCGTATTTTCACAGTAATCAAGCAAAGTTCGTTTTGTTTACACATCGCGGCCAGGCCGAACTTTTGAGCTTTCAGATTAAACTTCATACCGCAATTTTAAGTGCATTTACTGATAGTTTACTGTGCCAAATACGTTTGCTGCCCCTTTATATCTGTAGACTATCGTCATCTCTTAAGTAATTTCCAGTAAGAAACTTCTGAACGATTGTTTACATTGTCGCGAGTAGGCCTAATTTTTTGTACGCGTATTTCCATTGTTTTCCGGTAACTTAATTGTCTTTCTGTCACTAAATCGATTTGTACCATGAGTGTAAAGTGCCTGACGTGCCGTAGAATCGTTAGCTCCGGGGTCTGGTGTGATGGATGTAGTAACTTTTTTCATTGGGGAGATTGTAGTGGCGTGGGAATTGGGAAAATGAGCGAGACTCATCAGTGGTTCTGTAGGCTATGCAGTAGAGATAGAAAGATTGTGGAACAGGAGGGGAAAATTGCTGCCCTTCAGGCTGAGTTAGATGAGGCTAGACAAGAACTGTGCAGGTTAAGGGGGGAGAAGGGTAAACAGGGGTGGGAAGTGGCAACAGGCATAAGGAACAGGCCAAGAAATTCTTCTGACAGCTTTGCTATTAATGTACAAAATAGGTTTGATCTGTTGCCTCAGTCGGAAACTGATGAGCCTCTCACAGAAGTAGATGTAGACAGGGCTCAACAAGCTTTCAGCAGCAACTTGAATAAGAAGGTAGGGAAGTGTGCAAAGAGAAAGAAAGTCTTGTTGCTAGGTAGTTCGCCTGCTAGGGGTGTGGGCCAACTTCTGCAGGATGAATTAGGGTCAGAATACCAGGTCACAAGTTTTTTCAAACCTAGTGCTGGACTGGGACAGGTTACAGAGGATTTAGGTTCACTATGTAGAGGCTTTACCAAGGAAGATACCGTGGTTATTGTCGGTGGGCCGGACAACAGTACTGACAGAGATCCGGGGTACAGCATAGAGTGTGACCTGGCAAATATTGCATCGGCAACGAGTCATACCAGTGTTGGGTTTGTGTCGGTTCTGGAGCGCCACGACCGGCCTCATTTGAGCCCTTCTGTCAGGAGTGTTAATTTGGAGTTGGAACGGCTACTTGAATTTGATGCGGGGTCACACATTGGTGTGGTTCCTGTTGATTCATTCTGTAGGTGGGACTATACTAGACATGGCCTACACCTCAACAAGAAGGGGAAGGGTAAACTGGCTGGGCTGATAGCAGGAAATTTAAAGGGGGAAGGAACTACATCTCATGGTGGTAACTCTTTTTTAGTGTAAGATCAGTGTCCAGTGGGAAACTCAGCCAGGCAAGTACTAAAGATGTTAAAAAAAGTTCAAGATACTCACAAAAGTAAAATGAAAAATGTTAGTATATTTCATCAAAATATTGGGGGATTGAAGAATAAAATTGATGAGCTTCTGCTTTGTTTAGAAGATATAGAAACTGAGAATGTAATAGATGTACTATGCCTGTCTGAGCATCACATAGTCACTGATATGCAAAAGGTTAGCATCAATGGGTACAAATTAGCTGCACATGTAAGTAGAGATAATATGATGAGAGGAGGAGTTGCCATATATGTCAAAAGCTTCCACAGCGCAAAACATTTAGAAACTAAAAATTTTTGTGTAGAGCAACATATGGAAGCATGTGCCACTGAACTAAAACTAAATGATGGCACTTTCATAATTGTAACAGTGTATAGGTCCCCCTCAGGGAATTTGCAGCTATTTCTAGAAAACTTGGATGCTTTGTTGTGCTATCTGTCAGACAGGGGGAAGCAAATTATCATTTGTGCGGATTTCAATGTTGATTCCCTGAAAGAGTGAGATAGGAAGAATGACCTTGTAGTATTACTCAGTTCTTTCAATTTGAGCTCCGTCATTGATTTTCCTACTCGGATAACAAAGAACAGCAGGACATTGATAGATACCTTTTTTATAGACCAAGATACGTTTAAGGGCATAAATGCTTATCCTGTTGAGAATGGTCTTTCAGATCATGGTGCACAGATGGTTACAGTACATGGCATAGCTCCATGCAGTATATCAAATCAGAATTTCAAAGCAGTGCGTTCAATTAACAATATAAATACTGCAAACTTTAGGGAAAGACTAAAGGAGCTAGACTGGGATGAAGTGTATATGGAACCCGATGCAAACTTGAAATATAACTTATTTCACGATACATTTTTAAGGGTATTTGAAAATTGTTTTCCCAAAAAAATAGTGAAACATAATTCCAAGAAAACATATAAAAAACCTTGGCTAACTAAAGGAATAAGAATATCTTGCAACCGTAAAAGAGAACTGTATCTAACAGCAAGAGGGAGTACTGACCCCGAAATTGTTCAATATTATAAAAACTATTGTGCGTTACTAAGAAAAGTTATTAAAAAGTCCAGAAGCATGTGTATCATGACTGAAATCAGTAACTCTGATAATAAAATTAAAGCAATTTGGAATATTATTGAAAGGGAAACAGGGCAACCAAGAGCATAGGAATACTTTAGTGCCATAAAACTGAATGACAAGTGTACTAACAAACAATCTGAAATTGGAAATATTTTCAATAATCATTTTTTAAATGTTGTGGAGAAAGTAGGATCTAGATCTTCACTAGAAGAGGCAAGGCTTCTAATAGAAGAGGCCATACCTGTGCAGTTTGAAACAACTGTATTTCCACGAACCTCTCCCTCTGAAATCAGTAAAATAATAAACTCACTGAGAAGTAAAATCTCTTACGGAATTGATGGCATTTCCAGCAAGATACTTAAAGCTTGTTCCCCACAGATAAGTAGGATTCTCAGCCACGTATGTAATACCTCTTTGGAGCAGGGTGTTTTCCCCGATAGACTGAAATATGCCATTGTAAAACCATTGCATAAAAAGGGGGATACGTCGGATGTCAACAACTATCGCCCAATCTCTCTTCTGACAGCTCTATCAAAAATTTTTGAGAAAGTAATGTATTGAAGAGTAGCCTCCCATATATGTAAAAATAAAGTACTAACAAAATGTCAGTTTGGTTTTCAGAAAGGCTTTTCAACAGAAAATGCTATATACGCTTTCACTGATCAAATATTAAATGCTCTGAATAACCGGACATCACCCATTGGTATTTTTTGTGATCTCTCAAAGGCCTTTGACTGTGTAAATCATGGAATTCTTTTAGATAAGCTAAGTCATTATGGTTTGAGGGGGGCAGTGCACAAATGGTTTAATTCATACTTAACTGGAAGAATGCAGAAAGTTGAAATAAGTGGTTCATGTAATGTTAATACAACAGCTGATTCCTCAAACTGGGGGGCTATCAAGCACGGGGTCCTACAGGGTTCGGTCTTAGGTGCTTTACTGCTCTTGATATACATTAATGACTTACCATTCCATATTGATTAGGATGCAATGTTAGTTCTTTTTGCTGATGATACAAGTATAGTAATAACATCCAAAAACCAAGAACTAAGTGATGTAATGGTAAATGATGTGTTTTAAATGATGATGTTATTAAGTGGTTCTCAGCAAACGGACTCTCTTCAAATTTTGATAAAACACAGTATATACAGTTCCGTACAGTAAATGGCACAACTCCAGTAATAAATATAGACTTTGAACAGAAGTCTGTAGCTAAGGTAGAATTTTCAAAATTTTTAGGTGTGTCCATTGATGAGAGGTTAAACTGGAAGCAACACATTGATGGTCTGCTGAAACGTCTGAGTTCGGCTACGTATGCTATTAGGGTTATTGCAAATTTTGGTGATAAGAATCTCAGTAAATTAGCTTACTATGCCTACTTTCATGAACTGCTTTCGTATGGTATCATATTCTGGGGTAATTCATCGTTGAGTAGAAAAGTATTCATCGCTCAAAAACGTGTAATCAGAATAATTGCTGGAGCCCACCCACGGTCATCCTGCAGACATCTATTTAAGGATCTAGGGATCCTCACAGTAACCTCACAGTATATATATTCACTTATGAAATTTGTTGTTAATAATCCAGCCCAGTTCAAAAGTAATAGCAGTGTGCATAGCTATAACACCAGGAGAAAGGATGATCTTCATTACGCAGGGTTAAATCTGACTTTGGCACAGAAGGGGGTAAATTATGCTGCCACAAAAGTCTTTGGTCACCTACCAAACAGCATCAAAAGCCTGACAGATAGTCAACCTACATTTAAAAATAAATTAAAAGAATTTCTAGATGACAACTCCTTCTACTCATTGGCTGAATTTTTAGATATAAATTAAGGGAGGGAAAAAAACTAACTTAAGCATTAGTGTCATGCAATATTTTGTGTAATGTAATATCTTGTACAGACATCTTTCATTAACCTGACACGTTCCACATCATTACGAAGTGTCGTATTCATGATCCATGGAACAAGTATTAATCTAATCTAATCTATGTACAAGAGCCAAGAAGACCAAGAACGAAGTGCTCCTATTAAAAAGGGTCTAAGACAGGGATGTAGTCTTTCACCCCTACTGTTCAATCTGTACATCGAAGAAGCAATGATGGAAATAAAACAAAACTTCAGGAGTGGAACTAAAATTCAAGGTGAAAGGATATCAAGGATACCATTCGCTGATGCCATTGCTATCCTGAGTGAAAGTGAAGAAGAATTACATGCTCTCCTGAATGGAATGAACAATGTAACGAGTACAGAGTATGGATTGAGAGTAAATCGAAGAAAGACGAAGGTAATGTGAAGTTCTTCAGTCTCTGAACACATACTCCAAAAATTAGAGGTTCACATGTGACAAGGAAGTGCAGGGCATCCTGGAAACCTGGATCCTTTAGCAACACAGGAGTTTCCCCGCTGAAGCCATTCACTCTCTACCTATGCGCTGGGATCGGTGTATCATTGTCGATGGCAATTCGGTATAAGTTAACTGTTTAATTATGTTCTTACTCAAATTTTGCTACATATAACTGTAGTCGTCTCGTCATTTTGGCACACATTATACCAACAAGACTTGACCCAATATTCCGCCATTTGATGAGCCGATGCGACGCCAAATTTCTGCTTTTTGTCCAGTTTTAAATCAAATAACGCTCCTGTCCCATCAGATCATTAGTAAGGACGTAACAGAAAATAATAGCACGAGGTGTTACTCATACGTTATGACAATACCGTACTTTGCAAGTACAACCTTTCTGGTAACAGATGGCCGGCCGGTGTGGTGACACAGCGCTTATAGGCGCTTCAGTCTGGAACCGCACTACCGCTACGGTCGCAGGTTCAAATCCTGCCTCGGGCATGGATGTGTGTGATGTCCTTTGGTTAGTTAGGTTTAAGTAGTTCTAAGTACTAGGGGACTGATGACCTCAGATGTTAAGTCCCATAGTGCTCAGAGCCATTTGAACCACTTGATTTTGGAAACAGATATTTTAATTTGTATCAAGAGAACGAAATCATTTGACTGGAACTGTAGTAAGTAGAAGTTTTCTTTATTTTATAGCGTAAAAAGAAGCCGTAGCTGTAAGAGAACATTATGTTCAAAAATAGCGAGAAACCTAACATCAGGATTGATGGTCACGGAGTAGAAAAAATTAAGGAATGCAGCTACCTAGGCAGCAAAATAACCAATCGCGGACAGAGCAAGGAGGACATCAAAAGCAGAACAGAAGTGGCAAAAAGCGCATTCCTGGTGAAGAGAAGTCTACTGATATCAAATATCGGCCTTAATTTGAGGATTAAATTTCTGAGAATGTATGTCTGGAGTACAGCATTGTATGGTAGTGAAACATGGACTGCGGGATAACCAGAACCCAAGAGAATCGAAGCATTTGAGATGTGGTACTACGAACGAATGTTGAATATTAGGTGGACTGATAAGGTATGAAATGAGGAGGCTCCGCGCAGAATCGGAGACGAGAGAAATATGTGTAGAATACCGGTAAGGAGAAGGGACAGGATGATAGGATATCTGTTAAGACATGAGGGAATGACTTCCATGGTACTAGAGGGAGCTGTAGAGGGCAAAACCTGTAGAGGAAGACAGAGATTGGAATACATCGAGCAAATAATTGAGGACGTAGGTTGGAAGTGCGCTACTCTGAGATAAAGAGGTTGGCACAGGAAAGGAATTCGTGGCGGGCCGCATCAAACTAGTCACAAGACTGATGACAAAAATAAAAAGACAGGGTAATGCTGGAACTAAAAGCCTCCAACCAAAATTTCCCAGTTACGAACCCTTTTCTTGTAGTCCGGTAGGATTTCGATGAAAATAACGGAGTTCTGCAACATCTCATCCTAGGGAATGAAAGTGCAATGAGCAAAAAATTAAGGAAAAGGGAAAGTGGACGTAAATACATTGCCTAACGTTACAAACAGCACGTCCAGAGCCATGCTTAACGTTTTTTGGGCACTGGTTATCTCTTTTGAAGAGATTAATATGTTAAAACACTGTCTTCTTCGAGAAAAGATTATTTTTCCAACACCGAATTGTTGTGATCTTCAGTCCGTTTTTTAGGTCAGGCAGTTCTCGCGGCATAACGTGATGTAAGAAGCATTACAAGAGCTTGCACCTTGTAAGCTTTTAAAGGAGTTCTTGTCTCCAGACGTGGTTCTTTCAAGGGTACAACGGCGCTATCCCGACACTGAGCGTACATGCGTCGATATCTGTAGAACAAAGGCGCTCCCCACAAAAAGACAATGGCCAATTGAGAAACACAGAAGCCGAACGCCAGCTAAGAGGGACCCTTCTGTTTAGCACGGCAACAACTTCCCGTACAGCTTATTGATGTCTGCGAACGGCGCCTTGCAAGAGGTGAGCCTTCTGAAAGTCTGAAAGGCTTTTCGCATCTATCATCAACATCTCATTTCATTGGAGTAAAAGCCTGTTACTAATGCTATTTGATATACACCCAGTTTTTTTAAATCATCGTCATGTTCCGATAGAACACATCTCCATAAATAAATGGAGTGAAGAAAGAGACTGGAGGAAGGTGGCCTGAGAGAGAAGTGGAACGAGACTGTGGGATGGGACAGTAGGACAAGGAGAGGAAATAATCGTGGAAGAAAAGGGGAAGTAAAGACGGCACGAGGTATGTGAATGGGGAAAGGGAGATGAAAGATGTAGGAAAGGTCAGAGGGAGGGAAATAGGTTGGAGACGAGGAAAGAGAGAGAGGGAATGAGTGAGTGAAGGGGAGGGAATGAGAGGAGACAGAGGGAGAGAAAGACAGAATGAGAAGAGGGTGTAATGAAGATGGGAGGGAGGCAGGAAGAGAAAGGAGGACACAGGGGAGTTCAGGGGAGAGAGAGAGAGAGAGAGAGAGAGAGAGAGAGAGAGAGAGAGAGAGAGAGAGAGAGGAGGGGGGTAGCGGAGTGTGTGTGTGTATGTGTGTTTGTGTGTGTGTTGGGAGGAGGCGTCAACACAGGATATTTTACGATTACACTTGCTGAAGGTTTTTTTTAATCTAATCAGAGCTCTAACATCAACAAGCAACCATTGTGTTCGAGTATGCAAATCAATATCCGAAAGAACAGACGTCATGAGGACGCCCAATGATCTCTTCCGTGAGCATGCACACGAGGCTCGATTTCTTACAGGAATCGGCCAAATGCCGCGAGTAATGAGAATATTTGGCAAGGGCACTACTTTAGTATGTGTGGATAATTAATGTATATCAAGAGCAGTAAAGCACCTAAGACCGAACCCTGTAGGACCCCGTGCTTGATAGCCCCCCAGTTTGAGGAATCAGCTGTTGTATTAACATTACATGAACCACTTATTTCAACTTTCTGCATTCTTCCAGTTAAGTATGAATTAAACCATTTGTGCACTGCCCCCCTCAAACCATAATGACTTAGCTTATCTAAAAGAATTCCATGATTTACACAGTCAAAGGCCTTTGAGAGATGGGAGGCGCGCTAGGGTAGTCCGTGCTGTTGCGATTACCACTGTGGTCAGGGCATCTGCCTAGTAAGCAGGAGATCCGGGTTAGAATTCGGGTCGGACCAAATTTTCAATTTTCTCCAATGTTTCCAATCAATAACCGCTAGCAGCCGATATCTGTAATTCCTTTGTGTCTTAATTTACAGTTACGCCTGAATTGCGAGATATTACCAAGTTTGTTTATCCATGGCTGTAAGAGGCTGGGGTGACCATCACGCAAGCAATCCAACAAAGGAAAAAGAAAGAAAGGAAGGAAAATGTGACTAAATGCGGAGCGCGCATTACGGTAAATGTATATTATGCTGGTGCGATGGGTCAATAATGTTTTAAAAGTATATCGTTCGAACATAGCTTTATAAATTAGTGCACTAACACACACTATATATATGCGTCTCAACTGCTCTGGGGCAATGTGTGCCCTCCCTAGTAAGATCTATCTCTGACGGAAGAAAGCATCCTCGGAATGAATAGGCACCACAACTTGTTTCGACGTAGCAATTGCGAGCTTTCAACAAAACCATCTCATTCGTCACACAAGACAGCCATTCTTTCGGACAAATCGCTTTCTTTTCGCCTAGATTTCTCGCTTTAGGTTTTCCTCGGCGACATTTTACGGTAGCAGTTGAATTTATTCTCACACAATAGTAACTTCGAAAGAATATCAAGGTTAATTCCGGTCACGCTAAACTGTGTCTTCTAGAAAACACGAAAATTGCGTTCGACCTACCATTAAAACATATAAACAACAGAAAGTGGGCTACTGCAATGTCCTTTGATTCCAAGACAATTAGAACTCTTAGCTCACAACCAGAGCACAAAGGAAAATCAACCATTATTTTTCCACGATTTTTTTCTATTGCATTCCAAGTTTTCGAGAATTCCGCAAGTAGAGAATCTTTCTAGTAAGAATACAGGTTAGCAGTGGTTTAATTCTCAGTCATTAGCTCAAATCAAAGGAAGATAAAAACATAATACCCGCCTTGAGATTCAGCAGCCGCGCGGGATTAGCCGAGCGGTCTTGGGCGCTGCAGTCATGGACTGTGCGGTTGGTCCCGACGAAGGTTCGAGTCCTCCCTCGGGCAAGGGTGTGTGTGTGTGTGTGTGTGTGTGTGTGTGTCCTTAGGATAATTTAGGTTAAGTAGTGTGTAAGTTTAGGGACTGATCACCTTAGCAGTTAAGTCCCATAAGATTTCACACACTTTTGAACATTTGAGATTCAGCATGAACTCCACGTGTCCCAAAACAAAGGGCTGCTCCAGCAACGTCATGCATTCGGCCGAATGACAAGTAATTCGCAAACACAATAACTTTCAGTAATGGCCTGGCATGGTCTCGTAACGCGTTGCCCTCATATACACTGCAGTGGAGCAGTTATGGTGCGTGGTACAGAGATGTCTTCGTGGCTAAGGTTGGAGGGGAGATACAGTAGAAGAATGAGGAGGAAAATCGGCCGTCTCCTTTTCATAGGAAACATCCCGGTATCTTCCAAGGATGGCCAGACGGGTATCCGAACCGCCATCCTCCTGGTTAAGACTCCAATGTTTTACCAGTGCACCACAACGTTCGATACAGGTGTTGCGCTCAGTTATAAGATATGCCCAACTGGAAGGGAGGCTTCCGCTGTACCAGCCTGGATGAATGTTTTTACCGAGAGATGGCGTGGTGGTATTCCCAGTTGCATAAGCAGAGTTAACAGTTTCGCAGCAATTTCATTCCCGGAGAGTTGTTCATGCAGTTAGTTATATGACTAATTGTTCCCGATCAGCACAAAGAGCGGTTGTCACACTTCTTCGCGCAGAAGGGGATCATCCTTCACAAATTTATCGCAAGGTGGGAGAGGTGTACAGAGAGCAGGTTTCTCACGATACAAAATATTCCGTTGGTGTCGACATTATGAGGCGGGATGTGAGGCCAAGAAGATCCTCGAGCTCCAAAAACTTCGATGGAAGTCCCTTGAATATCATCCTTACAACCTCGATATATCCCCACGTGACTCGCATTTCTTCAGTCTCTTAACACACTCTCCAAAACTCAGACGTTCACAAGTGACAAGGAAGTGCAGGGCATCCTGGAAAACTGGATCCTTCAGCAACACAGGAGTTTCCACGCCGAATCCATTCACTCCTTATGTGCTGGGAGCGGTGTATCATTGTCGATGGCAATTCGGTATAAGTTAACTGTTTAATTATGTTCTTACTAAAATTTCGCTACATATAACTGTAGTCTCCTCCTCATTGTGGCACACCTTATACTAACAAGACTTGACCCAATATTCCGCCATTTGATGAGCCGATGCGACGCTAAATTTCTGCTTTCTGTCCAGTTTTAAATCAAATAACGCTCCTGTCCCATCAGATCATTAGTAAAGACGTAACAGAAAATAATAGCACGAGGTGTTACTCATACGTTATGATAATACCGTACTTTGCAAGTATAACCTTTCTGGAAACGATGGCCGGCCGGTGTGGCAAGCTAGGTTTAAGTAGTTCTAAGTTCTAGGGGACTGATGACATCAGATGTTAAGTCCCATAGTACTCAGAGCCATTTGAACCATTTGATTTTGGAAACAGATATTTTAATTTATATCAAGGGAACGAAATCATTTGACTGGAATTGGAATAAGTAAAAGTTTTCTTTATTTTTGTAGCGTAAAAGGAAGCCATACCTGTAAAAGAATATTATGTCCAAACATTTTGCACAAAAATTTCGTGCATCAGAAAAAAAAATGACCACCAATAATTTCATAATTGAGTACTAAAGATTCACGACTTTAGAAAACCACATTCAACTTTAATAGTCGTCAACTGACCAATAATTAATAAAATACAGTAAAGTCTCTGTACTAATTTGGCAAATCACTAATAACATAACTTGGACTTAACAATGAATATAATGAATTAAAATTTTACAACAATATAATCAATAAAGTTGTTAGCCAGTTACTCAAATAATCCTCCACCAGCCGCAGTTTTAACACATCAGTTAAAATATCACTGGATACACAAGTTATGACCTCGACACAACTGCAAATAATAATAATTAAAATGATAATCAAATCTGGTAATTACGTACATACTCTGTTGATTAACTAGCAGAGTTTACAATCATGTGGGCTTTTATGAAATAAACCGCCCATTAAGGCAATCGCCCGGATAGCGGTGCATGTTGAAGCGCCGCTTCCGAAACGGGGAGGTGCGCCGGCGCCGAACCGAATCCACCCGACGGATAAACGGCGAGGGTCGGTGTCACGACCAACGTGGATGTGGTTTCTAGACGGAATTCGTAATACCTGCTCCATTCACCGCCACCGCCTAGCAACATGGTATGTGATCTGAAGATTGGTCAGCAACTGACCGAAACCGGTAACCACAAAAAAAAGGTTTCTTGCGGTCAAGACTGTTTATGTTCATCTTAAAGGATGAATATCAATCGACAGGACAACACCGCCATCGAACCGAGATTGGAGCTACATCAAGAAAGTCCGGGGTCCACCAGATGAAACGATCCCGGGGTCATTACCATAGACGTATATTCTGCTGGAATGAGTCACGGGAGATCAAAGAAAACGCGAATGGGGTATGGCATAGCACACACACGCAAGTTGGCGTGTCCTGTCAGAGATCTCACAAGGGTTACCATATTTCGCTCTTAGATATGTTATTGTGAACCTCCAAACATCGTAACTATGGTACGCTAGAGAAATTGTCTGGGGGAGGGGGCGTGTAATTAGTCTTCTTGGGTGCGGGACGCTATGAAATCTATTTTCATTTACAAAATAATGCAGGAATTCTGTCTTCTTGGGAACCACCAAATTCGTGGCTTCGAAACCACAGTCAAGACCACCGCCATTTGAAAGCAGTTGTACATCCGCTATGCAATGTGTACATTGACTTGCGGAGTATGTATGTAGATGCAAAACGTATGGAGATCTAACAACACTCAGCCATCAACACATCAACATGCCGATGACCATTTCCTCACTGCGTTTTCTAAAATTAAAATACAGAAAGCACTGAATCTACTGCAAAACATAGCAGTGGCGTACACCTGTAGAATATCAAATTACAAATTTATAGCTTTTAAGAGAAATCAAAAAATAATATAAAAATCTATTTAAATGGCGTCTAGGATAAATTTCAAACTTTAATCACCTCGTCTGCAATATCACAGATGAATACGATCGTAGACAGAAAATTAGCAACCGAAATTCAGATTAAATTTTACAAGACAATAGACTTCAAAATATGGATCCGAAAAGCCAAACACAGTTGTCGAATTCAAGACACAGAAGTTTCTGAGAACAGTCATAACTTGTAGCAGAGACTGGATCAAATGCGAAATGACGGTGTAAGAATAGGTTAAAGGCATTACATGTACACTGGTATCCAGAATTAAAGCAAAAAACTGAAATTTTGCAAGGTTGCGTTTATTTTGTTACAAAACAGTATAAACAGGTGATAGTAAAGTAGAAACAAAGTAAAGAATACAGACCGTTAACAACTGCAACGTGCATAACAGTAAGTGATAATGTTCTTCGCGGATTTTGCACACACATCCCGACAACTGGTTAATGTGCTCAGCGTGTGGTGTAGCCGCCTCTGGCAGCAATACAATCCTGGCAAAGACGGGGCAGGCTGCAACTGGTTGGTGGATGCTGAAGCGACGCAATCCGTCTCCCTAGTTCATCCTAGACACGCTCTATGGAGATTCAAATCGGGAGAGCGAGCAGGCCACGCCATGCGTGCAATATCTTCCGTTTCCCAGGAAACATCGGCCACCCGTGCTCTGTTAAGTCGAGCATTATCGTCCATCATTACGAAGTTTGGGCCCATAGCAGCTTGCAGCAACCGCACAAGAGGTCCCAAAATATTGTCACGAAACCTGACAGCAGTTAAACGTTGCCGATTCACCTGTACAATTTCATGAAGAGGTTTCGAGTGCTCAACAATATTTATCCCACCATCAGAGATCCTCGTCGATATTTGTCTCATTCCAAAATGTTTGAGTCCCGAATTCGTGTTCCATGCTCCCTCCAGATGCGAATCCGTCGAGTGTCACTCCAGACCAAATCATGACTCATCTGTGCAAAGAAAACTGTCCACTGTTTGACCGTCCAGGTGGCATGTTGACTACTCCATTCTAGCCGTTCTCATTCTGCGAAGATGCGTCAGAGGTACACATACAGCAGGACACTAAAGGCCACTCTGCCGTAGCCTTCTGCACACGTTTGCCTCGACACAACTCGTCCAGTGGACGCTGCGAGGTCGTATGCCATTTGCCGTGTAGTACTAAGGCGGTACCGTCGTACCCTTACCAAATAACGGTCCTCTCTTTCTGATGTCACAAGTGGTTGGCCTTATCCTGGTCTTCGAGATACAGTTTCGGTCCCAATGAACTGTTACCACACCTGAGAAACAACAGAATGATCCACATTAAGCCATCGGGCAACATGAGCTAGCTATGTCCCTGCTATGTCCCGCCAAAGCAGAGAGTATGGTAGGCGCCTTCTATGTGCCATACTGTGACTGTGTACAAAGCGACTGTGGGTGTGGGACTACCTCGTGTGATGGGTGCCATCACGTCATCGTTGGGGTCGTTGTCCGTTGACCGGAATCCATCCTCGTGCAGAACACGATCATACTGACATCTGTTGACACTAAGTGGGTTGAAACTTCCTGGCAGATTAAAACTGTGTGCCGGACCGAGACTCGAACTCGGAACCTCTGCCTTTTGCGGGCATGACCTTTCCCTTTCGCAGGCAAGTGCTCTACCAACTGAGCTACCCAAGCACGACTCACGCCCCGTCTTCACAGCCTTACTGGCAGAAGTAAAGCTGTGAGGACTGGGCGTGTGTCGTGCTTGGGTAGCTCAGATGGTAGAGCACTTGCCCGCAAAAGGCAGAGGTCCCGAGTTCGAGTCTCGGTCCGGCACACAGTTTTAATCTGCCAGGAAGTTTCATATCAGCGCACACTCCGCTGCAGAGTGAAAATCTCATTCTGGAAGTATGTGGGTTATATCATGAATTACACACAGGAGGGGAAATAGCGGTTTGTTGCTTTTATTTTGGATACCAGTTTCCATACGTAGACAAGGCTGCTTGTTTTATTGTTGATTTTTATTTTTGCTATATCGGTATCGGACTTACTGCACACCATCAACAGTCGTGTAATTTGCTGTTGTGTCCTCGTAGAATCACCGTAAATTAATTTGGAAATTTTATTTTAACTTTTAATTGATTTTAGCATGTCTTCGTCATGTTACAGATGAAGCTTCGTACTTTACATTACAAACCAAATAAATGTTATAGTAAAATTTCAAAATATATCAACGGAAACTCTATGAGGACACAAGATTAAATTATACGACTGCTGAAAATGGATACGCAGATGATACGGGTCTGCGAAAAATAGGTATCAACAAGAAGATAAACAGCCTTGTCTAAGTACATACATACAATGTTATTCATCAGTTTCATACAGGCTACAGGAGACCGTGAAAAGAAAAGTTCATAAGAAGGGAATCGATGATGTTCTCAGCAACAGAAAAAGTAAAAATTGCTCAAAGTGTGTCCATCGATTGATCGAATTGCAAAAGAAATCCAAGAGCACCGGCCGAAGCGTAGGAAATCTTTGAGAAGACCAAGGGAATGGGCGGCTGGTGGATCGCAAACCTGTGAGGGGTACTACTATCCACAGTGGTATGCTGCAGTGAATCGCACCCCTTTCCATCGCTGATTCCGTGGAGTGTTCGGAGCTGATGGCACCTTTTTCCAGAACGAGGCACTGTTTCGTAGTTTCGTTCAACAACGCTCAAACGCTACCGTCACAGCGGCATTTTGCGAGGCGAGGTCAGTCGCTGTTACGCTTCGCGTGGAACGATATGCAGTCGAGACGCACCAAAAAAGATGAATGCAGATATTGGTGAAATATGAGTCTGGAAGCGGGGCAACAGTGAGTGATTAATCGGTTTATTCGCGGAGTGTGCGCGTAATTGAACACGTAATAAGCGGAAAAAACAATATTGCGTTTCTTAATCAACAGCTACGTTGGCGAGCTATTTTATTACTTCGACAATTATTTAGGCTACAGTGAGGTTTTGTAGCGTGAGTGTTTAATTTGGAAAAGCAATACATCGATGGAAAACTTGAATGTGAAACTGTAACTAAATCCAACAACTAATAAGAGCATGGTGGCGTCCAACCACTGTTCGGAAGTGTGTTACTTACAAACTCAGTGAACGAGGTAAACAGCATCATTTGTAATTCTTTCACTGCAACCTTTTCACTTAAGTCGAAGAAATGGGGGCTTTAATTTTCGTAATGAAAAGAGAAACGTTTTCGTTTTAGACAACACGGTCAGGTTTCGTACGAAGCATGTTCTACCTGTTAACAATCCATTACCCATGCCCGATAGCCGTAAAAAAAAAAAACTGTTTCAATTAAGAATTGGCAAAATATAGCAGGGGACAGATTACAGACTTAATCCTTGAAGTAGATGATAGCTGCAGTGGTGGTGGCGGTGGTGGTGGTGATGTGCATCGAGTCAAAGCGTCACGCATAACGCATTCTTGTTAGTTTTAACCATTTCTGTAGCAATTCAGACGAAGGACTCAGTAACAGATTGGTTCGTCGATAAGTGGTATTACCATTCCCATGGTCGTGCTACTGTCGAAAAGGTGCTGAACACAAGAACGAATAAGCGGCATCGCTTGAAGTGCAGCAAACATTTTTTTTGATGCTATATGAACCCCAACCCCTTCACGATTATATAAATTAATAAAATCTTTTAGTTAAATCGTAGAATTTCCACGAAAATTCCGTCGATAATCGACAATTTTAAAGCCAATCTTTATCTCCATCAACAGCAATTCTTTTTACGTAGAAATTTGAGGACAACGCTTTGGACATGGCACTTGAAAAGCCTAACTAATTTTATCGCTGCGTCGACGACTCACAGATGTGAAACACTAGAGGAGTTCTTGGGAGAGATGAACAGCATTTATGACCATATGAAGTGCACGATGGACCCAGAGAAAGACGGCGTTGCCCTGACGTTCTCGTCCGCTGGAAAACCAGTGTGTGCGTCTGCCATAGTAAGTACTTGGAGCACAATCTACATTATTTCAGCTACCAATATCTATCACATAATCGCAATGCATCGTGAAAAAGGTGCCTTAGAAGTTAAAGATCTACGGCAAGTATGAAAAATCTACATCTACTTGACTACTCTGCAAGTCACATTTAAGTGCTTGGCAGAGGGTTCATCGAACCACAATCATACTATCTCTCTACTATTCCACTCCCTAACAGCGCGCGGGAAAAACGAACACTTAAACCTTTCTGGTCGAGCTCTGATTTCTCTTATTTTATTTTGATGATCATTCCTACCTATGTAGGTTGGGCTCAACAAAATATTTTCGCATTCGGAAGAGAAAGTTGGTGACTGAAATTTCGTAAATATATCTCGCCGTGACGAAAAACGTCTTTGCTTTAATGACTTCCATCCCAACTCGCGTATCATATCTGCCACACTCTCTCCCCTATAACGTGATAATACAAAACGAGCTGCCCTTTTTTGCACCCTTTCGATGTCCTCCGTCAATCCCACCTGGTAAGGATCCCACACTGCGCAGCAATATTCTAACAGAGGACGAACGAGTGTAGTGTAAGCTGTCTCTTTAGTGGACTTGTTGCATCTTCTAAGTGTCCTGCCAATGAAACGCAACCTCTCGTTCGCCTTCCCCACAATATAATCTATGTGGTCCTTCCAACTGAAGTTGTTCGTAATTTTAACACCCAGGTACTTAGTTGAATTGACAGCCTTGAGAATTGTACTATTTATCGAGTAATCGAATTCCAACGGATTTCTTTTGGAACTCATGTGGATCACCTCACACTTTTCGTTATTTAGCGTCAACTGCCACCTGCCACACCATATAGCAATCTTTTCTAAATCGCTTTGCAACTGATACTGGTCTTCGGATGACCTTACTAGACGGTAAATTACAGCATCATCTGCGAACAACCAAAGAGAACTGCTCAGATTGTCACCCAGGTCATTTATATAGATAAGGAACAGCAGAGGTCCCAGGACGCTTCCCTGGGTAACACCTGATATCACTACAGTTTTACTCGATGATTTGCCGTCCATTACTACGAACTGCGATCTTCCTGACAGGAAATCACAAATCCAGTCCCACAACTGAGACGATACCCCATAGGCCCGCAGCTTGATTAGAAGTCGCTTGTGAGGAACGGTGTCAAAAGCTTTCCGGAAATCTAGAAATACGGAATCAACTTGAGATCCCCTGTCGATAGCGTCCATTACTTCGTGCGAATAAAGAGCTAGCTGCGTTGCACAAGAACGATGTTTTCTGAAACCATGCTGATTACGTATCAATAGATCGTCTCCAAAATCCTACTGCAAACCGACGTCAATGATATAGGTCAGTAGTTCGATGGATTACTCCTACTACCCTTCTTAAACACTGATGCGACCTGCGCAATTTTCCAATCTGTAGGTACAGATTTATCGTTGAGCGAGCGGTTGTATATGATTGCTAAGTAGGGAGCTATTGTATCAGCGTAATCTGAAAGGAACCTAATCGGTATACAATCTAGACCTGAAGACTTGCCCGTATCAAGCGATTTGAGTTGCTTCGCAACCCTTAAGGTATCTACTTCTAAGAAACTCATGCTAGCAGATCTTCGTGTTTCAAATTCTGGAATATTCCATTCGTCTTCCCTGGTGAAGGAATTTCGGAAAACTGCGTTCAATAACTCCGCTTTAGCGGCACAGTCGTCGGTAACAGTACCATCGGCACTGCGCAGCGAAGGTGTTGACTGCGTCTTGCCGCTTGTGTACTTTACATACGACCAGAATTTCTTCGGATTTTCTACCAAATTTCGATACAATGTTTCGTTGTGGAACCTATTAAAGGCATCTCGCATCGACGTCCGTGCCAAATTTCGCGCGTCTGTAAATTTTAGCCAATCTTCGGGATTTCGTGTTCTTCTGAACTTCGCATGCTTTTTCCGTTTCCTCTGCAACAGCGTTCGGACCTGTTTTGTGTACCACGGGGGATCCGTTCCATCTCTTACCAATTTATGAGGTATGAATCTCTCAATTGCTGTTGCTACTATATGTTTGAATTTGAGCCACATCTCGTCTACATTTGCATAGTCAGTTCGGAAGGAATGGAGATTGTCTTTTAGGAAGGCTTCTAGTGACACTTTATCCGCTTTTTTAAATAAAATTATTTTGCGTTTGTTTCTGATGGATTTGGAAGAAACAGTATTGAACCTAGCTACAACGACCTTGTGATCTTCCGGAAAGTCGCTACACGAGGGTTGACTGAAAAGTAATGCCTCCACCTTCGTAACTCTTCAACAGTTGACAGCATTGGTAGGCTCTTCTCTACAGCTCCACTTGGCGGGAAGCCTTAGCATTGAACGGTTGTCTTGTAACGGTGTAAAATATGGAAACCTGCGCGATGTAAGTAACACGTAGTCATTGAATTCTTGATAGCAGAAGGTGTCACCCCAAAGGAGACTGATCAGAGAATGAAAACAGTTTATGGTGATTGTGCTGATGTGACTACTGTGCGTCGTTGGGCGAGTAAGTTTAAAGATACTGAGGCGGGAACATCTGACCTGCGTGACAAAACATAGAGTTGGACGTCCTGTGACAGCAACCACCGAGTTTCACAAGCAAAATGTTGACAGATTGACTCAGGACGATCGTCGTATCAGTCAGAAAGAAACTGCGAGCACAATCGGCATTTCACAAGAATGTGCGGGTCACATTACTGCTTTGCTTGGCTATCGGAAGATCTGTGCACGATGGGAACCCCGGATGCTGATTCCTGAAATGAAAGTTCACAGACTTGAAATTTGCCAGGAACTCGTCTCCCGTTACGAGAATGAAGGTGACGCCTTTCTCCATTCAATTGTGTCAGGAGAAGATACTTGGGTACACCATTACGACCCGGAGACGAAACGTCAGTCTATGGAATATCGACACAAAGATTCGCCCCAGAAAAAAATTTAAGACGCAGCCCTCGGCTGGAAAAATCATGGCCACAGTGTTCTGGGACGCAGACAGTGTTGTCTATTTTGATTTCCTTGTTGTGGAACAACAATAAATTCAGAGCGTTACATCACAACGCTGCGAACTCTAAAACGACGGCGCACCTCTCGCGGCCTGCAGACCTCGTCCGCGCAGTGGAGCCTGCTGTTTCTCATAAGCCCAAGTAATGTAGATTGTGACTGGTTACTGCGGTGCTACAGTTTTATGCTTGACATGGCCAAACTTTGACATGCAATCGTTTAGTGTCACTCGCTTCTGAGGAAGGCCAAATTATTTTGGCTGAAGCCTGGGTGAAGTTTGGTTTCTATTTGCAACTGAGGTTGACGTGTTACAGGTTGCTGACAGGGCTGCGCAATGTTAGAAATTCTTATACGTTGAGAGAACTGTGAGCCTATGATTGCGGAAACAGAGCGTCGACTTCTTCCGAGACTGCTTCAGAAAACTTGTTCATCGTTGGCAGAAATGTATCAAATTGGCTGGTGACAATGTGGAAAAGTGTATATTGGTAATTAAAGGTCACATTCTGAGGACCTGAGGGTGTTGTGTGATGTCCTTAGGTTAGTTAGGTTTAAGTAGTTCTAAGTTCTAGGGTACTGATAACCATAGATGTTAAGTCCCATAATGCTCAAAGCCAAAACCAATTAAGGAAGTTGGAGGCATTACTTTTCATTCAACTCTCGTATCTCGTATAATCACCGGCAGAATTCGTGGGCCATTTGCGGTGAGGTGTGCAAACCAAATACCCTTGAAGAAAAGAGCAAGGAATTTGCGTTTGTGCCACTTTCAGGCTCAGTGACAGGGTATATTATTCGGCTCCTGAAGACAGACAACGCTAGAGTAGTCTTCAGGTCCCCAGCTAGAACACGACAGGAAATGAGGCCTATGAACGACGACATACGACCAGCGTACATTAGATCCCTTGTGGGTTCGGAATGGTTGAAATGGCTCTGAGCAGTATTGGACTTAAGTTCTGAGGTCATCAGTCTCCTAGAACTTAGAACTACTTAAACCTAACTAACCTAAGGACATCACACACTTCCATGCCCGAGGCAGGATTCGAACCTGCGACCGCAGCGATGGCGCGGTTCCAGACTGTAGCGCCTAAAACCGCTCGGCCACCCCGGCCGGCCCCTTGTGGGTGAGGTTACCATTAACTTCAGACAAAGAGAATAGAGGTTTGTTTGCTCCTAGCTTGTCCCAAGAGATTTGTCATTACAGGCACGCTTAACAAAATGGACATTTAATTTTATTTGACGTCATCCTCGTCATTACGAGGACGAACGGAAGAGTAAAGAATGCAGCGACTGAAATTAAAATTGAAGCCCCTCTATAAAGACGGCGCCTGCAATTCATTGTAACCTCGGGTTTGGCTATTGCAGTGTCGCGGCGGGCGCGGGAAGTAAACATTTCCTTGTTTGGAGATGAGTTGAGCGCCAATGATGCCGCAGCTGGTAGCGCCGCTATACGAGGACGAGTTCAGCGACGAGCGTCAGGCACGCACCACCCGGAGATGGCACAAGAGTGCTCGGTCGAAAACTCGTGGGAATTTAACAGTTCTGCGCGGCTGGAAGTACGAGGAGATTTTATTAATTTTGCCATTGTTCTGTAGAGGGGTAGAAGCAGATTCTCTAGAATGACACGAAGGGTTACACGACACGAAGTATATGGATATGGCAGATACTGTTCGCTTGAAAGACGTTCCTCCCTCCGGCAGTGCTTCAGAAGTTGGTGAGCAGCCTTCCTCGGAGATGAAACGCCAGATGCGCCGTTGAAGTGCCTGGTGTCGGTCAGAGGGGGGCTCCCGCCCACACAGCGGGGCCCACTCTGCAGAGGAGCGCGGGTATCGGCTGGCCTGGTGCGCCGGCCGACCGCCACTGCATTCTGCCACTCCGAGCCCGCCGCAGACGAGCCTTCGCTCAATGGGGCTTTCATAAGCCGGCCCCGCGCGGCCTGAATCCGCAACGCCGGAACAGCTGCGCTTTAATAGGCCAGCCCCGACCGATATTAACTGCGGGAGCGCGCATCGTCCGCTCGCCCAAAGTCGGCAGGCCGCAGCCAGGTAGCTGCCCACGAATGTTGGGGGCGCGGTTACCGACTGGCAATGTCGAAACGTGAAAGAGTACCGATAAGCCGCGGTGGCCTGTGACCACCAGTGCAGAACGCATTACTGGCAGTCTGACACGACGCCGTCGCCCATGCAACAGCTGGTGTGGTGACATTACCCGGTCGTGTAAACAGCTAGCCTGGTATTCAGACTGAAGGGTATAATGGTACTTGAATTACGTAACCACAGCGGCATCTCACCTCATTCTCTCGATACCAGCAATATTCTGCGTGTTTCTGTAAAATACACTCCTGGAAATTGAAATAAGAACACCGTGAATTCATTGTCCCAGGAAGGGGAAACTTCATTGACACATTCCTGGGGTCAGATACATCACACTGACAGAACCACAGGAACATAGACACAGGCAACAGAGCATGCACATTGTCGGCACTAGTACAGTGTATATCCACCTTTCGCAGCAATGCAGGCTGCTATTCTCCCATGGAGACGATCGTAGAGATGCTGGATGTAGTCCTGTGGAACGGCTTGCCATGCCATTTCCACCTAGCGCCTCAATTGGACCAGCGTTCGTGCTGGACGTACAGACCGCGTGAGACGACGCTTCATCCAGTCCCAAACATGCTCAATGGGGGACAGATCCGAAGATCTTGCTGGCCAGGGTAGTGGACTTACACCTTCTAGAGCACGTTGGGTGGCACGGGATACATGCGGACATGCATTGTCCTGTTGGAACAGCAAGTTCCCTTGCCGGTCTAGGAATGGTAGAACGATGGGTTCGATGACGGTTTGGATGTACCGTGCACTATTCAGTGTCCCCTCGACGATCACCAGAGGTGTACGGCCAGTGTAGAAGATCGCTCCCCACACCATGATGCCGGGTGTTGGCCCTGTGTACCTCGGTCGTATGCAGTCCTGATTGTGGCGCTCACCTGCACGGCGCCAAACACGCATACGACCATCATTGGCACCAAGGCAGAAGCGACTCTCATCGCGGAAGACGACACGTCTCCATTCGTCCCTCCATTCACGCCTGTCGCGACACCACTGGAGGCGGGCTGCACGATGTTGGGGCGTGAGCGGAAGACGGCCTAACGGTGTGCGGGACCGTAGCCCAGCTTCATGGAGACGGTTGCGAATGGTCCTCGCCAATACCCCAGGAGCAACAGTGTCCCTAATTTGCTGGGAAGTGGCGGTGCGGTCCCCTACGGCACTGCGTAGGATCCTACGGTCTTGGCGTGCATCCGTGCGTCGCTGCGGTCCGGTCCCAGGTCGACGGGCACGTGCACCTTCCGCCGACCACTGGCGACAACATCGATGTACTGTGGAGACCTCACGCCCCACGTGTTGAGCAATTCGGCGGTACGTCCACCCGGCCTCCCGCATGCCCACTATACGCCCTCGCTCAAAGTCCGTCAACTGCACATACGGTTCACGTCCACGCTGTCGCGGCATGCTACCAGTGTTAAAGACTGCGATGGAGCTCCGTATGCCACGGCAAACTGGCTGACACTGACGGCGGCGGTGCACAAACGCTGCGCAGCTAGCGCCATTCGACGGCCAACACCGCGGTTCCTGGTGTGTCCGCTGTGCCGTGCGTGTGATCATTGCTTGTACAGCCCTCTCGCAGTGTCCGGAGCATGGTGGTTCTGACACACCGGTGTCAATGTGTTCTTTTTTCCATTTCCAGGAGTGTAGTTAACATATTTCTGCGACAACATTAAGATTTGATTTCATTAATGCAGAAGTACTTCGATACATCGATATCTATATATTGGAATGATATTCTTATGTGTATTCTTTCTTTTGTCACTATGATCTTTGACGTACTTGTAACTCTGTTTTTTGGACGCGTAAGCGGTTATTAGAGAGTCGAGCTTTGGTCGTCATGTTAAAAAGACGCAAATTGTAGTCAGTTTATGAAATGTGACCTTTAACAGTGAGGAAGATATTTTCAAGTATGTTTTATATTGTGAAGTGATTTTTTGGAACGAGTTACGTGATATTGCAAGAAAAGTAATAAAAAAGAAGTGCAACTTAAATTCGGAGTGCTGATTACTTTTTTACATCACCATTGTCCTAACTCCCAAAAGTTTAATCTTCAAGAATGGTTTATGAATCACATCTATAAAACTTTTGAATATCTCAGAATAAAACCTAGGCCTCTTTGCATCCGAGCGTGGAATCATCACTACCTAGATTTTCGTCGATTGAGCCATGAGTTCACAACGAGACCAGCAAGGGGCAACACGAAAAGATTAGTGCCTAGTTTATCCATTATTTCAAGAAATGACTTTATTAACTGTGCTCTAATGACACCTGCCACATAATATAACTTTGTTGTTGCCCGAAAATGCAACGTTTAGCAGCGTGAGCAACACTGCAATCATAATTAATTTTTGACCTTTGTCGTGGTAGGGTTGGTACAAGGGTAAGTGACATCAGACAGAGACAGATCACCAGCGCCTTGTATTAACTAGATAACGAAAAGAAAGACGGTAGTCTGCACGCTGAATCTTCATGTGGCCTGGCACAGTTATATACTCTAAAAAAATGACGTATCACGATGTAATTATCCGAATGGGACGGAAATCTGTAGATGTGATGTACAGTTACAGACAAACAAATGATTACAAAACGTCCATTTTTGCTTCTCGCAGTGTAACGAATAATCCATTAAATTTCGGGCATACAACTGCGGGAATACTATTTCTTCAACTGATATTTCGGCCGCGTATCGTCCGGCCATCCTCGGAGTGAGTCGCAAGACTGACAAGGTGGGAAGTGCAGTGCCGTGCTTGCTATAGGAAGCCCCCTCTGCCCTCTGGTAGCTAATTTGTTCATGGAAGACTTCGAGGACAAGGCACTGAACTCGGCAAGCTTCAAACCAACGGTCCTCTGGAAGTACGAGACGACACATTTGTAGTATGGCCTCACGGGACGGATAAATTACATCGATTTCTTGAGCATCTGAATTCTATCCACGGAAATAAAAATGATGGCTGCCTCCCTTTTTGGATGTTTTCGTTCGTCGTAAAATCGATGGTAGATTGTTGTGTATCGTAAACCAGGGTATACGAATCTGTATTTACATGCAAGTACCTCCCATCGCCCTTCACGAAACTTATTGCACTGGGCACGCTATACATCCGATAATGATAATTTGCAAGACGACCTCACACACTTCAAGAGCATTTTTATAGTGTATGAATATTCCCAACAACACATTCGCAGAGCAATCCATGTGAGTCTTAGAATGCAAGTACTTGACCTGGAAGAAGAAAGCACTACCTTCAGAGACCAAGAGCGTTTTTGTCCCATGTGGATGCTCTCTCCTCGAAGATAAGGCGTATTCTCAAGGAATACCGTGTTAAAGTGTTCTTCCGTCCTCCTACCGACAATGTAACCTTACTCGGTTCTGTGAATGATGATTTTTTGCTTCGTAAGGCGGTTTTGTATCAGATTCCCTGCGAAAAATTGTGGTAAGTCATACACAGGTCAGACAAGACGCACCGTACATGAGAGGTCCGTGGAACATAGGAGAAACACATGCTTACTACAGCCAGGCAAGTCAGCTGTGGCAGAATTACACTGACGAACTACCGTGACGTGATGGTTTTAACGTTCACCTCTTCCTTTTGGAATTTATTTTCAAGAAAGCCCTTGTTCAGGACTTCCATCGACGTCTACCGACTACTCTCATGTCAGGAACGTCAACGAAATGGTGCCTGCAAGTCTAGGACTGTCTGTCTGAAAGATTGCAGTAAGAATGTAACATTTCAAAAGAATCATGTCGTGAAATCCTGACACACGATCTTGCACTGCATCGTGTTGCTGCCAAGTTCGTTCCAGGGTTTAAGAGACGAGACCCATGAGACATTCGCCTCGCAATCTGGATCACGCAAATGGGTACCAGACGTTCCTTAAGAGATAGGTAACTGGTGTTGAGACGTGGGTCTACGGCAACGATGTTGAGACAAAGGTTCAGTCTTCACAATGGGTCGGGAAAGGTCCTCCAAGACCAAAAAAACATGTCAAGGTCAGATTAAATGTCAAAGCCGTGCTGACAGTTTCCACTGACGCTGAAGGATTAGTTCATCACGAATTCGTGCCACAGGGACAAACTGTTAATCGATAATACTATCGAGATGCGACGCGACGCCTGGGAGAAAAATTTGACAAGGAAACTGCCTGAAATGTGGCGAAGCAATTCATGGCTCTTGCATCACGATAACGCACTCGCACATTCATCCCTGTTGGTGCGTGACTACTCCACAAAAAACGAAATCACTGTACTGCCTCATCTTCCCTACTGCCCAGACTTTTTTTTGTGGTTTCCAGAGTTGAAAACCTGGTTGAATGGACAAAGATTTGCACAAGAGACAAGATAAAAGAAAATTCGCAGGCGGCGCTTCACGCAATCCAGCAAGAGGCGTGCCAAGACCGCTTCCGGAAGTGGAAACAGCGTTGGGACGTGTGTGTCGATAGTGGAGGAAGGTATTTCTAAGGAGACCATGCACAATAAACGTAGAAAAATTCTGTGGACAAAGTTTTGGAAATTTTTGAACAGACTTCGTACAGTACATCACTTAATTTTCGTCTTACATCCTCCACAGCTTCGTTAGAGGCCATCTGATCCCGACAATCGGTCACTTCGCGCTGACAGTGCTACTGGGCAACAGCAAGATCGTGCACTCAGCTTCTGCACTATCTCACAACTAGCCTTACTCCCCCGTGCGAGTCAGTAAGTGGGATCGTGTCGACGAGTAAGAAGCAACTGCAGCGCTACCGAGCTCACACTCGCCGAACTGTAGCGGGAAGGAAGGAAGCCAAGTGTAGCACCGGCGTGGCAGCAGCAATTTGATTTCTAATGTATGCAGCCCTCAATATTAGAATCGCACTCGCTTCATTTCTGATCTCCAGCCCGCACAGAGGCATACAGTCGTTTTTCCTCGATCAATGCTCAAACGGAACGAGATGGAAATTGCATCATCACAAACAGTACAATGTCTTGCAGAACGTAAATGTAGACGTGAACGGGTGAAATTAAAAACTCCGAGATGCGGGAAAAATTATTTGCTTGGGAAATAATTATGAGGGGCGTTCAATAAGTACCGCAACACATTTTTTGTTGGCCAATTGCTACTGAAAAATGCGGAATTTGTTGTGGAACATCGTAAATGTTCCCGCTTCAGTCCCTACAGTTTCATGAAGTTCCAATGGATGGCGGCATAATGCGTGGCCTTTAAAATGGCCTCCGTAACGGAAATGCGTTCCAAGCAGAGAGCTGGTACTGAGTCATGCCGACGGTCTTCTGGAACTCTGAAGTTGTTATTCTGTTTTATTTCGTCCATCAGGGTGCAACGATCAACTAGAGGGTACTGTGTTACCCTCAGAAAACCTAAGAAACGACTTTGGCGTGTTCGTCGCCACAAAAATACAAACTAACTTCTCCTTCCTCATGACAACGGAAGACGTCAAACACTCTCGCACCTCCCGACTTCCGTCTGTTTGGCCCAATGAAGGATGCCCTCCGTGGGAAGGAGTACGTGGGCAATAGCTCGGTTATTGAAGCAAGCAGAAAGACGCTCCACCAGTACAGTGGGACCATTCGGGTATACAAATGGTTCAAATGGCTCTGAGCACTATGGGACTTAACATCTGAGGTCATCAGTGCCCTAGAACTTAGAACTACTTAAACCTAACCAACCTAAGGACATCACACACATCCATGCCCGAGGCAGGATTCCAACCTGCGACCTTAGCGGTCGTGCGGTTCCAGACTGAAGCGCCTAAAACCGCTCGGCCACTTCGGCCGGCTTCGGGGATACAGGCCCTCCCACTAAGATGGCTGAGGCTGTCGCACTGAAAGGAGAAAAAAGGTTTTGTACCCAAAAGAATGGGAGCCTGAATAAAACCACACTGCTTTCAGAAAAGAAATGTGTTGTATTACTTATTGACTGCCGCTCGCAAAGTGTTTCACAAGAAGCCTCAGAGTCAAATCAATTATAAGTATTACAAAACAACCACCGTCCGAACTGACCGTGAACGCCCAACGGTACCGACCGGCCGCCGTGTCATTCTCAGCCTTTAGGCGTCACCAGACGCGGAAACGGATGGCCATGTTGTCAACACACCACTCTCCCGAACGTTGTCAGTTTTCGTGATAAGTATCGCAACTTCTCAATCAAGTAATTCCTCAATAGGTATCACAAGCGCTGAGTGTATCCGACTTAACAACACTCCGCAGAGCCGAACGATGACCTGACCAAGAGCTAGCTAGCCAAGCCCGACAACGTTTTAGCTTCGCTGGTCTGACGGGAGCCGGTGTTACCACTGCGGCGAAGTCGTTGGTATTGTAAGCATTACTGCTGTGACATATTGAGGGATCTTGCAGCGGTTTTACGCTGATCTTATGCTGATTTTACGAATGAGTTAATTTTTTTTTTATTTTCAGCTCTTATTTACTTAACACTCCATAAGTTTACAGTGTTCCACATTTTACGACCAACTTAGTACGGCATAACAGAGAATTCCGCGACGCCCATCGCAGAAATATATTTAGGTCTGCGGTAGCCGAGGCTCGCAACAGATGTTACCAGAACATGTTCCGCGGAGCAATTACAGCATTATACAAGGAACGATAATACATCCACGAGTTAGAGAAAAATGCAGAGACGCGGCGCAATATACGCACGCAAAAAAAGCAAACGGCCAACCGACAAACAGCGCAGCTTCATATTTTAACTAGAAAGGTAACTCCCGGTGCAGTGTGTACTGTGCCGGGCGTTTGTTCAACGTGTTGCTGTTTTACGGACGGGGATGCGGATGCCCTGTAAAATGTAGCTCGTTTACTTACAGGAAAAGTACAGTACGACAGGTTCAGTGTAATGTTTCGTGGTTAAGATGTGTCAACAGAAGGTCTGAATAACGGACAGGGTCGCGCATGACGACGGAATGGCACCACTGTAATGCTAGATGGGTCGTAAATAACAGCACTGCAAGGAAGCAGCTCCTCTCGCGAAACGCTGTTGATATAAATTTCAGATCCCAGCCTTTCGAACACCGTGGTCTAGGGGTAGCGTCATTGATTCATAATCAAAACGTCCTGGGTCCCGGGTTCAAATCCTGCGGCTGCATAAATTTTGATTTAATAATCAGCATTGGCGGCCGAAGACTTCCGGCATAAGAAGTGAGGTGAGAGGATATCAACTATACGGTTCGCTGATGACATTGCTATCCTGAGTGAAAGTGATGTGGAATTACATGCTCTCCTGAATGGAATGAACAGTGTAACGAGTACAGAGTCTGGATTGAGAGTAAATCGAAGAAAGACGAAGGTAGTGTGGAGGAGTAGAAATGAGAACAGCAAGAAACTTAACATCAGGACTGATGATCACGGAGTAGATGAAATTAAGGAATGCAGCTCCCTAGGCAGCAAAATAACCAATGACGGACAGAGCAAGGAGGACATCAAAAGCAGAATAGAAGTGGCAAAAAGGGCATTCCTGGCGAAGAGAAGTCCACTAATATAAAAAATCGGCCCTAATTTGAGGAAGAAATTTCGGAGAATGTACGTCTGGAGTAGAGCATTGTATAGTAGTGAAACATGGACTGTGGGAAAACCAGAACAGAACAGAATCAAAGCATTTGAGATGTGGTGGTACCAACGAATGTTGAAAATTATGTGGTTTCATAAGGTAAGGAATGAGGAGGTTCTGCGCAGAATCGGAAAACACTATAAGGAGAAGGAACGGGATGATAGGACGTCTGTTGAGACATGAAGGAATGACTTCCATGGTACAAGAGGAAGCTGTAGAGGGCAAAAGCTGTAAAGGAAGACAGAGATTGGAATACATCCAGCAAATAATTGAGGGCGTAGGTTACAAGTGCTACTGTGAGACGAAGAGGTTAGCACAGGAGAGGAATTGGTGGCGGGCCGCATAGAACCAGTCAGAAGGCTGATGATTAAAAAAAAATCTGCCTCAGACGTAAATTAATTAGCAATTGAATAAAACATCTGCCTATATGCGTCTATAGCAATTTACGACGTCTTTTGGAAAGGTAATAGGAGTGATTTTTTATCTACCAATGTTTTTATTGTTTTTTCAAACAACAATGTTGTCCCTTTAAAGTAGTTGCCTTCGGCAGCTATACACCGGCAGAGTCGTTATTCCCAATCCTGGTAGCCACGTTGAATGGCTTCAACTGGTAGGGCCTTTAGCATGTGGGTAACATTCTTTTGAATCTTCTTCAGAATCCCAAAATGAAGTCATTTTAAGACTAGAGCAACTTTTTCTTTTCCAAAAATTGAAATACAATTCCGCTGTTCCATTTTAGTAACACCCATAATACCACAATTTCACTGACGGCGCTCTCAAAAAACCCGTGATGGTTCTACGGAGCTGAAACTCGGACTGAGAACGTGGAAAAGATGGCCATAGCGGTCTACACAAGCAGAACAGCACAGCGCTGTCAGGATCGACAGTGTCACTGCTGTTCCCACACACCTCGTACACTACTGAGTGGCCGTTCGTCAGGGCGGGACCCCACAAGGCACCAGGAACAATGAGCAGCCCAGCACACCCACAGGTGCTTACAGAGTCCTTGGCCCGTCCCTCTCGGCAGCATCCCTGAAGTGATCCACAGAATTCATACCATACAGGTAACCACATCGAACCATTCCAACATTTTGGGAGAGATGAGGCGGTGCGTTGTCTTATAAACGTACAAGTCTCCCTCCATGATCTGCAAATCGACAATACAGATCAGATGATTTCCAACTGTCTGTACCGTTCATCGTTAAGGTTCGACAACGCGGTTAAAGAGGACCCATTTCATTACTGTAAATATTCTCCACATGAGGAGACCACATCCAGCCACTACAGTACCATTCTGCCGAGGAGTATCCATTGCTTGTATGAGGGGCATTCACATGAAAACCGAAGGCCCGCCAGAATGGGCGACCGAACGGTTCCATTCAAAAGTAATCATCACACGCGTTAAAACATTTACACCACTGGAAGACGAGATGATCAACTCTTCTTTCGTAGGACGCGGTCGGCCGCAGACGGATCCACAATCCCAACCACTGTTGCACTTCCTAGACCGACTGAAACCGACGTCCGCGCAAAATAATTTTATTTAAAAAAGCGGATAACGTGTCACTAGAAGCCTTCCTAAAAGACAATTTCCATTCCTTCCCAACTGACTATGCGAATGTAGACGAGATGTGGCTCAAATTCAAAGATATAGTAGCAACAGCAACTGAGATATTCATACCTCATAAATTGGTAAGAGATGGAACGGATCCCCTGTGGTACACAAAAAAGGTCCGAACGCTGTTGCAGAGGAAACGGAAAAAGCATGCGAAGTTCAGAAGAACGCAAAATCCCGAAGATGGGCTAAAATTTACAGACGCGCGAAATTTGGCACGTACTTCGATGCAAGATGCCTTTAATAGCTTCCACAACGAAACATTGTATCGAAATTTGGTAGAAAATCCGAAGAAATTCTGGTCGTATGTAAAGTACACAAGCGGCAAGACGCAGTCAACAACTTCGCTGCGCAGTGCCGATGGTACTGTTACCGACGACTGTGCCGCTAAAGCGGAGTTACTGAACGCAGTTTTCCGAAATTCCTTCACCAGGGAAGACGAATGGAATATTCCAGAATTTGAAACACGAACATCTGCTAGCATGAGTTTCTTAGAAGTAGATACCTTAGAGGTTGCGAAGCAACTCAAATCGCTTGATACGGGCAAGTCTTCAGGTCCAGATTGTATACCGATTAGGTACCTTTCAGATTACGCTGATACTATAGCTCCCTACTTAGCACTCATATACAACCGCTCGCTCACCGATAGATCTGTATCTACAGATTGGAAAATTGCGCAGGTCGCACCAGTGTTTGAGAAGGGTAGTAGGAGTAATCCATTTAACTACAGACCTATATCATTGACGTCGGTTTGCAGTAGGGTTTTGGAGCATATACTGTATTCAAACATTATGAATCACCTCGAAGGGAACGATATATTGACACGTAATCAGCATGGCTTCAGAAAACATCGCTCTTGTGCAACGCAGCTAGCTCTTTATTCGCACGAGGTAATGGCCGCTATCGACAGGGGATCTCAAGTTGATTCCGTATTTCTAGATTTCCGGAAAGCTTTTGACACCGTTCCTCACAAGCGACTTTCTAATCAAGCTGCGGAGCTATGGGGTATCGTCTCAGTTGTGCGACTGGATTCGTGATTTCCTGTCAGGAAGGACGCAGTTCGTAGTAATAGACGGCAAATCGAGTAAAACTGAAGTGATATCAGGTGTTCCCCAGGGAAGCGTCCTGGGACCTCTGCTGTATCTGATCTATATAAATGACCTAGATGACAATCTGAGCAGTTCTCTTAGGTTGTTCGCAGATGATGCTGTAATTTACCGTCTAGTAAGGTCATCCGAAGACCAGTATCAGTTGCAAAGCGATTTAGAAAAGATTGCTGTATGGTGTGGCAGGTGGCAGTTGACGCTAAATAACGAAAAGTGTGAGATGATCCACATGAGTTCCAAAAGAAATCCGTTGGAATTCGATTACTCGATAAATAGTACAATTCTCAAGGCTGTCAATTCAACTAAGTACCTGGGTGTTAAAATTACGAACAACTTCAGTTGGAAGGACCACATAGATAATATTGTCGGGAAGGCGAGCCAGAGGTTGCGTTTCATTGGCAGGACACTTAGAAGATGCAACAAGTCCACTAAAGAGACAGCTTACACTACACTCGTTCGTCCTCTGTTAGAATATTGCTGCGCGGTGTGGGATCCTTACCAGGTGGGATTGACGGAGGACATCGAAAGGGTGCAAAAAAGGGCAGCTCGTTTAGTATTATCACGTTATAGGGGAGAGTGTGGCAGATATGATACACGAGTTGGGATGGAAGTCATTACAGCATAGACGTTTTTCGTCGCGGCGAGACCTTTTTACGAAATTTCAGTCACCAACTTTCCTTCCGAATGCGAAAATATTTTGTTGAGCCCAACCTACATAGGTAGGAATGATCATCAAAATAAAATAAGAGCAATCAGAGCTCGAACAGAAAGGTTTAGGTGTTCGTTTTTCCCGCTCGCTGTTCGGGAGTGGAATAGTAGAGAGATAGTATGATTGTGGTTCGATGAACCCTCTGCCAAGCACTTAAATGTGAATTGCAGAGTAGTCATGTAGATGTAGATGTGTTTCTTCAGGTCGCCAAAAATAAGAAAATCACACGGTGCAAGGTAATTTGGTAAGGTAAGGTCTTATGGGACCAAACTGCTGAGGTTCTTGGTCTCTAAGCTTACGCACAACTTAATCAAACTTAAACTAACTTATGCAAAGGAGAGCACACTCACACCCATGCCCGAGGCAGGACTCGAAACTCCGACGGAGAGACAACGTGAAAGATCCGGGCTGTATGAAGAATGCAGCAGTCTTTCCTAGTCGACCTATTGGCAATTTGGAGGCGGGTTTTATCGTGCAACAGCATGATACGGTCCAACAGAATTCCCATAGCCGGAGGGCAAACAGCAAACCCAACAATGGGAACATGCCTCATCTCTACCACCAAATGAATCCAAATCTGTTAACAATAGTACCGGCAAGATCAAGATGACCTCCTGCTCGACTGCAGGGGACCTCTACCCATCGAGCACCTCGAGCGTGGAACCACAAACAATGCGCAGTGCTATGAAGACACTTTGCAGATACTGCAACGTGCCATTACAGTCAAAATTCCAAGGAATGCTGTCGGACAGAATCATCCTGTTGTACGAAAAGCCCGCCCCCCACATTGCCAACCAGACAAAGGCTACTATTCAGCAGTTTGGTTGGGAAAGACTGCAACATCCTCCGTACAGCCCGGATTCTTTATCGTGTGATTCTTTACGTCTTTGGCGACCTGAAGAACTATATGCATGGACGTCGGTTTCAGTGGGACGAGGATAAGCAAGAGTGAGTGGATTAGTCAGCAGCCGACCGCGTTCTACGAAACAGGAATTGATCGTCTCGTCTCCCAGTGTGGTAAATGTCTTAATGCGCGAGGTGATTGAGCGAAATCATTCCATGGCCTGTCGCGGCGGCTGTTCGGTTTTCATGTTCGGTAGAACCCCTCTAATCCGTCACCTTCGGGACCGGGACCATGGTCGGAACGAAAAAGAAGGTCGGATTATCCTAAAAACCGAGTATTTATTGCAAAAAATATAAAAAGACATTTAGTACAAAAAATTAAACGGTTTAAGAACTAAAGACGTCTACAGTAATATAAAAAGACGTTTTTCACACAGTGTGAAGCAATATATTAACTAAAAAAGTCTACACACACTGTAATATGTATTGGTTTTAAATGGAAAAACGACAAACAAATTACAGTACTGTACTGAATAACATATCAACGAGGTGTACTGTAAACTAAACTGTTTATAGCACTGTATATAAAAAAGAATTTTTTTACAAAGAAATAAACTACTGTATGTATAAACTAAGAAATGATTATACTGCCACAAAACGTCCACTGGAGTTGAAGTTGGATTCTGCTCGAGGTATTGAAGGGTGATGTCAAAAGCATTTTTTGCATCGTTGTGTGAAATCCGGGTGGGGGGTTCGTCTTCGCCGTTCGAATCCTCATTCACAGTTTCCTGGCTAACAGCTGCAACAATCTGGTTGTCATTGAGCTCTTCAAAAGTATCACAGTCTTTGCCACATTCGTTGATCCAGTCTTCAACTTCATTGGCAGGGACGTTGGGCTCCAGATTTTGTAGATCTTTAACGATTTCCAGTGCGTCGTTGTTTTGCTCGTCTTCGGTATGCTCATTTTCAGTCATAACTTGTGGCTAAAGTTTACGCCACGATTTCCGCAGTGTGCCACGTTTCAGTTTATCCCATGCTGCAGTGATTGTAGATAGCATCTTTGATGTTCAGGGATTTTATTGCCTCAAATAAGTTATGACCTCCTTCAGATTTTTCCAAGATTGAGCTGATACACTTTTTGCGATATCGCTTTTTTAACCATTCGATAACGCCCTGATCCATTGGTTGGATGAGTGAGGTCACATTAGGAGGCAGAAAGAGAACTTTTATGTCCCCTTTCACCAAATCTTCCTCAGATGGATGTGATGGTGCGTTATCCAACAGCAGTACAGCACGAACAGGCAGATTTTTTTGCTTCAAGTCTTTTTCGACCGGTGGCACAAACTCGTCGAAAAACCAGGATTTAAAAAGGTTGCAGTCCATCCAAGCAGATTTTTGATTGCGGTAATAAACCGGCAAGGAAAATAAGTTTATATTTTTGAATGCCCTTGGCTTCTTAGATTTGCCAATGACGAACAAGGGGAGCTTGTGCGTACCATTTACGTTGCTACAAGGAATGACTTATTCTTTTATAAGTTTCGTTCCTATCTCGGATTCATTTGAAGCTGCGAGCGTTTTTGTTGGCAACATTTTAAAGTTCAGACCTGTCTCGTCGATGTTTTACACTTGGCAGGGTAGGAGTTCATTTTCTTCTACAATTTATTGAAACTTAACAGAAAACTCCTTAGCACCTGCGGCATCGGCAGATAGTTTTTCCACCGGAAACAGAAACAAATCGGACACCATGACGAGTTTTCCAACGATCAATCCAGCCTTCACTGGCAGGATATTTACTTTCGGCTTCCAGTTTTTTGTGCAAAACTATCGTTTTTTCTATGAGAATTGGCCCGGATATTGGAGTTCCTTTCCTTCTTTCTTGACAAAACCACATCCACAATGCGTTATCAGGCAGTTCAAGTTTAGGCATTTTTGATGTTTTGCGATTCTTCAGAGTGCTTTCACCATCAATCGTAACTGTATAGGATTCAATGTCTATCCGATTCTTCCTCCAATCCTTAATCGCCGTAACGCCTACATTCAGTTCCTTTGCAATTTTTTGGAGCGATTCTCCTTCGTCCACTCTTTGTAGCACTGCTAATTTTTCATTTAGTGGAAGAGTTACGTGTTTACGTTTGAATCCAGACATGTTGAAAAACAGACAACTGTATACACCATGAATCTACAGTAATAAGTACTGTAGAGAACACAGAATAAAGCAAACAATGACGTTTTTCGTGCTTACGGTCTTTAATAGTATTGTTCACGCAGTCTATGGCGTGTGATGGTAGTTTACCTTTCTCTCACACATGGATACATATCCGTTCCATCACTATACAAAAGGTATTAGGGCAGTTTTGCAATACGATGCAACGTTACGTCGCTGGAGGCTGATAGTTGCTGTGGTCTGGGAATACTTCATATTTGTATTGGAGCCGCTGTACCAAGTCTGTGGGCGTAGTCGTTCACTAGCAAGGTATTTTGAAGTGCTTGCTATGGCATCTTGGCCACGAAGTGAGATTCGGGCAGCTTTAAGGTAAAGCTTCGCGCGTGTTTTACACGTAGGGCAGAGCCTTGAAGGAATTACTCTTGCCCTCAGTGATGAATGTCCACATCGTGCAACTACACTCGGGTAGTGCAGAGAATTCTAAGTGCCGGGAGATGTAAAAGAAGTGTTCTAAGGTACAATCCCATCACGTGAATAACATCGTGACAGGTGGCGGTACTATTATTACGTGCCGATTAAGACTCAAAACATAGTTTGAAGTCACGACACACCCGTAGCTGTCAGAAAATCCCGAACAGTAAAGAAGAAAACGAGAGGTTATTTTTTTATGGAGTGGAATTATGGAGCGTGTTGTGACACACGAAAGACAGTCACAGCTAAGTGGTACACTGAGCAGTGCTTGCCCAAAGTCATACAATCTTTGAAGAACTGAGAGCGAAGTCAAGAATGAACACTTGCTTCCTCTATCACGATAACGCTCCAGTTCACCGTGCCAAAGCATGCGCCGAATATTTGCGCGGTACAAGGCCGAAACTTTCTGAGCTTCCGCCTTACAGTCCAGACCTTGCTCCTTGTGACGTTGCAGTGCTACCTCAAGTGAAAATGAAGCTGAAACGAGTGCAGTTTTCAAGTGATGAGGACCTCCTGAGGGCTTGGGGCAACGAGTGTCCGTTTCTCCCTACAGAAACTTGGGAGAACTGGCTTAGGGATTGGTTTCGGAATATGGAGAGGTGTAATTATTCAATGTGGCCGAAATTGCTTCGAAATAAATAAATAAAACTGTACTGCAAAACTTTCCAGTACCAATTGTACATTTGCGCTGTGTGGCGTCGCTTAAGAATATCCAGCTTCCATCACACCGAAATGATGTATGCTACCTGCTAAGATATGTGGCTCCCTTTTTTTCTACCCAGCGATGGAAATGATGCTGGGTACAGATTCATTCCTCAGTCAGCTGACAGCATTTCGTACATAGTGTAAGAGTTTGACGGTTCTCTCTCTCTCTCTCTCTCTCTCTCTCTCTCTCTCTCTCTCTCTCTCTCTCTCTCTCTCATTCATTCATTCATTCATTCATTCACTCACTCACTCACTCACTCACTCACTCGCAGTCTGACACTTTTGCTTGCAAGTGTTTAAGTGTCTACTGTAACCCTGAGACTCGACTGACTGATTTGGGGGAGGGGACCAAACAGCGAGCTCGGCGGTCCCATCGGATTAGGGAAGGGTGGGGAAGGAAGTCGGTCGTGCCCTTTCAAAGGAACCAGGCCGGCATTTGCCTGGAGCGATTTAGGGAAATCACGGAAAACCTAAATCAGGATGGCTGAACGCGGGTTTGAACCATCGTCCTCCAGAACGCGGGTCCAGAGTGTAGCCACTCGAATTTCTCAGTAGAGACATTCATAAAATAAAAATTTCCTACACGGCTTCAGGTATAATGATAGCGACGATACGTTTATTCTTAAGTGGAGACAGCCGTGTAATGTTCGCAGTCTACAGGGAAGAGATTACCGAGTTTTGGACGTCACTTAGATTACAGCTGGTACAGCTTTGTTGAAGACAACGATAGTGCTTAACTCCCCTGCCGTGGGCTATTATGTGCCCACTCAGAACTGCAATCCAGGCCGGTGATAGGCGGGACGAGTCAGAGCTTCAGTGAGAAACTGGGAGGAACCCCGCGGGTATTGCACAGAGGTCTATTTCCTGTCAGCAGCACATATTTTACAATACGTCGTTTGCTCACGTCGTAAAATGGAGATTGCATTTCACTGACAGACAGCCGGTATGTTTCGAAACGGCTCTTCCGCGCAAGGCGCAGTAGTGCAAAGACACGAATTCGTATTCGAGATCAACGTAACTCGTATTGACGTGGATTCTTAATTCTGCACTCACCTCCTTGGTCTTTAGTATCCAAAATAATAAGCTTGCGACGACTGTGGCTGGAAACTATGGAAGTATCAAAATTTCCACCTCTACAATAGTAAAATATTTCTCTAAATAACATAGCTGCGACATGAAGTTACGAAGGACGTATGCGACCATGTTGAAAAATACGTGCAGTCTGCAAAATGCTGAATAGGTAGCTGAAGAAATAGTCGGTGACTGTAAACAAACTGACTTGATTATCAATATTACTCGTTTCGGCCATTGTCACCATCAGATATCCTGGAACATCATGGACATCGATACAAAAATTGCATGCTGTAGTAATAACGATCATAAGCAGACTGTTTTTTTTTTCCTGGACGACCTACTGAGCATTTTGCAGACTGCACGTATCTCACTAAAACACTCACCTAGGATTATGTCCTTCCTTAAAACTTCAAGGCCAGGTAAGAGACTGAAGAGACTAAAACACCACAACGGATACACATGGCTCTGTGATCACAAACTAAAAAAATGACGAGCCACACCTTCTGCACTACATCAAAACCTCCAGCCTAATAGTAAGGGCTGGAGTACAGACAATTAACTCCGTTTTTAAACGATACCACAATCGCCCCAATGTCAACTAAAACAGAGAGCAGCCCCATTTAAACGAATGTGCACGACGAGGTTCAACTATTGAGTGTCAGAACACGGCACGTTATTAATTGGATATGTTGTAGCAGTAATTCGTGCAGATGACCCAATTAAAATTACCCCATTTCCATGCGCCCAGCGAGGGAGGCAAGGCAACTGCTGCAGCACTATACTTGTGTCCGAGAAGAGCAGGGTTCAGATACCGCTCGAGCCTGCTAGGAGTGGTTATCCGTGGCTTCGCTGAATCACTTAAGGTGCACACCCTGATGATTTCTTCGAGAAGGGCAAGGACGATTGCCGGCTCTATTATTTCCAAAAAATTCTTTCACCATCCAAAATAATTTTCATTAAAGGTCTTATATACTCGTCTCATTGTTATTGTTGTAGTGGTTATAATTAAACTATCGTTACTTGAGCCACTGCAGACGGCAAACTACACTGGAGAGCCAAAGAAACTGGTTCACCTGCCTAATACTGTGTGGGGCTTCCACGCGCACACAGAAGAGCCGCAACACAACCTGGTATGGACTCGACTAATGTATGAAGTAGTGCTGGAGGGAATTGACACCAAGAATCCTGCAAGGCTGTCCATAAATCCTTAAGAGTCCATGGGGGTAAAGATCTCTACTGAACTGCACGTTGCAAGGTATCCCAGATATGCTCAATACCGTTCATGTCTGGAGAGTGTAGTTGCCAGCGGAAGTGTTTAAACTCAGGAGAGTGTTCCTGGAGCCACTCTGTAGCAATTCTGGAAGTGTGGGGTGTCGCATTGTCCTGTTGGAATTGTCGAAGTTCATCAAAATGCACAATGGACATGCATGGACGCAGGTAATCAGACAGGATGCTTACTTGTCACCAGTCAGAGTCATGTCTAGACGTATCAGGGGTCCCATATCACTCCAACTGCACACGTCCCAGACCATTACAGAGCCTCCACCAGCTTAAACGGTCCCCTGCTGACACGCAGGGTCCACGGAGTCATGAGGCTGTCTCCATACCCGTACACGTCCATCCGCTCGATACAATCTGAGACGAGACTCGTCCGATTAGGCAACATGTTTCCAGTTATTAACAGTCCAATGTCGGTGCTGACGGGCCGATGCAAGGCGGAAGGCTTTGTATCGTATAGTCATCAAGGGGACACGAGTGGGCCTTCGGCTCCAAAAGCCCATATCGATGATGTTTCGCTGAATGGTTCGCACGCTGACACTTGATGACCCAGCACCGAAATCTGTAGCAATTTGCGGAAGGGTTTCACTTCTGTCACGCTGAACGATTCTCTTCAGTCATTTGATCCCGTTCTTGTAGGATCTTTTTTCCGGACGCTGTGGTGTCGGAGATTTGATGTTCTACCGCATTCCAGATATTTACGGTACACTCGTGAAATGAACGTACGGGAAAATCCCCACTTCATCGCTATCTCGGAGATGCTGTGTCCCATCGCTCGTGCGCCGAATATAACACCACGTTCAAACTCAAATCTTGATAACCTATCATTATAGCAGCAGTGCACTGATAGACCTGAGTCGAAACAAGGTCCCCGGAGTAGACAACATTCCATTGGAACTACTGACAGCCTTGGGAGAGCCAGCCCTGACAAAACTCTACCATCTGGTTCAAATGGCTCTGAGCACTATGGGACTTAACATCTGCAGTCATCATTCCCCTAGAACTAAGAACTACTTAAACCTAACTAACCTAAGGACATCACACACATCCATGCCCGAGGCAGGAATCGAACCTGCGACCGTAGCAGTCGCGCGGTTCCGGACTGAGCGCCTAGAACCGCTAGACCACGGCGGCCGACTCTACCATCTGGTGAGCAAGATGTATGAAGCAGGCGAAATACCCTCAGACTTCAAGAAGAACATAATAATTCCAATCCTAAAGAAAGCAGCTGTTGACAGATGTGAAAATTACCGAACAATCAGTTTAATAAGTCACAGCTGTAAAATACTAACGCGAATTCTTTACAGACGAATGGAAAAACTAGTAGAAGCCGACCTCGGGGAAGATCAGTTTGGATTCCGTAGAAATGTTGGAACACGTGAGGCAATACTGACCCTATGACTTATCTTAGAAGCTAGATTAAGGAAGGGCAAACATACGTTTCTAGCATTTGTAGACTTAGAGAAAGCTTTTGACAATGTTGATTGGAATACTCTCTTTCAAATTCTGAAGGTGGCAGGGGTAAAATACAGGGAGCGAAAGGCTACTTACAATTTGTACAGAAACCAGATGGCAGTTATCAGAGTCGAGGGGCATGAAAGGGAAGCAGTGGTTGTGAAAGGAGTGAGACAGGGTTGTAGCCTGTCCCCGATGTTATTCAATATGTATATTGAGCAAGCAGTAAAGGAAACAAAAGAAAAATTCGAAGTAGGTATTAAAATCCATGGAGAAGAAATAAAAACTTGAGGTTCGCCGATGACATCGTAATTATGTCGGAGACAGCAAAGGACTTAGAAGAGCAGTTGAATGGAATGGATAGCGTCTTGAAAGGAGGATATACAGGTAAGATGAACATCAACAAAAGCAAAACTAGGATAATGGAATGTAGTCGAATTAAGTCGGGTGATGCTGAGGGAATTGGATTAGGAAATGGGACACTTAAAGTAGTAAAGGAGTTTTGCTATTTGGGGAGCAAAATAACTGATGATGGTCGAAGTAGAGAGGATATAAAATGTAGACTAGCAATGGCAAGGAAAGCGTTTCTGAAGAAGAGAAATCTGTTAACATCGAGTATAGGTTTAAGTGTCAGGAAGTCGTTTCTGAAAGTATTTGTAGGGAGTGTAGCCATGTATGGAAGTGAAACATGGACGATAAATAGTTTGGACAAGAAGAGAATAGAAGCTTTCGAAATGTGGTGCTACAGAAGGATGCTGAAGATTAGATGGGTAGATCACATAACTAATGAGGAGGTATTGAATAGGATTGTGGAGAAGAGAAGTTTGTGGCACAAGTTGACGAGAAGAAGGGATCGGTTGGTAGGACATGCTCTGAGGCATCAACGGATCACCAATTTAGTATTGGAGGGCAGCGTGGAGGGTAAAAATCGTTGAGGGAGACCAATAGATGAATACACTAAGCAGATTCAGAAGGATATAGGTTGCAGTAGGTACTGGGAGATGATGAGGCTTGCACAGGATCGAGTGGCATGGAGAGCTGCATCAAACCAGTCTCATGACTGAAGACCACAACAACAACAACACGATCTGCGCCAGCACTTGTTGTCTTATATAGGCATTGCCGACCGCAGTGGCGTGTTGTGCCTTTTTACGTATCTTTGTATTTGAATGCGCTTGTCTACACCAGTTTCTTTGCCGGTTCAGTGTATTTCAACATGGTTTAAAGCCTCACGCACGACTCGGTCGCATTTATAACTACTGTTGTTGTTGTTTTTGTGATGGTGGTGGCGAGCATCATTCCGAAGACTGGTCTGAAGCAGCTCTCCGCGCTAGTCTGTCCTGAGCAAGCCTCTTCATCTCTGCATAACTACTGCAACTTAAGTCTATTTAAACCTGCTATCTGTAGCCAAGCCTTCGTCTACGCCTATATTTGCTCCCACAGATCCGTCCATTATCAACCAGACTATTCCTGGTTACCTCAGAACGTGGCCTACCAACCAACCAAGTCTTTTCGTGAAGCTATTCCCTAGCGCCCTTATGTCCCCAATTTGATTCAGTACCTGTTCATTAATTAATCGATGTGCCCGCCTAATCTTCAGCATTCTTCTGCAGCATCAAGTTTCAAAAACTTCTACTCTCCATTTAAACTTTCCATCGCGATGAATGCAGTAGTATGATATGGTGAAGCTAGAAATAAATCTGCCTCCTACTGCGAAAATGATTTTCAGTTTCTTTTTATTGTGTCATTGTCGATCTTGGGGCTCCCATGTCATCCACAGAAGCACCTGTGACAAGTAATGCTGTTGTATGGTGTATACACAGGCGTTATCTAATTTTTTAAATAAATTTTAATGTGAACAGATCAACTGCGGTTCGTGCAGTAACTTCCGAAATTTCTTTTTATTGTGTCATGATCGATTTCGATCATTTTTGCAATTAGAGGCAAATTTATTCCTAATAACAACCTTCTAATCGCTTCTTGTCTGAACTGTTTATCGTCTGCTTTCTCTTCCGTAGAAAGCTTTACTCCAAACACCGGATGGTTACAATTAAAGTGCAGCTACTCACAGACGTCCAGTGATGCCTGTAATTGCTGCGTGGAAGCTAAATTTGCTAAACATGCTAATGCGTTAATGCAGACCCGATTTATGCTGAAAAAAATTAGTTCCCTTTTTGCCCATCGGGTGAAAATCTGACGCTGTAAATTAAAAGCCTGTAGAAATGTATCCTTAGGTTATGGCTTAGGAACGGGGCGTAGGCAGTAAAGGTCAAACAGTGAGGGTCATAATTAAGCTCCACTTAAAGAGTTTGTTGAATATGAGCAGCGGAGGCTTCGACGAGATGCCGTACAGCGCCAGATTTGCAACTGGTGGTCAGAATTGGAATTAATTTTTTCCCAGCGTAAATCGGCTCCACATTATCGCATTATCATTTCTACCAAGTTTCGCTGCCATGCGGTAATTATAAACACGCTGGACCTTCGTGAGTAGCTGCACCCGATACCTTCAGAAAAGATTTTCTAACATCTAAAGTAATACAAGATTTTAACAAATCTCACTTTATCTGAATGTTTTTCTTGCTATTGTCAGTCAGCATTTTATATCCTCTGCACTACCGTATTGCCATTTACTTTGCTGCCGAAATAGCTTGTATACTACTTCTAGTGTATCATTTCTTAATCTAATTCCCTTAGCATAGACCGATTCAGTTTGAGTACCCGTCATCACCTTTGTTTCACTAAAGAGATTGTCCTTTCCATTCAAATGGTCTTCCAAGTCCTTTGCCGTCTCTGACAGAATTACAGTGTCAGAGATAAACATCAAAGCTTTTAATTCCTCTCCCTGTACTTTCATCTTCTTTTCACATTTCGCCACGGTTTCATCTACTGCTTGCTCATTGTACAAATTAAATAACGTCGTCCGTTTAAATAACGGCGTCCGTTTCGTGTACTTGGACTGCACTATGGTATTTGTCCTAATTGGAGATAACCCTTCTCTCCCCGTATTTTATCCCTTCTGCAACCAATATTTCAAGGAGTCAACACTGTCGTATGCTTCTCTAAATCTTCAAATGCTTAACACGTGTGTTTGCCTTTCTTCAGTTTATCTTCTAAGATAAGTAGCAGGCTCCATATCGCCTCGCGTGTTCCTGAAAACTGATCTTCCCCGAGGTCGGTTCTACCAGTTTTCCTACTGTTCAGTTCACAATTCGTGTCCGTAATTTGCAAACATGATTTACTAAACCGAGGATTCTGAAACACTCACACATGTCAGAGCTTGTCTAATTAATCCTTGAATTTGTCTTGCAGACCAAAGCCAAAGATGCAGTGTTCAACACAAATTACTATTAAAGCAAAGCAGACGTCTAACGTTAAGATGTCACTTTCTGTCAAGCACTACTAAACAGATTCATGTTTAAGTCGATTTTTGAGAGAACTTAACGCCTAGCAGACTTACTTTCCGATAGAGGACTTCACTCTCGGAACGGTGTTGAGGTGACTCTCCGTGCAGGCTGCCTCAAATACCCGCGGCAGAGAACGCGCGCACAGCCCAACTTCTGCTCCCGTGGGAAATTACACTTGCGTCGTAGCGAGGAACGGTATATACCATGTGTTGCTACTCGTGGACAATTATGAGAACTCACTAACACGCTCGAAAGATAATGTTCAACAAAGAAAAGACGAACACAACGCACGTACACTCGCAACACATCCCAATTGAAAACTTGCCCAGTGCTCCCCCCATTAGTCATCTCTTACAGTCTGCAATCCTAAGAGAACTACAAGTATTTGGTAACCACCACAGACACAAAGCTCAAACTCTTACCGGAATGTTACAGCCTTACCATCATCATCTATGTCCTCGTCCTCAACTTTCGGGTTTGACACGTTTCTACTGGCGAAGCCACCATGAAGCAGTCCGTTTGTAAACAGGTTTGATGAGACTAGACGACATTTCTCTGTATGCCCATCTTTTCATAGATGGCTGCGGGACCTCAGCTGTTCAGTATAGAATATCAAATCAAAAACCTTCCAGCTGTCAAATTTCCAAATTGTTATTTTATTGGGGTACCAGTTTCTGCGATATATTACGTCGACAGGTGATGTCGGAAGTGATCGGTCAGGGCCTGAAGATGGCCTAATACGTCACCGAAACTGGTAGCCCAATAAAATAACAATCTGGAAATTTAGGCGATTTTTGATTTGACATTTTAGGCGAGATTTGTCTTCCTGAGAGACTGCTCCATTGCCTTTTGCGGACAATGCTCTTACCGATTGTCAACGACATATATTCAGAGAAGAAAGTTGGTGATCGAAATCTCTTGAAATATCTCGCCGCAATGAGAAACGCGTGTGTTTCAACGACTGCCAGCCCAACTCGCTTACCACAAGCGTGACAACCTCTCACCTACTTCGTGATACAACAAAACGAGCTGCCGTTCTTCAGACTTTTTCAATATCCTCCGTCAATCCTATCTGGTAAGGATCACTTATCAAGCCGCAATACTCCAGCAGAGGACAGACAATTGTAGTACAGGCAGTGTCTTTATCAGATTTGTTGCATCTCCATAAGTGTTCGGCCAACTAAACGGTGTCTTTGGTACGCCCGCGGGCTGCATGGTACCCGAATCAGACCGCGGTCCTCAGCAGTATTTTATAATAATACGGGGTCTGTTCAAAAAAATCCTGATCATTGTTAACAAAATTTTTCAACGATTACTTTTTACTAATTGTATATGGTCTCCTTCGAAATACTCCACCATTGATACAACGCACCCAAGGCGGTTTCCACTTCTGGAAGCAGTCCTGGTACGCCTCTTGCGTATCGCGCGAAGCGCCGCCTGCGAATTTTCTCTTGTCCACAGATTCAAGAAGAGAACGGAGAATAAGGCAGCACAGTGATTTCATTTCTTATGCAATAGTCACGCACGGACAGGGATGAATGTGTAGTTTTATCTGAAGTTAGTGAATTCGGCGGTGAGCTAACAAGTGAAGTTGGCCGCTTACCTCATAGCCAGAGTGCGGTCACTGCGGGATTAGAGCAAATGAAAAGTGGGAATGTTTTATTATTTGTCTTCCTGCTCTGACAACTCACGGGCGTGTGCGACTCGTACCGATCAGCCGCTATGGTATAACTGAAGCAACATGGATTCGTGAACGCTCTTCACAGAGCCAATCACCTTCAAGTACGGTACTTATTTGTAGCAAGACATATGAAATTAAATTAAGGCAGTTGTAATACAAAACAATGAGTAGAGGGAAAACTACTTTCAAAACATTTACAAAATATTTGTGCTCGTGTCTCACAATGCATAGCGCATTTAGATATAAGTACAATTACTGTTATTAAGCAATTAATCATCCACTCACACAGACAACACAACAACACTTGGTCAGGCAATTACAACTTTGGGGCCGCTGACGATGGCAACATGCAACAGTGAACGGTCGATAAGTTTTCCGAAAGGCGGTGACTTTTAACAATCAGTACTTGGGGGCCGGCGGCCAATTTCCGCGTCATTTCTGATAAGGGACCGATGACCGTAGCAGTCTGATCCCTTTACCCTGTGCCAATATTTTCATCTTGGGGTAGCACTTGCAACTTACGTCCTCGATTATTTGCTGGATGTGTACCAATCTTCATCTTCCTCTATTGCTTTAACCCTCTACAGCCTCCCTTAACACCATGGAAGTTATTACCTGATGTCTTAACAGACCCCCTATCATCCTGTCCTTTCTTCTTGTCAGTGTTTTCCTTATACTCCTTCCCTCGTCGATTCTGCGGAAAATCTCCTCATTCCTCACTATGGTGCATACCTTATCAGTCCACGTAATTTTCAACATTTTTCTACAGCACCACATCTCAAATGTTCCCATTCTCTTCTGTACCGGTTTTCTCTATCCTACGGATTGTGTCAAAACCCATGATGAGACATCATCACGTCGCTGTAATTTCTCACTTAGTGTTTTACAATATACATGAATGGAACTGAACTTGGCATGATTTTTGAGACTCAAGAAACAATTGCTTGTGAGCAGAGAGAGATTAATCGTTGTTATCCAAGAGATATATGAACTGGCACTGCTGTTGTAGTCTGTTTGTTCCATTACACGAACTGCTCAAACAAAGTTCGAGTTTTGCTCGTAATTCTTGGTGGCAGAATGATGTTGCTGGCTCTGGTAGGTCAACCTCTTCATAACCTCAACCCTACTGTATCTAAGGCCATGCCTCTTGCAACTGCACAGTATTATGACTTGTTCAGGACTATTGCGTCTTTTTTGCACTCTGATAACTTGTCACACCTTTCTAATTCCCCATACTGAAGCTATTACCCTATCACTCTTTATTTTCACATAATTTTCACAATTACATTACATGTTTATCGATATCTGTCTAGTCCATTATCAGGAACCAGTAGCAATATGATAAATGTAAATATTACCCATAAACTTCGTATAACTTACAGTTTCTTTATAATAGCCATAAAGATAAAAATATCATCTATATTTTTAATGTAGCAAAAAGTTTTGCTGGGCTCCAAACGTACACTTCAGAAACTTCTTCTTTGAATTAAGGCCTATGTCTCATACGAGTAGACTTCTCTTGGCCAGAAATGCCCTTTTTACCAGTGCTTAGGGACTGATGGCCATAGCAGTTAAGTCCCATAAGATCTCACACACATTTGAACATTTTACCAGTGCTAATCCTCCTTGCTCCGTCTGTCACGGGATATTTTGCTGCCTAGGTAGCAGAATTCCTTTACCTCATCTACTTCATGATCACAAATTCTGATGTAAAATTTCTCGCTGTTCTCGTTTCGTCTACTTCTCGTTACTTTCGTCTTTACTCTCAACCCGAATTCTATACTCATTAGACTGCTCATTCCACCCGACAAATACTGGAATTATTCTTCACTTTCACTGGGGATAGCAATGTCATCGGCGAATCTTGAAATCTATATCCTTTCACCTTGGATTTTAATTCCTCTCTTGAACTTTCTTTTATTTCTGTCATTGCTTCTTTGATGTATAGATCGAACAGTACGGACGAAAGACTACATCTGTGTTAAATCCTTTTTAATCTGTGCAACTCATTGTTCCCTCTATGTTCTTGTACATACAGTATTGTCTATTACCCGCTCCCCTACAGTTTATCCTTATTTTTCTCAGTATTTCGAAAATATTGCACCGTTTTAAGTTGGCGAACGCTTTTTTCAGGCCGACATATCCTATAAACGTATCTTGATTTTTCTTCAGTCTTGCTTTCATTATCAACCGCAAAGTCAGAATTGCGTCTCTGGTGCCTTTACCTCTCCTAAAGCCAAACTGCTCGTCATCTAATAGAGCCTCTGTATATTATTCTTATCAGCAACTTGGTTGCTTAAGCTGTTAAGCTGACTGTGAGATAATTCTCGCACTTGTCGGCTCTTGCAGTCTTTGGAACTGCGTGGATGATGTTTTTCCGAAACTCTGATGGTATATCGCCAGTTGTATACATTCTACGCTCATTCACGATTAATCGTTTTGTTGTCACTTCCCCCAACGACCCAGAAATTCCGATGGAATTTCGGCAAGACTCAGCACAACCAGGAGCACCTCCGAAGATGTCCAACGTAGCCTTGTAGGAAACGTCAGGGATTGAAGAATACCATGGACCACGGCCATAGAACCCGGAAAAATTCTCAGCAGCTGAAACATCTGGTCGTCAAAGCCTTCATTGTATGATTCCGATAGAACGTTAGCGATTCCCTCTGCGGGTAACATAACGTATTGGGCTGGGCCCATCATCAAGTAGTCGCCGTGCCACTGCGGAGGGTGAGACTGTGTACGTGGTACTCCTGTTAAATGTGGTTGCAGATGCACCCGCTGTTTGACGTGGGTTCGTTCTTGCCCGTTGCACATTGTATCGGCCATGTGATGCTGTACCCGACTAGTACCTCTCTTTCAGACAAAAGTGCCTGTGCTTCGGAACGTTCCCCATGCAACTGAAACAGTGTTATGAGTAATTCCAAACTCCTAGGCTACACTCGTCACGCCATGTCCTCCTCCTAGTTTCCCGATGATTCCTCCCCGTGTGATGTCATCCAGCTGTTGTCTCCGGGGTATGTTATAACTAAGAACACCACCACAGTGTACTTTTCCCCGTTCCCTCAACTGCCTCGTGTTGCGGGGCCAGCCCCATTTGGCGCTAAAGCCGCTGCCCTCACGCCACGCGGTGTCCAACTTGCTGTATACGTCTGGGAGACCTCTCGCAACATTTCCCGTACTTTGATTCTTTTCGGGAGTAGCTGATATATTATGCTACTTGATTTGTCTCGTCCTTAACTTTTGTACAGCAGTATACTATTTCACTTTTGGGCACTCCGGTATGCCGCGTCTTCATATCATTTGAGTTCCGTCGCTGTCTTAGCCTACTGTGCAGCCCTCTGCACACGTATTAGCAATGCACTCCTTTCTGCTATCTGTAAACAGTTCTTTCTACACAATACGTATCATGGCACGTGGAAATATTTCCTACCAGTATTACACGTTAATTGGAAATACGTTTGCGAAATGACCTTCTGTCTGAAACGTTCCCGAAGGCGCAATAAAAGTGGGGAGCAAACGCAATACCGCCTCATAGACAATTCATTAAATTTTTGATAATAACCGAGAGTTTGAACAGCGATCAGTGATTAGGCAGGACAAGACCAGCGTAAGCATTTGCCGAAATGTGACACAGGTCAGCAGAAATGAGTGAGGCAATGTTACAACCACGAGAAGAAATGTTCATGTACTGCACAGTAACCTTTGAATTTACACTATTCTAAATAGACCTATTGAAACTAACTAGCTCCGTTTCACAGTGGTCTTCCCTACCAGTGTACTGGCCATTCCTTCCGGGACTCCTCGTACAATTGGCAACGAACTAGGCCACGTGCGAGCTGGCGGTGTACAAAAGAAATGCCGCGATCATGCTCTGCACGTGCTGGCAGTTTCTCAGCCAGAGCCGCCGTCGACTCCTCTCTTCGCTGCCAAAGATCCACGCAGCCCTGCTGCCGGCCCAGTGGTTTTCTTCACATAGCTGGAGATTTACGCCGGCTGTGTGCCGTCACGCGCAAAATCCGCAGAATTAGCGAGCTCCACTATGCCGCCACTCTCTCTATCCCCCCCCCCCCCCCAAACACACAGGAAGAGAGAGAGAGAGAGAGAGAGAGAGAGAGAGAGAGAGAGAGAGAGAGAGAGAGACTCGTAGGGACGGGGCGGGAGGAATCTGGGGCGGTACGTGGGAAGAGAGAAATACTGATGGAAGTAAACATGTCAGAGAGCCCCGCAATCACTCAAAAATACGCTGACCGACATCTATATTACTCTGAATACGCTTGCGCTACGAAAGAATATTAGCGTCTAAGGCACTAGTCGTCAAACTTTACTACTAACTGGTCTGTTATGAGCTCCCAGCAGACTAGCAACAGTAAGTTCGCGAAAAGTTGGCTACCGCACCCTAAGTACTGATAGTCAAACGTCGGCACCATTCGGAACATCTCCTATCGATTGTTCCTTGTTTCAGATTGCTGCTACCCTTGGTTCAAATGGCTCTGAGCACTATGGGACTTAACATCTGTGGTCATCAGTCCCCCAGAACTTAGAACTACTTAAACCTAACTAACCTAAGGACATCACACACATCCATGCCCGAGGCAGGATTCGAACCTGCGACCGTAGCAGTAGCGCGGTTCGCTGCCACCCTTGACGACCCCAAAGCTCTGCACTGTAATTTCAGTACAAAGTAGTGTTGTATTGTCTGTGTGATTAATAACAGTTGACATATAAGATTTCTGAGTATCGTGCCACGCCACAATGTAAAAAACTACACTGGAGAAACCAGCGTTTCGGTGACGGGTACAGTGGCCTTCCTGGTCTACTGAAGGCCGAAATGTTGGTTTCTCCAGTATAATTTTTCTACAGTATGCCGATTCTCAAAAAAAAAATTATGTCTACTAAATGGCAGCCAAAGGCTGCGCGGCTATGGTTAATAACAGTAATCGTACTTATACTGCAATGCATTATGCAATATCAGACATGGTCACAAAGATTTACTAATTGTTTTCAATGTCAATTTTTTGCTACTCATCGTGCTGTATTACAACAGCCTTAATTTGATTTTTAAGACTATTGTCTCTTTAATGCATGTTCACGAGTCCGTGTTACTTTAGTGTCTAAATTTATGCTACAGCAGCTGATCAGTATGAGCCATGTACGCTCTTGGTTTGTCCGAACTGGAAGAAAAACAATAAAACACTCCCACTCTCTAATCCTCAAAGCCCGCAGTGGCTGCCCTACTTTCCCCCGTTGCCCTTGTGGTAAGCGTTCTAATTCACTTAGCTCACGGTCGAACTCATCGAAGCCAATTAAAACTAAGCACAATGGCACTAAACACTAGACTTAGAACTACTAAAACCTAACCAACCAAAGGACATCACACACATCCATGCCCGAGGCAGGAATCGAACTTGCGACCGCGAGGCAGGATTCGAACCTGCGACCGTAGCAGAAGCGCGGTTCCGGACTGAAGCGCCTAGAACCGCTCGGTCACATCGGCCGCAAAAATTAAGCACACCTTAAAGTATGTCGTCTCTGTAAAATAATGAGGATGTATTATATCACGATCAGTTTGGCTTTAGGAGAGGTAAAAGACAACAGAGACGCAGTTCTGAGCTGCTGTTGCTAATGGAAGCAAAACTAAAGGAAAATCAAGACACCTTCATAGGATTGGTCAACCTGGAAAAAGCGTTCGACATTGTCAAGCTGTGCAAGATGTTCGAAATTCTGAGGAAAATAGGGGTAAGCTATGGGGATATGCACCATTTACAAGGGCCAAGAAGGAATATCAAGAGCGGGACACGAAGAACGAAGAGCTAGGATTAAAATGGGTGTAAGACAGGGATGCAGTCTTTGGCCACTACTGTTCAATCTGTACATCGAAGAAGCAATGACGAAAATGAAAGAAAAGGTTCAAGACTGGGACTAAAATTCAGGGTGACAGGATATTAAGGATAAGATTTGCTGATAACATTGCTATCTTCAGTGAAAGCGAAGAAGAATTACAGTATCTGCTGAATGGAATGGTGTAATGAGTACAGAATACGGATTGAGAGTAAATCGGAGAAACACGAAAGTAGTGACAAGTAGCAAAAATGAGAATAGCGAGAGTTTACTACCTAGGCACGGGGTAAGTAGGACATCAAAAGCAGATTAGCACTGGCAAAAGGGTATTCCTGGCCAAGAGAACTCTACTAGTATCAAACATAGGCCTCAGTTTGAGGAAGAAATTTATGAGAACATACGTTTGGATCACAGCATTGTATGCTAACGAGACATGGACTGTGGGAAAACCCGAACGGAAGAGAATCGAAGCGTTTGAGAAATGGTGCTACAAACGAATATTGAAAATCAGGTGGACTGACAAAGTACGGAATGAGGAGGTCCTGCGCAGAATCGGAGAGGAAAGGAATATATGGGAAACACTGACAAGAGGAAGGGAGTGGATGATAAGATATCAGGGAATCATTTCCGTGGTACTAGAAGGAGCTGCAGAGTGTAAAATTTGTAGAGGAAGACAAGAGCTTGGAATACATCCAACAATAATTGAGGACGTAGGTTTTAAGTGTTACTCTCAGATGAAGCGGTTGCCGGAGGAGAGAAATTCGTGGCGGGCAGCATCAAACCAGTCAAAACAATGATAACTAAAAAAATAAAAAAAGAAGATTGAGAACCGAGGTCCGAACGAACAGATGTAGTTTGACTGGTTGCAGTTTGACGACCCGTGGTCTAAAGGATTCGTCCATAACACCTACTACGACAAGGTAAAGCTGTTGTCAACTAGAAATTTCTTTCCTCATTGCAGTGTTTTTTTAGGCAAGGACCTATTGTTGGTTTATATCTTGCCCTATTCCGACGTTTGGACTGACTTAGACAGCCAATTGTGGAGGGCCTGCAGTTTAACGTGGATTACGTATCACCTAGTATAACAGAACTGTGGCATTTCTTGTATTTGGCGAGATCAGCTGCTGATTTAAGTCGATCTTCCCGTTCCTGAGCGCTTCAATAAATGTAATATAGTTCTGCCTTTAATGAAATGTCCATCAAATAGGTGCCTAATACTCAAACTGCCCAAACATGGGCATCGGATATTTGACTAAATTGTATAATTTGCGACCCTAAAATGTGAATCTTGCTGCGTATTACAAAAACTCTTCCCTACGTAAAACTATACAATCCAAAAAATCTGTATCAATTCCAAGGAATAAATGTTTTTTGCTAGTTTCACGTAATATTCTTCACTTAATAAAATTCCTGCACTGCATTTAACAAACTGAAAATCCACAAAATCATTCATATTTTCTGAAAATACTAGGAAACGACGACATACTGGAATAACAAACTTCAGTATACAGGATGGTCAGAAACAGTCTGAGAAGCTTGTGTGTTGCAGGGTGGGTTGTGCTAGGACATAATTGGCAAATTCAAGTGGACCGCCAGATACAATAATTAATGACAGTAAGGCGACTTACCGGCTACTTACGGGGTTATTCTAAATGATGGACCCGTTTTAAAAAATTCGCATGTACTCAAGTACAGATCCAAAATGAACAAGCCGTATACCAATGAAAAGAGGAAGTTTCAAAGTTTTTGGCGGTCGGCGGCGGTGGTCGGTCGGTGATGGTTTCAGAAGCGAACGGTAGAGTTCGCGCGGCAATAGGGCCGCCATTCCATTTCACTGTCAGCCGTGAGTGAGATGGCGACTGTGGAGCGCAAGGTTTTCTGCGTTCTTGAGTTCGCGAAAAGTGAGTCGCAGATTTCAGTGCAGCGGGCATTTCGTACCAAATTCGGTATTCAACCATCAACTCGCAAAAGCAGTAGCCGTTGGTTTAAGCAATTTAAACAGACAGAGTGCGTGTAAAGGAAAAAGCACAGGCCGACCGCATGTGTCAGAGGATGATGATCGACGGATTCAAGAAAGTTTTGTGCGCAGTCCCAGTAAGTTTACCAATAGAGCCAGTCGAGAACTTGGAACACCCCAACTAACTGTATGAAAAGTTCTGAGACGACGTTTGCTGTACAAGCCCTACCAATTACAACTTGTGCCGGCTCTCAACACCAATGACAAAGAGAAGCGCCCTTCATTTTGTGGTTATACGCTAGCAAAGATGGAGGATAACGCATTTCCACAGCGTATAATTTTCCACCTTAGTGGAAAAGTCAACAGACACAATGTTCATGTAAGGGGGTCAGAAAATCCACATTCGCCACTGCAACACGAAAGAGATCCACCGAAGATCAACTTGTTCTGTGCCGTATCCCGTACAAAGGTTTATGGACCATTTTTCTTTGTGAAAATAACTGTAAACAATCCCGTACCTGGACATGTTGGAACACTGGCTGTCCCCTTAAGTTACGGAAGATTCCCAGGACTTCATTTTCCAACAGGATGGAGCTCCACCCTATTGGCAAGGTGGTGTACGAGGCTTTTTGAATGACTCCCTCCCTCTCCCTCTGTGGTGTATCAGTCGCAGGGGACCTGAGGACTTGGCTCTGCACTTGTGGCCACCGAGATCTGCTAATCTCACACCCTGTCATTATTTCTTATGGGGTTATGTGAAGAAAGCTTTTACGTCCCGCCTCTACCAACCACTCCGTGCAACCGGACCACTGCTGCGGTGCACTCAGTGACAGCAGATATGCTTCCGCGTGTGTGGGACGAGTTTGGCTACCGCGTCGATGTTTGCCAGTCAGCCAACGATGGCCACATTGAAAATTTATAACATTTATCACATTTCTAATTATTAAATAATTATTAAAAACTAATTAATTACAAATTATTAAATTTATGAAATTGATATCAAACATTATGAAAAAAACTGAAACTTCCTCTTTTCATTGGTATGTAAGTTGTTCATTTTGTAATTGTACTTGAGTAAATACGAAGTTTTGAAAGTGGGTCTATCATTTAGAATAACCCCGTAATTTTTATCGCATCCCTGATTTGTGGATGCCGTTCAATGAAGGTCCGCACTGTTACCCAACGAACAAAATATGAACGTACAGAATACCAGACTAACTGCGTGGTTGGACTGAGTAGTTCGTAGCAAACACCATAACATCGTGGAGCGTTTAAGCGCGCATTCCATTTACTTGAATTTCATTTTTTTTTTTTTAGAATAATGATCTTAACGAGGAAAAAAGCATATTATCAGCACTGAATGACACAACTAACTATTTAAGACAGTTTCCAGAACCTCCTTCGTGAGTGGGCTACCCTTCCTACGGATTCTACCTTTCCTACAATTAGTTTTATGTACTCGTTCCACTTTAAATCTCTCCGTACACATACTTTCAGATACAAATTTAATGTAAGTTACTGCTTCCAGTTAATTTTTCGGCACACTTGTATTCATGCGATAATGAGTCTTTCCGCTTATTTATGAGTAATATCTTACATTTGTTTATGGAAGTTCCATAAGGTTATTCGCGAATGTTTCAGCTGTCTTTAGAGAAGACGCAACGACAGAGAATTAACTGTAGTGAAATGTACGAAGACCTGCAGAAGATCGTTGCCTGGTGCACGGATTGGCGGTTGATGCTCAACATAAACAAATGTACGATATTACACATAAATAAACGGAAAGACTCATTATCGCATGAATACAAGTGTGCTGATAGGCGAAAGAGAGAAAATCCGAAGAAGAGCAGCTCGTTTCGTCACAGGTTCGTTTAGTAAGCGTCACGGAGAAACTCACCTACCTCCAATGGCAGGGGCAACAAGAGACGTTTTGCAACCCGATGCGGTTTACTGCTAACATTCCTACAGCGTACGTTCCTAGAAGAGCTAACTAACATATTACTTCTTCCTGCGTGTATCTCGCGAAAAGGCGGTGAAGGTAAATTTAAGGAATTTGGAGCTCACACGAAGGCCGACCAAGTACCGTTCTTCCTGTGAACTATTCCTGACTGGAACAAAAAAGGTGGAAGTGACGGAGGCACACAAAGTAGCCTCAGGCACACACCTTAAGATGGATTGCAGAGTTCAGATCTGTGGAAGTTCAAATGGTTCAAATAGATCTAAGCACTACGGGACTTAACATCTGAGGTTATCAGTCCCCTAGACTTAGAACTACTTAAACGTAACTAACCTAAGGATATCACACACAGCCATGCCCGAGGCAGGATTCGAACCTGCGATAGTAGCAGCAGCGCGATTCCGGACTGAAGCGCCTACAACCGCTCGTCCACAGCGGCCGGCTCGTCATGGAAGTCTTCATATCATTTCGCAGATCGCCGGAGAGCCGAAACAACACGCTGGCCGTGGGCAAAATCAAGAGTCGTTCGATGAAGAATGGAATTCGCGGGCTGCAGCACCCACTCCACAGATACGGACAGTCTAAAGGCATCTCCACACGGTCAAACTTGTCAAACGAGCCTATACACGTAACAACAAAGTTTGTTAATTTAAACTCACTTTTGGAGCAGACACTGTTCGTGTCGTGAAGTATTTTGACGCTAATGGGAATGGGTTAGCACTGTCTAAAATGAAGAAAAAGAAATCAAAACTCTTGTCCGGAGAAAGGTTGAAACTGAGAGACAAATGTATACATATTTGCGAGTCTAATACAGATATCGCCATTTCTCGCTTTCTTCCGTTGCTTCTTGTCCATTCAGTCCCCATATTGCAGTCTTCTTTTTTCTTTATTGTATTTCAGTTCCCCATCGGGGCGGGCTGGCAGCAGCATAGGCGCTGCTCTTCAGCCGAAAGACATAGAACATGTAATAGAAACATTTAAAAATAAAACAAAGGAGAAAATATGGTAAACATAGATATAAAAAAGGGGGGAACTTTATGAAAGACAATAGACAAAAAGGGGGTGACTATTAAATGGAGATAAAAACAGTAAAAAAGTAGCGCACACAAAAAACCACACACTGAGACAATTAAAAGAACACGAGGCCTAGTGTAACCGGAGCATAGACATATCGACGGACGGTGTAGCACACAACACTCACTCACAGTAACACTATGTACAAGTCCAGCACACAATTAAAATCACAACTCTCGACGCACAGGAGGCCATATTGCAGATCTCAACTTTGTTTTAAGTGCGACTACTGTAGGTTATTAAATGTGAACATTACAGTTTAGTTATATGAATGCGTTGTGTGTATTCTTTCGGGCATGCCCGAAAGAACAGATACCACGCATTCACATAATTGATTCGCCTATATAGGCAATGGATCCACCCTCTTCAGTGCAGATGCACAGTACCTCCAATCTACTGCGGGAATCTCAGAGTAGCGAGCGTGGGGGGAATAGGCAGGGACTGCCTGTGGGTGGCGCCCGGTGGCAATGTGGGTCGGCTGCGATGCGTGTCGAGATAATCCGTGCACTTACGACAACACTGTCTCTGATGGTTAACGCATCTGCCTAGTAAGCAAGAGATCCCCGGTTCGAAGTCTGGTTCGGTACAGATTTTCACTCGACGTCACTGATTCCCCTAATGTCACGATGCAGCTGACATCAGTGATCCCTTCGCTTTTCTTTCCTTTCTCCTCCTCTCCGCCTTCAATTTACATATAATACTTCAGGTCAGGCTTCGCTATGACTGTTATTGGTAAAGAATGAAACAACAAGTTTACTGTTAACAGGCACTTCACATTGTTTCCTCTACACCTTGTTTCCATGTTTTTTCCTGATTTACATCTTTTTCTCCTTCCAGGGGGGTACCCATTGTCATATTCGTTTTAACGACCTTGTACCATTCACTTTTCAAGATGCTCATACCAAAATAATTGTTTTGTTTCAACTATTTCTACGATAGTCTTTCCAACTTTTATTTTCCTACGTATTACCTCATTTCTTATGTGATCCATTTTGTTGTTGTTGTTGCTGTGGTCTTCAGTCCAGAGACTGGTTTGATGTAGCTCTCCATGCTACTCTATCCTGTGCAAGTTTCTTCATCTTCCAGTACCTACTGCAACCTACATCCTTCTGAATCTGCCTCATGTATTCATCTCTTCGTCTCCCTCTACGATTTTTACTATCCACGGTGCTCTCCAATACTAAATTGGGGATCCAGTGATGCCTCAGAAAATGTCCTGCCAACCGATCTCTTCTTCTAGTCAAGTTGTGCCACAAATTTCTCTTCTCGCCAATTCTATTCAATACCTTCTCATTAGTTATGTGATCTATTCAATCTAATCTTCAGCATTCTTCTGTATCACCACATTTCGAAAGCTTCTATTCTCTTCTTGTCTAAACTATTTATCGTCCACATTACACTTCCATACATGACTACACTCCACACAAATACTTTGAGAAACGACTTCCTGTTTGATATAAATACCCAAGAAAATCTGCTAAAGGAAATATTAAATCCAGATGATTACATAAACTTTCTCCGAATGGACAGTCAGATTTTTAATAAGTGATTTACTTTGCCTTCATGTTGAAAAAGAAGACACAAGTATACGAAAATTTATTCTCTTCTTGTCCGTCCTCTAATGACAGTTCATTAAAATACCACAATCTGGGTACGAATACATGTACGTGGAATAAGCGGAGATCTTCCTTCTTTTTTATTATTTGATTGGAATACCGCTTGCATGTTGTGTGTAGAATATTGATTTCCTTGTTAACCGCTTCCTGCGAAATATTTGTGGCTGAGAAAGATGCAACACTGCTAAAACTGTGGTAAACGCCAGAGCTATTTTGTTTTTATCCTTGATCGTAATTTCCATAGTTGTGAAAACTAATGGCACAGTGATATAAATTATAAGAAAACTATTTCTCGATAAACATGCGCGGCGAAATATCATCACAAACAGTGTCCGCAATGTTGTCAAACCTGTCGTCAACCAAAATTTCTCTCAAACACATGAATCAAGCTCTATATTTGACAAAAACGTCGAACAACGACGTAAACGGTTAAAAAAACCACCGACGCACCACGAAGGATCGTTAGACCTGATCATGTACAGACAAATTAATGGCTACAATTTCAGAAAAACTGAACAGGATGATCCATTCAACTGAAGAGCTTCAAAAGTTAAGCACGTCAATAACGCGTTGGTCCACCTCTGGCCCTTATGCAAGCAGTCATTCGGCTTGGCATTCGTTGATGCAGTTGTTAGATGTCCTCAAGAGGGATATCGTGTCAAATTCTGTCCAACTGGAGCGTTAGATCGTCAAAATCACGAGGTAGTTGGACGAACCTGTCCATAACGCTCCAAACGTTATCACTTGCGCAGAGATGCGGTGACAATGTTGGCCAAGGTAGGAGTAGGAAAGCACGAGCGCGAGCAACACTCGCCCTGTGCGGGTGGCCACTGTCTTGCTGAAATATAAGCCCAGGACGGCTTGCCATGAAGGGCAACAACGGGGTGTAGATTGTCGTAGGCGTAGCGCTGTGCTGTGCTGTAAGGGCGCCGCGGATGGAAAGCAAAGGGGTCCCGTTATGAAGAGAGATGTCATCCCAGACCATCAACCCTGGTTGTCAGGACATATGGCGGGCGACAGTCAGATTCATATCCCGCCTCGAATCTTACTGACTGGAGTTGACTTCTCTTCAATGATGACTACCAACTGAGTCCCGTTGACCAGTGAAGACATGTCTCTACATGTGCATCTTATCTATAGATATACGCCCCATCTGGATAATTCCTTCGTGATGCGTCTTTTTGTTATTGTTGTATTAGAGTGTTTTAGACGAACATACTGAAGTTTACGAAATTTCAGGATGCTGGAGTAGCTTGTATCAGTAACTTCAGTTAATCAATAGAACGAAAAAACAGCCCAAGTTGCAAATTTTTACATTTTATTCTTTCGATGACCAGTTTCGGGCCGAGACCCACTTTCAAATCATCACAACAAAGTCGAAAATGGCATTTTTGAAGATGTCAAAAATGAGCAGAGAGCATACAGAAGCTTGACTACTCTGCCTGATCTTATGGTGTAGGGGGGCCTAAACTCCGAAGCGGTGGTAGCTGTTGACTGCTCCCTCGCCGCCCCTCGGCAGACGGCCAGCTGGGACGTCTCTGGCGCCTTGCCAGGGTGGAATCCCCAACCCATCGCTCCGCGCAGCCACTAGCGGTGCACCAGGTGTGGCTCACCCGTGACATAGCCCGCCAGCTGCTCTCCTGCTTCCCGTGATCCTATGTTTATGTCTGACTGTTGAGCTGCACTCAAAGGCTTTAACTCTGTTGCTGTGCCCTGGACAATAGCATAACAACTTAAGTTCTTCATGATCAAATCTGACAATATTATGAAAAATTTAGGTTGATACCATAGAGAAATGGAAGAGAATGTAGATGAAGATGTAACATGAGATATGATACTGCGAGAAGAGTTTGACAGAGCACTGAAAGACCTAAGTCGAAACAAGGCCCCGGGAGTAGACAACATCCCATTAGAACTAATGACTGCCTTGAAGAGAGCCTAACACAACTGTACCATCTAGTGAGCAAGATGTATGAGACAGGCGAAATACCCTCAGGCTTCAAGAAGAATATAATAATTCCGATCCCAAAGAAATCAGGTGTTGACAGATGTGAAAATTACCGAAATATTAGTTTAACAACCCACGGCTGCAAAATACTAACACGAATTCTTTACAGACGAATGGAAAAACTGGTAGAAGCCGACCTCGGGGGAGATCAGTTTGGATTACGTAGAAATATTGGAACATGTGAGGCAATACTGACCCTACGACTTATCTTAGAAGCTAGATTAAGGAAGGGCAAACATACGTTTCTAGCATTTGTAGACTTCGAGAAAGCTTTTGACAATGTTGACTGGAATACTAGCTTTCAATTTGTGAAGATGGCGGGGGTAAAATATAGGGAGCGAAAGGCTATTTCCAATTTGTACAGAAACCAGGTGGCAGTTATAAGAGTCGAGGGGCATGAAAGGAAAGCAGTGGTGGGGAAGGGAGTGTGACAGGGTTGTACCCTATCCCCGATGTTATTCAATCTGTATATTGAGCAAGCAGTAAAGGAAACAAAAGAAAAGTTCAGAGTAGGAATCAAAATCCATGGAGAAGAGAAAAACTTTGGGCTTCGCCGATGACACTGCAATTATGTCAGAGACAGCAAAGGACCTGGAAGAGCAGCTGAACGGAATGCACAGTGTCTTGAAAGGAGGATATAAGATGAACATCAACAGAAGTAAAACGAGGATAATGGCATGTAGTCCAATTAAATCGGGTGGTAATGCGGGAATTAGATTAGGAAATGAGAGGCTTAAAGTAGTAACTACATTTTGCTCTTTGGGGAGCAAAATAACTGATGATGGTCGAAGAGGAGAGGATATAAAATGTAGACTGGCAATGGCAAGGAAAGCGTTTCTGAAGAAGAGAAATTTGTTAACATCGAGTATAGATTTAAGCGTCAGAAGCCGTTTCTGAAAGTATTTGTATGGAGTGTAGCCATCTATGGAAGTGAAACATGGGCGATAAATAGTTTGGACAAGAAAGTAGTGCTACAGAACAATGCTGAAGGTTAGATGGGCAGATCACATAAGAAGCTTGCACAGGATAGAGTAGCATGGAGAGGTGCATCAAACCAGTCTCTGGACTGAAGACCACAACAACAACAACCATATAGCGGAGATGTTGAGTCGCAGACAGACATAACAAAAAGGTTGCTAAACACGTAAGCCTTCGGCCAGAAGGCCTTCTTCCGAAAAAGACAACACACACACACACACACACACACCCACACACACACACACACCCACGATCACTGTCTCCGACTGCAGGGGCCACACTTACCATGATGCGGTTGACGTGATTTTGTGCTCTCAGCGTTCTACAGCGGCAGTTGTCGGCTTTATTTGGCTCGCAAACCATACGGTTTGTTTACGAAAATAGACGCGCGTAGAATTCCTTCGTTAGCTCTATTAAAATGCTCATTTCCTTTCTTGACTGAGCCCTGGCGCTCAATGAAAGGGGATGCTTTCCTTCGACAGGAAAATCTGTGCGAGAATTTCGAGAGGTCAGGTACAGAAACTGGAGGTCAGGTTTGCGGCGCGAACGAAATGTCGCATGCGTACGACGGTCGCGAGACGTACTCTATGTGATCAAAAGTACCCGGACACCTGGCTGAAAATGTCTTACAAGCTCGTGGCGCCCTCCATCGGTAATGCTGGAATTCAATACGGTGTTGGCCCACCCTCAGCCTTGATGACAGCTTCCACTCTCGCAGCATACTTTCAATCAGGTGCTGGTAGGTTTCTTGGGGGAATGGCAGACCATTCTTTACAGAGTGCTACACTGAGGAGAGGTATCGATGTCGGTCGGTGAGGCCAGGCAAGAAGTCGGCGCTCCAAAACATTCCAAAGGTGTTCTATATGATTCAGGTCAGAACTCTATGGAGGCCAGTCCATTACAGGGATGTTATTGCCGTGTAACCACAACGCCAAAGGCCGTGCATTATGAACAGGTGATCGATCGTGTTGAGAGATGCATTCACCATCCCCGAATTGCTCTTCAACAGTGGGAAGCAAGAAGGTGCTTAAAACCTCAATGTAGGTCTGTACTGTGAAAGCGCCACACAAAATAACACGGGGTGCAAGCCCCCTCCATGAAAAACACGACCACACTTTGACGTCACCGCCTCCGAATTTCATTGTTGGCACTACACATGGTGGCAGATGACGTTCACTGGGCATTCGCCATACCCACACTCTTCCATAGGATCGTTACATTTTTTACCGTGATTCGTCACTCCACACAACGTTTTTCCTCTGATCAGTCGTCCAATGTTTACGCTCATTACACCAAGCGAGGCGTCTATAGGCATTTACCGGCGTGATGTGTGGCTTCTGAACAGCTGCTCCATCATGATATCCAAGTTTTATCACCTTCCACCTCACTGCCATAGTACTTGTAGTAGATGCTGATGCAGTTTGGAATTCCTGTGTGATGGTCTGGATAGATCTCTGCCTATTACACATTACCACCCACTTCAACTGTCGGCGGTCTCTGTCAGTCAACAGACGAGGTCGGTCTGTACGCTTTTGTGCTGTGCGTGTCCCTTCACGATTCCACTTCACTATCACATCTGAAACAGCGGGCCTAGGGATGCTTAGGGCCGGCCGCGGTGGCCGAGCCGTTCTAGGCGCTTCAGTCCGGAACCGCGCGACTGCTACGGTCGCAGGTTTGAATCCTGCCTCGGGCACGGATGTGTGTGGTGTCCTTAGGTTAGTTAGGTTTAAGTAGTTCTAAGTTGTAGGGGACTGATGACCATAGATGTTAAGTCCCATAGTGCTCAGAGCCATTTGAACCATTTTGATGCTTAGGAGTGTGGAAACCTCGTGTACAGACGTATGGCAGAAGTGACACCCAATCACCTGACCACGTTCGAAGTCTGTGAGTTCCTCAGAGCGCCCCATTCTGCTCTCTCACTACGTCTAGTGACTACTGAGGTCGCTGATATGGAGTGCCTTGCAGTAGGTGACACCACAATGCTCCCAATGTGAAAAACGTATGTTTTTGGGGGTGTCCGGATACTTTCGATAACACAGTGTAGTTTGGAGTAGTCCTGTGGGCCCTCACGCGGCGTGGAGGCCGGCCCGTAATCAGTCGGTTGCTGCTGCCTTGGTCGGCTACGATTGTCTTTCGCTGAGGTGGTCCGTGGAGCTGTGAAGTGAAGGTCGCGTGTCTATTGATAACATTGTGTACGCGGCCTGTTGGGACCAATTCTGGCGATTGGAAACGGTGAGCCTTGCTGCGCTTGGGACAAAACTGAGTGTAACGAATGTCTGAAAAGTTGGTTGGCTGGTGTGGGGAGTAAAGGGAGCAAAATACGGAGTCATCAGTCCCCCATTGTAAATTGGCGAGTTGGATCACAAGCTGGTTGTGAATGTCTCTCGTAAATCGAGTTTAATGCTTGGAACTGCGTATGGTGACAAAGTGTAACAAGGGTCGCAGACTCAAGCATACGTTTGCATGTAACTATGTCATATAGCTTGGTCAGCTGATTTTAGTAGGCTAGTTTTTTTGTATTCACAACTGTAAATGCTCCCTTGTCGTGTCGTGCTTGCCTTCTTAGCGCAGACTGGCAGTGACTTGGTTTCATTCTTGTGAGATAACGGAGTTTAACCTTGTGTCAATGCTGATTCGCCAAGCGCCCCTTTGAGCGATATAAGTTTTCAGTGTGGTCAACTACTGCTCCTTAGTAATGTCGTAAACTTAGTCTGTCTTAGTGCACTACTCCTCGGCTCCTGTATTGGTCGCGTCTCCCTCCACGTTGTTGGGCTACCAATTCAAGTTGTTTATGGCGGGAAGGAACTTGCCCGGTGCAGTAACCGTATCTGTAATATTGCTGTGGCATAGAAGAACAGGTTGGAGCCTTGGCCTTGGATTACTAGGGATTAAGTTATGAACATAACAGCTGTGTTAACGTTATTATGTTTACGGGTTTCCGTTAAAGTGCCTCTCTTAATTTGCTTACCACTTGGCAACTGACTGTATTTAATGTGTGGCTAGTAGAATTTTCAAAATGGCTCAAATGGCCCTGAGCACTATGGGACTAAACATCTGAGATCATCTGTCCCCTAGAACTTAGAACTACTTAAACCTAACTAACCTAAGGACATCACACACATCCATGCCCACGGCAGGATTCGAGCCTGCGACCGTAGGTGTCGCGCGGTTCCAGTCCGTAGCGCCTAGAACCGCTCGGCCACCCCAGCCGGCAGCACAATTTTCTCACATCCTGTGATAGTGCACGAAACTCATTTAATCAAGTTTTAATTTCTGTTAATTATTACTAGGCAGTTACTGAATGCTGGTTTTACGATTTTAGGCAGTTGTGCTCTTGAGAAATAATTGTTACTGAAATGAAGTGACAAACAGTCTTATACGTGTTGATATTCTTGATAGTATAAGTTTAATCAGTCATTATCTTACCGTCAGCATTTGGTAGCCTTAAGTTTTGGCACGAATTCAGGGAGTTGCTAGTAGTTCAAGATGCTGATTACCTTAACAATTGCTAGACATTTAAGGTAAACATCTGCATTAAAATACCATTATTCTGAATATTTTCTTGGAATTTGTTAAAGCTGTTTGTGATAGAGAGTGTTTAAGTAAATTTTTATCTTCTTTAACGAGATCACTATTTTTACCTCTTTTTTTTTAAGTCATCATTATTTTAGATATATCTGAGATAGTTGAAGCTGAGTGAGATCTGAAAAGAAAAGATTCTCCTTCTTAACATTTCACTGTCATAAATACATGCAATTAGTGAAGGTTGCTATATTACATCAAATTAAGCTTGCCAATAGTTGAATAAATTTTCTGTTGAAATTTTTTTAACTGTGAATGCTGTTACTGTTGTGTTACTCTTGGGTCCCCTTCCACACCACAGTCCTTGTGCTAGCCTTCACTTTCCCCCTGGTAAAACTCATTTCATTGACCTTAGGCTAGTCATGTTATCTGTCTGTAGTGTACATAAACAAAAGTTTCAATATCCCTGAACGCGTGATAAGACAATAATGAAATGTACATGTCGCCTCAGGAAGGACATCAGCTTATAAAACTTCACCAAATCGAACAAACTCACTTGTGGCAGAGAGGGCACTTATATTTACTTATCATATATTACAGGAATTACTTCTGTTAATTTCAAAGAAAACTTCCATAACCTTTTACAAAACGCTAAGGTGGAGAAATAATTTAGATACGGCGGGACGCGAAGCCTCTTCCTAGCGACTATGGACTCCGGATCGTGACTCCTCAGCCAATTACGCTACGAGGCAATTCGGGATCTCCTGCTCTCGTATTTGTATCATAAACTTCTAAAGGCTTTAAGAGCCGAAATATTATTGACATTTAACTATAATGAATCCTAACAAGAACGACACGTTTTAATGAATACAACAAATCGTACCAATAACGATTCGTTCAGGAGACATTCACTGTGTTGTTCCTTAGAAACAGCATATATTCATACGGTGTAACACGACAAATACAGGATGACGTCTTGCTTTCTACTTGAGCAGTAAGGAGAGGTCTTGCTTCCTACTGGTTCTACTTTACACTGCACGTTGCATCAATTACTTTGAGCTACACGTAACGAAATGGCTCATCAACGAGAAATAGCAGGAACTGACGTCACAGAACTCGTAGAGCGCCACGTCAACGTTAACTAATTCGTCCCGTGCGCCGTCGTGTTTACCGGAGGAACGAATAAGTTTCTGACGCGGGAACATCCAGTCCGAGCGGAGCTATGAGTCAACGTTACAGCCCACAACGGCTGCGAGGGAACTTTCCGCAGGAATGAAGAAGACTGCAGGCGTGAGAATAAACATCCAGCCTGCGCGGAGCTATTTGCGCATGGAAGAGACAAGAGCTGCGTCTAAACGCTACCGCTAGTTGCAGCACCTGTCGCGCCGCTGCAGCGTGAACTACGGAAGAAGAACGCGATCTAGTAGTTTCATCATTGACACTAAAAGCAGGTATCTACCACTGCCAGAGTTAATTGGAGAAGAGGCTCAGGTAGAACAGGAAAAGTGCAGCACATTTCAACCTAGATCAGGAAGCCCAGAAATGCGCAAAATGATAGCAAAGAGAAAGTGAAAAGTGCTGCTGCTAGGTTCTGTAAACCAAGGGCGAGGTGTAGACTCTCAGTTGCAGGAAGTTGCGGCACCGAGCGAGGTACTACTGTTAGTATCCCATTTCCTAATCTAATTCCCTCAGCAGCGCTTATTTAATTCACTTACAATCAATTACCCTTGTTTTAATTTTGTTTATGATTATCTTACAAACTCTTTTCAAGACAATATTTCTTCGGTCCAAATGCTCTCCCAAGTCTTTTGCCGTGTCTGTGCTAAATTATGTCACAACTGTAAGAAAACAGCCCTCGGTCACTATTTTTAACGAATTAACCAGGTTTCAACAATGCTAGGAGTGTTTTCTTCAGAATATAAATCAAAGAAGAGTATAAACATGTTCACAGAATTATGACTAAAAACGTATTATGTCATTGCCCAGCCAACCTTGACTGTTTCTCTCTTCTCTCTGAACTTTAACTCCATTTCCAAACTTATCCTTGGTTGCACTGCTTGTTCAATGAACGGATTGAATAACACCTGGAATAGGCTACAACTCTATCTGACCCCCTTCTCAGCTCTAGCTTCCCATGTCCTGTGGCTCTTGTAGCTGCAGTCTGGTTTCGGTAGAAGTTGTAGATAACCTAGCGCTCCCAGCATTTCATATCTGCAACATTCAAAATTTCAAAGAGTGTTGTCTAGTCAACACAGTCAAATACTTTCTCTTACAAATGCTGCAAAAGTAGGTTTGTCTTTCTTCTACCTAACTTCCAAGATGAGTCTTCGGGTGTTTCATCTGTATTCTAAGATAACTAGTACGGCGACTATTGCCTCGTGTGTTTCTACATTTCTCTGTAACCCAAACTGATCTTCCCCGGAGCTATTTTCTACTAGTTTCACCATTTTTTTTGCAAATAATTCGTATCAGTGTCTTGTAATCATGACTTATTAAACTGATGGTTCGGTAATAATCACGCCTGTCAGCACCTAATTTTTTTGGAACAGGAATTATTACATTCTTCTTGGAGTACGGTGGTATTTCCCCTTCACACATATGTATCTATCGCACCAGGTGGAACAGTTTTATTACGGCTGGTTCTCCAAAGGTTCTCAGTAATTCTGAGGGCATGTAGTCAGGTCGAGGGGCTTTGTTTCGACTTTCGTCTTTCAGTGCCCTTCTTTAAGTATATACCTTTTGATCTTCACTTACTTCTTTTCCCTTTCTATGATATTGCAAACATGTAACAGGAAATTGAACGTGAATATGTTACAAGAGTAGAATCCCTGTTTTTACCTGAATATAGTAGTTTCTTTTTTATTATTATTTTTAACTAGCCAGCACTCTGCGACTGGTTTGATGCAGCCTGCCACAAATCCCTCTCTTGTAACAACCTCCTCATGTAATGCTCATGTCACAGCATTACGCCGGCCGCGGTGGTCTAGCGGTTCTAGGCGCTCAGTCCGGAGCCGCGCGACTGCTACGGTCGCAGGTTCGAATCTTGCCTCGGACATGGATGAGTGTGCTGTCCTTAGGTTAGTTAGGTTTAAGTAGTTCTAAGTTCTAAGGGACTAATGACCACAGATGTTGAGTCCCATAGTGCTCAGACCCATTTGCATCATTTGAACCACAGCATTACTTGCACCCTACGTCCTTACTTATTTTTGGATGCATTGCTGTCTCTGTCTTCCTCTACGATTCTTTCTACCCTCTACAAGTCCCTCTAGTACCATGGAAGTTATTACCTGACATCTTAACATATGTCCTATCACCCTGTCACTTCTACTTATTATTATTTTCATTATTTTCCTTTCTTCGCCGACTCTGTGGAGAACATTCTCATTCCTTAACTTAGCAGTCTACTTAATTTCCAACCTCCTTCTGTAGCCTCACATCTCAAAAACTCCGATTCTCTTCTTTTTCGGTTTTCCCACAGTCGTCAATTCACTACCAAACGTACATTCTCAGAAATGTCTTCCTCAAATTAAGGCCAATGTCTGATACCAGGGGACTTCTATTGGCCAGGAATGCATTTTTTTTTTTTTTTTTTTTTTTTTGCCTCTATTAATCTGCTTTTCGTGTCCTCCCTGCCTCGTCCATCAAGTGGTATTTTGCTTCTGAGGTAGCACAATGCTTTCATTTTGTCTATTTTTTGGTCACCAATTCTGATGTTAGGTTTATCTCTTATCCCATTTCTGCTACTCCTCATTACTTTGGTCTTTCTTTGATATGCTCTCCATTCATATTCTGTTCTTAGTAGACAGTTCATTGCATCCAACACGTCCTGTGATTCTTCTTCACTTTGACTGAGGATATCAATATCTACGATACATAGATGGAACACTAGGGGGCGAAAGACTGAATCGCTGTCTTACTCTCTTTTTAATCCGAGCACTTCGTTCTTGGTCTTCCATTCTTATTGTACTCTCGTGGTTCTATACGTATTCTGTATTACCCATCGTTTCTATAACTTGCCCCTATTTTCCTCAGATTTTCGAAAATCTTGCACCATTTGACACGAACGCTTTTTCCAGTTCGAAAACCCCATGAACGTGTCTTGATTTTTCTTTACTATTACTTCTATTATCAACCGGAACGTCAGAACTGCCTCTCTGGCGTCTTTACCTATCCTAAAGCCAAACTGATCGCCATCTAACACATCGCCAATTTTCTTTCCCATTCTTCTGTAAGTTATTCTTGTTAGTAATTTGGATGCATGAGCTGATAAGCTGATTGTGTTATAATTTTCGCACTTGTCAACTCTTGGAATTGTGTGGATGATATTTTTCCGAAAGTCACGTGGTATATCGCCAGACTCATATTCTACACAAAGGTGAATAGTCTTTTTGCTACTTCGCTGTAGAGATTCAGCAACAAGGGAGAAAGACTACATTTCTGTCTTACATCCTTCTTGTATTGTATTGTATGTTAACCGGGGACCTAGAAACGACGGAGAGCCCGCAACCGTAGTGGTCCATAACCCCACGACGACTACCGCAGTCCACTTCACCCCTCCGCCGCCCCACACCGAACCCAGGGTTATTGTGCTGTTCGGTCCTCGGTGGACCGCCCAGTGAACGTCTCACACTAGACGAGTGTAATCCCTATGTTTGCGTGGTAGAGTAATGGTGGTGTACGCGTACGTGGAGAACTTGTTTGCGCAGCAATCGCCGACATAGTGTAGCTGAGGCGGAATAAGGGGAACCAGCCCGCATTCGCCGAGGCAGATGGAAAACCGCCTAAAAACCATCCACAGACTGGCTGGGTCAGCGGACCTCGACACAAATCCGCCGGGCGGATTCGTGCCGGGGACCAGGCGCTCCTTCCTCCCCGGAAAGCCGTGCGTTAGGCCGCACGGCCAACCGGGCGGGCTACATCCTTCTTAATCAGAGCACTTCGTTTTTGATCTTTCACTCTTAATTGTTTTCCCTTGGTTCTTGTACATATTGTAATTTATCCGCTTTCCCTACAGCTTACGCAGACTTTCCTGACAATTTCGAACATCGTGCACCATTTCACATCTACATGCATCTACATCTACATGACTACTCTGCAATTCACATTTAAGTGCTTGGCAGAGGGTTCATACTATCTCTCTACTATTCCACTCCCTAACAGCGCGCGGGAAAAACGAACACCTAAACCTTTCTGTTCCAGCTCTGATTTCTCTTATTTTATTTTGATGATCATTCCTACCTATGTAGGTTGGGCTTAACAAAATATTTTCGCATTCGGAAGAGAAAGTAGGTGATTGAAATTTCGTAAAAAGGTCTCGCCGCGACGAAAAACGTCTATGCTGTAATGACTTCCATCCCAACTCGTGTATCATATCTGCCACACTCTCTCCCCTATAACGTGATAATACAAAACGAGCTGCCCTTTTTTGCACCCTTTCGATGTCCTCCGTCAATCCCATCTGGTAAGGATCCCACACCGCGCAGCAATATTCTAACAGAGGACGAACGAGTGTAGTGTAAGCTCTTTCTTTAGTGGACTTGTTGCATCTTCTAAGTGTCCTGCCAATGAAACGCAACCTTTGGCTCGCCTTCCCCACAATATTATATATGTAGTCTTTCCAAATGAAGTTGTTCGTAATTTTAACACCCAGGTACTTAGTTGAATTGACAGCCTTGAGAATTGTACTATTTATCGAGTAATCGAATTCCAACGGATTTCTTTTGGAACTCATGTGGATCACCTCACACTTTTCGTTATTTAGCGTCAACTGCCACCTGCCACACCATACAGCAATCTTTTCTAAATCGCTTTGCAACTGATACTGGTCTTCGGATGACCTTACTAGACGGTAAATTACAGCATCATCTGCGAACAACCTAAGAGAACTGCTCAGATTGTCACCCAGGTCATTTAAATAGATCAGGAACACCAGAGGTCCCAGGACGCTTCCCTGGGGTACAGCTGATATCACAACAGTTTTACTCGATGATTTTCCGTTTATTACTACGAACTGGGACCTTCCTGACAGGAAATCACGAATCCAGTCGCACAACTGAGACGATACCCCATAGGCCCGCAGCTTGATTAGAAGTCGCTTGTGAGGAACCGTGTCAAAAGCTTTCCGGAAATCTAGAAATACGGAATCAACTTGAGATCCCCTGTCGATAGCGTCCATTACTTCGTGCTTGGTTTTTCTTAAACCTTTTTTCCATTATCAACGGCATTTTTCCATTATCAACGGCAACGTCACAACTGCCTAGCTGGTGGCCAGACCCTCAATTTTCTTTAAACATTGCCCACTCCTAGTACAGACTGCAAAGGCCACTGTGGAGCCACAAACTGTGGAAGCTGTTATTAGCCGGAGCCCAGGAGGTCGCGAGGGCAATTCGCGTAAACGAGCCGGCCCGGGTGGGCGTCGTGAGCTGGTGGATGCGCCGCCAGCAAGTGCTCCGTCTAAGCACAGCAGAGGCGAAAGTATGCGCGGTTTGCGGAGCACGCGTATACCTCCGCAGACTATCTTCAGCCCGGACACATTCTGGTGGCAAGCAGCGTTTTTAGCGTTGTGGCGAGATCTTTTCACGAAATTTCAATCACCAATTACTCCCCCGGATGCGGAAATATTCTGTTGATGCGCACCTACAGTACAAATTAACATCGTAATAACACAAGAGAAATAAGAGCTGGTGCGGAAAGATTTAAGCGTTCGTTTTTTCCCGCGTGCTGTCCTACACTGGAACCGTAGACAAATAGTGTGAACGTGTTTCGATGGACCCTCTGCCAGGTACTTAAGTACCCATGTAGATGTGATGTAGATGTCAATTTTCATTTTATTCTAAAGTATTTACGAGAGTCATTTTAAACCTAAAAATTAATACGTACTACTACTACTACTACTACTACTACTACTACGTGATCAGGCCCAGTGGACCGCACGCATCTACAAGTTTCCTCCTCCACTGTATTCTGTCCATTGCTGCTATCCGCCATTAATACGTAGACAAGAAAAACCGTGTAATATCTCAGGACACGTACAGAGGAAGTCTTGTTAAAAACACAGTACGTGCCTGGTTATACAGGGTGATTTTTTCCGCCGTGTACAAACTCTAGGGGTTGATGACAGAGAGTACGGAACAAAAATGGTCTAATGAACTCTGTCTGGAAATGCATGCTTTCCATGCCAGAGATCATTTATTCCATCATACTATGTTACAGAGGCTGCAGTCTAATACGCGTCGCACCATGCAGTCACATTACAGTACGCATGGTTTCCTCCTAGAGGGTGGTATTAGGGCAGCAAGGTTGTATCAGACCTATCCTCGCCAACAACCGCAGCATTCAATGTTTGCAACAGTGTTTCACAGTCTGTCTGAGACAGGGTCGTTCCAGGAAGCAGGAAATTATGAAAGATGTACCCAAAATGTTCGGACACCAGACTTGGAGGAAAATGTGATTAACACTGTGTTTGGAAGGCGACCGCCATGTCAGTACCAGGCAGTTGGCCCGCCAATACAGAGTAAGCCAGACGACCGTGTTGAACATTCTCCATGACAAGAGTTACATCTCTTATCACTTACAGTGTGTGCAGGGCTTACCAACTTCGCACGTCCGGACCAGTTATGTCACAGGTTTTTTCACCAGGCAACCACGATTCAGGGATTTGTGTCATCCATCCTATTCACAGATGAGGCCACCTTTACGTGCAGTGGTATCTTCAACTTTCACAACAGTCATCTGTGGGATAGTATGCCAAGCCCCCATGATACGGTGACAGCAAATCATCATCTTCGGTGCAGCCGGAATGTGTGGGCCGGGATAATTAGCGACCGTATTTGGAGACCAGACTTCCTCCCATGTCGCCTAAGGTACCGGAACTATCGGCGTGTCTTGCAGGTGACTGCGCCTCCCCTGTTGAAAGTAGTGCCATTCATGATTCGAAGCATCCTGACGCATCTCAATCACGTCTTTGGTGGAAGAATGGATCGGACGAGGAGGTCCAGTTGCATGGTCTGCCCGTTCACCGGATCTCAACCCTATGCGGTTTCTGATTATGGAGCCATCTCAGAAGTATCGTGTATGTAGAGCCCATTCCAGATGTGGAGAGACTGATGCAGCGTATTCATGCTGCCATTGATACTGTTCAGATGCAGCCTGACCTATGTGAGCGTGTGAGGCAGAACATGCTACGGCGCGTACACGCATGCGTTGAGGAACATGGAAACAATTTTCGACACATGCTGTAATTGGGGCTGCATGGCACAGCGCAGTCTCTGCAACAATGCATGACTGAATAAATGGTCTCTTGCATGGAAACTATGTATTTCCGGATAAATGCAAATGTCGTTAACTAGGGCCTCCCGTCGGGTAGACCGTTCGTCGGGTGCAAGTCTTTCGATTTGACGCCACTTCGGCGACTTGTGCGTCGATGGGGATGAAATGATGATGATTAGGACAGCACAACAACCAGTCCGTGAGCGAAGAAAAATCTCCGACCCAGCCGGGAATCGAACCCGGGCCATTAGGATTGACATTCCGTCGCGCTGACCACTCAGCTACCGGATAAAAGTTCATTCGACCTTTTTTTGTTTCGTATCCTCTTATCGATCAATCCCTAGAGTTTGCACACGGTGGGAAAAAATCACCCTGTGTAAATCAACACTCATATGCAGCACACTAAATATCGCATTCTTTGCTAACTATTGCAATTTCATAAAGGTTTGTTTCGTCAGCAGATTGGCGGCTTTGAAAGTAGACTTTTTTTTTTAAATATTACGAGGTGTGGGGTACCATTTGCACAACGTATAGTGCGTTACGTTCTTAGATTCGTCGTTGGTGTGTACTAGAGGCAACAGTGCAACGCCATCAGGCAAACGAAGCTTCTGCTCCGTTACGTCCCAGTTGTTGGCTACGATATGTGGACGACACATTCGTTATCTGGCCTCACGATGAAACGCAATTGGGAAACTTCCTCCAACACTTAAATAGCCTGCACAAAAATATAAAGTTCACACATGAGACTGAAAACAATGGTTCTTTGCCATTTCTGGATGTGGAAGTATACACAGCTGCCGAAGGTAAACTGGGACACAAAGTGTACCGGAAACGAACGCACACTAATCGGTACCTGCACGCGAAGAGCCACCACCACACAGCTCAAAAGCATTCTGTCCTGCATACGTTAACTGCCCGAGCCTACCGGATAAGCGATGAAAATAACATCAAAGAAGAATTAAAGGAGCTACAACATACGTTTCGTGCCAACGGCTATGATGACAAAATCATAAGCTAGGTAGCTAAAACCAAAGGGAGCAAAACACGAGGAGGAGGCAAAGAAGAGAAGCTTCTACTGGTACACTTACCATGTGTAAAAGGCGTCAGTGAACGGCTAGGCAATGTCCTCCGCCGACGAGGTTTCAAACCAATTTTTCGAAGCAAATCACACGATGCACGAAATGTGTGGTTCCACCAAAGATGTAGTCAAAATTCTTAACACTGCAGGTGTTTACGAACTACGGTGTGAGTGCGGAGCTGCCTACATAGGAGAAACAGGGAGACCTGTCAGCTTAAGAGTAGCAGAACACGAACGCTATGTCCGATTACAACATAACAAATCGGCGTTAGCGGAACACCACCGTGACTGTGGACAACCTATCAGGTTCCAGGAGGCCCGAGTACTGGCGAAAGAATCGTGGATGCGAGAATGCAAAATACGGAAGGCGATCGAAATTATTAAACAGCCTGACAACATCAACAGAGAATATGGCTACAAACTCCCGGCGTCCTGGCTGCCGGCCATCCCAGTCCAACGGGCCGCGAGCGGTCGCGGGGCAGGAGCTGTAGAGCAACTGTTAGTCCACTTCCGCGCACACCAGGAGGAAAACTTGCCGACCAGAAGCCGAACGCTGATTGGCGGGCAGCTACCAATCGTAGACTGCATGGATATCCACGAATAGCCTCTTTCTTTCCATCTTCCCTTACGTCAGCCCGCATCTCGTGGTCGTGCGGTAGCGTTCTGGCTTCCCACGCCCGGGTTCCCGGGTTCGATTCCCGGCGGGGTCACGGATTTTCTCTGCCTCGTGATGGCTGGGTGTTATGTGATGTCCTTAGGTTAGTTAGGTTTAAGTAGTTCTAAGTTCTAGGGGACTGATGACCATAGATGTTAAGTCCCATAGTGCTCAGAGCCATTTGAACCATTTTTGAACCCTTACGTCATGACTAGCCAATCATATTAGAGGGCCAATTAAGTTTTACCACAGTGACGTCAGACATCGATAGTCTGTAATAAATGGAAGCACCTATTCCCATGCAAAACCAGTCGTGCCCTGAGGAACGTCGGTTTCAGTTTATTATTGTTGTTGTTAGTTTTTAGCAATGACGCGGCATAATATCCAGAAGAATTTTAATAACTATGACACCTGCCGCAGAAGCCTACGTTCTTACACTGTATTCCTTCTTCATTTTCCCCGTTTAAGTTCCGAGTACTTCCTCTACGGCTGTTGAGAACACTTACGGTGCTACATAAGAATCCTGAAGATTAGATGAATGGATCACGTAATTAATAAGGAGATACTGAATAGTACTGAATAGAAGAAGAATTTGTGGCACAACTTGACTAGAAGAAGGGATCGGTTTACATGACAGGACACGTTCTGAGGCATCAAATGATCGCCAGTTTAGTATTGGATGAAACCGTGGAGGGTAAAAATCTTATGGGGAGACCAAGGGATGAACACACTAAAAAGATTCAGAAGGATGTAGCTTGCAGTAGTTACACGGAGATAAAGAGGCTTACATAGGATAGAGTAGCATGGAGAACTGTATCAAACCAGTCCTTGGACTGAAGGTCACAACAACACACACTATGCTTGTCTTCCTTCATCAAGAGTGTTTCTGTGCGGTATGGGATCCTTTCCAGATAGGACTGACGGAGAAAGTTCAAAGAACGGCAGTTCAAACAAACGGCTCTGAGCACTATTCGGACTTAACATCTGTGGTCCTCAGTCCCCTAGAACTTAGAACTACTTAAACCTAACTAACCTAAGGACATCACACACATCCATGCCCGAGGCAGGATTCGAACCTGCGACCGTAGCGGTCTCGCGGTTCCAGACTGGAGCGCCTACAACCGCTCGGTCACTGCGGCCGGCGAACGGCAGTTCATTTTGAATTATCGCTAAACACGGCAGAGTGTCACGGATATGGTACGCATACGAAGTTTCAATCACCATCTTTCTCCTCTATGTGCTAATTTTTTTTTTCTTCCTTCTACCTACATGCGGAGATATGACCACTGCAACAAAATAAAAGATATGAAAGCTTCCATGGAAATATTTGAGCATTCATTTCTCGCAAGTATCGGAAAGGTCGATAAACAGCATGCCATTTTTTTCTGTGAACCCTCTGCTAAACACTTACGTGTGAACTGCCGGGCGGTGAGGTAGATGTAGAAGCAGATCGTTAAATCTTCAGAAAGGATTCGTTCTCTCTTGACATACTAAATCTTGACTACGTAACTTTAAGTCTCATATGTACTTTGTTCGCCCTAATACTGATATGCTCGATAACTATACGGTGGTCTACCAGACGAAAGGTACTAAAGGTCAAGTAATGCCTCACAGTCAGAATGGTAGATATCATAAGGCATTCAGATTCAAATGAAGGAGTAATAGACGTCGTACCAAACATTTTGGTATAAATACTGCACATCAATGAAATGACAGCTACAGCGCTGTGAAATAAGAGATTTTTCTGTATGTTGTCATCAAATCCTCTTTATTTCGTCCGTTAATATAGCAAAGAACACGCGGCAGCTGGCGTATGAGATCGCTGTTAGTGAAGAGCCGCCCTAGCGACGCGCTCTGTTTGGGCGGCGTTAGCAGGCCGGTGTGCTGGATAACAAGGCTATCCCATTTCGGAAGTGAAGAACCTGAACTGTGGCGCCGTTCTCCCAGGGAAGCGAGCGGCCGCGGCACACGGAGCGCTGCTGCGGGTCTTCGCGCAGCTCGCAAGACGTCGCCCGAAGCCCCGGGACGCCGCTCACGTGTCCGGCGGCCGCACGTGATCCCGCTACAAGCCGGCCGGCCACACGCGAGCGGGTGTGCGCGACAGGCCACAGCCGCCGGCCGGTTCCCGGATATTTCTGACGGACCCCGCCTGCCGATGGCAGGCCCGCCGTTTCCCACCAGCGTGCAGGCCCTGCTCGTCGGAATATCTCTCTTAAATCTGCCCGGAGGCCGGGTTCCCTCGTGTGTGGCTAAAATCGGCGGATTTTCGTGATTCATCGCCAGAGCCCCAGGTTTGCGGTGCATGCTCGACTGGCGATAGACAACCCATTTCACTAGTTGCGACCGTGTCTCGTGGAAAGTACGTTGTACGGTGCGGTGTTTTCAGTGACTGTTTTATTGTACACTACTGGCCATTAAAACTGCTACACCGCGAAGATGAGGTGCTGCACACGTGAAATTTAACGGACAGGGAGAAGATCCTGTGATACGCAAATGATTAGCTTTGGCTGGTGGAACGTTGTTGCGGTGCCTCGAGTAAGGAGGACAAATGCGTACCATCACGTTTCCGACTTTGATAAAGGTCGGATTGTAGCCTATCGCGATTGCGGTTTATCGTATCGCGACAATGCTGCTCGCGCTGGTCGAGATCCAATGATTGTTAGGACAATATGGAATCGGTGGGTTCAGGAGGGTAATACGGAACACCGTGCTGGATCCCAACGGCCTCGTATCACTAGCAGTCGAGATGACCGGCATCTTATCCGCATGGCTGTATCGGATCGTACAGCCACGTCTCGATCCCTGAGTCAACAGATGGAGACGTTTGCAAAACAACAACCATCTGCACGAACAGTTCGACGACGTTTGCAGCAGCATGGACTGTCAGCTCGGAGACCATGGCTGCGGTTACCCTTGACGCTGCATCACAGACAGGAGCGCCTGCGATGGTGTACTCAACGACGAACCTGGGTGCACGAATGGCAAAATGCTATTTCTTCTGATGAATCCAGGTACTGTTTACAGCCTCATGATGGTCGCATCCGTGTTTGGCGACGTCGCGCTGAACGCACATTGGAAGCGTGTATTCGTCATCGCCATACTGGCGTATCACCCGGCTTGAAGGTATGGGGTGCCTCTTGTTCGCATTGACGGCACTTTGAACAATGGACGTTACATTTCAGATGTGTTACAACCCGTGGCTCTACCCTTCATTCGATTCCTGCGAAACCGTACATTTCAGCAGGATAATGCATGACCGCATGTTGCAGGTCCTGTACGGGCCTTTCTGGATACAGAAAATGTTCGACTGCTGCCCTGACCAACACATTCTCCAGATCTCTCACCAACTGAAAACGTCTGGTCAATGGTGGCCGAGCAACGTGCTCGTCACAATACGCCAGTCACTATTCTTGATGAACTGTGGTATCGTGTTGAAGCTGCACGGGCAGCTGTACCTGTACACACTATCCAAGCTCTGTTTGACTCAATGCCCAGGCGTATCAAGGCCACTATTACAGCCAGAGGAGGTTGTTCTGGGTAAAGATTTCTCAGGATCTATGAACCCAAATTGCGTGAAAATGAAATCACATGTCAGTTCTAGTATAACATGTTTGTCCAATGAATATCCGTTTATCATCTGCATTTCTTCTTGGTGTAGTAATTTTAATGGCCAGTTGTGCATTAAGATACATGTTTCCGCGTCATAATTTTTCTGAAATTCGCAATAATGTTATTGAAACCTGTTTCATTTGAAATTTTTCTTTCATTCGATAAACTGGGCAGATTGGCATGTCGTTCGTGATTCATCGTAGATGAAGATGACGTGGTCCCATACTCCGAGATGCGTAGGGCACGATGCGGGAGACCCGCACCGCTAAACCAGGCATGGTCCTAGTGGAGGTGGCTTGCCATTGCCTTCCTCCGACCGTAATGGGGTATATGATGATGATGACACAACACCCAGCCATCTCGAGGCAGGAAAAATCTCTCGCCCCGCTGGGTATCGAACCCGGGACCCGTGCGCTGGAAGCGAGAACGCTGCCGCAAGACCATGAGCTGCGGCCAGTTTCATCGTAGAGCGAAGGTAATTATTTATTAGTTTCAGTTTAGAAGAACTTCCCTCGCATTATGCGACTGGCGCACAAGTGGTGAAGAAGTACTTGATTATAAGTGATGTGCCGTTTTATTTCTTGCAGCACGTGCTACTTACCAACTCATTGTCAGTTTCAGCCAGATATAGTGCCACACCCAGACCGTCATCGGAAACTTCAATCATAATCTTTATTTCAACAATCTTTAAAGTTTTGGTGTTTTTCTTTATGACCGTGTATTGTCGTGACAATTCTTGCGTAAGGTTTGCTTGCGTAAATCTTGGATACTTTCCAAGTGCTAACTATTGTTCCCACGTTTTCTTTTATGACTTCAACTGAATTTAAATGAGAACTCCAGCATCAGGCAATCGTTTACATTCTTCCTGATTTTTTAAGTTATTCCCATCTATATGTAGGAAACAAGAAGAATTAATGTAACTTCTCTACAGTTCCAAAACACGTGACGGTAGAGGGAACACATCAGAGTCCACTACTGCATCAAGATTTAAGGAATTATTAGCGCAGGAACTGAACAAAGTTTTTGGACTGACTTCTCGAATTTTTCTTACACCTAACATGGACGCGACATTGTCATAACCTTCCTTTCTTTCCTTTCTTTTTCCGGGACGCGCCCATTCAGTCAACTCAGTAGTGAAATACAAGTTAACAACGATACGAACGTAAGGACAAAACAACTCCCAGCCCCCTGAGCCGAGAAAAATCTCCGACCCGGCCTGGAATTGAACCCAGACCCTTCGCTTAGCAATCGACCGCGCTGACCGTGCAGCTACCGATGCGGGCACTGTCATAACTTTTATCCCTGCACAATACAATATCCAGCCCACCTTTTCCAGCTGCTGCTGACTATCTTTTGAAATATCCTCTGCAGCTTTACGCGACATAAAAACCAAAGATAAAAAAGGACTCTCGAATTTTCATAACGTTGTCTTTTATATGGCTGTATATAATCAATTGATTCGTTTGGTCAGTTCCACTTTCATCGGGAGAGCTGTCAAAATTATTTCGTAATATTTAGCCTTTTTTATATCTGCAATATTTTTTCCTTCACATTTTGACCCAAAGAAAAATATTCACTGAAGTATCCCTTTTGACAAAGAAGAAAGGATTCTCTTTGGCCCCCAGCGGCCTCTTCAGGTTTTCAACAATGCCATTTCCATAACGTATTATATTTCACCACCAACTGCACCAATTCTAAGAAATCATCTCTGTTTTCCTATCAAACGTCTTCACGATGACCGCGGAAAGCAAGTTTTCGCTGGGCTAAAACTAGTGTTATATCTAAAAGGCGATGTAAAATGTTTCTCCACTTCTTGGTCCTATCATTACCAATTTTCGTATTATCTCTATCAATGGTTTTATGAAATTTCAAGTCCATAGAGAGAGTTTTCCATTTTTCCAAATCTGCTAGATGTTCAGCTTCTTTGATTTCTTTGGATTCAGTTTCCACCACTGAAAGAAGCGAGAAATAATTTGTTTTGGTAAGTCCTTAGAGGCAAACACCAGCAGCAAAAATGCGTAGTAAAGTTTCTTTGTTGATGGTGAGTACAGCATCCATTTTCTGATATACTTAGTCTTCTTCAAATATGTGCAAAACCACGACTAAATTAAACAACGACATGTTCATTTAGCGTGTTGACTTGGTCTTTCTACAGATTCAAAAAATCCCTCCATGTTTTGACATATTTAACTGCCCTTTTCTATAATCACAATTGTGATATTCTCTGGGAACAGATATTGGCCAATGTACAGTACCACAGAATGAAGAGGAAGCGAAGTCAGATGAATCAGGAACGTGTTCGTTCTCAGTAATTTTCTAATTATTATCTTTATCATATTTTTCCCTGGCACTTGCATCAAAGTCTTCCTTAAAATCACACATAGTAGGGCGTACACCAGTGTTTGTAGCCTCAACATCAATAATAAATGTCTGTACGTCGAGTCAGAAGGTAAGTGTGTGTTTACAAGCGCGGTTGACTGTCCAGACGCTATGATTCCAAGCAAAGCTAACACTAGTTTTGAGATACGTCAGCTTGTGATTTTTCACAACGCGAAAGGTAAATCATATAGGCAAATTACTGCCACGCTCAACGTAAGTAAGAGTACTGTGGCAGATATCGTCAGACGATTCAAAAATGAGGACCGTATCGACTCTATACCGCAAAAGGGCCAGCCACCGAAGCTGGATACACATGACGGAAAATAAATAATGATCCTACACTCCTTGCACCCAGATTAGCACGTGAGCTGCTAAACGAGACTGGCAATAGGGTACATCCTCAAACAATTCGCACAACATTGAATGAAAGTGGCTACAATGGAAGAGTGGCCAGGAAGAAACCTATGTGAATGAACAGAATCGAAAGAAGACGTTATACTTTGCCAGGGAGTTTATTACGAAGGATGAAATATGGTGGAACGACGTCATTTTTGCCGACGAAAGTAAATTTAACGTTTTTGGGTCGGATGGACGAAGCATGGTGTGGCGGAAGAGGAACGAAGAAGTTACAGTCACAAATATTAAACCAACTGTAAAGCATGGAGGTGGCAGCGTTCTTGTCTGGGGCTGTACATCGATACTTGGAGCGGACGAATTGGTGTTCATCGAAAGTATTATGGACAAATATGTCTATTTGAATATGTCTATTTGAATATATTAAAGAACAATTTACGGATAAGTGCTGAAACCATGGGGATATCAAACACGTTCAAGTTTTACCAGAACAATGAGCCGAAATATAAGGCTCGCATTGTGCAGGAATATTTGTTGTACAGTGGCCCCAAAGTCTTACAACCACCACCTCAATCCCCGATTGAGAATGTGTGGGGAGAACTGGAGAGACGTATTAGAATAAACACCAGTATAGTCCAAGGAAAGTCTGAAGCGTTGATTAAAAGAAGAAAGAGACAGTCTACAAGCTGACTATTTAAAAAAGATCATTTGCAGTATGCCACAGAGTTTGTAACAAGTGATAAAACAGAATGGCTACCCGACAAGATATTGAAACATTTAATGTTCCACAAAATCTTGTCTTGAAATGATTAGTTTTGCAAAGCGGCCGAATATTTAAGTAACGTGAATATAGGACCGAATTGTATTTAAACAGTATTATAAAAGAACTTATGTACGTTATCTTAATAAAGTTCATGCTATTATTTACAAGACACATTACGCAATATGATACCTGATTATCTGTTTTGTTTGTTTTGATACGAATAAAGTTATGGTGCTAAAAAGTTAACGTATCATAGTGTCCGAATATTAAAGTGATTCACTGTAGGTACCATCCGGATAATAAATACGTGGTCATTTTCAAATGAATGTTGTGTATAGCGTTTACGTTGCGGCTGGTATTAAAACCATTTTTTCAGTGGTTAAGAAGATCATTTTTATTTTACTATTAGATAAACCATTATCTGTTTGTTAAACATATCGAGTCTACAATTGGTGACGCGTTTCGAGATTACAACAAAGTGTTATTTGCTGTAAAACAGAGTAAAGAAAGAATCTAATGTTTGTATAGGATTACAGAACGTGAAGTATGAATGCATTTCTTTCTCTCATAATATGTAGTAGAAAATTTCGAGATAATAATAGCCTAGCTAGAAATGTAGTTACTTAATTTTTGGGCTCCTCTCATATACGTGAATTTAAATCACTATTTAAACTCACTTAAAACGCCACAGCAAAAATCAAATAAAAATTACGTTAATTATTTTGTATTTATAATCGGGCCTTACGAAGAATGAAATGAAATTGAGTTGACAGGAGACTCCAGGTATTCTAGAGCGCATGTGCGAGCGGCCTGTTGGGGCTTTCCCCGTTCTGGCGGGTATTCCCCGTGTGATTCAAATGAAAGCAGAGGGGAAGTCCCGCAGAGGCTATTATCTTCATTTGGTCTCCTAACAAGTTACAAATTATAACGTAGGATTACAACAAGGTTCAAACTGATTGCCCTCGTTCTCATTGTTTAATATATATATTGTTCCTTTTAGGAAAGAAAGCTTCCACAATTTCTCTGTTTCTTTGACCAATTATCGCGTCGAAGCCGCCATAGAGTGAGCAGCCCTTTAATGCACTGATAGTAACTGGATAAATATTTGCGATACTGGATGTGTTCAGCAGAAGAAAACATGATTCTAGTGTTGATGTCTACAGTTGGTAAATATCGCTGCTTATATCTAGATGCCTCTACTCTAGTTCATCTAGTTGGAACTTCATGTTCGTAAAATAAACTGTATAAGAGTTGTGAATAACGGTCGAAAAATTAATTCTTAGAATGTAATACATTAGCTAACAAACTAGTAAATCAATGGTACACTCTTCACTGCGCTTACGTATTTTTAAACTGAAGATACGGTACATTTGCGTAGCTGTAACCAAACTGGTTTATTGGTAGAATACTGGCGAAGTGTAATCAGTCTACAAAGGAGATTGCTTACAAATCACTTGTGCGGCCAGTTGTAGAATATTAGGAAGGGTGTGGGACCCGCATCAAATAAGACTAACGGGGATATTGGAAGCATACGTACAAGGGCAGCACGAATGGTCACAGGTTTGTTTAATCCGTGGGTTAGTGTCACAGAGATACTGAAGGAACTGAACTGGGAGACTCTTGGAAATAGAAAGCCAATTAGCAAAGTTTCAAGAAACGGCTTTAAATGATTACTCTAGGAACATAATACAACCCCTTACGTATCGCTCACTTAGGGATTGTGAGGATGAGATTATAATAATTACCGCACGGACAGAGGCATTCAGGCAATCATTCTTCCCGCACTCTGTATGTGAATGGAACAGGAAGAAACCCCAATAACTTGTACAATGAGATGCACCCTCTGCAATGCACCTCACAGTGATTTGCAGAGTATAGATGTAGATGGCATACGTATCAAAAGAGTTTCATGTAGAATAGTTGTCTCTAGTAGACAATAAGTTCAGTCTGCAGATTTTTAAGAAGTCTGACGCAACATCTTACAAAGATTCTAAAAATTCTGACCACAGCTACTGACAACTGCCTTGGACTGATAAGAGGTATATATATATATATATATATATATATATATATATATATATATATATATATATATATATATATATAGCACACGTACGGAGCCTCGAACTGCAAACTGCCTATTATTTACTGAATCATATTTTGGCTATCTGATTGGTCGGGGGAGGGGGAGACCCGAAACTCGAGGCCCCCAGGACCAGCGTGGCGCCCTCTCCCCCCCCCCCCCCCCCCCGTCCAACGCCGCCAGTCGGCCACTACTACTGCTACTGGTTTTATGACAACTACGACATATGCATTTGTTCTGAAGTAAGGGTACCGAAGCTTAAGTGATACTACGCATCCACCATACTCCAAGTTAAACACAGTAACAATTCAGATCATAAACAGGATTAGTAAAAATTTACGGTATAAAAATTCAGCGATGGTACATTAAGCCATACTAGACACTGCACATATTTTACACACTGACGGAAAAAGAATTGCAACACCAAGGCGGAGTTGGGCGATATAAACGAAAGCTGATAGGTATATTTCTACAGCTTATAGACTATGTCTATTAAAATTTCGCGCCAGTCGCAAAATAGTGGCGCTAGTAGCGCTAATATTATGAGAATGACAATCAGATTTGCTTTAAATACACGCTGCAATGGTGGTGAGCGTTAGTTACCTTTGAGATTGGCCGTGGTGAGTTGATATTAATCAAGAACGCCTTTAAGCCGACAAAGACCCCGTTATCAACACCTCACTGTTTGAACTTGGTACTGTAACAGGGCTATACGAGAAGGTACATGTTCCTTGTGCGACTTGGCAGCAATGTAGCCACTGTACATGACAGCTGGCAGCGGTGGTCAGGGTCGCAACAACACTGGACTGCGGACGGCCACGTGACACTACCGGGAGGGAACACCATCTCGTTCGATGTATGGCTCTGGTGCATCGTACTGCATCATCAGCAGCAATTTGAGCAGCAGTTGACACCAAAGAGAGACAACGAACTGTTACAAATCGGTTACTTTAAGGACAGCTACGACCCATACACCCTGTAGCGTGCATTCCACTGACAACAAAGACAGAGCTATCGATATGGTCATCTTTGGTGGCACTAGTGTTCGGTGTGTGTGTTATCTTTCCTGCATCAGTCCGAGAACCGAGGTTTTAAATTTGCATGTACGTCGCCTGTCCGTTGCAGTTTGCCTTGAAAATGGCGGGGTGTTCTCCCGCCGAAATATCGGCGGTCGCTGAAAGTGTTACTTGGCTGAACTCCCGGAAATTAGTTGAAAGATGCGACATCTGTACAACATAATGCATACACATTCGCGTGCTTGCATTCAACATTCTGGCTGTTACACCGGTCATTAATGTACTGGCATTTCACATTTGCGATGGCTCATCTCGTGCTTACATTAACCCTTGATCTTACAATGTTTATCACTTAAATACGTTACCCAGACAAATGTATTACCGAAAATTCATTACTCTACATTAATTAAGTACATACGAGTGGAAAAACTGATAGAAGCCGACCTCGGGGAAGATCAGTTTGGATTCCGTAGAAATGTTGGAACACGTGAAGCAATACTGACCATATGACTTATCTTAGAAGAAAGATTAAGGAAAGGCAAACCTACGTTTCTAGCATTTGCAGACTTAGAGAAAGCTTTCGACAATGTTGAGTGTAATACTCTCTTTCAAATTCTGAAGGTGGCAGGGGCAAAATACAGGGAGCGAAAGGCTGTTTACAATTTGTACAGAAACCAGATGGCAGAGTCGAGGGGTATAAAAGGGAAGCAGTAGTTGGGAAGGGAGACAGGGTTGTAGCCTATCCCCGATGTTATTCAATCTGTATATCGAGCAAGCAATAAGTTCGGAGTAGGTATTAAAATCCATGGAGAATAAATAAAAACTTTGAGGTTCGCCGATGACATTGTAATTCTGTCAGAGACAGCAAATGACTTGGAAGAGCTGTTGAACGGAATGGACAGTGTCTTGAAAGGAGGGTATAAGATGAACATCAACAAAAGCAAAACGAGGATAATGGAATGTAGTCGAATTAAGTCGGGCGATGCTGAGGGAATTAGATTAGGAAATGAGACACTTAAAGTAGTAAAGAAGTTCTGCTATTTGCGTAGCAAAATAACTGATGATGGTCGAAGTAGAGAGGATATAAAATGTAGACTGGCAATGGCAAGGAAAGCGTTTCTGAAGAAGAGAAATTTGTTAACATCGAGTATAGATTTAAGTGTCAGAAGCCGTTTCTGGAAGTATTTGTATGGAGTGTAGCCATGTATGGAAGTGAAACATGGACGACAAATAGTTTGGACAAGAAGAGAATAGAAGCTTTCGAAATGTGGTGCTACAGAAGAATGCTGAAGATTAGATGGGTGGATCACGTAACTAATGAGGAGGTATTGAATAGGATTGGGGAGAAGAGAAGTTTGTGGCACAACTTGACGAGAAGAAGGGATCGGTTGGTAGGACATGTGAGACATCGAGGGATCACCAATTTAGTATTGGAGGGCAGCGTGGAGGGTAAAAATCGTAGAGCGAGACCAAGAGATGAATACACTAAACAGATTCAGAAGGATGTAGGCTGCAGTAGGTACTGGGAGATGATGAAGCTTGCACAGGATAGAGTAGCATGGAGAGCTGCATCAAACCAGTCTCAGGACTGAAGACCACTACAACAACAACATTAATTATCTTTTGGTGTTGCGATTTTATTCCGTCAGTCTGTTTGACTGGAGACCATTGTCATTGTGCTTGTGTGTCGAGTAGATGATCTCCGTATGTCAGCTGTGTAGTTTGGCATAAGCTTGTAAGTACATATGTCGTAGTTGTCAAACATCGAGGATCTCTAGCACGTTGAGTCGGGGGTACTCCACAAATTTAAAATTAATTGGGCAGTGCATTACCAGCCGACATACAGAGATTATAACTCGACAAACAACCACAATGGCAGTGAATTGCATGGACACAAAACATGTGCAGAGACAAGAATGGCACAATATTCCATCGCTGTAATTTTATATAGCAAGATATTAATAATCCTATTTCATTTTATGATCTGAATTATTGCTGGGTTTAAATTTTAACTACTGTTAACGCACTAAATTCTTATTGCTTTCTTCTATCGGCGAACTTGAAAATGTCCAACACCGAAATTGTACAGTAGTACAACAAGCAAAGGAAAATGGCAGCTGTAGTTGGTATCAGATCACTAACACAATTATTCACAGCTGCGGACCCAAGTTCAATGAACATTTAATTATTTACTATTAGTAAATATATAACATAGACTTTCATTTGGAGATACATTTAACTTTTAGTATTAACTCTATGAAAACTACCTGAATTCGGGAGTTCACTGGGAATCGATGATAACTTTCCCATTGGAAATATTTGTTTCACACATTAACATATTGTTATTCTGTAACTGTTCGACGACTGTAACAAGGAACGCGTAAAATATTTGTGTGTGTGTCCCTGAAGCCTTACAAATCAATGAGACAGACAATGACATTTTTTTTATCTTTTAAATAACGAATCTCGATAAGACAGATTACGAACAGCAATTAGAGACGTAGTCTTCAGTCAGGAGCAGGCCGGACACTGGCTCGGCTGCCGCTGCTCGGCAGCGACAGAGTCGTCGCACTCAACTCTTATTCGGTCCACAAAAAATGGCTCAAATGGCTCTGAGCACTATGGGACTTAACATCTGAGGTCATCAGTCCCCTAGAACTCAGAACTACTTAAACCTAACTAACCTAAGGACATCACACACATAAATGCCCGAGGCAGGATTCGAACCTGGCCGTAGCGGTCTTGCGGTTCCAGACTGAAGCGCCTAGAACCGCTCGGCCACCCCGGCCGGTTCTGTCCACATCGGCATCTGCAGTGTCAGTGCGGCAGATTGCTAAACGACTGGGCGCGGGCTCGATTCCCGGCCGGGGGGGATACTTCCTCCGTTCGGGAACTGGCTGTTGTCTTGTCCTTACTTTCGTATCGTCATATCTGACACGAAAATCGCCTAGTAGCGTCAATGACAAGCGTGTAACTTCGTACCAGGGTACGACTTGGCCCTAATGAATATTCTGAACTGTCGAAGCACACTGTAAGCACACTGTCGTATCGTTTTTCCACCTATGAGCTGGCCTTATGGGCATGTTCCGAAAGCCAATAAAAAAATAACATATAAAAAAAGTCTTCTTCGGAGTAACTGCCTTCAAGTCTTCAGCTGCCCTATACCACTTGAAGCGAAAGTCAGAGTGATTCCTTCAATAAAACCTCAAGACGTTTTCTATCGAGAACTAGTGCTCCACTGACTTCGATGTGCATGGGACGTCAACTTGCACCAGTCATTCATTCCAGTGTAATACGTATTAGGGCAGACGAACACAACATACCGCCGCCCGGAGTGGCCGTGCGGTTCTAGGCGCTTCAGTCAGGAACAGGTTCGAATCCTGTCTCGGGCATGGATGTGTGTGATGTCCTCAGGTTAGTTAGGTTTAAGTAGTTCTAAGTTCTAGGAGACTGATGACCTCCGCTGTTAAGTCGCATAGTGCTCAGAGCCATTTGAACCATTTTTTGAACACAACATACCGTTATGCTACAATCGACGATTACAGTTCAGGACTTCAGCTGAATAAGAAGTGTGTAATTTAAACCCAACTGACTGCAGTACAGTCTCTTGAACTTCCTCCTCCCCTGTATGTGAGGACTGCTTTCCTGTGGCATTACCGTCCATTTATGATATACTCTGTTTGTACAGCTCAGTAAAAACGCGTTCCATTCAGAGAATGCATCATATAAAAAAAATTAAAATTTGTATGATATTTATTTTAATATCTACAGAGAATTACCAATTAACTGTAACTATACAGAGGAAGGAACGGGCGAATTATTGCTGGATGTATAATCGTTATGTCTTCACAGTGCCACGACAAACTGCAAGAGATACTGCATCACCACACACTGATGCAGGCTAAGTAAGGCACAAAATGAATAACCTTTCACCCGCAATTTAAACGTCTTATCATTCAAGATCTGCTACACCCTAAATCACTGGCGTTACAACGAAAGAGTCTTGACAGCATTACGTGTAATTTCACAGTTCTACGGAAAAAATAACAAATTTGCATGTACAGAGTAAAATTGGTTCATTCTTATTTTTAATGGCTTTTTCCACGGGCTTTCTAATTCACAGCCGTATACGCAACACAGTATCTACACCAGTAATAGGCAACCTGGTCCCTAGCGCCCAATAGTGAGCGTTCCAGCTTTCATGGTGGGCAGTAGGCGGTAGTGGCTTTGCAAGCATTTTCAGGGGATTTTTATACAATTTTGACATAAAATATTTGTTAAATAATAATTATTATATACTTTATTGTGTTGTAAACCCCCCCCCCCCAACTTTATAAATCACCACTGCTGTGCAACTGGGCGACAGAAAATTTCGCTACTAGCAGAGTTACAAAAAGTGTGCGGCAGGTAAAAAAAGGTTCGAATATCCCGGATCCAGATCTTTTCTTGTGGAAATGCCTTCAAGATGCTAGACGAGAGCGAAGTGCGTGACGTTTGCATACCACAGCATATGACAGCCCGCCTGTCACCTGGGGGCTTTAATAGCAGTGACAGCTCGGCCTCCTACGTCACATTCCGCCGCTCCGCCAGAAATACCACAAGGACGGCCGGCTACGGACGCGAGACGCGAGGCGACTCCACGAAGTGTGGCTTCTCCTTGCCTGTCCCGAACATTGAAATGAAGGGCTGCTGACGAGGGAATTCGGCACAACTGGCGCATTAGACGAAAAAAAAACTATATCTTCAACTAACTCCATTTTTTTAAAGAACAGAGATAATGTTTCACTGAGAGTCTGCGATCATGGTCACACTTTTACTGCACTGCGGGCCATTAAAATTGCTACACCACAAAGAATACGTGCTACAGACGCGAAATTTAACCGACGGGAAGAAGATGCTGTATTATGCAAATGATTAGCTTTTCGGAGCATTCACACAAGGCTGGCGACGGTGGCGACGCCTACAACGTGCTGACATGAGGAAAGTTTCCAGCAGATTTCTCATACACAAACAGCAGTTGACCGGCGTTGCCTGGTGAAACGTTGTTGTGATGCCTCGTGTAAGGAGGAGAAATGCGTTCCATCACGTTTCTGACTTTGATAAAGGTCGGATTGTAGCCTATCGCGATTGCGGTTCATCGTATCGCGACATTGCTGCTCGCGTTGGTCGAGATCCAATGACTGTTAGTAGAATATGGAATCGGTGGGTTCAGGAGGGTAATACGGAACACCGTGCTGGAACCCAACGGCCTCGTATCACTAGCAGTCGAGGTGACAGGCATCTTATCCGCATGGCTGTAACGGATCGTGCAGCCACGTCTCGATCCCTGAGTCAACAGATGGAGACGTTTGCAAGACAACAACCATCTGCACGAGCAGTTCGACGACGTTTGCAGCAGCATGGACTATCAGCTCGGAGACCATGGCTGCGGTTACCCTTGACGCTGCATCACAGACAGGAGCGCCTGCGATGGTGTAAAGACGAATCTGGGTGCACGAATGGCAAAAAGTCATTTTTTTGGGTGAATCCAGGTTCTGTTTACAGCAACATGATGGTCGCATGCGTGTTTGGCGACATCGCGGTGAACGCACATTGGAAGCGTGTATTTGTCATCACCATACTGGCGTATCACCTGACCTGACGGTATGGGGTGCCAATGGTTACACGTCTCGGTCACCTCTTGTTCGCTTTCACGGCACTTTGAACAGTGGACGTTACATTTCAGATGTGTTACCACCCGTGGCTCTACCCTTCACTCGATCCCTGCGAAACCCTACATTTCAGCAGGATAATGCACGACTGCCCTGGCCAGCACATTCTCCAGATCTCTCACCGACTGAAAATGTCTGGCCAATGGTGGCCGAGCAACTGGCTCGTCACAATACGCCTCTCACTACTCTTGATGAACTGTGGTATCGTGTTGAAGCTGCATGGGCAGCTGTACCTGAACACGCCATCCAAGCTCTGTTTGACTCAATGCCCAGGCGTATCAAGGCAGTTATTACGGCCAGAGGTGGTTGTTCTGGATACTGATTTCTCAGGATCTATGCACCCAAATTACGTGAAAATATAATCACATGACAGTTCTAGTAAAATATATTTGTCCAATGAATACCCGTTTATCACCTGCATTTCTTCTTGGTGTAGCAATTTTATTGGTCAGTAGTGGACAATTATGCTCAGTCATTAACCGCATATGCACTTTATTATGATTACTAGTTCCGACGTCAGACATCTTAAAGTGTCTTAAAGCAAACATAAGAGAAAAACTAGTTAATAACTGCATTAAAAAAACATAATAAACCATAATTCACGTTTGTCAGTAATGTGGGTACTCCGTACAAACATACAAATGTTTCCCACTGCTAAACAGCAAATGTATGCTGTCGTAAGTTTGTATACGTTGCAATTAAGAAGTGCTGCAGACTGATGGGACGGGCTTCTTTGCATAACCACTAGCGTCCTACCCGGGCTTCGCACGGGTAGCACGAAGCATCTACAGCCAACGGCTAGCCGGCCTATAAGTGAAATCTCTACAGTAATTCCTGTCATTATCCTTCACATGTAGAAAAAAGCGGAAGGGAACTTCGGTAATATGTATATAGGGTGGTCCATTGATAGTGAACAGGCCAAATATCTCACGAAACAAGCATCAAACGAAAAAACTACTAACAACGAAACTCGTCTAGCTTGAAGTGGGAAACGAGATGGCGCTATGCTTGGCCGCTAGATGGCGCTGCCATAGGTGAAACTGATATCAACTGCCTTTTTTCAAATATGAACCCCCATTTTTATTACATATTCGTGTAGTACGCAAATAAATATTAATGTTTTAGTTGGACCAATTTTTTTCGCTTTGTGATAGATGGCGTAGTAATAGTCACAAACGCGAAAGTACGTGGTATCACGTAACATTCCACCACTGCGAACGGTATTTGCTTCGTGATACATTACCCGTGTTAAAACGGACCGTTTACCAATTGCGGAGAAGGTCGACATCGTGTTGATGTATTGCTACTGTGATCAAAAAGCCCAACGGGCGTGGGCTATGTATGCTGCTCGGTATCCTGGATGAATTCATCCAAGTGTCCAGACCGTTCGCCGGATAGTTACGTTATTTAAGGAAACAGGAAGTGTTCAGCCACATGTGAAACGTCAACCACGACCTGCAATAACTGATGATGCCCAAGTAGGTGTTTTAGCTGCTGTCGCAGCTAATCCGCACATCAGTAGCACACAAATTGCGAGAGAATCGGGAATCTCAAAACCGTCGGTGTTGAGAATGCTACAACAACATCGATTGCACCCGTACCATATTTCTATGCACCAGGAATTGCATGGCGACGACTTTGAACGTCGTGTACAATTCTGCCACTGGGAACAAGAGAAATTACGGGAATATGACAGATTTTTTGCACTTGTTCTATTTAGCGACGAAGCGCCATTCACCAACAGCGGTAACGTAAACCGACATAGTATACACTCGTGGGCAACGGAAAATCTACGGTGGCTGCGACAAGTGGAACATCAGCGACCTCGGCCCGCACGTTCACCGTATCTGACGTCCCCGGATTTCTTTCTGTAGGGAAAGTTGAAGGGTATTTGCTATCGCGATCGACTGACAACGCCTGACAACATGCGTCAGCGCTTTGTCAATGTATGTGCGAACATTATGGGAGGCGAACTACTCGCTGTTGAGAGGAATGTCGTTACACGTATTGCCAAATGCATTGAGGTTGACGGACATCATTTTGAGCATTTATTGCATTAATGTGGTATTTACAGGTAATCACGCTGTAACAGCATGCGTTCTCAGAAACGATATGTTCACAAAAGTACATGTATCACATTGGAACGACCGAAATAAAATATTCAAACGTACCTATGTCTTGAATTTTAATTTAAAAAACTTACCTGTTACCAACTGTTCGTCTAAAATTGTGAGCCATATGTTTGTGACTATTACAGCGCCATGTATCACAAAGCGAAAAAAGTGGTCCAACTAAAATATTCATATTTCTTTGCGTACTACACGAATATGTAATAAAACATGGGAGGTTCCTATTAAAAAAAACGCAGTTGATATCCGTTTGACCTAGCGCCATCTAGCGGGCCAACCATAGCGCCATCTGGTTTCCCCCTTCAAGCTAGACAAGATTCGTTATTTGTAGTTTTTTCGTTTGATGCTTATTTAGTGAGATATTTGGCCCGGTCACGATCAATGGACCACCCTGTAGATACATAGAGAAAGAAGGTGGGGTGCTTCATAATGTCTGGTGTACTGAATAGTACGCTTTTAACATAACCAACTGTTCACAAGCCACATAAGTTTAAATTCAGAATTGCCCTCGTGAAGTTTTACTACTATAAACACAATAAAAATAAAATTAAAATAGTGACATATATTTATCTTAACTTTCACTTGTTAAAATACAATAGTATTTACTAGTTGAAACAATCTCTACGGTTCAAAATTAATTTAGGCGCATTAAATTTCACAACTTAGTTTTAAATGTTATTAACTATTTGGTTTTATTTTCTTCGCGCATGCTGTAGCGCGAGCGCCGTCTCTTGGTGCTAGGGAAGCATGTTTCCCTCAAACGCCAACGACGCCGTCCTCTTCATCTCCGTGTAGTCTGCGAGCGACACTGCAGCAGCACAGCCCGCTACAGGCTACCAGCGTCTGCCTGCCAGCTGTATTTTCGTACGTCTCGCCTAGCTTCTCTATACCCTTCTTTTTCCGAGTCATCTGTCTTCTGACTTGTTTGATGCGACTCGCCGCCCCTCAAACGTCAAAGTAAGAGTTATGATTGAACTCGCCCTGCTCGCTGAACATTGTTCCAGAACCCTTTCTGTGAAAATAAATTCCAACTCTTTCACGAAGTCAAGTAGATAGCCCTTGGGAAGTCTACGCAACGTCCCGGGTTTCTTGAATATCTGCGACTAAAAATGTACGAAAGGTAATTTTGATCTTATGAATTACATTTTCCCGAAAACATAACTACTCTCCAATTTATTTTCGTTAAGGACAGAAGCTGAAGCAATGAATTAAAATTTGTGCCACGGCCGGGACGTGAACTGGTGTTTCATGCTTACTAGGGTGATGTGCCAACCAGTATACCACGGTAGCAAGTCGGCGAACACAGCTTCACGGGTACCTTAGTCCAATATCCTCGTTAACACAAACTTCATTTCATTCCTTCACCCCGTTTTCCCCTTATTTTTACCTTCAGTATGGCTGACACTCTCCGAAGATGGGATAGCACCCCAGCTTTGTACGTAACGGGGAAATCATGTCTGCACCTCACGCGTAGGTTATCTACTGATGTGAAAAAACCGATAAGTACCAAAAAAATTCAAGGACCTACTGATGGTTGATCTTTGGGAAATGTATCCTGACACCCACCGAACCGCGCTACAATGATAATGCGGAAATCAGTTTTTTTTTTCATTTTTGCTGACGATGTGACCACCGTAATTGAAGACCACCGGAGATGAACCACGAAAATGAATGTTAACTGCAAATTTCTCTAAAATTATCAGTAGTTTCCAATGCACAGAACCTCACTTTGGAAAGTAGTGCACCAATTAGTACAGTTCAATACATGGCAGAATGTTACTTCAACATCTGTAGTATCTGAGGAAAGGCAACATACAGAAGAAAGTGTTTAATACATCTGGCTCGAGAAACTGATTAAAATTTGAATTACAAATAATATATTTAAAACTCCTCACACGTTAAGATTTGGTAAGTTTTGCTTCACGTGTCATTGCTGATTTTAATCATCAAGAAATATTACGCTAGACAAAAATTCCATTCTTAAATAAAAAGCATTGCGACTGGTAAGGCACATTAACAAAGCTACGCGATGCATTCACTTGATTATGAAGACTGTTGTCAACAGGCAGCGTCAACTTAAGAACTACAGTAGCGTTAATAAACACTAGAAAAAGAAAAGACTTCCACTGTTCACGAGTTAATTCTGGCACTTAAAGGAACAAACTTGGCAGCCATGAAAATATTCGCCCAACTCCCCCGTAATCTGAAGGTGCTAATGAGCACAATGAAAAACATTAATGTCAATTTAGGTGACAATCATTCCTATTCCATGGATGGAATTTTCAATAGCTTGTGTGTGTGTGTGTGTGTGTGTGTGTGTGTGTGTGTGTGTGTGTGTAAGCTTTCAGTACGGCTTCAACCGCAAATACCTCTACAGGGTAAACATTAATAAAACCGACAAAATGCAGGGAAGAATTCCTGACTGGAAATGGAGTAAAAACGGTCCTATGAACATGTGTCCGGAAACAGATGGTGTGCGTGCAACGACAACAAATCGTCACGGAACACAGTATATAGCTGCATCACATCTCCACCACAACAGATGTTCAAAGTGGCCTTCATGGGATGTAATACACGCGTTGTCATGCAGGTACACATAATCGTACTTTGGCTTACATGTTCGCGGGCCACTTGCCTGGAGCTTGTACTGAGATTCGTCCCAATATCTTGTAGAGCCCGGTCCTCCAAACCTCGTGAACGCACAGTGCGCTGGACGTTCGTCTGTCTGAAAGGAGCCATGATCCCACAAACGCCTAAAATGGGCTTGAAATGTCGTGTGATGGTTGGTGTCTATAAGGGTACTTGTTTTGGTATAGCCGTGCTGCCTCTCGACCTTGCCGGCCGTAGTGGCCGAGCGGTTCTAGGCGCTACAGTCTGGAGCTGCGCGACCGCTACGGTCGCAGTTTCGAATTCTGCCTCGGGCATGGATGTGTGTGTTGTCCTTAGTTAGGTTTAAGTAGTTCTAAGTTCTAGGGGAATGATGATCATAGCAGTGAAGTCCCATAGTGCTCTCCCGGCCTTCTCCGACACGGATACCGGACCATTCTGCTGCTTACAGTACGCTGCGTGAATCACACAGCCTGCAATACACAAGGAACACATGGCGCGCGGTCAGGCGAACTTCCACTGATCAGCGCAATCTACCGTGGCAACGATGTATTTCCGAACGCATGTTCATAGGACCTTTTGTCCTTAATTTCCAGTCAGAAATCGGTCCCTGCAGTTTATCGGTTTAATTAATGTTCACCCTACGTAGCTCCGTGGCGAATGCTTCTGCTACCACTGTCGCTTTGCCCCTTTCCTGTTCTTTTCGGGAAACGTGAGTGGAAGAGAATAGCGGAGAAGTCACCGTATGAGCTCCAGTTTTTTCTAATTTTCCTGACGTATTCATTTTGCCAGATGGGCGTGTACGATCTTGGCACGCACGCTGTCGGAATATTAACAGTACTTCCCTACACGATGCTCTCGCACTTACTGAACATGACGAAATATGTCGCACTATCTTCTGTGTTTTCTTGTTCTATTAATCGTAACAGATTGACGAGCGACACACAAAAAACGAGTGCTTTGTTAAGGTGCGTTTACGTGGGCCATATTTTATGCCAATATTTGGCTGCAATAGCGATGCCGTCAATATTGCTGCACTTCGGCTGTAATACACGATATGATCGGGAAATAACTGCTGATGTTTCAAGTAGTTACCAACATAGTGCCGAGGCGTTGTGTTATCCACCAATATCTATCTGTGTCCTTGTCAATAAATGCCTGCATCTCGCTTTCATCTTTGTTTCCTACGGCTCTAACTAACGGTGCTGCAGCCTAACACATGAACTAAAACTATCGTTTCGATTTTGTTCGAAAGTTTTTGAGCGTAATAGTAGCCACTTGTTTTGTCCATTATTGGGAGTTTGCCGTGCACTGCAATTGTGAAGCGGGCATATTAAAGAATTTCATAAACGCGATTCATCTACCACCAGAGCAACGGGACGTCGAAAGTAGTATACACAATGACTGCACAATGATTCCATGCAACCTAAGGAAAACACATGAGAAGCTGTTGCCGAGCTCGGAAACACACTTGAGGAAGCATAAGAAAATTCCAGTCTTCGAACCTGCGCCAAATATGAGACAAAAAGAGTTGCATTGGAGGACTGGAAACGCGGATGTCTCTTCATCCACGTGGTTTGCATTTGATGCCATAAGTTTCATACTACATCGAGACGTGCCTGATGCCCGCATCTCGTGGTCGTGCGGTAGCGTTCTCGCTTCCCGCGCCAGGGTTCCCGGGTTCGATTCCCGGCGGGGTCAGGGATTTTCTCTGCCTCGTGATGGCTGGGTGTTGTTTGTTGTCATTAGGTTGGTTAGGTTTAAGTAGTTCTAAGTTCTAGGGGACTGATGACCATAGATGTTAAGTCTCATAGTGCTCAGAGCCAGAGAGACGTGCCTGAGGGAGAAACCGATAGTGTAAACCCAAGTGTTTATCCGTGTGTTGCTGAATAAAAATAAAATATAAATAAATAATTGTACTCTTATTTCACATTTACATTAATAAAATCCTTCGCGCTTTCTACCAAAAAGCATTGCATACTTCTGGTACCAAGAGGCTTAGTGATTAACAGTGTCCGGCCGAAGTGGCCGTGCGGTTCTGGGCGCTACAGTCTGGAACCGAGGGACCGCTACGGTCGCAGGTTCGAATCCTGCCTCGGGCATGGATGTGTGTGATGTTAAGTTCTAAGTTGTAGGCGACTGATGACCTCAGAAGTTAAGTCGCATAGTGCTCAGAGCCATTTTTTGATTAACAGTGCGCTTTAAAGAGGTACATTAAACTTCTGTACGAACCAGCAGTGGCTAAAACCCGTACGGTGATCGCCAGTCGGCTTGCAAATGATATTCACTCTTCTCGTATTTGTATGGGTTTCAGCAGTTAACGGACCACTTGCTTGTACGATATATTCGAATTCGTGTTTCATCATTCTGGTAAAATTCTAGAAACGTTATGTATCCAGCATGTTCACTATTTTCTGAAGTATTCCGCTTACTTAAAAAAATAATCCATCCACGTAGTCCAGTTTCCCTTGTTGTTTCTAATTTCATGACTAGTGTGATACAAAAGCAGGACAGCCACATTCACTTCCACCAGCTCGTGTTCGTCCACTTTGTGACAATAGTGTGGCCACGGGTAAACACATCTGGCCCGGAAATATGTTGCCACAAACATTGCCGGGTAGCAGTGGTCGGTTAGATTGTCTAAAATGGGCCTGCAATATGCGTGGCCGAAAGCTTGCTGGACAACATTGTCGGGATATATTGTCGACAATATGCATTGGCCAGAGTATACGTAGCTTTAGCCATTATTTTTTTCGTGACCTTCATTTCCTTAGGATGGCGAATATTTTTTCTATAACTTTATTTTACGTTTGCTGCTATTCCCAGTGATTTCTCGCCAGTAGCGTAACCGAACAATAGACTTTCTTCTACTTACACGATCGATGTGTTACAGTTATCTACGATGGGGATCAATTTCCAGTTCCTGCAGCAAACGTCGAAGCTCTGCACGTCCTTCCCGTATTTCGCTATTGTTGTCCGTTGTTATTCACCAAACACTTTGCCTAATGTATTTCAGTAACTTCTTAGTCACATCTTATTGACCAAATTCAAAATGAACATGTCTAAGAACGTATCGTTTATAAAGCAATAAGTGAAATACGTAGACAAGACACCAGCCATGTAATTATCGCCTTGTAGGACAATTCGCGATAGAAGCCGGCGTCTCCTGTAATGTAAGTTCATGGGCAAATCAAAATGACGATTAGTTTTAGTGTGACCGTCACGTTTTCATTTCATTCACTCCTCGATAACAATTGATCTGAGCATTAATGGGCCGCTGCTAATCAACTCACCTCTATGAGAAAACAGCAATTTATCACCACTTCTGTATGTATAGCAATTACCTTATACAGAGCGCATCACCTGCGTTATCTGGAAACTTCGTGACATGCATCTAAATATCACAATTACTTTTAGCGTCGAATCGGCTACTATCAGAAGATTCCAACAATTTGTTTTATCGGAGCGGTAGCTGGTACATCCTGCTTCACGAATAAGCGAGTACGAAATGAACTAATGCGAATCACACAAACATGTTCAATATTTTCTTCTTCGTAATGAAAAACATTACCTCGAATTCGAAATGTACGCGGTTAAACACAAAAATGGTATATCCTTACATGTTACCCCGCCATTCGAATATGATCGAAAAGCGAACAACAAATACTGTCCCACGTTTTTTCCATCGTTTTTTTGAAAAAAAATTAAACCAAAATCAGAATGAGAGTCTTTTAATGACCAAGTGTGATAAGTGGTAAATATATTTTTATTTAACTGTCTTGGAAAAAAAAACGGTTTTGAGGTCGTCCTTCATATATCTAAACTGACATTCGTGATATTTTACCATTACATTCATACATGTTATAAGAGACGACACATTTATTACTCAACTAAGATTATCTTAAAGTCCACCAGTAATTGTAGTAGTTATACCATCTGTGACTGTGGGTCTATGACACACATTAAAAAGCGATTTGTGTTCTCCTGATGCTTCATCTACACTGAATTTTCAAAATATAGGATACTGTTGACATCTCCTATTCGCCCAGGAATTTCCACGCCGCAACTGTACCAATCTTACAGCGTACAACAAAAGGGCTGCAAAGTTCAAGACGTTCATAAGAGCGGAAGAAGACGCAGAATTGCTTCCCAAAACACAATTAGATAATGGAGACACATTTAATTGTGAATAAATATCATGTGTTGGACACTTGCGTGGAACGTCGAAGCTTCGTATTGTCGGAGTATACGTAACAAAGAAAACTGGATTTCCATGAAAGCCGTCACAAAAAAGAAAAAAAATGTTGCTCTTCAATAAAATGTCGATGTTAGTTTGATTTCATAAAACATTGGGATTATGGGCACGAGAGACTTGTCAATTGTACAATTATCTACTTGGAGTACGCTTCACAAAATATAGTGTTGTACGTTATTAGACTTCACTGCATTTTTCATCAACTCACTCATCGGGGCACAAGTAAAATTTTTATGAAGCTGACTAAGGAAACGTCCAGTCTATCTGAAAAGAGGAGCGGTTAGAGTTTTCAATACGCAGAAAGTTAGTCACTGATAAATATACGAGGCAACTTCTTAATTTCTTTCACTGAGTTAGAAAACAAAAAAAAGGTAAGTCGAGATTCCTTATAGGCAGTAAGCGTAATTTTTCAACTATTTCATTGCAGCAGTACAGATTTAGATGATCCCTTGCAACGGTTCACACCTCCTAAAACAAAGGAACTGTTTTGCGGATCAACAGGGGATGGCATTCCCATGTCAATCCTCGCACCCCTTTTATTTCGTAGTGGTTCAGAATGTCTAAATGAGGTTTTCGGCAAATGATAGCAGACAGAGTGTAATGTCATTTTGTTGTGTGGGTAATGCACTGAACTCTTAATGGCTGAGATATTTAAGCAAGTATTTTTTAATGGAACGGCATGATTTTTAACGGCGTAAGACTCTTGAAAAGACGAGTTCATTGACATAACGTTTTTTAACAACGTTGTTGAAGCTTTTCGCAAAAGCAATCGAGAAATGTGCCAAACCTGAAGGGCAAAGCGGTCAGGATCTCAACACCGAACCCGATCTCTCACGCCAGGCCACGTCATTGTACGTGCTGCAAGAGAAGTATACGCTACTACGATAAAACGCATTTTCTTGGCACTACTTTATGCAGTGCAGACATCGGGTCAGCTACGATTGCTGCAAATGGAACATTGTGCTAACTTCTAGCGTATCGTAAGGGGCTTAGGAAAAATATTTCAAATGGGTGCACACGCACGTTTTTAAGTGAAGAGACCGTAGCTCGTGGTCTAGTGGTTAGCTTAGTTGCCCCTACAATGCTGTGTCCTGAGTTCGGTTCCCGGCCGTGTCGGAGATTACCTTCACTCGGGGACTGGGTTGTGTTGTCCTAATTATTTCATCTTATCTTCATCGACGCGCAAGTCGCCGAAGGGGCGTCAAATAGAAAGACTTGCGCCAGGTGGCCCAACAAACTGAGCTAATAATCCCGGCCAGCAATGACGTATGATCATTGCATTTTGATGAAGGAAGCAACCAGTAAAAATGCTTGATACAAGCCCGGAGACTTAAGAGAGTCAAACTTGGGAGCTTTTAGCCCGCAAAAGCCGACTCTGCCCGTATTGTCTTTCAATTTGACGCATTTCTCCTACACAAGGCGTTCGGAAATTCTCGTTACAAACCTCAAGGACTTGTAGAGAGGAGTGAGTGCGTAATATTTTGAATAGGAATCCACGTCCGGAAACGTCATTCAACGACTATACAGAGCGCCCAAATTACAGGTGCCGGCACCTGCAGATGTATGTATGTACGGGATGATTCCGTGATGATGTTACAAACTTTCAAGGGTGATGGAGACGGGTAAATGTATCAACTAGAGGAACCCTAGTTCGGAAACGAACGAGTCGAAATTTGCAATCGAAAATCGTTCTGGTGCGACGATGGAATAAATGTAATGGTACTGTTGTTGCTAAGAAAGTAAGGGCATGCAGGTTTCAGAGGTGGTCGTATGGACCAAAACAAGAAAAAAAAGTCCGTAAACATGGGCTCTAAAGTGCATACATGAGGAGCTATACCCACTTGTTCAACTTCGCTAACGTGAAACAACACATCTCTATCGAACATGTGCTCGATGCTTTAAAAGTGTGCATGTTTACTAGACTTCTTTTTATTCTTTTTTTTGTCCTTACTACCATCTTTGAAAAGTCTTAGCAAGAACTTTATTGGTATATGTATTCCTTTGTCAGATACATCAGAACAATTTTCGCTCACAAGTTTCGACTCGTTCGTTTCCTCAAACTGATACATTTATCCTTCTCCATCATCCTTGAAGCTTTGTGACATCATCACGGAGTCATCCTGTACATACATACATTTACATGAGCCGGTGCCTATCTCTTTAAACCTCTGCAGTGTTGATCGATGACGTTTCTTGACAGGGGATCCTATTCACAAAATTATTTCCTATTCAAAATATTATTTACTCGCTGCCCTCTACAAGTCCTATAAGTTTCGAGAATTTCCGAACAGCCTGTATTTGGGTGAAAAGTTTCAACGCCAATATTAACAAGCGTCACATCACTTTACTCCTGTTTTCAAGAGCTTTCGAAGTGCCATAAAGAGTACAACGTTCTATTTATAAAATTGTCTAGGTGCGAGTAGGTCTCGCGCTGTGAGCGTTCCGTACAAACTTAATTATATGCATAGACAGTTGACCCATCACGGGAATAGAGATTCTTGACAATTTTTTTATATTATTGGCACTGATACTGGCAAGATAACGGTTCCGAGAACTCTAAGGCTTTCGAGAATGTTGCAGTTTTACGGTTGAAATCGTACAAGAAATGACAAAAAAAAACATTTTTCCGTATGATATAATTCCAAATTAACATTTTTGGTTTATTTTCTTTTACTTGAACTCTGAAATCTTGTTTCTTGCGAAATTTCACGATTTTAGGTCAACGGGAACTATCCCTACGGTTTTGATGAGCCACTCTGCGAGTATCAAAATATGTGATGACCGTATCTTTTAACTGCATTGCCTAAGAAGCTTAAGTTTTTTGCACCGCCAAGGGACCATTCGTCTTAGTATCTCACATTAATATCTACTTGATATGCAACCCCTTCCAGTTAACAGGGGGTCTTAGTAGACTGACAGACAGTCGGACAACAAATGAAAAAAGTATATTTTTCTTGTGATATAATTACAAAGTAGCACCTTTCGGTTTTTTTCCCTTCACACGTACTGTTAAATCTTACTTCTCACGGAATTTCGCAATTCGCAATTCTACGGGAAGGGCCTATAAGTTTTCAAGAGTAAGTTGCGAGTATCAAAATATGTGGCATAAATGACCGTGTCTTTTGACTGCATTTACTTAAAAGCTTCAGTTTTTTACACCCCCAAGAGACGATAGATCTTAGAATGTGACACAAATTTCGAACTTGATACGTTTACGCATTGCTGAGGGAAAGGTTTTTTAACAGTTAGACAGACTGACTGACCCACAGACAGAGCAACAGACATGCAGCCAACAAAGAGAGCCTATAAAGGATCCATTTTTACCGACTGAAGTACGGAAAGCTAAAAACAAAACTTACACTTGCTCCACTATCTCGGTTGATACATGAGTCAAGTGTATTAAACATACAACAGAGTGCCGTATCACTCTGGACACTGTCATCTGCCAAAAACATTGTTTCGATATCCCGAAGCGTCCGCTAAATAGAAGCGTGGCAAAGATGATTCGACGGAAGTCCCTTCTGACTCGACCTGACAGTCTGTACCTCCGGTCTAGACCGCGGCATGGCTTACCTTGGTGGTGATGGTAGGCCGTCATGGTGGCGGCCGGCGAGGCACACGACCGCGACCACTCGACCACGACCAGTGCGGGCGGGCGTCGCGGCGTTACTGGAGGCGCCGCGGAGGAGCGACGGCCGGCGACGCCTGATCAATGGGTGGGGAGGGGGAGGGCGGTCGGGGGACGGGAGGAAGGGGTGGGGACTGTACGCCGTGGCGGGCACGCGAGAGGCGCCGCCAGAGAGGCGCGTGGCTCATCACACACACGCACACACAGCACGACGCGCTGCACATGCTACACAGTGCGCTGCAGCCCTTTCTCTCGTCATCCACACAGAGGTTCAAGTACGATACATCGCTTTTCGAATGACACGTCCGTGTAGCCATCCCATTAGCCGTTACATAACACACAGGAAATTTGAATACGGGTGCTTTTATCTGATTAGCTGATTGTTCGGCTTCGCTCAGTTGGTTATTTATTCCGGTTCAAAAATGGTTCATATGGCTCTGAGCACTATGGGACTCAACTGCTGTGGTCATTAGTCCCCTAGAACTTAGAACTACTTAAACCTAACTAACCTAAGGACATCACACATATCCATGCCCGAGGCAGGATTCGAACCTGCGACCGTAGCAGTCGCACGGTTCCGGACTGCGCGCCTAGAACCGCGAGACCACCGCGGCCGGCATTTATTTCGGTCTTAACCACCAAAAGGTTTGGAATTTGTCTTCAATGGAAGCCAGACTCCTTTTGTTTATCTGTTTCAAAAGTATAAACAATGCATAAAATTGTAAATTTACCGATTCGCCGTAATATTAATTTGACACAAAACCTGATATACTTTGTTGAATTCGCAAAATGCTCTCGGCGTCAAACATTGTAACGTGGAAGGCAGAGAACCGCCTTCCACCGAACATAGTTGCTTCCTTGCATACAGCAACTTTACAGTCTCGTCACAGCAATGGAGAAAGGACGGCAATAGAGATTAGCAATAATTTACGATAATTTATTTACAACAGGCCTTCAATAGCACAACACTTTTTTATGAAAGCAGGTTGTTTTTATTTAGAGTTCTAATACATATGATTCTGCACTCTCTTGGCTACACAACGCTATTTTTTAATGTAATGCGATAGCCTTGCTGCATCTTACTGAAAGGGACTGCGTGGCCGCATGTTACCACTCTACAGGTCGACGTCTGAGCCAACGTCTTGCTACAGCAATAACCACACCACCATCCATGCACTGCTTCCCACGCAGTGCTTCCTTCATTGGGCCAAACAGATAGAAGTCGGAAGATGCCAGATCCGGGCTGTAGGGTCGATGAGGATGAACAGTCCAATTTAGTTTTGTGAGCTCCTGTCGGGTGCACGGACTTGTGTGAGAGGCCTTGCCTTGTCATCGGAAGGCGAAGTTAGTTTGCATTGTTATGGCGACGAACACGCTGAAGCTGTTTCTTCCATTTCCAGAGGTCAGCACAATACACTTCTGCGTGCGGCTTTGAACGTTTCCTTCGAAGGAGAGGTGGTGTGGCGTCACTCAATGGATTGCCGTTTTGTTTCTGTTTGATTGTCTTCACTATCATTTCCATTATAATTATCTGGGCTGTTATGCCGTGGTCGGTTGATGAATTCTGTGTAAATTCTCAACATTTCGTCACCGTCTGCGGAGGACATCTTCAAGGGGGTCTGTAGCAACACACCCACCGGCTCGCTACTGACTGCCGCTAAATTCCGTGTCCGCGCGCTCCCGCGTGTTATGAAAATTTCAGTGCAATTGGCCGCTGTCCGCTGCCGTCGATCGCCGTTGCCATAACCCAGCAGTGGACGGGTGGTACACATCTTCTTCAACACCGGTATCCATATACCGTTTAATTTCACGCCCTCGTCCTTTCGATTGAAATTATTGGGGTGTTTGGCGATTTATACTGCCTCCCTGTAGAGCCTTTCGTAATATCCGCTTGTGGCCGCTAGTGCTTGCGTCTCCTCGAAACGAATATGGTGGTTACCTGCCTGGAAAGCATGCTCCGCAACAGCTGATCGTTCCGTTTCTCCTATTCTACAATTGCCCTTGTGATCTCCCAAACGTTTTGAAACAGTTCTTTTAGTGGTACCCACAAAACATCTCCACAGCTGCATGGGATCCTATACACTCCAGCTTTCTCCAATGGTTTGCGAGCGTCCTTATCAGGCTTAAGGTATTCCTGTTCTTCTTGGTGGGCTTGTAAACTACGTAATATTCTGCTTCGTCAAAATCCTCCCTATTCTTTCCGTTACATTTTTAAGAAACGGCAGGAAAACCTTAGATTTTGCTGTAGCCTGTACGTCACTATGATTTCTGCGTGGCTGTCTCAACGCACGTTTTATTTCAGCGGACGAATATCCGTTCCTCATTAGTGCATTGTGGAGATGTTCCATCTCAGCGTCGAGCAACTCAGGTTCACAAATATTTCTAGCTCTGTCCGCTAACGTCTTGATAACACCCCGCTTCTATTGTGGGTGGTGGTTCGAATCCCGGTGCAAATAACGGTCCGTGTGCGTGGGTTTGCGGTATACTGAGTGGCCCAAACTACCATTTTAGTTTCTAAAAACGAGCACATCGAGGAAATGTAATTTGCCGTCTACCTCCTCCTGCATTGTAAATTGAATTCTTGAGTTTATACTATTCAGATGCTCGTGGAACCGGCTTAGTTCCTCCCTGCCATCCACGTATCGGAACCATACATTTGGTTTTTTGCTGGCAGTACCTAAGGCCCGTTCTTCGAATTTCTCCATAAAGAAGTTTGCAATTACGGGTTTAGTGAGCTTCCCATAGCCACGTTGGGAATTGACACAGATTCATCAACCGACCACGGCATAACAGCCCGAATAATTATAATGGACATGACATTTCCGGCCGTGTAAGTCTACATTTTAGTATGCCTTCACTATGTTGGACAATAAATGGCCACCATCAGCCTTATAACACGCAAGCAATTACGAACACACGGTCCTCCGTTCCTCTTTATGGTCTTCCCTTAGGCGGCGAGGAATCCAGCGGGCACACGCCTTCGAGTAACTCAACTGGGGGACGAGTGTGTCAGCACTATCAACGGAGACATCTTGTTGTGCAGCGAGACGTTTCCCCGTGATCCGCCGATCTTATCGAATACGTGTGTCCGCACGTTCCAAGCACTGCGGGAGTTACAGCTGTGAGCGACCGGCCGGTACGCGAGTGATCGGACAGATTCACACCGCCTTGTTGTGTTTACGACAGACGCTTCGCCCAACGATTCTGCCAAATCTCCGTAGACATCTGCGATACTCTGGTTTCCCGCCAAAAGAATCTCAGTGACAGCTCTGTGCTTGGAACGCACCTCCGTTACAGATGCCTTTTTGAAGGCTACTTATAGCGCCGCCATCAATCGGAAATTCATGAAACGCTACAGCTTGAAGTAGGAAGTAGTCCCATAACAAACTCCTCAGATTTTCAGCCGAAACTGAACAAGAAAAAATCTGTTGTATTAAATATTGTGGTGTGCGTACTGTAAGACCTTCAGTACACACACCATCAGATTATTTGACTTGTCGCTCTAACAAAGTAGGCGAGTGTCAGCAATATGTCTCGTGGTCTTATCGTGGCGTGTTTATCTTTTGCCGTTAGGTCAGACGATGGAAATGCCACTTGCACGCTTAGAGTAGCGGATTGACAGTGACCAACTTTAAACAGAACTTGATTAATTTTCACACACATTTATTAAAATAATAACAAGCATAAAAATTACTTAACTTGGTTCTGGATGCTATTTACAATTGACAGTCTGAAGTTCCTCTGGTATTGATATGTTAATCTTATTCTCACATATATCTCTGATACTTGACAAAAGTGTCTATACATTTATCTTCATGGCTGTGTACAGCAATGTGGTAATCTTATTAGGCGCAGATTGAAACTTGAATATAGACTGGTACAGACAAATGTAGAACTCGTACAGACTGGTGCAGACAAATGCAGACTGACTAATCGGAGGTCTGAACACTCGTTATAATACCTCGCGTGTTCATGTATCACTGCGCGAGTGTGATCCGCGAGGAGGAAAGGTTCTACGTTAGCAGCAATCTCATTGGCTGCGTTACATATTAATACACGGATCGGCGGAAGCAGAATTTGGTCTGTCTCTATGGCAGCGCCATTTCGTAGTGCGGAGACGGACGAGCGCTGCGCCTGCGCTGTTGTGCTTAACGGGGCGCGCTCTAGTGAGAACTATGCACACAACAATTATTAAACGCCGTTGGTGTTTATTTGCAAATGGCGACAGCCTTGGTAATAAAGGAAACAGTAAAAATAATTTACAATTACGAATTCTCTTCGTCAACAGCCGATGAGTAAAGGTGTCTTAGAGGCAACTGTATGTTATAAATGTCGAGAAAAGTGCGAACAGGTTTCAGTGATACACGGGAAAATCCAGAAGCAACAGAATGTTTGTATCACGAGGACTTAATCGTCGGCAATATTTTTACAAAAAAAAAAAAAAATCTACAGGTTTGGTTCAATGACAAAATCTCAGAAACTCTACGCGTAAGGCCGGCCGCGGTGGCCGAGCGGCTCTAGTCGCTTCAGTCCGCAACCGAGCGACTTAAGTAGTTCTAAGTTCTTGAGGACTGATTACCTCAGATGTGAAGTCCCACAGTGCTCAGAGCCACTTGAACCATTGTACGTGTAGAGCATACGGTACGTCTGCCTCGACGTGGTATACGCGATCGCAGCGCGCTCTAGAGGCAGCTGTATCTAGCTCGTACTTCACACTATTTACGAAGTGCACAGGCGTAAAATTCCTAGTTAGCTCTTTCAATACGCACATCTGCTCTCTTGACCATATGCTAGTTACGTTGTTCTGTCTACAGTATACCATGTCCAGTCAATAAAGACATCGGCTTATAAAAGTTCTATTAAAAATAGTGCGATACAATTCTTAACATGATCACTGTTTCTATTCGAAAACGTGAAACGTAGTAATACAAATATCTGGATCGGAGGGGGGGGGGGGGGGGGGGGGGGCGGCAGGCTCGAGCCAGTAACACATCACCCTGTTACTTTCCCATTCTGCGACGCAACTTTTTTTCCACAAAAATAGTAATAAAATGACTACTTTACAATGAAAAAATATGAACCAATAACATCTGCACCGGTTACAACAAACCATTCACCTTGGGACTCTGTAATGGTCTCATATACATTAGTTTTGGATTTCCACTGGCTCAATAACGACAAAACTGCTCATTTACCATGCGTTCAAATGAAAATGAGCTTCATCACTCATAAACAAAATTATGTTATCATTTTGCTCAAGTATGGCCTCCATTTCTCGAGAAAAATTTAGCAGCTGTACATAATCTCTAGTGGCCATTCTGTAGGGATGAAATCCTAGATCAGTATGCAAAATAAGCTTTACTGTAGGATTACTGAGGCGCAGTTCAGAAGAATGTCTCCTAGCAGGTCGGCCAGGACTACAGAGTATGGCTTGCGAACTCTTTCAACATTCTCAGCAGTGCTTACTGAGCGAGAAGCCCCTGGCGGTTTTCTATTCATGACTGTTCCTTGTAAACGAAATGATTCAAAACAATGGCACTGAGCACTATGGGACTGAACAGCTGTGGTCATCAGTCCCCTAGATTTTAGAACTACTTAAACCTAACTAACCTAAGGACATCACACACATACATGCCCGAGGCAGGATTCGAACCTGCGACCGTAGCAGTCGCGCGGTTCCGGACTGCGCGCCTAGAACCAAGAGACCACCGCGGCCGGCACGAAATGATTCAGCCCAACGTAAAATGGTGTTACGATGGGAACACTATCATGTCCCACAAGATTGAAATGGCGACAAAACTTACTCTGAACTGCAAAGACGCACTCATTATTACGCATAAAACTATCGTAAGCAAACACACGATGTTGCGCAGTTCACGGCTCCATGAACTCGGCTCAACAAAATACCTGGAGCTACCGAACACGTGACCACATCAGTCCCCCCACACCTACTCCCTCAGCCTGAAAATTATCTGTTCTAAAAACGCCCGTCTTATCTGCCTGTACATATGTGCTTCAACTGAAATGTAATCCAATATGGAATCTTGCGAGTGTGCATTGAAGAGAGATGACGTGCACGTGGCGTAGATGGCTTTCTTCCATCTCTCTGGTCAACATTCAAATACACGTCCAGAATATCTGCCATGTCAGATATTGCAATGTACGTTCGAAAAGATTCCGCATTGTGATTTTTCCACGCTATGAAGTCAGAAACTCGGCACACACAACGTTCGAAAGTATGGTCCGTGTGCCGAAGGCTTTAGCGTTGTGCGGCGCGCGAAACCATTTACATGACATGGTGCTCCGCAGATTAATATACTACATCTACATCTACATGAATACTCTGCAATTCACATTTAAGTGCTTGGCAGAGGGTTCATCGAACCACAATCATACTATTTCTCTACTATTCAACTCCCGAACAGCGAGCGGGAAAAACGAACACCTAAACCTTTCTGTTCGAGCTCTGATTTCTCTTATTTTATTTTGATGATCATTCCTACCTATGTAGGTTGGGCTCAACAAAATATTTTCGCATTCGGAAGAGAAAGTTGGTGACTGAAATTTCGTAAAAAGGTCTCGCCGCGACGAAAAACGTCTATGCTGTAATGACTTCCATCCCAACTCGTGTATCATATCTGCCACACTCTCTCCCCTATAACGTGATAATACAAAACGAGCTGCCCTTTTTTGCACCCTTTCGATGTCCTCCGTCAATCCCACCTGGTAAGGATCCCACACCGCGCAGCAATATTCTAACAGAGGACGAACGAGTGTAGTGTAAGCTGTCTCTTTAGTGGACTTGTTGCATCTTCTAAGTGTCCTGCCAATGAAACGCAACCTTTGGCTCGCCTTCCCGACAATATTATCTATGTGGTCCTTCCAACTGAAGTTGTTCGTAATTTTAACACCCAGGTACTTAGTTGAATTGACAGCCTTGAGAATTGTACTATTTATCGAGTAATCGAAATCCAACGGATTTCTTTTGGAACTCATGTGGATCATCTCACACTTTTCGTTATTTAGCGTCAACTGCCACCTGCCACACCATACAGCAATCTTTTCTAAATCGCTTTGCAACTGATACTGGCCTTCGGATGACCTTACTAGACGGTAAATTACAGCATCATCTGCGAACAATCTAAGAGAACTGCTCAGATTGTCACCCAGGTCATTTATATAGATCAGGAACAGTAGAGGTCCCAGGACGCTTCCCTGGGTAACACCTGATATCACTTCAGTTTTACTCGATGATTTGCCGTCTATTACTACGAACTGCGACCTTCCTGACAGGAAATCACGAATCCAGTCGCACAACTGAGACGATACCCCATAGCTCCGCAGCTTGATTAGAAGTCGCTTATGAGGAACGGTGTCAAAAGCTTTCCGGAAATCTAGAAATACGGAATCAACTTGAGATCCCCTGTCGATAGCGGCCATTACTTCGTGCGAATAAAGAGCTAGTTGCGTTGCACAAGAGCGATGTTTTCTGAAGCCATGCTGATTACGTGTCAATAGATCGTTCCCTTCGAGGTGATTCATAATGTTTGAATACACTATTGGCCATTAAAATTGCTACACCACGAAGATGACGTGCTACAGACGCGAAATTTAGCCGACAGGAATAAGATGCTGTGATACGCAAATAATTAGCTTTTCAGAGCATTAACACAAGTTTGGCGCCGGTGGCGAACCTACAACGTGCTGACATGAGGAAAGTTTCCAACTGATTTCTCATACACAAACAGCAGTTGACCGGCGTTGCCTGGTGAAACGTTGTTGTGATGCCTCGTGTAAGGAGGAGAAATACGTACCATCACGTTTCCGACTTTGATAAAGGTCAGATTGTAGCCTATCGCGATTGTGTTGCAGCTCGCGTTGGTCGAGATCCAATGGCTGTTAGCAGAATATGGAATCGCTGGGTTAAGGAGGGTAATACGGAACGCCGTGCTGGATCCCAACGACCCTCGTATCACTAGCAGTTGAGATGACAGGCATCTTATCCGCATGGCTGCAACGAATCGTGCAGCCACGTTTCGATCCCTGAGTCAACAGAGGGGGCGTTTGCAAGACAACAACCATCTGCACGAACACTTCTACGACGTATGCAGCAGCATGGACTATCAACTCGAAAACCATGGCTGCGGTTACCCTTGACGCTGCATCACAGACAGGAGCACCTGCGTTAGTGTACTCAACGACGAACCTGAGTGCACGAATGGCAAAACGTAATTTTTTCGGGTGAATCCTGCTTCTGTTTACAGCATCATGATGGTCGCATCCGTATTTGGCGACATCGCGGTGAACGCGCATTGGAAGCGTGTATTCGTCATCGCCATACTGGCGTATCACCCGGCTTGAAGGAATGGGGTGCCTCTTGTTCGCATTGACGGCACTTTGAACAGTGGACGTTACATTTCAGATGTGTTACAACCCGTGGCTCTACCCTTCATTCGATTCCTGTGAAACCGTACATTTCAGCAGGATAATGCACGACCGCATGTTGCAGGTCCTGTACGGGCCTTTCTGGATACAGGAAATGGTCGACTGCTTCCCTGGCCAGCACATTCTCCAGATCTCTCACCAACTGAAAACGTCTGGTCAATGGTGTTCGAACAACTGGGTCGTCAGTCGTCACAATACGCCAGTCACTACTCTTGATAAACTGTGGTATCATGTTGAAGCTGCATGGGCAGCTGTACCTGTACACGCCATCCAAGCTCTGTTTGACTCAATGCCCAGGCGTATCAAGGCCGTTATTACGGCCAGAGGTGGTTGTTCTGGGTATTGATTTCTCAGGATCTATGCACCCAAATTGCTTGAAAATGTAATCACATGTCAGTTCTAGTATAATATATTTGTCCAATTAATATCCGTTTATCATCTGCATTTCTTCTTGGTGTAGCAATTTTAATGGCCAGTAGTATAGGAACCTTTATCGGAGGATCCGAATTAATTATCTATTCTGCGCTGCTACACATACAATATCAACCTAAAAAAAGTGAGCCTGTCTCTCTTTGTCACTGCTCCCGTGTCACTGAAGAATACCCTGCGGCAATCCAACTACTTTTAAGACTCAGATCCGACCACTGGATTCGAAAGCGAGCGCTGCATACAGTCATAGTACCCTGGTTTCTAGCGGCCAGTCTCCTCCATAAACGATACAAGATGCCTAAATTAAAAATGTGAAGGACGCAAATAACAACAGCTGACTTCGTGTTTTCACTGGAACAGTGTCTTCTAAAAGACCTCAGCATGTCCGCCTCGTTCTTACCAAACACCGCCACCAGTAGCTGGCGTCTCTACTTTGTAATATGAGACCTCCGCCCAGCGTCCACCAGGTCGCACCTTCGCTCACAAAAAAAAGAAGAAAGTCTGAGATTATTTAACGTCATTAGATACGGAGCAAAAGCTCGAATGGTGTTAAAGATAGGGAAGAAAATCAGCCGCGCTCTTTCCAATGAACCATACCGGCATTTCTCTAGAGCGATTTAGGGAAACCACAGAAGATCTAAATTTGCATGGCCCGACGCGGGTTTGAACCATCGTCCTCCCGAATGCTAGAACAATGTGCTAACCACTGCGCCACCTCGCTCGGTTTTTCTCACAAAAACCGGGGAAGAGGTGAGCCCACCACGCCCATGCACGGGAAACGTACTTTCCTATTCTTTCAGATTTCCGTAACAGAAGAATAACTTTACCGTTTGCTAGGAATCAGCCACTCCCGACTTCAAACACGCAACACTGTAGAAACCTGAGCTCTGCTCCCGCCCTCCCTACCCTGGGGCTCACAACTCCCGTCCTACACACGCTACCAACTTCAATCGTTTTACGTTCAGGACTTTCTGCCAATCAGCTTCAGGAACCGAACGTTGAGACTGCAATTGGTCATTTCCTGCCTCTACTGCTATAGCTCATCAGGGAACAACTGCTTCGTGCCAGAGATTTTGAAGTCTGTATCTATCAGCTGGTGGAAAACACTGGCCATGCTGGAGAAAACACTCGTTCCTGATAATAGCAATTCGGAACAGACAAGAAGCATTTAGCAGGATTACGGGGAGACCCGTCTGTTCTCTCCAAGGCAGACGAAAGCTTCCTTCCTCCAGACACCTGCCCTCACCTACACAATAGGCAACAGCACAAGCAGACAAGTGAGGCTAGTATATTGAATCATATTATTTTTCTTTCTTTTCTTTTTTATATATAAACTGTATGTATACTGAATGAGCTATAAACCAAAGACAGCGCCAAAAGTAAATTTATTAAATCATGTATCTTCACCCTTTTGTTTCGCGAAGTGGTAGCGTATGAACAAATGCTTGGATTCGTCGTATCAGCACTGTTAAAAATGTTTATTTTAACCGTTCATTAAAAGTACGAGGGCTATTCAGAAAGGAGGGAACGTTTTGGCATTAAAAATACTAAGTACAAGAAATACATTTTATTATATACATCTGAAAGAGCGACAGACGTACGACTTTTCCACATAGTCACCAAACACATTGGGGCACTTATCATAGCGGTGGACAAGATTTGAAAGACCTTAGTCGTAAAATTCTACCGCCCGAGACTTAAGCCACGGAGTCACGCCCGCCTTGCGTTCCGCGCAAAGTTTGACACTACAGGGCAGAATTTATGGTTGCTCCACGTTCCAAAAAATCAATAAGACGTTCACCTTGCCTATCCCAAAACACTGCCGTCATCGACTTCCTTGCTGACAAGGTTTGCAAACATTTTCTTGGTGTTTGGTGGGACCTTGTGTGCCCCCACTCCATGGACTGTAATTTTGTCAATTGCGATTGACGTGTTGCACCAAAGTCTCGTCACCGGTTACGATTCGATCCAGTAATGAATCACCATGTTTGTGGCAGACCTCCAGAAATGTCAACGTTTACTGCATTCGCTGTTCTTTATGATGCTGTGCAAGAATTTTGGGCACCATTCGTGCTAATTTGTGCTAGCCTAGCTTTTGAGTGACACTTTCAAACAACAAAGACGTGAAACTTGTGGAAAAGAAAGCCAAAGATCCGTTATTGTGAAGCGACGGATTTCACGAATCTTTTCATCAACTTTAGCGACACGATCGTCAGTCACAATGCTCGGGCGTCCACTCTTCTCTTCATCATGAACGTTGGTTCGACCATTTTTAAACCGAATGCACCATTTACGGGCGGAACATTCACTCATATCGTTGTTTCCGTACACTTCGCACAGTTCACGATAAATTTCTACAGGTTAAAACCTTTTGTCAACAAAAACCGTATCACCGACTGCAACTCACAACTGGCGGGATTTTCGATTGCAGCGCACATTTCAAATTCGAATATCGAAAAAACCAGACTCACAAAGAAGTTCCCGCTGTCACGGATGGATGGCGACTAAGCTGCCGAGCAACGCACATACCAAAATATACGCGATCGGCGCGCACCTAGCGGGGTCAGACGGAAACGTTCCCTACTTTCTGAATAGCACTAGTATTTAAAAAATATTAAAAAAAAACCTGTTAGGGAAGAAATATTTATTAGCATGGTTATAAGTTCAACTCCTATCTGTTCATCATTTCACTCGCCACCAAGATAATGCATCACGAAATTCGGTGCAGACAAGAATAAGTAACGCCGTATCTGGAGGAGCGTTCCTGCATCGACATTGTCACACTGAAGACTGAACACAATGGAAGTAATGTGAATGTAATACTTCAGACTTGACACGCACCTACTGAACTTGGTGTACTTATATTAAAAATATTGTATTTCGTGTGACAGATCGACAATTTCAATGGTTGCGGTGATTATTTGGTACCGCACACAACTGAAAGCAGCAGTGTGTAATGCAAATTATGTTTACTGACATTCAATGTAATGATATTCTAGGTCTGTTGACAATGGTGTTAATTATGGTTCACCCAAGGTTGTGCACAGATTTATAAATTAGTTTCAAAATTTTCTCAACTATTCTTTCCAGTCAATATTTCCAATTATTCAAGCAATTATTAATTGGAAAGTGAAATGTGATGTGACATATGGCTAAACAACACCTGATTCGGCTAACTGGAGCATGAAGACCAGCAAATACATCACCAGAAACACATATGTGTTAGCAGCGCTGGAAATCGCCACTGATGATGCTTCCCAAATAAATGAACGCGTATGGCAACAAACAAACTGCCTTCATTTAGTTGCATAGACGGCACATACCTCCACGAATTATTAATCCGTTTCCATTTCCACATCTCTCTTCACTAGGAAATGACAACATATGATACGGTGTTCTGGTCTGGATGAACGTAGGTTTAACAGGCGATCGCTGAACATTAAAAACAAAACAACTGAAGATAAGAACAGGAGTTAGCAATACGAAACATTCTAAAACATTTTAAATCACGGCTCTTCCTGAATTATTTATATTAACAAACGGCTGTCGCCATTGTGGTTTACAGTAGCAATTGCAAGTTGCCTATCTAGCGGCTTCCAGAGGCAACAAAAATTTGACTTTCAATATTTCATAAAATTGAACGAATTTAAAAAATCACGAATCCAGTCGCACAACTGAGACGATACCCCATAGCTCCGCAGGTTGATTAGAAGTCGCTTGTGAGGAACGGTGTCAAAAGCTTTCCGGAAATCTAGAAATACCGAATCAACTTGAGATCCCCTGTCGATAGCGGCCATTACTTCGTGCGAATAAAGAGCTAGCTGCGTTGCACAAGAGCGATGTTTTCTGAAGCCATGCTGATTACGTGTCAATAGATCGTTCCCTTCGAGGTGATTCATAATGTTTGAATACAGTATATGCTCCAAAACCCTACTGCAAACCGACGTCAATGATATAGGTCTGTAGTTAAATGGATTACTCCTACTACCCTTCTTGAACACTGGTGCGACCTGCGCAATTTTCCAATCTGTAGGTACAGATCTATCGGTGAGCGAGCGGTTGTATATGAGTGCTAAGTAGGGAGCTATAGTATCAGCGTAATCTGAAAGGAACCTAATCGGTATACAATCTGGACCTGAAGACTTGCCCGTATCAAGCGATTTGAGTTGCTTCGCAACCCCTAAGGTATCTACTTCTAAGAAACTCATGGTGGCAGATGTTCGTGTTTCAAATTCTGGAATATTCCATTCGTCTTCCCTGGTGAAGGAATTTCGGAAAACTGCGTTCAATAACTCCGCTTTAGCGGCACAGTCGTCGATAACAGTACCATCGGCACTGCGCAGCGAAGGTATTGACTGCGTCTTGCCGCTTGTGTACTTTACATACGACCAGAATTATTTCGGATTTTCTACCAAATTTCGAGACAATGTTTCGTTGTGGAACCTATTAAAGGCATCTCGCATCGAAGTACGTGCCAAATTTCGCGCGTCTGTAAATTTTAGCCCATCTTCGGGATTTCGCGTTCTTCTGAACTTCGCATGCTTTTTCCGTTGCCTCTGCAACAGCGTTCGGACCTTTATTGTGTACCACGGGGGATCCGTTCCATCTCTTACCAATTTATGAGGTATGAATCTCTCAATTGCTGTTGCTACTATATCTTTGAATTTGAGCCACATCTCGTCTACATTCGCATAGTCAGTTCGGAAGGAATGGAAATTGTCTTTTAGGAAGGCTTCTAGTGGCACTTTATCCGCTTTTTTAAATAAATTATTTTGCGTTTGTTTCTGATGGATTTGGAAGAAATGGTATTGAGCCTAGCTACAATGACCTTGTGATCACTAATCCCTGTATCAGTCATGATGCTCTCTATCAGCTCTGGATTGTTTGTGGCCAAGAGGTCAAGTGTGTTTTCGCAACCATTTACAATTCGCGTGGGTTCGTGGACTAACTGCTCGAAATAATTTTCGGAGAATGCATTTAGAACAATCTCGGAAGACGTTTTCTGCCTACCACCGGTTTTGAACAAGTATTTTTGCCAACATACCAAGGGTAGGTTGAAGTCCCCACCAACTATAACCGTATGAGTGGGGTATTTATTTGTTACGAGACTCAAACTTTCTCTGAACTGTTCCGCAACTGTATCATCGGTGTCTGGGGGTCGGTAGAAGGAGCCAATTATTAACTTAATTCGGCTGTTAAGTATAACCTCCACCCACACCAATTCGCACGGAGTATCTACTTCGACTTCACTACAAGATAAACCACTACTGACAGACACAAACACTCCACCACCAATTCTGCCTAATCTATCTTTCCCGAACACCGTCTGAGACTTCGTAAAAATTTCTGCAGAACTTATTTCAGGCTTTAGCCAGCTTTCTGTACCTATAACGATATCAGCTTCTGTGCTTTCTATTAGCACTTGAAGCTCAGGGACTTTTCCAGCGCAACTACAACAATTTACAACTAAAATTCCGACTGTTCCTTGATCCAAGCACGTCCTGTAATTGCCAAGCACCCTTTGACATTGCAGCCCATCCTGCACTATCCCGAGGCCTTCTAACCTAAAAAACCGCCCAGTCCACACCACACAGCCTCCGCTACCCGTGTAGCCGCCAGCTGAGTGTAGTGAACTCCTGACCTATTCAGCGGAACCCGAAACCCCAGCACCCTATGGCGAAAGTCAAGGAATCTGCAGCTAATACGGTCGCAAAACCGTCTGAGCCTCTGATTCTGACCCCCCACATAACTGAAGATTGTAAAATATAGTGTCAGGGACTGGAAGTTTACTCCTGAAAACTGTGTTTAGTTCACCAAAAGTCTTCTACGTCATTTTTACTCTTATTTATTTCTTTTCCTTTCCATCGCGTTATTGACTTCGGCTGGGCTACCTGTTGTTATGTTGTGTTAACCGGGGACCTAGAAACGACGGAGAGGCTCCGTCCCCGCAGCAGCCGCAGTGGTCCGCAACCCCACGACGGCTACCTCAGTCCACTTCACCCCTCCGCCGAGCCCCACACCAAACCCAGGGTTATTGTGCGGTTCGGCCCCCGGTGGACGCCCCCCCCCCCCCCCCCCCCTTCGCGCCAGGGAACGTCTCACACCAGACGAGTATAACCCCCATGTTTGCGTGGTAGAGTAATGGTGGTGTACGCGTACGTGGAGAACTTGTTTGCGCAGCAATCGCCGACATAGTGTAGCTGAGGCGGAATAAGGGGAACCAGCCCGCATTTGCCGAGGCAGATGGAAAAACCGCCTAAAAACCATCCACAGACTGGCCGGCTCACCGGACCTAGACACAAATCCGCCGGGCGGATTCGTGCCGGGGACCAGCTTCCCGCCCGGAAGGGCTACCTCTTAGTTGGATACAAATTATTTTAGTTTACTGTACATAATTTACATTCACTTACAAATTATTTGTGACCGAGCGGTTCTAGGCGCTTCAGTCCGGAACCGCGCTGCTGCTACGGTCACAGGTTCGAGTCCTGCCTCGGGCATTGATGTGTGCGATGTCCTTAGGTTAGTTAGGTTTAAGTAGTTCTAAGTCTAGGGGACTGCTGAACTCAGGTGTTAAGTCCCATAGTTCTTAGAGCCAATTGAACCACTTTTTGTTAATTGTTGCAATTTATATGCACAAGAGGCAAGCTGTAGATGGTTGAGAGATGTTGCATTTACTCGTCTTCATTCTTTTTTTTTTCAGTTCAGAAGTCTGAAATGTTTCTCGTGGTTTGCTGGGAATAGTTTTCGCTATACCTACTCTCTTAATGTCATTCCTCTGTCTACCGTACATTTCCCACTACCCTGTTGCGGTTTGTGCTTCAGGCATGCCTTCACATCCAGCCAAACGATATGCCGGTCAGCTACATATGTAATTCTGCAGCTGCGTGATGGAGCAGTGGCGCAGCACCCTCTAACGTGCCGTTCTGCCGTCAGTGGATGGCTGTGTTGCGGCACGGTGTATAACAAAGCACAGCCGAGTACCTGAAAGGAGCCTACCACCTGTCATAACATACCGTGTGGTTATAATTAAAGTGCTGTTAATCACTGAGTTCCAGTGTGGGCTTGATTATCGTATGACAGCGAAAGTTGGTAGATATGCTACTGCAATAAACCGGAACTAATTTACTACGAAAAAAAAGTCCCAATTTTGGCCATCAGGTGCAAATCTTGTGCTGCAAACTGTTTGTTTGACGGTATGACATCCACGCTGTCACTTGACAAGTTATAACGTGAGTGACCACTATGACCGTCGAGAAGTGAGATCGTTCGCTTTTAGTGAAACTGTTTTTTACATCTATATTTACACTCCGCAAGCCACCCAACGGTGTGTAGCGGAGGGCACTTAACGTGCCACTGTCATTACCTCCCTTTCCTGTTCCAGTCGCGTATTGTTCGCGGGAAGAACGACTGCCAGAAACCACACGTGCGCGCTCGAATCTCTCTAATTTTACATTCGTGATTTCCTAGGGAGATATAAGTAGGGAGAAGCAATATATTTGATACCTCATCCAGAAACGCACCCTCTCGAAACCTGGACAGCAAGGTACACCGCGATACAGAGCGCCTCTCTTGCAGAGTCTGCCACTTGAGTTTGCTAAACATCTCCTTAACGCTATCACGCTTACCATATTACCCTGTGACGAAACGCGCCGCTCTTCTTTGGATCTTCTCTACGTCCTCTGTCAACCCGACCTGGTACGGATCCCACACAGATGAGAAATACTGAAGTATAGGTCGAACGAGTGTTTTGTAAGCCACCTCCTTTGTTGATGGACTACATTTTCTGGCTCTTCCAATGAATCTCAACCTGGCACCCGCCTTACCAACAATTAATTTTATTTGATCATTCCACTTCAAATCGTTCCGCACGCATACTCCCAGATATTTTACAGAAGTAACTGCTGTGTTCGTTCCTCTATCATATAATCATACAATAAAGGATCCTTCTTTCTATGTAGTCGCAATACATTGCATTTGTCTATGTTAAGGGTCAGTTGCCACTCCCTGCACCAACTGCCTATTCGCTGCAGATCTTCCTGCATCTCGCTACAATTTTCTAATGCTGCAACTTCTCTGTATACTACAGCATCATCCGCGGAAAGCCGCATGGAACTTCCGACACTATCTACTAAGTCATTTATATATATTGTGAAAAGCAATGGTCCCATAACACTCCCCTGTGGCACGCCAGAGGTTACTTTAACGTCTCTAGACGTCTCTCCATTGATAACAACATGCTGTATTCTGTTTGCTAAAAACTCCTCAATCCAGTCACACAGCTGGTCTGATATTCCGTAGGCTCTTACTTTGTTTATCAGGCGAGAGTGCGGAACTGTATCTAACACCTTCCGGAAGTCAAGGAAAATGGGATCTACCTGGGAGCCTGTATCTAATATTTTCTGGGTCTCATGAACAAATAAAGCGAGTTGGGTCTCACACGATCGCTGTTTCCGGAATTCATGTTGATTCCTACAGAGTAGATTCTGGGTTTCCAGAAATGACATGATACGCGAGCAAAAAACATGTTCTAAAATTCTACAACAGATCGATGTCAGAGATATGTGTCTATAGTTTTGCACATCTGCTCGACGACCCTTCTTGAAGACTGGGGCTACCTGTGCTCTTTTCCAATCATTTGGAACCTTCCGTTCCTCTAGAGACTTGCGGTACACGGCTGTCAGAAGGGGGCAAGTTCTTTCGCGTACTCTGTGTAGAATCGAATTGGTACCTCGTAAGGTACAGTGGACTTCCCTCTGTTGAGTGATTTCAGTTGCTTTTCTATTCCTTGGACACTTATTTGGATGTCAGCCATTTTTTCGTTTGTGCGAAGATTTGGAGAAGGAGGGTACCAATTACAGTGCTGCACTGAGAGAATATCGCCGACACGAAGGTCTGAGGTGAGGCCCGATATCATTAAATAATTTAATGAAGATGATTATGAAATTTAAAAAGAAAAACACAAGTAAGCTGGAAGAGGTAAATGCCCTATCCTAGTGGACGTTATTGAAGAGGTTGCCGTGCAGCAACTGACCACGCAGAACGTGCCCCGGTTAGCGCTAGTTCTCTTGTAGTGTCACGAGAATTGTCCCTCTCATGGTCGACAATACAGAAAGTTTTGTGGTCTGTTTTACACCAGTATCCGTACAAAAACCAAACGGCGCAGCATCTGAGACTTTACGATCTGCACCAGCCTTCTGAATTTGCTCTTCGGTATGAAGTTGATGTCACGTAGCCGAGTAGTATTCTATGGAGTGACGAGGCACAATTTTTTCAATAGAGGGCGCAGAGAATACACAGAACTGGCGAAATTGAGTCACTGTTAAAACGCGGGTCGTGCACGAAGAGCCACTGCATTCGCCTTATATTACTGAGCCGTACGAATTCACAAGCACCTTGCTTCTCGATCCGATTTTCTTTGAAAAGAGTACATCTAGACGACTTGTGAGGTATACCGTGACGTCTGTACGTTATAGAGACCTCCTTGAACAGCAAGTGATACCACTTCGTTTTTAAATGTAAGATGAGGTAACACCTCACGTCGGTTGCCCATAGAAAGATCTGCTTAATGCAACGTTCGACAAACTTGTTACCGCCAGACGTTTTCTAAATGCATAGCCAACAACATCACCTGACCAGAATCCCAGTGACTTTTGGGTGTAGGAATATCTGAAAGAACACGTTCACCAGGGACACGTTAGGTCTCTGCCTGATGTAATAAGGAACCCGTTGCTAGATTCCACCAGAACTGGTGCGATCAACTGCTGATCACATAGTTTCGCGGATGCAACATCTCGTCGACGTCTCCGGTGCTCATAGTGGACAAACTTTGTGAGCGGCGATGGGTAACAAAATCAACATACGCCTTTCTTAATTGTTTGACCTTTTCTGCCACGTCCTGCACCTAACCCATTATGTATGGAAACATTTCTATACGTCTTTCTTGCATTCGTAGCGCCAGATTTGCTCCTGGTGGCCACAAATGGAACTATTTTTTTTCCAGCGTAAATCCGTTCCGCATTAAAGCATCTACCAAGTTTAGCTACCATACGATAATTACAACCCATACTGGGCCTCTCTGAGTGTATTCACTTTGATTACAACCACCCAGTACCTGGCTGGAAGTAGCAGCCATCTCTTCCATCATTAAATTTTTTTCCTTTAGCTTTTATCTAATTTTAGTTACATGCACCGTGTGTATGTAGTGTGTACCCCGAACTAACAAAACAATATCATACAATATTTTATGCAACTTTGTTATCCAAGTTGAAGTTCTCAATGTGGCGATAATAGTAATGTATTTAGTTTCGCTTGAAACTATGTTAATGACGAGGAGCTGCTAATTGAAACTATTACTCCAGCATGTAATGATAAAATCATTGTGAGGTAATCAGGAGTTCTGAAATAACCGACAGCATGCATTAGAAAGCTCTCTTCTCATTCTTTTTGGTAACCTGTTTCAGTTTTCCATAAACTAATAAATTTAAAAAAAATTACTTTTGCCATTTGAGCAATAATGGTTGTTAGGGTCCTGGATGTTACTTTATATTTTTGATGCCCTAATTTTCCTGAACCCGATAGTTCATGTCATTCTTCAATTACATTCTTAATTAAGAGTTTGCATTAATACCATAATTTGCAACATTACAATTGACAACTTTACTTGTAAGTGGTTAATCCCCTACGTTGGCGTAAAATGTGCTAATTAAATAGTACTGAGTAATTTTATACTTTCCTAATCAACTATCTTTTACCTGAACAAAATCTTGTCGAGACCTCCACTTACATTACTAAACTTTCCCCCTGCAATTTTATAAACTACTAGCAAACCTAGCAATGCTTCGCAATTACTAAAAAAGCGGAGTGTGTACTGATATGACACATCCTGCCAAATTAAAACTGTGTGCCGGACCGCGACTCGAACTCGGGACCTTTGCCTTTCGCAGGCAAGTGATCTACGGACTGACCTACCCAAGCACGACTCACAACCTGTCCTCACAGCTTTACTGCCGCCAGTACCTCGTCTCTTACCTTCCAAACTTCACAGAGTCCTTGTCCGCGAGAGGCAAAGGTACCGAGTTCGAGTCTCGGTTTGGCACAGCTTTAATCTGCCAGGACGTTTCACTAAAAATGTACTTTGTCCATCTCCTCATCCTCCACCCTCTCACTGTCCATCGCCTCCTTCCTCCTCTCTATGCCCATTTCCTCCTCACCTCTTTCCTTGTTCATCTATTGTTCCTCTTAACTCTGAATTTGCAGTAACAATAAACAGGGCTCAAGATTAGATTCCGCAGCAATATTCTAATCATAAGTTGAAAAACCACAAGCACAATTTTATTTTTTTCTGTGAAAACTGAGTGCGAGGAAGAAAACAAAAGAACACACTGTTGTGTACACAATTTTTGCTTAAAAACATATAATGACAAAGAATATGTATGGGAGAAACAATTTTTCTAATGGTTTCAATGCCCCATTGTCGCAGTTAAAAGTGATTTCAAGAAAGAAAGAAAGAAAACCGCAGATATTAACGGTAGAGAACTGCACAGCACCTTATCTCTCGCAGTCGATTTTAACAAAAACCTGTACATTGTTGTTAAAAAAGTAAATGGCTTTAATCCAGTGTGTGCTAATCGTGAAGAGCAACATCCAGCCTCATACAGAGGCTGTGTAATACATCTCAAGAGTACATCTTTCGAACTTACAGTGCGCAAACTCAGCAATAACAACTAGCGAACCACTCTACATCGAACATGTGACCAACCAATTACACAAAACCAACGAGACTTTCCTGGACTACCAAGACGGAAAGCACTATCTACACAATCGAATAAACGACAACAACAACGTATTGTATGGTCACGAAGCATCCAGCAAAACGAAAACCTAACGTCATCACTGTCATATGACTTTAGTAACATATTTAACATCAACTCTGGCGTAACACCTATTATAGCTGGCGTAATACATAGCCAACATCTGAGAAACAATATTATACAAAATAAGACAATTAGTAAACGCTCAGTATGCAGAGCTTTAAATATTGCATACGGAATGCCGATACTATAACAAACATGAAGATCAAACTTAAAGCATTTCTCAGATGACACAAGGTAGACATTTTGTTAGCAAAGAAAACACATTTGAGACAAACGCAAAGATTCCATCTCAGAAACATGATAGGGTACAAAACAAACCGTAGAAGTCTATGAGGACGTGGAATCCTCACACATCACAAAGAACTACTGCCAGAACTGGAAAACCTAGAAGCTACGGCAGTGTCAATCGAAACAGTACCCGGAAAAGTCACTTTCATCTCAGCCTGCTTAAATCCAAACATTCAGTTAGTTGACGACGCTCTTTTTCGCATCTTTGACACATTTGACAAACCTCTGTTAGGCGGTGATAAACGCCAAGCACTATGCTTGGGATTCGAGAATGACTAGCCAGAGAAAGACATCTTCACGAACTAGAGAAACTCAGAAGAACGAAGCCACTAAACGAATAATCAAAACCACATACCGGACCTCCTCGACATCACGATCCTAAAAAAATTACGCCTGCAAACAGTAGATGATTTAACCTCGGCTCATAACCACTACATGGCAGTGTTATCCAAGGCCATAGAGCCACCAAACCTACACGCAAAAAACTGTCACAAATTGGGACCAATTCGCGTCTCACCTAAACAACTTATTCTAAAATGGCAATAAATAGCACGAACGTAAGAGATGACGCTATTAATACACGAACACAGAAAATTCAAACTGCACTCCACAGTACATCAGTATCTATGACAAGTGGAAACCAGCACCATGAAGCATTTCCACCACTACCACAAGACCTGAGGAACCCAAAGAACAGAGCCAGGAAAAGATGGCAAAAATTTCGCGACGTGGCAAATCGTACGGAAATGAAACGATTAACACGCGAACTACACTACAGGCCATTAAAATTGCTACACCAAGAAGGAATGCAGATGATAAACGGGTATTCATTGGACAAATATATTTTACTAGAACTGACATGTGATTACATTTTCAAGCAATTTGGGTGCATAGATCCTGAGAAATCACTACCCAGAACAACCACCTCTGGCCGTAATAACGGCCTTGATACGCCTGGGCATTGAGTCAAACAGAGCTTGGATGGCGTGTACAGGTACAGCTGCCCATGCAGCTTCAACACGATACCACAGTTCGTCAAGAGTAGTGACTGGCGTATTGTGACGAGCCAGTTGCTCGACCACCATTGGCCAGACGTTTTCAATTGATGAGAGATCTGGAGAATGTGCTGGCCAGGGCAGTCGTGCATTATCCTGCTGAAATGTAGGATTTCGCAGGGATCGAATCAAGGGTAGAGCCACGGGTCGTAACACATCTGAAATGTAACGTCCACTGTTCAAAGTACCGTCAATGCGGACTAAAGTGACCGAGACGTGTAACCAATGGCACCCCATATCATCACGCCAGGTGATACGCCACTATGGCGATGACGAATACACGCTTCCACTGTGCGTTCACCGCGATGTCGCCAAACACGGATGCGACCATCATGATGCTGCAAACAGAACCTGGATTCATCCGAAAAAATGACGTTTTGCCATTCGTGCACCCAGGTTCGTCGTTGAGTACACCATCGCGGGCGCTCCTGTCTGTGATGCAGCGTCAAGGGTTACCGCAGCCACGGTGTTCCGAGTTGATAGTCCATGCTGCTGCAAACGTCGTCGAACTGTTCGAGCAGATGGTTGTTGTCTTTCAAACGTCCCCATCTGTTGACTCAGGGATCGAGACGTCGCTGCACGATCCGTTACAGCCATGAGGATAACATGCCTGTCATCTCGACCGGTGTGATACGAGGCCGTTGGGATCCAGCACGGCGTTCCGTATTACCCTCCTGAAGCCACCGATTCCATATTCTGCTAACAGTCATTGGATCTCGACCAACGCGAGAAGCAAAGTCGTGATACGATAAACCGCAATCGCGAATAGGCTACAATCCGACCTTTATCAAAGTCGTAAACGTGATGGTACGCATGTCTCCTCCTTACACGAGGCATCACAACAACGTTTCACCAGACAATTCCGGTCAACTGCTGTTTGTGTATGTGAAATAGGTTGGAAACTTTCCTCGTGTCAGCACGTTGTAGGTGTCGCCACGGGCGCTAACCTTGTGTGAATGCCCTGAAAAGCTAATCATTTGCATATCACAGCATCTTCTTCCTGTCGGTTAAATTTCGCGTCTGTAGCACGTCATCTTCGTAGTGTAGCAATTTTAATGGACAATAGTGTACATCGTCGCGCATCAGAGTGGCGTATACATAAGTGGAAGAAGTGAACGGAACAGTTCCGTTACAAAACAAAACCGATTGGAAAATTATATTAATCTAAAGAACCAAAATCACCTAAGTATGCAGTTCAAGACCCAGATGGTCTCGTCTACGACCCTCTGTTCAAAGCCGAAATCTTTATGAAATATTTATGAAGCGCAAAACACAATACGCTTACCGTTTGGTAAAAATCTAGAAGACGAAGTAAACTCAAATCGATAGAGAGCACAAACCATACGACATACAGAGAGTGCGCAGGCCCCACTCCCATCCACATCTGCACAAGTACGGAAGATGGTCAGGAACTTCGGCCAGACTGAATTACATACGAAAGCTGAAAAATGTTCCTAGAAAACCTCTACTACACTTAACTCGCATCTACAACTGTTTAACTCTCGAACACTCTCCTTCGCTCTGGAAAATATCCGGTGTCGTTCCGATCCCTACGCCAGAGAAAGATCTTGAATTGCCTCAAATCCACGGACCGATCAGCTAACTTCCAACATTGTGGGTTATCTTATTTCAAGGCCGATTTTTTTCATAATTTATTTTCTGTAAGTATACTTTCTTTTGTTAGTTGACAGTTTCTGAAAGAATCATATTAAAAGGAATACGACAACCATTAGCTGAACACGAAATAATACGCCCTGAACAATTTGTCTTCCAACCAACACTGTCAGCAGCTAAGCATTTATTACGTATTGTCGATAATATAGTGTACAAAAATGAATGGGGGATATTACGTGGCATCTATATTTGTTGACGTAGAAAAAGACTGCCATAAAGTCTTTAAAGAGCCGCCTAATCACTAAATTATCCAAATTAAACAAAATACCAGACCGTTACATAAAATTACTACATAACTTTTTAACAAATACGAAATTCTTTGTTAAAATGGAGCAAGCACAAAGATATCAAAATAAAGCATTCCCAAGGATCTGTTCTTTCGCCGACCTCGTTCATAATATAGTGGAGGACATTTCCACAATACCATACGCTATGCCTGTAAACTCTTCGATAACGTGGCTGTCCTGAAAAGATGCAGGCGAAAAAACGCAACAATAATACGGATACAGGGGCAACTAAAGCTACTCGACCAATGCTCCACAAATAACCGCATCAAATTAAACGCTTGGTGTACAAAGCTAGTAGCATAAATAAAGGGGACAAAATGATCAAATTGATACACCTTTTACACTCACTTCTTGCAAGCACTGAAATGAGCATTCGAACAAAATTCATCATATACAAGTCAGTAACACCACCAGCACTACTTTATGGACGCTGCACAACAAGACAAATTGGCTGAAAATCACACAGAACAGGTGTTTCACAATCATGTTGCACTGGTTATTAGAGTGTAAAAATCTGGAGCAAATTGGTCAAGAACACACACACACACACACACACATATAACACACACACACATATATATATATATATATATATATATATATATATATATATATATATATACTAATTACGGTTTCCTATTGCATATTATACACTGAAGTGCCAAAGAAACTGGTGTAGGCACACATATACAAATCCAGAGATATGTAGACGGACAGAATACGGCGCTGCTGTCGGCAACGCCTATATAAGACAAGTGTCTGGCGCAATTCTTGGAACGGTTACTGCTGCTTCAATGGCAGGTTATAAAAATTGAGTTTCAACGTGGTGTTATAGTCGGCGCAAGAGCGATGGGACACAGCATCTCCGAGGTAGCGATGGAGTCAGGGTTTTATGGTACGACCAATTCACAAGTGTACCGTGAATATCAGGAATTTGGTAAAACATCAAATCTCAGACATCGCTGTGGCCGGACAAAGATCCTGCAAAAACGGGACCAACAACGACTGAAGAGAATCCTTCAACGTGACAGCAGTGCAACCCTTCCGCAAACTGTTGCAGATTTTAATTCTGGGCCATCAACAAGTGTCAATTTGCGAACCATTCAACGAAACATCATCGATATGGGCTTTCGGAGCCGAACGCCCACTCGCGTAGCCTTGATGACTGCACGACACGCCTGGGCCCGTCAAACCAACACTGGACTATTGATGACTGGAAACATGTTGCCAGGTCGGACGACTGTTGATGACTGGAAACATGTTGCCTGGTCGGAGGAGTCTCGTTTCAAATGGCATCGAGCGGATGGACCTGTACGGGTATGGCACAACCTCATGAATCCATAGACTCTGCATGTCAGCAGTGGACTGTTCAAGCTGGTGGAGGCTCTCTAATGGTGTAGGGCGTGTGCTTTTTTAGTGATATGGCACCCCTGATACGTCCAGATACGACTCTGACAGGTAACACGTACGTAAGCATCCATGTTCATTGTGCATTCCGACAGACTTGGGCAATTGCAGCAGAATAATGACACCCCACACGCCCACAATTGCTTCAGAGTGTCATATCTGGGCTGCCTTGCAACGTGCTGTTCAGAAGAGTTCTCCACCCCCCGTACTCTAACTGGCTTATGGAGAGCCCTGCAGGATTTATGGTGTCAATTACCTCCAGCACTGTTGCAGACATTAGTCGAGTCCATGCCACGTCGTGTTGCAGCACTTCTGCGTGCTCGCATTGGCCCTACTCGATATTAGGCACGTGTAGCAGTTTCTTTGGCTCTTCGATGTATATGTATGTCCGACTAACTACACCGGCCTCATCGAGCGGCCTTACCAACCAGGTGAAACCGCTAAACTACCAGCCGTCAGCTAGCAGTGATGGTTCTGGGCTTCGAAATGGATCCACTCAAGTGAGGTCATCCAGTGGTGCAATCACTGTGGTCAGCCCACCGACAGCTATCGCCCTCAGCATACCGCTGGTGACGTCACTCGGCGCCCGCACAAGACCCGCTACTGTCCATATGGAAGGCATCAAGAAATGAAGAATGTCTTGTGTTGAGAAAACATGATGACATTCTTTTTTTTCGGCTCGACATAGCGCTCGAGAACACTTACCACAGCTTCCGGCACAAGCCGTCAGAACCGACAGCCCATAACAATAGTCTCCAGTTTACTAAAGTAAGTTTAATCTATATCTCGTTTCTCAAGTGCTGTTGGAATAGATTTTGATGAATCTTAATCAAAAGCTTTTTCCGAACTCCTAAAATACTGTTCTATTCTACTCACTCAGGAACACCAAATTCTCCATAGAACTGTTCCTGCTTCTGCAGCCAACTTGATCCTTTGGTTTGTTATGGAATGTCTTCTTCAGTGCATTTGGTAATGATTTTAGTTGCATTACACAGACAGACTGATATATCTATGACTGTCTACATCTTGGCTTTCTGCCTGTCTGCTTTCAAGTTTCGTGAAATTATCATCCCATGGAGTTATTTATAAATAATTTTTAAGTCCTTCATCTGTAGGACTCTTTCCTTCCTTCATACAGCCAATGGCGTCATAAATCACATCTATGCGCTACTTCCATAATGTGATTATCTTCCTATCTCTCTCTCTCTCTCTCTCTCTCTCTCTCTCTCTCTCTCTCTGTGTGTGTGTGTGTGTGTGTGTGTGTGTGTGTGTGTGTGTGTGTGTGTGTATTTATTTGTCAGAGAGAGAGAGAGAGAGAGAGAGAGAGAGAGAGAGAGAGAGAGAGAGAGACTTCTCTTGAATATATGAATAGCTGAAGACTTTTGGGGACGCTTGCAAAATTTTGGCTGTATTATGTTACCGTTAAATCCGTCGGGTTGACTGATGAAATGTGATGTCTCAATAAATTTTCAGTGTATTGGCTGGATCCATAACACTAAAAACACGCATGGATTGTTAGCCGAAGATAGTACTTCACTGAAAAATTGAGCAGGTCCTTATCCAGCACTGGACGCGAGATGCTGCTGTTGCAGTTAATGATGATGCTCTGGTCCAAGGGTTAACGTTTTGCTGTTTCATATCTGGCCGCTTTCCACTCCAAGCACTCCGTGAACGTTGTTACTGTTAGTAACAGCGTCATTCTGAAACCTTATCCTGAAGTCTCCTGGCAGCTGTTTCCAGGTTCAAATTTTCCTCTCACCTTCACGGATTTGTACCTTTTTACATAATGAGTATTAGTACTCTGCTGATTACTAAGGAAGCTTCTACATGTAAGCGTCCTTAGTGCGGTCGGCGGGTTTCTTTTGATCTAAAAATAATAATAGTTTCAAAAATATATCCACAACATATGCTCTAAAGTCAGAATAAATGCTGTGTCTAACGCACATTTGACTTTGTGTATTTGCCGAGAGAGAAAAGGGGGAGGTAGCAAAAAGAGGGGGGGGGGGACCGAAAGTTTCGCGTCGTTGCTAGTTCTTACTAACAATTCAGTCGCTGTTCACAATAACCAGTTAACGAATTTAAACGGTTGTTTTGATGATGAGCATTGTGTTTTTGGCCGTAATTGTAATGGTTGAATCTAATGGCGACAGTAAAGAATAGAAGAGACAGAGGCTATAGAAACGTGTTGGTAGGTATGACTGAGCGATTGTTTTTCTCGTAATTAGACTTTTCACTGAAACGAGATTCAGCTGCGTTTGCTAGTCACCGAGTGGTGACTTTAGTGGCATGTGCTTTGTAGTACTTCATTTGTGTTTCTTGCGGTAATATCTACGTTATTCTCTTCTCCGCCCCCTCTCTCCTTGTATTTTTTCAGACTTTGTATTTGACATATGTACATAATATGCTTGAAATTATTCTAGTATTGCTCTGTTATGTAATAGAACGTTTCTGAATGTCCATTACGGTTTTGGTTATTTACACAAAAAAAGTGCGTTATATGCTGCCAACGACCAAGACCTTCTGCTATTCTGCAGATAAATCTACCACCACATTGAGTAAACTCACAATCGTTGGCTTTGCCACCTCTCAACCAAACTGTCGCCTTCCAATCTAATCTAGACCTCGTCGTATGTCCACACATGAGTCTACCATCACACCCACTATTTAAAATTCATAACCGGTGGTTTCGTCAAATCACAACCAAACGGTAATCTTCCGACCTGACCAAAAGCTTCAGCTAAACAGTGCCGTTTACAATTATACTACATTATAGTCAAACTGATTTTGTCATAATTTGTGCTAATTTTGGAAGCGAATTATTTTGCACCTTTGTGTGCAAGAGGGTATGTTTATGGACAGTGAATCAGATATTTAAACTTCGCCATCATTTGTCCTGCAACCAAGGGTTACATCAGAGGCACACAAAGCGTCAAGGTTAACGTAGTACAGTGTCTTAGTATTACCATAATAGAGAATACAGCGCTGCTGTTAACACCAGCGGTCGTGAGTGGGCCGAATTCACTGCGGGTATGGGAAAGCACGCAGCAATGACGGCAGCAGTCCTCACTACGCTCACTGTAACGCCCTCCTCGCCCTCGCTGCATTTACAAATGTTCATTTAGCGGTCGTAAACGTGTCTCGGCCATCGCAAATTATTTAACTGAGAGCAGTGTATTTACACAAAGGTCGACAAGAGCATGTTAAGAACCGACCGTGTGACTATCATTAATCCCATGCCCTCCTTCGACAGTTCGGCGATAGTTTGCAGCTCTTTACTCCAAACTTGGTGTACAAATTTCATATCCTAGCTTAAAGTTTATGATTAATAAGAAATGTTTCGAATTAGACTCACTGCTTATCACCCAGCAAATTCAACCTAACAACACTTCATTTCATCATTGTCTTAACAACACTTTTTCATTTAGGTTGTCGTCGCTCTGTTATATTTCCCATGAAATTTACTGAATTTTAAATCAAACGTACAAATACCATTTCCCCATCATATGTTGACGGTTGTCAGTCTTAATCACTTGAACCACTACAATCATTTAAGAATCTGTCTGCCTTCCATAGCTCAACACTTCCATACTCGACCCTCAGCCTGTATCCGCTCAGTCTTAACTGTAGTTGATACAGCATGTTTCAAAAATGACCGGTATATTTGAAACGGCAATACAAACTAAACGAGCAGCGATAGAAATACACCGTTTGTTGCAATATGCTTGGGACAACAGTACATTTTCAGGCAGACAAACTTTCGAAATTACAGTAGTTACAATTGTCAACAACATATGGCGCTGCGGTCTGGGAAACTCTATAGTACGATATTTTCCACATATCCACCATGCGTAGCAAATAATATGGCGTAGTCTCTGAATGAAATTACCCGAAACCTTTGACAACGTGTCTGGCGGAATGGCTTCACATGCAGATGAGACGTACTGCTTCAGCTGTTCAATTGTTTCTGGATTCTGGCGGTACACCTGGTCTTTCAAGTGTCCCCACAGAAAGAAGTCACAGGGGTTCATGTCTGGCGAATAGGGAGGCCAATCCACGCCGCCTCCTGTATGTTTCGGATAGCCCAAAGCAATCACACGATCATCGAAATATTCATTCAGGAAATTAAAGACGTCGGCCGTGCGATGTGGCCGGTCACCATCTTGCATAAACCACGAGGTGTTCGCAGTGTCGTCTAAGGCAGTTTGTACCGAGACAAATTCACGAAGAATGTCCAGATAGCGTGATGCAGTAATCGTTTCGGATCTGAAAAATGGGCCAATGATTCCTTTGGAAGAAATGGCGGCCCAGACCAGTACTTTTTGAGGATGCAGGGACGATGGGACTGCAACCTGGGGCTTTTCGGTTCCCCATATGCGCCAGTTCTGTTTATTGACGAAGCCGTCCAAGTAAAAATAAGCTTCGTCAGTAAACCAAATGCTGCCCACATGCATATCGCCGTCATCAATCCTGTGCACTATATCGTTAGCGAATGTCTCTCGTGCAGCAATGGTAGCGGCGCTGAGGGGTTGCCGCGTTTGACTTTTGTATGGATAGAGGTGTAAACTCTGGCGCATGAGACGATACGTGGACGTTGGCGTCATTTTGACCGCAGCTACAACACGGCGAACGGAAACCCGAGGCCGCTGTTGGATCACTAGCTGCGCGTTGCCCTCTGTGGTTGCCGTACGCGGTCGCCCTATCTTTCCAGCACGTTCATCCGCCACGTTCCCAGTCCGTTGAAATTTTTCAAACAGATCCTTTATTGTATCGCTTTTCGGTCCTTTGGTTACATTAAACCTCCGTTGAAAACTTCGTCTTGTTGCAACAACACCGTGTTCTAGGCGGTAGAATTCCAACACCAGAGAAATCCTATGTTCTAAGGAATACACCATGTTGTCCACAGCACACTTGCACGTTGTGAACAGCACACGCTTACAGCAGAAAGGCGACGTACAGAATGGCGCACCCACAGACTGCGTTGTCTTCTATATCTTTCACATCACTTGCAGCGCCATCTGTTGTTGAAAATTGTAACTACTGTAATTTCGAAAGTTTGTCCGCCTGAAAATGTACTGTTGTCCCAAGCATATTGCAACAAACGGTGTATTTCTATCGCTGCTCGTTTAGTTTTTATTGTCTTTTCAAATATACCGGTCATTTTTGAAACACCCTGTATATAAGAGCGCTCAATTCACGAAACTCGTATTACCAAGAGGTTAATGCCTTCTCCACCAGAACTTCTCACCCAGTTTGATAAGGCACCCACAAACTGAGGTGACAGAAGTCATGGAGTAGTGATATGCACATGTATAGATGGACATAATATCGCGTACAAAAAGTATAAAAAGACAGTGCATTGACCGAGCCGTCACTGGTACTCAAGTAATTAATGTGAAAAGGTTTCCGAACTGATTATGGCCGCAAGACGGGAATTAACATACTCTGAATGCGGAATAGTAGCTGGGGCTAGACGCATGGGACATTCCATTTCGTCGGAGAATTCAACATTCCAAGATACACAGTGTCAAGAGGGTGTCTAGAATACCACATTTCATGCATTACCTCTCACCACGGACAACGCAGTATCCGACAGCCTACACTTAACGACCGAGAGCAGCGGCGTTTGCGTAGAGCTGTCAGTGATAACACAAAGCAGCACTGCGTGAAATAACTGCAGCAATCAATGTGGAACGTGCAATGAACATATCCGTTACGGCAGTGCGACAAAATCTGGCGTTAATGAGCTATGGCAGCAGACAACCGACGAGAGTGCGTTTGCGAACAGCACGATATCTCTTGCTGCGCCTCTCCTGGGCTCGTTACCATATCGGTTGGCTCCTAGACGACTGAAAAACCGGGCCTGGTCAGAATGAGCTATGGCAGCAGACAACCAACGAGAGTGCGTTTGCGAACAGCACGATATCGCTTGCTGCGCCTCTCCTGGGCTCGTTACCATATCGGTTGGCTCCTAGACGACTGAAAAACCGGGCCTGCTCAGAATGAGCTATTGCAGCAGACAACCGACGAGAGTGCGTTTGCGAACAGCACGATATCGCTTGCTGCGCCTCTCCTGGGCTCGTTACCATATCGGTTGGCTCCTAGACGACTGAAAAACCGGGCCTGGTCAGAATGAGCTATGGCAGCAGACAACCGACGAGAGTGCGTTTGCGAACAGCACGATATCGGTTGGCTCCTAGACGACTGAAAAACCGGGACTGGTCACAATGAGCTATGGCAGCAGACAACCGACGAGAGTGCGTTTGCGAACAGCACGATATCGCTTGCTGCGCCTCTCCTGGGCTCGTTACCATATCGGTTGGCTCCTAGACGACTGAAAAACCGGGCCTGGTCACAATGAGCTATGGCAGCAGACAACCGACGAGAGTGCGTTTGCGAACAGCACGATATCGCTTGCTGCGCCTCTCCTGGGCTCGTTACCATATCGGTTGGCTCCTAGACCACTGAAAAACCGGGCCTGGTCAAAATGAGCTATGGCAGCAGACAACCGACGAGAGTGCGTTTGCGAACAGCACGATATCGCTTGCTGCGCCTCTCCTGGGCTCGTTACCGTATCGGTTGGCTCCTAGACGACTGAAAAACCGGGCCTGGTCAGAATGAGCTATGGCAGCAGACAACCGACGAGAGTGCGTTTGCGAACAGCACGATATCGCTTGCTGCGCCTCTCCTGGGCTCGTTACCATATCGGTTGGCTCCTAGACCACTGAAAAACCGGGCCTGGTCACAATGAGCTATGGCAGCAGACAACCGACGAGAGTGCGTTTGCGAACAGCACGATATCGCTTGCTCCGCCTCTCCTGGGCTCGTTACCATATCGGTTGGCTCCTAGACGACTGAAAAACCGGGCCTGGTCACAATGAGCTATGGCAGCAGACAACCGACGAGAGTGCGTTTGCGAACAGCACGATATCGCTTGCTGCGCCTCTCCTGGGCTCGTTACCATATCGGTTGGCTCCTAGACGACTGAAAAACCGGGCCTGGTCAAAATGAGCTATGGCAGCAGACAACCGACGAGAGTGCGTTTGCGAACAGCACGATATCGCTTGCTGCGCCTCTCCTGGGCTCGTTACCATATCGGTTGGCTCCTAGACCACTGAAAAACCGGGCCTGGTCACAATGAGCTATGGCAGCAGACAACCGACGAGAGTGCGTTTGCGAACAGCACGATATCGCTTGCTGCGCCTCTCCTGGGCTCGTTACCATATCGGTTGGCTCCTAGACGACTGAAAAACCGGGCCTGGTCAGAATGAGCTATGGCAGCAGACAACCGACGAGAGTGCGTTTGCGAACAGCACGATATCGCTTGCTGCGCCTCTCCTGGGCTCGTTACCATATCGGTTGGCTCCTAGACGACTGAAAAACCGGGCCTGCTCAGAATGAGCTATGGCAGCAGACAACCGACGAGAGTGCGTTTGCGAACAGCACGATATCGCTTGCTGCGCCTCTCCTGGGCTCGTTACCATATCGGTTGGCTCCTAGACGACTGAAAAACCGGGCCTGGTCAGAATGAGCTATGGCAGCAGACAACCGACGAGAGTGCGTTTGCGAACAGCACGATATCGCTTGCTGCGCCTCTCCTGGGCTCGTTACCATATCGGTTGGCTCTTAGACGACTGAAAAACCGGGACTGGTCACAATGAGCTATGGCAGCAGACAACCGACGAGAGTGCGTTTGCGAACAGCACGATATCGCTTGCTGCGCCTCTCCTGGGCTCGTTACCATATCGGTTGGCTCCTAGACGACTGAAAAACCGGGCCTGGTCAAAATGAGCTATGGCAGCAGACAACCGACGAGAGTGCGTTTGCGAACAGCACGATATCGCTTGCTGCGCCTCTCCTGGGCTCGTTACCATACCGGTTGGCTCCTAGACGACTGAAAAACCGGGCCTGCTCAGAATGAGCTATGGCAGCAGACAACCGACGAGAATGCGTTTGCGAACAGCACGATATCGCTTGTTGCGCCTCTCCTGGGCTCGTTACCATATCGGTTGGCTCCTAGACGACTGAAAAACCGGGCCTGGTCACAATGAGCTATGGCAGCAGACAACCGACGAGAGTGCGTTTGCGAACAGCACGATATCGCTTGCTGCGCCTCTCCTGGGCTCGTTACCATATCGGTTGGCTCCTAGACGACTGAAAAACCGGGCCTAGTCAGAATGAGCTATGGCAGCAGACAACCAACGAGAGTGCGTTTGCGAACAGCACGATATCGCTTGCTGCGCCTCTCCTGGGCTCGTTACCATATCGGTTGGCTCCTAGACGACTGAAAAACCGGGCCTGGTCACAATGAGCTATGGCAGCAGACAACCGACGAGAGTGCGTTTGCGAACAGCACGATATCGCTTGCTGCGCCTCTCCTGGGCTCGTTACCATATCGGTTGGCTCCTAGACGACTGAAAAACCGGGCCTGGTCACAATGAGCTATGGCAGCAGACAACCGACGAGAGTGCGTTTGCGAACAGCACGATATCGCTTGCTGCGCCTCTCCTGGGCTCGTTACCATATCGGTTGGCTCCTAGACGACTGAAAAACCGGGCCTGGTCAAAATGAGCTATGGCAGCAGACAACCGACGAGAGTGCGTTTGCGAACAGCACGATATCGCTTGCTGCGCCTCTCCTGGGCTCGTTACCATATCGGTTGGCTCCTAGACGACTGAAAAACCGGGCCTGGTCACAATGAGCTATGGCAGCAGACAACCGACGAGAGTGCGTTTGCGAACAGCACGATATCGCTTGCTGCGCATCTCCTGGGCTCGTTACCATATCGGTTGGCTCCTAGACGACTGAAAAACCGGGCCTGGTCAAAATGAGCTATGGCAGCAGACAACCGACGAGAGTGCGTTTGCGAACAGCACGATATCGCTTGCTGCGCCTCTCCTGGGCTCGTTACCATATCGGTTGGCTCCTAGACCACTGAAAAACCGGGCCTGGTCACAATGAGCTATGGCAGCAGACAACCGACGAGAGTGCGTTTGCGAACAGCACGATATCGCTTACTGCGCCTCTCCTGGGCTCGTTACCATATCGGTTGGCTCCTAGACGACTGAAAAACCGGGCCTGCTCAGAATGAGCTATGGCAGCAGACAACCAACGAGAGTGCGTTTGCGAACAGCACGATATCGCTTGCTGCGCCTCTCCTGGGCTCGTTACCATATCGGTTGGCTCCTAGACCACTGAAAAACCGGGCCTGGTCACAATGAGCTATGGCAGCAGACAACCGACGAGAGTGCGTTTGCGAACAGCACGATATCGCTTGCTGCGCCTCTCCTGGGCTCGTTACCATATCGGTTGGCTCCTAGACGACTGAAAAACCGGGCCTGCTCAGAATGAGCTATGGCAGCAGACAACCGACGAGAGTGCGTTTGCGAACAGCAAGATATCGCTTGTTGCGCCTCTCCTGGGCTCGTTACCATATCGGTTGGCTCCTAGACGACTGAAAAACCGGGCCTGGTCAGAATGAGCTATGGCAGCAGACAACCGACGAGAGTGCGTTTGCGAACAGCACGATATCGCTTGCTGCGCCTCTCCTGGGCTCGTTACCATATCGGTTGGCTCCTAGACGACTGAAAAACCGGGCCTGGTCAGATGATTCCCGATTTCAGTTGATAAGTTCGAGTGTGGAGCAGACCCCAGGATGCCATGAACCCAAGTTGTCAACAAGACACTGTGTAAACTGGTGGTGGCTTCACAATGGTGTGGGCTGTATTTACATGGAATGGAAAGGGTCCTCTGAGCTACTGAGTGAAAATGGTTATGTTCGGCTACATGGCGAACATTTGCATCCATTCATGGACTTCATATTCCCAACAGTGTCCCATCACCAGGCAACAATTGTTCGCGACTGATTTGAGGAACATACTGGACAGTTCCTGCGAATGAATTCCATGGAACATTTATGGGACATAACCGAGAAGCCAGTTCGTGCATGAATTCACGCATCGGCAACAAAAATGGTTCAAATGGCTGTGAGCACTATGGGACTTAACATCTGAGGTCATCAGTCCCCTAGCCTTAGAACTACTTAAACCTAACTAACCTAAGGACATCACACACACTCATGCCCGAGGCAGGATTCGAACCTGCGACCATAGCGGTCGCGCGGTTCCAGACTGAAGCGCCCAGAACGGCTCAGTAAACCAAATGCTGCCCACATGCATATCGCCGTCATCAATCCTGTGCACTATATCGTTAGCGAATGTCTCTCGTGCAGCAATGGTAGCGGCGCTGAGGGGTTGCCGCGTTTGACTTTTGTATGGATAGAGGTGTAAACTCTGGCGCATGAGACGATACGTGGACGTTGGCGTCATTTTGACCGCAGCTACAACACGGCGAACGGAAACCCGAGGCCGCTGTTGGATCACTAGCTGCGCGTTGCCCTCTGTGGTTGCCATACGCGGTCGCCCTACCTTTCCAGCACGTTCATTCGTCACGTTCCCAGTCCGTTGAAATTTTTCAAACAGATCCTTTATTGTATCGCTTTTCGGTCCTTTGGTTACATTAAACCTCCGTTGAAAACTTCGTCTTGTTGCAACAACACTGTGTTCTAGGCGGTAGAATTCCAACACCAGAGAAATCCTATGTTCTAAGGAATAAACCATGTTGTCCACAGCACACTTGCACGTTGTGAACAGCACACGCTTACAGCAGAAAGACGACGTACAGAATGGCGCACCCACAGACTGCGTTGTCTTCTATATCTTTCACATCACTTGCAGCGCCATCTGTTGTTGAAAATTGTAACTACTGTAATTTCGAAAGTTTGTCCGCCTGAAAATGTACTGTTGTCCCAAGCATATTGCAACAAACGGTGTATTTCTATCGCTGCTCGTTTAGTTTTTATTGTCGTTTCAAATATACCGGTCATTTTTGAAACACCCTGTATATAAGAGCGCTCAATTCACGAAACTCGTATTACCAAGAGGTTAATGCCTTCTCCGCCAGAACTTCTCACCCAGTTTGATAAGGCACCCACAAACTGAGGTGACAGAAGTCATGGAGTAGTGATATGCACATGTATAGATGGACATAATATCGCGTACAAAAAGTATAAAAAGACAGTGCATTGACCGAGCCGTCACTGGTACTCAAGTAATTAATGTGAAAAGGTTTCCGAACTGATTATGGCCGCAAGACGGGAATTAACATACTCTGAATGCGGAATAGTAGCTGGGGCTAGACGCATGGGACATTCCATTTCGTCGGAGAATTCAACATTCCAAGATACACAGTGTCAAGAGGGTGTCTAGAATACCACATTTCATGCATTACCTCTCACCACGGACAACGCAGTATCCGACAGCCTACACTTAACGACCGAGAGCAGCGGCGTTTGCGTAGAGCTGTCAGTGATAACACAAAGCAGCACTGCGTGAAATAACTGCAGCAATCAATGTGGAACGTGCGATGAACATATCCGTTACGGCAGTGCGACAAAATCTGGCGTTAATGAGCTATGGCAGCAGACAACCGACGAGAGTGCGTTTGCGAACAGCACGATATCTCTTGCTGCGCCTCTCCTGGGCTCGTTACCATATCGGTTGGCTCCTAGACGACTGAAAAACCGGGCCTGGTCAGAATGAGCTATGGCAGCAGACAACCGACGAGAGTGCGTTTGCGAACAGCACGATATCGCTTGCTGCGCCTCTCCTGGGCTCGTTACCATATCGGTTGGCTCCTAGACCACTGAAAAACCGGGCCTGGTCACAATGAGCTATGGCAGCAGACAACCGACGAGAGTGCGTTTGCGAACAGCACGATATCGCTTGCTGCGCCTCTCCTGGGCTCGTTACCATATCGGTTGGCTCCTAGACGACTGAAAAACCGGGCCTGGTCACAATGAGCTATGGCAGCAGACAACCGACGAGAGTGCGTTTCCGAACAGCACGATATCGCTTGCTGCGCCTCTCCTGGGCTCGTTACCATATCGGTTGGCTCCTAGACGACTGAAAAACCGGGCCTGGTCACAATGAGCTATGGCAGCAGACAACCGACGAGAGTGCGTTTGCGAACAGCACGATATCGCTTGCTGCGCCTCTCCTGGGCTCGTTACCATATCGGTTGGCTCCTAGACGACTGAAAAACCGGGCCTGGTCAAAATGAGCTATGGCAGCAGACAACCGACGAGAGTGCGTTTGCGAACAGCACGATATCGCTTGCTGCGCCTCTCCTGGGCTCGTTACCATATCGGTTGGCTCCTAGACGACTGAAAAACCGGGCCTGGTCAAAATGAGCTATGGCAGCAGACAACCGACGAGAGTGCGTTTGCGAACAGCACGATATCGCTTGCTGCGCCTCTCCTGGGCTCGTTACCATATCGGTTGGCTCCTAGACGACTGAAAAACCGGGCCTGGTCACAATGAGCTATGGCAGCAGACAACCGACGAGAGTGCGTTTGCGAACAGCACGATATCGCTTGCTGCGCCTCTCCTGGGCTCGTTACCATATCGGTTGGCTCCTAGACCACTGAAAAACCGGGCCTGGTCAGAATGAGCTATGGCAGCAGACAACCGACGAGAGTGCGTTTGCGAACAGCACGATATCGGTTGGCTCCTAGACGACTGAAAAACCGGGCCTGGTCACAGTGAGCTATGGCAGCAGACAACCGACGAGAGTGCGTTTGCGAACAGCACGATATCGGTTGGCTCCTAGACGACTGAAAAACCGGGCCTGGTCACAATGAGCTATGGCAGCAGACAACCGACGAGAGTGCGTTTGCGAACAGCACGATATCGCTTGCTGCGCCTCTCCTGGGCTCGTTACCATATCGGTTGGCTCCTAGACGACTGAAAAACCGGGCCTGGTCACAATGAGCTATGGCAGCAGACAACCGACGAGAGTGCGTTTGCGAACAGCACGATATCGCTTGTTGCGCCTCTCCTGGGCTCGTTACCATATCAGTTGGCTCCTAGACGACTGAAAAACCGGGCCTGGTCAGATGATTCCCGATTTCAGTTGATAAGTTCGAGTGTGGAGCAGACCCCAGGATGCCATGAACCCAAGTTGTCAACAAGACACTGTGTAAACTGGTGGTGGCTTCACAATGGTGTGGGCTGTATTTATATGGAATGGAAAGGGTCCTCTGAGCTACTGACTGAAAATGGTTATGTTCGGCTACATGGCGAACATTTGCATCCATTCATGGACTTCATATTCCCAACAGTGTCCCATCACCAGGCAACAATTGTTCGCGACTGATTTGAGGAACATACTGGACAGTTCCTGCGAATGAATTCCATGGAACATTTATGGGACATAACCGAGAAGCCAGTTCGTGCATGAATTCACGCATCGGCAACAAAAATGGTTCAAATGGCTGTGAGCACTATGGGACTTAACATCTGAGGTCATCAGTCCCCTAGCCTTAGAACTACTTAAACCTAACTAACCTAAGGACATCACACACATCCATGCCCGAGGCAGGATTCGAACCTGCGACCATAGCGGTCGCGCGGTTCCAGACTGAAGCGCCCAGAACGGCTCGGCCACACGGCCCGGCCATCGGCAACACTTTCGCAATTATGGAAGACTACATAGGCAGCATGGTTCAATATTTCTGCAGGGTACTTCCAACGACTCCATGCCCCGTTGAGTTCCTGCACAACGCCGGGCAAAAGGAGGTCCGATACGTATTTGGAGGAATCCCATGACTATCGTTACCTCGCTGTACACAATACAATGCAAGACAAAGTCACGGCGACTCAGTGGAACTTGACTCGAGTTACAATGTAACTTACGGAAAGAAACACACACTGGAGAAAAAAGCCGGGCGTTTATGTAAGGCAGTAACTTACCCCGCTAACCCAGTGACGTTGTGCATGATTCGCCGTTAAGTCAAGCTGCCTCGGTGGTCACAATAATTCTCTGTTCGTAACGTGGAATCTAACGATCGTCTGGACAGCAAACAGCTGCCCGTTGCCGACCCCTGCAAGTACGTCATCCCGCGCAACTATTTCGCAATGGCGCTACTCTCGTGAAGCCCGGAGCTGCTCTAGGTATCAATGACTATGCCGGGAGGCCTAGATATACACTGAAGATCCAAAGAAAATAGTACATCTGCCTACTATCGTGTAGGAGCCCCGCGATCACGCAGAAGTGCCGCAACACGGCGTTGCATTGATTCGACTATGACTGAAGTAGTGCTGGAGGGACTTGACACCTGAATCATGCAGGTCTCTCCATGAATCCGTATGAGTTCGAGAGGGTGGAGATCTCTTCTGAACAGCACATTGCAAGGCATCCCAGATATGCTCAATAACGTTCATGTCTGGGGAGTTTTGTGGCCAGCGAATGTGTTTAAACTCAAAAGAGTGTTCCTGGAGCCACTCTGTAGCAATTCTCAGCGTGTGGGCTGTCGCATTGTCCTGCTGGAACTGCCCAAGTCCGTCGCAATGCACAACGGACATGAATGGATGCAGCTGATCAGACAGGATGCTTATGTACGTGTCACTTGTCAGAGACGTGTCTAGACGTATCAGAGGTCCCATATCACTCCAACTGCAAACGCCTCACACCTTTACCGAGCCTCCACCAGCTTGAAAAATGCCTCTGAGCACTATGGGACTTAACTTCTGAAGTCCTCAGTCCCCTAGAACTTAGAACTACTTAAACCTAACTAACCTAAGGACATCACGCACATCCATGTCCGAGGCAGGATTCGAACCTGCGACCGTAGCGGTCGCGCGGTTCCTGACTGTAGCGCCTAGAACCGCTCGGCCACTCCGGTCGGCCCCACCAGCTTGAACAGTCACCTGCTGACATGTGGGGTCCACGGATTCATGAGGTTGTCTCCATACCCATACACGTCCATCCCCTCGATAAAATTTGAAAGGATACTCGTCCGACCAGGCAACATGTTTCCAATCATTAACATTCCAATGTCGGTTTGACGGGACCAGGCGAGGTGTACAGCTTTGTTTCGTGCAGTCATCAAGGGTACACGGGTGGGCCTTTGGCTTCGAAAGCCCATATCGATGATGGTTCGTTGAATGGTTCGCACGCTGACACTTGTTGATGGTCCAGCATGGAAATCAGTTGCGAAAGGGTTGCACTTCCGTCAAGTTGAATTCTCTTCAGTCACAATACATTTTTAAGGGTATTTGAAAATAGTTTTCCCAAGAAAATAGTTAAACATAGTTCCAAGAAAACATATAAAAAACCTTAGCTAACTAAAGGAATAAGAATATCTTGCAACCGTAAAAGAGAACTGTATCTAACTGTTGTTAAACATCGATTAGAATGGACAGGGACTGCGATTGCTGTGTTCGGATGAGGGCTGACTTGGCATCCCTTCGCTCACAGCTGCAATCGGCGCTGACTTCGGTCGCGCAGCTTGAGGCTGTTGCCAATGGGCACCACTGTGGGGAGCCGGACACGGGTATCACGGGGATGTCAACATCGTCCCGTCTGTCCCCAGATCGGTCCGCCGCTGTGGTTGCCCCGGTTGCTGCCCGCAGTGGGGCTGAGCCCTCGCCTGTGGTTGATTGGGAGGTCGTTCCAAGGCGTGGCAGGCAGCGAAAGGCGTCCCCGGAGGCTGATCAGAAAGCCTCCCCGGTGCGTCTGACAAACCGGTTTCAGGCACTGTCTCTGGCTGAGCCAGATGCAGCCGCCTGCCCTGTTTCAGAGGATCATTCTCAGCCTTCAAGGTCCGGGCAATCGCAGAGGGTGGGCTTACTGGTAGTTGGGAGCTCCAATGTTAGGCGCGTAATGGGGCCCCTTAGGGATACGGCGGCTAAGGAGGGGAAGAAATCCAGTGTGCACTCCGTGTGCATTCCGGGAGGAGTCATTCCTGATGTGGAAAGGGTCCTTCCAGATGCCATGAAGAGCACAGGGTGCAGCCAGCTGCAGGTGGTGGCACATGTCGGCACTAATGACGTGTGTCGCTTTGGATCTGAGGAAATTCTCTCTGGATTCCAGCGGCTATGTGATTTGGTGAAGGCTGCCGGTCTTGCTTACGATATGAAGGCAGAGCTCACCATCTGCAGCATCGTTGACAGAACCGACTGCGGACCTTTGGTGCAGAGCCGGGTGGAGGGTCTGAATCAGAGGCTCAGACGGTTTTGCGACCGTATTGGCTGCAGATTCCTAGACTTGCGCCATAGGGTGGTGGGGTTTCGGGTTCCGCTGAATAGGTCAGGAGTTCACTACACTCAGCTGGCGGCTACACGAGTAGCGGAGGCTGTGTGGCATGGACTGGGCGGTTTTTTAGGTTAGAAGGCCTCGGGAAAGTGCGGGATGGGCTGCAATGTCAAAGGGTGCTTGGCAATTACAGGACGTGCTTGGATCAAGGAACAGTCGGAATTTTAGTTGTAAATTGTTGTAGTTGCGCTGGAAAAGTCCCTGAGCTTCAAGCGCTAATAGAAAGCACAGAAGCTGATATCGTTATAGGTACAGAAAGCTGGCTAAAGCCTGAAATAAGTTCTGCAGAAATTTTTACGAAGTCTCAGACGGTGTTCAGGAAAGATAGATTAGGCAGAATTGGTGGTGGAGTGTTTGTGTCTGTCAGTAGTGGTTTATCTTGCAGTGAAGTCGAAGTAGATACTCCGTGCGAATTGGTGTGGGTGGAGGTTATACTTAACAGCCGAATTAAGTTAATAATTGGCTCCTTCTACCGACCCCCAGACACCGATGATACAGTTGCGGAACAGTTCAGAGAAAGTTTGAGTCTCGTAACAAATAAATACCCCACTCATACGGTTATAGTTGGTGGGGACTTCAACCTACCCTCGGTATGTTGGCAAAAATACTTGTTCAAAACCGGTGGTAGGCAGAAAACGTCTTCCGAGATTGTCCTAAATGCATTCTCCGAAAATTATTTCGAGCAGTTAGTCCACGAACCCACGCGAATTGTAAATGGCTGCGAAAACACACTTGACCTCTTGGCCACAAACAATCCAGAGCTGATAGAGAGCATCATGACTGATACAGGGATTAGTGATCACAAGGTCATTGTAGCTAGGCTCAATACCATTTCTTCCAAATCCATCAGAAACAAACGCAAAATAATTTATTTAAAAAAGCGGATAAAGTGCCACTAGAAGCCTTCCTAAAAGACAATTTCCATTCCTTCCGAACTGACTATGCGAATGTAGACGAGATGTGGCTCAAATTCAAAGATATAGTAGCAACAGCAATTGAGATATTCATACCTCATAAATTGGTAAGAGATGGAACGGATCCCCAGTGGTACACAAAAAAGGTCCGAACGCTGTTGCAGAGGCAACGGAAAAAGCTTGCGAAGTTCAGAAGAACGCGAAATCCTGAAGATGGGCTAAAATTTACAGACGCGCGAAATTTGGCACGTACTTCGATGCGAGATGCCTTTAATAGGTTCCACAACGAAACATTGTCTCGAAATTTGGTAGAAAATCCGAAGAAATTCTGGTCGTATGTAAAGTACACAAGCGGCAAGACGCAGTCAATACCTTCGCTGCGCAGTGCCGATGGTACTGTTATCGACGACTGTGCCGCTAAAGCGGAGTTATTGAACGCAGTTTTCCGAAATTCCTTCACCAGGGAAGACGAATGGAATATTCCAGAATTTGAAACACGAACATCTGCTAGCATGAGTTTCTTAGAAGTAGATACCTTAGGGGTTGCGAAGCAACTCAAATCGCTTGATACGGGTAAGTCTTCAGGTCCAGATTGTATACCGATTAGGTTCCTTTCAGATTACGCTGATACTATAGCTCCCTACTTAGCACTCATATACAACCGCTCGCTCACCGATAGATCTGTACCTACAGATTGGAAAATTGCACAGGTCGCACCAGTGTTCAAGAAGGGTAGTAGGAATAATACTGTATTCAAACATTATGAATCACCTCGAAGGGAACGATCTGTTGACACGTAATCAGCATGGCTTCAGAAAACATCGCTCTTGTGCAACGCAGCTAGCTCTATATTCGCACGAAGTAATGGCCGCTATCGACAGGGGATCTCAAGTTGATTCCGTATTTCTAGATTTCCGGAAAGCTTTTGACACCGTTCCTCACAAGCGACTTCTAATCAAGCTGCGGAGCTATGGGGTATCGTCTCAGTTGTGCGACTGGATTCGTGATTTCCTGTCAGGAAGGTCGCAGTTCGTAGTAATAGACGGCAAATCATCGAGTAAAACTGAAGTGATATCAGGTGTTCCCCAGGGAAGCGTCCTGGGACCTCTACTGTTCCTGATCTATATAAATGACCTGGGTGACAATCTGAGCAGTTCTCTTAGACTGTTCGCAGATGATGCTGTAATTTACCGTCTAGTAAGGTCATCCGAATACCAGTATCAGCTGCAAAGCGATTTAGGAAAGATTGCTGTATGGTGTGTCAGGTGGCAGTTGACGCTAAATAACGAAAAGTGTGAGATGATCCACATGAGTTCCAAAAGAAATCCGTTGGAATTCGATTACTCGATAAATAGTACAATTCTCAAGGCTGTCAATTCAACTAAGTACCTGGGTGTTAAAATTACGAACAACTTCAGTTGGAAGGACCACATAGATAATATTGTCGGGAAGGCGAGCCAAAGGTTGCGTTTCATTGGCAGGACACTTAGAAGATGCAACAAGTCCACTAAAGAGACAGCTTACACTACACTCGTTCGTCCTCTGTTAGAATATTGCTGCGCGGTGTGGGATCCTTACCAGGTGGGATTGACGGAGGACATCGAAAGGGTGCAAAAAAGGGCAGCTCGTTTTGTATTATCACGTTATAGGGGAGAGAGTGTGGCAGATATGATACACGAGTTGGGATGGAAGTCATTACAGCATAGACGTTTTTCGTCGCGGCGAGACCTTTTTACGAAATTTCAGTCACCAACTTTCTCTTCCGAATGCGAAAATATTTTGTTGAGCCCAACCTACATAGGTAGGAATGATCATCAAAATAAAATAAGAGAAATCAGAGCTCGAACAGAAAGGTTTAGGTGTTCGTTTTTCCCGCTCGCTGTTCGGGAGTGGAATAGTAGAGAGATAGTATGATTGTGGTTCGATGAACCCTCTGCCAAGCACTTAAATGTGAATTGCAGAGTAGTCATGTAGATGTAGTACTGACCCCGAAATTGTTCAATATTATAAAAACTATTGTGCGGTACTAAGACAAGTTATTAAAAAGTCCAGAAGCATGTGTATCATGTCTGAGATCAGTAACTCTGATAATAAAATTAAAGCAATTTGGGATATTATTGAAAGGGACACAGGGCAACCAAGAGCACAGGAAGACTTTAGTGCAATAAAACTGAATGACAAGTGCACTAACAAACAATCAGAAATTGAAAATATTTTGAATAATCATTTTTTAAATGTTGTGGAGAAAATAGGATCTAGATCTTCACTAGAAGAGGCAAGGCTATTAATAGAAGAACCCATACCTGTGCAGTTTGAAACAACTGTAATTCCACCAACCTCTCCCTCTGAAATCAGTAAAATAATAAAAACTCACTGAAAAGTAAAAGCTCTTACGGAATTGATGGCATTTCCAGCAAAGTACTTAAAGCTTGTTCCCCACAGATAAGTAGGATTCTCAGCCACGTATGTAATAGCTCTTTGGAGCAGGGTGTTTTCCCTGATAGACTGAAATATGCCATTGTAAAACCATTGCATAAAAAGGGGGATACGTCGGATGTCAACAACTACCGCCCAATCTCTCTTCTGACAGCTCTATCAAAAATTTTTGAGAAAGTAATGTATTCAAGAGTAGCCTCCCATATTTGTAAAAATAAAGTACTAACAAAATGTCAGTTTGGTTTTCAGAAAGGCTTTTCAACAGAAAATGCTATATATGCTTTCACCGATCAAATATTAAATGCTCTGAATAACCGGACATCACCCATTGGTATTTTTTGTGATCTCTCAAAGGCCTTTGATTGTGTAAATCATGGAATTCTTTTAGATAAGCTAAATCATTATGGTTTGAGTGGGGCAGTGCACAAATGGTTTAATTCATACTTAACTGGAAGAATGCAGAAAGTTGAAATAAGTGGTTCATGTAATGTTAAAACAACAGCTGATTCCTCAAACTGGGGTGCTATCAAGCACGGGGTCCCACAGGGTTCGGTCTTAGGTCCTTTACTGTTCTTGATATACATTAATGACTTACCATTCCACATAGATGAAGATGCAAAGTTAGTTCTTTCTGCTGATGATACAAGTATAGTAACAACATCCAAAAACCAAGAACTAAGTGATGTAATGGTAAATGATGTTTTTCACAAAATTATTAAGTGGTTCTCAGCAAACGGACTCTCTTTAAATTTTGATAAAACACAGTATATACAGTTCCGTACAGTAAATGGCACAACTCCAGTAATAAATATAGAATTTGAACAGAAGTCTGTAGCTAAGGTAGAATTTTCAAAATTTTTAGGTGTGTCCATTGATGAGAGGTTAAACTGGAAGCAACACATTGATGGTCTGCTGAAACGTCTGAGTTCAGTTACGTATGCTATTAGGGTTATTGCAAATTTTGGTGATAAGAATCTCAGTAAATTAGCTTACTATGCCTACTTTCATTCACTGCTTTCGTATGGCATCATATTCTGGGGTAATTCATCGTTGAGTAGAAAAGTATTCATTGCACAAAAACGTGTAATCAGAATAATTGCTGGAGCCCACCCACGGTCATCCTGCAGACATCTATTTAAGGATCTAGGGATCCTCACAGTAACCTCACAGTATATATATTCCCTTATGAAATTTGTTGATAATAATCCAACCCAATTCAAAAGTAATAGCAGTGTGCATACCTATAACACCAGGAGAAAGGATGATCTTCACTATGCAGGGTTAAATCTGACTTTGGCACAGAAAGGGGTAAATTATGCTGCCACAAAAGTCTTTGGGCACCTACCAAACAGCATCAAAAGCCTGAAAGATAGCCAACTAACATTTAAAAATAAATTAAAAGAATTTCTAGATGACAACTCCTTCTACTCATTGGCTGAATTTTTAGATATGAACTAAGTAAAAAAAAACTAACTTAAGCATTAGTGTCATGCAATATTTTGTGTAATGTAATTTCTTGTACAGACATCTTTTATTAACCTGACACGTTCCACATCATTACGAAGTGTCGTATTCATGATCTATGGAACAAGTATTAATCTAATCTAATCTAATCTAGTCGTTGTTGGCCTCGTTCTTGCAGGATCTTTTTCCGGCTGCAGCGATGTCTGAGAATTGATGATTTACCAGATTCCTGACATTCACGGTACACTTTTGAAATGGTCGGACCGGAAAATCCCGACTTCATCGCTACCTCGCAGATGCTGTGTGCCATCGCTCTTGCGCCGATTAAAACACCACGGTCAAACTCACTTAAATCTTGATAACCTGCCATTGTAGCAGCAGTATCCGACCTAACAACTGCGCCAGACACTTGTTATCTTATTATGCGTTGCCGGCCGCCGCGCTGTATTCTGCCTGTTTACGTATCTCCATATTTGAACACGCATGCCTACACCAGTTTTTTGGCGCTTCAGTGTATAATATCCAATAGGAAAACGTAACAAGCAAAGAAAGAACTGTTCGCACAGTAGAGCTTGAAGAGATGGAGTCTGGAACGTGCTGAAGAAGCGAAAGGCACACTTTGAAGAATGCAGTTGATGTATTACTGACGGAGCAACAATTACAACCCTATCATTAAAGTCTGAATGCAGAGTCTCGCGGCGATAACATTGAATAAAATTTTCTCGGGTTTCCGACCGCGTCAATTGGTTAAAACTACACGAGCTTTCTGCCAAGCACTCCTTGGCCATTGTCAAGTGTTATGACTGCCAGTGGGCTGTTGGTGCGCCCTTATAAACGCTAGCTGCCGGATGTGACGTCACTGGTGCCCGTGACATTGTCATATATGGGCATGTTTTGAGTCGGCGTTCGATGTGCCCTCTTCAACCGCACGATCGCTGGATCCCACGCAGCCCTGAGCTGTAAGCCACCGTTTCTATTCAGTGTGTTTGTGGTAATTTTTATTTTAATAGCTTCCTGTATTAAACTGTCCCAGAAGCCGTTAGTGCGAGCCGCGACATAGGTATCGTCAAATTTTAGGTGGTGACCGTTTTTTAACGCATGCTCAGCTAACGCAGATTTCTCTGGATAGCGTAGGCGATAATACCTCTCATGTTCTTTCCTGCGTTGTTCCATAGTGCGCACTGTTTCTCCGGTGTACTTCAGGCCACACTCACAAGGGATTTCGTAAACTTCAGGTGTTCTGAGACCTACAGCGTCTTTAACTGGTCTCAGCAATTGACGGATTTTCGTTGGAGGCCTGAAGATCGATTTGATCTTGTGTCTTTTCAACAGGGGGGCTTATCTTTGACATCTGCCATCTTCCATGACACGCTTCCAGCATTTGTCATAAAATATTTACAAAGAGTGTTCTTAATGGCGTTGGCTGTCAGTCCTCCTCTTATGTTAGCATCTTGGGACAAGTCTTCCAAACCAGTGATGGATGTGGTGCCTTCAATCATAAATCCATATCTCTGACGTGCAAAATTGTGTAAAACAATGCAAGCTTTAACCATTTTTACTGCAAAATCTGGATGAACATTCAAAGGTCGGCGAAACATCCGCCACTTATTGGTGAGGATGCCAAAAGCACATCCTACATACCTCCTTGCTCTGCACAAACGGTAATTAAATACACGTTTCTCAAATGTCAAGTTTCTTCCCCCAAAAGGCCGGAACAAATATGTGTGTGTAGGCCAAATGCTGCGTCTCCCACGAAAAAGTAGGGTACTTTTGGACTTTCCGTACCAGATAGACATTTGACGTCTGGGAATTCCAGGGAATTACTTTCTATTGGCTTCCATAAACTGGATCGTCTGAACAGTCTTTGCGATAACTTCCTACGTCGACATAAATGAACCTGTATTTGGAATCCGCTACAGCCATCAGAACCACAGAAAAGTATTCTTTATAATTGAAGTACATCGATCTGCTATTAAATGGGGCAGTAAGACGGATATGTTTTCTATCCATCGCTCCTAAGCAGTGGGGGAAATTAGCAGTACGTTCAAGTCCAGCCGCTATTGATTCCCATACCTCTTTGGTCGGTGTTTGTATACATTTTTCCCGCAGTGATTCCCAAATTGCTGTGAATACATCATTAACCACTTTACTTGCTGTAGAAATCCCAGTTCTGTTCTGGAAATGTAAGTCAGTGAAGGAACAACCGCTTGCCAGATACCTGAACAAAAAAACAGTGACATTTAGTTTCCAGTGGACATTTTTTGTTACATTAAAATGTTTTCATACAGTTCTGTTTTCTTTTGATGTAGGTAATGAAGTAATACGGTAATACGGAGGTGGTCCAATCTACGAGACTCCGTTGTGAAGTCAAACAAAAAAATTCAAGCTACGAAAATAAGTGGCTCAGCACCAAAGAAAGTGAAAAATTATGTATATTATGATCAGCTGCACTTTCTAAAAAAAACCGTATTATGCTCGAGAGACGGTGGACAGTTTTCAATCGGAACGCACTGCCAGACTGGAAGCAGATATAGAAACGCAGGGCTCCGTCGAAAATACTGAGAATGCTTCTGAGCCATTTGATACTTCACCCACACAACAAACATCCAAAAGCGAGTGCCATACAAACAGAAAACAAAGAAACCCTGATGCAATCGAAATGAAAATATTAAGAGCTCTGGAAGAAGACAAACCGTGCAGCAAAATGTCATTTTTACTTAGTCTGAAGCCTCACCTGGAAAAATTTGATGAACAGGATTATCTTCAGTTTCAGATGGAAGTACTCAAAGTTACAGAAAACATATATGAAAGGAGAAAGATATTGACAGCTCAGCCTCATCCATTTGCTCATCACTCACCTTCCATGCCCTACAATAGTCGATTTCAAGCTTATTCTTGTTCACCTATGGAAAATGCTGCTCCAATATCCTCTTACCATGCGCATCAGATTCGTCCTCCTCCAGCTGCACCAAACCCAACACCTTTTCTGGATCAACCATTGCAGACTTCTCAAGGTCGCAGTTCTTATCAACAAAGAAATAAAGTGCCATCGTCATACCCTCCGCCTTCCACTAGTAGCCATGAAGGCCCACCATCAACAACGCAGTTCTACAACCTTTTCGCAGAGAGCCTGTCGCCACAAAATGACAGTACAGTCAGTCCTGCCACAAACGCTTTGGTTTCAACTGCTGATTATGATACTGACTTTTCTACTTCATAATCTGAGCGTAATCAAAATGTAAAACACAAATAAATAAGTAAATAAACAGAACTAAGTTTTTTTATATATTAACTTACCTTAATGTGATAGCCAGCATTTGAACAGGTTGGATGCAAATTGCGGAATTGTGTGTTTTGTCGTTGTAACACATCTTAAGTTTTGTATGTAACTCGTCAAAAGAGGTAATAGACATTCGGAAATAGTTAAAGAATTTATTTCCGTCGTTCCTCAAATCTTCAAAGATTGCATAACATACACCCACTTCCTCTCTTCTCTAGTTACAAAAGGCGACGTTTTCTTTTGCGGTGATGAAGCAACCACAAAGCAACAATTCGTTTACGGTTCATCTTCACACACACATTAAGCAAACTCAATAGACACCAACAACTGGTAACGTCAAAAAACCGTGTAATGTGAAAGCAACACAGTCACGGCTATAACTCGTACGGCTTTTTGCCGCACGGTCAAAACCGTATAGTGTGAAAGCGGCCTAATTCTAAATTCCTTCTGGAGGTCGAACGAAATGTGCTTCTGCGCTGACGGTTGTGAAGTCATTGGCGAATCAGTTAGATGAACGCTTGGTACCTGTTCTTTCGGATACGTCCAAAAGATCAGAGACCTAGTATTCATATACTCTATGGGGCCTCGTAGAACGCACATTTTCGAAGATGGCAAAACAGTTCTATGATAACTGAAATATTATTTTTCTCAGGAAGTCAATTGTTCAATATTGTCAATATTGTTCAAGTGCCGCTGACGCGAATAAATGTTTGTAACAAATCTTCCTTCTTTCTAGGTACCACTCCCAGCTCCGTGCCACCTGCCATTTCAGTTTTCGAAAGATAAATAACTTTCTGCCTAAAGCAATACTAAAAGTATGTCGCTGTTCTATGTGCATGTATGTAAGAGATATACAAAGACTGCGCCACATAACCCGTAACAGGCTTTGGCCCTACAGAAGGTAGAGTGCTGCATCTTGTTTGTCGCAGCACTACGAGGGGGAGTTTGGCAAGCCCATCGCTCCTGCTGTCAGCTGGGAGTAAAATCGCTCGAAAGATCCCCAGTACTCATTTGACAGCAGGTTGAGTGGATATGGGACCGTACTGTAGGGACTTGAATGAGGAAGTTTCACTGTTGCTACCCAGGACTGAAACCGAGGCCTTCAGTGCCGCAGTGGAGCGGCAACATGTAAAAGATAGTGTACTAAAAGATAGTGTACTAAAAGACACTGTACATCCTTATAAAATCAGATCGTTCCTTCCCAAATAAAAATGTTGTGGTCCTATGCGTAACTTGAAATTCGCCTCAAGTCTTGTGAAATCCGACGGATCTTTCCGAAACAGACCGTACTGTATGAATGGCAGCGTGTAGCTGCTCTTTGTCGAGCTATATTGGCAAGCTGAGCAGGACAAGTCAGCTCTCTCTTTCCATGACAAGAGGATCCTCTCTCATTCTGTACGTTTCATACTTTGGGATTCCGAAATGTGAGCGACCAGAGACCGTCGAATGGGTGCTCTCAGAACGACAGAAAGCTAAACATCATCACAACATCCCCAAGCACGGAAGCGTATACATACAGGCTCACATTTATTTTTCCTCTAGTTTCTCCTTGGTCAACTGATAACATGATAATCTATAATAAGACACGATAATTTCATTTGTAAGAAAACTATTTAGTGAAAGACAGTATTCAACAAAGATCCAACGAATATATTTGATACGTCAATAATCCCAAATATTATACAGGTGCTGAACGTAAAGCCACTGAAAAATGTGAAAATATTGTACTCTTTTGACATCTTGTTAATCTGACCCTCGTTCCTGCGAGCGCAAGTTGAGCAGATATACATTGTGTAATCCTTACATTTTTCTGGATAAATGTAATTTATATCTATATATTCTGTCAAGTCCATAATTCAAGGGAAAAATTCAGGGAATAAATAGGCGAGGTGGCGGTGGATTGTACGGTCACGAACGAAGGGACAGTATTGACGTTCTTTTATTAACCCTAACACAACTAAGCACGGATCTGTCGCATTAATGTCTTAGGGTGGGGGCAAAAATTGCCCTCACATTCTTTTCAATTTATACCATTTTTTTGTTTGTTTGTTTTGTTTTGATTATTTAATGAACTAGGAATTTCTTTACTAGGTTGCAACACACTTTCCATAGTTACCAGGAACATTATAACGCACACAAATACAATAAAGCAATGAATATGACAAATATTATTATACTTTTATCATGAAACTAACACTTTCATATACATAAGTCTACATCAAGAAATCATAGAAGAACGTTCAGTAGCAAACCACAAATAAGAACACAGAAAATCAGTCAGAAATTACAATTGAGATTTTCCTTCCTACTCACTTTCAGTTTCAATTTCACAATGATTGTTTTCGCAGAATGAGTGGAACACACGTACGTGGAACACCTACAATGAACTATAGACACTTTTGTCATCTTGTCTTTTTTTCTTTTTAGAGTTTTTACTCTTCAAGCAGATGTGACATCTTCCTCTTGAATAAAATTCAACAGATTGAACAGTTGCAGCAATGTTAGTAGGCTTCAGTTTGGGGATGTATGAAACCAAGGTGACTGGTGCGTTGCCCATCTTCGGATCTGTGAATATGAACTTACAGGAATATAGCTCTCGTCACTGCGTCTTCTTTAGCTATTCTAATATGTGTATTCTTTTACTCTTCAATGTTCCCACCAAAGTAGACTTGTCATCATCGTAAAGCTCCTCGGCTAGGTGTACGGATGTATAATTACGATCTGTTGTTATATTTCTTCCGCTTCCTGCCAGCGGATTCATTAGGTGTCTGACAGCTGCCTTTGCACTCCGTTCCTCGGCACGTCGTTTATCCTTCCCTACATAGACATCCATTTTTAGAACATACCGGGTGTGTGCATCTGACAACATCCTAATTAATATACCACACTTCCCAGGCATAAAGACCTTAAAGTGACATCTTCCTCGAAATAGGGAGAGCATTTCATCGAAAGTTAGATGCGCACTTGGTATACAGTAACTCACAAATATTTCGTCAATTTTGTCGAAAACTTCACTAAGGGGGCAAAACTTATCCTGCTTTCATCTTTCGGTTCTTGTTTCTTTATCATCAAATTGAATCAGGGACAGAAGTTCTCCACATCGAATACGACTCACTGTAGCTACGCAGATATTCTTTCCCAGTACTTTCCGCATAAGTCCTCAAGAGGCAGTCTAGTGTCATTATTTGTACCCATGGGTATCAAAATACCAATGGAGGCGCACATTTCTTCTATGGTTGTAAGTTTTGAGTTCTTATTGCGAGCTTCTTGGTTTGTAAAGCCCACGATAATCTTCATTATTTCGAAAGTTATAAACTTTTACTCTGGCAAACTAGAGGTTAAACCTTCACGAAAATTCACTATATTTTTTACTGACTTGCGTACTGCCTTGGAGGCGCAGTAATATATCCACTGTTTTAAAGTCCATAACTTGCAAACTAATTGACGGAGTTGTATCATTTTTGGTGAAAGTGTAGCTTATAAAGTCCAACTTAAAGATATCACTGTAGGTGTTCGAAATGGTCACCATTAACATCCACACACAAACGATCCCTCCGAACTGCAGCACGAACTACTGACTGCAACGTGTTCAAAAATGGTTCAAATGGCTCTGAGCACTATGGGACATAAACTGCTGTGGTCATCAGTCCCCTAGAACTTAGAACTAATTAAACCTAACTAACCTAAGGACATCAAACACATCCATGCCCGAGGCAGGATTCGAACCTGCGACCGTAGCAGTCGCGCGGTTCCGGACTGAGCGCCTAGAACCGCTAGACCACCGCGGCCAGCGCAACGTGTTCAGTTGGATATTTGCACATGAATGTACGATGGATTCTCGAAGCTCATCCAATGTGCTTGGCTTTTGTCGATAAACGACGTCGTTTAGTGATCCTCACAGGTAAAAGTCCAGAGGAGTTAGGTCTGGGGAACGTGGTGGATACTCCGCAGCACCTCTACGGCCTATCCATCTTCCTGGTAGATTTTCGTCGAGATACGCCCTACACGATTTTGGTAGTGGGCTGGGGCACCATCTTGTTGAAAGTAAACTCTTCCGTCTCCGTACAAGTCTCGGATGGCAGGTAAAATGGATGTCTGAAGCTTCTGAAGGTACACCTCCCGGTAACTGTGCCGTCAAAGAAGAATGGCCCAATCAAGCCCCGGTAAGACAACCCACACCACACATTTACTCCTGGCAAATTCACGGCTTTGTCTACGTGGACTTTCGGCGGCCCAGTAGATGCAATTGTGGCGATTTACTGTACCATTGAGTTTGAACTGTGCCTCATCAGACAACACAATCATCTCTGCAAACTCTTCATCGTTGCGCAGCATGTTAGTAAACCACTCGCAGTACTCCATTCTACGATCTGGGTCGTCCTCGATCATTGGGTGTAGCAATCGTGGGATATAGCACTTCCACTTTTCTGTCTTCAAAATCCGCCGAACACTTGAGCGACTCACTCCAGTTTCACGGGCGCACTGTCTCACAGACTTCTGTGGTGAGCGAGTGAATTGTTGTAACACACGACGGGAGTTAGCTGGACTTGTTAGTGTTACAGGTCGTCCAGATCGTTGTTTGTGTACATCTTTAACAAAGTCTTCGGCTACAAATTTGCCTCGGATGCGACGAATCGTTAAACGTGTCGGTGGCTCTGTTTGATACTCATTTCGCCATTGCCGTTGAACCTCATTAATGTTTTCGTACTTAAAATACCACTTCAAAACTGACTTCCTTTCATCGAATGTAAGCCTTGCGCCAGCCATGTTTACTAGAGTAACGAGGTGCAACTATAAGAACAAAACACTGACTATATGGCGACTGTCATCTGACAAAACAAAACAACGGAATACAACGCTTGTGTGGCGATTGCCGGAACTACAAACTATTACACTACCAAAGATGAGACAACTCCGTCAATTAGCTTGCCAGTTATGGACTTTTAAACAGTGGATACATTTTTTCGGACAGCTCTGTATTCCCTACCGCTTTTTGCTGTAACAATGATGCTGGAAGCAGCTGCATGCTATTCATCAGGGGATGAACTCCGTGAACTTGACTCATTTTCAATTGCTGTGTCACTGTTGTATGTCACAAGTATATCATCTTCTTCTGGATCACTTTCATCACCTTCACTTGCTTCTTTATTATAGTTGACACCTCCTCATCTGTGAGAAACCTCTAATACTGACGAGGCATTTTATTAGAACTGTGAGTAATGTACAACTGCTCGAACAACAATGGCAACACGACACAGCGGTACCAACAGTCAGAAACTGCATTTCTTTCTGCCATTCTGAGAAGTATTTTAATGAGAAAAGTTGTCTCCCCGATGTCTAAGGAGGGGGGGGGGGATGGGGCCAAAACTGCCTGCACTTAAATTAAATATAACAGGCAGATTTAAATAATTCACAAAAATTATAAAACCATGACAGACATACTCTAGATATTTTTCTGCAACTACCTAAATTCTTGCTTCGTCACTCCAACAAATAGATATATTATACAAATAAATCAAATACCGCGGGCAATTTTTGCCCCCCCCCCCCCCTCCCCTTTCCTTCGTGGTGCTAGGGTTAATTACTTTTCAGGTAAGAGACAGCGCTCCCTTGAGATACGTTTTCCTGTTGCACGCAATACTGTACAGCGAGAATTACACGGTTCTGATAGATTAGCCGTTCCCACACGATGACGCCAGCCATCCTACTCAATGGCCTGATACAGTATAACGCAAATGGTAGCGAAAAAAATACGAGGATCGGCTACAATAAGGTAATCTGTTAATAAGAATCATAGGCACTTCGATATGCTGCACTGCAGCGTCGTATTTATGTACAAACCGACCACCTTCAAAGTGGGTTGCCTCCATGTCGCGACTTTCATAATATACTGAGTTCGATAATTTGCAGACCGTAGCACCTTTGAGAAACTTTACAGTAATCCTCTCACTGCGAGAAAGGTGATTTTTAAGAAACGCCACAGACAGCTTTCGTTTATTACGGGAAGACGCTACACGCCGCCTTATCTAAACAATTCGAAGGGTTTATGATTATGCGATCCATTTCATCAGAGAAACAGCAAAAGCTGCTACAACTATGATAAAAATAAACAACATTGTTTAACCTGTACATCAGAGTTCGTTTTGGTACCACTCTGGGACGCCAAAACTGCATCTATACGTTTCATTCGTTTGTTCACCCACTCTATCTCAGATCCCTAATTGTGTCGTCAATCCCCGTCGATAGGGAGAAATGAAATGAAACCGCCTACTTGACGCAGTCACGGTTCTCCACAGGTGTGGAATCACCTATTAAAACAAAGAGATATGGATAAATAAAGTCAAGTAGTATGAGATGAGAGGGAGGGAGAGGGAGAAACTGTGCGGGTATGTTTCCGTCACGGCCGCCTTTCTGGAGGCTGCCATTTTGGACCCAACTTATAATTTTCAACTGGAAATAGGTTCATATGATGTGACATGTCACACACAACGAGAATTACACGTTAAAAACAACGGCGTCTTTCATTTAAAATAGCTTTACTCGTTCTCGAGTTTTGACTGATGTTTGTTTCCTACAGGTGACGTCAAACCTGATGGCTTAACACAAGTCGACCGTATTGAGATCATCCTGACATCTGGAGAGAGAGGTATCGGTATTATAGCAGAGGTTTCCAATCAATGTCGTCCAGACAGACCCACAGTGCGTTGGTGAAACTTCTCGCGAAATTTCGTGAAACTAGATCTGTTGAAAACAAGACGAAAGCTGGACGATCAAAATCATTAGGGATGAAGCAACACCGACCGCTGTGCTGGCATCATTCAGAGAAAGGCCAGTGCGAAGCACTTGCCACATCTCACAGGAAAACTGGCGTCAGCTGTACAGCAACAATGAAAATGAGATAAGTCTGGAAGGTAGGAGACGAGATACTGGCAGAAGTAAAGCTATGAGTACCGGGCGTGAGTCGTGCTTCGGTAGCTCAGATGGTAGAGCACTTGACCGCGAAAAGCAAAGGTCCCGAGTTCGAGTCTCGGTCGGGCACACAGTTTTAATCTGCCATTAAGTTTCAATAATGAAAATTTTTGACACACTTAATTGACACCCTTACAAAATTACATCATCTAAACCGAAGCCGATCCAGATCATGATCCAGGCCATGATCGTCAGTTACGGAGGAAAACAATGATGCTGTGATGAAAATGCTAGACGAAGACAGGCGAGTGGCCTATAAGCAGATAGAAGACACCTTAGAGCTAAAAGATACCTTAGAGCTAAATGCTCCAGCAATTCGTTCGATTCTGCATGATCATTTGCAAGTAAAGAAACTTTGTTGCCTCTGGGTGCCGCAAGACTAACGGAAGAGCAGATGTCACGACGTGTGACTTGTGCCGGTAGACGTTAAAGAAGTTTTCTAAGGGACAATCTTAGTATGTGAATAACGTCGTGACAGATGACCAGACTCTGCTGTACTATTATGACGTGCCGACTACGACTCAAAACTAAGTTTGGGTCTTTGAAAATGACGACACACCCATAGCTGTCAGAAAAAGCTGATCTATAAAGAAGAAAATGATGTATTTTTTCCTTTTTTCCCCAAAACGAGTAGAACTCTGGAGCGTGTTGTTTTGGACACACAGAGGACAGTCACAGCTAAGTGATGCACTGAGACGGCCGCTGTAGGCGAGCGGTTCTGGGCGCTTCAGTCTGGAACCGCACAGGTACTACGGTCGCAGGTGCGAATCCTACCTCGGGCGTGGACGTTTGTGATGTCCTCAGGTTAGTTAGGTTTAAGTATTTCTAAGTCTAGGGGACTGATGACCTCAGATGGTAAGTCCCATAGCGCTTAGAGTCATTTGAACCATTTGATACACTGAGCAGTGCCCGCCCAAAGTCATCTAGTCTTTGAAGAACCTGCGACCGAAGTCTAGAATGGACATACAATGAAGGCTCCCACGACCGGATACTTCAGCTGCTGAGAATTCTTCCGGGTTATAGGGCTGTGGTCCATGGAATTCTTCAGTCCATGACGTTTCGTCCAAGACTACGTTGGAAAAAAATGGTTCAAACGGCTCTGAGCACTATGGAACTTAACTTCTGAGATCATCAGTCCCCTAGAACTTAGAACTACTTAAACCTAACTAACCTAAGGACATTACACTCATCCATGCCCGAGGCAGGATTCGAACCTGCGACTGTAGCGTTCCCCGGGTTCCAGACTGTAGCGCCTAGAGCCGCTCGGACACCCCGGCCGGCTGGCTACGTTGGACATCTTCGGAGGTGCTCCTGGTTCTGAGTCTTGACGACTCAGCACAACCAGGAGCACCTCCGAAGATGTCCAACGTAGCCTTGGACGAAACGTCAGGGATTGAAGAGTTCCATGGACCACGGTCATATAAAACTGAAGAATTCTCAGCAGCTAGAATAGACACCTGTCTCTTCCATAATGACAACGCTCCAGATCACCGCGCCAAAGCATGCACCGAATATTTGCGGGGTACAGGATTGAAACTTCTTGATCACCTTCCTTACAGTCCCTACCATTGAGTTTGCACTCTTCCCGCATGTGAAAAAGATGCTGAAAGGAGTACAATTTTCAAGTGATGAGGACCTCTTGAGGCTTGGGACAATGAGTTTGGCTTACTCCCTACAGAAACTCGGGAGAACTAGTTTAGGCATTGGTTTCGGAGGATGGAGAATATTCAATGTGGCGGAAATTACTTCTGAATAATTAAATAAATCAAGCTGAATTGCAAAACTTACTTATCACCCTTCGATATACTACTATTCAGACAATGTGAAATACAGGCACTGGAAACCCGTAGGAAGAAAGGGTTTAGCCACTCCCGAATGTCATTCAATCTGTACATTGAGCAAGCAGCAAAAGAAAGCAAGGACAAATTTGTAGAGGGAATTAAAGTTCTGAGAGAAGAAATAAAAACCCTACAGTTTGCCGATGACATTGTAATTCGTCAGAGAAGCAAAGGACTTGGAAGAAGAGCTGAACTGAACGGATCGTGTATTGAAGAGAGGTCAGAAGATGAACATCAACAAAAGTGAAATGTGGTTTATGGAATGTAATCGAATTAAATCAGCTGATGCTGATACGAGTACATCAGGAAATGGGACAATAAAAGGATCGATGAGTTTTGCTATTTGGGAACCACAACAAAAGGCAATGGCTGAAGGAGAGATAATATAAAATGCAGACCAGCAATAGCACAAAAAGCATTTTTCAACTTAGGTATTTGTTAACATATAATATAAATTTGAGTGTTAGGAAGTCTTTTTGGAGGTATTTGTCTGGAGTGTGCCGTTGCGCAGAAGTAAAATGTGGACGACACAAGAAGTGAATAGAAGCTTTTGAAATGTGCAATTGAAGTTTACATGGGTAGATCCGATAACTAATGAGGCGGTACCAAATCGAACTGCATAAAAAATAAATTTATATCACAACATAATTAAAAGATGGTATCGCTTAATAGAACACTTCATGGGGGTATCAAGGAGTCTTAAGTTTAGAGAGGGAGGGAAGTGTGGAGTAACAATTGCATGGAAACCACGTCTTAAGCACAGTAAGCCAGTTCAGATGGACGTAGTTTGCAGACATGAAGAGACTTGCACAGAATAGACTAACATGAAGAGTTTCATCAAGCGTAATTTATGACTAACGACCACAACAACAATATATGGATTGCAAGCACATTCAGATGAAATGATCTAAATCTGGATGTTTAGAGCACGATTCTGCATTATCAGTGATCCCACAATCTGTTGGTAGGTTTGTGGAGGTATGTAGCATTACGAGGTGCATTCAAGTTCTCTAAGGCCTCCGATTTTTTTTTTCTCCGGACTGGAAAGAGAGAGAAACATGCGCATTGTTTTAAAATGAGGCCGTGTTCATTGTCAATACGTCCCAGAGATGGCAGCACCGTACGGCAGATGGAATTTTACCGCCAGCGGCGAGAATGAGAACTGTTTTAAATACTTAAAATGGCGACGTTTACTTGGACAGCGTGCAATCATTCGTTTTCTGGATTTGCGTGGTGTGAAACCAATTAAAATTCATCGACAGTTGAAGGAGACATGTGGTGATGGAGTAATGATGTGTCGAAAGTGCGTTCGTGGGTGCGACAGTTTAATGAAGGCAGAACATCGTGTGACAACAAACCGAAACAACCTCGGGCTCGCATAAGCCGGGAGATCGCCGAATGACTGTTGAACAGATCGCCTCCAGAATTGGTATTTCTGTGGGTTCTATGCACACAATCCTGCATGACGACCTGAAAATGCGAAAAGTGTCATCCAGGTGGGTGCCACGAATACTGACGGACGACCACATGGCTGCCCGTGTGGCATGTTGCCAAGCAATGTTGATGCGCAACGACAGCATGAATGGGACTTTCTTTTCGTCGGCTGTGACAATGGATGAGATGTGGATGCCATTTTTCAATCTAGAAACAAAGCGCCAGTCAGCTCAATGGAAGCACACAGATTCACCGCCACCAAAAAAATTTCGGGTAACCACCAGTGCTGAAAAAATGATGGTGTCCATGTTCTGGGACAGCGAGGGCGTAATCCTTACCCATTGCATTCCAAAGGGCACTATGGTAACAGGTGCGTCCTACGAAAATGTTTTGAAGAACAAATTCCTTCCTGCACTGCAACAAAAACGTCCGGGAAGGGCTGCGCGTGTGCTGTTTCACCAAGACAACGCACCCGCACATCGAGCTACGTTACGCAACAGTTTCTTCGTGATAACAACTTTGAAGTGATTCCTCATGCTCCCTACTCACCTGACCTGGCTCCTAGTGACTTTTGGCTTTTTCCAACAATGAAAGACACTCTCGGTGGCCGCACATTCACCAGCCGTGCTGCTATTGCCTCAGCGATTATCCAGTGGTCAAAACAGACTCCTAAAGAAGCCTTCGCCGCTGCCATGGAATCATGGCGTCAGCGTTGTGAAAAATGTGTACATCTGCAGGGCGATTACGTCGAGAAGTGACGCCAGTTTCATCGATTTTGGGTGGGTAGTTAATTAGAAAAAAAAACTGAGGCCTAAGAACTTGAATGCACCTCGTACATGTCTATGCACAGGTCATGTAATTCGCACAAATAATGACCCTGGTTTGCGAACGAAGCGGTGGCTCCCGACAGCGGCCCAGATGGGCTCCATAGGATTTACCTGTATTTCAAGCGAATTTGGTCTCCGAGCCATCAACGTGAGTTTACTATAACGCTCATCAAACCAGTTCATCTCGATGACGGCGTTTGCGGAGACGACCATCGATCTTGTGTAGTAAAAATGTGATTAACCCTAAGAGCCAACACGTTTCAACTGATCGACATTCGATTTCCCATGGTCCCGTGACCACTGCAACGCCAATTGATTATGTCGTTGCATCAACTTCCTAGGGGTTGTCTGCTGCGGAACTCCATGTTCAACGATGTACATCGAACGTTGTGCTCCGAAACACTTGTTAGTGCACCAGCATTGGGCTCTTTCGACAGAGGTGTCACAGTTAACCATCTATCCTATTTTACAGAACAGACAAGCCTCCGAACCCCACGATCTGTGAAGAGACGTGGACGTTCAACCTCTTAGCGCCTAGTTGTAGTCTCACTGTCTTCCCTCTTTCCGTAGATGCTCACGACAGTAGCACGCAAACATTCGCCGTTTTCGAGATACTCGTTCACAGGTTTTGCATGATAATAATCTTCCCTTTGACAAAGTCGCTAATCTCAGTGGATTTTCCCATTTGCAGCCCATATCTTCGCTAGAGTGATCACCCCTTCATCATTGCTGCGCTTACATACTTTTCATAGCACGTCATGCTCCTGCAATGTCATCAGGCCGCATCCAATCTCGCGGTGGGCAGTAACCATAAAGTTTTGGGTTATCAATTAATATTATAATAAAGTGAACTAATATTTTTTGTCTCTGGATGTCCATCTTTTTAGCGATGGTTGCGAGACTCGGCTATTCAATAGAGGATGTCAAATTAAACGCCCTTCAGCTGTCAATTTTCAACCTTGTGTTACTGGGCAACCAGTTTTAGCGTTTTACTACGCTGTCTTCAGGCCCCTGACTGACGTGTCGGAATAATCCACCTCGCTTGTGATTAAAACAGGTGATGGTTGACGTGATCCCCGCCACAAGTATCTGCTCATACTGGGTCCTGTTTTGATCACAAGCGGGGTAGATTATTCCTAGACGTCGGTCAGGGACCTGAAGACGGCGTAGTGAAACGCTGAAACTGGTTACCCAATAAAACAAGGTTGAAAATTGGCGACTCAACGGCGTTTAATTTGACATACTCTAATATTTTTGTGTTATAGTATCCACTCAGTCTCCTCCCGGAACGATCCAAAGAACCAGCCATTGTATCGGCAAATGTATTTCCGTCCGGCAAAACAGTAAGGAAATAAGGTTAATGTCAACCTTCCGTCGATAACGTGGTCAACAGAGACGCGGAGTACAAGCTAGGACAAGTAAAGGATAGGGGCAAGAAATCGACCAGAACCTCTATGGAGGAAATATTCTGGTATACGCGTGAAACCTAGACCAGGAAGACCAGACAGAGTTTCGGCCTCCAGATCTCCCAAATAAGATTGCACTGTCGGGTTCTCTGCAGCAAAGTAACGAGATGGCTGACAAAATGTGACACCTTCTTTCCGACTAGAATCTGGCGGCAAAGCGCAGTTGCCAATCTCAGCCAGGTTGCGCAGTTGAACGGCAGCCGAGTCTTTTCACGCCGAAGGGCTCTCAGCGCAAACTGGCAATTACCGGCTGCGGCCTTCTGCGCGCTGCTGCACCGCTGCCTACCAACTTCATTACCACGGCCAGGGTCGATGTTACGTTCTATTGTGCGGACGCACAGCAGGCGTTCACAGCATATTTTTTTCTGTCGTACGAGGCATGGCTGAAAACTAAGTACCGTTTTGGAAAAAGAACTCATAAAAACATTTTTTGACCACAATTTTCACAGGAATGAGCATATCCTAAACTACTGTTCTACATAGTTATCAGCATTGTTCAGACATTTGTCAAAGCGGGAAACCACTTATTCTATGCCCTCTTCATAGAAAGTTGCTGCCAGCGAAGATAGCCGCTGCTGAACACCTTTTGTTTCATCATCGCTGTCAAAGCGCCTTCTCTGAAAGCACCCTTCAAGTTAAAGAATAAGTGGTAGTCAGAAGGTGCTGTACGGCATGGAATGCTCGGTCAAGACATTGTGTTGCTTCATGGCACGGCATGTCCCCATTCTGCTGGTGTCGCTCGATACGTTATTCATCAGTTCGTTGGGGAGCAGTTCGATCATCCGCCTGAAGGCTCCGATCTCGGCCCTTCAGACTAGCACCTGTTCTTGGACTTGTAGCGTGAGTTTGGAGAAAGGCGTTTTAACGGCGATAACGACGTAGAAAAGGGTGTCCTCACTAGCGGTTATCTTTCTATGAAGCGGGTACAGAAAAGTGGGTTTCCCTTATGACAAATATCTGAACAATGGTGGCAATTATGTAGATAAGTGTTCAAACAAATTACGGGCTTGCAGCCGGTCGTCGTTCAATACTACGCACGATATTTCAACTGGACACCTGCCACTCGTCTTCAGGTGAGCCGTTGCAGACTGGCGAAAACGTCCCCCCCCCCCTTTATTGATTTTCAATTTCCCCCCCCCCCCCCAAGGGGGCGGGCTGGCAGCAGCTTAGTACGCTGCTCTACAGCCTACAGACTGTTTTTAAAAAACGGAAGAAGAGAAGAAACAATAACAACAGGCGATAAAACGGTGACAAAATGTAAAATGGCGGAAAAATGCGGAAAGTTAAAACAGAAAGCAAAGGGGTTGGCAATGTTAATAAAATAGACAGGAATCAGACAAGTAACATACTAGACATTCAATTAAAAAGACATGGCGACAGTCTGGTTTCTGTTCACAAGAGATAAAAAATCACACCTAGCGACAGTATGATGGCCGTTCGCAACATCCCCAAAAGACACAACATGGAACACTCACTGTAAAACACTGCACGAAAATGGCGGCACAATGATGACACTCCCGAGCCAAAGGTAGATGGGGGGGGGGGGGCGAAAGCGTCTTCCGTTCCGCAATATATAGTGTACTGTGCAAGACTCAAGTTTCACACGGAATTTGCAGTCTACCCTCCACAACGGCCACAAGCAGGTCACGTGATTCCATCTCCACACGGACAGGGGGGCGGGGCGTGACTGCCAGCGCACAGTAGACCTCCTACAAACAGATGTTATTTGCCTTCATCGTGATTTTACCTGGGCTTCTACAACTGAACTTAAAATTGCCAAAGTCTACAATTTTTGAACATGTTGCTTACAAGACATTTTAAATGTATTTAGATAAATATAAGTCTGTACTAGAAACATACCCTCTGTGCAATGTTATTCAAAAGAACAAGTTTCCGAAACTAATAACACACACCTATTTTGGATATGCAATAGATACAGAAGGTAATTCATAATAATGGCAACAGAGTTAGTCATGGTAGCAAATATATGTGGTTATTGTACAAAGCTTTAAAACCATTCAGCAGTGTGCTGAGGACGACTGTATGGAAAATATTGACAGTTCAATAATTAATGCATCCTATTTGAGCAGCAAATGGACAAAATGTTGGAAACTCATTCTTCAGCCAACTGTTAAACTCTGAAAAGTCATATCCCATGTATTTCCAGACTATGCATTAAATGTTATATCAGCCTAAGACACGGATATATTATGAACATAATGCTTGAAGTATCCGGAATAAAATCTCACAAGAACACCACAAACTTTAGTAAAGAAACGAAACGATCGATGAACTGTTTGTATCTGCTAAATGTTTATGTACAAAGAAATAGCCAACTCCTTACAGCACGTTAAAGTGGAAGTTTCAAGAACTTAAAGCCGTTGTAATTGCTGTACACGAAATTAAAGCCGACTTCTTCGGCAATTTTGTCACAGACATTTCATTTTGAGCAATAAAAACATCACAGTAGAAACTCATGTTCGCTACACACGAAAGTTAATAAGAAAAATATTTATTTTGAGAAACAAAATGGAAAAAAGAGTGAAAACTTTTGTTAAGTCACTTAATCTTCTAGGCTCTTTTTGGGCTGTACGTTTCTAAACAACTCGATCCCAGCGACTTTCTACATACACCTAAAATCTGTCGTTGGTAGACAACACTTCAACGATGATGACGAGCTGAAAGAACATGTTACCACATGGTTGAATACACAGGCGGCAACCTTCTATGAAGAAGGCATACAAAAACTTGTGCCACGCTATGACAAGTGCCTACAAAATTTCGGAAGCTAGGTAGGAAAGTAGTTTAACAGTTGTAGATTTTTGCACAATAAATATATTTTTTTCTTTATCTGTTCACGTTTGTTTTATATAACCAAACGGAACTTACTTTGTCGATGACCCTCGTAGACACCCTTCAACAGAAAATATAATTCAACTCAGACCTAAGTTGCTATTGCAACATTTCTGGCTTTGCAGCCATCATATTCGGCTACAAGCAGTTCTTTTTAGAGCAGTTGAGAAGGCTGCTGTGGCAAGATGACGTCATGTTATGTGAGGTACCGATGACAGATGGTTTGCTCGGTACGGGTATCGTGAAAAAGACCGCCTACCCTAAATAGTGGTCCGTCTCCGCGATTGGCTGCTGTGTTCGGAAGTTGCGCGACAAAATGGTAATCTATTATTAATATTTGAAAAATCAAACAGTGTATTTTAGTGTATTTACTTAAATTTAAAAGTAAAGCATCTCTCAATAGCGTGCTATCATTCCATTATTTTATAAGTATTAATAACCTGCAGGATAATAAAAAACTGATAAAAGAAAAGGCACACGAAGCACTTCGGTGATCTTCGGATCGCGCCTAACTTGGATGGCGGGCGAAGTGGTTCGGCTGTAAGATAGGAGCTCGTTCGGCAGTCTCGGAGGACAGACATGATTAGTCTGAGTACAGTGTGATACTAATTACGGAAATATGCAGTTAATTAATTTGCTGAAGAGTAAAAGTCATTCGTGACTCTAAAATGGAATGTAATTGTGCAGTTTCTCGTGTTCTGCCAATAAAAAAGCAAGTGGCATCCCGTATAAACAAACTAATTGACAATTTAATTGCCGGCCTGTGTGACCGAGCGGCTCTAGGCGCTTCAGTCCGGAACCGCGCTGCTGCTACGGTCGCAGGTTCGAATCCTGCCTCGGGCATGGATGTGTGTGACGTCCTTAGGTTAGTTAGGTTTAAGTAGTTCTAAGTTCTAGGGGACTGATGACCTCAGATGTTAGTCCCATGGTGCTCTGAGCCATTTGAACCCTTTTTTGAACAATTTAATTATTTCTAAAATAAAAGTTCCTCCCTAAGAGTTTTTCAGCCTCAAGATTACGGATTCACGACCTACGTGCTGTTTTCTGCACAGGGGACAACAACTATAGAAGACTACAGGTTGGTGAACATTTGTCAGAACTTGTGCATTTCACTCAGAGCGGTGGAAGCAAATAGGCACCTCGCGTGTACTCCAATCTTAGTACAAATGAGATCAGTGACGCATCATCTGTAGTGAGACAAAGGAGGTATGCAGAAGAGAAATATTTTTGAGAGAAGGGATTTATGATACGCACGTACAGATCACCCTATCTCCTCTCATCCTTCTCTTTTTTCAACTTTCCGTACTCTGTCAATTGAAGTTTATTCCGATACACATGTACAACACGGAACAATAAAGTAAGGGCCCTAATATCGCCCCTGTTCCTTAAATTTCATCCTCCAAGAAATTTTCGGTTTCCACAGTTGGTACCAAATGTTTAGTTGCACAAATATGCGTGACCACTGTCCACTGTATTGTTGCGAGAATTTGTTGTGTGGAGCACGTGTAGCTTGCGTGTAGGAAAGAATTCATTTATTTCTATGCTGAGATGAGTTGGTGTAGCAGTCAAATTAACAGCCTTGCAATTCCTATTGTGAGGACTGATTTGTGTTCAAATATTGGGCTGTATTTCCGTCGTATGTTGTAGTTCGTTATATGTAATCGTTACAGTCAGGGGTTGCCCTATGTTACTGTAGCGGCCAATATAATAAATCTGGAGATGTTCGTTATTTAGTCCCCCGTGCAGTTACTTATTTCCTCGCCGGGACGAAATTTGGAACTGCTATCAAACTCTGATTTTATTTGCTATTTATAAAAATAACTTTACTTTTTGATATGGAAAACGCAAGGGGAGAGAAATGGATTCGTTGCACGAAATTCTTCGTTTGTCATCACGAAACATGCTGTTTGTTTATATAGACATACAAATTCATGAGGTACACAACTTTGGAAGGTTGAAAAAAACTTGAAAACTAGAGAATTTTTAAGCCTTACGAAATTACGAACACTTTTTATGTATTTCTGTTTTTGCACTGTTAACGTCCATGTCAATCACTACCTTTGATATTTTACAACAGTTTACGTGTAGCTTGCTATCAAGTGAATCATAAATTCAAGAAAATACAGGGTTATGCTAATGATGGACCCATTTTCAAAACTTCATATGTATTCAAGTACAAATCCAAAATGAACAAGCTTTAGACTAATGAAAAGATGAAGTTTCAAAGTTTTTGGCGGGCGGTCGCGGGTGATGGTTTCAGAAGTGGCCGGTAGAGTTCGCGCGGCAATACTGCCGTCATTCCGTTTCACTGTCAGTTATGAGTAGGGGCCCGGATTTTAATGACAAGCCGTATTTTTCCTGAACTACAGGGTGAATTTTAGAACAATTGATATACAAATGTCGAAAAATGTATTTTGATTGTGCATATAAAGTCATATTTCAACTAATTTTAGTAATAGGTCATACTGCGGCTAATTTTTAATAGGTCATATTTCCGTCAACTTTTGCCAAAAATGTATATACCGTTTTTCTCGTATCTTGCAGGACACACGAATAAGAAAATGAATGTGTTGCTCGCGAGACAATATCTAACGTGCTATTGTGAAAGATAAACAGATAAATTAGTACACAGTTTTATTTCTCAGGACTGTAGCAGAAAAGCGGTGTACCACAAAATTCGTTTCGCAAACATAAAACATTGTTGCGCAGAGTCGAGAATACGCTCTCAGAACCAACAAAGGCGGCTTCTGCTGTAATAATCATCGCAGTAATCAGTTTGAATGCAGGCTTTGGCTTGTTCAACATGCCTAAAGCAAAGTGCTCCGACAGCGTGAAGTTTCGAGGATATGTTCGAGAAATTGGAAAGAAGTTCTTTAGTACTGATGGAAAAATATTATTTTGTAAACTGTGTGAATTTGAAGTTAGTGCACAAAAGCGCTTTAGTGTACAACACTGTAATACCGCTAAAGGCAGCAGCTGTGTGAAAAGAAATGCTGAAAATAACAGCACGCAAACGCTGTTATTTGAAGGGACAGGTCAATCGTCAACCGTGTAATCATTCTGCAAGGATTTGTGTGAGATGATGGTGTCCTGCAACATTCCATTGGAAAAGCTGAAGAATCCACACTTCAAACGGTTCTTGGAGAAGTACACAGCACATCGAGTTCCAGATGAACCTACACTGAGAAAGAACTATTTATCCGTATGCTACAATGATGTGCTCAACAAAATACGAATTACTATTGATAAGTCGATAGATGAAACTACGGATATTAGTGGGCGATATATTACAAATGTTGTTGGTGGGGTTGTAAAAGTTGATGGTCCGGGAATTATGTTCTTACTAACGTGTGAAGCTCTCGATAGAGTAAACAATTCGACGATTGCTGTTTTGTTTGACAACTCTCTGAAGCTACTGTGGCCAGATGGTGTGAAATGAAACAACGTTTTGCTGCTTGTAACAGATGGTGCCTCATATATGGCTAAAGCAGCCAAAGGGCTTCAGATTCTCTAACCCAGTGTGGTGTACGCCACTTGCCTTGCACATGCGTTGCACAGAGTTGACGAAGAGGTGCGATCAAATTACCCTGACGTGGACAAATTAATTTCCTGTGGCAAGAAAATCTATGTGAAGGCTCCGCTACGGGTGCACAAATTCAAGGAACAAGCACCTTCAATGCCCCTCCCACCTAAACCTGTTCTTACACGATGGGGTTCTTGGCTTAATGCAGCTGAGTATTACTGCACCAACTACACCCAAATAAAGACAATCTTCTGTGAGCTTGACAGCGATAAGTCAAGTGCTATCAAAATTGTGAAAGACGTTTTTACAGATACATTGTCTCGAAACTTGGCATACATCAACGCCAACTTTTCAGTGATATCAAAAGCTATCAAACGACTGGAAGCTGTTGGCACTCAGCTATACGAGGCCCTGAGTATTGTGCAACATGTGCAGAGTGAGTTGGGTCGAGATCGTGGTCATGTGGCTGACAAAGTGAAAACCAAATTGCAAAGTGTTCTCCAACGGAATGCTGGATATTCTACACTGTGCAGACAGTCTTTCAGGGAATGTCGCAACATTTGAAGATACTGAAACAAAGCTGAACTCCAGTGACCTGGTTGCCTCCAAATACGCCCCAATGACGTCTTGTGAAGTGGAGAGGAGCTTTTCCAGGTACAAAACTATCCTGAGCGACAACCTAGATCTTTGACAATGGAAAACTTGAAAATGCACCTTGTGATCCAGTGCAACTTTGCAGAAACTGAAGATTGACATACGGTATTAAACAATGTGAAACGCTTTAAATACTATGTAGAAATAAAAACATTGTTTTACTGTTTCGATAGATGATCTTTTCACTGTACTTTGTGTTTAGAAAATAAAACATTCAGACATTCAAAAAATAGGTGCAAATTAGCCACAAACCCTACGGAAAGAAAGAACTATACTTACAATATTGTGAGAAATTGAATTTTGTATTACTTTATGGTGAATAAAAAATTACATAAACAAACAAGAATGCATTAAATAAACTTCTATTAAGTCATATTTTTTAAGAGCATATTTATGTAAATTTTAGGTCATAAATGCTTGCATATTTCACTGTTTTTCGGTAATTAAAATCAGAGCCCCAGTTATGAGCTGGCGACTGTGAAGCACAATGTTTTCTGCATGCTTGAGTCTGCGAAAAGTGAGTCGCAAATTGCAGTGCAGCAGGCATTTCGTACCAAATTCGGTATTCAACCGCCAATTCGCAAAAGCATTGGCCGTTGGTTTAAGCAATTTAAACGGATTGGGAGTGGGTTCACAGGAAAAAGCACGGGCCGACCGCATGTGTCAGAGGATGACGTCCGACAGATTCAAGAAAGTTGGGTCCGCAGTCCCAGTAAGTCTACCAATAGAGCCAGTCGAGAACTTGGAATATCCCAACCAACTGTATAGAAAGTTCTGAGACGGCGTTTGCTGTACAAGCCTTACCGAGAACAACTTGTGCAGGCTCTCAACTCCAATGAACAAAGAAAACCGTCTCGCTTTTTGTCATTAAGTGCTAGCAAACTTGGAGAATGACGCATTTCTTCAGCGTACAACGTTTAGCGATGAATCAACGTTCCACTTCGTGGAAAAGTCAACAACACAATGTTCGCATATAGGGTTTGCAAAATCTACATTCACCACTGCAACACGAAAGAGATTCACCGAAGATCAATGTGCTCTGTACCGTATCCCAAACAAAGGTTTATGGACCTCTTTTTTCCCGGAAAGAACTGTAACGGGAATCACATATCTGGACATGTTGGAACAATGGCTGTTCTCTCTAGTTATGGAAGATTCCAGATTCCTAGGGCTTCATTTTCCAGTAGGATAGAACTCCACCCCATTTTCACTATGATGTACGAGGCTTTTTGAATGACACCCTTCCTCAGTGATGGATCGGTCGGAGGGGACTTGACTCTGCATTTCTGGTCACCGAGATCTTCTGATCTCACACCATGCGACTATTTCTAAGGGGTTATGTGCAGGAAGCTGTTTACGTACTGCCTCTACCAATCATTCTGAACGATCTGTGGAACCGGATCACAAATGCCATGCACTCAGTAACAAAAAAATGTGTGTGAAATCTTATGGGGCTTAACTGCTAAGGTCATTAGTACCTAAGCTTACACACTACTTAATCTAAATTATCTTAAGGAGAAAAACACACACACACACACACACACACACATGCCCAAGGGAGGACTCGAACCTCCGACGGGAGCAGCTTCACTGTCCATGACTGCAGCGCCATTCAGTAACAGCTGATATGCTTTCGCGTGTGTGGGACGAGTTTGGCTACCGCGTCGATGTTTGCCATGCAGCCAATGGTGGCCACATTGAACATTTATAACATTTCCAATTATTAAAAACTAATTAATTACAATTTATTAATTCATTGGTATAACGCTTGTTCATTTTGGATTTGTACTGAATAGATTCGATGTTTTGATCATTCAGAATAAGCTGACAACATTTGGGTCCCTTACCTTACACAGTAAAAGAAGACTGAATAACACAGAAAGCTAATGAACACGTCGTAGAATTAAGCGACAAGTCTGGCGTTCCTGTACATAACTACGAAGTGTATATAACAAAATAATGCAGCCATATGATTAAATTCTGCATACTGCAGTCTGTTAAGACATTTCACGTAAGTGTAGAACACATCTGGGCGACGTAATGAGACAACTGCAAGGTGTTTAAAACATGAAGTATCACAGTAATTGTTTTGGGTCGCATTTACCCACATTTAAATCGTTACCGTAGTCGTTACAGAGCCGACTGATGATACTTGGAAGTGAAGCTAAACACGTTTGCCTCAGCGAAAATAAAGGAAGAAAAACTGTTCCAGTTATTAGAAACATAGCTACCTAGGTGTTATTCATTTTCGTAACAAATCAAGTGTTCACGCATTCATCGTCAAATTTTCCCGGTAGTACCTACAGGAGTTACACAATGGTAGTTAACTGTTGAAGACCTGAACCTTCATTAGTGCACTAGCAGCAGGAAGAGTATGACTTAACGTCTCGCTGACATGGAGGATACTGCAGATAGATCAATACCTCAGTAACAATACAAAAGGGGACGACTAGTTGTAAGTGTCGCTGATTTTAAGGAAGTATTCCGGCACTCGCTTAAAGCTGTTTAGGAAAACCGCGGAAGTTCGAACCAGGATGGCTGGTCAAGGATTTGAACGCTGCTTCTGACGGATATGAGTGCAATTGTCCTCGTCCATACCATCGTGCATAGTGTAACTCTTGACAGGGTAGGTGCAGTGACGAATGTCTGTTCCAACCTCTAATACGAGGGTTCGAACTTTAATATTTACAGCTCGTACGAAATAGGTACGTGTTTCTAAATTTTACTGACCTTCAAAGTAGTCACCAGCATTGTGTATAACCCGTTGCCAGCGATGTTGTGTTGACAGTTCGAGCGGCGCGGTCTTGCCCGACGAATTTGTAGCAGTTCTGAAGCGAACGCCGTGAAGTATTCATTTTTGAAACACAACCTACGAACAGCTTAGAGACACAAATGATGACACTTTCTGCAGGACCTGATCATCATTTCGCAGGACAATGCTCAAGCATGTACAGTGTGTTACTGATTTGTTTGACTGATGGGGCTGCTAAGTGCTATACGATTTACTGCCCCAGTAAGTTCAACTCAATTTCTAAACTGAAGGAAACACTTTACAGAAGGCGACCTCCACCTCTATAGAGCTGCTCTCCGTAGCTGTCGGACAAAAAACTATACCGGCATTGGTGCTGAGCAGCCATACTGTGACCCAGATTTGTGCCGCATTTCAAGTACCGGGTGATCAAAAAGTCAGAATAAATTTGAAAACTTAATAAGTCACGGAATAATGTAGATACACAGGTACAAATTGACACACATGCTTGGAATGACATGGAGGTTTTATTAGAACAAAAAAAAATACAAAAGTTCAAAAAAATGTCCGACAGATGGCGCTTCATCTGATCAGAATAGCAATAATTAGCTTGACAAAGTAAGACAATGCAAAGATGATGTGCTTTACAGGAAATGTTTATCAGCCAGGCTGGCGATGACGCGATTCTGTACCATATCGGCGTACCTCTCACCCGTCTTGGTAGCAGTTACAAAACCAGAAACACGCATTTCCTCGAAGAAAAAGGCCCGATAACGGTAGATGTGGTAAATCCAACCCATTCCGTCACTTTCTCGTCGTGCAATGGAGTTTCCACGACAGTTCTAGGATTTCCGGTAGCCCAAATTCTGCAGTTGTGGACGTTGACAGACCCTCGGAGCGTGAAATGAGCTTCGTCAGTCCACAACACGTTACTCAACCAATCGTAATCTTCCGCCATCTTTTGAAACGCCCACACCGCAAATGCCCTCCCCTTCACTAAATCGCCAGGTAACAGTTCATGATGCCGATGGACTTCGTACGGACAGCATCGGAAAGTACGCCTTAGTGCCAACCAAACAGTAGTGTATGGAATGCCGGTGCGACTGCACGAGCGCTGACTTCCCCGTGTATAGACGAAACCGCTGCAGTCTCCATTCAGTCAGCAGCATTACGTCTTGTGCTCGGTCGGCCACTACGGGGTCTATCGTCAAAGCAACCCGTGGCTTCGAACTTCGAAATCATTCTCGCCAGAGCTGCATTTGTCAACGGACCCTTACCCGCTTGAACCCCTTCCTATGTCGATAGGATCGTAACGCTGAACTAGCACATTCCCCATTCTGATAATACAGCTTCACTAAAAGCGCCTTTTCAGGTAACGTCAACATGTTGCGACTGCTGGCGCATCTGATTCTCTCTCTCATTACAGCTCCTTTTATACACGATTGTCATGCTCAGTCACTGACATTTTGCTGTCCAGCGCCATCTGTCGGACATTTTGTGAACTTTTTTTGTTCTAATAAAACCCCATGTCATTCCAAGCATATGTGTCAATTTTTACCTCTCTATCCACTTTATTCCGTGGTTTATTAAGTTTTCAAATTTATAATGACTTTTTGATCACTCGGCCTATACACTACCACATCTTGGTGATAACATTTAGTCGTACTCATTCACACATTAAATAAACGTACATTAGAAACTGCGTAAATTGAACCATAATATGTGGCCGTGGTATGTTTCTGAGCGAAGAAATGGGCCGTTTCACCTTCTAAATAAACAGCACGAGCAGTTAGCCTATTTCGGAAGATCTATACTCAAACAATGCTTCGCAGCAAATAACATAAAAACATCAAAGGCATGTTATTCACAATTAACAAACGAAAATCAAAAAAATTCACTGAAGAGTCTCGGTCACACGTTAATATGAATATATGAATAATGAACTAGCACACTACCCTTTTTTTCTTTTTCTTTTTTTGAGAAAGATGTTCAATTTATTGGTCATAACATTCTACGGTAATACATAATTTTCAACCGACATTTAAAACTGAAAAAAAAAAAACTAAAATTAATTACAGGTTCCTTGACATTTTAGAAGAAACCCAAGTCTAGACCAGAAAGTGATGTTCGTCATTTGATCGTACGTGTTTTTCAAAGATCAGATTGTCTCTCGTTTCTCCATGTTCTGAATAGCATCATCGAAAACTGGGAGTTCACATGACGCTCGTATCATATTAAATGTTGATGCGTGTGACGCTGGTCGGAGATGTACGTCCAGAGATCTCCTTCGTTCCTTTCTTTACTGGACAGTAGGTAAAATACCGCGTGTCCCTTCAATCAGTTGACGGCATTGTTCTTCGAGGCGGGGTGCCGGGTATAAAAGGCACGTTGGCGTTATCAAATACGGCGTATTTCTCTGCATAGTTGCTGATTTTTGTCTGGTTGACAACCATATGTTATTTACATTTCCACAGATAAATTGATGTTCATCTGTGTCAATCAGGTTGCAAGTTATACACAAAGGGGAATCAGCCAGATGAATGGGATGTAGTCTGGAGTCCGTTGGAAATTTCCTATTCACAAAATAATACCACAATGACCGCACTTTTGTTGGTAAGTGCGCGCGGTGAATATTGCTCCAGATATCATGCCAAGAGTGACCGACGTATTTTTTTTCTATGATGTTCTTGGTCTGAAAGTTCATTAAGTGTTGGTAGATTTTCTTGACTTTGATGACATCTTTCCCGCGTGTTCCCAGTCTGATGTAGCTATAGTCTACAAAGAAATGTTTTAGGTGGTAAAGTTCATTTGGGATGTGGTGCACAACAATTGGGGCGTCCTCGTTGGCCAGTGCTATTTCATTTAACAGAAATGCTGCAACACTATTGACTGACCGCTTCCACAGTTTAAATGTTTTACAGGCATACAATGCTTGTGCTTTATTGTACATGTCTGTAAGATTCAATACACCGTTCTCAGTCGGTAGTCAAGAGTTAGGTATTTGACTTTGAATATGTGGACGCGGCTGACGAAGTGGCCAAAAGCAGCCAAAATCCTGTTCGCCACTTCCCTCGGCATTGACAGGGCTTGCGCCACGTAATTTAATTTAAAGGATAAAGAGATGTTCACGAGAGCCACTCTTTGTATCTCATCAATAGTACGGAGATTGTGCTCACGTATACAAGCACGGATGGCGGTGAGGATTCTTCTGTAATTACTGCGATGGTGTGCCGAAATTCCTTGTATACTCCATATCGGCAGTACAGAGCATATTTCGCAAGTTCTTAAGGTTTAATAAGCTATGGATCTTGTTTAGATACAACGTCCCGATTCTATAAGTTTGTAATGAAGTCGTTATGACCCACTGTCGACGAAGCCTAAGGTTTTCCTTGTAGTGGACGAGACGACACGTCCCTCAAAAAAATGGTTCAAATGGCTCTGAGCACTATGGGACTTAACATCGGAGGTCATCAGTCCCGTAGAACTTAGACCTACTTAAACCTGACTAACTTAAGGACATCACACACATCCACGCCCGAGGCAGGATTCGAACCTGCAACCGTAGCAGCACTGCGGTTCCGGACTGAAGAGCCTATAACCGCTCGGCCACCGCGGCCGGCCTCTCGTCCCTCATTTCCTTGTCTTTCTGCACTGGAATCTTTCCTCCTGGTAGGTGTGACACTTACTTCATTTCCTCATCTGCGCGAAATTCTTCAACGTCATCTGCCCAGTTTCTCGTATCGCTGCATTAAGACAACTTTATCTCTGGCCCACGTTGAGATGGAGTCCTGTTCTTCGTTTCCTTACTTGTGGACCGTTCGCTTCGCCATCCTGCTGCGTCTGCCTATTCACTTTTAGAGTGTCGTCTTTTCCCGCTGTGTGCGGGGTCTGTGCGTCTACATCAAAACTGACAGATGCCATACCACTGATTTTGCGACCTATTTGTTGTGCCTTTTCACGCATTGATTGTACCTTCTGGATAGCGTCAGGTGGAGCTATCCTCCGTTTTTTATGCTTTTTGAGAGAAGATTAGGATTTCTTGCGCTCCTCATTCTCGGAAGCCGTGCTGGGATCTCGTACAGCATCCTCGTTCTCGTCTCGCTGTACATCTTGTTCAACAGTTCCGTCACTCTTGGAAAGACATCCTGCTTCTGTGATGGGCGAATCTTCAGGCGAAGGAACGACAGTCGTTACTTCAGTAGAGCTAGTGGTCACTGACAAGCTTTGGTCATGGTATTTCTGTCGCCACTGCTCACCACAGCGAAACTCGATTTCGTAGCAGTGTGGCCACGGGTGGCCGTACCATATGTCACTGGTAAGGTCGTCATCGTCACTCTCCTCTGTATACATTCGGAACGTACATGTCCAGTCTGTCCACAGCCGGAGCAAGTACGCGGCTGTCCATCATACATCACAATAGCTCTATAACCGCATACGTAAACATACGAGGGAATGTACTGCTGAAGGTCTATGTTAATTTGCCTGACACCATTTGAAACTGGAAACGTTTGAAAGGTGGTCCACTTCTCTGCAACATTACTAATTACCTTCCCGCATGTTTCGAGGACGCAGTTAATCTTTTCCGTAGTTATTTCAAAGAGAAGTTCAAAAATCTGGACCGTTCTAATCCCGAAAACTTCACGATCTACTTTGACATCTCCGACGTTCCATCACAGTGATTAAATTTAAAAGATCCGCCACATCCTTCAAAAATCTTATCATAGCATTCGGCATTCACCATCTTTACATAAACTGTGCTACTCACAATCGATAAGTGGATCCCAGTTACATCAGTGAAACTGAGCTTTACTATATCCCGCAAGAACTGTTCTACTTCGAATGCTCTAGGTCGTGCAAAGCGCGAACGTGAACTTCAAAGTATCTTTCCGAAGCGGTTGCGAAGTATTCATGTTCGATTCATTTCGGCAACATAGTTTAGTTTAGAGATGAACAGACACTAAATTATCTATGTTTTTCTATATTTCTCAAGAATCAAAACTGATGGTTGTTGACGTTGCTAACCAGGGATATGCTAATGGAAATGGAAATGCCGTGTGGCTAGGGCCTCCAGTCGGGTAGACCGTTCGCCTGGTGCAAGTATTTCGAGTTGACGCCACTTCGGCGACTTGCGTGTCGATGGGGATGAAATGATGATGAAAGACACACAACACCCAGTCATCAAGGGGCAGAGAAAATCCCTGGCCCCGCCGGGAATCGAACCCGGGACCCCGTGCGCAGGAAGCGAGAACGCTACCGCAAGACCACGAGCTACGGTCTAGGGATATGCTAATATGAACATATGAATAAAAGAGCCACAACACTGCCACAGGCCAAACCGATCTATAAATGTATACGGGCATTGGCGGAACAGTTGACTAACGTAGCGATGGATACCCAACGCAGTGTGAGTGAATGTTAGCGATGTATGAGTGAAGCCAGAGACGTATCGACAAAAAAAGTAAAGAAGAAATCGGCCAGGAAGTGGGCTCAGAACGAAGATGTGCATTCAATTAGTTTATACGAGGTAGGGCCAACGTTATGGCACGTGCAGTTACTGGACTACAGCAACTGAGATAACAAGGAGACTTTGTTGGCTGAATTGGCTAAAATTCTTAATACCTCCACAGAAGAAATCGCCGGAATAGTCACAATTCAAGGAACCAGGCAAAGTAGTTTTATAACATTGATTAACTAACACAGAGAGACAAGGGAAGTTAGGTAGGAAAGTGATCGTTACAGAACTCGCAAAACTGACGCGGTATTTATTGATTATACTGGGTGTTGAACAGACCTTCAGGAATATACCAGTGGTTCTTTAAGTCAATACAGGTAAAACGTTCAAATATATGTACGTCCGGAAATGCTTCATTTATGGATATCCACCATATTTAGCTTTTGAACGTCTGTAGGTGACATGATTAAATTGGTACAATGTTACTTCATCGTAATTGTTTCTTTACCAAACTGTCAAAGCAAAAAACCTCTCACGTGCATCCCATACCGTATGCTAATTGTGCTGCTATGTTTGTGTTGTTGTGGGAACTGATGTCGGAATCCACGCACCACGGACTGTATAAGGAACAAAACATTGAGGACACTGTTTCGGCACGGTTCTTTTAAGTTTTCCACCTATCTTGACCGGAAAAATGCCGAAATCATCGCCATATCTAACAAGGGAACCTCCCCATCGCACCCCCCTCAGATTTAGTTATAAGTTGACACAGTGGGTAGGCCTTGAAAAACTGAACACATATCTATCGAGAATACCGGAACAAGTTGTGTGGAACTATGAAAAAAATAAGCAAAATATACAAACTGAGTAGTCTATGCGCAAGATAGGCCACATCAAGGTTAGCGTGAGCCCAGGAGCGCTGTGGTTAGCGTGAGCAGCTGCGGAACGAGAGGTCCTCCCCTCGAGTGAAAAGTTTAATTTTTTACTTTCAGACAATTATTATCTGTCCGTCTGTCCGTCCGTTCGATGCGAGGTAACTGCGACGTAGTATGGGGACGCTACACCTAAACAAACATCGAAACACACAACGTCAGTCGACTACAGCGCACGGAAAAGAGTATTCCTGCTAACGAGGCTCCCTGGCTGCCAGTTGACTGTTCGCTACTTTGGAACAGAGTGCATTAAATACGTGAGATGCATTCCGTGGGCAATATGAATCCAGCAAATATAGCTCGCGACTTCTATAACTAGGTCAATGAATATTTTCCGAACTGTAAGGAATCGGAAAGTTCCTTAAGGGATCGAACGATTGTCGAACATTTGTATGATTATTTCCTACATTTGTACGTGTGGTGATGACGATACCTTGCTGATTGCTGCGGGGCTGTATGTACCAGATGAGATTGTTGACGATCCGTACGCAGAACACGAAGAGGAAATATTGCGACTTCAATCTGATGATATTTCTTTGGGTTACATGAAGGAAATGCTCCAATAAAGGTTACTGTTCAAACAATTAAAAGACGCAAATATAGATTATGGAGTGAAGTAACAAATAAATTTAAGAAATTTAAAGGGATGGAGGAAAAAAGCACAATTAAATATTGCAAAGAAGTCGTGGAACGAGGTGGAACCCGAAGACAAAAGTTCAGTGAACTTGAAAACCGATAATTTATTAAAGTCAGAAATGAATTAAGTGCAGTGCATGATACAGACCTACAAATTTGGGGATTGCATTACGCTAAACAAATCGGCCTGGACTTCAAGGCTTCATCTCATTGGCTTGTCACCTTCAAAAGAAAATACAAAATTACGAGCAGAAAGATTACGAAATATGTCAGCAAGAACTACGCGAATAAAGTGGAAGAACTTTTAGAGTATTGCAAGACGTTTGTTGCAGAAACTAACGTCAGATTCCAACAGCACGAAGACGCATATATTATCAACACAGATCAGTCCGGTTTTAACTATGAAATGAAATCGACCCGCACGTTATCGTTAGTTGGAGAAGCCGACACGGAATGTACTGTAGATCAGCTGCACGCCACTTCACATAGTTATACCATACAATATGCTCTGAACAAAGCAGGATTTATTTTACCTACATTTTATTTATGTTTGCAGGAAACAAATGGTGTATTTGGACAGTAAGTTCAGCAACAGGTGAATGGAGTACTTGCGCAAACGCCGAATGTCATTGTGAATTGCAGTGCGTCAGGGAAAATAGAGAAAGACTAGTGAAAGACTTTAATGAACGTATGATTGCTCCTTACGAGGACAAAGATTTTGCCTTACTCCTTGACAGTTATACAGGACAGAAGGATCAGGCATTGCACAATTTTAGTGTGGGAGTAGACGTGATTACCATTCCTCCAGGTTATACACCTCTTGTGCAACCGTTAGATGTGTTTGGTTTTCGGCAAGTGAAATAATTTGTGAAAAGATTCTATGATTTTGCGAAGCTGCACAGGTACACAGAGTAGTATTGTTTATGTGATCGTGTGTCAATTATCAAAGTTCAGGCACTCACACATAATCAACTTCGCTCTCCAAAATTCCAGGACATGTTCAGATTTGCTTGGGCATATGCAGGATTTGACGGTCTACACACGGAAAAATTTGAAAACGTTAAAAACATATGTTTTGACAGAGCACAGGGAAAACTGTGCGACTGTGAAACTGTTGCATTCATTTGTTGCAGTTTATGTGACAAACTCTTAAGTTTTCATCACATTTTTGGGAGTGATTATCACATACACAAGAAAACCTAAATCGGGCAAGGTAGAAGAATCGTTTTAACGATTCGCCAAGTGTACAAGTTAGGTGGGTCGACAACATATTACTGTCATGTGACGCACATGCCGTCTCATTGTCGTATAGAATATATCAGATGTGGAGGAATCGGTTGACCTATGACCTTGCGATCAAATGTTTTCGGTTCCCATTCGAGAGGCACGTCCTTTCGTCTACTAATCGCACGATTTTGCGGTGCGGTCGCAAAACAGACAGTAAACTTATTACAGTGAACAGAGACGTCAATGAAATAACGGACAGATCATGACTTTGCGAAAATAAAGATAGTAAACTTTTCACTCGAGGGAAAACTTGAACCAAGGACCTCTCGTTCCGCAGCTGCTCACGCTAAACACGGGACCCCGGCGCTCCTGATCTCACAATATCCTTGATGTTGCCTATCTTGCGCATGGACTACCCAGTTTGTATATTTTGCTTATTTTTTCATAGTTCCACACAACTTCTTCCTATTTTCTCGATTGATCTGTGCTCAGTTTTCCAAGGCCTATCCACTGTGCCAACTTATAACTAAATCTGAGGGGGGTGCGATGGGGAGGTTACCTTGTAAGAATCGGCATAATTTCCGTGAGCAGCGAGCCATCCGAAGTCCACAATATACTCGTATAGTGATTGCTAAAGTCACAGTACTTCCCGTTGGGCAACGGTGTGTTAAATCTATAGTAGATTCGCTGATAATTGCTAGAAACGCGATAATTTTGTAATGAATAAAAGGTATTCTCAGATTCCAGGAGGGGATCAAGTGCCACTCTCTTAACCGCCCCCCCCCCCCCCCCCCCCCCACACACACACCTTCCCTTAGAGGCATCTATTTACATATAAAAAGAAGATTTCTGCTCCATTTTCAATAGTTAAAAATACGCGGCTTCCGATGATAATCTATGGTAAAAACGTTCAAAATTGAAACCAAAGAGGAAAACAAGTAAGTGCAGCATACCAGTATGGTATTTGACGATCAACGATCAAAGCCTTTTGTGAAGCATCTTACGCAGTAATTATATTTGAAGGAAAGAATGTAGTGCATTTTATATGAAGGATTAACTATGAGAAAGCTTTACACAAGACAAGTACGTACCCTATTCGTTGAATGACAACCACAAAAAAATGAGAAAAATGAATTCTCAAAAATTATTCGACCTTTTTAAGAAGATTGCAGTCCGCCCCCTTAGCTGAGTGGTCAGCGCGTCCGACTGCCATGCAGCGGAACTAGATTCGATTCCCGGCCGGATAGGAGATTTTCTCCCCTCGGGGAGTGTACTGTTTAGCACTGATTATCATTTTATCAACATCGACACGCAAGTCGCCCAGTGAGGCGTCAACTAGAAAGACTTGCAACACGACGACCGAACTTCTACAAGTGGGAACCCACGGCCATCTAGGTCAAGGCCATTTGATCTCTTTCTCTCCACCCCCCCCCCCCCCCCCCACCCACAAAGTGAGAATACAACTATTAGTAATTCGATCCGAGAAAATCTCCCAGAATCCTGGAAGCGCCACATTAACGCTCTCGGCTGTCCGCACGAGTTGAAAATAGAGCTGCTCTCTCAATAGGAAAATCACTTTTGGACCTTATAGCTTCCATCTGTTTCCACATCTAATGGAATTCGTGACTGCAGGCATTTTCAGTTCAATGAAGACGTTATGAGAGCCAAATATGGAAGATTTACAGAACTACCGGACTCTCTCTTTGGGCTAGCACTGCCAGCTGGAAAAACGTCGTAGAAAGTGCACTGACGTAAAATGTAAGTGCTCCGAAAAATACGTGCATTTTTTTTTACTTGAAGAAAAGATCGTATATTTTGCATAACCACACTTTTTTTGACTAGCAGTAATATGGAAGGCATTGGAGTGATCTGTCGTGGGTGTCCAGAGACTTCCGCCCAGTGTTGTTTTTCACATAGTACGAAGATATGGGTAACAAGACGTTGGGGGGGGGGGGGGGGGGGCGGTATAACAATATTAGGATGGATAAAGGAAAAGCAGCAGCCAACGAAGAAGGTAAGAAGACAACAAATTGTAATAATTTCGTCATTGCGGCTGAGATCCAGACCAAATGAGCATTGTTAATGCAAAGTTTGCTCTCCGGATGCCACCAAATCCTCAAACTTCAGAAGTATTAATAGGCAGTTAGCAGCAGTGAAATCGTTCTTCCATTACAGTTCTCACCCCAATTATGCCCGTCTACCGAACAGGAAACCCAGGAGGACTTTAATTTATTAGTACCACTTACAAAAGAATTGTCTCCACATAAAACTTGGCACAGAAGTTCCACGCCTGTCAATAACAACAACAATCGATCAGAAAAGCAATGATTCATTAACACGGCATTTTTTTACCTTCAGACATTTTTGCCCAAGGTGCGCGTACCCAATTCGGTTAACTTTGATTATTTATATTTACGCGCAAATTCAGCTTAACTTTTTCTGTGACTTTCGAAGGACCGGTGCGCACCCTTCAAGCGCTCTCCCTATCGCACGTACATACTCAAGATTTTTTGTGGTGAATGTAATAAAGGCACAATAACATATTACGAACGTTGAGCGCGGTAACTCCATCGAATTCTTAGCTTTTTTTTTTAAAAAAAAACTAACACGTGCAGCCATTTCTCCCAGTACCCGACCCACGTCTGAACAAATTACATTAGACATTTCGCTTTTTAACCATACTTTGAGGGAGAGGAATGGGATTATAATTAAATAGACCTAAGTACTCTTACTGCATAAATGGTAAACTAGTTCAGCATTCCCAAATAATCTTTCTGTACCTTCTTTAGAGAAACTGTTCCCGGATACCGGTATTATTTTGTTTCCGTATGATAACGAAAAACTGAAAGCTAGAATTCGAACACAGTTCCATTGTGGCAAGAGAATTTAACAATGCATTTACGATATCTAAAAAAAGTTGCGATATCTTCTCCCTGTTGCTACTATCATATACTCGGCTGTGCTACTATGCTCCCATTGATACGCCAGTGGCGTGTAACGTAATCAATGGAACCTTAGTACCGGGCGCTTGCCCTCGATGCATGTATCGATCGAACAGCACGATGGCTCCATTATGTTAAAGTGCAGCTGACAATATTTTGCTGCGGTCTCCTGTTAAAATAAATTCTGATGCCATCGAGGTGACGCTCTGTCGTCACTGCGTGTCCTGCAACGATACTTTTTTTTATATCTGCAAATCGAGCTGTCGAAATTTTATATCAAAGGATGAGAAAAGGAAACAACTTATTTGTTTGTGTCAGCCAGCAACAGGCACAGACGCTTTCATACTGTCCACGTGTGTACATCCCGCGCCCGTATGAAAAAACATAACGCTGAATAACAGTGATACTCATCGAATGTTATTTGAAACTCTCGTCTTTCACTCCTCGTTTGATTCATCATATTTGTATTCTAAACATCCTAACATTTTTAATAGGTATTCATGTTTATAAATAAATGAAGTTGATAGTTTTACCTGTACTTTAGCTGTATGTCACGGAGAAAATCTGAAAGCTTCTATTTCGAGCACGCTTTCATAGTGCTTGTATCACTAAAGATAACGTAACATAGTTTACTACCGGCGAAACACATTAAACACCGATTGTAGGGCAATTATAAACACACCTGCCTCACCGTACTGACACCTGCCCAAAGATCTTACAACTGGTAAGACGGCAGGGCGATGAATTGCAGAGATGTTTACCAACATAAACGTCAAAAACATATGGTGCGGGTTGCAGACAACACTACAGCCGCGCCAAACCTCAACTCGAGAGTAATTTAAACAATGCAAGCGAATAACATTGTACGTACGATAACTCGTACAAAATAAAACTGCAGTATATTAATGCTAATTTCAGCATGAATGTAGCCATTGCAAAAATGTTCAGCGATTGTTGTTTACCTTTTTTTTTTTTTTTTTTGATAACACAGCTCTGGTTTTATTAGTTTCAAACTGTGTGTCAATTGTGAGTGCTGCTAGACATTTAGTATAGTGTATTTACTACTGTTTAACTCGCACTTCGCGCTTGATTGCCTGGTGTAGTTAGGTAGAATGTTGGGCGTGGGGGATATTGCATGCAGCTAAAATAGATTAGTGTAAACATTAATAGAAAAAAAAATATATGTGATTAGTTTTTCGCGACGTTTTCGTATAGGCTCGAGACCTTTTTCTAATTATATAATAAACGGCAGTCGTCATTGCATTTACAATTTAAACGTACCAGATAGTTCTGTTTGACACACTGCCTGTTGTTCAGAAGCAATTTTAAATTTGAACTATTTCTGAATTAATTCATTGCAGCCTTATTTCTGAAGCGTTTTGCTATTTATTAATATTTCAAGTTAAAGACCAGGTAGCACCTTAGCCTTATAAAATATTCCTTTCACTTCACAGACGGGAGCAGGTTCATTTTCAAAGATCAATGTATGCAAAACCAGCACATATATACTTTTATTCAGAAATCTTTAAGCGATTGTATATGACTTTCCATTAACAACTCTTTTTAATTTGTTCTTAACAGATTTAATGACTGTGTTAAAATGCCTTCCAGTAGCAAATGCACTATGAGCATATTATATGGTATTCATCTCCATTTTGTATATTGTATTCATGAATGCCTGTATTCATTGCATTATGCTCTACATTCAGAATTTCAAAAGCAATTGTCTTGAGAACATGCACAGTTAGTAATTGTGCTTAATCAGTCCCCCATAGGATGGCCGTTCACTGACATTGGCAATTATTCTGGATGGTCTGTTGTGGAGCATGAGTACTCTGTCCGTGTAGACTGCAGGCGCCACAATCAAAATCTCAACCACCGTAAGTAGGAGTGGATGTATCCATAAGAGGTTTGTTGAAGGAGCAGTGTGGTGTGATGGTCATTGCACATTTTACTAAATTACTTATTCACTTCACCAAATCTTATTACACATGTAAACATTTGCATCTTAAAAGGATAGGCTAATGGGAAATGGAGGTCGTGTACTTGTTGCAGTAGACAAGCACAAAACCACTAATATAGAAACTGAAGCTGCATGTATGATGGTTTCAGCAAGACTTATTGTCAGGTATGGGCATAAACTTGTAATTGCATCTTTCCATTGACCACCAGACTTGTCCCCAGATGTAAACAAAAACTTTAGAGAAAACCTCAGTTTGGTAGCGCATAAATTCCCCCAACCATAATCATTGGAGGAGACATAAATCATCCAACAGTCTGTTGGAATAGTTACAGTTTTGTAAGAAGTGACTAGGACAAGTCTTCCTGAAAACATTACTAAATTCCTTTTCTGAAAGCTACCTAGAATGAATAGTTTGACACCCACTCATGTTGGAAGTATATTGAATCTAATAGCAACAAATAGACCATACCTCCTTGGGATGTCCCCATTGAAAGTGGTTTGAGTGGCTGAGAGGCAGTAAATTGTAGCAAGAATGATTACCAAGATGAAAAGGGCAGCTAAAACAGTTAGAAAGAATTGTGTGTTCGGCAAACAAGATAGAGGCAATAGTGTCATATATAAATGAGAAACGTGAAACATTTAGCTGTGGATGAGACCATATATAAGAACTAAGGTTCAAGTTTGAAATAATTGTTGACCATACATTAAATAGATGTATACTGAGAAGAGCAATTCATAATTGGAGTAATGTTCCAAAGCACACAGTCGTGTGAAGCTTGCAACTATAATAGCAGAATGTCATGAAACACGAAGAAATTCTGGTTGTATGTAAAAAAGGAACCAAAGTTAGCGTGTATGGATGACACATGAACTGAAATCGAAGGTAGCTGAGCAAAAGCATAAATGCTGAGCACCATTCATAAATGAGGAAGATACAGGCGTACTGTCCCAGTATAATTCTTACGCCAGTGTAAAGAGACAAGTAATGGCTAAAATTAACAAGGCTACAGGGCCTGATTGAGTCCTTGTTAGATTCTACACAGATTGTTATTCAGTCTTAGAGAATATTCTGAACTCAAACATAATGAGATACTGCAAACACACTGACCTCCTCCATGCCAACCAGTATGAATTGCAGAAATATCTGTGATGCGAAACTAACTCGCACTTTTCATACACGGCATCTTTAAAACTGTGGATCATGGTAGTCAGGTGGATGTAGTATTTTGTGACTTGGTACCATGCCAACATTTTTTTAATGAAAGTACAATTATATGGGACATCAAAACAAATTTCTGACTGAATAGAGGATTTCTTGGTAGTGAGGATGTAGCATGTGATCAAGGATGAAGAATCATTGACAGAAATAGAAGTAGCTGTAGGCATGGCCCAGGTAAATGTGTTGAGACCTTTGTTGTTCACATTATATGTTGCAGACGTGGCAAAAAATACTAATAGTAATCTCAGATGTCTTACTGGTGACACAGGTATCTATAATAAAGTAGTAAGGGGTAGAAATCTGTGCAAATATCCAGTTGGATCCTGACAAGATATTGAAGTGTTTTAAATGTTCAGTAATCTACAATTGTGCACTTCTCACAACACAGAAAAGTAGTTCTGCGTGACAACAACATAAATGAGTGACAATTATAATCTGCCATCTTGTGACAACAGCATAAATGAGTCCCATTATAAAATCTGTCAACTCGTACAAATACCTGAGCGCAGTTTGTAGGTATGTGGAATGGAGTGAGCACATAGTTTCAATCACAGATAAGGTTGGTGGCAGACATTGATTCATTGGCATTATTCTTGCAAATGCATGTAGTTTTTAATGGACACTGCATACAAATCACTTGTATGTCCCATCTTAGAATACTGCTCAAGTGTCTGGGAGCTGTAGCAAATACAACTAACAGGAGAATATTACATATATACTCAGTTTGGGAGCATGTATGGTCACAGTTTTGTTGTGCTCATGAGAGTCTCATGGAATATTGAAAAATTGGTAGATTCTTGAAGATAGATAGGACTACCAGTTATTCTGCAAAATCCTATGTACGGAGTTTCAAGACCCATTATTAAGTGTAGAATCTATAGAGAGTCTTCATCCTCTTGTGTATCACTCCCATATTGACCACAAAGAAAATAGTAAACTAACTACAGCACACAAAGAATTATTTAAGGAGTCCCCCGTCCTCTATTCCATACTCAGCTGGCATAGAAAGAAACCCTAATGTGGTACTGCACTAAGCACCCTCTGCCATGCACTTTGCAGTGGTTTGTTGTACATATATGTTACCGTAGATTCTCAGCATGCTCATATTAGCACTTTGTCTCTTGACCCACAGCTACATTTTTGGATAAGACAACCTATAGTAGGCAGCTTTTGCATTGCAACCCTGACTATTCATCGTATTTTATTTGCTGACAAGAAGCAACCCCCAGATTTCTCAATTATCAGGCATCAGTCTTGTCTAATGAAAACAGCACTGGTATGATAGTCTAAAATTTTGTGTTGATCAGACGTACCCATATACTATTGGGAGGGAAGGGAATAGTTATAAAGTTTAACAGAGTGACTGACATCCATTTTTTTATCAATTAGTAAGCCAGTCACATTAATTTTTAGTTTTATTTTGCTTTAATTTCTCTGTTGTGTTACATACTTTTATTGTGAATTATCTTTTTATTTGTGTTTGAAAATGTCATTAAACATACATAATATGGTAACTGAAATAATAATTATTAATCTGGTTTTGTGAGCAACCAGCCCCATATGCTGGCTTTGACCGATCCGTGGGAGAGAGTTACAGAGATACTGAAGTAGCTGAACTGGAAGACTCTTGAAGACAGTCGTAAACTGTCCCGAGGAAGGCTATTAACAAAGTTACAAGAATCGTCTTGAAATGATGACTATAGGAATATAATACAATCCCCTGTGTATAAGTCACATAGGGATCATGAGGATAGTATGAGAATAATTACTGTAAAAACCCTAATAACTGGTGGAACAGGATGTACTCTCTGCCATGCACCTCATGGTGGCTTGCAGGGTATAGATGTAGATAGATAGGTAGACAGAGAAGCCTGTTGTAATTTAGTGGATGTTAACAGTGAATCTGGTGTCCTCTATAGTTTTGTTACTCCTCTTTTCATTGTAACACCTCTGTTGAATTGCTCTTCATCACTCATAACACCACTCTTTGTTCAGTGTTAGTTTCCCTATTTGTTAGTGGAACAGGAAAGGAATTGACTAGTAGTGGTACAAGGTACTGTCTGCCATGCACCATATGGTGGCTTGTGGAGTATGTATGTAGAAGTAGGAAAGGAATGCTCTGGAGCAATGCCCAGACTTCATTATGGTTGAAATTGTTGGTAGTGGTACAGTAGGCAGCTAAGAAGAATGCCTGTAAGGAGTGAGGTGGGGAGGGGGAAAACAGTCCTACCCCTCACTCACTCCCAGCCCACAACTGTGCTCAGTTTGTATCATTGGTCATTCATAAAAATATTGCTTTGCTAGTAGACTACATTGCCAGTCTTTGAGTGTTTCATGCCTCTCAAGTCTCTACCTACATACAAGACGATTTCACTAACACACACACACACACTCTCTCTCTCTCTCTCTCTCTCTCTCTCTCTCTCTCTCTCACACACACACACACACACACACACACACACAAAGAATAAAAAAATAAATGTAGAAATCTATGTATCCAGTTAACAAAATACCACAGAAGATGCTTTATAAATGAAAGCGAAACGCGTCTGATGTAATTCTTTTTAATTACATTGCAGTCAGTTCAAGAAAGATAACCTGTAATAACAGATGTTAACAGCTGCTGCGGAAGATGGCCAAACAAACAAATGTATTATGCAAAGAGATATGTTGCCAAAAGTTTAATGCCATACATATCAAAAGTAAATCCAACAGCATATCTCCAATACAACAACATGTAGGAGATGAGATATGTTTATTAACCCACATAACATGTACTGTAAATTCCATCAAGAAGAAGAGCCTTGAGGTTTGTAGAACAAGTCAATTTCATCCATTCATCATCTTTTGTAGATCCTGCCTAGAGGAGGAACCTTCACGGATGTGAAAGATATCAAGGTATGCTATAATGAAAGGCAAAGAAATCATAAAACTTAATATGCATACTGCAGTAACAATAACCTATCAGTATACCACTTAGTGTAATACCACTTAGTGTTATTCATTACTATTTGTTGTGCGACTTCACAACAAATAATCCCACTCACCAGGTAGGCTAAATAACAGAATTTTTCAATTCATAATTGAAAATATGCAGGTAATTTGTCAACAGAGTGGCTAATGAGGTATGTTCTTCTTTTTTCTATTCAGTCACATCAGAATTTCTAATTTTATGTTATATCGGTGCTTGCTGAACACCTTTGTAACAGAGTACATAACTACTCTGGACACTAGACAAGTAGGTGATGTGTATATGAGATTTATTTTTGTGTTTTGTAATTTGATTGTAAAGCTGCATGCCCTTGGGAGCAAAATAACTGATGATGGTTGAAGTAGAGAAGATATAAAATGTTGACTGGCAATGGCAAGGAAAGCGTTTCTGAAGAAGAGAAATTTGTTAACATCGAGTATAGTTTTAAGTGCCAGGAAGTCGTTTCTGAGAGTATTTGCATGGAGTGAAGCCATGTATGAAAGTGAAACATAGACGATAATTAGTTTGGACTAGAAGAGAGTAGAAGCTTTCGAAATGTGGTGCTACAGAAGAATGCTGAAGATTAGATGGGTAGATCACATAACTAATGATGAAGTACTGAATAGAATTGGGGAGAAGATGAGTTTGTGGCACAAGTTGACAGAAAGAAGGGACCGGTTAGTAGGACATGTTCTGAGGCATCAAGGGATCACAAATTTAGCATTGGAGGGCACGTGGAGGGTAAAAATCGTAAAGGGAGACCAAGAGATGAATACACTAAGCAGATTCAGAAGGATGTAGGTTGCAGTAAGTTCTGGGAGATGATGAAGCTTGAAGCTTGCACATGATAGGGTAGCATGGAGAGCTGCATCAAACCAGTCTCAGGACTGAAGACCACAGCAGCAGCAGCAACAAAAACAACAACAACAACAACAACAATAATAATAATTTGATTGTGTAAATCAAAATTCAGCTCTAAGTGAATTTATTTCCACGCATCAAAAGCCATTATGGAGTAAGGGTCAGTGTTTTGCAACCATAACTTATTAAACTGATGGCTCAGTAGTATTCACACCAGTCAGCACCTGCCTTCTTTGGAACTGAGTTTATTACATTCTTCTTGAAGTCTAAGGGTATTAAGCCTGTATTTTAATGTATATCTTGACACATTCCATGTCCCTGAAGTTTCCCCTTCTTGTTAGAATCTATGGAACATGATGACTGAATGAATGAATCAGTCAATCAATCATATATATCTCACACCATGTAAAATAGTCATGGCTGGCTGAGTTACCATACCCTTCCTTGCTTAGTGCTGGCTTGCATCTGGCCTCTTGATAGTCATACAGCTGCTTCTTTTTCCTCCAAAATTCTCTTTAATTTTCCTATCAGTGGCCTGTGTTGTTCCTCTACTTGTGTGCATAACTTCAAAAGCCTTGCATTTCTCATCAAGCCATTCCTGCTCTACCATTTTGCACTTCCTATCAATATCATGTTTGGGGTGTCTATGCCCCTACATCAAAAAGAGCCTGTAATTAGCAACAAAATTAAAACACTACAAAACAGTCACTCAATCAAGATGGTTTCACCTGCGTATGTTATTTCTGGCATAGAGGAAAGCAAAAAATGTGATCAACACAAATGACTGAAACAATGAGCACTCAGAACAAAGTGCATGTTGTGATTTGAAAGCCAGGTCCATGTTTTTGATCTCAGTGTAAGAACTGACTGGCCCAGCCTGTCACCACACCATCAACTAGACAGCCGGGACAGTAGTTCTGACCTTACGATGCTCCAAACACATCATCCACGATTGCTTTCCACAAAACTCTGTTGTGAAGCACATGCCAATTCATCTGTGTCCATACATTTGTCCGTTGGTGGAGAGAGTACATTGGTGTAAAAAAAAAAGCAACACTGAGAAGGAGGTGTATGACATAACAAAAGTTAGTACATCTGAAAGGTGATTGTCTGTTCAGATTTCTTACCAGTTGCATAAGAGTGGTGCTAGTAGCATCACAGTGAGGATGCAATTCAGGTTTGCTTTGAGTACGTGTATTTACTTGATGTTAGCCAAGAACACATTTAAGGCGACAAGGACGCCATTGTCAACACCTCATTGAGTTTGAATGAGGTTGTGTAACACACCTATGAGAAGCTGGATGTTCCTTCTGCAATATTGCAGAAAGGTTTGGCAGGAATGTAGCCACTGTACACGATTGCTAGCAGTGGTGGTTACGGAAATGTGTGCTCACGAGATCGCTAGGCTCCAGACGGCCGTGTGGCACGACTATGAGGGAAGACCACCGTATTTGGTGCTTCATATTGCAACTGCCGGTGGCACCACAATGACACAACAAATTGTTACATATTGGTTACTTCAAGGACAACTCCATGCCATATGCCCTCTAGTGTGCATTCCACTGACCAAAAACCACTGCCATTTGAAACTTCAGTGGTGTCAAGAGAGAGTGCATTAGAGAGGGGGTGGAGGTCTCAAGGGTTTTCTGATGAAAGCTGGTGTCAGTGATGGCCATGTGTTGTTTAGGCGGAGTCCAGTTGAGGACCTGCAACCAACCTGTCCACGTGCTAGACACACCTGGGGTTATGGTCCGGGGTGCAAGTTAGTATTAAAGCAGGAGTACTCTTGCGGTTATCCCATGCACACTGGCTGCAAATTCGTATGTGAATCTTGTGATTCGACCTGTTGTACTGCCATTCACGAACAGCGTTCCAGGGAGTGTTCGTCCAACAGAATAATGCTTGTCCACATACCGCTGTTGTGACCCAACATGTGCTAAATTGTGTTGACATTCTCAATCATCAGATCTCTCTCCAATCAAACACATACAGAATATTATATGACAACAATTCCAGTGTCATCCACAAGTAGCATTAACCATCCCTGTATCGCTGGGCCATGTGCAACAGGCAAGGAACTCCATCCCAGGAACTGATATCTGTCACCGTGCAACTCATGCACGTTTGCGTGCTTGTATTCAGCATTATGGCAGTTACATAGGTTATTAATGTACTAGCATTTCACATTTCCAATGGCTTATCTCGTGCTTACATTAGTGTGTCTCCTTGCAATGTTAATTACTTAAATATTTTACCTAGACAAATGTATTCCCAAAATTTCATTACTCTATATTAATTACTATTTTGTGTTGTGATTCGTTTCTGTCAGTGTATTCCACTAAATCCCTCCTCCTGGAAAATGCTGCATGGGGCCAAAAATGATCAGATTTCTGCCAAGACCTCCATCGAAAGACTGGAGGGGGCCTGAGAATCACCAAAGAAGGCAAGAGCAACTCGGTCAACTCTGTCAGAATGGTGGAAGATAGCAGAGACTGGAGTAACAGCTGTACTGCCTGCATTGGCAAAGGCAAGGACTCACCCACAGGTTAGTGCAAGGAGGAGGGTGTAGGTTTTAAGGTAATGGCTCCAGGATCATGAATCGCATGAAAGATCAATGCTGGCACTCTATTCTTCAGAGAGAGAGTGGGAGCAGTAGGGACAACAGGTGTACAAGCTACTGTTGAAATTGGAAGCCTCCTAATGGAAAAATGCCACAACTTACTCTGTTGCCCAGGTGGTGCAGAGACAGCAGTGTCACCAATCCAATAGGTCATGGGTACAACTAATTTGAATAATGGGTCAGCTGCTCCAGATTGACATTGACTTTTGTGGCTCACCACTACATTCAGCAGCCACCTTTGCTGCCGGCTGAAAAGTGAGATCCAAACAGCTACCCCATAACGAAAATGAGGGAGACCATAATGTTCTGGGACATGTGACTGAGGGATTAACAAAGCTAAGAGACCCTGTGACTGGTACCCATGCAAATGTTCCATCAGGCTGCACTCATTATCTGGCATTGCACAGTACTTGGCTAGAAAGATAGTCACTGCATAGTTGCAGGACAAGTCATACATGGACTACCTAATTTTGGTCTTGAAAATTCAAACAAATCTCTCCACCTCTGTGTTAGAAGATGGTGATATATAGCGGTATCCAGATACTGGATACTGGATCCAGATACTGGATACTGCTGCAAGTCTTCAAACAGCTGCAAAACAAATCACTGACTATTATCGGATACAAGGATACAAGGATCTGGTGGAAGCCCTTGAAAGCAAAAATAACTGACAACACATGAAAAGCTGCTGTTGATATCTTTTGCTACATATGGGAAATTGGACAATTCATCCACCATTGACAAACATACACTTTCAAAAAAGAGTCATGATGCTGACATGCATCCTGTCCCAACGGTGCTCCAGGACTAGCCAAGAGGAAAACTGGCACAACCTGGTTCTTCACATAGGCTGTGCAAGCCCACATAAGTGACTCAGTATCACAGTTGACAGCCAGCCTGTAGCTGTGCTGCCATGCCAAAGCCTTCATATGAGATTCACTATATGTTCGAAAGTATCCGGACACCTGACTGAAAATGACTTACAAGTTCTTGGCGTCCTCCATCGGTATGCTGGAATTCAGTGTGGTGTTGGCCCACCCTTAGCCTTGATGACAGCTTCCACTCTTGCAGGCATATGTTCAATCAGAAGGTTTCTTGGCGAATGGCAGCCAGCCCATTCTTCACGGATTGGTGCACTGAGGAGAGGTATCGATGTCGGCCTGGCATGAAGTCGGCTTTCCAAAACGTCCCAAAGGTGTTCTGTAGGGTTCAGATCAGGACTCTGTGCAGGCCAGTCCATTATAGGGATGTTGTTGTCGTGTAACCACTCCGCTGCAGGCTGTGCATTATGAACAGGTGCTCGATTGTGCTAAAAGATGCAATTTCCATCCTAAAGTTGCTCTTCAACAATGGGAAGCAAGAAGGTGCTTAAAACATCAGTGTAGGCCTGTGTCGTGATAGTGCCATGCAAAACAACAGGGGGTGCAAGCCCCCTCCATGAAAAACATGACCACACCATAACACCACTGCCTCCAAATTTTACCGTTGGCACTACACATACTGGCAGGTGATATTCACCAGGCATTTGCCATACCCACACCCTGCCATTGGATCGACACATTGTGCACCATGATTCATCACTCCACACATTGTTTTTCCACTGTTCAATTGTCCAGTTTTCCTTACACCAAGCGAGGCATCATTTAGTGTTTACCGGTGTGATGTGTGGCTTATGAGCAGCCGCTTCACCATGAAATCCAAATTTTCTCAGTTCCTCCCTACTTGTCATAGTACTTGCAGTGGATCCGATGCAGTCTGGAATTCCTGTGTGATGGTCTGGATAGATGTCTGCCTATTACACATTATGACCCTCTTCAACTGTCGGCAGTCTGTCATTCAGCAGACGAGGTCGGCCTGTAAGCTTTTGTACTGTACGTATCCCTTCACGTTTCCACTTCACTATTACATCGGAAACAATGGACCTAGGGATGTTTAGGAGTGTGTAAATCTCGCGTACAGATGTATCACCATCCAGATACTTTTGATAACATAGTGTACATTCCAGGTGATACATCCAGCAGCTAGAGTTTGTGAGGATGGAACTCTGGAGGGATGACAGCTTCGCTCCTCCATGACAATATGAGGACCCCTTGGCCAATACTGAGTTGATCTCATAGTAGGAAAAACATGCTCCATGCTGTATCCTCTTCCAAAGCAACACACTTGCGATGGCAGCTGAACTGCAACTGTGCCACCACCACATGAATCTGACGCCCACATTAACTTGTGAGAGAGTAACTCAAAGTTAAGCTTCTTGGACTTGGTAGAGGGCTTCAAATTTTGCATGGTTTCATACAAGCCTACACTGCTGGACAACAACATGGGATCCTTATCAGCTGAATCAATGCTACATTTTACCTAGCAATGCAGCAAGAACTGGCACAGGTGTGCAGAATTATAATTTAATTTAGGGGTGACTAGACTTTTCAACAATAACAACAAACAACAGGATTAGTGTTGCCACAATTTAGCAAACAGCCTGTAGTTCCTTAATGTTACATCAATGCCCGTTCCCAACTGGCCATGGTTGATTGGCTAATGGAGATGGGTGCCTTCAATAACTGCTTACACAATATTACTAATTTACATAATTTATTAGTAATAGTTCACCAACAACAACAAGTCTTAAAAAACTTCACAAAAGACTGATTAAATAACTGTTCCTTTGGGTAATAAATTCTCAACCAATAACAGTAGCAAACAACATCACTTCCAAATAAAAACTTACAGAATCATAATGGTAGAAAGGTACCCTTCAAACTTCAAAATTATCTTTCATTTAATACGCAGATATAAAAACATGTACAAAACTCACAGTTAGTAGATATGGTAAATTCCAGTATTTATAACCAACTGAACTGCAGCGGAGAACTGAATTTCAAATCTATCCAATGAGTAATCCTGATAAAATTATGTTCACTAATAAGAAATATAATAACTTTATGACAATGCCCAACCGGCATTGGCCACACTTCGACATACTCATCAGTTCCTTTGAAAAGTGACAGTTATTGCTCAATCTTCACACAGTTAAGCAAACTAACACCACAGAAGTCCTGAAGGTTAATACACGTACCGTTTTCCACTACTTTCTTCTCCAATATCGTGATACTGTGACATCCGTACTGTGGGTGAACATTCTACAGCACAGCATGTTCAGGTTGGGCCCAAGCTGTCTTGTTTATCTGCCATGGCAAAACACCCACAAACGACGTCGGCCACTGCTTACCGTAATTGCGACCATACAATTGCTGAGCCCACGGCTTATCCTTCCACTGCAGCCTTGAATTCCCAAGTGTCTCGGTTTCACCATCAGTCCACAACCACAGAGTGCCAAAATTATTAAATGCACAATTCAGACCCCAACACTCTGCCGTTCTGTCCTCCTCTCTTGGTACTGTCTAACCCTCCACTCCTCGCTGCCAGAGGGCCACTCGCCGCCAACTCGGTGCCCCCAGTATCACTGGTGAGGCCAATATCGACTTTAACACTCGCAGCTAGAACTCAATCGTGCCGATAATCGGCACACAGGTGATTCTACCACCAATCAGTCACCAGTCCTACCTTTTTAATAACGTCGGTCCCTAGAATCCATGTTGTGGCAAACTTACACTGGACTGATTTATGGCCTTGTATTTAACTGTATCCTTTTCTATTTTACTCCGCTTACAAATAGCATTGTTATGGTTATACCAATTTTCTTCAATTGTCATAACAGCACTACCAGAGTCCAACAAAGCACACACAGGATCCTCATTCACAACACAGCATACAAAACGTAAACCCTGTTCCTCCCCTCTACTTATCGCACAGATCTCTTTCCGTTCCATTCCTACCTCTTGTTGTAATTGCCAGGATGTCTCCGGCTAACTCTTCCGACAATTCCTACTAATGTGACCTAACTTCCCACAAATCCAGCACCTTTTCTTACTTTCCTTTTCCCACTGCTGATTCGTAGAAGTAATTTCCTTACTATTCCTATTGTTTGGCTGAACATTCCTATTCTATTCTGTCTTATCCAACCAGTTCTCCTGTCCACATACCCTTTCATAACTAATGGCTTGCCCTGCCCTCCGTGAGTCTACAAACATAATAGCCTGGATGTTCCTTACTAATTCATTCAGCTGGGCAAACATTTGTGGTGTCCCGCCAAATACTGCCCTCTGTCTATCATCTGGTCGCAATCCTTGAAAAATATGTAATACAATTTCTCTATTGCAGTATGGCAGGCACAAGGCTACCGCACCCTCTCTAACTCTCAACAAAGTCGACAATCTTTTCATTATCCCCCTGCTCTCAACCATACTCCCTATAAACTAATTCTTGCAATGCACGGGGTAGAATCAAGGTGCAAATTTTCCCTCTAAATTGTTCCAATGTTAGTCTTTCCTCAATCCCATTCAACAGGTGTTCTAGTAAATCTCCCTTTAGCCCGCCCAGTTGGCCGCACGGTCTAACACACGGCTTTACGGCCGGGAAGGAGAGCCTGGTCCCCGGCATGAATCCACTCGGTGGATTGGTGTTGAGGACCGATGAACTGGCCAGTCTGTGGATGGTTTTTAGGCAGTTTTCTATCTGCCTCGGCGAATGAGGGTTGGTTCCCCTTATTCTGCCTCAGTTAAACTATGTTGGCGATTGCTGCGCAAAGTTCTCCGCGTACGTGTTCACCACCATTACCAACAAGGAGTTACACTCATCTGGTGTGAGACGTTTCCTGGGGAGTCCACTGGGGGCTGAACCGCACAATAAACCTGGGTTTGGTGTGGGGCGGCGCAGGGGTGAAGTGGACTGCGGTAGTCATCGTGACGTTGTGGACCACTGCAGCTGCGGTGGGGACAGAGCCTGTCCATCGTTTCTAGGTCCCCGATTAACGTACATACAACTCTCCCTTTACCTTTCCAACTAGAGTTTTAAAATTTCCAGCCCCATCGTGTTAACAGCTCACACTTTCTGCTGAAAACTGATTATAAAATACAAAAACTCCACAATATTCTCTACTGAATCTAAACACCATTCCTTACATCGTGTCAAATAAGGTGAGGTAATTTCATATAAGGCCAATCTGAAAACGCATTCCCCTCCACACACCGTCGCTCAACCTGCCCTGCCACACTTTCTGCTTCACTTTCCACTCCTCCGATGCAAGCCAGCCTATCACTGATTCACTTTAAATAATCCCTTATTACATTCTCTTCCTCCCTCTCCATACCTACTAAATCGTCCACCCAATTTAGATAATGGGCATGTCTTGCATGTAACCTCCTAACCTGATTTTTGGTTAGTGAACCCACATCCAAACCATCAACACTTTCCAACATTTCCTCAAGTGGCACAACTATTGCAGCAGTGGTCAAACTTACCTCTCTTTTTTCAGTAATTTTTATCGTTACTGGGAGGTGCATATTCTTCCTTAACAATTCAGTTACATTGCCTTGTGGTTCCAAACCCCTCCTTTGAAGTTCATACATCAGCTCACTTCTCCTCAATAAAGTTGCATCATTCACCAGATTCAACGGCCTCCTTGAATAATTATAGCACTATCAGGTCCAAAATAGTAGCGAGCAATCTTATACTACAACAGTTTGAAGACACTTCTCTCCAGCCAATCAACCACGCCCTGCTACCAATGTGCAGGATTATTATTTAATTTAGGGGTGACTAGACACTTCAACAATAACAACAAACAACAGGATTAGCTTTGCCACATCTTAGCAAATAGCCTCTAGTTCCCTAATGTTACATCAATGTCCGTTCCCAACTGGCCATGGTTGATTGACTGATGGACATGGGTGCATTCAGTAACTGCTTACACAACACTAATTTACATAATTTATTAGTAATAGCTCACCAACAACAAGAAGTCTTAAAACATTTCATAAAAGACTGATTAAATAACTGTTCCTTTGGGTAATAAATTCTCAACCAATAACAGTAGCAAACAACATCACTTCCAAATAAAAACTTACAGAATTGTATTGGTAGAAAGGTACCTTTCAAACTTCAAAATTCCAGTATTTATAACCCACTGAACTACAGTGCAGAACTGAATTTCAAATCTATCCAATGAGTAATCATGATAAAATTATGTTCACTAATAAGAAATATAATAACTTTATGACAACGCCCATTCGCCATTGGCCACACTTTTACACACTCTTGAGTTCCTTTGAAAAGTGACAGTTATTGCTCAATCTTCACACAGTTAAGCAAACTAACACCACAGAAGTCACTGAAGGTTAATACATGTACCGTATTCCACTACTTTCTTCCCCAATATCGTGATATTGTGACATATGTACTGTGGGTGAACATGCTACAGCACAGCATGTTCAGGTTGGGCCCAAGCTGTCTTGTTTATCTGCCATGGCAAAACACACACAAATGATGTTGGCCACAGATCGCCATAATTGCGACCATACAATTTCTGAGCTCACGGCTTATCGTTCCACAGCAGCCTTGAATTCCCAAGCGTCTTCGTATCACCATCAGTCCACAACCACAGAGTGCCAAAATTATTAAATTCACAATTCGGACCCCAACACTCTGCCGTTCTGTCTTCCTCGCTTGGTACTGTCTAACCCTCCACTCCTCGCTGTCAGAGGGCCACTCGCCGCCTACTCGGCAGCCCCTGTATCTCTGGCAAGGCCGATATCGATCTTAATACTCGCATCTAGAACTCAATCGTGCCGATAATTGGCACACAGGTGATTCTCTCACCTTTTCATAGACTTATCAAGATGGTTGCATTGGGATCAATTTGGGGGGGGGGGGGGGGTTAGGCTTCTCTACAGGTGCCTGGCCTATCACCAGCACAGCATAAGCACATACTAAGTCCACATTCTGTCTATGATAGCAGATAATATATGTCTGACATTGTATGTCACTTGGTGGGAATAGTAAACACACAAAAATGGAGCAAAGTTACAGGCCACGTTCATTTGTCATGACTGATCCTGCATCAGACTTTGTTCTGGCATCTCCACTGTCTCCTGCACCAAGCTCTGGTTTCATCTGTCACCTTTTCATACTCCTTTGGTCATATCCAATGCTCCTGTAGCTGAAGGCAGCCCTCTCCTCAAGGGTGGCTCTACACAGTTCCAAGCTGGTGACAAGGATATTGTCCGTCCACACCGTACCTAGTCTTGTCCACTGCAGGTCTACTGCTCACATCCAGCCACGCTTGATATTGCTGATATTGCTACAAAAGTTGCATCCACAGTCAGTCCTTTTCCTGAGGTTGGCATTATGTGGCCATCTGTTAGTGACAAGGTTTAAGTCCACATGCTGCAGCTCTTGGGGTCAGCAGATGTTGTGCTCTTGACAGCCACCGGGACCCCGTCCATCAACTGCATCAGATGGTGGTCTGCCACTTGGTGCCTTCACCACAAACTTGCAGCTCTCGCCAACTTTCCTCATGAGGGTCGCACAGCTCAGGATACATCATCTGGCTCCTCCAACACCACTCTGATCTCACTGCAGCCAACCTCAAGCACCACCCATTCACCACTGCCTGCTCCTTTTGTCATCCTGTATTTTCACCACAAAGATATAGCATGACTGGCCTCGCTCATGAGGGCAGTGCACCATTTCATCTAGGACCAAATTCTGTGCTTACATTTCTCGTGCCGCATTCAACACTGCACCCATGCCTGACTTCTCCACAGTACAGTAGCCATAACCAGCCATCTTCACAAAGCACCACAACATAATTCCTGCCCAGTCACTGTTGTTTTCCAACCACATGTGACACAGCTTGCCTTCTGTGTCTTCACCTTGGTACAGCCATGGCTAGCCTTCCATTAGGGAGGGGGGAGCAACATCTTCGCTGATGATAAGTGTGTGGTCTTCAGTCCCAGTATCATTCTCTGGCTCTACTGCAGCCAAACCCGATGCTGTGCTCCCACAGCCGAGCTCTACACTACTCACCAACATGCACTGCCACTTCAAGCCAATATGGTCAACCTCTTTCTCTTGAAGACAGTGCAGCACTGCGTGTCTCTTCTTTTGTGTAACACACTTCCTTTTCTTCACTCTCGGTAGTGTAGATACTTATATGCTCTAATGCACGGTGCAGCGGTGACCCTACCAGTTCCCCTGACCTCTCTCTGGCCAACTGTTCTGTTGCTTCATACACACAATATGGCAACAATCCTCCCACTGTCCTTCACCTCATTCTGGCCAAATTCTTGCCTATGCTCCTGCACCCATTACGGGACAACATTCCTGTCATTCCTTGGTCACTTTCTGGCTAGCCTCTTCATGTTCCCTTATGCATGACACATTAGTTGATGACATTTTCCATCACTTTGGTCTCTCCTGTCTTCCTGTTCTTTCCCGTTCCTTTTTGATGTACCTCTCCACCTTCCGGGCTCCATCCAAAAAAATAAAAAAAAAAGTACCAGTCCCCTGACCTCTCTCTGGCCAACTGTTCTGTTGCTTCATACACACAATATGGCAACGATCCTCCCACTGTCCTTCACCTCACACCGGCCAAATTCTTGCCTATGCTCCTGCACCCATTACGGGACAACATTCCTGTCATTCCCTGGCCACTTTCTGGCTAGCCTCTTCATGTGCCCTTATGCATGACACATTAGTTGATGACATTTTCCATCACTTTGGTCTCTCCTGTCTTCCTGTTCTATCCCGTTCCTTTTTGTTGTACCTCTCCACCATCCGGGCTACATCCTACAAAAAAAAGTAGCAATGTTCTTCTAATGTGCCCTTCCCTACTGCATTCTTGACATGGCCTATCATGCTCCTGACTTGCCCTACCATGCTTCTAATCTGTCCGCCCCTCTCCTACACTCTTACAGCCAGTGATCGCTGGTTCATCAGTGCCCATTGTCACTATATCTATTGTCAGCATCACCGGCACTCTTGACACTCGCAATGGTTGAGCCCAGTCAGCCAGTGTCATCGTGGCCTGTCAACACCACATCTCCCATTCGTGCCATCAATTTTCCAATGCCTGCATTGGTCAAGCAAGTCTCCCAGTGCACCCCAGTACCTGCCACCACCACTACTCAGCCATCGGCATCTTCACCACTCACACCATGCCATCACCTGGTCGCTGAGCCTGCCTGTATGGCCTTTGGCCAGCTCACACCTGTTTTCACTGCCTGTGCTGCTTATTCTCCTGCATTTCGCTTCACAACTCTGCTTGATTCATCCACACATCAAAGAAGCTGCTTCACAACCTTGGGTACTGGGTTCCTGAGATAGGGCTGCAGCCACCCCGAGTTCCCCTTGCACCTCCCACATCGCATGGGAGAGCACCGATCCTATGGACATCTATGGCGCAGTCTGTGAGTGGTGGGCTGCAAGATCGGCAGCCTTTGTCAAGATGGCTTCAACCCCCCCCCCCCTCCCCCTGTGCTTTCTTAAAGGGAGGAATGCTGTGTATCACACGTATACCACTACATCACACTTCCAGTTCAGCATCTTTGCCCTGTAGGTTTGACTACCTGTAGTTCACAGACATTTTTCTTCTGAGACTATTTACAAATATCACAAGAGAATAATGTGTTGTGTACATGATAATGTATATAAAAAACGTGTTGATACATGGATGTTCTTTCAGTTGTTAGCAAGAACCAAACTTTATTGTGACCTTGTACTGTGAATAAAAGTGTTCCTAATTACAGCCAGGGAAGCATCATTCACAGTAGTGTGCCTCACCCACAAAGGGTTTCAACAGTATATTTTGAATTGTCTATTGAATTGGTACAGATTTCCAGATTCTCAGTTTATATTAGCTAGGGTTAGTTGAACATCTTCGCAACAAAATACTTAACTCCCCTATGAATCCAAGACAAGGAGAAAAAGTCTACATGAAAATTATTTTTGTGTCTGCTATTATGATTGTGCAAATTGCAGACACCTGAAACTTTATTTTTATTATTACAAGCAGAAAGTAGCGGAAGTAGTAAATGTACTGTGAAGTTAGTGTAAAGATCATTAAATATGAATCTGCAATAGGTGTGGTCATCTGCCTTACAAAATACTTTTGCAGATTGATTTTGTTGAATAAATACATTATTTTTATTAGGTGCACCACTCCAGAAAGTAATCCCATAAGACAAAGGAAACTGAAAACATGCAGAATAAGCCACCTTTCTTATGTTTAGACCAACAAAATGAGAAACTTCTTAGAGCAAAATCTGCTGAACTGTACATTGTGGTTAGTTTATCAGTATGTTGATTCCAATTTAATTTACCATATATTGGTTAGATGTCTCAGATGGTTAAAGTGACAGACTGAGGCTGTGAAAGTCCTGGTTCGATCCCCAGTTGTTCATATGATTTTTATCAGTCACTTATCACTTCTTTTGGTTTGAATTTTTTGTTGGTCTAGTTTTGTCATACAGCACAAATAGTAAAATTCTCATAATTTTTCAATGTAGTGTCCGTGTAGATTAATCCACTTGGTCTAACAAAGTTCCAGTGCCTTGATACCATCTAAAAAATGAGTGTCCTCTAGGTGTGCAAAATAGTTGTCAGCTCTGGCTATGAAGCCTTCATTTAAAGTGCATCTTCATCCACCAAGAAAAATTTTTAGTATTGGGAAGAGATTGAAGTCTGACTGAGCCATATCAGGTGAATTAAGGTGGGTGTGGCAACAATTCATACCATAGTTTGTGTAATTTTGCCATGGAGACAGCACATGTGTGTGGGTGTGCATTGTGTTGATGGAAGATGACTTTCTTCCTTGCTAAACCTTTACGTATCTTTTGTTGTCCAGGAGGTTAGCATAATATTCTCCAGTAATTGTATGCCCAGTGGAGTGATAATCTACAAACAGAACCCCTTTCGCATCCCAGAACACTGGTGGCATGACCTGTCCCACTGAAGGAATTGTCTTTGCTTTCTTTGGTGGCGGAGAGTCAGCATGTTTCCACTGGTTTGACCGTTGTTTTGTCTGTGGTCACAAATCACAAACCAGCACAAAAAATCTTGTTGGTTTCTCTTACGGACCAAACATTGTTCCGATATGTCCGTTCTCATGTGTTTTTGATCCAGCATCAAAGAGTTCCTGTATCCATCTTGCAGATAATTTTTTCATTTCTAATTCTTCAGTTAAAATGTGATATACCCTTTCAGAGGACATCTGGAAAGTGTGAGCAGTTTCATGCACTTTCAATCAGTGATCCTCCATGACCATTTTGTGCGCTTTTGCAATGATTTCTGGAGTAGTGACACATCTTGGCTGACCACTGCATGGATCATCATCTAAGCTCGAATATGAAGGAGCAGAGTCTCCCACTGTATTCTGGAAATCAGTATGAATGTCCTTTGCTTTCATACCTTTTTTCCGAAGTACTTAATCACTGCTCGAATCTCGATTTTTTGCCCATCTTTGCAAATCATTACGCAGGAACAACAACTGAGTCATGTCACCACCACAGCTCTCTCCCAAGAGCACCAATGTGGCAGATGTTTACAGCCAACAATCCAATGAACATCACGTGAACAACGTGTTGCGCTGGTGCTGACGTCTCATGGTGATTCCAAGAACTTATCAAACTACCCTCGTAATATTGGACAGGTTAAAATGAAAATACAGTTATATTTAGTCTGGGTAAAAAAAAATGTGAAAGTAAGTGGATGCTCATTAGAGACAGAGCACAAGGTCGGATTACAGAAGGATGCCCCCCCCCCTCTGGGTCCGGGTGTAAGAATAGGCCCGAGGTATTCCTGCCTGTCGTAAGAGGCAACTAAAAGGAGTTTCATTAATTTTGGCATTTATGTGATCATCCTCAGTAGGGTTTGACCTCCATTCTTCAAAATTTTCCCAAAGAGCAAGCCAATTGGGGAAGGGTACCTTATATGGTGCATCGTGTCCATTGTGCATTGAGATCTTTAGCCCACTTTCTCATCGTCACATTTCAGTCCCACACGTTCTCCATCTCTTGTGGGATTCTGTGTCGACGATGACCATGGACTTCTTTGCACCTGATATCCAGCACGGTAGCCAGTTCATTGTGATGGTCTGCCATGTATCCTGTTGGTTGTAGGCCCCTGACTACATAGGGGTCACTCTGTTGATACTTGCGCCATTAACTCCCCACGTATACCAAGGGGTAGAGGCCCATCCCCCTGGGACATCAAGACTCCCGGAAAGGCCATCCTGCCAGGTGGCCTTTGCTTCGGCTGGGTGGCGCCCATGGGGAGGGCCCGTGGTAAGAGTGGGTGGCATCAGAGCGGATGGCATGCAATGAAGTGTAGTCTATCATCTCTTGCTGGTGGTGAAACACCAGCAGTCTCTAAGCGTTCATGAGCTCAATTCAATACACAGAAGTACGACCCCAAATCATTCCCCTCCCTGGCCACACCATGGGTGGAACTCAGGCTGGAACTTATTTGCCCCAGTACCTTGTATGTTCAAGAGTTAATGGGTAATTTTTCATGATGATGAAGCCTCAGTTTTTTGTTGAGCATTTAGAGGACACGTTTGGGGAGGTGCAGGGACTGTCCAATATGAGATCTGGGTCAGTCGTGATCAAAACAGCATCTGCTGCTTAGTCATGGACATTACTCGCTTGTGACAAGTGCCGCATAAGAGCTTAAATATGGTCCAGGGTATCATATTTTACAGGGAGCTTCTTTTGCAGTTTGACAATGAACTGCGTGCCATTTTAGAGCGGCGAGGTGTACATTTTGTCCGGCATGTCCACCGCGGTCTGAGGGATAATCAGGTTGCCCCTGGTGCCTTCATCTTGACCTTCGAGGGTCCAGGGTATCATATTTTACAGGGAGCTTCTTTTGCAGTTTGACAATGAACTGCGTGCCATTTTAGAGCGGCGAGGTGTACATTTTGTCCGGCATGTCCACCGAGGTCTGAGGGATAATCAGGTTGCCCCTGGTGCCTTCATCTTGACCTTCGAGGGTCCAGGGTATCATATTTTACAGGGAGCTTCTTTTGCAGTTTGACAATGAACTGCGTGCCATTTTAGAGCGGCGAGGTGTACATTTTGTCCGGCATGTCCACCGAGGTCTGAGGGATAATCAGGTTGCCCCTGGTGCCTTCATCTTGACCTTCGAGGGTGATACATTGCTCGAGAAGGTCAAGGTGATGGTCTACCGCTATGATCTAAAGCCCTATATCCCTCCGTGTAAGTGCTGAAAGTTCGGCCATATGTCTTCCTGCCGTACTTCCAGCATCACATGTCGAGATTGTGGACGCCCATCACATCCCAATACTCCATGTACCCTACCTCCCTTCTGCATGAACTGCAGAGAGCACCATTCGCCTTGCTCACCAGACTGCAGGATTCTCCAGAAAGAAAGGAAAATCAGGGAGTACAAGACCCTGGACCAACTGAATTTGAATGACTGCATCCTGTACGTATGACATTGTCTTACGCCGCCGCTACAACAGTTCTGCCACCATCAGCTCCGCCAACCACAGTCCCCATTCAGAGTCGGAAGACTACACCTGCCCCCTTGATGGTAGGGGGCATTTCCCTCCCTGTTGCTCTTGCACCACCTACTTCGGGAGCAACACCCCTCCCCCAACCATTGGGGAAGCCTGTCCCCACTTCTAAGCTGGAGAATAATAAGTCTTCATCAGCTTCTATCGCTGGTAGGTGGTCCCTTGGCTCACTCCCTTCCAAGGTTTCTGCTTGTCTGAAGGATAACGTCCACCAGTGGCTGAAGAGCTCAAAAGCAGCTGGTTGAAGGGTATCCTCAGTCCCAGAGACTGAACCGGTGAAGTCCTCCCAGCCAGGGAAACCCAATGAGCAGCAAGAGAAATCCAAAAAGAAGACCACTAAGACCAAGGAAATTGCAGTGACACCCACACCACTGCAACCTATGAGCTCTGCATCTGAAGATGGGGTGGAGATTCTGGCGTCCGCTGAGGACATAGATCTCGCCAGACCCTCAGACACAATGGATATAGACTGCTCAGGCAAAAAGTCGGGTGGCATCAGGTGACTCTGAGGCGTAAACTGCCTCATTGAATCTTCATTGGCTTCCCAGTCTCATGATGACATCATCCTCCAGCTTTTTCCACTGCCTGGCTGAACCACGAACTGTTAAGCTTTACACCTGCTATCTGCATTGCACCTGAGGAAACCTGGTTCCTGGCAATGTGGACCCCTGCCCTCCATGGCTATAAGGTATGTTACAGGAACTGTAGCGGCTATAATATAGCGTCAGGTGGAGTTTGCGTTTATGTCCTAAACTCAGTCTGTAGTGACACTGTGCCCATTCAAACACCTCTTGAAGCTGTGTCTGTCAGAATAAGGACAATGCAGGAAATAACTGTTGGCAATGTATATCTTCCTCCAAATGGTGCAGTACCCCTGAATGTATTAGCTGCACTGATGGATCGACTTCCTAAACCTTCCCTACTTTTGGGAGATTTTAACCCCCTTGTGGGGTGGCACCATGCTTACTGGCCGAGGCAGAAATGTCGAAATTTTTCTGTCTCAGTTCAAACTCTGCCTCTTAAACACTGGGGCTGCCACACATTTCAGTGTGGCTCATAGTAGTTACTCTGCCTTTGATTTAACAATTTGCAGCCCTGAACTTCTCCCATCTATCCACTGAAGAATGCATGACGACCTGTGTGGTAGTGACCATTTCCCCATCTTCCTGTCACTACCCGGCTTCAGGCCCATGTACGCCTGCCCAGGTGGGCTTTAAACAAGGTGGACTGAAAACTTTCACCTCTGCTGCCACCATTGAATCTTCCCCAAATGGTAACATCAATGTGATGCTTGAGCAGGTGACTACAACAATTGTCTCTGCGGCAGCAAATATGATCCATCGCTCTTTAGGGTGCCTGCGGTGTAAGGCAGTCCCTTGGTGGTTGCCGAAAGTAGCTGAAGCAATTAAGGAGCATCGATGAGATCTACAGCAACAAAAGCGGCACCCTTCCCTGGGGCACCTCATAGCCTTTAAACAGCTCCATGCCCGTGTTCGCCAACTCATCAAACGATGGAAGCAGGAGTTTGGGAGAGATACGCCGCAACCATTGGGTGCCATACGTCACCTTCCCAAGTCTGGGCAAAGATCACAAAGATCGAATGTCTTTTCAGGTACCAGACCCCAACAGGTGTTCCCGGTGTTACGACAAATGGCGTGTTATCTACCGTCGCAAACACGATTGCCGAGCACTTTGCTTGGGCCTGTGCATTGGAGAATTACCCCCCAGTCTTTCGCACTCTCATATGGAGGCTGGAAGGGAAAGTCCTCCCATTCACTTCCTCTCATGTGACTACATGCGACATGTCCTCGTCATATTCAACTGGATCTAGTGCGATGGCGTCTTTCCATAGCAATGGCGAGAGATCACCAGCATTCCGGTGCTCAATCCAGATAAAAAACCACTTGATGTGGATAGCTATCGGCCCATCAGCCTCACCAACATTCTTTGTAAGTAACTGGAACGTATGGTGTGTCAGCTGTTGGGTCGGGTCCTGGAGTCACGTGGCCTATTGGCTCCATTTCAGTGTGGCTTCCGCCAAGGTTGCTCTACAACTGATGATCTTGTGTCCCTCGAGTCTGCTATCCGAGCAGCCTTGTCCAGACACCAACATCTGGTTACCATCTTTTACGTAAAGCATACGACATGACCTGGCGACATCATATCATTGCCACATTGTGTGAGTGGGGTCTCCGGGGCGTGCTCCCGATTTTCATCCAAAACTTCCTGTTGCTCCGTACTTTCCATGTCCAAGTTGGTGCCTTCCATAGTTCCATCCATATCCAGGAGAATGGAGTCCCGCAGGGCTCTGTATTTAATGTTTTTCTATTTCTAGTGGCTATTAACGGTCTAGCAGCAGCTATCGGGCCCTCTGTCTCATCTTACCTGTATTTAGACAACTTCTACATTTCGTACTGCTGCTCCAGTACTGGTGTTGCTGAGCGGTGCCTACAGGGAGCCACCCACAAGGCACAGTCATGGGCTCTAGCCCACGGCTTCCAGTTTTCAGCCGCAAAGTCATGTGTCATGCACTTCTGTCGGTGTCGTGCCAATCATCTGGACCCAGAACTTTACCTTCATGACGATCCACTCACTGTCGTGGAGACATATCGATTCTTAGGACTGGTTTTCGACACTCGATTGACATGGCTTTCTCATCTTCATGAGCCTAAGTGGAAGTGCTGGCAGCACCTCAATGCCTTCCATTGCCTGAGCAACAGCAATTGGGGTGCAGATCGCTGTACGCTGCTGCAGCTCTTACAGAACCCTTGTTCAATCCTGAATTGACTGTGGGACAGTGGTTTATGATTTGGCAGCATCCTCAGCGTTACATTTACTTGACCCTGTGCACCACTGCGGGGTTCGAGTAGTGACAGGAACTTTCAGGATGAGTCTGGTGAGCAGCGTACTGGTGGAGGCTGGGGTCCCTCCATTGCAGATCATACATGCACAACTGCTTGCCAGCTATGCTACACACATATGTAGTTCTCCTGAGCATCCGAATTACTGTCTCCTTTTCCCACCTGCGGCAGTCCACGGTCCGCACCGGTGGCCCAGGTCAGGGCTAATGATTGCACCTGCGTGCAGTCCCCTTTCTCCATACTGGAGTCCTTGCCTTTACCACCTCTACTTGCCGTCTCTTCATATACACTTCCATGGTGTATGCCTCGGCTGCAGCTTCTTCTGGACCTTTTGCATGGCCCTAAGGACTCTGTTAACCCCGCCGCTCTCTGTTGTCACTTCCTCTCAATTCTTGACATATTTTGGGGCTCTGACATGGTTTACACCAACGGCTCGATGGCTGATGGTCACATAGGCTTTGCGTATGTTAATGGAGGAGATATTGAACAGCACTCCTTGCCAGATGGCTCTAGTGTTTTCAATGCAGAGCTGGCGGCCATATCTTGTGCTCTTGAACACATCCGCTCATGCCCTCGCACGTCGTTTCTCCTGTGTACTGACTCCTTGAGCAGCCTACAGGCTATCAACCAGAGCTACCCTTGCCATCATCTGGTAGTGTCCATCCAGGAGTCCATCTATACCCTGGAACAGTCACGTCGTTCTGTCTTGTTTGTGTGGACCCCAGGACATGTCAGGATCCCAGTCAATGAACTTGCTGACTGGCTGGCCAAATAGGCGATGCAGAAACCGCTTGTGGAGATTGGCATCTCTGAAGCTGACCTGTGCTCTGTCTTATTCTGCAGGGTTTTCAGGCTTTGGGACATGGAATGGCATAACATCACACACAACAAGCTGCATGTCATTAAGAAGATGATGAATGTGTGGAAGTCTTCCATGCGGTCCTCTCGCAGGGAATCAGTTGTCCTCTGCTGGCTCCGCATTGGCCATATGTGGCTAATGCATGATTAACTACTCCGTCGCGAAGACCCATCTCTGTGCCGCTGTAGCTCACAAATGACAGTCATCCACCTCTTGCTGGACTGTCCACCTTTAGCCGCTCTTCGGTGGAATTTTAACTTTCCCAGCTCCCTCACTTCGGTGTTGTGGGACAATGCCTCAGCAGCAGCTTTAGTTTTATGTTATATCCATGAGAGTGGGTTTTATACTTCTATATAGGTTTTAGCGCATGTCCTTTGTCACTGTGTGTCCTCCACCCTAGTGCTTTTAGGATGGAAGTTTTAATGTGTTGCAGTGTGGTCGGCCAGTCACTGTCATCTGCTTTCTTGTTTTACTCTCTTCTGCTTCTAGCATCTCTCTGTTTTTTCCTTGTCATCTTTTGTTCATTTTAGTGTTCATTGCCTTTCCTTCATTCTTGTGGTTTTTCCTTTCTATCCGTTTTGTGTTATATGTCTTGTCCATTTTATTCTCATACTTGTGGAATTGTTTTATTAAGAACAAGGGACCAATGACCTCATAGTTTGGTCCTTTCCCCCCCTCTTTTAAACCAACCAACCAAACAGAAGGAGGGGGAAGGAAATTGGCTGTTCTCTATTCAAAGGAATTGTCCCAGTATTTCCCTGAACCAATTTAGGGAAATCAGGTGGGCGGACTGGGTCTGAACCTTCATCCTCCTGAATATAAGTCCAGTGTGCTCTGTCCCAGGTGCTTTGCTCTGTCATTGTGTTTCAGCAACTTAGAGGAGGAGACATGTTCAGTTACCACTTAAGTGCAACATGAAACGGTGTTTATGATAAAAATGTGCATGTTTATGATCAAGTGTTACAATTTGTGGAAAATGTGTGTGGAACTGTTTACACAAGAGTTTAAGGCTGGAAGTGTTTTGGCAAAACCTCCATCAAAGTCTGCACTACCAGACTTAGTCACAAAATAGTGCTAAATGTCCTCTGCAGTGAATAAATACAGTATCTATCTGAAAAGAGTTACTCCAGTGAAAGAAAGCCTAGAACAAAGCCTGACAAAATCACAATTCAATTTACCTATTTAAGTAGGAGTTAGTAAATTGTCATGTTAAAACATTATCAAGAAGGACCTGCATCTGTTTTGTATTATCAAGTAATAGGGGAGATAGTGTGGCAGATATGATACGCGAATTGGGATGGAAGTCATTACAGCAAAGACGTTTTTCGTCGCGGCGAGATCTTTTTATGAAATTACAGTCACCAACTTTCTCTTCCGAATGCGAAAATATTTTGTTGAGCCCAACCTACATAGGTAGGAATGATCATCAAAATAAAATAAGAGAAATCAGAGCTCGAACAGAAAGGTTTAGGTGTTCGTTTTTCCCGTGCGCTGTTAGGGCGTGGAATGGTAGAGAGATAGTATGATTGTGGTTCGATGAGCCCTCTCCCAAGCAATTAAATGTGAATTGCAGAGTAGTCATGTAGATGTAGATGTTTCATTACAAATTTATTGCAGTGCACAAGTTAAAGCATCCAGACGAACTCTTGCATGTTGAGTTTTGGCAGTGTTTTCTGAGTAAAGTAAAATTAGGGCTTTTGGACCCCCAGTTTCTCATTTTTCAGATGAGGCTTGGTGTAGTCTGTTAGGGTATATGAACTCATAGAACATGCGTGGTTATCCACCAGAAATTCCCTCTCACTACTTTGAACAGCTGTTGCATAATCTGAAGATAGGCACTTGGTGTTCGATGTCTGGTGTCCACAGTGAAACATGATTCTTTCATCAAACTGTTAATACTGACCTGTATGTCCAGAAACTGTTTAACCAACATGTGAATAAACTTGCAGAAGATGAATTACTTTACAGATATTTTCAGCAAGACAGATTGGGAGCACAACCAGCCTTGACACTTGTGTCATAACTGCATTAGTTGTTCAGTGAGGAGAAGACAATCAGCAGAGGCAATGCAGTCTCCTGGCCACATCAATCTCTTGATCTCAGTTTCTGAAATAAACTGCTTTCAGATCCCAATCTCCCCTTCTGTGATTTTTACTCTGGGACAAACCGAAGGATCAATGTATTCTCAAATAATCCTCACACACCGGAAAGTTACAACAAAACATTGAAAATGCTATTGCTGCTATCCCTCACCCAGAGCTGCTATGCATATGTGTTAGATAAATCAACTGTTGACATCAGTGGGGGCCATTTACAGCATTATCTGTGATGTTCATTAACAAGCGTCAATCCTGTGTCAATATTATGGAAAATGTTTTCTGGGCCAATTTTATTTTGCTCGCCATGTAGTGTAAGTAAAGTAAGAAGTTAGATTAAAATTAGGTATCCATTCTTACAATCTTAACTGGTTAAGTAACATGTATTTTTACATATTTAGAAATTCTTTTACAGAACAGAAACAGTGCTTTATTAATAATGCCTTTAGTTTTATTTTAAATACTGGATGTGTAGCAATTTTAATTTCTACATCTACATCTACATCTACATACATATTCCGCAATCCACCATATGGTGCATGGTGGAGGGTACATCGTACCACAACTAGCATATTCTTTCCCTGTTCCACTCCCAAACAGAATGAGGGGAAAATGACTGCCTATATGCCTCTGTATGAGCCCTAATCTCTCTTATCTTATCTTTGTGGTCTTTCCACAAAATGTAAGTTGGCGGCAGTAAAATTGTACTGCAGTCAGCCTCAAATGCTGGTTCTCTAAATTTCCTCAGTAGCGATTCACGAAAAGAACGCCTCCTTTCCTCTAGAGACTCCCACCCAAGTTCCTGAAGCATTTCTGTAACACTTGCGTTATGATCAAACCTACCAGTAACAAATCTAGCAGCCCGCCTCTGAATTGCTTCTATGTCCTCCCTCAATCTGACCTGATAGGTATCCCAAACACTCGAGAAGTACTCAAGAATAGGTTGTATTAGTGTTTTATAAGCGGTCTCCTTTACAGATGAACCACATCTTCCCAAAATTCTACCAATGAACCGAAGACGACTATCTGTCTTCCCCACAACTGCCATTACATGCTTGTCCCACTTCATATCGCTCTGCAATGTTACGCCCAAATATTTAATCGACGTGACTGTGTCAAGCGCTACACTACTAATGCAGTATTCAAACATTACAGGATTCTTTTTCCTATTCATCTGATTTTAATTTACATTTATCTATATTCAGAGTTAGCTGCCATTCTTTACACCAATCACAAATCCTGTCCAAGTCATCTTGTATCCTCCTGCAGTCACTCAACAACGACACCTTCCCGTACACCACAGCATCATCAGCAAACAGCCGCACATTGCTATCCACCCTATCCAAAAGATCATTTATGTAGATAGAAAACAACAGCAGACCTACCACACTTCCTGGGGCACTCCAGATGATACCCTCGCCTCCAATGAACACTCACCATCGAGGACAACGTACTGGGTTGTGTAGGAATATGGCATCCGTCTGATACCCTTTATCCATGGTACGCAAGATATAATGTGAAAAAAGGGTGAGTTCCTCTGGTATCTTATTGTGTAATATGACATCAGTGTTTCTTACGCTCCAGTAGGATGTTCTGGAATATGTTAGGTGTATACAGTAGTTGTGTGCCTTCTTGTTCTGCAGTAATTTGCAGCAGGTGGCCCATAGTGCATAAGATAACTTCATAAATGAACAAGCATGGAACATTCAGAACATCAAGCTCAATAAAGTAAAATTTACAGGACTTCGTTTTTTAAGGCCACAAATTATTCAGGGAGCTCTTTCTTGCATTCTAAAATAATTTATGCTATGAGTTGGGCATTCACAGAAAATTATCCCATATCAGAACACTGAGTGGAACTGTGCATAGTATGCCTGCAGTATTGTTATCTTTCTTATTATAGATTTTGATATTCCTAGACCATAGAACATGGATGAGAGCTCCTTTGACAAGTTATTTACATTTGTGTCCCATTTTAAATTCTGCTGAATATGCAGACCTGAAACTTTTGTCACACTTACATTTTTTAGAGGATCATTTTTTTTTTAGACCTTACTTGAATAAACACCTGGCTAGAAGTCAGAAATAAATGAAAGTTGATATGTAAGAGTTTTTTCAGCATTTAGAATGTGTTTGCTTTGATGAACAGCTCTTAAAGTTTTTTAGGAGAACTTTCTGCTGTTGACTGCAAGGTCTCTGGACCCAGTGAAGCAATATGCTGATATCATCAGTAAATAGTGTAGTTTTTGGAGACTTGCATATTCAACAAGGTCATCCTCATAAATCAAAGTGAATAGTGACCCTAGGACTGAACCATGAGATACATTTTATTTTATTGGTTATTTTCTGGAAAGGAAAGACTTGTTTCTTTTTATTCAGAGTGTCGAGCCATACAGAAGTGATACATTTTTGTATGAATACAACCAGCTATGTGCTACACCTCTTATCCTTCATCCTTCTAACTTTTTTTAGCAGGATTTTGTGATCCAGGACATCAAAGCCTTTTGAAGGGTCTATAAAAATAACTGCAGCTATTTTTTGTTTTTAAGGGATTTTAAGTACAGCCTAAGAATTTAAAAACTGCTGTTTGTGTAACTTCAGACTTTCTAAAGCCATGTTCTTAGATGGTAAGAGATGAATATTTATTTATGAAATTTATGAACCTGTGAAAAGTTTTTCTAGAATTTTAGGAAAGGAACTTAACTATGATACAGTTCTGTTGTTTGATATTACATTAGAGAACTATTTTTTGCAGTTGCTAAACTTCTGCTATTTTCAGAACATCTGGAAATATACCTGTTTCTAAAGATGGGTTGAAATTTTTTGCAGTTGTATTGGTGTGTGGTGAGCACATGCTTTCAATATGAAGTCAGATACTTCATCATGGCACTTGGAATTTTATTACTTAATAATGTCATTTCACTCATAATTTCATCAGGATTTTGATTTTTTTTACGACTGATTTTGGGTCTGTAACTTTGGAAACTTCTAGTGCTCACAATACATTCTTCCTTTTGGGTACAGAACTACAAGTTTCTTTCCTTCTAACTGCCCACAGGAGTCTCATTTGGTGTGATGAGTTTCTTATCAAATTGTCAGTCGGCATAATTTTAGTCCACCTGACTACTCCTAAGTTCTTTTAGTAGGCTTTATAACAATCTGGAAATTTTTGGGAAATTCTATATTTTTTGCAGTAGTATTGAAACCTGTTTCCTTCAATGGAAATTGCTTATTATTCTTAGATTTTATTGTTTTTACTTAAATAGGGAATGCTGCATTAAATTACCAAAGGAAGGTGTTCAGAAAACCCATGTCATGCTATAAACATTGTTCTGAATGGAAATGCTTTCCCAATTTTTCGTGTACAGTAAAAAATTAAAAATTCTGTTTTGTCAGTGACTGACACTGTCAGAGTCCTACGTTTGTATTATAAACTATGTCATAAAAACAGTTACAAACAACAAATTTAAGGATCTTCTCTTTTCAATGATGAGCAAAAGTTCAAAACTCGTAATGGAATGAAAAAATAAAATGTGTTGAAAAAAAGTCTTTGAATTAGTGATTGGTATCTGTTTTTATAACCTAGATTAAAAATTCTTATGTAGTCTTTGCAAGAAGTCCTTTGTTTAACTACCTTATTGCAAATGCTGTTACTTGTTTTTATTCTTTATACATATGAACTGTGCCATATGATCCACTGTAACCCATGCTCAGTAGCTTGTGTACGTGGTGAATATTTGGTCAATGATGGAATTTGCACATTCTGTTGATTTTGTTGGGCAGTGTATTGTGGATATCATACTGACTGTATTGGCCATTTTTGTCAAAAAATTTCTGACATTGCTGTCTTTTTAAAAATTAATGTTGAAATCGCCACAAAATGCTATCTTCATATTTAGTGCACTGATCCTTTTCAGTAGTGCCTTTATTTTGATCGTGGAGATGCATATTCCACTTGGTGTCCTCTCCAGGGGACACCGGCTTGTAGAAGCACTTTCTGTGCAGGCAGAGAGGGATGTGTTTTTGCAAGAAACTGAATTCTATGCCGACAGTAGTACAGTTACTGCCAGGTTTCACATGCTGGACAGGCCTTGGTGGATGAACCAGATGAAGAATGTCCCACAGTGCCTTATCTCTCCCATATCCAGTCCCATAGATGTACCCCATTTCTACAGATACCTAACTCAAGGAGTGATATGATCCATGCCAAGGGATGCATGGCACATGGGAAGATATGTCATTAAAAGAACCTCACAGATTACTGTGCGAGCTCTCAAAATAATTTGCCTTATACCACTTGGGGTTCCATTATGTTAACTGAGTATATCCCTTCTTGTTGTTGGGATCTTCAGTCCAGAGATGGTTTGGTGCAGTGCTCCATGCTACTCTATCCTGTGCAAGCTTCTTCATCTCCCAGTACCTACTGCAGCCTACATCCTTCTGAATCTGCTTAGTGTATTCATCTCTTGGTCTCCCTCTTTGATTTTTACCCTCCACGCTACCCTCCAACACTAAATTGGTGATCCCTTGATGGCTCAGAATGTGTCCTACCAATTGATCCCTTCTTCTAGTCAACTTGTGCCACAAATTCCTTTTCTCCCCAATTCTGTTCAGTACCTCCTCACTAGTTATGTGATATACCCATCTAATCTTCACCATTCTTCTGTAGCAACACATTTCGAAAGCTTCTATTCTCTTCTTTTCGAAACTATTTATCGTCCATGTATCACTTCCATGCATGGCTACACTCCATACAAATACTTTCAGAAACAGCTTCCTGACACTTAAATCTACACTCGATGTTAACAAATTTTTCTTCTTCAGAAACGCTTTCCTTGCCATTGCCAGTCTACATTTTATATCCTCTCTACTTCGACCATCATCAGTTATTTTGCTCCCCGAATAGCAAAACTCCTTTACTACTTTAAGTGTCTCATTTCCTAATCTAATTCCCTCAGCATCACCCGACTTAATTCGACTACATTCCATTATCCTCGTTTTGCTTTTGTTGATGTTGATCTTATATCCTCCTTTCAAGACACTGTCCATACCGCTCAACTGCTCCTCCAAGTCCTTTGCTGCCTCTGACAGAATTACAATGTAATCGGCAAACCTCAAAGTTTTTATTTCTTTTCCTATGATTTTAATTCCTACTCCAAATTTTTCTTTTGCTTCTCTTACTGCTTGCTCAATATAAAGATTGAATAACATTGGGGATAGGCTACAACCCTGTCTTACTCCCTTCTCAATCGGTGCTTCCCTTTCATGCCCCTTGACTCTTATAACTGCCATCTGGTTTCTGTACAAATTGTAAATAGCCTTTCGCTCTCTGTATTTTACTCTCTCACCTTCAGAATTTGAAAGACACTATTCCAGTCAACATTGTCAAAAGCTTTCTCTACGACTACAAATGCTAGAAATGTAGGTTTGCCTATCCTTAATCTATCTTCTAAGATAAGTCATAGGGCCAGTATTGCCTAGTGTGGTCCAACATTTTTACGGAATCCAAACTGATTTTCTCCGAGGTTAGCTTTTACCAGTCTTTCCATTTGTCTGTAAAGAATCCGTGTTAGTATTTTGCAACCATGACTTATTAAACTGTTAGTTCAGTAATGTTCACACCTGTCTGTGGAGCTAGCTCGCATAAACTTGTACTACTGTGGTAGGTGCGGGCTTCGTGTCTATCTTGGCTACAATAATGCGTTCACTATGCTGTTCATAGTAGCTTATCTGTGCTCTCATTTTTTTATTCGTTATTAAACCTACTACTGCAGTACTCCTATTTGATTTTGTACTTATAACCCTGTATTCACCTAATCATTAGTCTTGTTCTTCCTGCCTCTGAACTTCACTAATTCCCACTATATCTAACTGTAACCTATAAATTTCCCTTTTTAAATTTTCTAACCTAACTGCCTGATTAAGCGATGTGACATTCCACACTCTGATTCCTAGAAAGCCAGTGTTCTCTGCCACTCTTCAGGAACCACACGTTTGTCTAAACTCTCAACAGATACCTTTCCATTGTGGTTGCACCTATGATACAACTATCTATATCACAGAGGCAGAAAGCCTCCCCATCAGTGGCAAGATCCAGGGTTCATGGGGGGATATTTTAGTTTCCCCAATTTTGTAAGTATATCCCTTATTCTTATAAAATAGAGGGAACTAAAATGTCTTGAATGTAAGACCTCCAAAAATAGACTGTCTCAGAATGAAAGGGCTAAACACACACCTTCTATATTTAAGACAAGAAACCAGAGAACAAGGGAGAAATCTAACACTCCCACTTTTCAGGATAATTGAATGCAGAAAAATCTGAGGCAGGAAATAAGAAAACAAACCTATAGTAATATGGTCTCAGTTTTCAGGATGGTGGTTATCCAACAGGGATATCTACTGGTCAACATCACCTTACAGCATATGGAGCTTGTTCAGATGGCTCTCTCTGAGAACTCTGGGGGGCTGTAAGTCCAGAACGTAAATTCAGGAGGGTCTGTCTGAACAAAAGTGCTCTTGTCTTTGTCCATGAGGGGGTGGGGTGAATTAACTATAGGAATGGTGCCCAAAATAGTTCTGTAGGAGGAGGCAAAAGCTAGTCAAAACAGAGAGTGGCTCAGCTCTTCAAGACTGCAAAGGTATCAATTTGGGTGCCAAAACTTCTTAAGAATACTCCTCAAAAGACTCTGTTCAAGAAAGTAAAGGCACAGAACCATAAAGTCTTGACAGAGGACGAGTGTAATCAACGCAAAGGCTGTACCAGATGACCAAACTCTTGTGGTGGAAGTCAGTGAAAAATCCCTGAGCACAATGTGGGAGCAGGACCTGAGATTGTACTTAGGGCACAGGTTAACTTCAGGATAATCAAAAATATCAAAAGCAACCACGGCAGCTAGATAGATACTACAAGTGTTGCAGATAAACCTTCATCACGTTTAAGAGGCAACTGTCACTCTGAGTTGTCTTCTAGGAAGTCAGGAAGTGGATTGGCCCTGACCCGAGAACCCTGTCTGTAAGAAGAGGTTATACTAGAAATTAAGGAGCTCCTGAACATGCATTTACGCCATAAATGGAGTTTCATTCATGCTGATGGTGGACTCTTGTTCCAGGGTCTTAGTGACTATCAGGATGAAACAGTTTGAGAAAGGAAGCATGAGGGAAACTGTATTGGCCTCAGCTTACTTTCCTTACAATGAACAGTACTCCTCCTTCTCTGGAAGTGAGCAAACTGGTTGACAGCTGCTCACAGCAGATTGAAAAACTGCTGATTGGTTGTGATACCAATACCCATAACCTGGTAGAGAAGCAGTGACATCAGCAGCAGAGATGAGTACCTTCTTGAATTCTTGGCAACCTCAGCAACCTGAATAGGGGTGGGGAACCTGTATTAAGTAACATAAGAAGGGAAGAAGTAGTTGAGACAACAACTGGCCCATTTTAATAAGCAGCTGTGTCAAGCAGAGACATGTGACGCTGGAGCCATTGTTATGTGACGACATGTATATTTAGTTTGAGGTTGAAATGGGTATTAAATAGACTATGGCCTACAGGAAACCTACGAAAACAAGACTGGGCTTATCTGCAAAAGACTTCAACTCATGCTTACCTGAAGTCCAGCAGATTTCAAGGAAATGTCAGATGCAGTACTGTCTGCCACTATGACCTTGTATTCAGAAAACTGCCCAATCACCAAGAAGTGCACAAACAGGAATGTTCCTTGGCAGAACAATAACCTGGAACTGCAAAGGAAGCAGGTAAGAAGACTGTTCAACCTTTCAAGAAGGAAAAGGCAACAGGGAAAATATCAGGAGGCCCTTACCAAATACAACCTTGTGATTAAGCAAGCAAAACTACCATCCTGGAAGGTACTTTTTGAGGAAGTGGAAGGTACAGCTACTTGTGTTAGGCTTCACAAAATCCTCACCACACTACTGACTGCTCCAGGAGATACTCTAAGAAAGGAGGATGATGAGTATACAAAGACAGCAAATGAAACCCTGGATGTGTCCAATGCAATGTACTCTAATTCAACAAACAGGACAGAATCTAATTAAACTCTGATATAGGCTTTTTATCGTTTTCAGAATGAGATTTTCACTCTGCAGCGGAGTGTATGCTGATATGAAACTTCCTGGCAGATTAAAACTGGGTGCCCAACCAATACTCTAACTCGGGACCTTTGCCTTTCGCGGGCAAGTGCTCTACCAACTGAGCTACCGAAGCACGACTCACGTCCGGTACTCACAGCTTTATTTCTGCCAGTACCGTATCGTTTTGCTTAGCAGCAGGAATCATTCCCAATGCTTGAAGGACTGTGAGGGTTTTTTTTTTTCATTCTGAAGCAATGGAGAATTGATCATATCGTGGTCAAGAATATGAGACCAATCAGTTTGTCATCCTTTCTTTTACAGACAGAAATAAAAACTGGTTAATGTGCACAGTAGGGAAAGGAGGCAAACTAAGACTCGTCTACATGTTCAGCAAGACACATATCAAACAGGCAAATCATGTGAAACAACACTTCACCAGCTTGTTGGGAAAGCACTACACTTTCAGGAAATTGCTCTCAGCATCTTCCTGGATATCAAGGAGGTCCTTAGCAATTCAGTGTTAAAATCCATAATTAGAACTGCAGAAGAGCATGACACTGACCACCATGTGTAGGTGGAGTAAGATCATGTTGAGTGGAAGAAAGGTAAAGATCATCATGATGAATGAAAAAAATGGTGATCAATACCACCAGATGATGTCCACAAGCAGGGGTTTGTCCCCACTACTGTGGAAGCTCATTGTTAATGAACTCATAGAGCTAAAGACTAGAGGCTACTTTACCCAGTTAGTTAGTTACACTTTACCCAGTTAGTTAGTTACACATTCCGTGGATCATTTGGACAATTGTCTTACCAAAATCATGTGTGAGTCAGTTTGGAGGATATGTATACATGATTAGTATTAATATCGGTGAACACATACTAATCTATTACACTTAAAAAAAATAATTAAAAATTTGTCCAGGAGTAGAAGGCGCTGATCATCAGGAGAAATGATTTTAAGTTACATTTAAAACTTTCTTTGCTACCTGTCAGACTTTTGCATCATGGGGCAAAAGATAAAAGTTTTTTGTTGCTACATACTGAGCTCCTTTCTGAGCCATAGACAGCTTTATAATGGGTAATAAAAGTCGTTTTTCTCTCCAGCATTGTAAGTTTGGACTTCACTGTTCTTCTCAAATTGTGTTGTATTATTAATGATGAATTTAATTAGTGAATATATTTATTGTGATGGTGTAATCAAATTGGCTAGCTCCTTGAAGAGGTACTTGGATGACTACATTGGTGAACATCACGTTACTCTTACTGCTCGCTTTTGTGCAGTCAATACTGTTCCAGCGCAACAACAAGGACCAGCACAACGATGAAGAACGGAAGAGCAGAGAGTGCTGTGAGATGACGTCAGCCAATAGTACGCTGACTAGGATGACACCAAGACAGGAGCGGCATCTATATGAAGAGAATTTGAATGCCGCACCACCAAGCCGCGGCTGCAGTAGATGATGAGCAGTCATACAAATGCCACAGCAGTAATTTATGAATTGTTTTGCTTGCATTAAAATTATAGATACCAAAGAACATGGATTATTTGTTTGTGACACACCTTTGTGTATATGCAAGGTTACGTAATGTCAATTTAATTTACTTTAATAACTCCTTTGATATTATTTGCTTGAATTGTTGTCTAGCGATCTGAAGAAACAGCTTCCTAGACACCCTATATTAGATGAGTGGGCAGAATACTACATTGGCGACAAGTTATAAGAAGAACCCAGCACCTGGCAGCCATAGACTTTTTTGTTTTGTTTTGATGGCTCCTTAATTCTCTCTTGTCTTTTCTTTGCAGGGGTATTTCGTTTTTTTCTGCCAGCACTAGATGCAGTGCAACTAGTGCAGATGTTTGTTTCAGAGTCAGCGAATATCCTTGCTGATAAACACGGTACAGTAGGTCCTGGTTCAGGAAACTACTAAAGCAGCACAAGCAACACCTAATCCAAGTGCTATACCACCTTTTCACCAGTTTCATGAACTAGAAGAGGATTGGCTCGAGTGGTTGCAACAGTTTGAAGCTCACTTAATTGCTCACAACGTACCAGGTACTGTGAAAAGCCATTACTTTCTCTCAACAGTAGGAAGTGCAATGTTTGGGCTCCTACACGAAAAACACCACTCCGAGAAAATTTTGTATCGTCTGGTTGTAGATTCGCTAACTAACTATCATGACCAACAAGTGAATGTGGTAGCAGCTAGGTATCAATTCTTTATTTGCAAAATATGGTCAGAACAAACTTATTGTGAGTGGGTAACCAATTTGTAGTGTATGATGAGGAAATGCAAATTCAGATGTATTTGTGGTGCATTATATTCAGATGTTATGTTGCGTTATGTGATCGTGTACAATGTAACTGCTGTCAAACTCAGAGAATGGATTATGAAACAGCGTGATCCATCATTTCAGCAAGTAGTGCAAATACAGTACAATTCAGGTGCCCTGTCAGCTGATAAATTTGAATGGCCAGCAGTTTGTTGGGTTGAGTCCCTTGTTCGGCAGTGGCAGCTTGCACTTGCCACACCGCATGAACAACTCTCCATGCCATGAAAGCAGCTTGCTAAACAAGCAGTCACACAGGCGAACAGAATTAAGTCATGCTCTCGGTGTTATTCACAGCACAAATGCCAAGACTGCCCCTCCCTACACGCTCAGTGTTATGCTTGTGGCAGGAAAGAACATGTACAATCCATATGTTTGCAATGGAAGAAACATAAGAATTCTGCCCACTCCCAAAAACTAACCACATGTCATTAAAGCAGTATATTCAAACTCTGCACCAGAAATTAGCAAAAATAGCAAGCGAGCAGTGTCTACAGTGCTACGCCAGTCCATCAAACTTTTTCTTCATTTGCGTCTTTGTTGGAAATTTCAGTTGGACACGAGTGCCTCTGTTACATTGCTGTGGACACGGGTGCCTCTGTCACATTGCTGAATCGTCACACATATGAAATGTTAGGCTTTCAACACCTGTCTAAAACTAGCATGCACCTGATGGCTTATAATGGACAAGACATTTCCGTTCTTGGAAATGTACTTTCTCTGCCATGTATCCCTCCCATATGCGAACAGTGACTTTTACAGTGCTGCAGTAACACAATTGTGAGAACATATTTGGTCTTGATTCATTTGATTTGTTTGGCTTTAATATTCAGACCAATGAGTTGTCAGTGTCTGCATTCCATACAAAAGACAGTGTAGCTAGCTTGCTGAAAGAATTCCTGGAATTATTTTCTGAAGATTTAGGCAAGACTAGCAATTTTGTTGCAATATTACTCCGAAAGAGAATGCTCATATGAAATTTTCCCAGGCCAGAACTGTTCCCATTGCATTACGGGGCAAAGTCACTGCTGACCTTAAAGAAGTCCAATATGGTGAAGCATTGCACCCATACAAGCTGGTCAATGGGCAAATCCACTGGATTTGTTCCCCAAACCTTCAGGTCACATTCACCTATGTGTTGACTTTAAGTCTACGGCTAACCCACAAACTGTGATTGATATTTACCCATTGCCATGCCCAGAGGATCTCAAGGATAGGTTACCTAACCTACTTTTCAAAAATTGATTTGCACAATGCCTATCTTCAAATACTGCTGAATGAAGAATCTCAAAAAGTGTGTTTAGTGAATACAAGTTTGGGCTTGTTTAAATATTTGCGTTTGCCTTTTGGCAGTGCTTCTGCACTTGCCTTTTTCCAGGGGTATTTGGAACAGCTGACTGTTCACGTGCCAAACTGTTCAAACTATTTGGACGACATTGTTGTAGCAGGTCGCACACCTGAAGATCATATTGCAAATTTGCGTCCTTTGTTTCATGTGTTATCTGATACAGGACTAAAGTGTACACTGGGCAAGTGCGATTTTTTTTTTTTAACCTGAGTTGAAGTATCTTGGTCATGTCACAGTCAAGTTGTACATCCTCTTCTGTCACATTTGTCAGCCATACTAGAGTTGCCAGTCCCTCGCAATGTGACAGAATTGCAGTGAGTCTTAAGGAAAATGAACTATTACATTTTGTTCATACCGAATGCTGCACAAATCGCAGCTCCATTGCATCGCTTGCATTGCAAAAATGTTCTCTTTGTTTGGACAGATGAGTGCCAAGTAGCTTTTCAAAAACTTAAAAGATGCATTGCTCAATGGTTGATGCTGAGTTCACTTTGATCCTGACAAACCAGTTACATTGCAAGCTGATGCTCCCGCTTACGGAATCATTGCAGTGCTTTCGCACAGAATTGGTGATAAAGACAAGCCTATTGCTTTCACATCAAAAGTGTTGTCCAAAGCACAGTGTAACTATTCACAAATTGAGAAAGAGGCTTTGGATATTGTGTGTGGTGTCACCAAATTGCACCACTATTTGTATGATAGAAAATTCTACTTAGCAACGGATCAGTCCTTGTTTCATTCGACAAAACTGCTTTCTGTACAAACTGACCACAAATTGCAAAGATAGGCTTTGTTGTTGTCTCAATACCAGTATGAGATTGTGTATTGTCCAACAGCACAACATGGTAATGCAGACACACTTTCACGTCTTCCGATTGGCCCCGATACAGACTGACGCTTCTGCTGCAGCTTGTTGTCATATCGATGCTCAGGATTCTGAAATGCTTCAATCTTTTCCATTGAACTATAGGAAAATTGCACAGGTTGTGGAAGGTAATTCAGATTTGAACATTTTTCTAAAATACATTTGCACATCTTGGCCTCATTCCTTGCATAGCATAATGAACTCTGCAGTGTGCCGATACTTTGCACATCGGTATAGCCTCGCTATACAGAAAGGTGTAATTCTTGTTCAAAATGGCAGTGGACAGTCATGTGTGTTGATCCCTAAAGCTTTGCCAAAAGAAGTGTTGGAGTTACTTCACCAAGAACACTGGGAGATTGTTCATATGAAATAGTGCCTCAACATTGTACTTGGCACGGAATGGACTCCTGAATAGAACAGATGATGTCACAGTGTCACATGTGGGGCAAATCAGTATGCTCCACCACAAAAATTCTCTGCTTGGCCTAAGTCACAATCATCACGTCAATGTGTGCACATAGACTTTGTGTGACCTTTTTGCAACACTTGTTGGTTGATAGTGGTAGACTCGTGTAGCAAGTTTCCTGTTGCTGTGCCAATGAACTCGACAATATCATGTAGCACAATTCAGCTGTTGGCTTCTATTTTGTGCCTCGAAGGTTTACCTGAAGTCATTGTGTCGGACAACAGCCCTCAGTTCATTTCACACTGCCATTGGACACTGCTCCAGCCTCCTCAGCGTCTGGCGCTGAAGGAAGGGTGCAAGTATCACTTTGCGCAGCACGATATTGGGTTTTACAGGGTTTTTAGCGGCCGCAGACAGTGGGCACAAGGCGAGATCATCTGTCGACTTAGCACTTGCATGTACCCTTATTTCAAGTCTAGAAGGATTGCAGTGCTGACATCATGGTCAACTATGCCACTGTCATGTGCATGGTGATCCTTCTGTGCTTCTTCCCCCAGATTCACCTATCCCAAGGATACCGAGACCACAGCAGCCACCAGAGGGTGTTATCACGACACCTCAGGACAACCCCACAGAGATGGAGCCTTTGCCTCCTCTCGTCCTACTGGTGGAGCTGGACCCACCCACACTGCAGCAGCCGATGCCTTCTACATCTGGTTATTGGCCTTTGGAGGTTGACGCGTACCCGTCTGGTCATTTTCCGGGACATGTTTCCACCACAGCAAATGCCAGATTTCAGGGTACAACCAGAAGCTTGATGGCCCCTGCAGTCACAGCTTCCAGTCCAGCAAAGCATCCATGTTTCTGCCTCACCCGCTGTTGTCACACTCCCTAACAACGGCTGCCCGTCACTTTGGCAGGGAGGAATGTTCTGGCATAACGACAAGCACCAGTGCAATGATGAAGTGTATGGAAGAGCAGAGGGGGCTGTGAGACACCGTCAGCCAATAGTACGCTAACTAGGATGACACCAACACAGGAGCGGCATCTACACGAACACCTAGCCATGACCGCAGTAGAAGACGAGCCATCATACAAACACGACAGCAGTGACTTTTGAACTGAATTGTTTTGCTTGCATTGAAATTGTATATACCGAAGGACAGTGATTATTTGCCTGTCGCCATTTGCTTGCGACACAATTAACTGTAATAAACTCCATTAAAATGATTTGCTTCGTTGTTGTCTAGCGATCCGAGAAAACAGGTTCTGAGCACCCTATATTGGATGAATGTGCAGGATACTACAAGTGATGGGTTACCCCAGGAAATTATTCCATAAGACATTACTGACTGGAAATAATGCAAACTACATCAGGAAGCTGACTTGTTTGTTTCCAAGATCAGCAATTATACGAAGAGCCAAAGTAGCTGAACTTAATTGTTTGAGAAGGTCAATAATGTCGTCCTTCCAGTTCAAGTTTTTATCAGTATGTACACCCAAAAATTTGGAGCACTCTATCCTATTTACTGACTCCTGCCCGTGTACTACATCAATTGTTGGTATGTATAAAATTAGGACTGTAGATTTATTTACAAATGCCATTTTCTGCAGATATACAAACAAAACCATGAAATAACACCAAAATGACATCTTCCTGCAGCCAGAGTAGCTCAACACATGTTACTGCATTAATTGTTGCCTGTGTGACTGCTAGAAGCTGCAGGAATTTTCACCTTTTTTTTCAATCTGATCTACAGATTGCAGCATTTGCTAGACATGGCAATGTTGAATCTGTTGGCCCCTGGAGGAGATGTGGGAAGGTATCTTCCCATTGCATATGAAAGGATTAATTGTTTGAGAAACTCAGTAATATGCTCCTTCAGTTCAAGTTTTCATAAACAGATACAGTCAAAAATTTGGAGCATTCTACCCTATTTACTGACCCATACTCATGTGCTACATCAATTGTCAGTATAACTCTATTTGTAATGTAGAACTGAAAATAATGTGTTTTTTCAAAACTTAGAGAGAGTCCATTTTCTGATAACTACTTCATAATTCTTTTAAAAATATTATTTACTGTCTCTTCTGATGCTTTCTCACTAATGGAATTTATTACCAATTCTGTTTGTTGAATGTTAAATGAAAGCTCCTTCACAGGTACATGGAATAGGAGTGGACCCAAAATTGAACCCGGGGGGGGGGGCTCCCTTTGTTATGTTATTTCTCCCCCGCAACTAATATTGTCTACCCTTCCTACACTGTTTGAATTGTAAGTGAAGAACACACTTAGTACACCATGATCGCAGTATACATACTCATACCATCCATGCATATCACTCACGAACATGACTCTCCCAAGCTTGTTGCACAGCACTAAGCTGCTGCCGGGGTGTTATCATAGAGGTGGCAGATTTTCACACTCTGCCAGTAGCATAGTGCTGTGCAGCAAGCTTTGGAGAGTCATGCTCACCATCGATATGCATGGATGGTTGAGGATTTTATCAACTGTGTGTATTTTATCAACTGTATGCATTTTATCAACTGAGTTTGATCAAAATATGTGTACATGTGGACTGCCTTTATGCTTTGACTTCATGTAATTTAACATGGCAGTTTTATAACTAGTTCCATAAGATCAGATGATGACGGCCTAAGACCGTTTGAAAACAGTCATCTTGGAACAATAAAAGTGTCTACACTGTGGTCACAGCATACGAAGTGTGTTCTTCATTTCCAGCCATACAGATTGCAGCACAGTGCTGCATGTGTATCTTAATTGTTGGAATCATTCAGCACAACCTTTTTCAACCTGGAAGTCTCATTCAAACCAGCTGTGCATAAAGCCATCAGTTCCATAAAACTTGAGTTTTTATAAGATAGTAACATGACCTACACAATCAAACACATTCAAAAGGTCACAAAAAATACCAACTATTGATATTTTATTATTTAAGGCCTGTACTACTAGATGAGTGAATGGGTAAATAGTGTTCTCAGTTGAACAACCTTCCTGGAGTTCAAACTGTGATATGCTAAGTAAATTGTTTCCACTTAAGTGTGGGACTACATTTGAGTACTTGAATATTTTCGAAAAAGATATCATTAAGGAAATTAGATGATAATTGTTTAAGTCTGTCTTGTCACCTTTCTTAAGAATAGGTTTAACAATGGAACATTTTAGTCTGTCCAGAAAAATTCCCTGTGCCAGTGATGCATTCCGTATTTTATTAATGACATCACTTATTAAATTGGAGCAACTTATAAGAATTCTGTTTGAAATTCCAACACCATATGAGCTTTCAGTTTTCAGAATTTTTATAATTCTGTTAATTTGACCATTGTTGCTACTGCTAGTTGATTAACATTTTGTGAAATGATATTTTTAATACAGTCTCTTGGATCTTCAACCGAACCATTTAACCCTATTTTTGCCACTACATTTAGAAAGTGATTGTTGAAAGTACTATCAACTTGTGAATTACCAGTTACGACATTATCATGTAGTCTAATTGTTATGGTATCTTGTACACTGACTTTCCATAAAATGTTTGTAGTATGCAAATAATGTCTGATCTTGACTTACTTTGGTCTTTGTCTAAATTTCCCTCTTCCTTTTATGTGAGATTTTAATTCCTATAGTTTTTTTTATCTTCTGAATAATCTTTTAGGAAAGAGGAAAGCAACCTTCAAATATTGACATGAGTTTAATATGGAATAAATTGAATTTCACATTATCACCTCTTTCAGTGTGTTCCACCCCTTTTAACTTAAAATATTGTATCCTATTCTCATTAATAAGTCTCAATGCTCTGTATGAACCTGCCTCATGGCTGTGAGGTGCCATATTGTCTATTTCCATTAATTGTGCATCATGGTCAGGTAGTCCTTAAACAGTTGGGTATGTAGTAATTGTTTCAGCCTGAGCACTGTCAATTAAAATGGTATCAGTCATAGTAATGCTAGCTTGGTGCACGGAAGTTGGAAAATTAACTAATGAAATTAGATTGAAATACCCAAATAATGATTCTAGTTCATTCATGCGAAACTATGATATTGGGGACAGATTACAACCATGCCTTCCTTCTCAACCATTGCTTCCCCTTCATGCCCTTTAACTCTTATAAAAGCCATCTGCTCTCTGTACAAGTTGAAAATAGCACTTTGTTCCCATATTTTACCTCTGGTACCTTCAGAATTTCAAAGAGAGTATTCCAGTCAATATAGTGAAAAGCTTTCTACAAGTCCGCATATGCTGTAAATATAGGTTTGACTTTCCTTAACCAATCTTTAAGATAAGTCGTAGGGGCAGTATTTCCTCATGTTGTTGCATTTCTCCAGAATCCAAACTGGTGCAGCAAGGGATTTATTTGATTTGACATAAACAGGAAGATTAAAAACAATGGCAGTTCTATCCCCCACGAACCATAAAGCATGCAATTGGTTGGCCTTTCTGTGCTGGTAATGCGATCAGCTGAAAGCATGAGGAAAGTACAGCTGTAATTCCTCCTGGGAGCTTGTAGCTCTACTGTATGAAAAAATGAGGACTTCCTCTTGGGTAAAACATTTCAGATGTAAAATAGTCCCCCATTCAGATCTATGATTGGAGACTACTCAGGAGGATGTCATCATCAAGAAGAAAAAAAATTGACATTCTATAGATCAAAGAGGGGAATGTTAGATCCCTTAACTGAGCACATAGATTAGAAAATTTAAAAAGGGAAGTGGATAGATTGATTTTAGATATAGTGGGAATCACTGAATTTCGGTGGCAGGAGGAACAGGACGTCTGGTCAAGTGAATACATGGTTATAAATAAAAATAAATGGAGGTAATGCAGAAGTGGGTTTAACAATGAATAAGAAAATAGGAATGCTGGTAGCTACAATGAAGAGTGTAATGAATGCATTATTGTAGCCAAGATAGATACAAATCCCACACCTACCACGTTAGTACAAGTTTACATGCCAACCAGCTCCACAGGTTAGAAGAAATTGGAGTAGTGTATACGAGATAAAAGAAATTATTCACATGGTCAAAGTAGACAAAAAATTAATTGTGATTGTGGACTGGAATTTGGTAGTAGGAAAAGGAAGACAAGGAAAAATAGTAAGTGAATATGATTTTGGGGAAAGGAATGAAAGAGGAAGCCATCTGTTAATAATCATAAAATTAAGTTCTGCGAGTTTAATTATAGAAAGTTAGCCATAATGGGTGGAATTAACAGCACATCCACTTCTGGGATGGAGACTATATACATCTACATGAACACTCTGCAAACCATTGTGAGGTGCATGGCAGAGAGTATGTCCCATTGCACCAGTTATTAGGGTTTCTTACTGTTCCATTAACGTATGGAGTACAAGAAGGATAATTGTTTCAATGTCTTTGTGTGTACAGTAATTATTTTAATCTCATCTTCACCATCATTATGTGAGCAATATGTAGGAGGTTGTAATATATTGCTACAATAATCATTTAAAGCTGTTTCTTGAAACTTTGTTAATAGACTTTATCGGGGAAGTTTACTTCTATATTCAAGGGTCTTCCAGTTTGATTCCTTCAGGGGTTCCACACACTTGAGCAAGATTCTAGAATCGTTGCATGATTGATTTGTAAACAATCTCCTTTGTAGATTGATTGCACTTCCCCAGTATTCTGCCAGTAAACCGAAGTCTACCACATGCTTTACCCACAACTGAGCCAATGTGATCATTCCACCTCATATCTGAACAAAGTTTCACACCGGGTATTAGTATGAGTGACTAATTCCAACAGTAACTCATTGATATTATAGTCATAGTATACTACATTTTTTAGTTTTGTGAATTTTACATTTCTGAACATTTAAATCAAGTTGCCAATCTCTGCCCCACTTTGAAGTCTTATCAAGATCTGACTGAAAATTTATGCAGCTTTTTTTGGACATTACTTCATTATAGATGACTGCCTCATGTGCAAAAATTCTGAGGTTACTATTAATATTGTCTGCAAGGTCATTAATATACAAAAAGGATAGCAAGGGTCCCAACACACTTCCCTGGGGCACACTTGAAGTTGAAGACCATGCTGAACATGCTCCCATTACAACTATTGGTCAAAATAGAACACCTATGGGTCAAAATTGAGGCCACGGCAGGGGCATGCAATATAAAAACAGGAAATAACTGGATACCTTTAGGATATCCCTAATCCTACACCAATGCAGAGAATATGGTAAATATAAGAGTAGTGGGGGAAACAGTAATTTCCAGCTGCTTCAGTGGACCTTACAGTGGAATAACTGGAAGAAGGGAGCAATGGAAGAATGAATCACTACACAATGGAGGAGGTGTAGCCTGGTTTACTGATTTGTTGAAGACAGAAAAAGGTGATGGGGCTGGGGTGTATAGGGTACAGTCTAGACTAGAGAACACAATTTCTCTAGGAAACTTGCCACAGTATTCCTGGTGGAAATATCTGCTATCAAGGTGTGTGTGTGTGTGTGTGTGTGTGTGTGTGTGTGTGTGTGTGTGTGTAGGAGAATTTGCACACATGCTATAAAGATCGTAGCAGCTAGAGCTGCCTCATGGTTTGAAGTCCACGTGAAACTCTTGATGCCCCAATAACCTGTTTATTAATGAGGGTTCTAATTTTGATGGAAGACAATACATACATTTTCTTTAACATCTATGGTTGATTCCAAGCTGTAGTATTGCTCAATTTTGCTTCAAATAGCTATTTTTATCCAGCAGCTATATCTTCTTGATGAATGCACCTTAAAATAACCACTCAGAACACAGTGGAAGTCACTGAACTAGGATAGATACTTCTTCAGTCAAACTAGGATAAATACTTCTCCAATCAAACTGGATACTTCTATTAATGAGCTCTGCAAGCAGGCTCTTACCAGAAGCATTTGGATGCAAACCATGGTATGTACGATGTGACCAATTGAGTGATGATACAACAGTTATACTCATGTCTAAAGGCTCCTCTTCCAGGGGTGCAACGTTACATCAACACTGCACTGGAAGAGTTCATAAAATGTAATGTATGTAACATGTAAAATTGGCCAGACGTATCCAACCACCCAGTACTCTCAAAATGATAGTACAACCAACCTATGTGCATTACACAAATATAGAGTAAGCATATTCTATCTTAAACATAGAGGAATAATCTTATTGAGCAAATTCGTTCCCCAACAGAACAGCAACAAACTAGAAGGGGATCTACAGCCAACTTGAGGTCAGGTTATCTCTGAGGCTTTTTTATCACTGTTAAGTAGATAACATTAAAAACAGTTTCCCAAATGTTCTATCTCTCTCTCTCTCTCTTTGCGTACCTTTGAGAATATGTACAACAATAATTTGAAAGTTAACAAAACAATAATGTAAGCGACACACATAACCTCCTGACGAGTGAAAAGATGCTGACATGCAGTGATCCCTATAGAGAAAAGAAGTTCTGAAACAACTAGCTGCTTCATAGCTAATAGAGATGATGCATTACAGTTTGAAGACTTAACGTACATACTTTTGGACAAAAGGAGACCACTCATCGAAAATCATAAGAGTCATTGATAGGCAAACACAAAAAGAAAGAAAACTGCTATCCTTGCTATCTTTTGCAGTAATCCTTTATCGAGCTAGAGTAAAACAAACACGCACACACACACCTATGCCGCTGCATGATGCCAGCTGGACTAGGCTGTGGTGAGGTTAGTGTTGGGTGAGGTGGGTAGAGGGAGAGAGAGAGGCAGGAGGCAGGGAGAGGGACTGGGGGTGGGTGGCTAATGGCTTTTGGGGAGGCAGCTGGTTTGTCTGTTAGGAATGCTGGAGGCAGAGGTGGCTGCTTTCACAGGCAGCCCAGCCTTCCCCCTCAGAGGCTGGGCCACCTATGAAAGCAGCCATGTTGTATATCAACTTTGCTGCAAACACTGCTGCCTTTTATGTCAGTATGATTACCAATCAGCTGGGCATCAGGATGAACAGGCAACCTGTTGCCAAGAACAAAGTTGACCACCCCACGGCGCAACACACAGCTGAGCACAACATGCTAAATTTCATTGGCTACTTCACAACCTGGGCTACCTAGATCCTTCCCTCCACCACCAGCTTCTCTGGACTACACAGCTGGTAGCTATCCTTACAACACATCCTTCGCTCCCATAATCATCCTGGCCTCAATCTCCAGTAATCCACTGTCCCCACACCCTCCACCCAACAATTTCCCTTTAAACTGGCTGCCTCCCTCCAAGCTGCTAGTTACTTACTCCCAGTCCCTCTCCCTGCCTCTGTCTCCCTCAACCCATCTCACCTGACACTATCCTCGCGTGAACCTGGTCCATCTGCCGAAATGTAGCAATGGCATTGTCTGTCCAACCGGCACCATATAGGGGCATAGATGTGTGTGTGTGTGTGTGTGTGTGTGTGTGTGTGTGTGTGTGTGTGTGTGTGTTACTCTATCTTCAGAAAGACTATTCCAAAAGCCAGCAAGTTTTATTTCTTTTTGGGAGTGCCTATCAGTACCTCAACGCTTCTGCTTTTTGGTGAGTGAGCTAAGTAAAGACACTCTTCTTCCTCAACAGAAGGCTATTTTTATAATTTCTTCAGGTGAGCATAAGGTTTTTTTTTCCTTTATTCTTGTTGTTGGTAGTCGTGGTTTCTATTTTCACTTCAATTCACATATCTTCATTATTTTACCTACCATCATTGTTATGTCTTATAGCCATTCTAAAAATCTTACCTCTCTGTTCAGAAGCATTGTATTTATGTTGTTTCTTGTCTGATTATACTCCAGTTTCAGCATTGTACCCATTGTCTTCTAAAATCTCATTCTTGTTTTTCATAATGTCTGGATTTAATTTAATTAAGTTATTTGCGTGTGCTATAACCAGTTTACGAAATTTCATTATACAGTGGAATCTGTCAGTAAGTTCACAAATGTTATGTATTTTTTCAGTGAAAATATGATTAAATCCTGACCATTTATCTAATAGTATTTTAACTTTAAATGTGCAACTAAATTTAACAAATGTCCCAAGTACATACAACTATTATTTACTCAAAAATAATTTACAGAGTAAGATTTGTGACACAGAAATGCTTTCAATGTGTCAAAAAATGTTTTCATTGTATGTCTGCACCTTTAATTCATAATGGGGCTGGTAAAGTGTTTTTAGGAGTGCATACTTTGCTCCTTTCTCTGCAAGAGTAAGCATAAGTCATGGATAGTTGGTGTGACTTTGTAGTGTTCCATTTGTAATGCTGCTATTGTTTTCAGATTTTGACTGATTCTTCACAATAAAGTCTATAAGAGAGTAAGTATGTTCTGAGGCTCTTGTCAGTGTGACTAATTTTTAAACACTTGCATAAGACATTAATGAATAGAAGAAATAAACCAACTTTCCAATGAATTCATCAACAAAATCGGCAAGCACAAACAGAATAAGTGTTCCTGAACTCAAAAATTTGAACTGATCTATAATACGTGTCATTTCAGATTCAAATTCTGATCAATATGCACACTCAGGAGTTTTAAGTATTTTTTTATCTACTTTTTTACACAGGGACTTCCCATGCTAAGAGCATTGTGCAACAAGAGCGACACGTTGTTGGAGGAGAGTTCTTGTCCCTTGTTTCCTGCAGATAAAATTCTGATGCGGTACTGATAACAGGTATTGGACAATGTGGGAGTGAAATGCCGTAGCAACTGAAAATGTTGAAGTGCCCAGGACAATATGATTCTTATCGATAAAATGTCTAAACTGCTCACAGGTTCATCTGTGAAATTCTGGTGGTATTTAAAGCAAATGCAATGGTGCATTCAGTTTCTCAATGAGAAACTGTCTCAGGAGATATTTGCAGCACACCAGGCTCCCGCTGTACAAACAGCACATTATCAGGCCCCAGAGAATCATAAAGGAAAAGATACAAACATTTAAAACCACGCAATGGGGCAACACACTTGCAGGGCTAGATGCTAGGAAATTTGGTATGTGGAAACTAGCCTGTCACATCATCAAGGAGATATATTAGTTACCTACTTTAGATGAACCACCATACTCTGCGGAGGAGAAAGCTGAACTGATGGCCAGAACACTAGCAACATCTTTCACACCGAATCTGGTTCCCTCCGATCCAGCTTTCACACTTGAAATGGACCAGGAGATCACACGACTTGTTGCATACTCCACGTGCGACGAACTAAGACCTACCAGCACACATGGAATCTCACAGGTCATCAAGCATACCACAGCTAGAAAAGTCCTGATCCCAATGGTTCAAAATAATGTTCTGTAGGATTTCACAGACAAATCTATCAAGTGCCTAACACACACTGCGAATGCCATTCTCCAACACCAACACTTCCCTAACTATTGGTAGGCAGCTAGGGTCCTGATGCTCAGGAAGCCAGGAAAAGACCACTCCCTCCCACAAAACTACCAACCCATCAGCCTGCTGTGCTCGCTCAGCAAGGTTGTTGTGAAGGTAGTTCTTAAACATTGTACTAGGCCAGAGCAGTTCGGATTCAGAAATCACTACTCAACAACACAACTTCCTCTACATAGCGGAACATATCACAGACAGCTACAACTGGGCCTATGTTCCTGGATATCGGAAAGGCCTTCCATCATCTATGGCACAATGGTCTCATTGCCAACTCATTGATGCTGGCTTCCCTGATGGACTCATACTTCTCACGCATTCATATCTCACCAACAGATGCTTCTACAATGATGTTCTGGGCAAACAGTCAACACAACAGAGTATACAAATGGGTGTACCCTACGGCAGCATCTGTGGAGCCCTCCTGTTTAACCTCTTCATCAGTGACTTCACAGCTACACAAAACACAATGGCCTTGCAGATGACATGGCCATCCTAGAGCAAGACTGGAAACCGTCAAACATTAAATGAAGGTTACAGACAGCACTCAGAACTGCCGAACCTTGGTTGAAATGATGGTGTGTTAAAGTAAATGTTGACAAGAGTGAGGCTATTCTGTTTCCAAACAAACACCTGTACAAACACCAAAACTGCACACAAATAACACTACACACATGCCCAATGCATTGCAGTAAGAAAGTAAGATATCTCGGTATCTGGCTGGATCAGAAACTTACATGGGGGGACCACACTAAATATGAACCAACTGAGCAAATGCGATGCTCAAACAGCTTTACCCGATGCTCAACAGGCAAAGCACACTGAATAGGTGGGACTCAAGGTCCATGTACACAATACTGATTAGACCACTGACGACGTATGCAGCTCCAGTTCAGAGGTTAAGCAGCTCCAACATGTCTACAGTCTGCAGATCATTCAGAACAAATTGCTACGCATGATAAGTAACACTCCACGATACACACACACACACACTGTGCACCTTCACAGAGAATATCCCCTTGAGACTCTCATAGAGGTATTTAAAAAAACTTGCAATATGACTGTACTACAAAACAAGACAGTCAAACAGTCCTTTCATCTATAACCTGGGTAACTACAATCACAAGCATAATTGCCCAAAAACACTACCACAAAGGGACAATTAACCATCTATGGATAAAACCAACACACAAAAATGACAAATACTTGTGGAACTCTGCAACACAGTGAAATTAACTGGCACTGCCAGGTGTAAACTAGCCAACCAACTGGCAATGCAGGGAAGCCATATAGCACACTAAATGCAAACAAACCCAAGCAAAATGCTTGCACAGTGATCAATTTATGACCAATTGACCACTTATATGATGCTCTTGGCATGATACAGGTACAGACACTGCAGGTGGCCCAGGTGACTTTGCAGGTGCCCTTCCTACCAGTGCCCCTCCTCGAATGGATCTGACACAGATGGCAAGAGAACCACTACTGCTCTTACCACCCAACCAGACTATCACAGAGGTTTTTCTCCCTTGGCACTTGTGTTATCACTATTTTCCCTCTGCCCTTGAAACTGCTACCCTTTGTTAGATTTTTGTCCACTATCTGTCTCCTCAATGCGATCGTGTTAGTGGGTAATCCAAACCAGATCCACAGATAACATCACGGCGCCACATTCCGTGAAGTCCTCAATTGGTAACTACCAAATACGGAGGTGACAGTACATCTATTGAGATGGTCACAATGTTGATGTCATCATGGAGGGGCTCCACCCTTTTTTAAAAAAAATGTGTGTCCAGCCACAATGGGGCAGTGCCAACAGTTTGATCAACACTGCAAAGATGTGGGTAAAGCTGATTGGAAAGGAAGCAAGATTTTGCACCATGCATTTTCCACCTTTTTGGCACCTGAAAAAACATCTGAGGGAAATTAGATTTTGCAATGAAGAGGACTTTCAAATAGTGGTTCTCAGATGATTCCATGATGAAGGAGCAGAATGGTAGAATGTTCTGAGCATTGTTTACAGAGACTTAGTGATTATGTTGGAAACTAGTGTCACATATGTGTGTCACTTTGAAGTTCTACTGCCTGCAAACAGTTAAGTATAAAGAAGAAATAAGAAAAGAATGTGTCGATCATTAGAATCCCTCAGAGTAATTTTAACATTTGTACTATTATTGTCATATAATTTGTTACAGTGTATTTCCCATTTCTCCTAGCATCTAGCTGCATTACTTTTCAACCTCAGATCTTCTGCAACTTCCCTTTCCTTTGAAGTTTTTCCATTTCTGCTTTTTCCTCTTATGGCAAATACCAAATTTTTGGTTGTGTAATCTCAAGATTCAGTTTTTATTGGTAACTGAATCCATCACTCCAACTTTCATCTTCAGTTCTATTTCACGAATTTGATATCCTTCTGAGTAAGTTCTGCTACTAATTCTTATTTAATTTTTCAACCTTCTAAAGTAATACACTGCTGCATACATAAAAATGCCATATTCTGTTTTATTTGCAAAATATAGAACTGTAAGTGAAATCCAGGCCTCACTTCCATGTTTTCACACTCCATTAAAGGCACAATACAAAATACAGCTTCTCATTTCAAATATTAGGTACAAAAGGTATATTGGCAGCAATCACACAGAAGCAGTAGAGACATTCGAACTAGGGATAACAACCCTCGGCTTCAGTTTGTATAATAACCATCGAGAAATTTCTCCAAATGGAGAGCGATAAGTACGAACAAACTTCTCGTCTAAATGTTGTGGTGCAGGAGGGTGTCTACTTAACAAGTGAACTGCAGATAAAAGTCTCCACTGTGGCCATGGAGAAGCACCATACAGATTGGCACCCAGATTAGTAACACCAAATGCGAAATGTTCACGGTGAGCTAGCTCCGGATGCTTCTGTAATATCTGTTCGGTTGGTACTTTCCCAGCATTATAGTACCATTCCCTTGGGTGGTAGCTCCTGTAGCTATTAAGCCACATTGACAGAAACTTTGCATTCTTGCTGGCAATGAGAATCTGAAAAAAGACAAGAAATTTATTTATTTATCCATGAAATCATGTTCATGAAATGGGATACCAGTTATAGCAATTGTTGAAGGAGCATAGTCCTTTTAGTTATACTGATTTCCAGATACATATGTGTTTGTTACAGTATTTTTTAGACAAGAATCTCCATTTTTAAATATATGTGTCTGATGTAGAGAGCAAAGTGTATTAGTTACCAATTGGCTGGCCAATATTAATGCATTTTGGACAAAATTAAAGATATGCATGACATACATTGATCTCCACACCAGAATAAAAACAATGCTGAATCATCACACTGGTAACATTCCTCCTGAAGGAGTTCTTATTATTTTTGACTGAGCAAGGTAATTTAGTATCAAGTATGCTGGCTACAGGCTCAGACTGTCATTGCATTTACGCAGTCTCTCATTTGACAGGTGAATGTTACCATCACCACATGAGTGGTAATCACGTACATCATTATTTCTTTTACAGAGATGGAGAGTCTTATTTACAAATGAAACAGTCTCTAGGATGTACATGCACAGCTCAGGTGATTCCCATTTCTAAGGAGATTGGTTTGGTAGGTGTATATGGTGGTAATCATATCATAATCTCAACAATGAGTTTTTGCATAAAAAATATTTTATTGTGTATCAATCTCCTGAAAGGAATGCCTAATGAGATGACCAAGTTAACTGGAGCAGTGTACACAAATAGTCAAGTCATACCTTTGACTGAGAACTTTAAAGGCACAGCTGAGGCTACTCACTTTATAAAGCAGTTTATCTATGTGGATACACCACTGTAGCATGCTGTCTATCCTGAGTCCCAGGAATTTAGCCTCACTGACCTGTTCAATAACTTTCTTGTCTATGACTAATGATTCTATATGGATGGTATGGTTTTTTGATGGGCAGAACAACATATGAGCAGTTTTTCTTTTTCATATTAAGTAAAAAGTAATCACAAAGGCAGTACAGAAGCCCTGCACTGATGTCAGCTAAGTCAGTCCTTATCTGCTATGGAGGAGTGTAACAAGGAGGTGGTTCGTATCATCTGCAAATAACATGGGTAACGTTGAGGATAGCTGTTCTGGGAGGTCATTAATAGTGAGGAAAGAGGAAGGTGCCTAATGGTGAGCCCTGTGCAGCACCAGATGTGTCTGATATTGTATGTGAACTGGCTATTATTCTATCGTGTGCCATTATTCCTACTAGCTGCCCTCTGTTTTGTAGCTAAGACAAACCATTTATTACAGACCCCTGGTAGAACATTAGCATAGGTGCAATGTGTAATTGACTACATCAAAGTCATTTGTAATATCAATAAAAAGCCAGACACATAGGGCTTTCATTAACCCCATGTATTATCTAGTCAGTAAAGCCTCACTGATGGATTTATTTTTATGAAAGCCGAACTGCTGTGTTGTTTGTAACAAGTCAACTTTCAAGAAAGGATATTCCTCAAATATAATTTTTTTCTATTACTCTGGATACAGTTGGGTGGACTTGTTGAACCTTATGACTTTTCCTTTTCTTGTGTGTGGAACTATTTTCCAGGTTTTGAGTGGTTGGGGGGAAATACCAGTATTCCTGGAGCAGTCACTTACATAGCACAGTAGTCGAATATTTCATCAGTAACCTGTTTTTAGCTAGGTGAATCACAACGACCAGATGAGAGGGAATTTTTCATATTCCAATAATTAGGAGAACTTCCTTCAAAGTCGAAGGCATCTGCAAGGTGATTTTTCAGATGTTATATACTTTGAAGAAGAGAGATTTTTTTTATGGAGGGCGACCAACTAAACGACTGGTAGATATTCCAGTAAAAATGTTTATTAAATGTATCACAAATATGTTTTACTGGTTAACCAATATATTGAATAGGTTCTGGTGTTTTCTGTTTGACATCAGTTTATAAAGCAGAATTATATAAAAATGTGTACAAACATCTTTAACATACCCTACTTCTATACACTTTAGGAATATCATTTTAAAAAGTCTTCATAATGCAATAAAACTAGGCAGTGTTTGTTCCTTTTTAATTATGAGTGTTTTCCATGGAATTATAACTGATGGTGATAAAGTTAATCTCAGACTTATCTGGACGTCTAAAAAAACTTAACAGCAGTCAGCTTCTTAGATAAATCTTCCTATAGCAAATTTTCATATCTGGTTCGGTAAAACAATTATATATTCCTTCCTTACTATCAGTAACCGCCATCAAAATAAGACCACCGAATAACAAAGATAAAACCAAAGAATAGTTGCTTAATTTCAGAACTAATTTATCATATTATGGTATCAGCACAAATTACTTTTGTTTTATGGGAGATGGTTATTCAGGGGCTCTTCGCATAAAATACATCAGATGTAACTAGATTCTCACATGTCATGAAAAGGTATTTGGTATCACATTATTACCGACTGGCTTGTATCTATTTACTTTCATGGTCACTTTCACAGCTTTTCAGTTCACAGTTTTTTTAATGTTATCATGTATTGTTCAAATGCAAATCTTCGGATTTTCACATTGGTGTATTAATTCCTGATTCACTGAGTAGTATGGGGTATTCCACATACGGAAATAATATTCTGGTTGCCAATTATGGTTGCTAACTGTCACACAAACGTACAAAACTGCACAATTACATATTGCTGGTATATGTCATGACTCTTTTTGTATGTGGCCCTGCCCTTCATTTATAGTTTTTACAGACAGTACCCTGCCTGCCTCCTCCAAAAACAGATTTCCTGTATCATTTCGGCCCATGACACCAATAAACCTACCACAACTACTTCCTGATCAAGACTCCTCTCATCACCTAGGCACTGAAAAACTCAAATGTATCCTTCTCTAGGGCTTCGACTACCTCTTTAGGTAGTCTAGAGCAACACGTATAGTCCCCAAAGCTCTACCTTTATTCCTAAGAGTGCATACCCAATCTCCACAATATTTCTGTCCATCCTTAGTTAAAAAATCATTCTCGAAGAGTAAAACTTATGCTATATACCCATAAACCATGTCCAACAGCAACCACTCAGAGGCAGGGCAATGTGAGCAGGGCGCTACATGTTATATCGACAGGGCTATGTGAGCAGACATTTTATGCAGGTATGTCAGATAATCAGCTGCCTACCGATGTATGACCTTGACCACCCAGCTACCGAAGCCAGTATCTTGCAAACAACACCTACGAATTCAGAACAGCTGCATATAATAGAGCTGTCTTTTTCAGCATATCATTTTTCTTGCAAAATCCACTTCATCTCAACTTTCTCTAACCCACATCCCTGAATAAACCCTTCCCACTGTCTTGCCTCACCCTCCCCTCTCACAATTTTCTATTCCATTCCATTCCAGTTCTGACGCTGTATTCTCCTGTGCCCTATCATCTCTCTCTCTCTCTCTCTCTCTCTCTCTCTCTCTCTCTCTCTCTCTCTTTCTCACTCACTCCCTCTCTCCCCTCCCCCTCCACTAACTTCTGTCTCTAAATATTTTCACCTACCCCTGCATCTGCCTCTCCAGACAGCTGCTCATAAACAGTGCTTCCCTGACCACACCAATGTGTGTTTAGCGTCTGTGTGATAAAATGTTGGTACTTCTTTTTTTTCCCTTAAAATAGTCACCCTTAGGTATGTATCTTCTTGTTCTTTCACTGATTTTTCTCAAGCAATACCTTCTCAGCTCTCCCCTCCCCCTCTTGTCTGTGCCTCCACCTCCTCCTTATAGTGTGTATGAACTCTCCAAACTCGTCGTACTTTTCAACATAATTGTTTCCCATTACTGCTTTTTTGTATTACATTCCATTTTCTATGGCATCCATTTCTCATATTTAATCTTTATATAAAAAACAGATTTACTTTAGTATGCGCGGAATAGGTTTTTAACTATTTCAAGGTCCTAAATAGTGCTCTCATCATTTTTTTGCTTTCATTTCCTGTATTTAATTTTCATCTTAGAATGATGATATTTAAATGATAATCTACTCCAACAACATGTTTCAATACAAATTTTTGGTACCTGATTTCCAATGTATTCACCATATGGCCATGCAACAACCATTTCGGAATTTCTGTATCTATCTAGAGAACGTAGAACAAGCATGTCTGTGTCCAAATAAATTCCTCCATGCTGCATCAGTATCTGAATCCTTGCAACATCTGCAGAATGGTACACTGAACTCAATCGTTGACCAAACACATGTGTTGGTTGCTCAAGAAGAGACACATGGATACTGGTGTCATTAAATGGTGCTGACTTAATAGCCAACCAGTAATTCCCTTCAAAATCTGGGCTGTCAGAATGTATTATGAGCTGCTCTGGTTTCTGCACCTAAAATTGGAAGCCATAGTATGAATTAATGCTAAATTTTATTTTGTTATTTGTGTGTTGAGAAAAAATATTATTACTATTATCATTATTCATTATTATTAATGTGGATGTAGAATAAATAGTGAAATGTCACAGGGAAATCAAAATAAGAATTGCAATGACCAAAGAAATTCTTACAAAAAAAAAAAAAAAATGTATCTTCACATATGGTGAAAAAAATGTGATTAGTGAAGTGTTGCATTTGGATAATCTTAAACTTTGGGAAGATGTGAAATGCAGTGTCCAGAACCTTTCAAACCATGATTGTAGAGGAAGAAAGAGAAAGTTTGAAATGAAAAGGCAGACTAAGAAATGAGGAGATATTAAAAACAGTGAATGAGAAAGAGCATTTACTAAGAACATGTAACAACAGTATGGGAAGAAACTGGCTAGGGAATTTTAATGTGTCTGTTTCTTAATTTATTTGTGTGAAACATGTAATTACATGCATAGCAATTGGTAGTACAATACAACAGTATAGAATCTAATTTTACTTTATAATAGAAATTTAAGAATGTAGTCCAAATTATTTGATATAATAATACTTTAAAATATACAATATACTTTCTGCAGTAGGCTATAGAAGCACTGCTCAATGAGCCACAATTTTAGATGTTTTTTGAATGTCTCTCCAGTTATTACCTTCAGTTCATTTGGCAGTGCATTGAAGTATTTTGCTCCATTAACATATGGATTGTTTGCTGTTTTTTTCAGTCATCTGTGTATTATATGGTAATTTTGTTCTTGTCTAGTATTGTGATCATGAATTTCTGCATTACGACATGTATATTTCTTATCTTCTACAGTTAATACTGTTGTTTCAAACATATACATAGAATAAATAGTCAGAATTTTAAATTCTGTAAACAATCGCGTACATGAAGTTCTAGCATTTTCTTTGCCTAATATTCTCAAGGCTCTTTTCTGGAGTTTAAATACTCTGTCTACATGAGTTTTGGAAGCCCTGCCCCACAATGAAAGACCATATGCTAGAAATGGATGTATTAAACCAAAATACATTATCCTCATTGTTTGGGTATTGGCATTTGGAGCTATTCTTCTTAAAACATATAGGCTAGATTATAGCCTTGCACATACATTGTCAATTTGTTGTGTCCATAGTAGTTTGCTAACTATGTATATACCTAGGAATTTACACCCACTGCAGATTTTCCCTAAAATATTACTATCTTGAGAATCAGTACAAGTTTGCAAACCACCAACATTGAAGGGGATTACATTTGTTTTTTGTAAGTTGACTTTTAGATTGTCATTTTCAAACTTTTCCTTTGCAATATCTATATATATATATTTTTTTTTTTTTTTACCTCTATGCCGAGATTAAGAATATCGTTTCCCCAACAAAGGCCTGAAGTGTCATCTGCATACACTGTAATGAAGGTATCATTTTTTACTATCTTTGGGAAGTCATTAACGTAACATATAAAAAGGTAGGGACCAATTATCAACCCCTGAGGCACACCAAATTTAATATTCCTGGCCCTTGATGTATAACTTTTTAATGTTTCTCCATTATTGTGTGAGACTGAGGTACACTGCCTTCTGTTTTTTAAATATAATGTGATGAGCTGCAATAGTTTTCCACTTATGCCATCTCTGGCCAGTTTTGACAGAAGTACCTTATGATTAACCCTATCAAAAGTTTTTGATAGGTCTAGGAAAACTCCAGCTACCTGCATGCCTTCATCAATTCTGTCAAGAGCTTTCAGCATAAATTGAAGTGTTGCAGTCATGGTGCTACGACCACTTCTGAAACCACGCTGAAAATCTCCCAGGATGTTGTGCTTATTATAATGATCTAACATATATTTCAGAATTATTTTTTCAATTAACTCGCTAAAAACGGAAGTTAAAGTGAGTGTTCTGTAATTTTCTACTAGTTGTTTATCACCTTTTTTGTCGAGACGTTTAACAATGGCTAATTTTAGTATGTCAGGGAACACTCCTTCTTTTAAGACACTATTCATTAGATGCACCAAAGTATATGCTAGATCATTTTTGCACTGTTTTAGTAAAAATATAGAAATTTCATCCCAGCCAGCGGATTTTTGGTTTTTACATTCTCTGATGAGCTGCAAAATATCCATGATTTCAAGTTGATGGAGTTGATTAGCTTCCGAATTGTCCTCAGTAAGACTTCCAACAGGTCAGATTCTATGATATCTATGAAATAGTCATTAAAAAAAGTTACTGATCTCTTGAGGATTGGTGACATCAATATTATTATTGGATATCTGTATGTTGATATTACCTGTTACTTTTGTTTTAATGTCTCTTATTTCATTTACTATTGATCAGCAGGTCTTGGAGATACAATCTGAATTTTGTAATCTCAAGTTGATCTTTTCAGCCTTCAACCTTTTGACCTGCTCACGAAACTGGTACTTGTCTTGTTTGTATTTATCCCCGTGCTCCTTGTTTTTGGTCTCTCTTTGTATCATATACATTTCTTCCATTTTTTTCTTACAGTTCTTTGGTAGAATTATCAAATGCCACGGATCTAGACTGTATTGCCTCATTAATATTTATCTTTCTGATGGGAATAGTATTATTTAGATGATAAGATAATGTATCTAGAAAGGCATCCCATTTATTATTCACTCCTTCGACTTAAATACTAGATGCCAAGATTCATGATCAACGCTCTCTCTTAATTCTGAGGTTCTTAGTGACAGTAGACAGAGATATACATGGTTAAAGTATGTAAAACTTATTGAGTCATTAATTCTTTGTTCTAGCATTTTGATCATTACTGCAAAACATGTAGTTACTGAAGGTGGATGCAGTGCTGTAAACACTTTTTGCACCCCAGCATATGTGGATTTCTGAGATATCCTTTGTACCTTCCAATCCTGAGTGTACACTGAAAAATCTGTGGAGTTGTGCCAGAGATGGACAGTTGCAAACAACTGATGAAGTAGTCCCATTCTGGCTTTTTGTATGGCATTGCTACACTTTACTACCTGACCCATACATACCAGGGCAGTGTGTCCAGAACATTGGCATTTGTAGCAATCACCGTGAATTAGAAATGGTTGTTTATACCTTCATCTATAAAAAATCAGCCTTGATTTATACTTTGCAAGACTGTCACACTGAACGAGAGTTTGAAAGGGGCTTCTCCTGTAGTTTTACATTGATGCACTTCATTATTTTCCTTAATTTCGGCATTACTTCTCCCTGTCATTCTTCTTTTTACTGCAACCTATATCCTTCTCAATCTGCTTATTATATTCATCTTTTGTCTCCCTCTGGCAAAAATTAAACACACAGGTGTCTGTGTGTGAGGGGGGGGGGGGGGGTTGTTGATGAAGGCCTTAATGGCCGAAAGCTTTAATTGTGAATCTTTTTTGTTGTGCCTATCTGCGACTCAGCATCTCTGCTATATGGTGAGTGGCAATTTTCCTTCTCATAATATTGTTTTATCTCTCTATATATTTTTTAACTACCACACTTCCCTCCAATACTAAATTGGTGATCCCTTGATGTCTCAGCATGTGGCCTGTCAACCAATCGCTTCCTTTAATCAAGTTTTGTCACAAATTTCTCGTCTCTTCATTTCCACTCAGTACCTCCTCATGTTTGGTATATCAGAGAAACTCATCAATCTGATAAAGATCTGTCTGAACAAAAAACGTGCAAAGGTGAAGATAGGAAATCGCGTAACTGAGGAATTTGAAATTGTGACAGTACTCAGGCAAGGAGACGGGTTGTCCCCTATCCTGTTAAACTTTGCTCTCGAGAAGATAGTACGTGAGACCTTCCAAGAGAACGGAGGGATTGCAATCGAAGGAAAGAGACTGGCATACTTAGTCTATGCAGACGACATCTGTTTACTCTCTAGGTCGGAAGAGGAGTTGGAGCAAATGACCAAAGCACTAAAGGAGGTTGCCAGCAAATTTGGGCTAAACATAAACGAAGCCAAGACAGAGTACTTTGTTATGATGCGTGGTCATTGTCAGACTGCTGATCATCTACAATCACTGCAGGTTGGGGACTATTCCTACAAGAGAGTGCAAGAATTTTCACTGAGAACTCGTCATGTGAAGCAGAGATCAATGCCAGAATACAAGCAGGAAACCGATCTTACCACAGCCTAGCACAACTGCTTCGGTCCAAATCTCTCTCCAGACAGTTCAAGATACGACTGTACAAAACCCTGATTCAGCCTGTTGTTCTATATGGCTGTGAGACATGGAGTATCCAGAAACAGGACTTCCATAAGCTTCTTGTCTTTGAGAGAAAAGTGCTTCAGAAGATCTTCGGTCCAGTTCTGGATGCAGATACAACCAAGAGCTTGAGGAACTATACCAGCAACCCAACATAGCAGGAGCTGTGAAAGCTAAACAAATGCAGTGGGCCGGCCATGTGGCCCGGATGGAGGATCACAGATGGCCTCGGAAGCTCCTGGATTTCACACCTACAGGTAAGAGACCACCAGGGAGACCCAAGAAGCGTTGGAGGGACAGACTCCATGAAGATTTACAACAAATGTCAATAGATGTGGACGAATGGCGGATAGCAGCAGTGGAAAGAATACAGTGGAGGAGGAAACTTGTAGATGCATGCGGTCCACTGGGCCTGATCACGTAGTAGTAGTAGTACCTCCTCATGTTACATGATCGACCCACCTTATCTTCAACATTCTTCTGTAGCACCACATTTCAAAAGGTTTTATTTTCTTTTTGTCTAAACTGCTTATTGTTCGTGGTTCACTTTCATACGTGGGTACATTCCAGACAAATGTTTTCTGAATTTTTTTAACCATTGCCAGTCTACTTTTTATATCCTCTCTACTTTGACTGCCCAAATAGCAACACTATTCTACTACTTTAAGTGTCTCATTTCCTTAACTCCCCTAGCATCATGTGATTTAATTTGACTACATTACATTATTCTTGTTTTGCTTTTGTTGATGTTCATCTTATATCCTCCTTTCAAGACACTGTCCATACCGCTCAACTGCTACTCCAAGTCCCTTGTTGTCTGTGACAGAATTACAGTGTCATCTGCAAACCTCTCAATGTTTTTATTTCTTCTTCCTGAAGTTTAATTCCTATTCTAAACTTTTCTTTTGTTTTCTTTATAGCTTGCTCAATTACGAATTGAGTAACATCGGGGCTAGACTACAATCCTGTCTCACTTCTTTCTCAACTACTGCTTCCCTTTCATGCCCCTTGACTCTTATAACTGCCGTCTGGTTTCTCCACAAGATACGAATAACCTTTTGTTCCTTGTATTTAACCTCTGCTACCTCCAGAATTTCAAAGTGAGTATTCCAGTCAGCACTGTCAAAAGCTTTCTCTAAATCTACAAAAGCTTCACACAGTGAAATGTGGACATTAAACACTAAAACCTTTTTGAAAGTGAGGGTTGCTCAACAAGCAACAGTGATGTGCGTGTTCAGGTTAACATGGGGAAAGAAAAACCTATAATTGGCTCACAGAAAAAAGCCAGAGTGGAAGACTTAATTACTCCTGAAATGGAAATGAAGTGAAGGTGAGTAGAATACATGGTCAACTGACCAAGGAAGTTCCTTGTTAAATTACCATAGATTAGGAAAAAGGAGGAAAGGAAGGTAAGTTTAATGTCACTCTGGTGGGTACTTTTCAAATAATCCCAGCATTTACCTTATGTGATTCAGGTAAACTACAGAATGCCGAAACCTGGAGAGCCAAGTGAGGATTTGTACAGCTGTTCTCTTGAAAGGAAATCCAGTGTCTCAACCACTGCACCACCTCACATAGTGAAATGAGAACAGACCAAAAATATGACATTGATAAACATGCAGGAGCACCATGGATCTGCGTACGCTCTGCCAGGCACTTGAATGTGATTTGCAGAGTATCCATGTAGACGTAGTTGTAGAAGACATTAATGTGTGGAATTTGGAAAAGGCCTTCATCCAGCAGTGGATATCAATTTATTAATGATGATTTATAATGTCCCTGACCCTTTACTACTGTCCCCTCAATTGGGAGGGGAGAGGGGTCACTAGCAGCCCATTTATTTGTGATAGGGATTGGCAGCCGTGATTAGCTGCAGCTCAGGAACACCAGGGATTCCATTTTCTCTTTGACATGCCGGGACTGGGTGGGAGGGGTTATTCATTGGCATGAGACTACATAACCAAGAATTCTTATGAAGAATCATGGATAGAGAAAAGGTCAAAGATTGAAGAAAATACCAACTAACATAATTTCAATAGTATAGTAGAGCTGGTGAAAGATTATTCCTGACAGCTGGCAGCACTGTTCCCAGCTGGCAACTGCTAAGTGCAAATTGCTGTAGATGAAAACAATAGCCATCTAGAGACATGCTACAGCACTGTGGCTTTACCACAGAGGAGTTTACAAAATGACTTTCGTTGATCATCTTGTGAATGTTGCAATTCTTCTTATTTCCGTGCTTGCTAATAAAATTGGAGAGGAATTCTACCTTATGCAAGACATCTTTGTAGATTTGTTTTCACCCACAGATGTTTGAGCACTTTGTGTGCTATCTTCAGTGTGTTTATTTTCCTTGTCATGTGGAGCTACTGGATATTTATGCTAGTAGCTTCACATCTACTACCCAGTCTTAAGTTTGTCATAGTTTTTGACATGGCATGTTTTTACTTTTTTTGTATAGAGAACATGCCTATTTTTTCACTTTTTTTGGTACATATTCATTTTATGTGGTTTCTTGGCCATGCTTGGCATATAAACTGAATGTCTAACAACAAAAGCAAAAGAAATACGCGTTATCCCATCAGAAAAGAGTGAATACACGACAACATCAGAGACTATGATAAGTTGTTGATTGCATAGTAAATCTAAAGCTACTAACATAAATATCCAATAACTCCACATGAGAAGCAAAATAAAAACACTAAAGATAGCACAAGTGCTGAAACATGTCTGGGTGAAAAGGTGGAATTCCTCTCCAATCTATACTGCGGCAGCTGTAATTAGCACACTGCAATTGTCAGGCTCTTCTTTTGCCAACTCTACTTCAACACTTAAAACTGCTAGACATTATTACTTTTTATTGTGGAGATAGTGTCTGATGTACTCAAAATGGTTAATAATTATTGGAATCTTAGATTTGTAATTTTTAATTTCACATTGTGTGGATTGATGGCTTAGACAATAAGGTTTAATATCACTTATTGGTACTTTCACACTTCCCACTTGGAAAATGGAGACTTGAATAGTGATTCAGATTCCATGTTGAATACTGTCTCTATAACAGGGCAATTGAATTAAAAATGTTGGAAGGCAAGGGCATACCAACTCCAATAGGACTTTGACAGTAAAGCACTGTTACATTGAAACATACCTTCAGATTGATGAAAGGTTTGTTTGATTGCTAGTGTTTGATAATGCCATCCACCACCCCTCCTACCTTTTCCAGAAATGTTGGTTGTGATGAAAATGATTTGTTTGTTGTGTAACGTGAGGTCTACGATGGTGACAACAAGGTGGTGTGTTAGTGAAGCCAATGAATTTGAATGTGAAATAAAGGTTCTGAAAACAAAATTATATGTAGCTTAGCCTGAAGTCAGTGTTAACACATTAAACTCAGAAAATTTGTATTAGATATTAAACAGTCCTACAATATTTTTGTATCTATTAACGTCTATGTATCATACATAAACTACAGAAATGTATGTGGGCACAACTGTGTAACTTTCAGCTTGCTTTGCTTATCACCTTTGTTTCATTTAATTATTGATAAGGGGTCACCACTGTGCATGCGAGTAATTATTGTCATCCTTTCTTGCGTAAGGACTGCTTGCTTCACACAGATATCAGTAGGAAAAAGAAGAGAAGGACAAGTGAACTCTGAATAGCTGAATGTTTATTTGGCAGCAGGATTATTACATAACATGGATTTCAGTTAGACATTTGTATAGAACATGAACAGACAGATAAATGTGGTGATGTTTTTAATTTCCTGAAGTGAACATTCATAGGTAATTTATTCTTTTTCACATAAACATGATTTGCTTAATCCTGTTTCTAGAAATACCAGGAACCTTTGTCAGCACCTTGTCCAACTTTGTATGATAAACAGCAGCAGAGGATTTCTGTTTGGACAAGTATGTGAGACACAATTAACTGTTTTTCCTTGTGCATGTATTGCTTACTGACTGGAGCTGTGGCTGAAACATGTAGTAGTAGTAATCTTACATTTCTGTAATTGTAATCATTTGTTAGCAACAAACTCCGAAATGTATGAACTATTCTGAGTACACCTGGTCACTTAACAATCGTCCAGGTCTGTCGATGTAAACATATTATTCTTACAAAATGTTTGTGCTATGAATTGATTTGTGTGTTCTGGTACGTGCAGCACGTTGGGTCACGGACGATAGTCGTGATAAAATAAAACGAATTAAAAAATAGAATCGCCTATTGACGATTGCTTTTGTCTATATACTTACCTTTAACACAGACAGGATACTCAGATACGATATAAAGTCAAGTGAATTTTTACCAAATATTATGTAGTGTACAATGTTCGGCACACAGTCTTTAGTACATGAATTAGCGTCACGTAGTTCAGACCGGTCATTATTTGTCCAGTAAAACCATGAAACTGCAGACACAAGAAATAGTACAAGACTCCCAGCCTGTAAAATAATTTTTGATCGAGGCAGCATTTGGCTTCACCAAATAAGCAAACCAGCGAAATGATTTATTTTTTTATAATTACAGTTCTAGTGTTACGTTGATCTCATTGTACTGAAAGTATTTAAATTGGTAAGCAACAATCGCCAGACTTGAACTCAGCTACCTTCAACTACGGAAACAGTATAAACACATTTCGAGTCTAGTTTACTTTTTTTTGCGACGTGACATAGCCATCTTTTTTCAAATATACCCGCTGGAATCGAATATGTTTCTCACACGTAGTTGTTACTTCTTCAGGTCTAATATTATTTTGTTGCAGTTCGTAAAGAAATAAAAGTACATACACATCTCGCAACAACCAATATTAAGATATATCTCAATTAAAGGTACGTACACTCGTTCACGGCCAGTGAACGAACTTTTACAAACACATTAAATAACAGCAATATGTATCTGTGTGTGTGCGCCACAATGAATTCAATATAGTTTAAATAAATTAGCTGACATTTGGCGTTTAAAAACCCCTTTAATACGATCGACTTATCTCAATTGGTTACTCGAAACGAAGGTGTCTAATACAGCGCCACTGGCGTTTTCTTTCAGTACTAGAGCACTGCATAAAGCCCAGCATAAGCGTAGTTGAAGATCGTGAGAAGCACTCGGTGCCCACAACTCGGTTCGCACCCATTTGGTTGCGTGAATAAAACTGAAAATGTAATTTATTTTTGGAAGTAAGGGGAATATTCTCAGGTTCGCACGAATAAAATGTGTTGGAGAATATACGTCACTTGAGTAAGTTCTCAGTTTGCGTGAAAGGGTGGCGGAAGTCGCTCAACGCGAAGAACCTCCTCCGATTTCGCATGAATCTTATCTTAATATATAAAATTCTCGTGTCACGGTGTTAATTGCCATACTCCTCAGAAACGGCTCGATCGATTCTGATGATATTTCACATGTATATTCGGTACGTCTGAGAATCGGTCGTAATCTGCTTTTCATATCCCTAAGTGATAAGGGTGGTCGACCCCAAACATTTTTTTCTTATTTTTTGGACAGAACTTTTTATTTTTTTATGATGTATTAAAAAATACACACAACCCTAAATTTTCACTCTTCTACCACCAACCTCTATTTTTAATAGCGATTTTAGTAATTTAATAATTTTCAACCCCAGTCGATAGCTGATCAATTATCACTTGATGAGTTATTCCCGCCAGGTGTCTACCAGTGATAGTCGTTCACTATTCGACAGATAGGCAATTGAAGAAAACGTATCAGAAGCAACGACTCGAATATCCCTCTTTGAATCGACATAACTAGACCGAGAAGTTTAACAAGGTAGCACGCATCATTTGCCATACCGACATTTAGATCTAGCGCACACGCATCGATTTTTATCGTACGGAAACATATCGTACGATCAAATTCTTTTAGTGGAACAAAGAAGTTCCTATGCTCTCTTTTGTTCCTCTAAAAGAAGTTAATCTTACAATATTTTTACGTACGATAAAAATCGACGAGTGTGCGCTTCTCCTTATTCATAATGCTGTCGAACACTTTTCGACACGAAATTGCCGCTATGTTTGTAAGCTCATAGATAAGCCGTGTATCGGCTGCAATGCCTAAATCCGCGCAATCTACCGAAGAAGCGCTATAACTAATAGTGGCCAATCGCGTTATCTGCCGTAGAAACGCTAGAACTAATAGTGGCCGATGTACAATTAAAGAATAAATACATTATTACTATACATACTGTTTTTCATCGAGTTATTCAGTTTGTTCTATTTATGTGTGTTTTGTACAGTGAACAATACCAAAAATAGGCAAAGGGGCTTCTTTGGGCCGTCAAACACGTAAAGCTGCAGGCATGCGAAATACAAGAGACCACAGGAGGAGAACAAATCCAGCAAGGTAATAGTAATGCGCGTGTGAGCATGCCTCAATTGCGTCAAGCAGAATCAGAAGCATATACTTACTAAATAAAAACGATCAGAAGATGCGCGAGTTGAACGGAATGAACAAAGAAGATAGAACAAAGACAAGCATGTAGTTTCATAGTTAACCGACGCAGAGCAAATGAACAACAACGCCAACAGGTACCTCGATCATTTACATCTGATTCATTACTGCGTCTAGCATTCGAGTATGAATCGAATTCAATATTATGCTTATAAAAAAGTGGTAATTGGTGCTATGGACAAGGAATGCCAGCATTGTCATGATCTTAGATTTAAAAATGAGTCAGCCGGGATGTGTTGTGCGTCAGGAAATTTGCAACTACGTGCAACTGATACATCATCTGAACCATTGCATGGTTCACTTACTGGCACGGATCCACGTTCTAACCTGTTCCTGAAGTCAATTCGAACATTCAATTCATGTTTCCAAATGACATCATTCGGAGCAACAGAAATAGTTAAGAATAATGCTGTAAATGGTCAACAATTCAATTCAACATTCAAAATCAAAGGCCAAATTTATCACAAAGTGGGCTCATTGCTGCCAATGCCAAACGAACCACATAAATTTTTAGAACTCTGCTTTATGGGCAGTGAGGATGCACGCGTGGATGACTTCAATTCACTTTTTGCCAGACGCCTCGTCGGCGATGTGGACACACTATTGAATGAGCACAATGAATTGTCGAAAATATTCAAATCACACATGCACGAATTGCAATGCGATAATCACGCTATTGTCATCAATCCTGATAAAAAACCTGTTAGAGAGCACATTCGTAGATTCAATGCATCTGTTGCTGACGACGTTTCTAGAATCATGGTTGGCAGCTGTACACGAAAATCGTGATTCGTAGAAGAAATAATAATCTCCAGTTAATTGCTCATACACACTGTCTATATGACGCTCTCCAATATCTGCTAATGTTCTGGAAGGGACAAGATGGATATTGCATAAATATTAAACGACATCCCACAACAGGCACTTCCTTCTTTATAAACTTGATCATTACCCAACTAACAAAAAACTTGATTAATCTTAATTTATTATTGAACTTAAATAATGTTAATTAATATCCATTAATGTTTATTACAGGAGCCGAAACAAATAAGAGCGTTAATTCGAAGGTTTATTATGTGTATCGGTTGATGATTAGATGCGGTCAGGACAACGTAATTCTACGATGTCGTGAGCTCTGTCAACAGTTCATGGTCGACATGTATGTGAAGACAGAGAGCAAACGACTACTATACTTTCGATTTAATCAACAAAAGCTACGTGCGGAAGAATACATTCACTTGACGCTATTGTCAACAACGCCGACGCCGCCGAAAACGGTAACTCAGTCATTCTACTGTCATCGTACATAGGCAATCCGCGTCATATGCACGAACATATACAGGATACTCGACTTTCGTGCGCGGATATGGACGACCGTGTTTATTTATCACGTTCACATGTAATCCAAAATGGCCAGAGATTACATCTTTGTTATTGCCTGGCCAAAATGCTATACTTCGTCATGACATTACGGCACGTGTGTTCAGACAAAAATAAAAGTCTTTAATAAGTTTTATTACAAAATTACATGTATTCGGTCCCACACGTCGCTGGATGTATTTGACTGAATGGTAAAATATGGGATTACCTCATGCACGCATTTTGGTTTGATTAGTCGACAAAATCCGTCCTTAATAAATCGATACTATAATTTCTGCGGAAATTCCAGATCTGTCCGCCGATCCATTGCTGTTTAATATTGTTACAACAAACATGATTCATGGCCCTTGCTGTAATTTGAATTGTTCATCACCTTGCATGGCAGATGGAAAATGTATCAAAAATTTCACTAAAGATACGATAACAAATGTTGACGGATATCCAATACGTCGTCGAAGGAATCCGGATAATGGTGGGCAATCATTTATTAAAAATATCAAAAACACAGACACTGACATTGACAATCGTTGTGTGGTGCCATATTCGCCTCTTCTGAGCAAAACATTTCGATGCTCATATTAATGTCGAGTTCTGCAGTTCAGTGAAGAGCATCAAATACATTTGTAAGTATGAGAATAAAGGCAGTGATATGGCTGTATTTCGAGTTGGAAATACCAATATGAATGCTCCTCCAATGAATAAGAAGGATGAAATAACGCTCTACCAAGTTGGCCGGTACATAAGCTCCAATGAAGCTGTTTGGCGTATCTTTGGTTTCCCAATTCATGAACGGGTTCCAGCAGTTATTCATTTCGCCGTCCATCTTAAAAGCCGTCAGCGCGTATATTTCACGAACGAGACAGCGATTGATCGTGCTATAAATCCACCAAAAACTGCACTCACCGAATTTTTTGAATTGTGTAATCATGCGGACGCTTTTGGTGCCTTTGCACAAACATTACCCTATTCAGAAATACCACGCTATTTCACAAGGTCTCAAACAAAAACATAGATGCCCCACAAGCAAGGCACACCGATTGATGCTTGTCCCAGTTTATTCAAATCACACACATTGGGGAGAGTATTTACAGTCAATCCAAGGCAGACAGTGCTTTTATCTTCGACTGTTGTTGGTTAATGTCACCGGCCCATTGTCATTTCAAGATACACGTAAAGTGAATAGACATCAGTATCCAATATATAAAGATGCATGCCTTGCACTCGGCTTGCTGGAGGACGACAACCAGTGGGAATGTATGCTTGATGAAGCAGCATTGGACTGTACAGCAAAACAAATTCGTCTACTATTCGCTATAGTGTTGACTACATGTTTCCCGGCTGGAGCAGAGACGTTGTGGGACAATCACAATGATTCAATGCCTGATGATATATTGTATCAACATCGTAAACGTTGCAACGATCTAACGATAGCATTCAGCAATGCTTTGTACAATGAAGCATTGATTGCTATTGAGGATCTTTGGATTATCAATTTATCATTGCCAACTTACCACTCAGTCATTTCGGTATGCATTCGCCAAATCGAAGTGCATCTGATTTAATGAACACTGAAAAGAATCGTGAACTGCAATACAATACTGTAGAAATGGCAGTGATTGTTACTCGCAATGTCCCACTGATGAATGAGGAACAAAGAACCATTTACGACTGCATTATACTCGCAGTTTTAGCAGGACAAGGTGAGTCCTTTTTTTTTGATGCACCAGGTGGAACTGTCAAAACATTCCTTATTTCGCTAATTCTCGCCGAAATACGATCAAATAATGGCATCGCATCATCTGCCATTGCGGCAACTTTACTGGATGGAGGCAGAACAGCTCATTCAGTATTTAAGCCGCCACTAAATATTCAAAATAAGACAGACACAGTGTGCTACATAAAAAAACAATCATCCATGGTCACAATGCTGAATCAGTGTAAAATTATCATGTGGGATGAATGCACTATGGCACATAAACATTCCCTTGTGGTGGTGAACAGGCCATTGAAAGATATGAAAAACAACGACAAACTACTTGGCGGTACCCTGTTACTCCTCTCAGGTGATTTCAGACAAACACTTCCCGTCATTCCACGTTCAACATATGCTGATGAGATCAACACTTGCTTAAAATTATCGCCACTGTGGCGTAATGTTGAAAAAGTACAACTGAAAGTAAATATGCGCGTTCAACTGCTTCAAGATTCATCTGCCGAAACATTCTCAAAACAATTGTTAGATGTCGTCGATGGAAATGTTACTGTAGATGAAACTGGATGCATAAAATTACCGACTGATTTCTGCACCATCATTAATTCGCAAGATGCTCTCATTGACCAGATATTTCCCGATATACACACACAATAGACTAATCATGAGTGGTTGTCAGTAAGCGCAATATTAGCAGCAAAAAATGTGAATGTCAACGAACTGAATCTCAAGATACAACAGTTGTTGCCAGGGGACTTGGTGTCATACAAATCTATTGATACAGTTATCGATGCCACCGAAGCTGTGAATTATCCAACAGAGTTTTTGAAATCATTTGATTTACTAGACATGCCACTGCATAATTTACAACAGAAGGTTGGATCTCCAGTTATTTTGCTTCTTAATTTGAACCCACCACGACTGTGTAATGGCACGCGATTAGTCATTAAAAACGCAATGAAAAACGTTGTTGAAGCCATCATTTTAAATGGCAAATTCCAAGGTGAAAATATATTTCTACCACGAATTCCTATTACACCTACAGATGTGTCAATTCAATTTAAATATTTTCAATTTCCAATTAGATTGGCGTTTGCAATGACTATCAATAAATCTCAAGGCCAAACGATGTCTGTCTGTGGCTTAGATTGGAGTACACCATGTTTTTCACACGGAAAATTATATGTGGCATGCTCTCGAGTGGGCAAACCATCCAGTTTGTTAGTGTTAGCTAAAAATGGGATAACAAAAAAATATTGTACACTCTATTGCATTAAAGGATTAATATTGTTTTTAAGTAATATTGTCATATATATATATATATATATATATATATATATATATATATATACTGTAGAAATGCCAGTGATTGTTACTCGCATTGTCCCACTGATGAATATATATATTTTTTGTTGTTGTGGTCTTCAGTCCTGAGACTGGTTTGATGCAGCTCTCCATGCTACTCTATCCCATGCAAGCTTCTTCATCTCCCAGTACCTATTGCAGCCTACATCTTTCTGAATCTGCTTAGTGTACTCATCTCTTGGTCTCCCTCTACGATTTTTACCCTCCACACTGCCCTCCAATACTAAATTGGTGATCCCTCGATGTCTCAGAACACGTCCTACCAACCGATCCCTTCTTCTAGTCAAGTTGTGCCACAAGCTCCTATTTTCCCCAATTTTATTCAATACCTCCTCATTAGTTATGTGATCTACCCATCTAATCTTCAGCATTCATATATATATATATATATATATATATATATATATATATATATATATATAAAAAATAACAAAACACCAAACATTTATTTTTATTTATTGTAATATATATATATATATATTACAATAAATAAAAAATAAATGAGAATGTTCTCTGTTTGTGAGAAACTTCTATAGTTTTACTAGGTATATCCAGTGTACTTTGTACCGCCTCTCAAAATCTTTATGTTATAGCTGACCCGGTAAATACTGTTTTCCCATATAAATTATCTCCAGGGACTATACATATATAAATTATCTCTAGGGACTATATATATATATATATATATATATATATATAGTCCCTAGAGATAATTTATATGGCAAAACAGTATTTACCGGGTCAACTATAACATATAAAGATTTTGAGAGGCGGTACAAAGTACACTGGATATACCTAGTAAAACTATAGAAGTTTCTCACAAACAGAGAACATTCTCATTTATTTTTTATTTATTGTAATATATATATATATATATATATATATATATATATATATATATATATATATTTTACAATAAATAAAAAATAAATGAGAATATTCTCCGTTTGTGAGAAACTTCTATAGTTTTACTAGGTATATCCAGTGAACTTTGTACCGCCTCTCAAAATCTTTATATGTTATAGCTGACACGGTAAATACTGTTTTGCCATATAAATTATCTCTAGGGACTATATATATATATATATATATATATATATATATATATATATATATATATAGTCCCTAGAGATAATTTATATATATATATAGTCCCTAGAGATAATTTATATATATATATATAGTCCCTGGAGATAATTTATATGGCAAAACAGTATTTACCGGGTCAGCTATAACATATAAAGATTTTGAGAGGCGGTACAAAGTTCACTGAATATACCTAGTAAAACTATAGAAGTTTCTCACAAATGGAGAACATTCTCAGGTTTTGGAATTGAGCTCTGTATTATACTTTGAGCTGAGTAAGTTTTCTTAAGTTCAGCAGACATCCCAGTTTTTCAGGAGAGTTCCGTTCTTAGATTAAAGAAATAGGTATCCCAAAAAAAATACTTTCACAATGGCAATTTATTTCGGATTTCAGAGAAATATTTTCATGCAACAAATTTTTCTCCAAATTCTTGCATGGATATATATGTGAAGTCCCGCTATTAAGTTAAATAACGGAAGTTTTTATTATCACACACTAAGTTCACATGCGACACATCTTCTGAAAGAAGAAAACCAAATTTTGGAAATCGTTTATCGCTGTCATGTGTTCATGATATGGTCCAAAGTGGATTTGGTTGCCCAGTTAAATTAGCATCTGGAAAACAGTTGATCCAATTTCTGATTTAGTCAACAAAGTAGTTATTTCTCTTCACTTAAATATTACAGGTAGACAGCTTCATGCTCAGTCCAATGTTTCTGCTTCTCTTTCACTGCACAATAGTTCCATATTAACCAAATTTTTTGACAACAAGACGTTAACTTGATAATCCACGCCCGTTTCAAAACCGGGAACGAAAATCGATTCCTAAATTGGAAAAACCGGCAACTAGAAGCGGATTTCCAAAATCGATGTTGAAGTAAATGATCACCCAGAAGTGGTACTGGGGAATCGGCTCACGAAATCCGTTTTTGGGATCCTCATATAAATGGATTAACTGCTGACTGAGGCCCTTAAGCATCCCATTTACCAGGGCCTCCCAAAACTGCATTTCATAAACCAATTTCTCAATACTGTTTCTGGGTGGTCATGTAAAAACTTCAAAATCGATTCCGGAAATCTGCTTCTAGTTGCCAGCTTTCCAGTTCCACAATCGGTTTTCGCTCCCATGTAGACGCATCCGGTTTTGAAACGTGCTTGCCTGTCAGGTTTTGACATGTTTTTAAACATTTTCGGCTAATATGGATGGAACGGCTTTTTGTACAGTGAAAGATAACAAGAAATATTAGGCTGAAGCTGTTTACACTTCGTCTAACTGAAGAGAAATAGTGATTGTGCTGACTAAATCAGAAACTGTAACAACTGTTTTCGAGGCGCCTTATCTAATACTGGACTAGCAAATCCACTTCAAATTCTGACATGTAAACACGACAGGGAAAAGTCTCCGACATTCGGTTTTCATGTTTCGGAAGCTGTGTCGCATGTAAACATAGCGAAGGAGCATTATTGCGTGATAACGCTGCTGAGTTTCCGTTTTGTCACTTACCACAGGTCATTTTCAGCTTTACAGTAACATCTTGCTCTGTCTGACCCATATTGTGGTTAATTTGTAATTAAAGTGTTTTGATTGTTTCATGCGAACTTAAAATGCCAAAGAGGAAGTGTTCATTACAAGAAAAATATTCAGAAGAACGTTACTTCGTAAAACGAGGGAGAAGTGACTATGAAGCAGAATAACTGTGTTGTGTTTCTATTGCACATGGGAAAAGAGCAGATATTAAGCATCATTTGGCTAACATACAGCATAAATCAAATGTGTACTCTGCAAGCACTTAAAATGGACAGTTATTTTGTTCCAATTTCATTTAAATATAGAATATTAGTGACATTGGAATTAGCAATGAACTATCATACCGTTAAACACCAAATGTCTTTGAAATCGCTGGGTTGTACTTTTAGGCTAAGTAAGCTCTGAAGTTCTTAATGAATCTGAAGCAGCAAAAAATGTGATGTTTGGCAGTACAAAATTAACATCGATTGTGAAATCAGTGTTGGTGCATGAAATTGTCAAACAAATGGTGATGATCTTCCTAATGTCCATTATTTTGGTACAACATCCGAAAAAAATATTTTCATTAATTAATTTACTGCCTAAGCTTAAGAGCAGTAGCCCAGTTTCAGCTACTCAAATAAAGTCCAGTTGTAGTCGGTTTAAGAAAAATGTCCCAGTTTGTCAGACATAAATTATAGCAGCCCTAGTTTAACTGAGATTTTTTAGTAAAAATGGTAAAATTTATGATGCTTTGAAGCTGAAAAAAGATATATGTAGCAGTAAGAAATACTGAAAAAAGAAACTGCGTAAGTTTATATAGTTTTTAACCGCGGAAACTAGAATACACGGAAGGGATCATGAAGTGTATGTGCAAATAGCAAGCTGCGCCGTTGGCAGTGTGAACCCAACCTGCAATCAGTTGCTCGCAATTGCCATGACGTATTGTGCTGTAATTGCGTTTACGAGCGAAACCAAGCTTGTTTACGGCAGTGGTAATCTTTGTTAGTGACTGACGATTGAATTCAGAGCCGCACCTTAATTATCAGTGAATTGAGGGATTTTTTTAGAGTAAGGTTTTAACTGAAAAATAATTGTTTGCTGCACGTTCGCCAGTTACAGAAACCACAGCAGACAAGTAAGTTAGGAATTAAGTGTCATAGACTTCTTAAAAGCAACGACTAAACGAAAATGAATAAATGCTTCTAAACGTGCAGATCTGCTATGAGTTAAAATGCTCATGTCTCTGCTCTATACATTTCAGTGATTTGGATTATGAAAGGGATTTGAAATGTGAATTGTTGAATATTGCCACAAAACGCAAGAAGAAGAATGATGCTACTCCAACTCTAAATCTACCGTGCCTCGGCGATGATTTAGGGCACAATAACGAGCCTAATTGTGTGAGAAATATTTGGACACAAAAAAATGAAGCTACCTTAAAGTAGTAGACATTTTACATGTAAATATATTACCAACTAATGAAGAAATTACTACTAGACAAAACATTAATGGTGAAAACAAACACTGCTGTGAATGTGACAGTGCATTCTTATGGCAACAATTAGAGATTATACAAACAGAAATAAAAGACCTTACTCAAAATAATGCAGAGTTACAGGATAATCTCAAGGACAATGTACTAATAGGTCATCTGAAGATATGGCACAGGCTTCAATGTCACATTGCCTATTTTATAAAGCATTATCTTTCGTCAGAGACGTATCGAAATACTTCTTCCTTGTGAAGTCACTATTAAAAAGAGGACCCAGAGAATTTAGCGTTCCTCCAGGTTTTATTTATTTTAGTCTTATTATTTTGAAAACTCAAAGTTATTAACAAAAGTAGAAAAAGGCGGAGTTCAGAGGCTTTACACTAACTTTCACTGACTACAGAAAAAATAGTCTAACTAATATAAAGTTTAATAATAGCAGCAGTAATAATAATACACTAAAACCTAAAAAATTTCGGTTATATTGACACCGGCGTTTGAGTTAGGTGGGTGTGTCAGGTGCCCATAAGCTTCAATGAAGTGCAGCATGGCCGGAGAGTTCACCGTGATGTCAGAGCCTGCCTGCATGTGATCTCTACCCTGTATTCTAGTATCAGTGGTTTTAACATTAAAAAGATTATTTGGCTGGCGAACTTCATTTCCGAAAATCATGAAAGAAAATGGGGCGACCTTCCAAATAAAGCAAAATTGAAAACTTTTATGCTATTTAGCAGACCCAGATTTTCTAACTGGTGTAAGAACTGCATCCTCAACTCAGTTGTTAGGATTCTCCCTATACTTTCCATTTCCTCTGTACACAATTCATTACATACATATAAGTCATAGGGAGGCGATCTGCGTATCGAACGTATTCACTGTTCCAGATCAAAGGCACTTTATATGTTTAGCTCTTTCCCAATGGCGTACTGCACCATCTACACTAACATCCCCAATGTCCATGGCCTTGCCATTACTGGACTCTAGCTTTCCCAATGCATGAGTGACTCCAACCTCTAATTTCCTTCCTGGTCATTATGACCAACAAAGCAGTAGTACAGCAATGGGCACCTCTGTGGCACCATTCAATGCCAACCTATTCATGGGCAAACTAGAGTAGTCTTTTCTAACCTCCCAAAAACCCAAACTCCTCATTTGGTTCAGATTCATTGGTGGACATCTTTATGATCTGGACAAAGAGTGGTGACACCCTATCCACAGTCTTCCAGAATCTCAACACCTTCTTACCCATTTGCTTTACCTGGTCCTCGTCAACCCTACAAGCCACCTTCCCTGATGTTGAACTCGTCCTGAAGAATAGCCATCAGTACCTCCACCCATAGTAAATATGCATGCCTCGCCTCTCCAGCCAAGTCCCACCTCTGACTTACTCACCATCTGCCCACAAAGGAGCACTCCTTTCGAGTCTCACTACCACCCAGGACTAAAGCAACTCTGTCAAATTTGGCATCAAGATTTCCACCACCTCTCGTCCTGCCCTGAAATATGGAATATCCTACCCACTATCCTTCCTACCCCTCTCTCGATGGTATTCCACATGCCAACTGAAACTGCATAATGTCCTGGTCTATCCCTATTCCACTTCTGCTTCCAACCACTTGCCTCATGGTTCATATTCTTGCAATACACCTGAATGCAAGACCTGTCCCACATATCCTCCAGCCACCACCTACTCTGCTCACAGACATCTCCTATCCCATTAAAGGCAGGGTTATCTGTGAAAGCAGTCATGTTATGTAGAAGTTAAGTTGCAACCACTCTGCTGCTCTCAGTTTGAGCACTGTTACAGCCCCCGAGCTCAGGGGTTGTAATATGTCAGAACGACCGAGAAGTATGGTTTGGGAGAGAGGGATGACTCACGCCAAAGCGTGCAGAGAAACACAGGCAAGCGTGTCATTTACTTTATTACACTGAAGGTACACAGCAGGCCTTCTGCTGAACTCGGCAATGACGCCACACAGCATGAATGGGTCAGCACCAACGTGAAATGTTGGAGTCTACAGGATTGGTGTCCAGTTGCTCAGCCTAGTGGTGTAGCGCCCCACTCACACCATGGCTAAGTAGCCGCCATCTGCATTAGCTGTAACCGATAACCCGGAACACGCGTGACTGCTCCCTCAAGTGCAGCTCGTGGACTCCATGTAGAGCGCTGAAGGGAAGCAACCAACCGCCATCGTTGTAGTGAGCCTTAGTAGCTCTGGCCGTCCGCCTCGACCCCGCCCCTGAGGACGATAGCTTGCAATCCGTCGTACGATTTCACCCAGGAGCAGAGGCCAGCAGCCCTCTCGCTCCTTGAGCCAGTGTAGCTCCAATGTGTGATGTGCCCTGCCACAGTAAAGAGGCGTCCTTGCTGCAGAAGTTGGAGGTAATGTCAGTGGGCCAGCTCTAGACGTAGACAGAATGGCGACACGACTGCCTGCTTTAAGCCTTTATGCTAGATTATTTATACGTCTTTTCCCTATACCTCTGACATAGTTCTTCTGGAGGAGACAAGTGGAATGCTCTTTGATAGTTTTCCTCAGCCAGCGTCGGCCCATACACACAGGTCACCAGGAGCCATAATAACAGCAGTGCATGGATTATTCACAGCACATCAGTGCCCTGTGCTGCCCTGATTACTTCACATTTGTTTACAGTGCCTGCCGGGCCATGCATTCTAGCCTACGAGTGGTGTCATAACCTGCCTTGCAGAATCGTTTGCACAGTATCATCATCACACGTGGCTGCCATCAGATGTGTCAATTGGTCCATTAACTACAGCTTTCGAGCCATAGCTGCGCGAGGTTTACAAGAATTCCCCAAATCCATGCCTGTACTTATTAGTGGTGTGGCAGCATGACAATAAACAAGCTGACCCTCTATGTGAATGGCTGCTGACAAACTGTGGGCAAGAGACAGTTGGACCACCCAGTTGCTGAACGTGCTGCCCAACACAATACACCTCAGTTCAGTGACTGCTTCACAGCCTGTGCTATGTGTGTCCTTTGTACTAACGCCAGCTATTCTGAATAGCACAGGTCGAGGCACTCCCTTACATTCCCTTAAAACCCCTGGCCACAAGCATCACTAGTCACTGCCCTTCACCTACCTATCTCCTTCTTCCCTGCTCCCACTCCAACACTATACAGTCTTCTATCTTCTACTCTACCAATGCACCCTCTAGTCTTCTTTTTCCTCTTCTTTACTACTCTCTTTTACCACTCAACTCCCCCACCCCAAACCTCCTGACTGCATGTGGCGGCACTACCATGTTCCTATCACATCCCTGCATGCTCCCACAAGCAATACTAGACCTTCCTGCACCACTGTCCTGCTGCCCCTCTTCCACCCCACCTCATTCCTCCTTCTTTCTCTCACCATACAAGCCAGATTGCTGCTCCCATTAGGTGCACTTGCTGTCCGCAGTCTGTTCAAAGCAGCCAGAGATAGTAGTCACATATGTCTGAGCTGTGCTTGTGAATGTGTTTTCTACTTTGGAAGAAGGCCATTTGTCCAAAAAATTAAATGTATAGCAGTCTCTGTCTGCGACTCATTGTCTCCTCTGTACAATGCGTAGCAGTCTATCATTTTCATAATATTTCAAACTGGACTTTCCATGGTTTGATTTTACTATAACAGACCCCGTTTATGACTATCGAAACAGAACAGTAAAGTGTTAGTCTGGTGTCGAGGAGAATGCTGATAGTTGGAGTGTGTAATCTGATGTGCTGGTGTATATGTCTGAATAGTGTCGGTTCTGTGGGTCATGCCCAACAGAACAGGCATGATTTGTGATGGTTCAGTTGGTGTACATATATATGAAATATAGGATAGGGAAGGAAAGGGAAAGGATGGGTGGGAGACACATGACTTCCAACAGCACAGGATATTGCGGTGATCAAATCCAGAAAGCTGAAAATTTGTGCTGGATCGCATCTCAAACCCCAATGCTCCAATTTTCTAGAATGGTTGGCTTAACCTCCTCAGCCATCTGGTCACTTCTGTCTGTGTGACTCAAGATCTCAACTTACTTCAAGCCCAATAATACCCTACGTGCAAATTTTTGATTCCCACAGGAGTTTGGATGATATTAGTGCATCTGCACTGAAGCAAACTTCAAAGAACCTTCACGCTCTTACAGAAATGTATACATCTGAGCCATGCCATCATAAGTGGCGTCTGTTCTGTGCTCCCTGCCGTCGTTGGATAAGCAGCTGCAGCAGCAAGTCGTATACTCCTAGCCCACTCATTTGTTACATAGTTTAATTCTGAATTTCTTTGCGTGTGTTTGGTACTTGCATTGTTTAATTCATAAATTTCGGGCGTATTATAGTATTTGAGAGTTGTAGCATCGCGTTTTTAGTACCTGAATAGTGTACATTCGCGTAGTCGTTTGTCTTCTGTTTTTGTTTTGAACGGCCAGTGTCGGTTGGTCACAATCAGTGTGCTCCCTGCCGCCGTTGGATAAGCAGCTGCAGCAGCAAGTCGTATACTCCTAGCCCACTCATTTGTTACATAGTTTAATTCTTAATTACTCTGCGTGTTTTTGGTACTTGCATTGTTTAAATCATAAATTTCGGGCGTATTATAGTATTTGAGAGTTGTAGCATCGTGTTCTTAATACCCGAATAGTGTAAAATCGCGTAGTCTCCTTCCGCCGCCGAGCAGTGTGTCAGCAGTGCGCAAGTAGCAGCATTACTGCATTTACTAGGCAATCTTGTATTTTAATAACTGTTTAAATTTTGTGTCGATTGGTTTCTGCTCCCTGTAGATGAGCTCAGACATTCTTTGCACAATAGTTTTTAGCATGGATAGGGACTGTAACTGCTGTGTTCGGATGCAGGCTGAGTTGGCATCCCTTTGCTCCCAGCTTCAGGCAGCGTTGGCTTAGGTCACACAGCTTGAGGCTGTTGCCAATGGGCATCACTGTGGGGGTCCGGATGGCGATTTGTCAGGGACCGCCAGCTCACCCCACACATCCCCCGATCGGACTAAGACTGTGGTTGCCCGGGATACTGCCCGCATTGAGGCTGATCCCTCACCTGTGGTAGAGTGGGAGGTCATCTCAAGGTGTGGCAGGAGGCGAAAGACATTCCGGAGGGCTGAACGGAAGGCCTCTCCAGTTTGTCTGACGAACCGGTTTCAGGCTCTGTCTCAGGCTGATACTGATCTTTGGCCTGACATGGCTGCTTGTCCTGTTCCAGAGGTTGCCCCTCAGTCTGCAAGATCCGGGCGGTCGCAGAGGGTGGGCTTACTGGTAGTTGGGAGCTCCAACGTCAGGCGCGTAATGGGGCCCCTTAGGGATATGGCAGCAAGAGAGGGGAAGAAAACCAATGTGCACTCCGTATGCATACCGGGGGGAGTCATTCCAGATGTGGAAAGGGTCCTTCTGGATGCCATGAAGGGTACAGGGTGCACCCATCTGCAGGTGGTCGCTCATGTCGGCACCAATGATGTCTGTCGCTATGGATCGGAGGAAATCCTCTCTGGCTTCTGGCGGCTATCTGATTTGGTGAAGACTGCCAGTCTCGCTAGCGGGATGAAAGCAGAGCTCACCATCTGCAGCATCGTCGACAGGACTGACAGCGGACCTTTGGTACAGAGCCGAGTGGAGGGTCTGAATCAGAGGCTGAGACGGTTCTGCGACCGTGTGGGCTGCAGATTCCTCGACTGGCGCCAAAGGGTAGTGCGGTTTCGGGTTCCGCTGGATAGGTCCTGAGTCCACTACATGCAACAAGCGGCTACACGGGTAGCAGGGGTTGTGTGGCGTGGGCTGTGCGGTTTTTTAGGTAAGATGGCCTCGGACAAGTACAGAAAGGGCAACAGCCTCAAAGGGTGCGGGGCAAAGTCAGGACATGCGGGGACCAAGCAGCAATCGGTATTGTAATTGTAAACTGTCGAAGCTGCGTTGGTAAAGTACCGGAACTTCAAGCGCTGATAGAAAGCAGCGAAGCTGAAATCGTTATAGGTACAGAAAGCTGGCTGAAGCCAGAGATAAATTCTGCCGAAATTTTTACAAAGGTACAGACGGTGTTTAGGAAGGATAGATTGCATGCAACCGGTGGTGGAGTGTTCGTCGCTGTTAGTAGTAGTTTATCCTGCAGTCAAGTAGAAGTAGATAGTTCCTGTGAATTATGATGGGTGGAGGTTACTTTCAACAACCGAGCTAGGTTAATAATTGGCTCCTTTTACCGACCTCCCGACTCAGCAGCATGAGTGGCAGAACAACTGAGAGAAAATTTGGAACACATTTCACATAAATTTTCTCAGCATGTTCTAGTCTTAGGTGGAGATTTCAATTTACCAGATATAGACTGGGAGACTCAGATGTTTAGGATGGGTGGTAGGGACAGAGCATCGAGTGACATTATACTGAGTGCACTATCCGAAAATTACGTCGAGCAATTAAACAGAGAACCGACTCATGGAGATAACATCTTGGACCTACTAATAACAAACAGACCTGAACGTTTCGACTCTGTATGTGCAGAACAGGGAATCAGTGATCATAAGGCCGTTGCAGCATCCCTGAATATGGAAGTTAATAGGAATATAAAAAAAGGGAGGAAGATTTATCTGTTTAGCAAGAGTAATAGAAAGCAGATTTCAGACTACCTAACAGATGAAAACGAAAATTTCTGTTCCGACACTGACAATTTTGAGTGTTTATGGAAAAAGTTCAAGGCAATCGTAAAATGCGTTTTAGACAGGTACGTGCCGAGTAAAACTGTGAGGGACGGGAAAAACCCACCGTGGTACAACAACAAAGTTAGGAAACTACTGCGAAAGCAAAGAGAGCTTCACTCCAAGTTTAAACGTAGCCAAAACTTATCAGACAAACAGAAGCTAAACGATGTCAAAGTCTGCGTAAGGATGGCTATGCGTGAAGCGTTCAGTAAATTCAAAAGTAAAATTCTATGTACCGAGTTGACAGAAAATCCTAGGAAGTTCTGGTCTTACGTTAAATCAGTAAGTGGCTCGAAACAGCATATCCAGACACTCCGGGATGATGATGGCATTGAAACAGAGGATGACAGGCGTAAATCTGAAATACTAAACTCCTTTTTCCAAAGCTGTTTCACAGGGGAAGACCGCACTGCATTTCCTTCTCTAAATCCTCGCACAAACGAAAAAATGGCTGACATCGAAATAAGTGTCAAAGGAATAGAAAAGCAACTGGAATCACTCAACAGAGGAAAGTCCACTGGACCTGACGGGATACCAATTCGATTCTACACAGAGTACGCGAAAGAACTTGCCCCCTTTTTAACAGCCGTGTACCGGAAGTCTCTAGAGGAACGGAAGGTTCCAAATGATTGGAAAAGAGCCCAGGTAGTCCCAGTCTTCAAGAAGGGTCGTCGAGCAGATGCGCAAAACTATAGACCTATATCTCTGACGTCGATCTGTTGTTGAATTTTAGAACATGTTTTTTCTCGAGTATCATGTCGTTTTTAGAAACCCAGTATCTACTCTGTAGGAATCAACATGGATTCCGGAAACAGCGATCGTGTGAGACCCAACTCGCTTTATTTGTTCATGAGACCCAGAAAATATTAGATACAGGCTCCCAGGTAGATGCTATTTTTCTTGACTTCCTGAAGGTGTTCGATACAGTTCTGCACTGTCGCCTGATAAACAAAGTAAGAGCCTACGGAATATCAGACCAGCTGTGTGGTTGGATTGAAGAGTTTTTAGCAAACAGAACACAGCATGTTGTTATCAATGGAGAGACGTCTACAGACGTTAAAGTAGCCTCTGGCGTGCCACAGGGGAATGTTAAGAGACCATTGCTTTTCATAATATATATAAATGACCTAGTAGATAGTGTCGTAAGTCCCATGCGGCTTTTCGCGGATGATGCTGTAGTATACAGAGAAGTTGCAGCATTAGAAAATTGTAGCGAAATGCAGGAATATCTGCAGCAGATATGCACTTGGTGCAGGGAGTGGCAACTAACCCTTAACATAGACAAATGTAATGTTTTGCGAATACATAGAAAGAAGGATCCTTTATTGTATGATTATATGATAGCGGAACAAACACTGGTACCAGTTACTTCTGTAAAATATCTGGGAGTATTCGTGCGGAACGATTTGAAGTGGAATGATCATATAAAATTAATTGTTGGTAAGGCGGGTACCAGGTTGAGATTCATTGGGAGAGTCCTTAGAAAATGTAGTCCATCAACAAAGGAGGTGGCTTACAAAACACTCGTTCGACCTATACCTGAGAATTGCTCATCAGTGTGGGATCCGTACCAGATCGGGTTGACAGAGGAGATAGAGAAGATCCAAAGAAGAGCGGCGCGTTTCGTCACAGGGTTATTTGGTAAGCGTGATAGCGTTACGGAGATGTTTAACAAACTCAAGTGGCAAACTCTGCAAGAGAGGCGTTCTGCATCGCGGTGTAGCTTGCTCGACAGGTTTTGAGAGGGTGCATTTCTGGATGAGGTATCGAATATATTGCTACCCCCTACTTATTCCTCCCGAGGAGATCACGAATGTAAAATTAGAGAGATTAGAGCGCGCACGGAGGCTTTCAGACAGTCGTTCTTCCTGTGAACCATACGCGATTGGAACAGGAAAGGGAGGTAATGACAGTGGCACGTAAAGTGCCCTCCGCCACACACCGTTGGGTGACTTGCGGAGTATAAATGTAGATGTAGGTGTAGATATGTCCAATGGAACAAACACTATTCAGGTATATACATTTCTATAAGAATGCACCAACTCTTTGATGTTTGAGTGCGGGTACACTAATTTGGTCCAAATGGCCAGAGAATCAATAATTTGAGAGCAGGAGGTTAATCGAGAAGGAGCACTGCCCTGCAGTGTGCAATGAGTTGGGAATTTGAGGAAGATGGGGAACATGTCTGGATAGATAAGGCAGTTAAGGCACCCATTCTAGAGAGGGACACTGCATTCCAGCTGTAGGTGTTCACTCAAGGATTCATACACTCACACCTCCTTAATCTCTAACACACAGCCTATGTCCCAAACCTGAGATATGATTCAGTATGCTTACCTTGCAGTCCATCTGACCCTCTTTTAATATTACCCATTTCATGCATTCCATCTCGACAACTGCACCTTCTATGTAACAAGAAGTAACTTTCCATTAGCCCTGCAAAAACCCTGCTTTAATATTACGAAAAAAGACCCACTACAACCATCAAATCTAACTACCTAAGACACTAAAATATCTTGAACTAACATTGAAACGAAAACTAACCTGAAATACTCATGTACCAATTATCCAAAAGGAAACCCACAATAAACTGTAATTACTAACATGTCGAATATGACGATTAAATTCCATGATCATACATACAAAACTCACACCTTTCTCCTTTTTACCAATGCCAGTGTTAGCATGGACATCCACCTTTCAGAGGTTCATCTCTCCCTCCTAGCCTGAAGCGACATGTGCAGCACCTCACTTTCCTTACCCAATTATACACTCCCACTGATAGCTTTAACAGTTTGTACCAGCTCATGAAGTTTCCACATCTCATCAAACATCTGATACATCTTTGCCCCCCTACATCTCTCATAAACACGAACATCAGCACCATATAGTCTCTCCCACCCTTGATAACCCTGACTTGCTGTCACACCTCTATGAATGTATCCCACATTCCCACCATCTTCAAACACACTGAGTCCTTTCCTGTCATTATTTCAATCGCCTTTTCGCCCCAGATAATGAGCTAACTCCTGAAATCTACTCATCCTTCAAACAATAACCTAGCCACATTAATGCTCCAACCTACCCTTTCCTTTCCCAGATCGGATCTCACTCATCTCCAAACGCACATATCCCACTCATCATTTCCTTCCCAAACAGATATCCCACATCCTTTTCCATATAACAGCCTCTCCAATACTGTCTACATTCTAATCCCTACCAACGGTTACCATGAGCTATTATCATATCATAATCATAATGAAGAGAATGTACGTCACATCAGCATTACCTTGTTTTAATATCATCACTTATTTTACCTCCTTAAATAATTTTATATTACTTATTACAATCCCTGAAGGGTGTCAATTTTGCAAGCTCCAGCCTGTCCTCAATAGGAGGAATATAAAATGTTCAAATGTGTGTGAAATCTTATGGGACTTAACTGCTAAGTTCATCAGTCCGTAACCTTACACACTACTTAACCTTAAATTATCCTAAGGACAAGCACACACACCCATGCCCGAGGGAGTACTCGAACTTCCTCCAGGACCAGCCGCACAGTCTATGACTGCAGCGCCTTAGACCACTCGGCTAATCCTGCGCAGCAGGAGGAATATAAATAACTTCTAAATAAAATGAAAACATAGTCTCACTTATATACAAAGTTGCCATTTCATCTTGTACTGAAAGGTTCCTTTTGTCTGTCATTGAAGCTTCTGTTGCATTACACGAAGTCCCATTTACGGACGCTACTGGAAGTCACATACTCTTAAGCTGTCCTCTCACAGGATGTGAAAATATATATATGGACGAGGAGCTGGTGACATCACAACGTGGAATTCCACTTTTCATTACATTGCAAAGTGTGAAATGAAGAAGCTGGTTTGTCAGATTTTTGCCTCTTGGAGATGAATGTGTCCCATGAGCTGCAGAATCAGTTTTATGTCACAAGCACAACCTAGGAGCCGCCGTATTCTACAAAGAAACTCCATATCTGGTGAAGATGTTTTATTTATAGACTATGTGATATGAATGTAATCTGTTTGAAAGCATCAGAACATTGAAGATCACCCTAGAACTCTTCTTTTTAGGTAATTGTTTGTTGTAATAAGATGACAGGAAACTTCATATCGGTAGTTAAAGGCTTCCCATATTTGATGCTAAAGTGTTGTAACCATTTTGCCGTGGAAGTGTACCGTTTCAGTGCTATTTCACAATGATAATCTATCAAAACGGGTGTCGTTTTGGGTACAGTTTTTCATAGTTAAATATCAAATAATAGTGTTTGTAGATACAGTCATTATACAGTGCATACTACACAACTAAGGTGTCACAGCTGTGTGGAAGCTGAAATGTAGTTGCCAGCATCATGAACTTTAAAGAATTTACCTTATTAATTTTATAGGAATATTGCCTGCTGCCGACGTTATTTATTATAAATAATATATCTGATGCAAGTTTTGTTGCATACGCCAACTGGTAATAGACACTATGCTCTACCTATATCCAATTTAAAACCAAAATGAAATGTAGAATCAGCTGAGTTTACTAATAGCTTCTACTTGTATGTATCTCAGGCCGTTGTACAACATTATTTAGTGTACATGTCAGGGTGATATCAGGAGCTCAGATGGGCATCCAGGGCGTTTTCCCTATACGTAAAATGAGAAATGCGAGGATTCGGAGAAAAATGTGTTTTATTCCAAGAATTACCACTAAGGTGTACAATGTTCACGAAAACTGGCTATGGTCGGGGAGTGAACTGCAGATAGTACCGAATGAGCGTTTCGCCCTCATTAGGAAGTACTGGTGGGACACCTCCAGAGGGTAAGGAAGCTGGCAGGCAAGAGAGGGACTGCTGTTGTGGCCACTATCCAGAAACTGGTTCAAATGGCTCTGAGCACTATGGGACTTAACTTCTAAAGTCATCAGTCCCCTTGAACTTAGAACTACGTAAACCTAACTAACCTAAGGACGTCACACAAATCCATGCCCAAGGCAGGATTTCGAACCTGCGACCGTAGCGGTCGCGCGGTTCCAGAATGTAGCGCCTAGAACCGCTCGGCCACAACTTGCCAGCGACACTATCGCATCGACCCTTTTGCGCACCTCACGTGACGGCACCCTGTTCTCCCATTGGCGGGTTGGTGCCAGAAAGTTGGCGTCTCTCACTCAGCAATACGGTGGTGGCGTCTCTAGATCAGCATAATAGCATGGAAGCCGTCCCCGAGTATTGCAGAGTAGTCTACGAGGGGTGTCCGTAAAATAAGGTTCCCAATTTTTTCCACAGTGTAAGCACGTTTATTCCATGAATACGTACAGCTTTGGAAAGTCAGACTTTAACCTATTTTTCTACATAGTCGACACTGAGGTCAATACATTTTTGCGTGGAGTGTGCGAGCTTTTGAATGCCCGAGACAAGAAAATCTGCCGCCAAGCCGTGCAGATACCTGAGAACCTCTTCTTCCAGCTCTTGTTTGTCGCCAAAATGCGTTCCACCCAGGTGTTTCTTCATGTCAGGGAACAGATGGTAATACTTGGGGCTAAGTGCTGCCTGTAGGGTGAGTGTTTGACAATACCCTATCCAAATTTTGCCATGAGTTCGTTGACTTTAGCGGTGTGTGGTCTAGCGTTATCCTGATGCAGACGCATCCCCTTGGACAGCGTACCCCTCCTCTTGCTTTGAATTGCACGGGGCAATTTTTGCAGTGTCTCGCAGTACCCGCAGCGCTGATTCTTGTACCGGTGGGCAAGAACTTGCACAACAATATTCCCTTCCTGTCCCAAAACACTGTTTCCATCACTTTGCCGACACTTTGCGTTTGTTTGAATTTTCGCGGTCACGGCGACTCTGGGTGCTTCCATTATTTTCACTGTTCTTTGGTATCGGGTGTGCGGTAGTGCACCGAAGTCTCGTCTCCAGTGACGATGGAGTCGAGGTATTCCTCGCCATGAGTTCCGTGATCTCGAGGAAGTTCTTGGGCCACTTCAACGCGTTCACGTTTGTGGTCTACAGTCAACATTCTTGGCGCCCACCTCGCGCAAACCTTATCATACCCTAGGCCCTAGGGCCTAGATGCTTCGTCAAAATCTTGTCAATAGAGGTTTTGATGACATCAGGGATCATTTCGGAGAGCTCACGAACCGTCACTCTTCGATCTGAGAGCACCGCTGCCTCCACTTTTGCGATTGTTTCGCCAGAAACAGATGGCCGCTCCTCATCATGAACGTCAGTACTCCCGTTCTTGAACTCTCTGCACCATTTGCGCACGTATTGTACGCTCATACACTTATCTCCATAGATTTCGCACACCTGGGAATGGATTTCTGCCGGGGCAATGTTTTTTGCAGACAGGAAACGGATCACCGAACGCAGCTCACACCTGGCGGGCGAAGCGAGAGGAGGATCCATCATGTACGGCTGCCAAGCCAAGACTGAGCTCCGCTGGCAGCTCGCTAGGGAGGGGATTTGGAGTGGATGAACCAAGGTACACTACAGAATCGCGGGATCCACAGTAGTAGCGCTTTTCAGGACTGTAGAGCCACAGGAACTTTATTTTACGGACAACCCTCGTGTGTAACTGTTCATGCTACTACTTGAAGATAAGTTAAAATGATGGAAGCAGAATACAATAAAATGTTTTACCATTATTACTTGTCACCATGTACAGAAGCGTTCTTCTGTCAGCGGTTCGCTTTTCAAGCCAACGACAAATCCATTATTCTCTCCGCGATTTTCTCCGCTCTTCTCCGACAGTTGCTAAAAGAGTTAACGCGTCTACTTGAAGCGTGTCCATTATAGTCTAGATGCTGTGTGATTTACGTCCAACTACCGCTGGAGAGTGCCTCGGTCGCTAATCACGTTGAGGAGCACATTCCGTGAGATGTAGCAGGTCGTTTCACGATGTGCAGCAACCACGACGGATACCATATCTGGTGTTCGTCGTGGCTAGAAACTCATCTCGTCTGAGGACGGCCTTAGCAGTATGCTTCGCGCGAGTCAAATTGCACGACGTACTGAATCGGATTAATTTTCTGCGTTACTACAATGAAATCAGTCTGTATAATGGTAGACAGTGTCGATTTGACACACGAGAAGGAGTTAAGCTTCTCATTGCTCCGATGTCAGTAATTAAAACCCAACCACTTTCGGAAAGATTCCGAGATTCGTCCACTGCACTGGAGTAGGTACACTTTCTACACTTCGTACACCATTCCTAGCTGACTCCTGGCAACATTCGCAGATAAGCTCCACGACAACATCAAAGGAATACAATTTAAAGTCAGTAGGGAAATGATTGCACGATAACGCTGTACCTAAATTTGCATGGAAAAAAATTAAATCTATTAACATCAACAAGTCCTAGCCAAACCCATCAGTTTTATCCAGCAGCACAGCCGGCTACCTAATAGCTCGTTGCTCTGCTGAGGCCTGTTCTTCTCACAGGTTCTAGAATACACGACAGGGATCAGGAGGTGTATGCACAGTAGCAAGCTGCGCCTCTGATGTCAGAATGAACCCAAGCAGCACTCAGTAACCTGCAATTGCTTTAATGTATTGTGGTATAATTGCATTTACGAGTGAAAACAAGGTTGTTTGCGGCAGTATGAATTTATTAACGACTGGCGACTGAGTAGAGGTACACCGTAATTATCACATTGTTGAGGAATTTTTTAGAGTAAATTTTTCAGTGAAGAATAACTGCTGCATGATCTCCAGTTTTACTGACCATAACACTGTTAGTAAGTTATGAATTAAATTTCATGTATTCCCTAAAAACAATAAGATGAAAACAAAAACTGATATAATACTTGTAACCATGCAGATTCGTTTTCAGCTGAAAATGCTCATATCTGCTCAATACATTTTACTGATTCGGATTATGAAAGGGATTTGAAAAGTGAACTATCGAGTATTCCTTCCAAACGCAAGCTGAAGACTGATGCTGTTTGAACTCTTAATCTAACATCCTGTGGTGCTGATTTAGGGCTTAGCAATGAGCTTATAAAGACAAAAATGTTAAGGCACAATAATGAAGCTACCATAAAAATTAGAGATATTTTACAGGTAAACATATTACCAACTAACGAAGAAATTACTTATAGACAAAACTTTATCCTAAAAAAAGCACTATAGTTAATGTGACAATGCGCGCCTATGCCAACAATTAGAAATTACGGAAACAGAAGTGAAAGACCCTATGCATAGGAATGCAGATTTACATGAGCATCTCTCCCTATGTAGCGCTGAGTGACTGAAATCGAAACATGTTCAAAAAGCGATTCAAGCCTATTTTTCTGTCAACAACAAATGGTTATGAAAGGATAGTGTACCAGCTGGTCACCGAAAAGCATGTGACTTTACTTTGTCTGTCTTATAAAGCAAAATCTTTTGTAAGGAACATATTGAAACATCCTCTTCATAGTGAAGGAACTATTAAAAGAAGACTCAGTCAGTTTAACGTTCCACCAGGTTTTATAGATTTAAGCCTTAGTCTCTTGAAAACTAAAAATAATTGACGAAAGTTGAAAAAGTATAGTTCTTAGCTTTGATGGAATGAAAGTAAATAGTGATTTACATTTTGACGAGGCAAAGGGACAAAAGAACAAGAAAAAAATGATCAGCGAATCTGTCTTACACCAAAAGGAAATGAGGGAAAAGAAAGTAGTTGATCCAAAAAAATAAATGAAACGAAACCTACCGATATAGAGCTTAATAATAATAACATTAATAGAACTACACTAAAACATGAAAGTCTCGATTATATTCATGACTGCATATGAATTAAACAAGTGTGCAAGTGTTCCTATAAGCTTCACTGCAGTACACCAAGGGGAGAGGTTTCACAGTGACGACATACCTCAGAGCCCGCCTGCGCCTGACCCCTACCACATATTCTAGCATCCTTGCTTCTACTGAGCGGATTCATACTCAAGAATCTGCAATACTCACGGAGAAAACAGGAACCTGCTTCAAGGAATTCTGTTCTTACACACAGGAATGTAGTTTCGAATGTTTTGTAAGCTTTCTGCACCAGAAAAATAACCACATTGATTAAGAGGAATCACTGACTCCCCACTTTCTAGAATCGAAATGATGATCACTTTAAAATACAATCTCTGCACCAGAGAGCACACGACTTGTCACACCAGACCAAGTGAGCTGATGGCGACTCCCTAATTTTGCGAGCTCCAAACAGCTTCACGAAAATATTTAACATTTAGGCCTTCCAGCCAATCAGAATCATGAGCTGAAAATAGATGTATTCATTAACCAATTGCTGCTCCCACTTATAGTGCTTGTGGAAGATGCTGCTTCCTGCCAAGACTTTTAGATGCAACGGGTGTTGGAAAACACAGGATATCATTGGGAAGTCACTCGACTTTAAGATGGTCTCCTATTAGCAGACCACTAGTAGTGGGGCAAGGCCAGCATCAGCAAGTTTTTTTAGTGTGGCTTGCCTACTTCCAGGGTCAAGTATACATTCAGGGACAAACCTATTGTCCTCTTCCTCCTCCAGCCATATGGGAGCTCCGCTCGTCGATACAAGCACGCTTTTGATATCAATTTGATTGACTAGTTAATTAAAGCCCCCTTCTGTGAATCCTCAAGCTCTTCCCCTCCCCTCCCCCATCTGGAAATTGGCGGGAAAAGGACTAAGTCTGTGCTGAAAAGGAAGGATCTCACAACAGGAAATTCAATTACATACCATAGGATATACTGTTTATTTACAAAATTCAGTTCACAAGGGATGGATCTCACTTTTATTTGGTGGGAAAAGCTCGCATGCAGCAACTACATGCCCTAATTATATAATCACACTGCCGTACATCAGAGGTGTTCTCTCTTTGGAATATTTCCATGTGCGTGCTCACCTTGACACGGAGGGATCAACTGAGCTAGCGCACATTGCCACCACCAGAGGATGTCCCACCTCTCGCCCCATCCCCACCCTCACTGCCCAGAAAAATAGGTAGGTAAAAGACTCACTCTGTGCTGGAGGCGAGGGATCTCACTACACGAAATTCAAATCAAAGTCAGTAATATAGGGACACATGTTTATTGATTCAGTTCATGGAAGACACGATTCTGCCTCTTGGGTAGACATCATGACTGTATCCCCCCTACCTTGCTCCTCATGACATAATAACTGTAATCACCAGGGAATGGCATTAAGTATGGTATAGAAGCCACCATCTGCGGTCTCCCCCATTTGTGTCTATCGTCAGGGTGCTGCCACAAAGTCCAAAAGAGTCCAATGTCCTTATTACAAAAATGGCTCTGAGCACTATGGAACTTAACTTCTGAGGTCATCAGTCCCCTAGAACTTAGAACTACTTAAACCTAACTAACCTAAGGACATCACATACATCCATGCCCGAGTCAGGATTCGAACCTGCGTCCATAGCGTCCCCGTGGTGCCAGACTGCAGCGTCTAGAACCCATCAGACAGCCCGGCCGGCCCTTATTACACATCATGTTTTAAATACCACCAGCCACAGACTGGCTATCAGCCTCCTTTGATCTTGTGGGCCCCAAACAAAGCACCAAATAGCGGCATTCTGTTCATTGGCAAATTCCAGACTCGTAAGGTCTCCAAACACGAAGACGGAGGTTTTCATCTCTACTCAGAATACTTTATTCCTATTGCCTAATGCTGGAAACAAAAGGACACTGACACAATGTCGACATACAAAAATAGAGTGAAATAATCCATTTGTGTTAGCCTATCAAATTAACTGTTTAACAATTTACAGGGGTGAAATAGATGGCTTAAAACACTCAACTCCACCTTATGATGATCCTTCTTCACAATAAAATTTATTTTCGACTTTTGAGTATCACATGCAAACATATGCAAATCAAGTAATGAAATTTCTGCCACAAATAGATCATAGCACTAAATATATCCGAGGTCTTGCACACACCAGCGTTTGAGAACACAGACACCCTCCTCCACCACAATCTTTCCACTAAACAGATCTGGAGAAAAAAAACCTGCTGATCATACAAACTTACGTTCATGAAGCGCACCGTCCGTTAAATGATAGGTAGCCCCATCTGCAGGTCATGCCCAGCCATACCAAACGCGTGTGCGCACGCAATACAACCATTGGAATCAATAAACTAATCAATTGCGAATTTGACATCGCGACTGGGTTCTTAAAAGTACCATAGAATTCCTAAATTGGTTCTCTGCTCTACATTCGGAAGGAGGAGGAAGAGGAGGGCCTACTGCATGATAGGACAGAGACTACAGCAAATACCACTGCGAGAAAGAGTCAACTGCAATGTATTGAGAAGCACTAAACATGACACAATTAAACCACAGTTCAGCACAAAGCAGTAGTTCTCATTGCTAGATGTCAGAGATAGCTGAAAACACTCGCACTCCCCACATGCTCATGTCCCAAAGTCCACATACAGCGTGCCTGTCCTCTCGTGCACTGCCAACACCGATATTCAGACATTAGTGAAAACTACCACAGCGGCCGCAGCCACTGTCATGGATGCGCCTGTATGCCAGAGTGCACCCAGAGTGCACCACACCCACCCATGGAGGGCGTGTGGGGATGATTTGAGTGGTAGCAAACACCCATCATTTTGAATCATATCTCACGCAATACACACACGTCTGCTTCCGTCGTGCTCACCCAGCACATTTGTCACTTCGCAGCACTCGCTGACATGGGCAAAGTCAGACAGGTGGTGCATTCTTTGTACCTGGCCTAGGCTAAGTTCATCTGTTACTTCTGTTTACCGAATCCTTATGATCGCCGCTGCAGCCAGCAGCAGTGTACTGTGAAATAAGCAGCTGCAGCTTGGATGTATACAATTTCACCCCGAGACATAGACCCACCAGTTTATAAAATCCACTTTACCCAATTCAAGACAGAGATGTAGTCGACCATACTCCTCGAATTTCTCACGCGAAATGTATATTCCTCCCATTTATACGAGTTGTTTCGAAGATAGAAGAATTCGGACGAAACCATCGCTTTCACATCGCTAAAGTGTCGTTACTTGTGAAAATCCTGTACAGGACTATGGTATGGGCTGTATTTCCTCTAAATATTCGTTCATAAGGTACAAAAATATCTTTTTTTATCTGTGACATCCTGCATCACAGGACTAGAACATTAAATCCATTTTTGGCTTATGATGGAGGGGTAAGATCTACCATTGTCACAGGAAGCCTCCTCACCTTCAGACTCTCTCTTAAGGTAACAGCACAGAGAAGTTGTAAATATAAGGTTTATACTATGTATCACTTTATGAATTCGGTAATACATCTGATCGTCTCTCCATGCACAGGTGAGATATTCAGATTTGTTAAAAGATATCACCACAACAAAAAACAAAACTACAAGTCAAGAATCATATCCATGGTGTCCTAGCCATCGCCTCTATCCAACAGGTGGCATCTCAGTGACATCAAATTGATATGCTAATTAATTAAATTGATCATTAGAGTCACTTTGCATGGCGAGTAATTTTCCGTTTTCAGTAGTCGGATTACATTCACCAGGTAATTCAAATGGGAATCCCGGAGGGATGATGATGTTCTTTTCGAGGAATACTATTGAGAACCGACATTTGATGCTGATCACAGAAGGACTCTACCGCCAGCAACATACATTTTGCATAAGAACTGTGCTATTGCAAACGCGATCACAACAACTATGTTGGCGTCACCCTGCATAAAAAGAAGTTTTGCTTTTACAGGCACACACATGAGTCATTGATACCACTGCGCTTTCTGATAGAAATGCTGTCTGTGATTTGGAATCAAGTCTATTCAGTCAATCACATATTTTATAATGATTACAGCCACTGGTGAATCATACCCATGCCACTCTCATATCTCAAAATGAGTCACCTTGTCGAACATATCTGCTACAGCAAAAATCCATCACGGCTTTAGACAGTCCTTCTGCATCTTGTAACTGTTCCTCAGTCTCTGCCCCTCCCTCACTCCAGCATCGACCATGATCGGCGCAATTTAAATCGGAACTGAATAGAAGTTGGAGAGCGCTATATGTAAGACCTTCTGCAACCTGTGGAGAAGCCTACTGAGCTGAGTTGGTATGACAAGGCCCTACCCCCTTGAATCATAGACTTTGCCGTTAGTGGGGAGGCTTGCGTGCCTCAGCGATACAGATGCCCGTACCGTAGGTGCAACCACAACAGAGCGGTATCTGTAGAGAGGCCAGACAAACGTGTGGTTCCTGAAGAGGGGCAGCAGCCGTTTCAGTAGTTGCAGGGGCTGGATAATTGACTGATCTGGCCTTGTAACACTAACCAAAACGGCCTTGCTGTGCTGGTACTGTGAACAGCTGAAAGCAAGGGGAAACTACAGCCGTAACTTTTCCCGAGGGCATGCAGCATTACTGTATGGTTAAATGATGATGGCGTCTTCTTGGGTAAAATGTTCCAGAGGTAAAATAGTCCCCCATTCAGATCTCCGGGTGGGGTCCACTCAAGAGAACATCAATATCAGGAGAAAGAAAACTGGCGTTCTACACATCAGAGCGTGGACTGTCAGATCCCTTAATCGGGCAGGTATGTTAGAAAATTTAAAAACGGAAAGGGATAAGTTAAAGTTAGATATAGTGGGAATTAGTGAAATTCGGTGGCAGGAGGAACAAGACCTCTGGTCAGGTGACTACAGGGTTATAAACACAAAATCAAATAGGGATAATGCAGGAGTAGGTTTAATAATGAATAAAAAATAGGAGTGCGGGTAAGCTACTACAAACAGCATAGTGAACTCATTATTGTGGCCAAGATAGACACGAAGTTTATATGCCAACTAGATCTGCATCTGATCAAGAAATTGAAGAAATGTATGATGAGATAAAAGAAATTATTCAGGCAGTGAAGGGAGACGAAAATTTAATAGTCATGGGTGACTGGAATTCGAGAATAGGAAAAGGGAGAGAAGGAAACATAGTGGGTGAATATGGATTGGGGGAGAGAAATGAAAGAGGAAACCGTCTGGCAGTATTTTGCACAGAGCATAACTTAATCATGGCTAACACTTGGTTCAAGAATCATAAAAGAAGGTTGTACACATGGAAGAATCCTGGAGATACTAGAAGGTCTCAGATAGATTATATAATGGTAAGACAGAGATTTAAGAACCAGGTTTTAAATTATAAGACATTTCCAGGGGCAGATGTGGACTCTTACCACAATCTATTGGTTATGACCTGTAGATTAAAACTGAAGAAACTGCAGAAAAGTGGGAATTTAAGGAGATGGGACCTGGATAAACTGAAAGAACCAGAGGTTGTACAGAGTTTCAGGGCGATCATAATCGAATAATTGTCAGGAACGGCGGAAACAAGTACAGTAGAAAAAGAATGGATGGCTTTGAGGGATGAAGTAGTGAAGGCAGCAGAGGATCAAGTAGGTAAACGGACGAGGGTTCATAAAAATCCTTGGGTAACTGAAGAAATATTGAATTTAATTGATGAAAGGAGAAAATATAGAAATTCAGTAAATGAAGCAGACAAAAAGGAATACAAACGTCTCAAAAATGAGATCGACAGGAAGAGCAAAATGCCTAAGTAGGAATGGTTAGAGGAAAAATGTAAGGATGTAGAGGCTTATCTCACTAGGGGTAAGACAGACAGTGCCTACAGAAAATTAAAGAGACCTTTGGAGAAAAGAGAACCACTTGTATGAATATCAAGAGCTCAGATGGAAACCCAGTTCTAAGCAAAGAAGAGAAAGCAGAAAGGTGGAAGGAGTATGTAGAGGGTCTGTACAAGGGCGATTTACTTGAGGACAATATTATGGAAATGGAAGAGGATGTAGATGAAGATGAAATGGGAGATACGATACTGCGTGAAGAGTTTGACAGAGCACCGAAATAGCTCAGTCGAAACAAGGCCCCGGGAGTGGAGAACATTCCATTAGAACTACTGACGGCCTTGGGAGAGCCAGTCCTGACAAAACTCTACCATCTGGTGATCAAGATGTATGAGACATGCGAAATACCGTCAGACTTCAAGAAGAATTTGAATTTGAATTTCGTGTCATGAGATCCTTCCTCTCCAGCACAAACTGATTCTTTTTCCTACCAGTTTTTTTCTAGGAAATGTGGGATGGGCGAGGGGGCGAGGGGGCGAGGGGTAGGAGGGTGGGAGGTCCTCTGGTGGTGGCACTGCGTGCAAGCTCAGTCAATCCCTGCATGTCTAGTTGAGTGCACACAAGAAAATTTTCCAATAACACAACACATTCGATGTGCAGCAGTGAAATTACATAATTAGGACATGTAGTTGCTGCATGTGAGCTTTTCCCGCCAAATAAAAGTGAGATCCAGCCCTCAACGAATTGAATTTTATAAATAAACAATATATCCTACACTGTTGTTGTTGTGGTCTTCAGTCCAGAGACTGGTTTGATGCAGCTCTCCATGCTACTCTGTCCTTTGCAAGCTTCTTAATCTCCCAGTACCTACTGCAACCTACATCCTTCTGAATCTGCTTGGTATATTCATCTCTTGGTCTCCCTCTCAGATTTTTACCCTCCACGCTGCCCTCCAATACTAAATTGGTGAACCCTTGATGCCTCAGAATATGTCCTGCCAACCGATCCCTTGTTCTAGTCAAGTTGCGACACAAATTTCTCTTCTCCCCAATCCTATTCAACACCTCCTCGTTAGTTATGTGATCTACCCATCCATTCTTCAGCATTCTTCTGTAGCACCACATTTCGAAAGCTTCTATTCTCTTCTTGTCTAACCTATTTATCGTCCATGTTTCACTTCCATACATGGCTACACTCCATACAAATACTTAAAACACTTAAATCTATACTCGATGTTAACAAATTTCTCTCCTTCAGAAACACTTTTCTTCCCATTGCCAGTCTACATTTTATATCCTCTCTACTTCGACCATCATCACTTATTTTCCTCCCCAAATAGCAAAACTCCTTTGCCACTTTAAGTGTGTCATTTCCTAATCTAATACCCTCAGCATCAACCGACTTAATTCGACTACATTCCATTATCCTTGTTTTGCTTTTGTTGATATTCATCTTATACCTTCCTTTCAAGACACTATCCATTCTGTTCAACTGCTCTTCCAAGTCCTTTGCTGTTTCTGACAGAATTACAATCTAATCGGCGAACCTCTAAGTTTTATTTCTTCTCCATAGATTTTAAAACCTACACCAAATTTTTCTTTTGTTTCCTTCACTGCTTGCTCAATATATAGATTGAATAACATCTGGGACACGCTACAACCCTGTCTCACTCCCTTCCCAACCACTGCTTCCCTTTCATGCACCTCAACTCTTGTAACTGCCATTCGGTTTCTATAATAATTCTAAATAGCCTTTCGCTCCCTATATTTTACCCCTGCCACCTTTAGAATTTGAAAGAGAGTATTCCAGTCAACATTGTCAAAAGATTTCTCTAAGTCTACAAATGCTAGAAATGTAGGTTTGCCTTTCCTTAATCTCGCTTATAAGATAAGTTGCAGGGTCAGTATTGCCTTACATGTTCCAATATTTCTACGGAATCCAAACTGATCTTCCACGAGGTCAGCTTCTACTAGTTTTTCCATTCTTCTGTAAAGAATTCGTCTTAGTATTTTGTAGCTGTGACTTATTAAACTGATAGTTCGGTAATTTTCACATCTTTCAACACCTGCTTTCTTTGGGATTGGAATTATTATATTCTTCTTGAAGGCTGAGGGTATTTCGCCTGTCTCATACATTTTGCTCAGCAGATGGTAGAGTTTTGGCTCTCCCAAGGCTGTCAGTATTTCTAATGGAATGTTGTCTACTCCTGGGGCCTTGTTTAAACTGAGCAATTTCAGTGTTCTGTCCAACTCTTCACGCAGTATCGTATATCCCATTTCATCTTCATCTACACCCTCTTCCATTTCCATAATATTGCCCTCAAGAACATTGCCCCTGTATAGACCCTCTATATACTCCTTCCATCTTCCTGCTTTCTCTTCTTTGCTTAGAACTGGGTTTCCATCTGAGCTCTTGACATTCATACAAGTGGTTCTCTTTTCTCCAAAGGTCTCTTCAATTTTCTGTAGGCACTGTCTGTCTTACCCCTAGTGAGATAAGCCTCTACATCCTTACATTTATCCTCTAGCCATCCCTGCTTAGCCATTTTGCACTTCCTGTCGATCTCATTTTTAAGACGTTTGTATTCCTTTTTGTCTGCTTCATTTACTGAATTTTTATATATTCTCCTTTCATCAATTAAATTCAATATTTCTTCTGTTACCCAAGGATTTTTATTAGCCCTCGTCCTTTTACCTGCTTGATCCTCTGCTGCCTTCACTACTTCATCCCTCAAAGCTCCCCATTTTTCTTCTACTATATTTCTTTCCCCCATTCCTGTCAATTGTTCCCTTATGCTCTCCCTGAAATCTGTACAACCTCTGGTTTAGTCAGTTTATCCAGGTCCCATCTTCTTAAATTCCCACTTTTCTGCAGTTTCTTCAGTTTTAATCTACAGGTCATAACCAATAGATTGTGGTAAGAGTCCACATCTGCCCTGGAAATGTCTTACAATTTAAAACCTGGTTCTTAAATCTCTGTCTTACCATTATATAAAATATCTGAGACCTTCTAGTATCTCCAGGATTCTTCCACGTATACAACCTTCTTTTATGATTCTTGAACCAAGTGTTAGCCATGATTTAGTTATGCTCTATGCAAAATTCTACCAGACAGTTTCCTTTTTCATTTCTCTCCCCCAATCCATATTCACCCACTATGTTTCCTTCTCTTCCTTTTCCTATTCTCGAATTCCAGTCATCCATGACTATTAAATTTTCGTCTCCCTTCACTACCTGAATAATTTCTTTTATTTCCTCATACATTTCTTCAATTTCTTGATCACATGCAAAGCTAGTTGGCATATAAACTTGTACTACTGTAGTAGGCGTGGGCTTCGTTCCTATCTTGGCCACAATAATGCGTTCACTATGCTGTTTGTAGTAGCTTACCCACATTCCTATTTTCCTATTCATTATTAAACCTACACCTGCATTACACCTATTTGCTTTTGTATTTATAAACCTGTATTCACCTGACCAAAAGTCTTGTTCCTCCTGCCACCGAACTTCACTAAATCCCACTATATCTAACTTTAACCTCTCCATTTCCGTTTTTAAATTTTCTGACATACCTGCCCGATTAAGGGATCTGACATTCCATGCTCCGTTCTTTAGAACGCCAGTTTTCTTTCTCCTGATAACGACATCCTCCTGAGTATTCCCTGCCCAGAGATCCGAATGGGGGACTATTTTACCTCCAGAATATTTTACCCAAGAAGATGCCATCACCATTAACCTTACAGTAATGCTGCATGCCCTCGGGAAAAGTTGCAGTTGTAGTTTCCCCTTGCTTTCAACCGTTCACAGTACCAGCACAGCAAGGCCGTTTTGGTTATTGTTACAAGGTCAGATCAGTCAATCATCCAGACTGTTGCCCTTGCAACTACTGAAAAGGCTGCTGCCCCTCTTCAGGAACCACACGTTTGTCTGGCCTCTCTACAGATACCGCTCTGTTGTGGTTGCACCTACGGTACGGGCATCTGTATCGCTGAGGCTCGCAAACCTCCCCACCTACAGCAAGGTCCATGGTTCATGGGGGGGATCCTACACTATACAACTGAGTTTCCTGTTGTGAGACCCTTCCTCTCCAGCACAGACTGGGTCGCTTTCCCGCCAATTTCTAGATTGGGGAGGGGAGGGGAAGAGCTTGAGGATTGCCAGAAGGGGCATTAATTAATTATTCATTCAAATTTATATCAAAAGTGTGCTTGATCGATGAGGGGAGTTCCCAGAGGAATGGGAGAGGAGGAGGGAGGGGGATGTATGGAGATGCAATAGGTTAAGGACTAGTCAACCAAAAGAGAGGACTATCCACAGGGAGTCATAATCTACTTAGGACCTGTCAATGAAAAGAGAATTTATACATGCCCTAGATGTAGGCAACCCACTCCAACAAAAGGTGCTGACGATGGGGTTGCCTCGCTACTACCTCTGTCCATTTATGGGGATTAGGCGGAGATTGGCACATCAGCCTCAGGCTGAACAAAATCCATTTAGGTCAGTTACCAGAAAGTGGCTCTACAGTATACGTAGTAGAGACGGGATGATCACACATGGACAGCCAGGAAATGATATGTTACAGTATCTGTTTTCAGAGAGTCATTCAAGTTGTACCTAGTGTAGCATTCTTCAATCCTGTAGCAATAGCATTCATTCTTAATCCTTATCTTTTTTTAAATTTGGCTTCAGATTTATTTTCTCATATAATTAAGGACAGTTGTCCCATAAAAATACACTCCTGGAAATTGAAATAAGAACACCGTGAATTCATTGTCCCAGGAAGGGGAAACTTTATTGACACATTCCTGGGGTCAGATACATCACATGATCACACTGACAGAACCACAGGCACATAGACACAGGCAACAGAGCATGCACAATGTCGGCACTAGTACAGTGTATATCCACCTTTCGCAGCAATGCAGGCTGCTATTCTCCCATGGAGACGATCGTAGAGATGCTGGATGTAGTCCTGTGGAACAGCTTGCCATGCCATTTCCACCTGGCGCCTCAGTTGGACCAGCGTTCGTGCTGGACGTGCAGACCGCGTGAGACGACGCTTCATCCAGTCCCACACATGCTCAATGGGGGACAGATCCGGAGATCTTGCTGGCCAGGGTAGTTGACTTACATCTTCTAGAGCATGTTGGGTGGCACGGGATACATGCGGACGTGCATTGTCCTGTTGGAACAGCAAGTTCCCTTGCCGGTCTAGGAATGGTAGAACGATGGGTTCGATGACGGTTTGGATGTACCGTGCACTATTCAGTGTCCCCTGGTCACTGGTTCTATATTCTGTCAGAAGCTCTTCCTCTTGATCTTCCCACAGACTTTCCTTACTGCTACTTGTGTCTTCCATTTCGCTACTGTTTCCTACGTTTCTCTACTTTGTATCTTGTTAAAATATGAATTTTAATACGATCCCCGCAAAACGTGAGTCTATGAAACAACTATTTTTTGTTCAGACCTCATACTTAACTCTCATAGAACATAGAATTAGATGATAAATTTAAATCTATTTAATTAGCAATTTAACATTACCAAAACATATGCCTCAACAAACAGTACAAGTCTCAACGTCGCAATAACGTGCAGGATAGCGTTACAGTCCACACCACTAAATATACTCGTAAGATGGAACACAAAGAATAAAAAAAAAATGGCCTGCAACCAGTGGGTTGAAGTGCAAGCAAAACATAGAATGTAAGATAAGAAAACTAATACCAATAATAACAAAATGGTGTGACTTTACAGATACTTTGAAGTAAAGTGCACAAACACAAAATCTATGCAGACAACAATGCGACCATTGTACAGGCGAATCATGTGCTAAAAATTTGAAGTTGAGGTTTCTGTCAACCGATTTTGTTGTGTGTCAGAGATGCATAGGAACCAATCGTGACATGGTCAGCAATTTCTAACACTCATCCAATCGTTTGCTTTGTTATTGTTGTGTGTGTATGTGTGTAATTTTATACCTCTCTGCTGTGCAGTTCAAGATATGCAAACTAAGGGTGTCAGTCAGTGTATTGGCTATGCAATGGAATCTTAAACGCTATCTTGAAGGGTAGCTCTGACACACGTAATCGCCCCCCCTCTTCTGTAGGAGATGCCTACAACAGAATATATAAAAAAAACATCAACTGTTCCACAACATGAGTACCTTGCAACATGAAATTATACTGCCGATTGTTCCTATCAATGTAAGGATAATCGAATACCCAGTTTCGTGCCCTGGTGATACAATCACCTACTTTCTCTTAACGTTATTTAGTAAGCATAAAACAAACCAGCAAATCAGATGATGAAGGATAAACTGTACTTCTACTGAAAGGACAAATTCTAGTCTTGACTACACAATTTATTTGAAAATAAACTCGTTCAATCAACATGAACACTAAACTCGTTACAAGACTTCCAAAAGACACATAAAAATATAAAAACTGCAATAAACTGATATTGGCTGCCTTCTACCTAATTCTGGGCAGTTGTGAATAACGTGTTCTGAGAAACTCTATGTGGAATGACTGACTTGTTTTCCATACTGAGAACCATAACAATCTACGCCAATCGGTTGACTGGAAACCTCAGTCAAGAAATTTTTATAAGTGCCCCAGAAATGTACACTACCTGCCATGAATTCAAGAGCTGGTGGCTATTTCACCATCTCAAACAGCTTGCAAGCAGAGTGTAGTGACGATTCTCGAAGTATCATGCACTGCAAACAAGGCTGCTGCCCGGCTATGTTCTCAGTACACTGAAGCCTAAACCTTCAGACAGCAAACTACTGTCTAGAAACTACTAAGTCCAAACTCTGTCTAAATTGCTTCACGGCCAATAACAAACGTGAGATGAAAGCTCCCAGCCAAAGGTGGAATCTAGGAACAACTTAAACGCCATTGCATAACAGAGAAAGAGCTTCCCAGATAACTGTATGCCGATGCAAGACGAGAACTCCCAGCCTAAGAGGCAAAGTTCAGAATCATCTTACGCGATCAGCAAGCTTCAGTATACTATCAAACATCTGCAATAGAAGTTCTGTCGAAACTGGGGAGCTCTGACAGAAGTCTTCCCAGTTCGGTATTCAGACAGAAGTACTCACAGTTCAGGAGCTAAGAGAGAAGGCCTCATTCTGAAACTGCTGTCTCTCCAGCTCACCTCTGGTTACCTCTCCCGTAAGTAAGTGCATAAGAATTATAATCTTAGTACCCCCTATTTGTACTACTACCCTCCTCACTCTAAAAGGCTCCAGCCAACCACAAACTCACGTTTGGTTTCTCCTGTAGAATCTTTTAGAAGAAATTCCTTCTCCCATCTCTTCATACAAATACACTAATCAGAAATGTCCTGGTTCAAATCGCAGGAAACAGGCTGGCGGATTTGTCTGTGCACTAACAGATGGTGGCGCCATCATGCTACCCAACCCATTCCAGGCTGCTTCCACATTGTTTAAAAGACATGCAGGCTCGCCAGCTCGGAATGAACCGACCACTGGCAGTCATTGAATGGCTCCAGCCCTTGCATTTCTCTACAACTGTATCCTCGTGGACCTTGGTACCTTTGGCGTCACCCATGTTGGCGACTGTTCACTCAAAACAGCAATTCTCCTACCTGTCCCTAGAGAATCCCTGAGGTTGCATTCCGCCACAGAAATGGCTTTTGAGCGCCTGGCCGCCATCCAACTCTATGCTGTGCTTCCTGCTGCCCCAGTGCCTGACCACACAGTGTCTGAGACGCCACTGAGATTTACACAGCCATGTACTAAATCCAATCAACCTACATACAAGTGTAATTCAATTATTAGTACAAAGGAGTACTTCACAATGTCAGCCATATTCTATTTTCATACTAAAACGGCACCATTCCTATCAAAACACTCTCTTAGTACATGTGACTGTGTAAAACAAAAGCACTGTAAGGTGTCTTTGCTTAGAATTTTGCACTAGTCTGTAATGTGATTGAACTGTCATCATTTTAGATCCATGATGCTAAATGTAGCCTTGTCTTAGTTCTTCGTTGTGTACTGCTTCCTTTTCTAATCAGGAGATTATGTGAATTTAATCTTTTTCCAGAGGTTAATTTCGTATGAGAAAAATTTTCAAAGCTCCCTCTAGTTACATTGCCAAATGTCTTATTTTTTCATTGACTCTCAGGTTGTTTTATACAAGTTTCCAGTCTATATTTTGTAAATACTTCTAGAGTTCATCAACTCCATTTTCATTTCTTGCCCTAGCATTTTCTAAATTCTTGGGCTTTATACACTGATGCCTGATGTTAAAAGTCAGCTGAGAGAATATTAGGTATGGGAATTACATTATGATTTTGTAATTTCAATCAATCTATAAGAAAGTTGTCAATAGAGGCACGGCTGTTTTCCATAACTAACTGTGCAATTTGAGTGTGGGACGTTAGAGAGGGTATACATGAAATGATGGTGACTTACATAAATCTCTACAAGAAAAAATATTTTCAAAACTAAAAAAAAACATGAATACCAAATTATGTGAATAATCTCCTGTTCCTGGTAGATGGAGTAAATAGAAATAAAGGTAACGACAACTCTCGACATTCCTCTTATAAGATGGTGCATTGTTACTTTATCATTGGGCTCCTTAAATCTAATTATAGGTTAGACATAGATTAATGCAATCATACCACATCAAGTAACATCATTTTCATGTCAGGTTGTATGTAACTGGAGCACCAGTTTAGATGTTAAAACAGTGTGAAATTTGGTCAACAATCACAAATAGTTAGTAGCAATGACCTGTTTGGACAAATTTTTAAACAATTTTTTATAATAAAGCAAACAGGTTTTATTTTAATCATAAATCTATAAAGTTATGTTCTTATAATGGCATGCAAATTATAGTCATATCAGACAAGCCAAATATTTACTTTAAATTACGTGATTAGAAGATGCTTATTTGCCCTTATATCAAGATTTCCACAGAGTAATAATACACTAATATTTTCTTTCTATCACTTTTGAAATAATTGAATAATGGAATGGCCTTTGTATTAAGGTAACTTGCCAGTGAACAGCTGGAAAAACAGTAAGAATTTTCATGAAGTATATGAGGGTCAAACTATATAATGTGGACTCTTAACACAAAGAAATCATAGGACAATGAAAGTGTTTTAAGAATAAAGGTTTTGGCATAAGACTAATCAGAATAGCTTTGAGATAAAATTTATTATATAAATATTTATGTCGGTCAGCAATTTAAAATTGTTTTCTGCCAGTCTATGTTTGAAGTCTGTATACTTATTAACTACTTTTCTTAGATGCTTAAATCTTTGTGCACACATTTATTTCATGGTTATCTAAAAAGTAGACTACAATCAAATGTTTTCAATCAATAGTTTTTATACTATAAATACATAAATTAGACAGTCAAAATTAAGCTGATTTTTTTATAATTAATAAGGGTATATTTTTCCTCCTGGTGATAGTAAGCTGGTGTCTGTAGTCTACTTTCCTCCAAATAGTAGACTGAAATTTCACAAAACATTTCAGACTTCTGGCTAAAATAACTTTCATTTGCATAAAATAAACATGTCAGAAAATTTGATTATTGGGAAATGTTTAAAGGTACATTTCATGTCTTACTCACCTCTGTTGTTCTTAAAACCCTCCAGTTGCATAATATTCTTGGTTTGTGTGTCCCTCGTCTTCTCTCTCCTTTTTTCCTCCTCTTTGCTATTCTGGCCTCCATAGTTGCCTCAAGAACCCATTTTTCGCCTTCAGCCACTCTCAAGGAATCAATTACAATCAGTGCTTGTCTCATATTTAAGCCAGGAGTTAGTCCCAACAATCAACAACTCTAAAACATCATATCTGCTAACTGGCCCATCATTAAAAGAAAATAACTGCATATAACCCACCTAATCTCATGGTATTGATACCAACAAACTCAGTTTTAGGCAGGCATTCCCATATTACATTGTTTAAGCATTCATTGACATTTTGTGTCTTTCCATGTAAGCCCCATGACAATAGTTTAGTTTCACTTAGGTCCCTGTATATGAGTTTAATTGCTTCCAATACCTCAAATGGTAGGGAGACATAGTGTGTGCAAGTCTCACCATTTGCTATTGCTTGTTTTGTATCCACACCATGTGTCTACACCACTGTCACAGAGAGCATGCTGTGGATGGTCATCTGTAGAAGCTTTCTGGAAGAAAGTAGCCCATACTGCTTTCTACATGGCCTCAATATTGTCTCAAAAGGCAACGGCCTTGTCGCAGTGGATACACCAGTTAAGCGCTGTTGGGGCGTGGTCGGCCCTTGGATGGGTGACCATCCAGCCACCATGCGCTGTTGCCATTTTTCGGGGTGCACTCAACCTCGTGATGCCAATTTAGGAGCTATTCGACCGAATGGTAGTGGCTTCGGTCAAGAATACCATCATAACGACCAGGAGAGTGGTGTGCTGATCCCACGCCCCTCCTATCTGCATCCTCCTCTGGGGATGACACGGCGGTCGGATGGTCTCGGTAGGCCACTCGTGGCCTGAAGTCCGAGTGCTCTTTTCAATATTGTCTCGATTCCTTCTTATAGCTAACCCATAATAAAGCTGCAGTTTGTCCATCTCTTCCTTAGTAAGATGACCCTGACCAGCAATTGGTTTGCCATCACTGAGCTTCTTCCCCTTCATATCTTGTATTAGCTTACGTAAACGTGTGGCCATCCTCTTTTGGACATGACCAGCACACTCTTAACTTTTCAATTTCTACATTTCTTCCGTAAGGCATATTTTCCAACACATTTACAAACCCTTTGCTGTCTCCATCTGCAAGGTACTTTACATACCATACACCATAATTATCTTCTGACCTTTGAAATATTCTGAGAATTCCCTCTGATTCCATTCCACCACTGTACACAGAAAAATTCTGAATACAAACATGATCCTGGTTATCAAAATATCCACGGGTGTACTGCTGGTCTATAGTGTCCAATGGGCACAATATTTCGGCGATCAAACATGTCGCCTTCATCAGGTGAACTGACGGACTGAGCTCCTGTGAACGAGCCTGCACGGAGATCCGTACGCTATGGCTGCTCAGGGGGAACTGGGTTCGGTCGTGGCGCCGGCCGATTTAAACACCCTCCGCCCGTGGCGCGCTCCCTCCGCCGTCCGCGTCCCGCGCCACGGTCGCGTGGTGGAACAGATTGCGACGGCGTCACAACTATACGTTTGCTCGATTTACTCTTGATTAACCCAATCGCTGGTTCCCAAGCCCTGCTAAGAATATAGCCAGTCACGGTTAATGAGGTCGTCATTGGTGCGAATTTCGATGGCCTCTCTAACAACGCTGTCTCGACGCCTGTACCAAAATCCTCGTGCGGTCATACTCCATAGCGTGATTTTCCGACAAACAATGTTCAGCGACCGCCTACTCTATCCCATGCAAGTCTCCGAATAACTACTGCACCTACATCCTTTTGAAACTGCTTACTTTATTCGGCTATCTAACAGCATGAACTGTATAAGAAATAAGTAAGTATGAGCAACAAAAGTAATGCAAGAGAAAATAAAATAAAATAAAATAAAATATAGCAAAGAGTACCAGCAAAATGAGAACAAGCAAGCGATATGAGATTCTCAGGCGTAGCAAACGTCTTGACATATAATCAGCTACTTGTAGAATGTTAGAATGCGCGCAGCAGGTGTTCTCTGAAGCTGAGTGTGTATGCTCATGTAATGTCAATTTATGGCCCGAAGCGTCAGCGTAGCCAGGGATTTTACTGGCGCAAGACGGTTATGTTCTGTCAAACATTGTGGGTCTAACATCTTTGGTGGCGAAAGAAGAATTCGTGCTGTGTTGTTGCTTGTTTCAGGAGTATCATTGATTGTCATGGCGTCTGTTGTGTGTCCGGATGTTTCCCGTCCCGGGTTTCAGTTTGATAACTGCAGAAGGTCTGTAAATTTAGCGAATTACAAAATACAATCTTTTTTTTTTTACCTTGTGCCTGTAGTATAAAAACATGTTAATCGTGGAGGTCTGCTTTGTTGCCTACCTACTAACAAAAGTGCATTGTCATTTATTTGATTTTAAGTTCTTCTCTCCTGTATTTAGGAATGCATTTCTTTTAAAAGAAGGCTTTGTTGCTCCAAAAGCCACGAAGACAGGTACGACGATTGTTGGCATAATATATAAAGATGGCGTTATACTGGGAGCAGATACTAGAGCTACCGAAGATACAATTGTGTCGGATAAAAATTGCTCTAAGATACACTTTCTTGCACCGAACATGTATTGCTGTGGCGCTGGAACAGCAGCAGATACTGAAATGACCACTCAGATGATATCTTCTCAATTAGAACTTCATCGTTTGAATACTGGACGAGTTGTTCCAGTTGTTACAGCGAATCGCATGCTTAAGCAGATGTTGTTTAGATACCAGGTGAGGAAAAAAAACTTTAGTATTAGTCACTATAAGCTATTTATTAGAAATAAATCAGTATATAAATGTAAACTGTTTTTTCCCTTTGACATTGCGTCGGTGCAGTAGCTTAAGTATTATCATTTTGATGTGCCCCACAATCATCTGTGGAAGAGAGGTATCTTTTAGTTTTATGTTTCAAATATAATTTGTATGCGAAATTGTACAGATGTACAACGAGTAATTTCACATTCACGTTGCAAATTAATTTGTAAACATGACTGCATGCTGGACATCTATAAGATTTTTTAGAACATACAGATGTCAGTTACTAATTCCCACCCCACCACCTTTTACACGTTCCAGCAATAGAAATACTTTTATGGAATAAGAGTTGTTGAACGTTTTGTTTTCAGATTTTACTTTGGTGCCTGTCAGACATTTTGTATCACTTGGTTGGTTATCAAAAATATTATTTGCAGTATTGGGTAGAATTTTACTTACTGTAATGGTGGCAAAGTGTGCTAATGTAGGTGGAACTATGTTTTTTAATTAAATAATTGTAGGAGGTAGGTGTGTCAATATTTTTAATTAAAAAAAGATGGTAGACGGATCAATGTTTTTTTAATGTATCGAACATGCGACTCTTATTATGAATAAAAATTAATCCATCCACCTTCTTCTATGATTTAATTAAAAAATGATCTGCATACTCATTGTGCTTGTGCAGATAGATTGCACGTTGCCGACATTAGTACACTACACTGCTGCATCTTGCTATCAGGATGGTTGGTGAGTATTTGGTGCTGCAAATAGGCTTTATCAGTTTGTACTATTCAAGGAGCATTTATTGTTCACTTGCATTACAAATCAGGATCTCATTTATAATAGGTTTCGTAAAATTTGTCAGTGTCATATGTAAATGATAACTGGCAGGCAGTCAACAGGTCATAAAGAGAATGCATAACATACTTTTTCAGTTCAATAATTTCTGTGTGGTCTCAGCTGGATTGTGTGTGTCGTGCCACACATAGCAAATACTACTATGGAAAATAGATTTCATGATATGTGTTAACGCAAAAGTCAGTGTTAAATGTTCTGTAAATAGTGAAAGCACCTACAACAGACATAGGATACAATGGGTGTATTGATAAGTGTCATGTGGATAACACTCTATCTATCCATCTGGTAGGGAATGTACCTCACCACCATTTACTTTCTTATTTTGCTCACTGCTCTAGTTTTTGCACAGAGACTGAGATGCCACTGTTTTCATCTATACCCATGCAGGAGTTCTTCACCAACTGTCCCTAGTTGCGTAAGACTAGATTTTGTGTCAAGGCTGATTAATTGCGATTTCGATGTGGTACCTGCCATTTCGGTATGGTACCCTTATCTATATAAAATGTAAATTACTGATGATAAAAAAGAACAACAATTCTATACTGTTTGAATACAATATTACTACTGGATGCAATCACATTGATTGAATGTTTAGACGTCATATTGCAGAGTGATGTGAAATAAAGGGAAGTTGGTTTGTGGGGTAAAGCGAATGGTAGACTTCGGTTTAATGCATTAATTCTAGGAAAGTGTAGCTCACCTCTAAAGGAGACTGCATAGGAAACACTCAGCGAGTCATTCTTGAGTACCGCTCATGTGTTGGGATCCCCAACACGTTGGATTGAAGGAAGACATGTAATTTAGAGGCATGCTGCAAGAGCTGTCACCAGTACGTTCAATCGTCATGCAAGTATTGTGGAAATGCTCAGTGTCCTCAAATTGGAATAATGGGAGATAAGATAATGATGTTTTCATGAAACACTATTGAGAAAGTTTAGAGAACAACATTTGCAACGGGCTGCAGAATGATCTTACTGCCACCATCATGTATTGAGAAGCGAAGAAAAAAAATCGGGGATTGTATGTAATCATATAGATTGTAGTTTTCCCTTCTTTCCATTTGAAAGTTGAACATAAAAGGGACTGACTAGCAGTGGTACAAGGTACAGTACGCCATGCTACGTGTGGTGGTTTGGGGAATATGTATGTAAATGTAGACGTTGTGCAGCAGCTGCCCTGCTAAGTGAGAGGTTATCTGCATACCTTGAGGCACTTTAAGTGAACCAAATGTCAGTCGTTAACCGTGAGTGGAGCTGGTTTTCACATGATGAGACTCAAAACTGAAGCAATTGGGAGAAGATTTGGCAGCAGTAGAAGCGTTCTGCAGCCAGCTGCAAATGCCTAGTCTTTAAATTTCCTCAGTTGTGCTTCACGAAAAGTGCATCATTTTCCCTCCGGGGGCTACCATTTCAATTCATGGAGCATTTCTGTAATACCGGTATGTTGGTCATACCTACTACTAATGAATTGAGCAGCATTTCTTTGAATTGCTTTGGTGTCTTCCTTTAAATTGACCTGGTGGGAATCCCAAACACTCCAGTAGTGTTCCGCAAGAGGTGGCACTAGTGTTCTATGTTTGGTCTCTCCAGCATCTGTCCTGTCTGCCTGCGACATTGGCAACACACACGACAGAACAGTGATGTGTGATGCCTTCTTCACAGCGAGTGAAACCAAAGCAGATGTTGGTATGGTACGACCAAGATCGCTGCCAGAGACAAAAATACAACTTCATGTCTCAGCCAGGGCCTGCTACCCTAGCACCATGAATCGAAAGCAGTGCACATAGTTGTGATCAACAAGCAGACTATTTTCCTATGCCATTTATGTTGTGAAAAGTAGTCCCAGAGGATCCATCCACCAATCGACCATATAAACCGGTGCACCGCTGGCCAGAATGCAGTTTGACAGGCCACCTGGACTTGTAGGGATCTGCCATCCCAGCCACAACATCCACACACCTTGTCTGCTGGTAGTCCTGGATCGACAGGAGTGGTGGCAGTTTCGGACTGTGACTCGTCTGTCGTATAAAGGTGGTCTCGTCTCTGTGGACAGTGTTGTAATGCTGTGCCAACGACACTCTGGTAGTTTTGTTTTTCGACTTTGGTGGATTTTCTTGAGCGAGAGACTTGTGAGGAAAACATTTTATTTTGTTGTTGCTTTTTTTATTAAATCTGAAGTATGATATGTAATTCGTTTCTTGCCTGAAATGTGTTTGGTTTCAACCACTTTGTTGACCTCGGCAGTGTTCTTGCTTATTGTTTTTTTTTTTTGCAATAAAAACAGATTGAGGAATAAGATTCACGTTTGTCTCTGCTGCTGCAGATAAAGCAAGTCTCCTCTTCTTTAGGTGAACTATACTGTCTTAGAATTTTCCCAATAAACGGAAGTTGACCTTACACCTTTTCTACTATTGATCTTATTTGTTCTTTCCATTTCATTCCACTTCGCAATGTTAATCCTAGATATGTCAAACAGCACACCACTCATACCCTATTTAAACATTATAGGATTGTTTTTCCTGCTCATCTATATTGACCTAACATTTTTCTACATTTAGAGCAAGTTACCATTCAGCACGTCAGAAATTTCTGTCCAAGTCATCAGACTGCATCCTCCTATAGTTACTCAACAACACTTCGCGATGCAGTTGTTTCAACAGCAGCTGCAGATAGCTGCTCACCCAATCTGTCAGATCATTTACGTATATAAGGAACAGGACCGGTCCTGTCACACTTCTTTGGTGCACTCTGATTATATAATCCATGACTGTGATGAACACCTGCCATCCAGGACAAAGTACGGAATTCTGTTACTAAAGCTACCATCGAGCGTGTCACGTTTGGGAACATATTCCATATGCTCAAACCTTTGTTGACAGTCAGCAGTGGGCTGATGTGCCTAACTTTTTCCAGAAATGAGGGAATGTGGAATCTGCCTCTTGCCATTCATCAACAGTCTGCAGGATGCCTTGAGAAGAGGGCAACTGAGTTTTGTACTAGTGATACTTTCTATATCTATGCCAGTTTTTGAACAGAAAGTTTTCTGTCTCGAGGAAATTTATTAGATTCAAACTTAGAACATTCACAAATTCTGCAGCAAACTGATGTTAAGGATATTAGCCTGTAATTTTGCGGGTCTTTTCTTTTGCTCTTCATATATACAGGACTTGTGCACTTTGGGCCTTGGCATTAGGTGAGAGATTTGCAAGAAATGCAGGCTAAATAACAGGGGGGCAATGGCGAAGAGTACACTCTGCAAAATCGAATTGGCATTCTGTCTGGACCTAGCAACTTTTTTTCCGGAAATACGGAAGCGTCCGATCCCACCCGTCTGCTTTGACCCATGATGTCACAAATATGGTGGAAACGACCATAAACCACGATTCCAATATGGCGCACATAAAGTCGGTACGTACACGATATAAGGACGAAAAAACATCGAAAAACAAACACACACACACTTTCCACAAAAAGCCTAATGACACTAGTGGGACAAGGGCGGAAAATGGGGTGTTTTTGGGTGGGGGCAAACTAAATATAAACAAATTTAGACACCCACCCTCATACAAAACCACACAAAACGACTAAAAACCGACTTCACAAACTCCCCAAATACCACTAAACACATCATCATCTGGAATCTGACACTTCCCTTGACCTATATAGCTAAACAGCAGCTCCCGGTCCCATAGATTAGGATTCAACACTTCCCTTGGCCTATATAGCTCAAAAACATCTCCCGATACCAATATCAAAATACACAGACACACATTGGGATCGAACGCTTCCCTTGACCAGCGCACTGTTAATTTTATCCGTCATATCCATTCCTGAACAAAAACAACAATCAATTAATTTTACTAAAATTACCACAAAATGTACAGCGAACAACACTAAATTAACCTTCACACAAAATCGTTAACTCACTGAAACAAATTCCACTACAAACACAGCCGACACTCGAACAATTCTGGGTAATGAGCAAAAGCAAACTGAGCCCATTACACCACACAAACGAAAATCCTGAACATACCACCAGAAACCACAACAAACCACATCACGACGTCATCTACAAACACGCCACACTCACAAACCAAACTCGGTGCCGTCATGACGTCATGGGTCGAAGCCGACGCGTGGGATCGGACGCTTCTGTCGACTCTTTTTTCCAACTCTTGTTGCTTCTCTATGCCAGGGATGCTTATATTTGTGTCCTTCAAATGGGAGTCTGTGTGATGGTCAAATGATTTTATGCCTGTATGATCCTCTTAGTGAGTGAGTCTAAACATAATTTAAAACTTCATTGTTCCTTTTTGCTGTTTTCTATTGTCACACAAGGCACGTCGACAAGCGAATGGATAGAAGTCTTCAGCCCGCTCATTTCTTGGGCTTCCAGTAAGATCTTTCCCTAATCCAGTAGGGTGGAAGTTTTATGCTTCCTGCATCAATCTTCTTGTAGATAAACAAGTTTTGACTTTTGTCTATTGCAATTTCTGGATCAAAAAATCATCTTTTCTTTATCAACATATTCCGAATTTTGTTATTAAACAACAGTGTGTCTTTTCTGCCCTTAACCACTTTCTTGGTACACGCTTCTCCAGAGTGTGATTTACAATCGGATCAAACTTTACCCATAATTCTTTTGTGTTCATCATATTGGTTCCAAAAGCTGTCCATTCATTGTCTCATCAGGATGTTAGCAACTGCTTAGCCACTCTGTCATAAAAAGTTGCATAGCCTTTGTGATGAATTTATCAACTTCAGTAACCATTGTCACCGTATAACCAATGTGAAGCCATCATACAATTGTCATTCAAGCAATATTGAGGTTATTCAGTCCAGTTGTAACTCGCATGATTATTGCCACATGTTTTGGGCTGTGTTATCCCATTTTCAAGTATATAAATTTTTTTTCCATTAAGCTGCATATGTGTATTGTCAACTCAAACAAGCATAAAACATCAAAAGCCAGTGCATCCACCTTTCCCAAGCCACAGTTGCAACTGTACATTGAATGATGGATGCACTTGATTGTGAGGTCTTATGCTTTATTGTTTGAGTTGACAATACATGTGTGCAGCTTGTTTTTAAGTTGTGATAAAGCCTAATGACATAAAAAAATTTTAAGACTTGAAAATGGGATAATGTTTTCTCAAAACATTTGTTGCAATAATCACACTATTTACAGCTGGGCTGAATATCCTCAATATGGCATTATCATGATCGCTAACCCCTGTCTCCCATGTTGACACTGTTAAGATCAGGCCTGTTTGTAGATACAAGGTTTAAAATATTGGCACTGTGTATGGGTTGTTGAACCATGTGTTCTAGACAGTTTTCAGAAAATGACTAATATTGCGTGATCTGGGTATTTCTGTGCTACGAAGTGTAGACTGTCTTTGAATGGTTCTACAACTGACACAGTGGAATCGGATAGCCAGTAAAAAGATCCAATGGTTAATTTGAGTTCACCTACGCCAGATAACATCAGAGGGAGACTCAATTTTGATGTAATACATTTTTCTTGATGGCAATGAACACCCCCTCCTCCTCCTATGGCATCTATCTACTTGCCTTTTCAATATATGTTCCATGTCTTATTAAATATTTTAGAGATTTCTACTTAGTTTCATTCATCTCTAGGGAGGGTGGGAATTGGGAACGCTTAAGGGCCAAGAGCAGCAGCAGCAGCAGAGGAGATGAGATTCGAAATATCTTTCTTCTGGTATACTGTTTCATCATTTTACATGTTTTCACCTGTTTAATGGGTAGGATCATGTTTTATTAGAAGGCTGAGTAGCTGGAAATAACAAAAAAGAAGCTGTGGTTGGTAGGATGTGCCACCCAGCCGTGCCATAACGTCCTAACCACTGAGGTGAGATAAAGTGCTCTTAATAAAATGTGAGCTAACAATGTACTATGACTATCTGTATGCTAGGTATTGACAAAAAACAACTTTCTGGATAGGGGCAGCTTTTGGGGTGACAACAGATTTTGTCCTCTATTTTAAGTAATGACACCTAAAGTGAATTTAAAGTTTTGATTACCCAGTCTGCACTCAGCATCAGGAAAATAGCAGTATATTGAGTAGACAGCCTCCAATATATATAATTTTATTGCTCCTTATACATTTTTGTTGTCATCCATAAGCAATATCAAATTTTCTAAGTAATTTACTGTTGGTCAATAAATACTAATGACCTCGAGCATGAACAGCAACTGTCTTCCTTGCAGAAGCAAATGTACCAATACAAATTATAACCATAGTGGGTTTCTCATGTGCATATTACTTAACATACAAGTTAGGACAGCATTATTGTCAGTCTATAGCCCTAGCTCATATATCTAAAGTAATTGATGACTAGAAAATATTTGAGTCTTACATAAGTTGCAATTGTTTATGCAGACCTTCCAAAATTAGATTTTGGAGATATCACTGCTGTGTTAAACATCATATAAACTAAATTGAGTTACAAAAATTACTTCATAAAAAAATTGTTATTTACATGTAAATGTTGTATTTCACTTTTCACTGCTAGGTTGGTCAGTTCCTTCATAGACTGAGTGTTTCGTGTTGGAACCAGACTACAAATCCATAGGTTCAGATTTCAGTCCCCGATTGTTTCTTTAGAAATGCCAAGGTGCTTTGCTGTTTGGATTCCACATCAGACTGTATGTTCCTGTATAAATGAGTTAGTAAGCTAATTTCAGGTTGGAGGAAGACAAAGCACACCAACGTCTATAGGAATGTGAGGTGTCCAAAAAAATTCCTGTACCATCTTCTGTTTTCCATTTATTTGGGAATGACACAATGGTACCTATTGTTGTAAATTGAAAAATACAACTTGGCATTTTAGTGGTATGTACACTAGAAGTATTGTCTAGGAATGGTATTTGTGTTTAAATCTGAAAGGACAGAGTTTGTTTTTATATATTTTTTGATTGTATTCTCCATGTACAAAAAAAAAAAAAAAAAACCTTTTACGCAGGTGGTCACATTTGATTTTCTTTCCTCATTTGACCTTTTCATTTTTAACCTGGCTTCCGCACTCCATTGCAATCCAGTTTATTATTTTGGGAGTCTGTGTTCGAAGAATAAATAGCAAGTTGTACTGATCAATAAGCTCAGCACACCTACAAATTTCCTGCATTTATCTGATCCTGTATATTCTCATTACAGAATTTTTGTTTTATAATAGTGTTCAAAGTTCTGTATAAAAATTTCATGTAGTGAAGGGGAGGGGGAGGGAGGGAATTGGAACAGAAAATGCCATACTACAGGTACGTATTTTACATCTTTGCAAAAGTTCTTCCAGTATGCCTATGCTCCCATTGGTTGACACACTAGGAACAAACTAACAATATAAAAAAATAATAGTGTATGACTTATAAATCATTTAATTTGCCCAACAAGACTGGAGATTATAGTTCCAAACTTTGATTTGGATTTTTTTTTTAATGTAATGTTTTTCTCCCACTAGCAAGTAACAGGGAGGTGAGAATGATGAGACACCTGTACTGTTGAGATAGCCTTTTTTATGTAACTCAAGCAAGTAATATAATCTAAGAGCCTTGCAGTTCATGTTCAAAGTTAGCTGATCGTTAGCTTCAGAAATAATGTTATTCAATGATTTGACAAAATTTTTGAAGTAATAATTAGAATGTATTGAGATAAGCCCACATGTTGCCAAGGTTATATTGAGTACGCTGTGGAAGTTTTGCAGGGAAGTCCTTATACATCTTTTACAGTCCCAACCTCGCCCCAAATGATTTCCACCTGTTTGGAGCCCTGAAGACAGAAATTTGTTGCTGTATGATTAGATTCGGATGAAGAGGTGCACTCATAGGTACAGCCATTGTTCCATAGGCATGTGCAGACTATTTCCATGTAGGCATTGGCTGTTCTGTCTCAGTGGGGTAACTGTATTAAACAGTTAAAGTGATTACTTCTGAAATAATAAACAGTTTATTTCCATTTCTCTTGTTTTCATTTGACTGCCTGTTATTGTAAGATTTTTTTATTCAGCCATTGAGTGCTTTGTTGGCAGTCGGAATGCTATTCTTGTTGCAGTTGCTTTAGATAACTTTTGTCTGTCTGACCATTTATGGGATTGAACAGTTTCACCATCAGAGGATTCAAATTCTGTATGATGTTTCTGGCCACATCTTATTCTGAACTACGATGCATCTCAGCATTTTTCACATCAGCAAACGTTCCCTGATGTGAAAGAAGTCCTAGAATTGACCGATAATCAAACCCAAAATCTTTGGATTAGTAGTTGGCACTTTGCCACTAAACCACATCTGATAGTGTACAGATTCATTATGCACTAGACAGCCAAATCAAGTAAACTCTATGCATATTGCTGGCTCTTAGGGAGTTACTGGAACACATTTCAGTAGTGTAGGATGTGACGAAACATGCAAACTGATAACTTGATATTGGAACTTAATTCATGGATACACATTTAGTAGCCATAACTGTGTAAAGTTAGCTTTAAGAATGGTAGCATCATGTTTGTATTATAATTAAAACTGCTGTAAATGGGTAGTTAGTTGTGACAATATTGATTAAAGTTGTTTAAATGTAATCTGTTCTACAGAAAGCAGCAATCTAGAGCCTTTCCAGACAAATAAAGTGTGTAATTACATTTTGCACATCAGTTACAATAGTTGTCTTCTCAGTGATTCAGAATCCAGAGGGATTTTATCATGTTTCTATTGTGCTGCAGGGCTACATTGGTGCAGCTCTTGTACTTGGGGGAGTAGACAATACAGGTCCACATTTGTATTGCATATATCCTCATGGGTCATCAGATAAGCTTCCATATGCCACAATGGGCTCCGGATCATTGGCAGCAATGTCAGTTTTTGAATCAAGATGGAAACCAGATATGACGGTAAGTTTCAGGCATTAGCAAATGACTTCTAAATCTCACCTGAAATCATATTTAGATTTTGTTTCTAATTGTTGTATTTAGGAGGTAAACAGTTGACATGTTTCATTCACAATGGATAAAATATTAATTTCTTCCTTTATTCTGTGTCTTGTGTTTATGACAAGATGATTTCAGTGCAACTCCTATTTTATGTTTTCATGTACTCCAGAAAAAAAGCAAAATTGAGGAAAATATGGAACCGTAGAAAACAAAAAACCGTTTTAAAAAAAGCAAAAACATGTGTAATTGGTATATATGATTAAAAATTGCAATTCTCTCCAATACCGTGTATAAAATCTGTGTAAGTGGAGGAAATTAATTGTGTAGTTAAATGTTTTTACCATAATTTGTGGTAATGAATTTAACCAGTTCTTTAAAAATCAAATGTGTAACATCAAGTAAAAACACATCAAAAATTGAAATTGGTAACTGGCTACAAGGTAATAGAGCTATTTTCTGACGTGCTACAACCACAAATTATATGTCAAAACATTTGTTTTTGAAAGATCTTTCTTTTTTCACCCAGAAAAGAACAAACATTGATGAACATGGTGAATTAAACCAAAACTGGGAAGTACGGTGAAAGGGGTCAGAATCCAATTTGTGGAGGGTGTGTGTTTTCCTCCTGTAGCCAAGGGTAGTGCCCATACTCTGGTGATGCAAGTGCAAAGACCTCCAGTAGGTTCGTTCGAACTTGAGTTTCAACTGTTGGAATCACACAAATGCGTTTCACACAGGGATTCTCCCAGTTCCCGTTAGTGAAAGCTGTTCAAAATTTGGCCAATGGACAGTTCCAACTAGTTTTGATTCTTCAAAGCCTTAAATAAGCCTGGTCAAAAGGAATCACCACACATGCATGCATACATAGCTTTTTGTCTTCAGTCTTGTAGTATTCTTATTGAAGAAAAGAAGTACTAGGGTCTTGTTATTGTAAAGAAACTGTATATCTCAACCTTGTGAAAATTTAATATATCCTAGTATAATTTTATTCCCAAGATGAATTTTTCTGTAGAAATGTGTTGCATATATAAACTCTGGGACATCAAAACCAGAAGCCTCTTACTATCCTCCTTTAATGTAACTTTCAAAATGAATAAACTATCTCTTTTTCCATTCAAGGATCCGATTCCAAGAGCTGATAATTGAGTGTCACATACTCGTTGCTAAAAATGACACGTACACATTAAATTGGCTCGCCTTAGAGGGGAATTGGTAGGGGTAGAAATAAGCATACAATATTGTTACATATATATTAGTGAAATTAAGCTGCATATCAGACTCATAGCCAGTGGACACATTGCTGCCACTTCCTACCAACTAAACCAATGATAATTTTGCTTCAAATTAGAAAAAAATGCCATCATTTTCCATGTCTAGGCATTTACTACATATAGTTTATTAACATTGGTACTAATTATCTGCAATGTATTGTGAACCAGCAACAAAATTTGGGTTACCAAAATCGATGAGATAAGCTTATTATATTTTTTCATAGTTTATAATCAAAACATGTAAAATAAAACAGGGTTTAATGAAAAAAGTGATCTCAGGAATAATTAAGAATGTCTTCACTTAACATTTTGTATCACCGCTTCTCAAAGAAGTTCCGACCTCATGAGGGAAGCAGAAATGTTGGACTCAATTTCATTCATCATAGTCAGTGTGTTTGGGAAGCCTGCAACCATCATTCGTTCTTTAAATAATAAAACACTGCACCACTTAGGTATTGTTTCGTGCTTAGCACGATGCATTTCCAGAATTTCTCTTTGTCGTGATTAAATATTCACATTTGTATTCTTGTAGTGTGTTGTTTCTCTTGTACTGTAGTTGTCTTTCTGATGTTATAACACACACACACACACACACACACACACACACACACACACACACACACACACACACACACACACAGAGAGAGAGAGAGAGAGAGAGAGAGAGAGAGAGAGAGAGAGAGAGAGAGAGAGAGAGAGAGAGACTGTCACTCATACTGTTTGTGAACTTACAAACACAATGTGAGAGAGAGTTTTTCTGCACAGTGTAGGAGGCACAGTACAGTACCTTAACCTCAAAAAGATGACACAGTACAGAGCAAGAGAGGCAGAACACACATTACAAACAGCACACAAAATATTTGCACTTGACAATGTGAATAAATTCACGAAGCTTGTAGTGCTAAGCATACAAAAATACATACCAATTGCACTGTTCCATTATTTAAATCTGAAGCATTTGAGAAGTGAGCAAAGGTGTCAACTACAGGTGGTTAATCAACGAAACCTAACGAGTAGTTGAAGTGGAGTGTCCTGGTCACTTTGAAGTTGTCGCTTACCGTAGTGCAAACACTGCAGGTTTCATGAAAACCCTTATATACATACAAGTTTTTCTTCAATGTAGTGCTTACTTACACCAACAAAGTTAAGCCTGTGTCTCTATCCCAATGATCCATTACATTTAAAACAATCTGTCTGCCATTACAACACATTAAACACCATTGAGGGCTGTAACAAAAACGAACAAGCCAGTGCACAAATGTTTACTGAACACAGCTTGTTAAATGTGGTGTCACACACAGCAAATGATGTAGCCTACGTTGGCTGCAGTCAGTAGAAGCACAATAAGTTCCAGACATGTCAGCAGGCTCCGAGCAGAACTACTGCAAGTGAAATTAATGCATGCTAGTGAAGGGCATATGAAGTAAAACTATCTAAATTAAACCTAAGTGGGAGTGGGGTCATTCCACTTGTTATATGCCAATCACATCAGATGTACTTTGAAACAAGCTGCTCTGTAAGTTTGCCGTTTATCACTATATGCTAGAAGCCACTGCATTAGTGTGACGTCACCAAGCTATGCAGCTTTTGGCAGCAGGTGGGAAACAAACATCCAAGATGTAATCTGGCAATTTTCACTGTATTTCACGGTTAGCCATGTAGGCTATAAATTTTTTATATTTTCGAGGTGAACATAAAATGAAAGAACCCTCAAAACTGCATGTTTTACGGTATAATTTGCGACAGTAGTGTGTTGGGGAAATGGCTCAATTACCTCCTATATCATTAGCAGAAGTTTTCAGTTACGTACCGTATAGCATCACTAGTGGCAAAACCCACTTTTCTCCTAATATGTCTATTTATGACTTAACATAATGAAATTTCTTTCCTGTTTGCGCATAGATTTGCAATTTGCTTACATCAGTTGACATTGAGTGTGGATAAAGTTGTTATATGGGAGGAGTAGAATGAAATTCTCGCACTGACTTAGACCTATAGTTCTTTGCCTGTTTATACCTTATAATCCCGTACATTAAGAATTCCAAATGTTTTTTTGGTTAAGATCTGTAAATTTATTTTGTGCGGTGTGGTTGCTGCACTGGCCGTTGGGTGACCCTACATGTCACCAGCCAATAAGAGCTCACTAGCTGGAAATGGCAGATGTTTACTTGAGTCTGACCAAGCATATTCTTCGAGACTCAAAGTTTGAATTTAAAAGGTTGACAATCAATTGCTTTGCTGAGCAAAGTTCACCAGAAATACATACAAAAAGAACAGATTGAGTTAAAAGTGGCACAAGAAAATGTGGCAGCTGGCCCCATCATCACATATTGGCTCAGTCTGAAACACTCTGTGTTGACTGTCCTGTTTTTCCATTGGTGCCACAACTTAGCAGTATTTGTACCATAATAATGTGCTGAAGTTAAATGTTGCAAGTTGTGTTGGCAAAGCCATTCGTGGATTACGTTTCATTTCCTGTCTCGTATCTCCCCTCTCCGCAGTGGGCTAAAATATTTCCTTAACTGAGCCACCACACGTCGTGCAAACCAGCTGTGTTTTATGCCACTTACAATTCGTTCAGTCACATCAAATGTCAATAGGAAGAAAACAGGGTGAAGTCAAGTGAGACTTGAGTAAAAGTGTAGAATTGAGGTAAACCTGACTAGGAAGAAGCATAAAATTGGAGAATTTTTAGCATTGATCTTCAGGATTTTTCACAGGACTATGAATTTATTGTGTAGAATCATGACAAATGTAAAATCGAAGTTTCAGTGCAATTATCATTAGGATTTGCATATATACATGCTAAAACTAATGTTGAAATATCAGATGTGTGGGTTTGGACACGGGCAATAGGTTTATTGAAGAAATACATATGCGTTGGGGTTTTTTTCCCCGCCTGCTTTAGTACAAAAACAGTTTGTTTCCCTGCTTGACATTCCAGTAAAAACAAAAACTCATCTGTTGAAAAGGTAGCAAACTCTCTCTCTCTCTCTCTCTCTCTCTCTCTCTCTCTCTCTCTCTCTCTCTCTCTCTCTCTCTCACACACACACACACCACACTGCATCCTACTTACTAAAGCCACTTTTCCTGCTTGTATGAGGCTACAAAAAGCGGAATTGTCTATAACATTAACCAGGATACTTGCCACAAAGTTTTTAATTTAAGGATTGGGCTTTGATTATTAGTACTATTATTTGATGCTTTTGTCTTTTCTTCCCAATTAGTTGTAATGTTGTGGTTTTGTGTGTATTACGTCTTGCAGAAGATGCTAGTCTCAGGTACAGGTAAATCTCATTACGCACGAGATTTACATTCCACGGAATTGTTACATATACCAAATTCATTTGAATTGAGAGCCGTTTTATATGCAGTATGTGGGGCTAAGGTTCTTGTTTACTCACATATTTCAATTTTAAAATAGCAGAGTTTCTTAATATTTTTACCAGAAATAACCGTTATCCTCTTCCTGAAATACATTTTAATGCAAAATTTACACACTTAAAAATGTAATGCTGGTAACAGTACTCTGCTAAAATCATTTTCATAAAGTCTATGTACATCTAAATGGCCTCTCTGGATTATCTACATGGGAAGAAAGTGGTGGTGCTGTAGTCAGTTCCGTTTCCTTGATGGATTTATTTTATGCAAATCCTTTATAGTTGGAATGTTCTCACTAACACTTAACATTCATTTGAAGGGCCTCACTGTTTCACAGTGTAATCTTTATCACAATGTATTTAAACCTCATTTTAAATTATTGGGCTCAAATATCATCTGCTGCTTCTGTCATTTTAATGTTGTGAAAGCCACAATGATGCTTGAAGCAATCAAACTGACCAGTGCTGGCCAAGAAAGGCACTGGGACATCCTATTCTTTCATTGAATCTGTATACAAGTTCTTGGTTTTAACTTGAGTAGCGGCTCCAGAGAGAGATGTGTGGTGTTGATTGTGGTGCATCTTTCCATTGTATGCAGGTGAGAGTTGGTCACTGTAGTCACATTTAAGTCAGTTGAGAGTTGAGCAGTTTTTCAGATTGATTCTGTATTGTCATGAATAGTTTTCACAGTGGGCTCTCTAAGTCTCAAAACATACTGAATTTCAACAATATGCTCACCTTTCACATAGTGATCCAAAACTTCTTTGTTTTTAATGAATACTACATTCGTACATGCTTCTTTCCCCTCAGCAGGCACCCTTCCTTTCCTTTTACCCAACATTTTAAATACAGATACTGTGAAGTGCAACTTCACAGCTCTGCTGGCCTAAACTGATGATTCACATCATGACAAACCTGACAGAAGATGCACATTAGAGATTTGGTAATGCATTACTGTTTCCTCCACACATGGGTAACAGATGACAACACTGAATAGGAAACTTATATCGTATGTATGTGAAAATGCAGATAACAAGTCCACGTCTAATGGGGTCTTCTTCTAATGGAAGTTAATTACTGATGTATTTGAAACTTCCTAGCAGATAGAATTCTGTCAACATAAAAATGAGTTCACTAAGAGACTCATGTGTATACAGGAGAAACGCTTCTGCTCAAAATTCTAAGAGTGAATATAAAACTTGGACTATGTGTTACAGATCACTGAAAACATCTTACCATAAAAGTGTAGCAAGTGGAACACACAGCTTCTGAACAAACAATTTTTTCGTACACATAACTACATACCTAACTCAACCTGTCCGTCTGAGAAATACGAAGCTCAGTTATTTTAGATGATGATGATGATGATGATGATGATGATGATGATGATGATGATGATGATGACTCATCTGCCTGAGGACCTGATCAGCAGTGAAGGAAGCATTTCTTTGTTACAGGGGACTGCTTATCTCATTGGCTGAATACTGTCGTTTTCAAGCTATTATTTCCCCTTAAAATTCAGTTGTTGATTTTTGTTGTTCTGTTAATTTCTTTTTCAGGAAGAAGAAGGCAAACAGCTTGTGAGAGATGCAATTGCAGCAGGTATATTCAATGATCTAGGATCAGGAAGCAATGTTGACTTGTGCGTCATTCGAAAAGGCAGTGTTGACTACTTACGTCCGTATGATGAAGCCAACATTAAAGGAAAGAGGTAAATGTGCTTTGTCATAAACTTCATAGCACTAAAATTTATTGGGGGTTGGAGTGGGAGGTGATAATCTTTGCTTGCGGTCAACTTGGGCGACATTTGCTCATTTTTTCATCTCCTTTGACATGTAAAACTGATTAGTTGACAGGGTGCTGGTAAACTGTTGTACCAAATTCTAGTGTCCATATGTTATTTGCAACTAAATCAAACTGATGTTACAACAGTTCAGAAACTGTTCATGTCCGCAAAAAAAGATATAATGTTACCTTCATGTGGGTGAATTTGTCCCACACCTTCCAAGAATTTCAGTGTATAAAAAAAATTGAAAGAGGTAAAATGAGTAAGGAAAATATTAATTAGTTTATGTTATTAGGTGAATAATTTCAAAAGTGTAACACAATTTAAATATTATCAAAACTGATTACACAAACCTGTCCAGTTCAAGAACATAAAATAGGTTTTTCTCAGGAGCTTCTTGGGTTGGTTTTTTCCACGTCATCTTCCCAGTAACACACATTTTAGCATCAATTGAGGATGTTAAATAGACATTCTTTTTTTTTGTTTAGCTGCTCTAAGACTGCCTCTCCTACCATGTAAATTCATTTTTTTCATCAGCAAACATTCAAGAGCCTTTGTTTAATGAGACAATTCCATATTTACCAAACCTGGAGAAAAGATTGTGGATCATGGGCCCTTTTAGGACCTTCATCAGTTCATTTAGTAGCACAGGAGCCAGCCGCAGTAGCAGAGCGCTTCCAGGTGCTTAAGTCCGGAACTGCACAACAGCAAACATTCAAGAGCCTTTGTTTAATGAGACAATTCCATATTTACCAAAGCTGGAGAAAAGATTGTGGATCATGGTCCCTTTTAGGACCTTCATCAGTTCATTTAGTAGCACAGGACCCAGCCGCAGTAGCAGAGCGCCTCCAGGTGCTTCAGTTCGGAACTGCACAACTGCCTCGGTCATGGGTGTGTGTGATGTACTTTAGTTAGTTAGGTTTAAGTAGTTCTAAGTTCTAGGGGACAGATGACCTCAGATGTTAAGTCCCACAGTGCTCAGAGCCATTTGAAGTAGCGCAGGAAGCTCTTTTCAACTTGACGGGGAATAATTTTGTTTAAAACAGCAATAAATTTTTAAAGTAAAATTGATAGTTTTGAAAATAAACAAAATTTCAGCCTAAAATTGTTCAGGTCGATTGCTCAAAATGTGGGACAATGTTATCCCCATTATGAAATTTAGTATTTGTGAAATGTAGTCTTTATTTCAATCCAAAATGAAGAACTAGGATTACTTTTTGTACATCTCAAACCACACATGTGAAGCAATAACTGGAACTTACAAACAGCAAAACTACTCCAGTAACACACATGCAGATAAAAGCTGGATCACCACTATTCTGCCCTGACCAACAGCCCTGTCATACGTAAAGTGCTGCTGCAGCAGCAGATTCATGGAACTACAGAAACAGTGCAAAAGGAATGTAGCTCATGTTACCATCCTTAAAACAAGAAATGTGAATATTTGTTGTTATATGTGTGAGATGTATGGCATTTTTTTCCCTCTGGGCCAATGTTACCAGCAAAGGGCGATCGTTAACCCAGATGGCAGTACTATTTTCTGTGCAACATTATTTTATGTAGCATTCTTTTGAATGTCATAATCCAGTGAACTCTTGAGATGGTATTACCTCACTAAGCTCAAATGCATATTACAGCTATGCTGTGATTTATTTTTTTGCAGGAATGCAGCTAATAACATAGATAGCCTTCATCCTCACACAATATATTCACTCTCAAGTCTCAGGTTTCATGGGATTTATAAAATTCTTTGTGAGCGCAGGTGGTCAGTCCGTACATACAGTTTAATAATATTGTGTAAATGCCATACACCATATTAATTATCTTGACATGAGAAACAAGCAGTATCTGAGCACTGCATCATGAAAAAGTACAGAATTATGTTTGCTGGCGCAAAAATATTGTCCTCATGCAGAAGTCTACTGGGATTCTGTCATTAAGGCTTCCAGTTGAGACTGAATTATGCAGCCACAATTGTGACTAGGACAGTGACTATATCCTTAGGAAATTGGTCATTCTAAGCTGAAACCCTGCAGAGTTATGTCAGGGTGGTGATTCTTCTGAAAATCTTGGAATTCTCAGGGAATTATATTTTTCCCAGAAAAATCAGGGAAATCTCAGGGAATTCCATCCTTTTAACCTAGCATTGAATGTTATTGAGTTTTTATAAATTACAAATTTTAAAATGCATTGTATCTCACTGTTTTAATTATGTGAATATTATTTGGTATAAGTTGTCAGTGTTTAAAAACTGCAGTTAAATTAATGGTTATGGCTGGTATATAGCTCAACTGAGAGGAAAGATAAGTCATTGTGGTATGCTGACCACTCCTCCCCCCACCGCTCACTATTAATTTATCAGGAGCTTCTTGACACCATTTTCCTCCTCATATCTGGAATTCTAAAGGTATTTTTTCTTTCCAACTTTTAGTGGCCACCAAGACTGTGTGTAACTATTTATGTTCCAATAAGATGATGACTTACCAGTACTCCATTGGGGGCATCAGCATAATCTTTGGTAGCATATTTAAATTCCTTGGCGTTTTCATAAATCACCATGATATAATTCAGCTCACTATGTCATTTAAAATACTGTCATAGTATCAGGGTCAACAATTAGTTTCTGGTGACTATGAGGAGTTGTCAGGAACTAAATATATATCGCTTAAACCTAACATTGAAACAGGTGAAAGAATTTTACCCAAATATCTTGCTTACTTGAAAGAAAGAAAGGTAAGAAACATAGGTAAAATAAATTAAATGACGACTCAGAGAGTGGAGTTTTACTACTTTGCTGTTTTACAGCAGCCTATTGTTTATTTTCTAGGAGAGTTCATAAAGCGTTAAGATCATCCAAAAAGGAGTGTCTGTTATTACTTCCTATTTTTTGAAACAGTATTATGTGTAAACTGAATCTATTTGCCTGAAAGTCTCCAGATCACACCACTGAAATGTTGGGCATATTAATAGCTTTATGTATATTGATGATGGCTTCCTGTGATAACATTCAGAACTGCAGAGATTGCAATGCTCATTTTAACCGTAAATGACAACAGTGTTCCCATGGATGTAATTTTTTTTTTCCCCTAGTTTGAAAATTTGAGACCAATGAACTTATTTTAAGCAACAGCACTCTGTAGTCTTCTGCCTTTGTTAAGTTTAAATATGAACCACATATATAATTCTTTTTAATTTTAATGTCATTTAAGTTTAAATATGATGCTAATATTGTGTATTTTCCCCCCCTCATTTAGGCAAGCAACATACGATTTCAAGAAAGGAACTACCGCTGTTCTGTCTGCTGCATCATTTCCCATAGAAATTGAAGAATTGTCTGTAAATGTTATTGATCATGGAGAATCCATGGATACGTCAAGTTGAATTCAATGCCTTAATTGTAACTGAAGATTAAAAAACAATAAATAAGAATTTTGTTAAACCTTCTATTTTAAGCATTATTGGCCTCTGGATTTGTCAGTGTTCTTGGTACGGTTTCATTAAATAAACAAAAAAATTTACAAAATGGAGTAATTTACAAAAAAGATACTGCTAGAAAAATCAAAGCCTATAAATGAAAAAAATAGATATGTTTTATTTTGCAATTCTGCTTTCTGAAAAAATCACTTGTTACATAGCAGTTTTATCATCATCTCACAGATATGAGGAATTTCAGTGCCTCTTACAATTAATGTACGTGACTAGTGTGGGAACTTAGAGAGAATAGTGATGTATAAATAATGGAAAAATTAAGAACAGTTTTTTGTGCAAATCACGAAACTACAGTATTTATATTTTTTCTGGTGGAATTGTCTGGTCCTTGGGTTTAAATTGTGAAAGTGTCATTGAAAGTAAATCAGATGAAGACTTTTGTGATGTTGGGAAATATTATTCTACATTATACTTTGCACAGGTGGATACACAAGGGTACTACAAAGTTATCACAGTGTTCTTCAAAGAAAAAGAGGGTGGTGATATATTTTATCTTACTCAACCACACCATGTACACAAGCTTAATATACCAAACTGTCTGCCCATTAGCTGAGTGATCAGTGCATCTGCAGCAGGCCTGTGTTTGATTCCCGGCCGGATCAGATTTTCTCAGCTCATCATTGACACAGAAGTTGCCTTGTGTGATGTCAACTGAAAAGATGTGCAATTCAGCGGCCAAATGGCTTGAGTGTGTATTGAGCCTGGTGCAAGTCAGTGATGACATAGGACAGAAGATACATACTTCTAGGTGGGTGTGGTTATAAATAAGAGCAGTGAGAAAACAACAGCCAATTCGTTCATTGCAGTCAGTACAGCAGTTGAAACTTCATCTTGCTGCGATCAACACCCAGGCTGGCCTCTGATGGTGGTACTGTATGTGTGTGCCTCAGGAGGCAGCCAACACATGGAATTACCAACCTGTGAGAGCGCTATTTCATTACCTCAGCAAGTACAGGACTCCAACATCTGCACTGTGATGGCAAGCTCTGTAGTAAGTTGTTCATACCATTTGGTGCAGATTCATGGCCAGATAACAGCCCAGTGTGGGATACCATACCTGGGCATGGTGGCAAACTGAAGACCCCAGCTTTGGGTACAGCATCAGTGGTTCGGCAGGTCAGGTGCAAGTCAAAAGCATGGACGCCCAAGTAGGCACACTCAAGTCGGTTAAGTCAGCCGGCAGATAACCCCCAGCTAGAAGGCCCGGTTCAGTCATGGCAGCATCAGAATTAGGTGCAGCCCGTGAGCATGCAGCTAGTGGAAGTGATGTCTAGTAGCAGTGGGTGGGATGACCAGTATCAGCTCGACAAATGTTAAGAAGTACTTTTCGCAGCTGGCTGTAGCCAATCCTGCATAGCTGGGGCGGGTGATATTTTACACTGCTGAAGCCTTTTCTGTTGTGACAGGACATAGTTTCTAATATCATACGTCCCAGAAATGACGTAGTGCTAGAGTTGGACATAGTGTAACCAGGGTCACTGCTGTAATAGTGGGGCCCCACCAGCAGCAATGAGGGCTGAACCTGCGCAGGGTTTATATGCACTGCGAAATCCGGGAAAAACATGGTAATTTTTATTGCTTTAATTTTCAGTTAATTTTTGTAATTTTGACTAGTAAGAACTGATACACTAACAAAGAATTTTACTTTAGCCCACTACTTCTTAGTAATGCTGCAGCAATAAAACATAAATGGGAGAATAACACCAAAATAAAACTTAAGTTGCGAAGAAAATGTGCCATTTACAACACAAAACGCAGCACTGATTTCGATGTGCCTTTCTCATGGGCCTCGTGTAAATGAGTGTGACATCACGACTTTTCACACTTCCAACAGGTCGTAGGAAAATACTTCGAATGGTGGTTTGGGAAGTGTTACTTTCTAAGTAAATTTCCCTTAATGCAAGATAAATCATGTTATTTGTGATGAATTTGTTAAATCAGGGTGTTACTCTCATTCAAAACGTAACAGTGAGGACCAGCAACTTAGAAAAATTTCCCACCAAGAAGACCAGCCACCAACCATTAAAATTTTACTGGTATGTTTGTGTTTGACATGTCTTAAAGAGCAACACATGCTGAAAAAGGCCAAGTTTCAAGGTCAGTTTTTCATATTTATTTTAGTTCTGTCATAGATTACAAATTATGCAATAACAGTGGCAAAAAATTATAATATCCTTATTTACACAGTGCAAAGTGAGTTTTTTTTTGCAATTTACCCTGTAATTGAAAAAGTTGAAGTTCTCGATGGAACAGTTATTCAGCCAGTCCTGCCTAACAACACCGTCGAAAAAAACAGCAAATTTCTGCCAACCAGTAGCATTAGTGAAAGCTTAGCTTTTCTTGTAGCTATTGTATATGTGTATTAATTTAAAACGTTAACTTTTCCTATTTGCGTGTTTACACTACTTAGCAATGATGTTGATATTGGCTGATTGCAACACATTTACTATGCTCTGAATATCTGCCACCAGTGCCTGGCGAGATCACGTTGACATGGGCTGTGATTGGCTGACAAAAGTGCATTGCGCTCTCAATTTTGGTGCTATACTTGGTGCAATTTGTGTTCATACTTTCATAATACAAAAATATACAGTGTAAATATTGCTGCACATCAAAGATCTTTCCAGAAGGCTTAGTTTTGTACTGAAATTTGTTTCCTAAAATGCTAGGAAGCCGATGTATAAAACCTTCACTTTTCAAATGACTGCTAAGTTTCACAGCACTGGAGGAAAGAATATTGTGATTTAACTGGGAACAAATGTTCTTTCACCAGGGGTATAGTGTATTTTCACACAAGAAAAATTTTATTTGTAACTGGGAAAAATCCGCAATTTTTTTCCCCTCCCATTTATATACCCTGATGTGATAAATGGTATTGCTCTGGGCCTGGGCAAAAATGTCTATCATGTCAGTGCTGCCGCTCTACAGATCCTTGATCAGACTGCGGTGACAGCTATCTGTTTGCTTGGCCTCATGTTAAAGCTGCCAAGTTGAAAGGCTGTGGCGCAATGTACCTCTCCATTTTGGAAGATCTGTTCCACTGGATCGCAGTCTGATAGTACTCTGAAAATTATGTAACAATACATCTTTTGTTTTTCCTTTTATGTACACTCCATTTGGCTGTTTCCTTACACTAACCCAGTCTAAATTACAGTGCCAAATAGGCTGATAGATTTAATTAATAATTATTTGCTAAAGGCAACCCACTCGTTAGGTACTTGATTGTTCTGTATTCTTAGGTCATCCCTGCTGGTAACAATTCACAATGACCATTGCAGCATTGTATACGGAATAGGTCCAGTGTGGACCTGCTCTCTGAGAAAGGTCTTTTGTCAGGATGTCTTGTAGATGTCCTTTTGCTCCTGTTCCTTCTAGGAAAAATTATACCTGACATGATCAATTGCTGTGACTCCCATAATTCACTCTCTCCTATGTACATAACCATTTGCATCTCTAGTCGTCACTCAGAAACGCTCATAGTGCTGAAAATCGTGTAAAGTCCTTATCAAACATCACAAAAGTTACTTAGGGGCATGAATAGTGGGAGGGAGGGGAAATAAAATGTAATATGTAATGGAAATGGATTAATAATTGCAGCTTAAGAAATTTTGGAAGAATAATTGAAAAAAATTGGAAGGTACACATATCCTGAGTGAACTTTAACTGGCATTAATATAAATAGACCCTCAATATTCAATACATGTATTCAGCATTTAAATTAACGTACTTCTTTCTCTTGCTACCGCCATTGTGCATAGAGCTTGGTATGACAATACTGGTTCCAGATCGCCCCTCTTCTGCTCACGCAAACTATTTTTGTCTGCTTCGATCCTCTTGATGCAGGCTTCTTGGCGCGTCACGGAATGATGAACAGACAGGTATGGTTGTCGTGAATGTACAAATAAACTTTGCTATCTCGATGACTTTCTGTGACACCTTTTAATGTACTATTGGAATACACATTTTTTAACAATATTAACTCAGCGGAACTCGTCATACGTCCACCTGCTACCACTTATGGAGACAAACAGATGAATATAAGGAAATCAAAAAATTGAAGAGCATATCTCCACTTGTTTTGTTTGTGACCCAATAGTGTTGCTGGTACAAAATAATTTATTATTTCACATATACATAAAAAAGAAAAGAATGAGGAAGAAAAGAAATATTATTATTATTATTATACATTACAATTGCCCCTCCACTGTGCACTGATGTCATTTGAAGGTGCACAGTGTCTGAGCTTATTTTTCTTATTATTATGGGTTGATAACTCTGGCCGGTATGGGCATAGCCTTTATTTTTAGGTCATTTCAGTTATCCTATATGGTTACCAATTTATGTAGGCATGTCAGCTCCCTTAACACATACATACATACATAAGTTTTCCATAAAAACAAAGTGCTTGCTATAACTGCATATTCCCATAATTGTTAGTCATTGTCTGCCCAGTGTTTGGCTTGTGAAGCATGTGCATGCAGCTCGACGTCCGTTAACTGTCCCTGCTCACATTCACGTGTTTAATAAAAAAATCAGAGTGCCCGTGTTGTGTGTTCACTTAGTCTTCACTGCACGAATTCATGAAGCTCATGTTCAGCGGTGTGATCCTTTATGAAATCTTCAATGCAGTGAGAAATGGTTTCCATATTAGCAACCCGAGGAATGTATTTCACCTTGTCGCTCACACTTATTCAGTGGGGACACCAGCCGTACATCAGACATCCGCCGACAAGGTAAGTTTCTTGCCGCTTCTACAATGTTGTTGAGCACAGAAAACTCATGTTACATGAAGTATTGTCATTTTTAGTTCATTAAGCGCACATCCACATATCTCACATGCACATTTAACACTCTGCAAGTAGGTTTATTATGTTTCTGCACTTTGTTTTTGGACGTCTTTCATACCGTTGCATTCCAAAAAATTTCTGTTGTGTCCTTTCAACATACTATACACACGACAGAAAAAAAAACCACCACATAAGTAAACTTATCCTATTCATTTGCTTATCGTTGCTTATATTCATTACAGTCTGACTGTCATTTTCAGTACATTTTGATAAATTATAATTTCATTACATTTGAAACAAATACTAACAAAGAGATAGAGGGGCTGGCCAGTACTTACCTCAGCTCAGTACAGCCGATAGATACACAAAACAGAGCAGAAAATTTACATTCCTAGCTTTTGGAACTTTGTTCCTTCATCAGGGAGGAGAGGAGGGAAAAAAGGGAAAGTGGATTCAGTTACTCACAACCCAGGTTATGAAGCAACAGGGAGGGTAGCAAGGATGGAGGCATGGTTGTCAGAGGGACGCCAAAGATATTCTGTTAAGTACTGTGCCAGCTTCAAACCAAAGAGGATGCATACAGAAGTAAAGACATATGTAGTATAAAGATAAACACAACTATGTAGGATTAAAAGATGCGTGAATGGCTAAAGAGGAGAGGGGAAAAAGGAGAAGACTGAAGACTAAATGGGAGTGAGGTTGGTTAACGTAGGTTCAGTCCAGGGGGACGGCGGGATGAAAGGATGTGTTGGAGTGCAAGTTCCCATCTCCGCAGTTCCGTGGGACTGGTGTTGGGTGGGAGAAGCCAAATGGCACGTACGTTCTAGCAGGTTCCTAGGTCCCTAGAATTATGCTGGATGGCATGCTCTGCTACTGGGTATCGAACATCTCCTAGGTGGACAGTTCGTCTGTGCCATTTCATACGCTCAGTCAGTTTATTTGTCATACCAATGTAAAAGGCTGTGCAGTGCAGGCATGTCAGCTGATAAATGACGTGTTGTTTCACATGTGGCCCTGCCTTGATCTGTATACATTTTACCTGTAGCGGGGCTGGAGTAGGTGGTTGTGGGGGGATGCATGGGGCAGGTTTTGCAGAGGGGTCGGTTACAGGGGTCGGAACTGCTGGGTAGAGAAGGTGGTATGGGAATATTGTAGGGTTTGACAAGGATGTTATGGAGGTTAGGGGGGTGACGAAAGGCAACTCTGGGTGGTGTGGGGAGAATATTGTCAAGGGACGATATCATTTCAGAGCTTGACTTGAGAAAGTCATATCCCTGGCAGAGTAATTTGTTGATGTATTCGGGGCCAGGATAATACTGGGTGACAAGGGGGATGCTTCTGTGTGGTCTGTGGGTAGGAACATTGTTGTTGGATGGGGAGGAATGTATTGCTCGGGAGATCTGTTTGTGGACAAGGTCTGCAGGATAGTTGCGGGAGAGGAAAGCACTAGTCAGGTTATTGGTGTAATTGTTGAGGGATTCATCACTGGAGCAGATACGTTTGCCACGAATACATAGACTGTAGGTAAGGGAGCATTTGATGTGGAATGGATGGCAGCTATCAAAGTGAAGCTACTGTTGTTTGTTTGTGGGTTTGATGTGGACAGAGGTGTGGATGTGTGCTTCAACAAGATGGAGGTCAACATCCAGGAAGGTGGCTTGGGTTTTGGAGAAGGACCAAGTTAAATTCAGATTCAGAAAGGAGTTGAGGTTATAGAGGAATTTAAGGAGTGTTTCTTCACCGTGAGCCCAGACCACAAAGATGTCATCTATAAACCTATACCAGGCCAGGGGAAGCAGCTGTTGGGTCTTCAGGAAAGTCTCCTCCATGAGGCTCATGACGAGGTTGGCATAGGACGGAGCCATCCTGGTTCCCATGGCCATTCCCCTGTTTTGTTTGTAGGTCTGGCCTTCAAAAGTGAAGTAATTACGGGTGAGGATGAAGTTGGTAAGTGTAATAAGGAATGAGGTTTTTGGAAGATCTTCGGGTGGACGTTGGGAGAGGTAGTGTTTAAGGACAGAGAGACATTGGGTATGTGGGATGTTTGTGTAAAGGGATGTAGCATCTATGGTGGCAAGAAAGGTTTCAGGTGAGAGGGGTGTGGGAATGGATTTGAGGCGTTCTAGGAAGTGGTTTGTGTCTTTGATGTAGGATCGGAGTCTGCAGGTAATAGGTTGGAGGTGTTGGTCTACCAGAGCTGAGATACATTCTGTTGGGGCTTTGAAGCCTGCTACAATGGGACGGCCAGGATGGTTCTCTTTGTGGATTTTGGGTAATAGGTAGAGGGCAGAGGTACTTGGCTCAGGTGGAGTGAGTAAGTCTATGGAAGCCGTTGTGAGGCCTTGTGAGGGACCTTGGATTTTTAGGATTTTCTGCAGCTCAGTCTGTATGGAGGGAATGGGATCCTTGGTAACAGCTTTGTAGGTTGAGGTGTCAGAGAGTTGACACAGTCCTCCTCCCACATACTCCACATGGTCAAGTACCACAGTTGTGGAGCCTTTATCCGCCGGGAGGATGACAATAGAGCTGTCTGTTTTCAGCTCCTTAATGTTACGGGATTCAGCTGGGGTGATGTTGGGGGTTGTCGGGATGCTCTTCAAGAAGGACTGGGAGGCAACACTGGATGTGAGGAATTCCTGAAATGTCTGCAAGGGATGGTTTTGGGGGAGGGGAGGAGGATCCCTTTGGGAAGGCGGTCGGAACTGTTCTAGACAGGGTTCAACACTAGGTGTAGTATTTGGGGCCTGTGTTTGGGTGGTGAAGTGATATTTCCAGTTAATGTTCCTGGCGAATGTGAGGAGATCTTTAACCAGATCAGTGTGGTTGAATTTAGGTGTGGAGCTAAAGGCTAAGCCTTTTGATAGAACAGATGTCTCTGGAGGAGAGAGGGATCTGGATGAGAGGTTTAGAACTGAATTGGGACTGGTGATATGTGGCATTTGACTGTGGTTATAGTTGAGACTTGGTCTGTGTGGGGTATGTGCTGGGATTGGGAGAATGAATAGGGTGGCTAAGCTAGGTTTGTTGGCTATGAGGGGAGGTTTGTTGAAGGAACTGTTGTGGTTGGTGTTTGTGAGGGATAGGGAGAGGGACCCCACTTCTTAGGTGTTGCACTAGCACTGCGGATAGTTTTTTCAGGTGGTGTGTGGCATGGAACTCAATTTTACAGCTGGCTTCTAGGGTGATGTTCCTGAGTGTGTTCTCCAAGCAGGGGTTTGAGAGGTGGAGGACTTTGAAGAGAGATAGGAGCTGTTGGGAGTGGTGGTTACACAAAGTAGTGTAGAGATTCAGGACCAGTTGGGTAAGGGCTAAAGATTGAAGGTTCTGGAAGTCCAGGAGTGACTGGTGGAAGGAGGGATTGCACCCAGAGATGGGAACTTTTAAGGTAAGTCAGTTAGGAGTAATTCCGAAGGTTAAGCAGGACCGGAGGAAAAGTATGTGGGATTGCAGTTTGGCTAGGGTGAATGCATGTTTCCAGAATGAATGTAAATAATGTGGTATAGGATTAGGGCACATAGTGGGTAACTGGTGGGTAGGGAAATTAAATAACTAAAGATAAAATAGTAATAATAAGAAGGAATAAAACAACGAGGGAAGGATGAGAAAGAAAATAAAATCTGTTGGTAATGTTCAATACCAAAGGAAGACCACTAAATAAGAAAAGCACGGATAAACATTGACCAGACCAAGCAAGTATGTCCAAATAAGGGAAACGAACACACGTTGCTCAAAAAAAGATTGCGGGTGGCATGAAAACGATCGCGAGTGGCGTGAAAAGAACGCGGGTGTCTCAAAAAGATCGCAAGTGGCACCAAAAAGATCATGGGTGGCCCATGGTCTCTCTGCCCTTGAACACTACCTCTCCCAATACCCACCCGAAGATCTTCTAAAAATCTCGTTCCTTATCACACTTATCTACTTCATCCTCACTTTCGAAGGCCAGACCTCCAAACAAATAAGGGGAACAGCCATGGGAACCAGGGTGGCTCCGTCCTATGCCAACCTCTTCATGGAGGAGGCTTTCCTGAAGACCCAACAGCTGCTTCCCCTGGCCTGGTATAGGTTTATAGATGACCTCTTTGTGGTCTGGGCTCACGGTGAAGAAACACTCCTTAAATTCCTCTATAACCTCAACTCCTTTTCAAATCTGAATTTCACTTGGTCCTGCTCCAAAACCCACGCCACCTTCCTGGATGTTGACCTTCATCTTGTTGAAGCTCACATCCACACCTCTGTCCACATCAAACCCACAAACAAACAACAGTACCTTCACTTTGATAACTGCCATCCATTCCAAATCAAATGCTCGCTTCCCTACAGGCAAACGTATCTGCTCCAGTGATGAATCCCTCAACAATTACACCAATATCCTGACCAGTGCTTTCCTCTCCCACAACTATCCTGCAGACCTTGTCCACAAACAGATCTCCCGAGCAATACATTCCTCCCCATCCAACAACAATGTTCCTACCCACAGACCACACAGAAGCATCCCCCTTGTCACCCAGTATTATCCTGGCCCCGAATACATCAACAAATTACTCTGCCAGGGATATGACTTTCTCAAGTCAAGCTCTGAAATGATATCGTCCCTTGACAATATTCTCCCCACACCACCCAGAGTTGCCTTTCGTCACCCCCCTAACCTCCATAACATCCTTGTCAAACCCTACAATATTCCCATACCACCTTCTCTACCCAGCAGTTCCTACCCCTGTAACCGACCCCTCTGCAAAACCTGCCCCATACATCCCCCCACAACCACCTACTCCAGCCCCGCTACAGGTAAAATGTATACAGATCAAGGCAGGGCCACATGTGAAACAACACGTCATTTATCAGCTGACATGCCTGCACTGCACAGCCTTTTACATTGGTATGACAACTAAACTGTCTGAGCGTATGAACTGGCACAGACGAACTGTCCACCTAGGAGATGTTCGATACTCAGTAGCAGAGCATGCCATCCAGCATAATTCTAGGGACCTAGGAACCTGCTAGAACGTACGTGCCATTTGGCTTCTCCCACCAAACACCAGTCCCACGGAACTGCGGAGATGGGAACTTGCACTGCAACACATCCTTTCGTCCCTCTGGACTGAACCTAGGTTAACCAACCTCACTCCCATTTACTCTTCAGTCTTCTCCTTTTTCCCTCTCCTCTTTAGCCATTCACACATATTTTAATCCTACATAGCTGTGTTTATCTTTATACTACATATGTCTTTACTTCTGTATGCATCCTCTTTGGTTTGAAGCTGGCACAGTACTTAACAGAATATCTTTGGCATCCCTCTGACAACCATGCCTCCATCCTTGCTACCCTCCCTGTTGCTTCATAACCTGGGTTGTGAGTAACTGAATCCACTTTCCCTTCTTCCCCCCCCCCCCCCCCCCCCCCATCCCTTCGCCCTGGTGAAGGAACAAAGTTCCGAAAGCTAGGAATGTAAATTTTCTGTTCTGTTTTGTGTATCTATCGGCTGACTAAGCTGAGGTAAGTACTGGCCAGCCCCTTATCTCTTTGTTAGTATTTGTTTCACATCTTTATATAAGATTTTCCATTAATCAATTTCATTACATTGTTACATTACAATTCTGTGTGTACACTTTTTGGTTTACATTCTTACATAACATTCATACAATAGTAGTCTTTTTTTTTCTTGTTGGCACAAATTGACATACATTTCATTTCAATTTACAGTGACTTCTTGTCGGAGCATATTTATCACTTTCAAAGAATTAAAGAAGTAAACAATAGTCACTACAACAGGTTCTACGTGCTGCTTAAATAACGATGCATGGCCGTGCCCCTCTAGCATTCTCCAGAAAAGATCTACACACTACAGGATTGAGGAAATTTCACGTAAAGGCATTTCAGTGCTCAGTTACGTCTCTTTATTAGACTTAATTGTGATCCCCAGAACAAAATAGTTTGTTATTTATAAACATAACACAATCCTGACGATACCAATCATATCGTATACTTATTCAGTATTTAAAGTGCACCTCAGTATTTACTTGTTATGTTCATTGTATAAAGGATAACCATTTCAAATGCTGAGTTATACAGAGTTGTATCACCAGTACTATATGTTATGTACAATGAGCATAAAATAGTGTTTATATAAGTAGCAAACGTGTATAAAAATTTCAGTGCAAGTCAGGGGTTGGACACTTTCATGAGTAGTCGAGGCTTACAGTAATTAGGTTTCCGTACTGCAACTGTATTCTTCTACACACATTGCTACATTATCACATTCATACATATCATATACTTGCAGCTATATTTACTTGTGATGCTGTCCTTTCTTATGTTTATATGGTATCTAACACTCAACAAGCATTTATCTTTCTTCACTTTAGGATGTGTCGATGCATTGTTCCCTGGAAGAAAAAAAACTTAATACTAACTTAAAACTTAAATCTTCATAGATAAGTGTACATTGGCTCGATAGTCACTAATACCTCTTTCATATATTCAACCATTTATTCATTTACTTCAGTTTGCAATCGTGCTATCACAAACTCATTTAATGTTGTGTGTGTCTCTTAAATCTGAAAGATAAAGTGTATTACAAGTGTGGTGCGACATCTTATTCAGTTTGCCACTAATATTGCACTTGGTCCCTCAACTATAATTAGTGCGTGTACTTTCAATACTTAAATTTGTAACTATATAGATATAATGCGCGTAATAGCATAACTGTCATAAATGTAGTAAATATTTCGTAGTTTAGGATCCCTTTCCATTTATTTAATCCCTTAGCTTATCTCCATTTGTGTGTACTGTGTAGATAGTCATAGTTGTAGTATAGACTCTCCATTAATTTTCTATTTCCCTTTTTATGCAACAGGCTTTAAAAATGCTGGTGCAAGCTGTAGCTCACAGGGTTTGTTTGTTTTGGGTGCCCCAACACTTTCAGCTGTGTCTGTCTGACACACATGCAGTTACAGTTGGTTGCCTAGCTTTCTCCCCAATGGACATGCTCTGCATTGCTCTGTTACCACTGACGTCGTAGCAAGTTGTGTAGTGCATTGTGCACTACTGTGCGTTTCAAAAGTTCGTTTATTCATTTACAACTGTGCTACACACAAAGCGAAACATTGTGTTTAAAGTATCATCGTATCTAGACACACACGAAAGTAAAATTCATCCTTGTTATATCGACTTACCTTATCAATTACACATTTGGCATATAAGAAAAACACAAACGAAAAATTTTCTTTAACAACTAACAAAATAAATTCTGCAATGTGGTTTTCCAGCATCCTAACTCTAATATTATTATACATATATACAACTTAGAGGGTAGCCCTTCTTCAGTATATAAATGTTCCCAAATCTTTGTGTGGGTAAAGGCCTTTGTCTTTACCCGTGTTCATGTGTGCCAATCTGTATGCACCCGGGTGGGGGATTTTAGTAATTATGTATGGTCCAGTATATAGTAATTGCCAGTTCTCCAATTTTTGTGGATTTGGGGTGTGACCTATGTAAAGCTGTGTTGTACGTTTCAGTTTTCTGTCGTAAATTCCTTTCCTATATTGAGCCCAAGTTTCAAGATCGATTAATGGTTGTTGTATTTCATACAGTGATAACTCCGGTATTGGTATCTTGGACAAAGGTTTCCCATTCGTCTGCTTTTTTGCAACTAAACATCAGCTCATTTGGTATAAATCCAGTTGATATATGCGGAAGGCTGTCAACAACTTTTAAGACAGGAGTGTCACATTCATTCGACTTGGTATGTTTACGAGGTATATAGGTCCCCACAAATCTGTTGAATTCCTTAAACACCCTTTCTATGGGGGGCACTTTGGGATGAAATTTGGATACTGAAATGTGTTTGATTTGGTTGGAATTTACAAATGCTTTCCGTTTACATCCCACAAAATTTGAGGCATTATCTGTTAACATGACTTCTGGTTTTCCTACTCTTGCAAAATAATCCTCTTTAATTTGTCTTATAATTGAACTGGCAGTAACTTTCTGTACAGTATACAGTTTTATGTATTAGTGAAAATATCATACAAGCTTATGATATATAGTTTACTCCCCTGTTACCTTTTCTAGAGGTTTCTGAGTCACAGTGGGATGAAGTTCTATCTGTTAGGAGATGTTAGTATGTTTTACTTTCTGGCAAACTACACTTTCTCACCATCTGTAGTACTTCATCTAAGGGGAAATAACAAGGTTTAGCCCATTTTGTCAGTGCATTTTGCAGTGCCGTAATGGCCCCAAGCATTGTGTGTGTAAGATAAAATCATCTACATATTCCTCTGGCAAACACAAGCACTGTTTCTCTAGTTTGGAAGGTTTCCTATGGAACAGTTAACACCTTTATCAATAATGAAGAACCTTTTTAATTTTTCATTGCCGTCATGTGTGAGTTTTGCTCTTCGTGATGTAATTGCTCCATGTGTTTGCACATGTGGACATAGTGTGGTCGGACTGTTTTGTCCTCCATCAGCGTAGCTCTTATTTCACCTTCCTGTTCTAAAAGATTGCTGAATTCCTCTAAGCCTTGTGGTAGTCGAGAAAGAGCATCAGCTATTATGTTTTGATTTCCTTTTATGTATACTATTTAAAAATCGACTTCTTGAAGATACATACACCACGTGGCTATAAGTCGGTGTAGCAATTTACAAGTTAACAAAAACAGTGGGGTCTGATGGTCAAACAGCACACCTTCGTGTGTTTACCCCAAAGGAAATTTTAAAACTTTTTAAAGGACCAAACACAGCCAAACTCTCCAATTCTGGTGCATAAACAAAAATTTTTCTTCGTGTCTGGTTGAGATAAAATATTAACATTTAATATGGCTCACTTGATGTTTTCAAAATTGGTGTGACATTGCTTGTCACATACCCACAGTCTGTTTTTCCGAAGAAGATTGGGTAGAGCATTACTGTTCATTAAGTTGGTTAGGGATGAATTTATTGGAAAAGACACTAGGCCTAAATATGCCTTTAATTGTCTCTTGTTTTGAGGAACAGAGCAGTTCCTAATGGCATCAAGTTTTGAAGGATCTGGCAGTATGCCTTAAGAAGAGATTTTGTGTCCTAAAAATTTTACCCTTTCTTGTCCAAAATTATATTTCTTGAGATTTTCTGTTACTCCATATTCAGAAAAAGGCTCAATACTTGGTCAATTAATCTTAAATGTTCTACCCAAGTGGGTATAGTGACTAAAAGGTCATCCACGTATACTGTTACCGTACTCAAAGTTTGGGCCCTAGCACTCTGTCAAGTGCAGAGATAAATACACCTGCATTTATGTTCAATCCAAATGGTAATATTTGAAATTTGAAGCTCCTGCCCCACATATGAAGACGGTATACTTCAGACTTTCTTCATGTAACTTTATTTGCCAATATGAAGACCGGAGGTCGATCATAGTAAGAAACTTAGCATTATGGAATTTCATAAGCTGTCCATCTAAATTGTCTGGACGTGTTTGGACTGGTACAATAATCTTATTGATGTTACGTGTGCTGAGGACCAAACACACCTTGCTATCTGGCTTACTCACAGCCAAGATAGGACTACAATAAGAGGAAAATGATGATTGTATTATGTTCCATTTAAGCACCTTTTTAATCTCTTTTTCCTACTGCGTCTCTCTGTCCATGGCATAGGGTATGAGGTAGAACAAAAAGTTTCGTGAAGATACACTTTTATTTTGTACACAAAATCCTTAATAATACATGGTCTTTTTTCAAACACATGCACATAAGCAAGTATCAGTTCCCTAATTTTCTCTTTCTGTTCTTTAGACAAGCACTTCGATTCACTTACCTTTGTGCTTATTGCGTCGACATTTATTTTTTCTGCTGACAACTGTTCGTTATTTTACATATTGACAAATATGGGATTTATCAATTGAACTTCAGAGTCAAGAGTAACTTCCCCTGATTAGGTCAATTTCAAATAATTGGTTATTTACAGTGAAATGACGTTAGCCTCTTCCTATATCAATTTTTACGTGGTATGTCCTAAATGTATCCATACCAATTAAACAATCAACTATTAATTTCTCTACTATCAAAAATTTGCATCTTACACAAAACTGTCCTAATTGCACTGGAATTAAGGCTTGTACATTGACTCCTTTCGATTTCTGACCAGTGGCAGTTCGTACCTTGCAATTTTGCAGTGGCAGTGTTCTTCAATTCTTGAAAGAATCTCTGTGACATCAAATTGGTCGTAGCACCTGTGTCAAGCACAATGGGTACATCAAGGTCAAATATTTTGGCTTTAATAGTAGCTTGTACCTTGCTCTCTGTCAAGTTTTTCTCCGTACCCTCATTACTTTGATACAGATCATCTCTCACATCATTACCATGATCATATCTGATAAAAAGCAAGTCTCGATCAAGCCCATTCCCCCCCTGCAAGCTCACAGAACGGGGGCCTATCGTGACCAGTTCAAGTCTTCCGCCATCAGGGAGGCATTGTTCTCTGGGTTAGGCATAACTCACTATGTGAACTGTTGGTGTTTGATTACACCAACTAATGTCCTGAGAGGCTCTTGAGTGAAATTCTCTTTGCCTCTGTGCGTTATTTGGCATATATGTGTTACTCTGCTGGCTGAATTCCACTGTCTGTTACTGTTTTGTTTTTGCCAAGCGATCAGCTGATTATTGCTGGTAGCTTGTGTCTGTACATATTGTACAGGCTGGGCATTTTTGCTAAATCTTTGCCCATTTCTTTTATTTCCACCTTCATATTTTTGGCTTTCTCCATTGCTGATGTGACTACCATTGCCATAGGTCTGGGTGGGATAAGGTCGCCATCCGTGTTGTACTACGAATACATTGTTTACTTGTTGGTCCATAAATCTCTGTCACTATCGGCGTATTAACAGGCTTGGGTTATACTGGTCTCTCTTTGTATATTAAATCTATTGAGTCCAGTGTAGACAGAAAGTATTTAGTGTTGTGTTCCAGGATGGTAACGAGTTTTCCCTAATGTGGGCAGGAAGATGGCTCTTTAAATTTTCATCACGTCTGCTTGGGATACTGGTTTTGTCCAGTATCTGTTTTATTCAAATATTTATCAAAATAGCCCCTTAAGCTTCCATATTTGCTGTTGAACAGAGCTGCGTTGAATACTTCACGTCTGAGCCGCCCTTGTATGGCCTCAGACCAATACTTATCCAGAAATGCTCTCAAACTGTTCTTAATAGTGGCTACATTCCACCATGTCCGTAGCCCATAGCAGAACGTTACCCTGTGTGTATCCAACAACAAATCTAATTTTCTGAGCTTCAGACCATGTACGAGATAAAAAAACTTCAAAATGCTCTGACAGAGACCACAGGATGTGTTCTTTTCCCTTCAGAAGTAAATATCAGGAATTGTCGATGCCTAAGTAATCCCTCATCTGCAAGTATTGTTGACAAACACATCGTGCTGTCAATGACAGGCATGTTTATATTCACTGGTGCGGTAGCACACGGCAACTGCGCTTGCTCGACAGGTGCAGCTGCCAGCAAGTGTTGTTGCATTGTGCAACCTTCGCTATTTTCCTTCGACAGGCTAACCCTGTATTGTGGGTAACCAGTGAAGGTATATAACTTCTCTAAAAGCATGGGTTTGCTTTCTGTCATATGTTGTTTTGGAATGTCAGTAGTTTTGACAACACTGCCTTGTAACCTTTCCTCTGCTTCCTTTAAACCTGAGTCTGTTTTGGCTAGAAGTTGAATCTTCTTCCTCCTTTAGAGCTGCTTCTACAGTATCTACATAAATTTTGCATTCTGACACTACCTTTACAGCAAGGGTGCAGCACTTATCCAGCATCCCGGCTTCAGCTTTTTCGGTTATTTCCTTTACATCTGCACATAACTTATCTCTCTGTTTTTTGGCAAATTATGACTCTATAAACTTAACTTATCTACTCTTAGACTCAACTTGTGTATTTCTGTAGATAGGTTTTTGCATACGTATTGCAGCTTGCTGACTGTGTTCGTCACATTTTTTACCGACGCATCCACTTTGGATTGTGTCTCCTGAATTTGAGAATGTGCTTCACTGAGGTTTTACAACTCACCTGCAAGTTGTTCCTGTTTACAATCTATGGATGTTACCTTTTCCGTTATCGTATTTATATTGCGGGACATGTCGGTAATTATTTCTTGCTTTAGTTGTTTACCGAGCTCTGTCAACTTCCCAGATAGTTCGTCAGATAACTCAGTGCGTATAGCTTTGCTCACTTCACTGAACTGTTGACTAATATTTTTTCTTGAAATCGCTGAATGCCTGATTTTGCTGTGTAAGCTGTTACCCTATATTTTCCTGATGTCTTGTGAACTGCTGTGTAAACTGTTGTGTTACAGTTGCATGTGTTGTGTCAAATTGTATTTTCAAGGTTGATTAATGCTTGTTGTATTTTATCATCCAGTGATAATTCTGGTACTTGTATCTTTGGCAAAGGTTTTCCCGTTCATAACTTGTTTCAACTGTACATCAGCTCATTTGGTGTAAATCCAGTTGATGTATGGGGAAGGTTGTTAACTACTTGTAAGAAAGGAGTGACATATTCCATCCACTTGGTATATTATACCCGTCTGTTCATGATTCTGTGATGCGCTGAGTATCTTGCATCAAGAGGATCAAAGCATACAAGAATAATTTGCGTGAGCAGAAGAGGGGTGATCCGGAACCAGTATTGTCATACCAAGCTCTATGCCCAATGGCAGTAACAAGAAAAAGAAGTGCATAAATTTTAATGCTGAATATATGTATTGAACATTGAGGGTCTGTTGATATTAATGCCAGTTAAAGTTCACTCATGATATGTGTACCTTCCAATTTTTGTTTTCAATTCTTTCAATTTTTTTAAAATTATTGAAGCAGCAATTATTAATCAGTTCCCATTATAAACTACATTTTGTCCCCCCCCCCCCCCCCCCCCCCCCACACAACTCTATTCAGTGGGGACCAGGACAGGACCTCGGCAGTTTGTCCTTTTACGGTTGCCATTGAATAGTGGGTGGGGGGAAATAAAATGTAATATATAATGGAGACTGATTAATAATTGCTGGTTAAGAAATATTGGAGCACTTTACTTCTACATACACTATCATACGCTTTTTCGATGTCCAGGAAGGTCTTGAGTAAATCTATTCCATATTCATAGTGCTGTTCCTGCAGTTGTCTTACAGCAAAAAGTAGATCCAGCGTGGACCTTCCTGGTCTGAAGCCATGTTGCTCTTCTCTCATTCTTCCTTCTAATTTTGCCTGAATTCATGCTCCCAAAATTTTTTCAAAAATCTTTGCACAATGACTCATCAATGTTATCCCCCGATAGTTCTTGCACTCTTTTCTATTTCCCTTCTTAAAGAGCAGGACAATTATTCCCTTCTTCCAGTCTTCTGGGATCATCTTCTGTCTCCAAACAATTTTCATTACTCGAAATAGCCATTGTATCCCCACCTCTCCTGCTGCTCTCACCATCTCTACACTTTGCTCATCCAGACCTGATGAATTCCCTTCCTTCATCTCCACTTCTCCCCATGTAAGGTCTTTTTCTATTTGCTGTTTCTCCTCTTTTTTTCTCCTCGGCTTGTTCCTCCTCATCTATGTCTCCTTTGGGGTTCAGGAGTTCTTCAAAATACTCCTACATATTCTCGAGTTCCTCCTTATTCTCTACATCTTGTCCACTTTTGTTTACCATTCAAGCATAATCTGTCGTACCATTCTTCTTACTTTTAAACGTCCCATATAACACCTGTTTTTTGAACCTTCACTATCCTCCTCCATCATTCTGGTCCACTGTTCCACCACTCTTTTTGCTTCTTTCTTGCTTGCCTGATACTCTTCTCTTCTGGAATCATACCCGAAAGGCTCTATTCTTCTTCTGTACTATATCCTTTGTTTTATCATTTCACTAGGGTGTTTCTTTCCATCTCTTTTTGTTGCTTGTCCTCCCACATATTGCTTCCGCCGCACTTACTAATGTTCCCTTGAATCTACCCCATTCCTCTTCTACCATTTTATTCATCTTTTGGGATGCTTTCCTTTACTACTTGTAGGTACTGGAGCCAAGTTTCTTCCTCCTTCAACTTCCATACCATTATACATCTTTCCTGGTTTTCTTGCCCTTTATTATCAGCTTGGATTTAACAGAGGAATGGCTTGAGGCAGGGAAGTGTACTTTCACCATTACTCTTCATTGTAGTGATGGATGATATAATGAGTACAGAAGCACAAGTAATTGGTCAAAGGAAGATGAAAGCTATGGTGTTTGCAGATGATCTGATGATTTGAGGGAATAAGGAGGAAAAAGTACAAGAGCAGTTGGATGTATGGGAACGAACAGTACAAGAATATGGGATGAAATTTAGTATAAGAAAGAGTGAGATGACTATCACAACAAAAAAGAAAGAGAGAGGAGCAACAGGAAATCAATTGTTGGGGGGGGGGGGGGGAGGGGGGGGGGTTGAGGAGAGTGGAGAGTTTCAAGTACCTAGGAAGTCTGATACAGGAAGATGGAAAAAAACGACAGAGAAATAAACAAGTGGGGGAGAAAAGCAGAAGCATTTTGGAAGAGTGCCAGAAGCCTGATACGGAGCAAGGATGTAAAAAGGTTATATACCAGTCATACTATGTCCCGATTCTGACATTTGCATCAGAAACCTTGGTTATGAAAGGAGGAGAGAAAAGCAAAGTACGAGCTAGTGAGACGAAATTCTTGAGGAACAGTATTGGAGTGACAAAGATAGACAGGTTAAGAAATGAGAGGATCAGAGAGTTAATGAAGGTGGAACCATTACAGGAGGAGTTAGAGAAATCAATGTTGAGATGGTATGGACACATTAAGAGAATGGAGGGGAAGAGGATACCCAGGAGGATACACGAGATGAAACTGGAAGGAAAGAGACCAAGAGGAAGACTGAGAGACAGATGGCTGAAAGGAGCAGAGGAATGCATGCAGAAGAAAGGAGAAGGCTGGACCAAGGTGAAGACAGAGAGATGGTGGCAAGACAGAAGACGATGGAGAGGCCTATATTCCTACAGACCCAGCCAGAGGCTGGAAACTGTCCAAGATGATGATGATGATTTTCTGTTGTAAAACATTGGATGGGTATAGACACTAGAAATGTCAGCAACACTTTTGACACAGTAATTAAAAGAGTTCTACCAAACTTAACCCTTTGCACTCTGTAATGGTGACACAGGGTGCCTCAGAGCGCTTGCATTTAAATCGCTGCTGCCTGGGTAGAGATTGCGCCACAGAATTGAGTGAGTCTATGTATAAACAGTGAGGCCAGTAACCAACAATTAGGATATATATTAAACCAAAGAGTGTGCTTTCATTCAAATATATTTCACTGTGTGATAATTCTGGAAACTTTTCAAGTTGGACTGTTTCAATCGTCATTTCATTTGAATTGTTTACAAATGAATTATTGTCATCAAAATCATTGTCACTTAGACATTCCTCTAAAAGTTGTACAGTCTTGTCGTCAGAAGGGACTGTGCACAAAGAATTAGCCATTATGCTCCTAACTTGAATGTAATAATTAGAAACTTTCTCGTAGCACAACTGGTACAGTTTGACACCGATTTAACATGGGCTTCCCTAGATGGAGTTCTGTGTGGCATTGATGCGAATTACTGTCAGATTCGAGCATTTGAGAGCTTTGAAAAATTGTGTCCACTGAGGCTTGACATTGTAATGAAAAACTAACCTCTCAGTGTCGAGCACCATTCACCATTGGAGTGGAAAGGGTTAACAATTGTAACTGTGACAATATGGAGTACAGAGTTTTAACACTGTGGACAATGGGAGTTGAGCACAACATGGTACCCAGTTCATGTGGGGGGAGGGGGGGGGGGGGTGGTTTCAGGCATCTGTAGGTGGGTAATCCTCCAAACATGCAGGGATTACAATATTGTTGCCTGAGCTTTCACCTCCTTGTGCATGTTGAGGAGAAGGTACCAGGACGCTGGGCACTGCCCATCATGCCATGTGGCTTTTGCTGTGGCTGTATGAGACCCATGGGAAGAGTCCTCATTTGGCATAGGCAGCATCATGATCAATATTTCATCTTATGAAATCACCAAAGCTATGAGCCAGTGGTTGCAAGGCTCTGGCAGTCTCTTCAGATAGGCCACAATTCGGTACAGATTGTTATGACCATAGAAACTTTCACTCCTTGGCCACGCCATAGAAGAAAAGCTAAACTAAGCGATTTGCAGACACTTACTTCCCTTAGTTCCTGGTTTGCACCTGAACAGATGGAGGGTCCTTTCTCTCTATTGAGTGTGTGTTTTTTGTGGTGAATACCGTCAGTGTCTTTGGTGAACTCTCTTCCCTTAGTAAATTACAAAGTGGCTCCCTTTTAATTAAGATGGGAAATCCTATCCAGTCTCATGTATTACTTCTAACAACTTGGTGATGTACTTTTTACCATTTACATCCCGTAAGAACCTGAGCATGATATAGGGATTAATTTTTCACTGTACCTATAACTGCAAACAGTGGAAGAGATGCATAAACACTTGGAGAGGGAAGGAATCAGCATTGCATGTAGTGTACATTGAGGCCCACCAGAAACAAGGTTGACAGTGGTGAATTCATCCTCGTTTTTATGGGGATTCCTTCTATAGGAGGACAAAATCATGGTTTACTGCTGTGATGTGCAGCTCTATTTCCCACCCTCGATGTGGTGTTTTAAATGCCAGCAGTTTGGATACATATCTTCCCAGTGTACGTATGACCCAATTTGTGGAGACTGGCTGGCCATTTAGAGAAGTTGTGGGAATGACCACTCTCTCAGATCCCCGGTATGTGGTAGTCTAATCAAGGAATGCAAAATCCAGGAACTGAAGGTCACCAGTCGCTTCTCAAATTTTGAAGCTTGGAGAAAACATGATTGTTTTTATCCAGTCTCAATGATATCAGCCTTTGCCGCTGCTGTGGCCAGGTTATCAGCAATACCTGGTGTATTTGCTTCCTTGATGTTGGCCTCCAGCAGGCACCCAAATAAACTTGTCCATGGGGTTGGTCAACCCTCCTCTCTCAGGTTTAATATGTGTGTGATTAGGCCCTCCTCTCTCATATTTCCTACAGCACCATCTTTGGAAACCATTCTTTGTACCCAACCAGAGAAAAAGCTTCCTCCTCCTCCAGCATCCATTGATAATGTCTGCCTTTTGGGAACGCTTAGAAATACACAGCCAAATAATCCAGCATCAGCCTGTGACCAATGGGCGCACATGCACTTGATCCTGGGGCTGCCCAATCTTCTACCATTCCTACACCCACATCAGATAACTCTTCACAAGATTGTCAACTGCCAAAAATTGTGGAAAAGAAAAAGGCAAAATCTTGGGAGAAGACTAGTCCAGAGTCCCTGGAGAAGTTAAGCCCTCCACAAGTTGGGAATTTGAACTGATCTTCATTGATGTTTTTCCACCTACACCAGTGAGGCAGTGGTTCCAGGGTATGACTTGTCCTCCTGGCCTCTTTGTGTCTAACCAGGACACCCTCAATGCGATAATTCAATGGAACTGCAATGGATATGACTGTAACCTGCCAGTACTACAATACCTAATTTTCTCTTGTTCTGCAAACTGTGTTACTCTCCAAGAAACACACTTCACTTATGGCCAGTACTGCAATAGCTAATTTTCTCTTGTTCTGCAAACTGTGTTACTCTCCAAGAAACACACTTTGCCAAGACCATTCTACAACTTTTCAAAATTATCATGCATTCTGTAAGAACTGTGCTGGCCCCAAGAGAGTATCTGGAGATCTTTATGCACTGGTTCTCACAGAGAGCATGAGCAAGTAGGCTTCTCTCCATGCCACACAGGAAGCAATACCAATGCAAGTGCAAATTGCCTCAGTGATACCCGTTTGCAAAGTTTATTTATTTTCAGGCAGAACACTTATTTACCACTGAGATGAGCATCGTAGTCCAACACCCCCCTCCCTCCCCCACACACCTTTTTCTACCTCCTTATGGATTTCAGTGCGCTACCTCCAACCTTCCACCCCACACTTGTTTGGAAGTACCACTTTGTCTGGTATTCCTTCTCCTTCTGACTGACCAGTTACTTTTGGATTTTGATCAGTGTCTCCCCAATGATGCTTCTCTTACCCTCTCTATCCCTGGCTATCCACCTTAGGGTCTCTTCCTGTAATTTTGTGGCATGACTACAAAGATCGCTACATGGCAGTAACAATGACGATTTTTTGGTGATCCTGTCAGTTCCTTGTCATCTTCTGCCAGACCACTTACCATGTTGAGCTTTTCAAAGAACCAACTGGCAGGTGTATACTTCTGTTGTCACCTTCATTCCCTCTCTGTCATGTTGCATTGACAAGTTTATAGGAGTCATCTCTGATATGATCACCTGCACTGTTGGAACCGCTATCCCCCTTTCTGTGGGCCCACTCTGCCACCAGCCAGTGCCATCATGGAACAAAGACATCACAACAGCTCTTCAGTATTGTCAAAGGGGCCTGCAGTGTCTCAAGTGACATCCTTCACAAACCACCCTCATCACTTTCAAATGGCTCTGTGCTAAAGCTCACAATCTAATGAACTACAGTAAGAAAGAATACTGGGAGCACTACACCTCGTTGGAAACTCATGCCTCTTTATCCCAGGTGTGGGTCAAGCTCTATAGTCTATTGGGCTGCCACTGTCCCTTATCTCCTCCTTTGAGTTGGTGTATCTACCAATGCACTGGTTCGTGCTGAACACCTCGTGATCCATTTTGTGAATACATTGACATCCTATCCATACCTAATCATCTTTCGAACATTTAAAAGATAAAAATTGATGTATTTCCTCTGCCCTTTAACCCCCCCCCCCCAGCCCCTGATCTTAAATTATGTACTGAACCTTTCACTGACTTGAGGACTGCTCTTGGCACATTACACAATACAGCTTTAGGCCCTGATTCAATCATAATGAGATGGCCCAACATCTAAATCTCACTCAAAGACTTCATCTACTCAGAGCCTTCATTCCTTTGGAATGACTAGATAGTATTAGCCACCAAATTCTTAAACAATGCAAAAACCCAGTGTCCATTGACAACTATCAACTGATAAGCCTCACCAACCTCCTGTGCAAACTGCTTGAAGGAATGGTACCCTGACGAAATAGCCGCCTGACAGGCTTTTTATAAACCCCAATTATACATGAGGCATATGACACTGCCTGATGCCATCGTATCTTGCTTGTATTGGATGGGAAATTCTCTGTTTCTTTTGTTCATGACATGAGAGTAAAAGTGGATGCAGCATAACTGCTAGGCAGAAGTGATGAGCACCTGGATTCCTGCACCTCAGAGATTCACTGTGGACCACAGAACCGCACTGAGCATGACAATGGTCATGACGTCAGTTGTCAAGGGAAACCCAGAGATGATGTACTGAGCATAAATGACAAAAGCTACAAACTCTAAAGTCATGTGCTGTAGTAAAATCTAACATGGAATGTATAGTAAAAGAGGTGAAATAAATGTGTGATAAAGAAGCAGCACATGGATTTATTTTGTAGTAACTGGTGTTTGAGATTTCCATTTGGTACATCTTTGAGAAAGGAGGCTGCAGCATCAAGGTATTGTTGACTCCCATGACAGCGATTCCATTGAAGGAGCAAATAACAAGGCCACGAGTGTGAAGAAAATGCATCCCTTGACTGTTAGCTGCTATCGTCTCCTTGACAGAGTAACAACGCATCAGCAGTTGACTACAGCTGCATTGGCAACACCACTAATTTCGCTCTCAGCCACAGTTACTGACTACCAACCACCTGCAATGTGGTCTGCCTTGTCTAATGAATAATGAATTAACTTCCCGCCAGTGTCTCAAAAAGTGTGTGTGTGTGTGTGTGTGTGTGTGTGTGTGTGTGTGTGTGTGTGTGTGTGTGGACACCATATTAGAACCCAGTGATAATTACGACAGTAATAACCAGAATCATGGTAACAAATCTCCCTGAGTGGTTAAAGCATTTGAGTAAGAGTACAGCTGATTTAAAGAATGAAATGTCAACACTCAGAATTCAAAATTATAGTATTACTATCTTAAGAACAGTATTTGGTGAGACAAAAATAAGTTTAGAGGCACATTTTAGGGAATCTTAACAAGGAAAATAGGGATAAATGTTAAAGTTACAGAGTTGCAAACTGCAATAAAGATATTAACTGGGGAGTTATATGACAAGGTACATAAACAATGAGATCTAGTAAGAAAGGTTTATTGTTCATGACAATAACGTAAAGAAAATGCAAGAATTTACAGAAGAGCAATATAAAACAAAGAAACAAACCTCTGTATGGGAACAGACTAAAGAATCAGACATAATGGTTATTCTCGGTTCTGGCTTTGCTAGTTTGGAAGACAGAGTAACTGACTTAGTAAATCACAAGGTACAGAAGAAAATAGAATCAACTGCCAGTACACCAAAGTATGCAGCACTCTCAGATAGGCATGGAAAGCAATTCAAGAATAATCTGGAGCAAACTCATAAAAACAAAAGCAACTAATGGGCAGTATCAGACAGACAGGAGAGCTAACTGTGGAACTGCAACTAGGAAATGGACAAGTTTTTCCAAGCATTTTCCAAAGTTCAAGTTCAAACCAGAGGGTAGGTACACCAGACATATTTTTGACAGTTTTTTCAAGAAAACTAGTTTTCGCACTCAGTTACCTGAAAGGGGTGCAGCCTAGAAGGCAACAGCAGTCTTGAAAGAATCCACTTCTAGGGTAGATTTCCAGAAGAAATTTAAGAAAAAATACTGGTCATTTGGTATGCAAGAAAAAATAGTTTTAGAGTTACTTGACCCCAAATATTATACCAACACATGGGTAGTTCAAATGGCTCTCAGCACTATGGGACTTAACATCTGAGGTCATCAGTCCCCTAGAACTTAAAACTACTTAAACCTAACTAACCTAAGGACATCACACACATCCATGCCTGAGGCAGGATTCGAACCTGCGACCGTAGCAGTTGCGTGGTTCCGGACTGAAGCGCCTAGAACCGCTCGTCCACCGCGGCCGGCATATGGGTAGTTGTAAAGAACACACAGAATGGCACCTCAAAAGGTCAAAACATTTAGATAAACTCTTAGAAAAAAATCATTTGGTTGTAGTTTTTGTGTGGAGATCACCATATACTGTGAGGGAGGAAATTTAGTATAAGGGATGGATGACTGAACAATCTACTAACATTTGTTGAATGTTTAGATATACAGAGTGTTTATAAATGAATATCGGGTTTTAACGCTTTATAACATTTATTATATTAAACTTACAGTTATAAATGATATGTCAAATGAAAGAGCAACTCAAACAGTTTTACCAAGAACCTTATGAATGTTCAATGTGAGCACTATTTGTCACAAGGCACACATCAAGTCTATAGCCAAGTTCTTCCCAAACATTGATAAGTGTGTCTTCAGTGATTGTAGCAACAGCTGCTTCAATTCAGTTTCTTAATTCAAAGAGGTCTGCTGGTAGCAGAGGCACATACACGTGATCCTTTATAAAGCCCCAAAGAAAAAAATCGCATGGCGTTAGTTCGGGTGAACGTGGAGGCCACGCAAAGCAAGCACTGTCATTGGGCCCCTTGCAGCCTATCCAGTGCTTGGCTTTAGAGCTAATGTGTGCCGTGTGACATGTGGTGCTCATATTGAATGTTTATAAGGTTCTTGGTAAAACTGTTTGAGCTGTTCTTTCATTTGACATATGATTTATAACTGTAAGTTTAATGTAATAAATATTACAAAGTGTTAAAACCCTGATATTCATTTATAAATACCCTGAACTAAACAAAGAACTGATTATACACAAAACAAAAATCAACAGGAGGATAGCAATGAGGGAACTTGGTATCTTTCAAAATTCCACAGGAAAAATGAAGGTACGTTCTCTAAAATTAATATGCATACCAGTAGTCTCAGAAATAATGCAGGAATTAATCAAGCTGATAACTGCTCTCTGATGTTCACATCTAATAATGCAGATAACAAGATCTAATAATGCATCAAACAGATCATTTTCAAGTTCTTCTGCAGGAAATATTGAACATTTTGAGGTGGGAGCCAGGCCCCAGAACATGAAAATACAACCAGATGCCCTTGGGGAGAAAGGAAAATCAGACTTGCGTGGAAAATACCTACACAAGAGTAACTAATAGAAGAAGAGAAAATAACAATGAAGAACACATTAGGCCGATAGTTGGAGAAATATTTGGGACAGAGATAGACATTCAGCCAGATTTGGAAAGTGACGTCTTGATAATATCCTAAGATTTGTTGTTGTTATTGTTGTTGTGGTCTTCAGTCCAGAGACTGGTTTGATGTAGCTCTCCATGCTACTCTATCCTGTGAAAGCTTTATCTCCCATTACCTACTGCAACCTACATCCTTCTGAATCTGCTTAGTGTATTCATCTCTTGGTCTCTCTCTACGATTTTTACCCTCCGTGCTGCCCCTCCAATACTAAATTGGTGATCCCTTGATGCCTCAGAACATGTCCTACCAACCGATCCCTTCTTCTAGTCAAGTTGTGCCACAAATTTCTGTTCTCTCCAATTCTATTCAGTACCTCATCATTAGTTAAGTGATCTACCCATTTAATCTTCAGCATTCTTCTGTAGCACCACATTTGGAAAGCTTCTATTCTCTTCTTGTCCAAACTATTTATCATGCATGTTTCGCTTCCATACATGGCAACACTCCATACAAATACTTTCAGAAACGACTTCCTGATACTTAAATCTATACTCGATGTTAACAACTTTCTCTTCTTCAGAAACACTTTCCGTGCCACTGCCGGCCTACATTTTATATCCACCAGTTTTGCTAGCGCAGCGCCGCGTGCTGTGACGTAGCAGTGGAATGCCCTTACTTCGGCTGCGCGTGGCTGGCAGCGCCCGGCTGGCCAGCCGGCTCGGCGATGGACAGCAGGCCGCTGCACGTAGGAGGCTCCGGGTTGGAGTCCTGGCACTGTCAGCACGAGAAGCATTCTCGTAGTGCGGAGTGTACTCTATCCCACCCCGTCTTCTTCCCTGCTCCTCCTGGTGGCTTGTTGATGGGCGGAACAGGCTGCAGTCCCCCAGCATCGTCAGCTCACCCAGTTGTGACGGCGGATGCACAGGGCCTAGGCTCCGCACGATCTCGATGATAGCTCACTGATGTGGTCAGCATTGGCAGCGAGCGAGTTTGCCACGATGTCTGCTAATCCTGGGATGATGAATGACAGCAGCAGCAGAGAGGACCAGAGCTGGTACTGTGCCCTCACAACTGCTGCTGGATGGGCCGCCCTTACTGCAACATCTCCTTAATAAAGATTAACATATCGATCACCAAGCTGAGCGCTACGCAGCGTCCCAGCACACATCTAACTGCAAGTCTAACTGTGAGTGCCTTGTTGCTGTCAAAGCTGGCGTATTTAAAGGAAGCATGAGCAACATCCAGACGTCATGCTCGTTTGTAATGAACGCATTTGTTTCACTTATACTGCTGATTTATCTGTCGTACTCGCCCCTTAGGTGTTCTTGTGACAGAGTTATGTGTTGTTACAGCAGACTTACGTGAAGTTATGAAATGCAGTACAGCTGATGCTATACCTCCGTCTTACACTATACGAAAGTCTCCGACTAAGACAAACCCGCGTGCTAAGCAATTCTCCCTCACCTGTTGTGTGTAACCAGGCCACTGCTCTTGCATGATGACACATTCCGATACATGTGCAATCCTCCTACATCTTGGCAAACTTACTGCCTCTGGCTCTCGGCATAGGCAATGAAACTTAGACAATATTCCATGTTTCCAACTCTTTACTATTCCACGACACTGCACTATGTACTGTTTGTATGAAGGTATGACATTAACACTATCATGCAGATTTGTGTCGATGGATGGTTTTTAGGCAGTTTTCCATCTGCCTTGGCGAATGCGGGCTGGTTCCTCTTATTCCGCCTCAGTTACACTATGTCGGCGCTTGCTGCACAAACTAGTTCTCCATGTTTGCGTATACCACCAACACTCTATCATGCAAACATAGGGGTTACACTCGTCTGGTGTGAGACATTCCCTGGGGGGTCCACCGGGGGCCGAACTGCACAATAACCCTGGGTTCGGTGTGGAGGGGTGAAGTGGACTGTGATAGTCGTCGTGGGGTTGTGGACCACTGTGGCTGCGGCGGGGACGGAGCCTCTCCATTGTTTCTAGGTCCCTGGTTAGCATACAATACAATACAATACAATACAATACAGCACCATCATTTGACAAACCATTATGTGAGTGAAAAGTATAGCTATCAAGAACAGAGACCATGCATTGTTAATGAAACTGTTTTAATCACAGCAATTCCAGTGCTGCATTGAGAGCGTATCACCAACTGAGGGGTCGGAGTAGAGGCCTGATGTCATTAAATGGTTTAAAGAAGATGGTCAAATAAAAGAACACAGGTGGGGTTGGTGCAGCACCTTGGAGAGGAAGGTGTCCTGTTCCAGTGAAAGCAGTTGATGAAGTTGCTGCTGGTGCAACTGACAATGCAGCACATGCACTGGATAATGCTAGTGCTTACGCAGTGTCATGAGAATTGTCCCTCCTATGGTCAACAGTACAGAAAGTTTTGCATGCTGTTTTACACTGGTACCATATGGGGTCCAGAGGGTGCCGGGAAAGAACCTCATGATCTGCAGAAATGTTCTGAATTTGGTCGTCAGTTTCTGGTAAGCATCAAAGTTGATGACATGTGACTGGGCAATATTCTATGGAGTGTAAGGCACATTTTACACTACAGGGTGCAGTGAATAAGCAGAACTGCCAAATTGAGGGTACCGGTAAACCAAGTGTTGTGCACAAAGAGCCATCGCACACACAATATGCGACTGTATGGCGTAGATTTACAAGCACCTTTATTCTCAATTCATTTTTCTTTGAAGAGAATACACCAGAGGACTCATCAGGTGTACTATAACATCTGCATGTTATCGAGACCTCCTTGTACGGCATGTATTCCTGCTTTGGAAGAGCATAGCTGAGTGAAAACCACTGTTTTCATGCAAGATGGGGCAACACCTCATGTCATGTGAAAGATCTGCGTAATGCAACCTTCCATGAACATATTGTCTCCATAGGTTTTCCAGATGCATGGCTTGCACAATCACCTGATCTGAATCCATGTGACTTTTGGCTATGGGAATATCTTCCGTAAAAGAATACGTTTACCAGGGACTCATTTGGTCTCTACCTGATCTGAAGGCCAGTATGCAGGGACACATTGCTCAGATCCCGCTGGAACTGCTGCGAGCAAGTGTTGATCATAACATTTTGTGAATGCAGCATGTCATCAACATCTCCACTGCTCATATTGAACAAATAGGTGTTCATATTGAACGAATTGTGTAAGCAGCGGTTAATAATAAAATCAATATTTTGTCTTTCTCATTCATTTAACCTTTTCTGCCACATTCTGTTTCTAATCCATTACAAACAGAAACATTTATATACATCTTTCTTGCATTTAGAGTGCCAAGTTTGCAGCTGGTGGCCAAAATTAGGACTAGTTTTTTTTTTTTCCAGCATGAATTGGTTCTGCATTAATGCATTAGAATATCTATCAAGTTTCACTGCCATACAATAATTACAGGCCACACTGGAACCCTATGAATAGCTGCACTTTAATTACAATCACCCAGTATAAACAAGTGCTCTTTGATAAACCAGGCATAATAGGAAAGTATGTGTGAAAGTTCGAAGTAAAGGCTAACACATCATTCTTTTGCAAACCGTATCAAATCTCTATACGCCTATGGTGAGCAATAGAAGCAGTAATAACGATAACAAATGTGATAGTGTAATGCAGTTAAAGTGTATACAACAATCTGTTGTCAGTGGCAAGCAAACCAGTCAAAAGAGTAAGCCTGGTGTTCCAGGACATTAAATAAACACAATGAGACTGAAAAGGACCACGAGCGAAGAACAGTTGGTGAAATTTGAACAACTAAGATTCAAATTTATGGTACTCCATTTTGGGTTAAATATTTCAATAGCAGTTTTCATATGCACACTAAATAAAGCATTAGGGGATTATCTAATGCAAGAGTTGAGTATTTATGTGGATGACATATTAATTGTCTCTTAAGTCCTGGGAGGAGCATTGTGCCCTGTTGATTAAGACTCTGAAAAAATTACAAGGAAAGGACATAGAGTTACCTAAGTATCATTTAGGAAGATATGAACTTAAGTTTTTATGTCACATAGTGGGGATAAAAGGTGTAAAACCAGACATGCAATGAATAACAGCAATGAAGATTGTCCTTAGTCATAAAAAGCAAAGCAGTTACATTTATTCCTAGATATAGCCAGATATTATAGGCAGTTTATAAAGGGGCAACCAATGAATGACTAATGTCTCTATCAATCCTGAAAAAAGCAAACCAAATGGATATGGAGTATGAGCACAGCAGAGCAGAGACATTCTGAAATACACTCCTGGAAATTGAAATAAGAACACCGTGAATTCATTGTCCCAGGAAGGGGAAACTTTATTGACACATTCCTGGGGTCAGATACATCACATGATCACACTGACAGAACCACAGGCACATAGACACAGGCAACAGAGCATGCACAATGTCGGCACTAGTACAGTGTATATACACCTTTCGCAGCAATGCAGGCTGCTATTCTCCCATGGAGCCGATCGTACAGATGCTGGATGTAGTCCTGTGGAACGGCTTGCCATGCCATTTCCACCTGGCCCCTCAGTTGGACCAGCGTTCGTGCTGGACGTGCAGACCGCGTGAGACGACGCTTCATCCAGTCTCAAAAATTCTCAATGGGGGACAGATCCGGAGATCTTGCTGGCCAGGGTAGTTGACTTACACCTTCTAGAGCACGTTGGGTGGCACGGGATACATGCGGACGTGCATTGTCCTGTTGGAACAGCAAGTTCCCTTGCCGGTCTAGGAATGGTAGAACGATGGGTTCGATGACGGTTTGGATGTACCGTGCACTATTCAGTGTCCCCTCGACGATCACCAGAGGTGTACGGCCAGTGTAGGAGATCGCTCCCCACACCATGATGCCGGGTGTTGGCCCTGTGTGCCTTGGTCGTATGCAGTCCTGATTGTGGCGCTCACCTGCACGGCGCCAAACACGCATATGACCATCATTGGCACCAAGGCAGAAGCAACTCTCATTGCTGAAGACGACTCGTCTCCATTCGTCCCTCCATTCACGCCTGTCGCGACACCACTGGAGGCGGGCTGCACGATGTTGGGGCGTGAGCGGAAGACGGCCTAACGGTGTGCGGGACCGTAGCCCAGCTTCATGGAGACGGTTGCGAATGGTCCTCGCCAATACCCCAGGAGCAACAGTGTCCCTAATTTGCTGGGAAGTGGCGGTGCGGTCCCCTACGGCACTGTGTAGGATCCTACGGTCTTGGCGTGCATCCGTGTGTCGCTGCGGTCCGGTCCCAGGTCGATGGGCACGTACACCTTCCGCCGACCACTGGCGACAACATCGATGTACTGTGGAGACCTCACGCCCCACGTGTTGAGCAATTCGGCAGTACGTCCACCCGGCCTCCCGCATGCCCACTATATGTCCTCGCTTAAAGTCCGTCAACTTCACATATGGTTCACGTCCACGCTGTCGCGGTATGCTACCAGTGTTAAAGACTGCGATGGAGCTCCGTATGCCACGGCAAACTGGCTGACACTGACGGCGGCGGTGCACAAATGCTGCGCAGCTAGCGCCATTCGACGGCCAACACCGCGGTTCCTGGTGTGTCCGCTGTGCCGTGCGTGTGATCATTGCTTGTACAGCCCTCTCGCAGTGTCCGGAGCAAGTATGGTGGGTTTGACACACCGGTGTCAATGTGTTCTTTTTTCCATTTCCAGGAGTGTATAAAATGAGTCTTAGTAAATGATCCGATTCTAAAACATCCAAGGAAGAACCAACCATTCAAATTGGCCACTGATGCATCAGAATATGGAACTTCATGTGAATTGTTCCAAGGCAAATGGAATCCACAAGGAGGCAAGCATAATATGATAATGTTTGCTAACAGTAATTTGAAAAAGCATAAATTGAACAACACAATGATGGAAAAGGAGTTGTTAGCCATGTTATGGAGCAGATAAAAATTTCAAACTTTAATATGCGACTTCCAAATAGTCATTTATACAGATCACTGAGCTTTGGCATACCAAATACAAAGCAACTTATTACATAATTGCCTAATGATATGGGTATTATTTTTGCAAGATAGATATAAAGTACATACAATGATCACAAAATACAGTGCCAGGTGTTCTGTTCCAGTTAGCACTGTGAATGAATAAAATGACTAGAACTGAGGGGTCTGGTGTGGTTTTTACAATTAACTTCTTATTCACCAGTTACAGCAACAATGTAAGGCACTTAGTTCAGAAAATAAAAGACGACCTGCAGTCAGATAAGTATTTTGAAGAAAACATATTCTTGTGCAAGCATGAAGTGTTACCCAAAATGGAAACATATTTGTGGGTTTATTTTGATGAGTGAATGAGAAATCATTGTATTGGAAGTTGTGTATTCCTAAAACTGCAGTGGAAGATCTATTTCTGCATCCAGAGACTGGGTGTTTGTGTTGTCCTCATCATTTCATCAAAATTCAGGAAAAGCGGCGAGGCTGGACAATGAAAAGATTGGGAATTTGTACGAGTGCTGATAACAGCACAGTTGAGTGTCCCACAAACCAAATATCATCACCATCATCAAAAACAACAACATCACCATCTGGAAGACCTAATTTGGTTTGTACACAAATGATATCCTCATTTTAGCATAAGGAAATGCATTAGGCATAAGACAGAGTTTTATTGTTTTAAGAATATGAGTAAAAAATTCATAAATATCTTAAGGATATGTAAATTGTGTCAAAAAGCAAAAGATGGTAACAGCAATATTACCTGTAAGTCCTATCCGGTAATACCAAAAGCTTTGCATGACCTAACAGCTGCCAATCTCTTTGAGCCATTACAAAAAGGTAGACATGGAGTTCCTTATATTTTAGTAACACCAGAGTGTTGATGGAAATATGTTAAGTTGTGTCTGATAAAATTAGAAAATACAACTACCACAATAAATTATTTAAGAGATTATTTTAATGGTGTGGAGAAAGCCTCACAGAGTACTCATGGACAATGGATCACAATTTATAAACAGTAGCTTCAGTGGGTTTTCAACCTGGGGAGGAGATAAAAATGTAACCATTTCACAATATCACCCTAAATTAAATCCATCTGCATGAATAATGAAGGAAATTGGTAGACTATCTAGAACTTACTGTTCTATTATATGCACAGCATGGGCACAAATGATCCCACACTTTCAGATAACTTTAAATGAGTTACCATATCTTTCCAGAAGAGGTAATGAATAAAAGGTTATTGGAGAACATTTGGTGAAATTTTTTGCTTGGGAAAAAGAAAAAACATAGAGGAGACAAATGCACAGGTCAGAAAAAGATAAAAACAGCAAGCTGATTATAGAATGAGGAAACAGAATCAAAAAGTTCCAACTACTGAGTTTATTACAGGCGAGCCAGTGCTAATAAAAAGCCATTATCAAAGCTCAAACCTGAAAAATGTGACAACCAAGTTTTTTCATCTCTACAATGGTCCATACAAGATAACAACCATTCCACATTCAATGGCCTTATTTTTGATAGATCCCTCTACAGGTCAAAAGAAGAATCTCTATAATGTAGAAATGGTAAAAATATATGTAATTTAACATTAATTTCTGGGAAAAGACTGCTGCTAAGGAAAACTAAACAAACGATTCAGCTGGTGATAAAATAGTATTGTTTATTTGATCTACTCTGAATATAAAATTAATTAGATTTATACTGTGAGGAGAGCATGAAGCAATTAAAATAAGATTAAGATGAATTATTTAACAATAATGAACTAACCTGTGACTCACTGCAAACCAGATCTGTTAATAAGTTTCATTATGAATGTATGTGATATCAGAGTTTAAATATTAACAATGAAAAATATAATCCTGCCACTGTACTCTGGATCAATAATTAAATTAAAAAATGAATAATATATATTTCTGGCATTGTGTTCATGGGGAACTGGGGGGGAAAAGACCCTGAACGTTACCAACATCACATAAAATGGGAGAAGGGTCAAGCAGGGCCAAATAACCATGTACCATAGCTAATGACTTAGTAATATCCAAGCTATACCCTAGTGAAGAAGGTGTTTTACAATGCAATGTTACAGTGTTGCAACACTTGAAGGAGCACTCTTGAGCAGCTGTAGTGGGTATGCCAGTTCAAGATGTACGAGTGAGTTCTAGGTGTCAAAAGGAGTAGGTCCTATGTTACATAAAATCGAAGGTAGGTGAATCATATGGCACAGGCTAGTGTACTCTATATTTGTGCATGAGAAAGAGGGGGCAGCCAAATGGGTGACTCCCACTGAAAGGGGAATGAGGGAAGGAATAAAAGGCACTATCTCAGTAGAGCATAATACATATATGGAACGTCTTTCTGCAATAAGTGGTGTATCTGACAGTGTTTATAGGGGTAATACCTTGTTTTTTTTTTTTAACATACTTAAGTATATGTTCCAGAGCATACCCCAAGAATCTGAGGACAAACCTACCTCAATAATAAAGAGTTACTAAGTTTTGGTTGGCTGATTCACTGCAAGGGGCAAAACAGCAAAGTTGTCCATTCCATCACATTAAGGAAGGATGGAGAAGGAAGTTGGCCATTCCCTTTCATAGAAACCATCCTGGTATTTACCTAAAATGATTTAGGGAAACCATGGAAAATCTAAATCAGGATGGCCGGACACAGATTTGAACCATTGTCCTCCCAAATATGAGTCCAGTGTGCTTACCACTGCATCACCTTGTTCGGCACCAAGTTTCATTCTATGCAGTATCAAGAATACATATGTTTCAGCTGATAGACTACCAGCTGCAAGTCGATCATTGCTTGTACCTGGGAAATTTTATAGTTTTGTGGAATATAAGAAGTACCTGACAGATTTTATAACTACTTATCTCAGAGGAGGTTGGTCTTAACTTAGGGCAGGTAAGACATGTAGTTTCTTAAGTAAACTGCTGACCAAAATGTACACAGTTATTAACAGAATGGTTGTTAGATGAACTTATCATTTTCTTGGCTGAAATGGATGGAAATATGAAGATAGACCACATGCATGAAAGGTAGTCATAGCTAAGTTGAAGTATTTCTTTATGCAAATGCATTATTTGTCTTGTAACATTCAATAGTAACCTATGTTTTTTACACATGTGTACTTTATTGTCTTTACAAATGTCTGTAATTGAAGAACAATATTATGTAAAAGCAATCACAAATGAAAATTAGCAAGATACGAGGGTTGTTTGAAAATTTCTCGGATCAGAATAGAAAAATAGTACTTACATCACTGAAACTTTTTTTTAATTTTTCAATATAGTCTCCTTGTAGATTAATGCACTTGGTCCAATGAAGTTCCAGTACCTTGATCCCATCTCGAGAATGAGTTTCCTCCAGGCCTGCAAAACAGTTGTCAACTCCAGCTATCAATTCTTTGTTTGAAGTGAATCTTCATCCACCAAGAAAAAATTTCAGTTTTGGGAAGAGATGGAAGTCTGGCAGAGCAATATCAGGCGAATAAGTTGGGTGTGGCACCCATCTTGCAGATATTTTCATTTCTGATTATTCAGTTAAAAGTTGAAACTCCCTTTTGGATGACATCTGGCAAGCATGACCAATTAAATGCACTTTCAATCAGTGATCCTTCATGACCATTTTGTGCACTTTTGCAATGATTTCTGGAGTAGTGACACATCTTGGCGACCACTGTGCAGATCATCATTTAAGCTCTCCCAAGCAAATTTAAATTCATTTCTCCATTTGGCAACAGTTGAATATGAAGGAGCAGAGTTCCTCAGTGTTTTCTGGAAATTGGCATGAATGTCTTTTGCTTTCATATCCTTCTTTGCGAATTACTTAATCACTGCTCGAATTTTGATTTTTTCTGTCTTCGCAAATCACTACGTGGGAACAACAACAGAGCCCTGTCACTGCCACAGCTCTCTTCGAAGAGCACTTACTTGGCATGTGTTTACAGACAAAAGTCTAATGAATATTCTGTGAAACAACTTGTTGTGCTATTGTTGACCTCTCGTGGTGATTCCGAGAACTTTTCAAACTCCCCTCGTAAAATCAGTCTGTGGCTGAAACAAAACACCTATACAAAATTGTTTTTCACCTGTCTTTTTGTAAGAGCATACCAATATAAAATCAGACTGTGGCTGAAACAAAACATCTATACAAAATTGTTTTTCACTTTTCTTTTTGTAAGAGTGTAGCTCTGCATATTTTCCATATATCTTTGCCCTTGGCCTCCTCTAGTGAGCAGACACATATTCTAAATTCATTTGATGTTTGCTGGTTTTATTCCCAGAAATAAATATGAAACAGATATAAAAAAATATGATCATCATCATTATTATTTCTCCTGGTGTGCATTAACTAACACGGTTTCAGATTGTTTAGACTGAAGTAGCAAAGTCAGCCAAACATTGTGAAGTGACATAATGGCAGAACATGCATTGAATTCAGTCGTAATTTGTTACTGCTTGCAGCAGATTACAGCCCTAAGATTACATTCTGATCATTTTAATGCATCTTGCACTTATTCCATGCAAGAAATTACCATAAATGATTCGGTCATTTATCTCTGCTCAATGATTCTGCCAAGCTTTGATCACATCAGACACAGGCCCCCCTAACTAACATTGAAAGATGGTGGTTGATGAAACAAGCTCAGGAATTTGTTAATAATGTTTCAATACCTTTTACTGAGCACATTATGTGGTGGTGCCATGCATGATACATGTGCACTATTAGTACCACATTTCCACCATCTAAAAATATGGAAATACCAGATAATTGCTAGAACTTGCACCTTAAAAAAAATACAGATAAAGTACGAGATTTTGATCAAACTGTGTGGTCATTTTGAAATGAGGTTTAAAACACTATAAAACCATTAAATAGTTGCAAGTAATGCACAACAAAGAAATATATATGCTTACTGAGTCAAGTGCAAAGTCTCCTGTAAAATAATTACAGATGTTTCTAGTTGTTTATTACTGAGTTGTCACGACATCTTTCATCTAAGTGGGGGACAGGGAGAGTAAGTGGGGGGGAATGTGAGGAGTACCCCACCACTTTGGAAAAAGTAATATGCCATTCCCTCTGTCTCTCTAACCAATGCTTGAGCAAGCATCTTGTTATTTTAGTAAGTAAGTGTATGTCTTGGACTGTATATTGTGTGCGAAATTTTGCACCTATCACGAGATTGAAAGTGGATGCTGCACAACTGCAAAGCAAGGGCAATGGGCACCTGGATTCCTGCACCTGAAGACACCCACTGGTCATGGCAATTATTCCATAAAACCCACATTGAAGATTTGCTGCAAACTATGGAAGCTCACAGAGCACTATAGTGGTCATGATGTCACTTGTCAAGGGAAACCCAGAGATAGCATATAGAGCATAAATAACAAAGGATAATATGTATTGTAAACTTTGTTAAAGACATATGCTGTGAAAAAATCTAACATGGAATATATAGAAATGGACATGATTTACATGTGTGATAAAGAGGCAGCACATACATTTATTTTGTCGTAACTGGAGTTTGACATTTCCAGCTGGTACAGGCTTGGTGTCTTTGAGAAAGGAGTCTGCGGGAGGAGTAGCAGGATAGGGGGAGGGGCAGAAAGTGCTGCTTGTGGGAACATACAGGGATGATCTGGAGAGAGGGTAGGGTAGCTAGATGCAATCAGAAAGGTATGACGGAGGGTGGCGGTGGGTGGGTGGGGGGTGGGGGTGGGGAGGTGGGGGAGAGGAGGGGATAGCGTAAAAGGAGAAAAGTAAAATGATTGAGGGTGCGCTGGTGGGATAGAGGGTTGTGTAGTGCTGGAATGGGAACAGGGAAGGGGATGGATGGGTAAGTGCAATGACTAATAAAGGTTGAGGCCGGAGGGCTATGGGAACGTAGGATATATTGCAGGGAGAGTTCACAACCATGCAATTCAGAAAAGCTGTTGTTGGTGGGAAGGATCCAGGTGGCACAGGTTGTAAAGCAGCCATTGAAATTAAGAACATCATGTTGGGTGATGTGCTCAGCAATGGGGTGGTCAGCTGTTTCTTGGCAACAATTGTTGGTGGTCATGCACGCAGACAGACACCTTGTTGGTTGTCATGTTGATGAAGAATGCAGCTCAGTGGTTGTAGCTTAGCTTGTACATCACTTGTTTATGACTGTCCTGGACTAGTGGTGGTGAGAGGATGTATGGGAAAGGTCTTGCATCTACATCTATAACAGGGATATGAACCATGAAGTAAGAGACTGGGAGCAGGGGTTCTGAAGAGGTGAACGAGGATATTGTGTAGGTTTGTTGGGTGGCTGAATACCACTGTGGGAGGGGTAGAAAGGATAGTGGGTAGGACACTTCTAATTTCAGGGCACAATGAGAGGTAGTTGAAACTATGGCGGAGGAAGTAATTCAGATGCTCCAGTCCTGGGCGGTACTGAGTCACAAGGGGAATGGTCCCCTGTGGCCGGACAGTGGGAGTTTGGGAGGTAGTGGACGACTGGAAAGATAATGCACAGATCTGTTTTTGTACAAGGTTGGGAGCATAATTACAGTCTGTGAAGGCCTCAGTGAGATCCTTGGTATAGTTCGAGAAGGACTGCTTGCCACTACAGATGTAATGGCCATGAGTGGCTGTGCTGTATGGAAAGGAACTTCTTGGTATGGAATGGTTGGCAGCTGTTGAAGTCAATCTATTGCTGGTGGTTGATAGGTTTGATATGGACAGAGGTACTATGTCACCAACTTTGAGGTGGAGATCAACATCGAGGAAGATAGCTTGATGAGTTGAGTAGGACCAGGTGAAATAATAGGGGAGAAGGTGTTTAAGTTCTGGAAGAATGTTGATAGGGTGTTCTCAATTTCGATCCAAATCATGATGTCACCAATGAATCTAGATGCTTAGGAGGGATTTCTCTAGATGAGGGCATGACAACCAACAAGCTGTCTGTCTCCATGAATAGCCAACAACAAACTGTGGCCAAGAAACAGCTGTTGCTGAGCACGCCACCAAACATGACGATCTTCATTTCAGTGACCTCTCCACAGCCTGTGCCGTGTGGATCCTTCCCACCAACACCAGCTTTTCTGAATTGTGCAGATGGGAGCTCTCGTTGCAATATATCCTATGTTCCCATAGCCCTCCTGGCCTGAACCTTTATTAGTCATTGTCCTTACCCACCTAGCCATTTCCCTGTACCCATTCCAGCACTACACAGCCCTCTGTCCTACCAACACAGCCTGTCAGTCAGTTTACTTCTCTCCTTTTTGATTACCTCCCCCTCCCTCTCCTGCCCTCCCCCTCCATCTAACCTCCTGACTGCACTTAGCTGCCCTACCCTCTCTCCACCTCACCCCTGTATGTTCCCACAAACAGCACTTTCCATCCCCCACACCTACCCTGCTATACATTGCCCTCCCTGCCCCAGCTTCCTCCTTACCCCCATGGTCAAGTCAAACAGTTTATATAGATAAGTAGCGGTGACCACAGAAACTTTTACATAATCCATCCCCGCATGGTACCTGAACAATGATAGGCTTGTTACATTCCACACTCGATAACTGGGGCTTTCAAGGTTCCCAACCAATTTTTATACATCAGTTTTTATCGCATTGATCATATCGAGTCAGAGTTGGTACATTCCTCAGTATCTGATTCATCCACGAGAACAGCATACTGCAGGACTCTGTGCTGCATGTTACATTCTTCCTTGCCACCACCAATCAGATAGTGATCTCCATTACACCAGTGGTCAACCCTGAACCGTATGTTGATGACTTTTGTGTTTGGTGTAGCTGAACACTCACTACAAGGAACCATCCAAAGGGCCTCCACTTGGACACTTTCCCAATCACTTCCGATTCTTTCCCATGAGAAAATGACTCGTGAACTTCTGTTGTCATATTAAAATCCATCCTGATACAAAAGTTTACTTGGGTACCTAGCACTTGGATGTTGTTGTACAGTCCCACTTTTTAAGTTTTCTCTTTGATAAAATCTGACATGGCTGCCCCATACTCTTCAACTAAAGACTAACTGCATGCATAAGCACTTGGTTTTGTGTTGGCAGCTCATAGTCTAGTGGCTAGCACTGCTGCCTCTTGATTACCGGGTCCTGGGTTTGATTCCTGGCCGATCTGGGGATTTTCTCTGCTGGGGCACTGGGTCTTTGTGTTGTTCTCATAATTTCTTCATCATCATAATCATCTTTATGTGTGACAGTAACTAGATTGGATTGTGAAAAAAAATGGATCGAGTAAAAATTGGGACTTTGTTCGGGCACTGATGACCGTGCAGTTGAGCTCCCCACAAACCAATCATCATATTACCATTATCATCATCATCATCATCATTTTGTTTGCCACACCTCTTGAGGTGCAAATTGCACTACTCTACTCCACAGTTTCCCTGCCCTGGTCTCATCCTGACTGGACAACATTTGCCAGGTTTGTGGCTCAGTGATATTGTAAGCTTTCAAATCTGATCCCGTCCTGACTAGATAATGGTTGTCAGGTTTATGACTCAGTGACACTTTCAGCTTTGAAATGATGAAACCTTAGCCTACCATCATAGGGTCAGACTGGTCAACGACAGCTGTCGATCTAGTCTTGTAGATACTCTCCTTACTGAAGAGAGATTTTACATCAGTTTCAGTGGCACCAACATATGCTCACTTCTGCAATTGCTGTCCGACAGTGTCCTATCACCTAACTTAATAAATTCTATTTGTACACAACGGGCACTAATCCCTTAACGCCCATCCTTGGATTGGATTACCACATGGAATATGCCCCAAGGCCCTCACCCAACCAGAACCTCCACTTAAACCCCTTATAATGTACTCTCTCTGTTTCTCTGACACCCACCCGCTCCCCTGATTTTTAAAGAGTACTGGAACAAAAAGTTGTACTCAGAGAATTATGAAGTGGGAGGAAGTTTTTGCCAGGACATGAGTCAAAGAGTTCGCAAGATGGTGAGGGTCATGTCTGTCTCATTTTGACAGAAAAGATGGAAGCAGAAATTGTTATAATGTGATTATAAGGTAAACTGCCCAGAAATTTGCAAAAGAAAATTATTTCTGTACCTAGTGATAATCTAGACAAATTTATTGACTATTTGGCATCAGTGGTCACCAGTGAGCAGCAAATGTATAAAAAACAGGCTTTATGATGGGACTGACAACAGAGCAGACCAGAGTGGAAACATAAATGTTAGAATGATGGAAGTATGAAAGATGAACAATAATTATCATTGTAAGGTAGCGAATGAAAAAGTCAACAGACACCTCAGTTTCAAAGATTTAATGAAGAAAGGGATAGAAATTCTGTACCTTTAAAACAAAGCAGTGATCAAAACTGCATCCATACACTATCTACTGTAATTGAGAATAGTGTACCATGAAAGGGAAACTAATTTACATCCATGAGGAAACTGACACACACACAATGTAGAGATTCAGGTAGAGCAGCAATTAATCACCAAACAGAACTAATTAAACAAGATCATCAAATTGGCCAATGTGATTGTATGTCATTAGCTTCAAATAGTATGGAGAATTCCTTTGACTCCACTCATACATTAGTTGATGGTATATTAAGCACTTCAGAAGGATGAGGTAAACTTGACAAAGAAAACATCAGAAACAATAGGATAGAGGCTCTGGTAAGCTTGTTTGAAACCTGTTATGTGGTGAACTGCAGGCTAAAGTACTCCTTGAAGAAGTAGCTTCGGTATAGAAAGATTTATAAAATGACAGATTAGTAGATGTTAAGGAATCACTAAGCTGTGACGACCTGTTGGAGGAAGCATAGGCAGATTGCGAGTTTGATAGCAATATGATGAAATGCTGTAGCTACAAGGAAAATGGAAGTGTTGTCTGAAAATGTATAGCTGATAATCAGTAGACACATGAGGAAGAAATTGTCAAATGTTTTGATTTAAAGTTAGCAGACAGGTTAGGAAAGGCAGCTCAAGACGTAGTTGTTGATAACAATGTTAAGATAAATATAATTGCTACTGAGAGAGATCATTTCAGTTGGAGACAGATCAAGCAGGATTTGCTTGACAAATGTAATGAAATAACTGTTCACAATAAGATAAATCGCACTGTAATACAGCTAAATGAATTAGGAGTTGTTGTACATTGTCTTTTGGGCAGCAGTAGAGAGGTGTCTTATCCCACACATTTTTTTATTCCACCCCAAAAAGGAAAAGTTAACAGTATTGCCAGTGACTGAATTATGAATAATAAGTGCTATAAGAACACTGTCAAGACTTGTAAAAATAAGAGGCCTGAATTTGACAAAAGTCGGGGAGATTCTTGCACCAGCAGCAACACACAATCAATATCTTCACTGCTCAATATCAATGGTAATATTACTGATGGCAGTGCCACTAAAGCAGTTTCTGAAATTCCTTCACCAAAGAAGACAGAGTAAATATTCCAGAATGTGAATCAAGAATAGCTATCAACATGTGTAACTTAGAAGCAGATACCACCAGTGTAGCGAAGCAGCTTAAATCACTTAAAAGAGGAAATAGACCCTTAGGTTCCTCTCACAGTATGCTGATACAAAGCTCCACACTTAGCAGTCATATACAACCAATTGCTTGAAGAAGGGTCTGTACCTAAAGACTGGAAAGTTACACAAGTCACACCAGTACTCAAGAAAGGAAATATGAATAATCCAATCAATTATAGACCCATGTCACTGACATCAATTTGCAGTAGGTATTTGGAACATATACTGTGTTTGAACATTATGAATTACGTTTAAGAAAACAGTAATTTCATGAAGAGTCAGCACGGATTCAGAAAATAACTGTCTTCTGAAACACAACTAGCTCTTTATGTGCATGAAGTAATGAGTGCCATCAACAGGGAATCTCAAATTCATTCCATATTTATTGATTTCCAAAAGGCTTTTGTCATTATTCTTCGGTAAAGACTTCTAATCAAATTGTGCATTTATGGAGTACAGTCTCAGTTTTGCAACTGGATTAATGATTTCCTGTCCAAAAGTCACAGCACACAGCGATCGATGAAAAGTCATTGAGTAAAACAGAAATGATTTGTGGCATCCACCAAGGAAGTGTTATAGACCGGCTGCTGTTCCTAATCTATATAAAAAATTTAGAAGTCAATCCGAGCAGCCCTCTTAGCCCTTTGCAGATAATGCTGTTATTTAATGTTAAGTCATCGGAAGATCAAAATCAGTTTTAAAATGCTTTAGACACAATATCTGTATGGTATGAAAAGTGGCAATTGACTCTAAATAAGGAAAAGTGTGAGGTCATCCACATGAGTCTAAAAGAAATAAATTAAATTTCAGTTACATGATAAATCACACATATCTAAAGGCTGTCCATTCATTTAAATATCTAATAATTACAATTATGAAGAACTTAAATTGGAACAATTACACACATGATGTTGTTGGGAATGCAAACCAAAATCTGTGTTTTGTTGGCAGCACACTTAGAAGATGCAACAGGTCTAGTAAAGACACTGGCTACAATACAACTGTGTGGTATGGGATCCTTACTTGATAGGATTGAAGGAGGAGATAAATTTCAAAGTAGAACAGCTCATTTTTATTATTGCAAAATAGAGGAGAGAGTGTCACAGATATGACAGGCAAATTGAAATGGCATCATTAACACAAAGCATTTTTCATTGTGGTTACATCTTCTCATGAAATTACAATTACCAAATATCTCCCCTAAATGCGAAAATATTCCAACCTATATAGAGCAAAAAGGTCATTGTAATGAAATAGGAGAAATTAGAGCTCATACAGGAAGATTTGTGTGTTCATTTTTCCCACACACTGTTAGAGACTGGAATGATAGAGAACTAATCTGAGGATGTTTTAATGAACCCTCTGCCAGGCACGTAAATGTGAATTGCAGAGTAGTCACATAATTGCAGAAGTAGAAAAATACGAATGGCAACTGAAAATACCATAAATGATAATTTGTGTTTGATTATTCCTGGGTTGAGTGTTGATATGTTGTGTTTCTGTTGAAATATCAAGACAGGATTAATTTTGACCAGAGCTACATAAGGTTGACATTAGAAAATCAACATGTGATCAAAGTGACTTTTAAAGGTAAACAAGTAGTTAATGACAAAGAAGCATGGGAAATCTCAATCAGAGTGATAAGAGCATGGGCAGTTCTCAAAAGAAGAAAGTGAATTCTGTGAGAATGTGCAGAATGTGGAAAATGGAGAAAATAGCATACTGGGGGTGAAGAAATTTATGAATAACAATGACTAAGAGTCTATAGGAAATCTACAGCACTACGGAAGATATAAAGTTTGGAAAATTAGCATTTTACAGTAGAAAAAAAGAGATGGAAGTTTGCTTGGTACAAAAATAAACACAAATTAGATGGTATCAAGTAGCAGAGGGAGTAATATGTGGACTCAGAGAACATTTTTAATATGGAAATATATGTACATTGTGTGAAGGACAATTTATTATCTTGAAAATATTGTCACAGCAGATAAAATCTGCATAGCATTCAAGTGAATAGAAAGTAAGGTTTGTAACCATGAGATTTTTGTAGAATATTGCAAAAAGGTGCAATATAATGCATTAGCATATTATATTAGTGTAGAAGGGGAGAGAAAGTAGCATGAGATACATACAAAATATATATATAAAGAGTAAGTGTAGTGGGAGGTTTAGTAGAGAGAAGCGGTTTTTAATTCCCTCATTTCTTGGAGAAAAGTAAGTAAAATGAGTACCACTAAAGTAGGAAACTAAGTACAGACATAAATTCAGGTAGACATGAATGAAAAGAGTTGTGCAATCATTGAATAAGAAGTTTAAATGTAGTAGTAGTAATTACAGCTGTGTATTCTGAAAAACACCAGTGGGGAACTCACAAAATTTACTCAGACTTATAATGTTAAGAAACATACTTAAACACAAGACACAGTGCAAATGAGGTAGTATACTGAGAAGTAGTATTTCATTAATGGGAGAACGGTATCATGTACTAACTGGAAAAAAATAAACAGAATAGTGCTCAGCTAACAGTAAAGGTTAAAGTCTGTGATGGATGGCGGGTTGTCAGACTAAAAATAAAAAACAGTAGCAGTATGAATGGACAAAGGAGGAGGCTTTTTTTTTTTTATTCTTTTAACGAAAACAGCTAGTATTTTGAATGGGATAAACTTAGTTTAATTGGAAAATTTTGAAATGAATAAGTTAGTGATTGACACACTCAGTCCATTAACTTCTTTTGTATTTGTTAAATATAATGCTAGGGAGGTACAGTGTTTACCCTTCCTAAATATAACATAAATAGATGTGGAGTTAGTATTATTTATACATGACGATAGTATCTGTTCCCGAAAGAACAGTTACCGTAGATGACCATACAGCTTTGCTAGAAATGAAATGATAATTAAATGGACACCCTAGCTGCAAACAGGCGTTGATGTACTTCATTAGGGACATGTCGAAAATGTGTGCCCCAACCGGGACTCGAACCCGGGATCTCCTGCTTACATGGCAGACGCTCTATCCATCTGAGCCACTGAGGGCACAGAGGATAGCACGACTGCAGGGACTTATCCCTTGCACACTCCCCGTGAGACCCACATTCCCAACATGTCCACACCGCTACATTCGAGTGCGCCTAAGAGATGTTCGCCCATCATACTCATTACTCGTGGCAGATTAATCTACCAAGTCCCGTACGAGTTCGGGCATAGTGTGTGCGTTCGCACAAGAAGGTCAATGGCCGGGAAGCCATATTTTAACTATACATGACGATAGTATCTGTTCCCGAAAGAACAGTTACCGTAGATGACCATGCAGCTTTGCTAGAAATGAAATGATAATTAAATGGACACCCTAGCTGCAAACAGGCATTGAAGTACTTCATTAGGGACATGTTGAAAATGTGTGACCCGACCGGGACTCGAACCCGGGCTCTCCTGCTTATATGGCAGACGCTCTATCCATCTGAGCCACCGAGGGCACAGAGGATAGCGCGACTGCAGGGACTTACCTCTTGCATGCTCCCCGTGAGACCCACATTCCCAACATGTCCCTGCAGTAGCACTATCCTCTGTGCCCTCGATGGCTCAGATGGATAGAGCGTCTGTCATATAAGTAGGAGATCCCAGGTTCGAGTCCTGGTCAGGGCACACATTTTCAACATGTCCCTAACGAAGTACATCAATGCCTGTTTGCAGCTAGGGTGTCCATTTAATTATCATTTCATTTCTAGCAAAGCTGCATGGTCATCTACGGTAACTGTTCTTTCGGGAACAGATACTATCGTCATGTATAGTTAAAATATGGCTTCCCGGCCATTGACCTTCTTGTGCAAACGCACACACTATGCCCGAACTCGTACGGGACTTGGTAGATTAATCTGCCACGAGTCATGAGTATGATGGGCGAAAATCTCTTAGGCGCACTCGAATGTAGTGGTGTGGACATGTTGGGAATGTGGGTCTCACGGGGAGCGTGCAAGGGATAAGTCCCTGCAGTCGTGCTATCCTCTGTGCCCTCGGTGGCTCAGATGGATAGAGCGTCCATGTAAGCAGGAGATCCTGGGTTCGAGTCCCGGTCGGGGCACACATTTTCAATATGTCCCTAATGAAGTACATCAACGCCTGTTTGCAGCTAGTGTGTCCATTTAATTATCACTTCATTAGTACTATTTGTTGACAGAAACGTGGAGACCACGTGTCTATACAGCTTACATGCTGTATACAGAAAGAATGCCTGATGATGTCTCTCCTCATTAGCCCTAACATACCAGCTGGTGGTTACGAATACAGTGACTCCTCCCATTTCCCTAAGGTGTGCTGCAACCCGAAAAAGTTAAGTGAGTGTACTGTAAATTTGTAAAGTTTTATTCCAGCCACAGCCAATCAAGAAGGCTAGCCCTACTGATGTGCTAACCAAGTAAGCAATTGGGCAGTACTGTTGACATTATATCAAAATACTCTGGCCAGATGGAGTTTGCAGCATTGGTCATGGCTGAAGCACATAAAAAGGCTAATGCTGGAATTCAGAGTGACCAAGAGTGAAGTAACATTTTGTAACTGGGAGCACTTAACGTGCTACAGAGATACTCATACATAGCAAATTTCACAAAGCCTAGCAACCTATGCTCGGTATGAAGTGAGCTGGGAAAAACTGACAGGATGAGTAATCTGAAGCATTTGCTTCACATTACTCAACTGTCCCTTCCCCTCCCCAATAGGAAGCAGCATAGCTGTAAGGGTATAAATAATTGAGCTTGAGGCTCAAGGTGTTCAGTCATGCCACCATTCTGTGTGCGTCCTGAGCCTGAGAGAATGATGGACTTTTATGTTTCAGAGAAACACGACTAAATATGATAAAGATCTGTTAGCTGCCTGCCCCCTGATCAACTTGTCAAGTTTTGACACAGGGCATGCCACACCTGTGGCATGGCCACTGCAGAACGTGGGAAACTTCACTGATTCAGGGAGGTGGTATGTGGCCAGCCACCAGAAGATCTTTGGCCATTGGACTGCAAGCTGTCTACAATCCAGCATTCACTGCCTCCTAGCCACCCAGATATCAGCCACCATCCTGATCTATGCTGGTGGGTGACTGGGGCATTGCTGCATGACATCGAATGTCTAGTGTTGGATATCATACCCAAGTCACTGACCCAAATGGCACTGTGGTAGCCATAGGCCAAAAGCCAGGGCAATGGACATCATAGGCACAATTGAGGGGTCAGTGCATTCTGCAGCTGGTTGCTTTTGCAGGCACGCTGGTGGCCCCGAGAATGGCCGACGCACTATCCAAGGCTACTGGCAATTAATAGCTGTCAGTGCTAACACTGTTTCACTGTACACCCTGGTGTGAATCTGCCTCTTCCTAACCATTTCTCTCACCCATCCTGATACATAGCAGCTGGGAATAGGCCCGGTTGTTACAGAAAGGTTTAGGTAGGCTAACAAAGATGTCAAACACAGTGCCTATATTAGTTCAGAAGAAAGTGAGTAGCTCAGAGTAGTGAGTGAGTTTTTCTTCTTCTGATGCTGACTGATTTAAAATGAGAGATAAATAAAAAGCTGTATCATCTATTGTAAAAGATGATTAATAGAAAAAAACTTTCCTTTGTTAGAAAGTATTACATATTTTTGTGTGTAGATATCCTAAAATATTGAAGTTTCACATAGTTTGGAGAAAGGTGGTTTAAATTGTACTTTTAATAGTAGTAGTAGTAGTAGTAGTAGTAGTAGTAGTAGCAGCAGCAGCAGCAGTAGTAGTATACGTCTGATTGATTAGGGTAACAAGAAGATTCTTTGGATGGTTGATTTGCAGGAGGGGACCAAACAGCAAAGTCATCAGTTCCGTTGGATTACAGAAGGATGGGGAAGAAAGTTGGCTGTGCCCTTTCAGAGGAACCATCCTGGCATTTGCCTGAAGCGATTTAGGGAAATTATGGAAAACCAAAATCAGCCTGCCGAACGTGGGTTTGAACTGTCATCCTCCTGAATGCAAGTCCACTGTGCTAACCACTGTGCCACCTCGCTTGGTGAATCTTTTGGTGGGTTTTAATTAGAATAGTGGTAAATGTCTTGTTAAACCATAATTTTCAATTAATCTCAATGTACTTGAGGCCCTTGCTTCCATAAATGAGTATTTATTTTGCGTCCAAATTTTGTCACGAAAATAAATAAGTGGTGATGAGGGAGAAAGAGAGAGAAAGTAGCATTAAATTTTGATATAGTTGTAATTATGAGTTTGTTAGGAAACTTTGTAGAAGTAAGGAATACAGAGTTTGAACATCATCAGATAAATAGTTCCCCCAAAAATTAATGTTTTATAAAATTGGACACCGAGGGACAGTTACTGTTGATAATATATGTAATTTGATGTAAAAATAAGATAAAGAGTTAACATTTTGATAATATGTGTAATCTGGCATAAAAATATGATGTATAAATGTTCTGCAAAGTTACCGTCAATAATTTTCAAGGTTTTATGGGACATGTAAATTTTAGACTAGAAGTCCCTCTGTCTGATTGTGTTCAAGGGTGTGTTCTGATGTACCATATTTATGAAATGACCAATGTAATTTAAAAAGGGCATGGCAATGATTGAATGGACAGTTCTGAGAGTAAAAACCAAGTAAAAGTTCCATTTAAAAATAGTACAAACTATATTTATTAAGATATAGAAATGAACTGCTCCCTAAATGTGGATCTATGGCAGGATAAGCGAGAATTCCAGTGCAGTCCCAAATGGATAAGTTATTAATAATTTAGTGCACTGAGAGTGTGCTTTTAAAGCACCGAGGCAACTCCATTAGAAATTAAGAAGTGGTTGTTCCATTCACTGAGGCTACACAAACAACCCTGGAACTGCATTGAGCATTCATTCGCTGACTGGTTTTTGTCAACACGTGTGTTCCCATTGTCAGCAAGTCAGGGCCAAGTTTCATGATGGATTGTGTTGTGCTGTTAGCAGCAGCAGTGAATCCTCCCACTGTGATGAGGAGAGTGGTGGATTTGGGGGACAGATTCTGGAATGGGATCATTATGGCACTGCTTGTGGTTATAGGAGCCAGACAGTTGTCAAATGCCTTCTGTCAGGTAATTACCATGCTCCATCAAGACAGTGATGAAGCCTTTGTCTGCAAAGATGATGATTAAATCACGGACTGTCTTGAGATTGTGGATGGCTGTTCTTTTCTTTGTCAAGTGGGTTTGTTTCTGGTACGGGACTTTGGAAAGCAAGGTGAAGCCAAGTTGGAGGTGAAGAGTTCTTGGATGGTAACCAGGTAGTAGTTGGTGGAGACTGAGAGAGGGTATAGGTCAGATGTTCAATATTGGGATTTGGTTGGAGCAATTGGTAGCATAAAAGTGATTCACTATAGAGATCAGAAGAGGAAGTGGATATCTTTGATGAGTCCCGCATGACTGAACTTGTGGCCTGGAACTGAAGGACATGGCAAAATGATCTCACCTGTACTGGAGCCAAATTCCTATTCTGTGCACCTACTGCCTCTCCCCAACAGCTGTCATCTATCCTTCACCAACTCTTTCCTTGTTTCCCTCCTTCTCTCCTCTCTTGCCCACTCCACCTGACACAAACCCTCACCGCAGTCGAGCAGCGGTGCTGGCAGTGGATTGAGCCAGCACAGTGTGGCTACACAGGTTTGTGTGCATATGTATGTATGTATGTGTTTATATGTACTGTTGTTGTTGTGGTCTTCAGTCCTGAGACTGGTTTGATGCAGCTCTCCATGCTACTCTATCCTGTGCAAGCTTCTTCATCTCCCAGTACCTACTGCAACCTACATCCTTCTGAATCTGCTTAGTGTACTCATCTCTCGGTCTCCCTCTACGATTTTTACCCTCCACACTGCCCTCCAATACTAAATTGGTGATTCCTTGATGCCTCAGAACATGTCCTACCAACCGATTCCTTCTTCTGGTCAAGTTGTGCCACAAACTTCTCTTCTCCCCAATCCTATTCAATACTTCCTCATTAGTTATGTGATCTACCCATCTAATCTTCAGCATTGTTCTGTAACACCACATTTCGAAAGCTTCTATTCTCTTCTTGTCCAAACTATTTATCGTCCATGTTTCACTTCCATACATGGCTACACTCCATACAAAAACTTTCAGAAAAGACTTCCTGACACTTAAATCTATACTCGATGTTAACCAATTTCTCTTCTTCAGAAAAGCTTTCCTTGCCATTGCCAGTCTACATTTTATATCCTCTCTGCTTCGACCATCATCAGTTATTTTGATCCTCAAATAGCAATACTCCTTTACTACTTTAAGTGTCTCATTTCCTAATCTAATTCCCTCAGCATCACCCGACTTAATTCGACTACATTCCATTATCCTCGTTTTGCTTTTGTTGATGTTCATCTTATATACTCTCAAGACACTGTCCATTCCATTCAACTGCTCTTCCAAGTCCCTTGCTGTCTCTGACAGAATTACAATGTCATCGGCGAACCTCAAAGTTTTTATTTCTTCTCCATGGATTTTAATACCTACTCCGAATTTTTCTTTTGTTTCCTTTACTGCTTGCTCAATATACAGATTGAATAACATCGGGGAGAGGCTACAACCCTGTCTCACTCCCTTCCCAACCACTGCTTCCCTTTCATGTCCCTCGACTCTTATAACTGCCATCTGGTTTCTGTACAAATTGTAAATAGCCTTTCGCTCTCTGTATTTTACCCCTGCCACCTTTAGAATTTGAAAGAAAGTATTCCAGTCAACATTGTCAAAAGCTTTCTCTAAGTCTACAAATGCTAGAAACATAGGTTTGCCTTTCCTTAATCTAGCTTCTAAGATAAGTTGTAAGGTCAGTATTGCCTCACGTGTTCCAACATTTCTATTCATTTCCGTAGAAATGAATATGTACTGTAGAAGTTGTAAAATGGGTTTGTTCAAAAACCAGCTAAATTCTTAGTCTTGTTTATCAGCCATTCAATAACTCTGCGCCACTATTATTTGGGGAATTGTTACCTTCAATCCTTAAATTGTGTATCTCAGAAATAAATTCTTTATTGTGTTGCAAGAATGTAGTAAGTGACGTTTTGATTGCAATATCAGTATGAAACAGTAAAATGACTTTCAACTACACTTCAGATATGTATTGTGTCATAAATGGAATTTTATCATAACCTGCAATGTTCCTTTCATCCATCCTCAGATCTTTCTTAGCATCAGGCTTGGTAGCACTTGCTGCCACTGCAAGAATCTACTCTCAGTGCCAAGGAGTGCATAAGACCAATTACACAACATAGTGCTGTGCAGATTTACTCATTGACTAAACACCACCATCCAACTTGGCTTTTAAATCTAATTTAAGGTCTCTGCCCACAGTGTGTGTGCACACTGACTAAATGGCAGCACTTGCATAGAGAACAAGAAATGATTCAGTCAGAAATTCAAACATGCTCACACATTTTTTTTATTTCTCTCTGTTTTCTGTACTACAAGAAATAACTTGGTTGACCACAAAAGATCATCTACTGCAAACTTCAGAAACACAGCAAAAGCACCACAAAGACCCCACAGGCCTTTCATCTTCTACTACTTCCTATAAGAGCTGCTGTTCAACTCGCTTGTTTTCACGAGCTCTGTACTGCTCCACAAAATTATATAATGTCTAGCACTTTCAGCCGATCTGACTCAGCAACAAAATTCAAGCAGTTTCACTGCTCATTTCCTGTGCTCCTTCCTGCCAGCTCTTTCGGAAGTTTCTTTCCTGTTCAGGATTATGGAAGGCCAGCCCATCACCTATAGAATGTGGTGAGAGGCAACTATACTTTTCATAATATTAAAACACACACACACACACACACACACACACAAACACACACACACACACACAAGCACAAGCACAAATCACACACACACACACACACACACACACACACACACGCACAAGCACAAGCACAAATCACGCTTACATCAATATTGCCTTTGACCATTGAGGCCGGACTTTAGCACCTGCGCCTAATGGGAGAAGTGATCTATGGGTGATGGGGATAAGGAGGAGGCTGGGGCTAGGAGGAGGAGGGATAGCAGGTTACGGGTGTGGTAAGGTGTAGAGCTGCTTGTGGGAGAATGTCCGCACATGGAGGGAACAAGAAAGGGCTGCTAGGTGCAGTTGAGAGGTTTGGACGAGGAGGGGTGCGAGGATGGGGAGCAGAAAAAGGCAAAGCAGAGAAGGGGTAAAACATTAGTGGGTGCGTTGGTAGAATAGAAGGCTGTGTAGTGCTGGAGTGGGAACAGGAAAGGAGGTGGTGAGTGAAGGACAGCGACTAGTGACGTTTCCCGAGGCCAGGGGCGAGTTACGGGATCATAGGATATATTGTAAGGAGGGCTCCCATCTGTGCAACTCAGATAAACTGGAGTTGGTAGGAACAGATCCAGATGGCACAGACTGTGACGCAGTCACTGAAGTGAAGCACACTGTGTCAGGCAGCGTGTTCAGCAACTGGGTGGTCCAGCTGTCTCTTAATCACAGTTTGTCAGTAGCCACTCAAGCGGACAGACAGCTTGTTAGTCGTCATGTGCATGTAGAAAGCATCACGACTGCTTTCACAAGTAACCCTTTCTATGGCAGAAATGAGAGCCATGAGGCAAGGGATTGGGAGCAGGAATGGAGTAGGGATGGACAAGGATACTGCTATGTTCAATGAGCAGCGAAATACCACTGTGGGAGGGTAGGAATGATAGTTTCCACGCCACAAGCACATTCCTAAAATTTAAATCTCCTGCTCACCAGGGAATATTAGTTGACGCACATGCACATGTGTGTTAAGTAGTCATATTTTTTCTCAATACTATTAGCAAAGGTAAGAAATAGTTCGATAAAGTGATGTTAATTTGACCTTATATGTTTTATTTTTGAATCATGATTATTCTGTAACGTGGTTAAAAATAGCGTTAGGTATGCCCAAACCAGCATGATTCCATTACTTTATTAATACATTCTTCTCAAAAGATATTAATGCACATTTTTTTCCTGTTCAGAAACAAAAACCACGCATTTTTGAAACTTTCCAGGCATGTTTTATGAACTTAAACTTTTAAACTTCTGTGAGTCAAGTGATCAACTACCGTATTACTGAATTTCTGTTAACTTTTTCACACTGTGTATGTGCATATAACATTCTATTATTTTCACACAGATAACTGAATGCAGTTAGGTTTAGTCCATTACATTAAATGCAAAGTGACTTCTAATGTGATTCCTACCCTGTCGTTAACAGATGCTGCTTTGCAATATTTTGATAATCAGCAAAGAAAGTGATTTGGAAGAAAGTGACTACACGGGGCTCAGTATCGATCTCTGGCAAAAGAAAAAGAGAAGAAAAAGCTTTGAAGACAGTACCACACCTTGAAGTTTTCATAAAATCCTCAAAGACTTCAGGCAGAGAAGAAATATACATCAAGAGCGAAAATTTAGAAGACCAGGAAGAAACACTTACCCAAAATAAAACCAAAGACGAAGAAAAAACACTTCCATCAAACAAAAGTGCAAATGGAATAGCCGTTGTTGCTGAGGAACATTTCACCCAATGCTGATCCTATTTTTTGGGGGGGAGTGGGGAGGGGGGAGTGGGGAGGGGGCAGGAAGGGGGGAGGGGAGAATTGATGAAACTTGGGACAACATCAGAACATCACAATGAACAGGACACAACAAAATAAAGAAAGTGATTTTTCAAAATTAAAACACCCCTTTAAAGATGGTGCCATAAGAAGAAAGACTTGATGGGACCTTACAGTTCATCAAACTGTAAGCATCTAGAATTCATTGCAGCTCATGAAAATAGTTCGAGGCACTGAGACTGGATTTTCAGTTTTAAAAACAGAATCTCAGCTCTGACCAGGACAGATGGAAAGTTGTTCACACGACTTGAAAATGAAGTGTAACGTGTTGCAAAAAGTTATTGCTGTTGGAAAGAAACTTTTTTTCTTGAGGACTATGTTAACAAGGTGATGATGAAACACTTGGAAATTTTTCTAATGGTATCTTTCTAACGAGCATGGAACTTACTGTTGAATCTGATCCATTTCTTGCTAGCCACAAATTACAGTATAAGGCTTCTGGAAAGGGAAAAAAACATCATATTTGTCTTCTGCAACATATGAGGAAGTAATAAAAATCAAGAGGAAAAGAATAGTTGAAAAAATAGTCACACATTATTGCAGAAAAGGAAGAGAAGGAAAAAAAAAAGGTAATATGGTCTGGGGGAAAGGAATGAAAGAGGAAGCCATCTACTAGGAATTTTGCACAGAGCATAATCGTTAACACTTGGTTAAGAATCATAAAAGAAGGCTGTATACGTGGAAGAGATCTGGAGACACCGGAAGGTTTCAGACTGATTATATAATGTTTAGACAGAGATTTAGGAACCACATTTTAAATTGTAAGATATTTCCAGGGGCAGATGTGGAAACTGGCCACAATTTATTTGTTATGAAGTGTAGATTAAAACTGAAGAAATTGGGAAAAGGTAGGAAAGTGAGGAGATGGGACCTGGATGAGTTGAAAGAACCAGAGGGTGTTGAGAGTTTCAGATGGAACATTAGGCAACAGTTGACTACAATAGGGGATAGGAATACAATAGAAGACAAATGTATAGCTTTAAGAGACTGAGCAGTGAAGGCCTAGTAGAAATCCGTGGATAACACAAGAGATATTGAATTTAACTGACAAAAGGAGCAAATTTAAAGATGCAGCAAATGAATCAGGTGAAAGGGAATGCAAACATTTAAAAAAATGAGATTGACAGGAATTGCAAAATTGCTAAGCAGGAATGGCTAGAGGACAAATGTAACGATTTAGAAGCATATTTCACTAGCGGAAAGATAGATTTCACCTACAGGAAAATTAAAGACGTCTTTGCGGAAAAGAGAAACTACTGTATGAATATCAAGAGCTCGGATGGTAAACCAATCCTGGTGGAGGTAGTTTATGGAGGGTCTATAAATGGGAGATGAACTTGAAAGCAATATTATAGAAAGGGAAGTGGACACAGATGAAGATAAGATGGGAGATATGATACTGCAAGAATAATTTGACAAAGCTCTGGAAGAACTAAATCGAAACAAGGCCGGGGGGAGGGGGGGGGGGGGGCGGTAGGCAATATTCCATCAGAAATACTGATAACCTTGGGAGAGCCAGCCATGTCAAAACTCTTCCAACTGGTGTGCAAGATGTATGAGACAGGCAAAATACCCTCGGACTTGAAGAAGAATGCAGTTATTTCAATCTGAAAGAAAGAAGTTGGTGACAGGTGTGAAAATTACCAAACTACAAGTTTAATAAGTCATGGTTGCAAAATACTGACACGAATTCTTTACAGAAAATGGAAAAACTAGTAGAAGCTGACAATTCTGGAGAAATATAGTAAAACGTGAGGCAATACTGACCCTAAGACGTATCTTATAAGATAGGTAAAGCAAAGGCAAACATTTGTGGACTTAGAGAAATCTTTTGACAACATTGACCGGAATAGTCTCTTTGAAATTCTGAAGGTACCAGGGATAAATACAGGGAGCAAAAGGCTATTTACAACTTGTACACAAACCACACGGCAGTTATATGAGTTGAGGGGCATGAAAGGGAGGTGGTGGTTGAAAAGGGAGTGAGGCAACATTGCAGCCTACCCCCGATGTTATCCAATATGTACATTCAATAAGCAGTAAAAGAAATCAAAGAAAAATTTGGAATAGAAAATAAAGTGCAGGGAGAAGAAATAAAAACTTTGAGATTTGCCAATGACACTGTAATTCTGTCAGAGACAGTAAAGGACTTGGAAGAGCAGTTGAACGGAGTGGGCATTGCTTTGATGATACCTGAAGTAGAGAGGATATAAGATTAGATGCGCCAAACATGTAACTAATGAGAAAGTAATAAGTAAAATTGGGGAGACAGGAGATTTGTGGCACAACTTGACCAAAATAAGGGATTAGTTGATAGAACGCATTCTGAGGTATCAACGGATCACCAATTTAGTACTGGACAGAAGTGTGGGAGGTAAAAATTGTAAAGGGAGACAAAGAGATGAATACAGAAAGCAGATTCAGAAAGGTGTAGGCTGCAGCAGCTCTTCAGAGATGAAAAGGCGTGCACATGAATGATTGGCATGGAGGGCTGCATCTCACCAGTCTTTGGACTGAAGACCACAACAACAACAAATGTATTCTGTTATTGTTGACTCAAGTCTTGACATTTCACACCATGCTGTGTCTTGCATTATGTCAATAAGCTGGGATTACGAGAAGAGTGATTTGGCCTCCAGGGCATGGAGGCCAGGACCTGGCAGGTGCAATACTCGTTTACTGAGAGACAGGAACTGTAGAAGACAGAGTTACAACAATGCACCAACGCCTGCAAGCTACAATTAAAGTTTTCTCTCCTTCTGCTTAGTATATGCCTCGCTCAGCATGTACACTGAATTTAATGGGTTCAAGTGCAGCAAAATTTTGTAACCATGCAACTTCTTTTCTTGACTTTTGCAAGAAATATTAAAAATTTTCAGCAGGGCTAGTCAATGATGGAATCATTTAAGCATTTTTTAAAATAAAGACAACATGACTGTTAAATCCCTCTCTATAACACAATGATCTACTCGAGAAGCAGCATGAACAAAGTTGGGAAGGCAATTGTGAGAGCACTGTGGTCAAACAGTGGGAATGAAAGTGAAAAGCCTTGGTTGAAATTTGAAACTAGACACATAATGAAGAAATTGTGTAATTTTGAGACATATTTTATGACTAATTTGTGATCCAATTCCTGAAAGTTTCAATATTGTTAATAAACAATTACAAACAGTAACATGGGCACAGCTTTTTTGTGAAGTGACAGTTTTCCTTAGTTAGTTTTTTGGAAGAAATGAAGATGAGGTACAGTAGATTCTCGATTATCCAACCTAAACTGGCCGCGGCAAGGCTGGATAAGCGGGAAGTCGGATAACATGGAAAATAATACAAAAAACACAAAAATTAAACTAATGTATGCCAAATGAGTTAAACATTTAATACAATACAAGTCAAATTAGACTGAATAGATATTTACTGAGTGAAGAAGTTAGTAATTGTCTTTTGTTTGCCGTTTATTTGCTGCTAAATCACGTAGTCTCTTAAGAAGTAAAACCTCGATAAACAATGTTTCCACCAGTTGCTCTACATATTTTAAAGCAGTTTCTAAGGCCCTGTGTCCTTCGTTGTGAGAAATCTTGGGCGCACTTTCCTCCACTACATCCCCTTCTTCGTCTTCTTCTTTCTCGTTTACCATGTTGACTATTTCTTCATCTGTCACTTAAAATTCTTCGTCTTGGACAAACCACTCATTTATTTCATCTTCTGTGGCGTCATCACATCCTGGAACTTTTTGTAACAGTGAAAGCAGGGTAGTATTTTCTGGTTCGGTCTGCTGCTATAGATTTTCATCATCTGGAGAATTTTCTTGATTTTCCTGTTTGCAGTTGTATTTGCTCTAAACCTCTCCCAAGATTGGGACACGTCATAATCTACGTCTTTCAAATTAATACGGCGCACCTGCTCTAGCATGTCTTCTCCCTTGTCCATAGCATTAATTAAAGAGGAAAGCAAGTTTCTGCGGTAGTTTCTCTTCAGTGTCTCTAAGGTCCCTTGGCCCATAGGCTGACATAAGGATGTGACATCTGGAGGCAAAAACATGGCCTTTATATCTTGATCTTGAAGTTCATCTTCATTAGGATGACAAGTGGCATTGTCTAGTAGCAACAGTGCTTTGCGGGGCAAGTTGTTGGCTTTCAAAAACTTTTCAGTTTGTGGCACGAACTCGTTAAAAACCATTCTTTAAAAATGTCTGAGCTCATCCAAGCATTTTTTGGTTGTAATATTTCACCACTAAAGCATTTTTAGATAAATTTTTAAATTCTCTTGGCTTTTTTTTTTTTTTTTTTGGCTTACCTATCATAGACAGTTTCATTTTCAAATCTGCTGTGGCATTACTGCATGCACGAATTGTCACTCTTTCTTTGCTACGTTTGTAGCCTGGCATTGCCTTTTTGGCCTTTGACACTAACGTTTTTTCCGGTAACATTTTGTAATTTTGTTTTTGGTTGCAATATTTCACCAATAAAGCATTTTTAGGTACATTTTTAAATTCTCTTGGTTTTTTTTTGTTTACCTATCAGACAGTTTCATTTTCAAATTTGCTGTGGCGTTACTGCATGCAAGAACTGTCCCTCTTTCTTTACTACATTTGTAGCCTGGCGCTGCGTTTTTGGCCTTTGATGCTAATGTTTTTTCCAGTAACATTTTGTAATTGAGACCAGTCTCGTCGCACTTAAAAATTTGATTGACTGTTAAGTTTTCCTTGTCCAATGCCTTTGAAGTTTATTCCTAAACAACTCAACAGCTTCAAAATTTGCTGAAAGCTTTTCACCACAGACATTAAGTTGCTGAATTCTGTATCTTTTCGTCCATCTATCGAGCCAGCCAACACTTGCTGTGAAATCAGGTTCACCTTCGTTTAGTTCGTTAAAAAACTTTAAGGCTTTTTCCTGCAAAATAGGGGTACACCTTTATCTCTATGTGGAGTTAACCATAGGAACAAAGCTTCACTTACCTTTTCATAGTCACATATTTTCATGGTTTTCCAATCTTCCAAAACAGCCAAGGTTGCTCGCTGAGACCACCACTTCTCAATTTCATTGCGGTTCCTTTTCCAGTCTCCAACTGTTGTTTTCCCGAAACTATAATCTTGTGCCACTTTTAATAAAGTTTCACTATTGTCTATTCTTTTTAAAGCTTTAAGTTTTTCTTCCATTGTAACGACCACCTTTTCCCATTTTGAAGCCATCACCACAAATTTTTGCAATAAACAAAGTGCAACACAACCACTCCACTACAGATCTAAGTTAGCACTGAGGAGTGAAGAGTAGCAGACAGCGACAATGAACTGCGTATCAACAAACAACACATTAGTCACTGACCTGTTGTCAGCTGGCGCACGGCCGGTGCGGTGAAAGGGTCAGATAACACAGAAGGTCGGATAACCGAAGATCGGTAAATGGAGAGTCTACTGTGTGAAGTTTTCAAGAACCTAAATTGGAAGAAAAAACTGAACCTCTTTGGAACATTAATAAAACTCGACAAAGTGAAGTGCAGGATAAGAAACACAATAAGAAAAACAAGAAAAATTATTTGATGAATTCAATTTAAGACACAGATATTCATCCTTTCCAATGATGAATTGAACAAGACAGTTTCTTCTTATAATGACTTCAGTGAACCATTTGACATGAAGAAACTAAGTCTGTTTGAAATCCAGAAAGCCTCTCCAGTCTTCAGCAAGTCTTCAGTTTAGATCCTGAAGATACATTTGTACTTGCGTGTTTACACATCAAATACTACATTTCTGATTTAAAGAATGAAAATGAGTCAAACTCTCTGCCAGAACTGTGCAATATGCTCGAAGACAGCAATTTACAGAATGTTTACCCAAATTTGAATGCAGTTCTTCAAATATATTTAAGTACTCCTACTTCCAATTGCTCAACAGAAAGGTCATTTTCCACTGTAAACCACATAAATAATTATTTAATCACAACACAAAAACAGCATTGTCTAAAAATGATGAAAATTTGGGTTTTCAGTTTATTGTGAAATAAAATACTACAGATCTTCCTCTTTAAAATGAAATATTAATCTTACCTGTAGCTCAGCTACAAGTATTGGAAATATTATTTTCGATAATGTGCTGTAGAGGGCATGTCGCGACATTGAATTTCCATGGATACATGTTCATTGAAAACATCGTTTTTCAAAACTTCCAGTCTTTCCAAAGACTTTATATTATGTTGGCAACACAATTTGATAGGCAATTGTTTTGTCTGCGTATTGTAGTCTTTGGATACTGTTGTTTACATTGAGAATTTGGTGGTTATTGCACGATTTGTGTTGTATTTCTCCTGCATAACTGGAACTTATCAAATGTGCCTCGATTTAGTAACAGAGTTTACAAGAGGAAGAAGCCTCCTCCGAGGTACACTAGTGGAACTGTGACAATTTCTCCGACCTTGTGAAATGATTCTGAAAATAGTGACGTTATTCATGAAGTGAAATCTACTCCTGTCTCTAGCACAAGCAAGAAGTTGCATGGATCAACTGAAAAATACTGCAGTTTATTGGAGAAGTGTAGTGAGGATAATGTGAATGAAATAATTACATTTCATTGCTCTCAAAGGTGATTGAGAGTTCAGTACTGAGTAAGGAATGTTGCAAATTGAGTATGTCAAGCGACACATAGGACTTGCAGCAGAAATCTGTCTCCATTGTATTAGTTGTCATTACAGTGTTTCATTATGGAACTCAGAATATGAAACTGATAGTGAGAAAAGCAAGTACTATGGTGTAAATATTAGATGTGTTTTTGCTCTAAGTTCAATCGGTAAGGGATACTCTGCTGGTCAAACGTTTTGTGGTGTAATGAACCTACCACCACCACCACCACCACCACCACCACCAACAAAATTCTCAAAATATAACTTGGTTGTTGGATCCTGTGTTGAAGATATTGCCCAAGAAACCATGGAAGAAGCAATGGAGGAGGCTGTGGGGGTGAATGATGAAATTCCAGATGTTCAGAATCCTCGGGACCTGACTGTCGCACTAGATGGTACGTGGCAGAAGCACGGGCATACTTCACATAATGGGGTAATAACGGCAACAAGTGCTGATACTACAAAAGTTATAGATGTTGTAACTAAATCCAAGCACTGTAGGTGTCCTAAAAGAGTGACGGATGAGCATGAAAACTGTCGAAGGAATTACAGTGGGTCTAGTGGGACCATGGAAGTTTCCGGTTTGAAAGACATTTTCAGTCGCTCTCTTCTGTGGTACAAGGTCAGATACCTACAGTTCCTGGGTGATGGTGATTCAAAGTCTTTTGCTGCTCTGTCTGAGCTGAAACCTTATGGAAATGATGTTACCATTACTAAACAGGAGTGCACAGGTCACGTTCAGAAACATATGGGAACAAGGCTGCGTTGACTGAAGACCACAATGAAAGGCCAAGTACTCAGTGATGGAAAACCTTTAGGTGGAGCTAAAAGATTGACAGACGAGGTAATTAACAGATTGCAGAGAGACTATGGACTGGCAATAAGACAAAATACTCACAGTGTCGATGCAATGGAAAAGGCTGTAATGGTACTTGACTACCACACCTTATTGACTGACGAGGAACCACTACAAGGACTATGCCCACAGGGACCCAATTCCTGGTGCAAGTACAACAAATATCAGGGATCTGAACGTGTATACAAGCATCATCACAGTCTACCAGAATCTGTCATGAAGGCTATAAAACCAATTTTCAGAGATCTTTCTGCAACTGAACTTTTGAAAAAATGTCTCCATGGACGTACACAAAATCAAAATGAGAGTGTGAATAATGTAATTTGGACCAGAATCCCAAAAAAATGTGTTGTGGAAATTCATACTCTTCATTTTGGAGTATATGATGCCATTGCAACGTACAACAAAGGTAACATTATAAAGTGCAATGTGGTGCAGAAGTTGGGTGTGATGCCCGGAAAGTACATGGTGAGAGCAATGATGTCGATAGACAATGAGAGGAAACGGGATGCTGAATGGAAAGAAAAGGAGTGCGAGAGGCAAGCCAGACAAAGAATGAAAGGTGTGAAAAGAAGGCTAGATGGGGAGCTGTCCAGTGACAGTGAAAACCCCTCTTATGGTGCTGGACTCCACTAAAATGTTAGTGAAACTTTGAAACTCGTTTTCCACAAGTTCACTTTTTTGCTATATAAGGAGCATTTTCTGCTAAACCATTAGAGATAAAGACTTAAAATTTTCAAGGAATGTAAACAGTGCCAATATACATCTCGTACCATAGCCTTTTTTTGATACATAATTGATAACAGATTTTACTTCAAAGAGACTATGCCCAAAAATGTGTCAATTATTTTCAATAACAATATAATTAATATCTTCCCAAAAAAAACCAATAAATTAAAATCCGTATGGTACAGGGTATTAAATATATGTAATATTATACTGTAAAAGTTTCATCATTCTGGTGTTAATAGTTCATAAGAAAATGTTCCTTGCATTTAACATTGGAGGTATAGGACATTCTGGGTCTCCTTAAGCTATCTTGGTGTCCTTGCTACTGAATCAGACTTGACAGTGAATTGCATTATAAAGAAATCAAAAACGTTTTTCAAACGATAGGGCAAGGGAAAAAAAAACTTTGTTATTTAAGTAATCAGAGTCCCCCCCCCAATACCTTTCTACATGTAATGTAACTTGTTTAGATTTAATTTTAATAAAAGCACAATTACAGTGTTTACATTTATGTGTATTGTTTTGTCACTTTATTAAGTTGTTCTATTCGTAACTTTTATAAGCACAGTTTTAGGTTTGTAATTCATATTATTCTGACAAAAAACATGCCCACATGTTAAGAAAACTTCAATAAATATCTGTATTTCAAGCCTGGGGGTGGGGGAGGGGGGTGGGTGGGAGGGGGGGGGGGGGGAAGTGGCAGTGGTGGCAGCAGTGATTTCTTTGCCCACAGGTGTCAGCAGGAGCCCTAAATATGAGCCTGACTACGAGCAGTCATTCGAAGGACATGTAACATAAATAATTTTCTTGAGAGGGTTGCACTGTTCATCATCATCATCATCATCATCATCATCTTCATCTTCATCATTTAAGACTGATTATGCCTTTCAGCGTTCAGGCCGGAGCATAGCCCCCCTTATAAAATTCCTCCATGATCCCCTATTCAGTGCTAACATTGGTGCCTCTTCTGATGTTAAACCTATTACTTCAAAATCATTCTTAACCGAATCCAGGTACCCTCTCCTTGGTCTGCCCCGGCTCCTCCTACCCTCTACTGCTGAACCCACGAGTCTTGGGTAACTTTGCTTCTCCCATGTGTGTAACATGACCCCACCATCTAAGCCTGTTCGCCCTGACTGCTACATCTATAGAGTTCATTCCCAGTTTTTCTTTGATTTCCTCATTACGGACACCCTCCTGCCATAGTTCCCAACTACTAGTACCTGCAATCATCCCAGCTACTTTCATATCCGTAACCTCAACCTTGTTGATAAGGTAACCTGAATCCACCCAGCTTTCGATCCCATACAACAAAGTTGGTCGAAAGATTGAACGGTGCACAGATAACTTGGTCGTGGTACTGACTTCCTTCTTGCAGAAGAGAGTAGATCGTAGCTGAGTGCTCATTGCATTAGCTTTGCTACACCTCGCTTCCAGTTCTTTCACTATGTTGCCATACTGTGAGAATATGCATCCTAAGTATTTGAAACCGTCCACGTGTTCTAACTTTGTTCCTCCCATTTGGCACGCAATCCGTTTATATTTCTTTCTCACTGACATTACTTTCGTTTTGGAAATGCTAATCTTCATATCATAGTCCTTACATTTCTGATCTAGCTCTTAAATATTACTTTGCAAACTTTCAATCGAATCTGCCATCACAACTGAGTCATCCGCATATGCAAGAATGCTTATTTTGTGTTCACATATCTTGATCTCACCCAGCCAGTCTATTGTTTTCAACATATGATCCATAAATAATATGAACAACAGTGGAGACAGGTTGCAGCCTTGTCTTACCCCTGAAACTAATCTGAACCATGAACTCAATTTACCGTCAACTCTAACTGCTGCCTGACTATCCATGTAAAGACCTTTAATTGCTTGCAAAAGTTTGCCTCCTATTCCATAATCTCGTAGAACAGACAATAAATTTCTCCTAGGAACCCGGTCATATGCCTTTTATAGATCTATAATGCTTAGATACAATTCCCTGTTCCACTCATAACACTTCTCCATTATTTGCCGTAAGCTGAAGATCTGGTCCTGACAACCTCTAAGAGGCCGAAACCCACACTGATTTTCATCCAACTGGTTCTCAACTAATACTCGTACTTTCTTTTCAACAATACCTGAGAAGATTTTACCCACAATGCCGATTAAAGAGATACCTCTGTACTTGTTACAATCTTTTCTGTTTCCGTGTTTAAAGATTGGTGTGATTACTGCTTTTGTCCAGTCTGATGGAACCTGTCTCGACTCCCAGGCCATTTCAATTATCCTGTGTAGCCATTTAAGACCTGACATTCCACTGTATTTGATGAGTTCCGACTTAATTTCATCCACCCCAGGTGCTTTATTGCACTGCAACCTGTTCATCTTGTTTTTTAACACATGTTTACAAGCAGATGTATTATACCTAATATGAAAAGGGAGTGAGAGGTGCCCCACACGTTGCACTCATTCCTATTCTTAATGCAGTGGTCACTTTGAGACCGAGATAATAGGTTAATGCCAACCTTGTGAACCAGAAAATAAATTCAAGGTTCCATTCTTAATTACACATAACATTCCACTGTAATAACTAAGAATGACTGCTGAAGCATGTCTAAATTTTATTGTTTTAAGAGACTTGGCACTACCAAGAACCCCTGGTTTGCCAAAAATGGCTAACCTGACAGGGGATGTGTGTGTGTACATTAATGAATACCAGGAGTGCAGCAGAAAATGGAGGTTTTGCTACCACTATGTATCCTACTTTGGCTGTATACGTGTTTACTAATCTGTCTCCCGCACTGGATACATACAAACGAAAACAAATACTTATTATCTGTACCCATTTAGATTAAAAGAATGATACACAGTCACGATTCAAAAGTAAATCTCTTTATTTGCTGACAACATTGAATATAAAACTTTAAATATAAAAATAAAATATATAATATATATATATATATAACTTAATAAATAAATTAATTTTCACTAATGACATTCGGTCCCTTTGTTACTGCATAAATAAAATTACACAGATTTACTCTGATTCTGTCACTGTGCTACAAACATTCTACATCAAATATAGTCAAGAAATACGCAGTCTTCGTGTACAGTTCTGTATCATAACATCTCAGAACTCAAAAATTCTAAAAATAAAGGTATAAAATGAAACATTACATTTAAGAAATATATTACAGTATCATTAACATAGCAGCAGAATCAATTAAGAGTTGCCATTTTCTCTAAGGAAAAAGATATAAAATTTCGTATAAATATTTTACAAAGTCTCAAAATATTAAAATATATTGTCTTACACAAATTTCAGGAGCAGTTGCTCCTGATGACACAGTTAAGTAGTTTTGGAAGCACTCAGTAAGCTGAGCTGCTCTGAACATTCATTCAATACGTGATGCAGGTCAACTATCATTTTTATATGCAAACTTGCTTGCAAATGACAGACTTATGAATTAGGCCTTACTGGTTTCATGTCACTGAAATACTAAGTACAACTCGTGACTTTGTCAAGTCTGCCTTTCTTACTAGGAAGAGTATCTGAAGCCATAATAAATATATGTGTAGGTAAAAAGATAGGGCCTCGTAAAATAAAAAGGAGCAGAGTTCAGTTTCAGAATTGCATGAAAGCCAATACTTCATATTCTGTTAAAATGTTCCACACTTCAAGTATTTTCTTCGTGTCTGCAAAACATACAAGAAAAATGTGTTACAAATGAAGGTTCTCATCAAAAAGATGCACATCTATGAGTGGAATGCCCAATCTGGTGGCAAAATAGTGTAAATGATAAAAATAAAAATCACTGAACTTCAACGTTAGCAACAAAGGATGTTAACAATGAAAAAATGCAGGTATTTCTAAATTTCAGTAACACACCGAGGGGGACAGTAGTGGGAAGCAAGTAGGTATCATTTTCAAGGATAACTCATTTTTTGAAACTTTCTGTTTCCATGCCAGAGGAATAAACACACAAATTAATAATCCCCCTTGCCTGTTGGATGATGGAGTAGTGACAATATACTGTGACACCAAATTATTACATTTGAATCCAGCTTGCTACGGTGGTAACAATGTAGTCTTAACCAGCACTGTGGTAATTTAATATAATGTGACTCAAACTGGAAGAATAGATGCTGACTGTACAATACAAGACACGAAAACTCCACATTTTCATTTGTTCCTTAGCATTGCAAATTGTTATTACATTAACTGGTTAAAAATCTAGTAATCGCCAGAATCACAGTAAATTACTTTCTCTGAGCACAAGTAAAAAATGGAATTAATTATCTGACACACTTGTTTCGCAAGTACTTTTTGAGACACGAGTTTCAATTCAAAATGCTACCTACTTGTTCCCTACTGTAAGCCCACACAAGTGTGTAATGGGAATTTATAAACATGCTATGCACACTAAAGAATTCTAACAGAAATAGTGTAATAAAGGAAGTATCAAAGTATTTCAAATATTACAAATGCACAATTCTTCAAATCTTAAAGTTTGGGGAATGTGAGAGCTATTCAATCATTCTGCCTTGTAAAAAAAAGTCATTTTAACTTATGTGATTTTGCTTTTTTTCTCCAGTGTTTTTTACATCCTCATCAGCAATTACATCTCAGACACACTTGGCATACTATTCATAGTTTGGAAATAAAAATTACGATAAAAGCTCTTTCCATTAGTTAAAAGAAAACCCAAACAAAAATGGATTATACTACAGTGAGACTGCAAAGAGTGTCTTGGCAATTATTCAAGGCATGCTTTTACAATTAATCTTTCCCCCTTTTAATACCTTCACTTATAGCAAAATTCTAACTGTGCTTCCAATGATTCAAAAAGAGAACGCAAGAGCAAAATAGGCTACCTATACAGCAATATCTGTCTGTAATCCGTTTTAGACAAGTAGTGAACAAACTCACCTCATGGTTATTGCCTGTGAACTATGAAATCCCAGCTGTCTTTCCAACGTAGACTCAAAATGTCTGCTGTTGTAAGTGATGTTGTTCCATAACTTAGTACCGTAAACCGGCGGAAAACAATAAAAACTGCTAACAACCAAAATGCCGTGGACATCTTGAAGAAAAAGGATACTAGCTGCCAGTTTAAGACATCCCTGGAAGATAATTTTCAGAATGAATAATTTAATGAGAGGTGTTCCTGCAGCATCAAGCAGTGGAATACAGAAAGCATAATATAAATTCAAGAAACTGTCATAAGTTCTAAACAAATCAGATATACAGATTAATTTAAAAAACAAATATTTATGATAAACACAAAAGTAAAAATATTAAACAAAGGCTAGTGAATGGTTAAATGTTTCCACCACCTCAACTGTTTACAGCTGTTGAAAACAGAGGTAATACCCTAAATTTCACTGTATATCAACGCAAACAAATGAGCATTTTTGAGAATTTTCAGAAGTTACCATTGCCCCCTGCATAATCTACGAGCAATTTATAACAAATCACACTTGTGATTTAGGTACTGTAGCAGATTTTTTTAACATAATGTACTACACCTAGTTTTCCCTTGAAGAGTAGCAGCAGCCCTATATATTATCTGAATATATCGTAATTTAGCTCTGTTTTCTAGTTTGCTAACAACTATAACTAACATCAAAATGTTTTAGGAAACTAGTAATTTTTACCACCGGTTTTTGTGTTGCCTTAATAGAAATCTCATTTTGTTATCTGCTTCAATTCTTATAGGGAATTAGCAACTTTTTAACTCAACAGATTAAAAGTTAATCAGCAGGTTTACTTCAACATTATTTGGTCACTGCCTTGTAACACATTACACCAGCCAAAAAGCAGCCCCACTTTGAATACTGTTCCCAGAGCAGACATAGAATGAGTTGGTTGACGTTTGTAAGCAGCTGGAACTCCCCCCAACTACTGTCAAATGATTGGCAGCTGCTGTGAGTTGTGCGTTGGAAGAACTCCAGAGAGTCGTGTACCTGTGTTACCTACACCAGAGGTACCTCAAGTACTATCCTCTCCTATGGATCCTGTTTCCTCTGTAGAAAGTACGGGATATGTCATTATTTGCCTACTTGGCTGCAAGTGGAGTGTCAATGGTAGATCTACGCGTAATGTACATGGTTGATGGAGACAAAGGATGACTCAGGGTGTTGTGCTGATCACTATAACCAACAAGCTGAGGTGCTGTCTTTAAGTGAAACTGAGCCAGGAGACCTCACTTCATCTGTTTTCGGGAAACCTGTTTTGTCCAGTGTCAGGAGGGAGCAAACGTAAAAGAGTAGTTCTATTAATCATTAGCAGTTCAAACATATGGTGAATGATGTACCACTTAGGGAAATGCAGCAAGGGACAGGAAAGGTCACCAGGTGCACTCAAGTGTGTTTGCCTGGGGGCCTCATTCAGCATATTGAAGAGGCTATTCTGGCAGCCATTGAAGAAACAGGGTTCAACAAACTGCAGAATGTAGCACACAACACATCAGAGGCTGCTATTCAGTACCTGACTGTGTGGTATGCACACAAGGGCTTTTATTATATTAGGTGACCCTCCATCCAATCTAGATAAATTTAGTTGTAAGAAACCCAGAAGTATCACTGTAAGTTCAAAAGAAATGCTTCCCACAGGTGAATGTATTAAAATCCTAACAGTAAAACAACAAAGTGACAGAGTTTGAAGTGCTCATGAAAAGCTGTGAGGCTAAAATAATACTAGGTACACAAAGATGGCTGAAACCTGAAATTGACAGCAGTGAGGTTTTTGGGGAAAATTTAAATGCACATCAAAAGGATAGGCAAGTGGGAAATGAAAGTGGTGTATTTATCACAGTAGATAAGAAGCTAAAATCCACAGATATAGAAATTGAAGCTGCACCTGAGATTGTTTGGGCAAGACTCAGTATCAGGTGTGGGCATAAAACAAGTGGATCCTTCTTTTACCCACCAGACTCATCTCCTGATGCAGCCGATAACTTTAGGGAAAACCTCAGTTCACTTGTATGTAAGTTCCCCAATCATACTGTAATCACTGCTGGAGACTTTCATCATCCAATGATTAACTGGCAAAATTACAGTGTTGTTAGTGGTGGGCGTAATAAGACATCCTGTGAAACTTTACTAAACATCTTCTCCGAAAACTGTCTAGAACAGATAGTTAGGAACCCCACTCATGATGGAAATATATTCTATCTAATGGCAACAAATAGACCTGACGTCTTTCAAGATGTCCACATCGAAGCTGGTATCAGTGACCACGATGCATTTGGGCAACAATGCTTACCAAAGTACAATGGATAACTAAAACAAGCAGAAAGATATAATGTTCAGTAAACTAGATAAAACATCTGTAGTGCCATATCTCACTGAAGAACTTGAAACTTTCAGCACAGGTCAGGAGCATTTAGAGGAACTCTGGCTCAACCTTAGAAGAATAGTTGACCATGCACTGGACAGATATGTACCCAGCAGAACAGTTCATAATGGGAAGTAACCTCCAAGGTATACAGTCACTGTAAAGACACTGCAAAAGAAACAGAGATTACTGCATAATAACAAAACAATGTGTAGGGCTACTGATAGAGAGATGCTGAATGAAATGTGTTTGGCTGTCAAGACAGCAATTCAATGACTACAATAGCAGAATACTGTCAAATTGCACTTCACAAAGTCCAAAGAAATTATGTTGTATGTAAAGGCACCAAAGTGAGTGTCCAGTCCCTAGTGAATGAGACATGAACTGAAACTAAGGGTGGCAAAGCAAAAGCTGAAATGCTTAACTCACATTTTCAAATGTTACTTTACACACACACACACACACACACACACACACACACACACACACACACAAACCACCACAAAGGAGAATTGCCCCATTTCAATCCTCATAACACTGAAAAAATGAATGAAGTAAGTATTAGTGTCAGTGGTGTTGAGAAACTGCTGAAATCATTAGAATTGAAGAAAGCTCCAGGCCCACTTGTTAGATTCAATACTGAAATTGAGGACGAGTTAGCCTGTCCTCTTACAATAATCTATTGTAGATCCCTCAAACAAAAACAATACTCAGTTCTTGGAAAAAGGCACAGATCACACACATTTATAAGAATGGTAGTAGAAGTGATCCACAAAATTCCCATCTAGTATTATTGACACTGATTTGTTGTTGAATCTTAGAACATATTCTGAGCTCAAACATAATGAGGTATTTTGAATAGAATGACCCCCTCAAAGCCAACCAGCAAGAATCTCAAAAATATAGATCATGTGAAACCCAACTCTCACTTTTCTCAAACAACATACTGAAAGCTCTGAATCAAGGCAACCAGGTAGATGCACTGTTTCTTGATTTCCGAAAAGCATTTGATTCAGTACCACACCTACGCTTATTGTCAAAAGTACAATCATAAGGGGGTATCAAGTGAAATTTGTGACTGGATTGGGGATTGTTTGGTAGGAAGGACACAGTATGTTATCTTTGATGAAGAGTCATTGTCAGATGTAGAAGTAACTTGAGGTGTGCCCCAGGGAAGTGTATTAGGACCCCTGCTGTCCATGTTGTATATTAATGACGTTTCAAACAACATTAATAGTAAAATAAGGCTTTTTGCAGATGATGCAGTTATTTATAATGAAGTACTATCTGAGAAGAGAAGCTGCATAAATATTCAGTCATATTTTGCTAAGACTTCAACATGGTACAGAGATTGGCAAATTGCTCTAAATGTTCAGAAATGGAAAATTCTGCACTTCACAAAATGAAAAACTGTAGTATCCTATGACTATAATATCAATGAGTCACAGCTGGAATTGGCCTACTCATACATATACCCGGGTGTAACACTTCGAACAGATATGAAATGAAATGATCACCTTGATTCAGTTGTGGGTAAAGTAGGTAGCAGATTTCGGTTTACTGGTAGAATACTGGGGAAATGCAGTCTACAAAAGAGATTACTTACAAATCACTCATGCAACCCACCCTAGAATATTGCTCAAATGTGAGAGACCCGTACCAGATAGGACTAACAGGGAATATTGAATGAAAACAGAGAAGGGTAGCATGAATGGTCACACATTTGTTTAATCCATGGGTGACAGAGAGGTCCTGAAGGAACTGAACTGCAAGACTCTTGAAGACAGACGTAAACCATACCGAGAAAGTCTATCAAAGGTTCAAGAACTTGATTTACATGATTACTCTAGAGATATACCACAACCCCCTATGTATAGCTCACATAGGGATTGTGAGGAGAAGATTAGAATAATTACTGCAAGCACAGAGGTATTCTAACGATAATTCTTCCGATGTTCCATGCATTAATGGAGCAGGATAAACTTTTTGTTAATTCCTGACATAACCAGCACGGAGACAAGCAATCTAAGAGCTTTACATAAAGTTAATTTTTTTTTAATTCTTAACAGTCAAGGTAACAAGTAAAAAACATTAAAAGTGATGACTAGCTTCAGTAAATTATGTAGTTAGCTTCAGATCTGTAGTAACAACACATAATTGCACTAAGAAAGAGTACCAGAAGGAATTATACAAGCCTTAATAATGGAAGCAAGAGGCCAATTACCTACCAATTATAAAGACTTGTAGTGCCTGCTCACAGAATGTGACTAAGACAATGTCTGCATCACAGTGGATGCTCATGTAAGAAACAGATCTCAACAAAATAATGCCGTATATAATTGACATAAAATTAAGTTGTAGAATGTCCTTGTAGAATGTAAATACCTTATGATTAAAGGAGACAACTCACCAAAAAGCAGCCGTGTTGAGTTGTAGATACACACACACATAAGAAAGAGTGCTACAGTAAAATAAACACTCATATCTATTCTCTGACATGGTCGTCAGATGACCAAAACACATTGGAAAAATATTTAGATATCTGTACGGTGAAAAAAGTGGTAATTGACTCTGAATAAAGAATAGTGTGAAGTTATTCACATGAGTACTAAAATAAATTCGCTAAATTTCGATTATGCGATAAGTCGCACAAATCTGAAGGTTGTAGATTCAACTAAATACTTAGGGATTATAATTACAAATACCCTAAATTGGAACGATCACATAAATAATGTTGTGGGTAGCGCCAACGAAAGACTGTGATTCACAGGCAGAATACTTAGCAGAGTATTCACGTAGATGTATTTCAGTTTGTAAATTGGACCAGGTGTGTGACCATAGTAACAGTAACTATGGAAACATTTTTAAATTCATTTTCATAACTACTTTATTATTTAGCAATTAGCTAATTTTGTCCCCTAGAACTACATCTTGGCAAAATTGTTACATTCACAATGTGATATATTGCACACATCAATGTTGTGAAGTCTACATGTAAAACGGAAAAAGTGCAACCCTTATGTGGGTTTTTACATGGTGGGAGAATACATAACACATTGTTATACGTTAGTTTACATTGCGCTGTCTGCACCTTAAGATCAATTAGGAATGGTGTCAGATGCTGTTTACCCACAACAATGTGTGGAATATATTGTGCTATGCACGTGTAAGTTTCTATTGTGATATGTGATGTAGCTTCCTAATGCCCAAGAATGTCAAATTAGCTAACTGCTAATGAAATAAAGTGTTTATTTTGAAATAAAAGAACAACCTTTGCAGGAGAATGAATACCTTTAAAAATTGCAAATCATACAAACTTACTATTTTTATCAACACTGCCTGTAGCTAAATACCTTCTGTATCACTGGCAACGGTGGATATCGATTGCAGTGTAGACGCACTGCATCTTGTGAGTGACAAACACCACCAGGGCTGTATGTGCCAAGTCACACAGGTTGAACCACGCCCCAGGCCACACAGGCAGCTTCTAGTTCAATCTTGTATAGTATGCTGCACACATTACTACCATTAACATCTTACTGCTATTTGGAATACCACACTGCCTTGGACACTGACTTTCTAGTTCCCACTCTGTGTTTCTATTCAGTGCCAAGCTCACAATGATTTTGGCTCTGTTTACGGATTATGCATTTGTGTCAGGAGCGAACAGCAAAGTAGCAATGAGGTCTCTCCTTCCTTGGCAGTGTGGCATTCTTCATTTGAGTCACGGAAGCTCCAGTTCTGCTCTGACTGCACCAACCGGTATTCCTCAAACAACTGCCCACACAGGACAGCAGACTGCTGGACCGCAAAAAGCCAACTTGCACCAGTGCATCAATAAGTGGCCCACTGGCCACACACTCAGCTGCAGCATGAGGACACCTCAGCGGTCAACAGCATCACAGTGCAGAGCAGGCAGTTTCCAAACTGCCTCTACAGGTTACGCAGAACCTGACATTTTCCAGTTGATCCGCAGACTTCCAGTTGGACACCAGTGTTGCCATGTCGTTAATCAATGAGGACATGTATTGGTAGCTGAGCTCTCCTTTGCTGCAAGGAGTTCAGTGTTAGGTCTTACTGCCACAAGGCCAGTACTCTCCTCAATGAACTGTTGCTGGCAGCTAAGTACAGGAACACTGAAAGTGTACTAACATTCTTAGTTGTGTGCTCCCCTACTGATGCCAACATTTTCGCCCGAGATGTCTTTACCGATTTTGGTAAATGGGATCATATTTAATTTAGTGTCAGAAATGGTACCTCTTTCTGACCTTGATGCCCTGTGCTGATTTTTTGAACCAATGCTCAGGTGTGCAAGAATTTTACTGCTATAAAGCTTTCAGCAGTGCCACAATTCTGTAGAGCTTGCCTGCTAACATTTGGGGTTAGGAAGGCAAGCAGAACTCTCACAGCTTCAGAACCTTGGGGCTATTTTCATGGTTTCAACTACTTTGGTTGTCTTTAAAAAACCTAGTAGGTCTTTACTTGTTTTTGCTTAGTTTAAGTCCAACACTGATCTCTATCCTAGGCCCTTTCCCACATGATCTGTTGACTAACCTGGCCACGGGGCAACTACTTTTCAATCATATATCAAAAGGAAGCATATCTACAACCATCACTTGATGAGGCATCGCGTCAAGTTGCTAATCTTAAATATGCTGTTGGGTTTACACAGGTACAACAGCTTACCATTTGGCTTATATTGCACCTGCAATTTTCCAGAAGTATTTAGAACTATCCATTCAAGGTACTGCGGACTGTGGTAATTATTTGGATGATATTTTTATGGGGTCAATGCTTGTGGACAACAGGAATCTTTAATCCCTTTCCAAATGGCTTACATTTTCAGAACGCAAAGTGCAGTTTCTTCACCCCCAGCATCAAATACATGGGGCACTTCATTAAATACATGGGTGTTACGTATCCGCATGACCAAGTCAACATGTAAATACTACATTGACTCTAATAACCTTAAACAGCTGTAATTGTCCCTGGATAAAATTAGGTACCATACCAAATTGACACCCCAAAGTGCCACAATTCGCACGCAACCTAAATCAGCTGTGCAAGAAGAGCATCAAATGAGTGTGGCCGGCTGTATGTCAAGAAAAGTTTTCAGCGCCCTAAGTACAGTTTCACGATGGTGCTGTGGAGGTGCATGCAGTTGCTACTTATGACAAAATGTGTCCCTGCAGAGAATTAAAGCAGTTTTGTCCCACAATTTGTACAATTGGTCTGAACCACCAATTGCCTTTGCCTCCAAAACACTGTCTGCAGCACAGTTCACCTATTCACAAACTAAAGTGCTGGCTTTAGAGATCATTCATTGGGCCCAGAAATTTCATGTGTATTTGTGTGGCAGCAAATTCCAGCTAGCTAATGACCGGCCATAAATAATTTATGTTGTTGTTCAGACATCAGTTTCAGCTCCCCTACTACTGCTAACATTTTCAGCTCAGATGCTTCTACCAATTTTGGTGCAATGTATGCAGCACTGTGTGTTGTTTTTAAGCAGGTACTACTAAGAAATTCACTTTCAACACACTGCCCAACACAGATTTGCGCTCCTGTCTTTCTCTTGACCCTGACGCAGAATTCCGTCACCTGGAGGTGGTTTATTTTGTCCTGGACCAACAACTACAACAAAGCCTAACTAAAGAGCCTGTTATCACCATTAGTTAATATAATAAACCAATCATTCAAGCAGGGTTACTTTCCTGATTACTTAAAATATGCTAAAATACTGTCTCTCTTCAAGGAAGGAGACACAGGAAATATAGAAAATTACAGGCCACTCTCACTGCTCTCGTGCTTTGCAAAAATAACAGAAACTATTGTGAAAGATAGACTTATGAGCTTCTTAAATAAGCACAACCTCCTAGCCAAGGACCAGTTTGGATTCCGAACAGGGAAAGGCACAGAAGCAGCAACAGCATACCTCACTACTAAATATATCCTAGAAGCACTCGATAAAGGAAACTATACAGCAGGTATATCTCTCGATCTAACAAAAGCTTTTGACACAGTGGATCACAAAACACTGTTGGTTAAGCTAGATGAACTGGGAATAAGGGGGATTGTAAAAAAATGGTTCCAGTCATATCTAGAAAATAGAATACAGATGACTGAAATAACACATTTATCATGTAACTCTAACTGTATTGAAAAACATATTTCTGACCCCAAACATATAAATATAGGTGTACCACAGGGTAGTGTCCTAGGTCCAGTACTATTTCTAATTTATATTAATGATTTCCCACAAAGTATAAAGCATGGGCATACAACATTGTTTGCAAATGACTCTAATGTGCTAATCAGTGACACATCACATGTAGACCTAATAGAGAAAGCTGAAGAAACACTAAAAAGTGTATATGAGTGGGCAGCTAACAACAAAGTCAAGCTTAATATTAAGAAAACAAGTACTATGAGCTTTTACATAAACAAAAAACCATTTTATAATAAACTGAAGTTAGGTAATGAAACCATACAATGGGTGGAAAGAACAAAATTTCTTGGTATGCAAGTTAATAGTCAGCTGAAGTGGGAAGACCATGTAACAATACTTCGTAAGAGAATCTCTACAGCATGCTATGCCCTCAGAGTTCTTACTTCAGCATCCGATATTTCATGTATTAGATCAGTATACTTTGCGTTTATCCATTCTGTTATTAGTTATGGGATAATATTCTGGGGAATGAACAGGAAAAATATCGAAGCTATATTCCAATTGCAGAAAAGAGCAGTATGTATAATGACCAAGAGTGGCAGCATGGCTCATGGCCTTGAACTTTTTAAAATGCCGGAAATCTTAACTGTCCCATGTAAATATATTTTTCAAGAAGTTATGTACATTAAAAAAATATTGGACACTATGTTAACAATGGTTCTGTACATGGTTACGAAACTAGGAGCTGCAGTAATTTGCATCTGGATAGAAAAAATATAGTTAAAACGCAACATAGTCTACTGTACAATGCCATCAAATTATATAATAAATTACCACAAAACACTAAAGACATAAAGACAATCTCCTCCTTCAAAGAAAAACTAAATTTTTTTTTACAAAATAAAAGTTACTATACGGTAATGGAGTACTTGAATTAAAAAAGGTTACTTAAAATCTGAAAGTTCTGTGTTAAACTATATGGAGAAATAATAATTATATAAGACTGAAAAATGTAAATTAGATTATAAATAAGAAAATTTCACTGTCAACTATTGTGTAAGAAACAAATTTAAACTGTTAAATTGTCTATTATCCAATGAGGAAATAAATACAATGTAAATTGTTTCAAGAATTAATAAAGAAATCCAATCAAATCACTGAGCACACATGAGGTAGCCACAGCATCACCCCACTACCTGGTCCAAGCGTACAGTTTTGTTTGGGGTGCAGAAGGGGCCAGAGCATATGTTCAGCCATGCTGACCCAGCCATTTGTCTGAACATCGACCACAGAGGACTCTGGCGGCAGGATCGTAATTCTAGCTCCTTCATGCTTTGCATTGGGGGAACGACATGCAGGAAGGAGTACTGATGTCGTTGGTGTTAGGATGTAGAAAGTAGTGCTCTTCACACATTGCTGGTTTCTGGAACTTTTGAAGCTGCAAGTGCGCCTCTTTTAAGGTATTTAAGGTCAACGATACATAAGTGCTACTGGTCATGTGCTGGGATTGTTTGGGAGTGTGTTAAATGCCTCTTTAAGTCAGGAACATGAAAGAAGGTGGAATGATAGAGGACAAGCGTATGCTTATGGGCAGCCGCGAGAGGTAAAAATTCCACAAGAAAGGACTTCTTCTTTCTGCTTTTTTGACTGCATTTCAATTGCCTTTTGAGTATTAATTTCTATCTCCGCTAATATTTTGGTGTGCTTCTACCACCTTTCCACACGTGGCTCTGTGCTGCACTTCCTGCTCCCACTTCATATGGCCAATTATGAAGAACAATGGCAAGAGAGATGTGAAAATATACCAGTCAATAACATCACATGAGATTTGCATTAGTTGTGGTTCAAGACTGTGCTGGAAAAAATAACATAGGGCCAATGGAAGAAAATGTAACACAGAGGATAAGCATAATACAAATGAACATACTGAAAGAAGAACAACCAGAATTGATAGACAAAGAAGGAAAAACAATAAATGAGAGGTTCTGACTCTGATTATCAAAGCAGAAGTATGTGGAAACAAGATTAAAGTGAATGTGTTCTCTGGGCCTCAGATTGCAATTTCAAAGAATTTATATGAGTAGCTTTGAAGATGGATGTGAAAATACCTAGCCTTCCTGTCGATGGTTCTAAGGTGAAGTTAGCTATTGGAGAATAAGGAAAGGCTGTAAAATGTCAAGTGTAGCAGGAGGTGAAGATCAATGAGGAGATATTTAGAATGGATGCCGTAATAGTATGTAATTCACATGCTGAATTGATAATGGGATCTGAATGGTTAATGCATCAAATAGATTACTAAAGAGATTAAATGAGGATGTGACATGAAGACAGAGAGAGAACAGCACAGTTCTCTGGGAAGGCAGTCAGTGGTAAAGAAAGGGGGTTCATATGTATCTATTATGTAGCAGTGCAGGAAAAAGAGGGAGATCAGAACAAAATAGCCACTAACAACAGATCAGTAACATACCTAGTGCAGGAGCAAGAAGCAGAACTGGCAGAACAGGAAACAAAATCAAAAGTCGCAGCTGTAGAATAATTACCAGAAGACACAGCACCTGAGTACACCATCTGTTAGATTGCCAACAACTTTTTGCCTTACAAAAAAACCACCTACATATGGCACATTTCACATCTCGATATCCGATTCCATAAGCGAAAAGGACAGCAGTGGAAAAGGAATTGTAAAAGATGTTGCCAGCAGCAATCACAGAATGTGGGCACATTCAATACAACAGGCTGTTGTTCAATACCATATAGCGGAGATGCTGAGTCGCGATAGGCACAACAAAAAGATTGACACAATTAATTGAGAGTGGTTTCAGCTCTCTGAGACTGCAGACGTGTGTGCAAGTTGCATTTACATGTGTGTGTGTGTGTGTGTGTGTGTGTGTGTGTGTGTGTGTGTGTGTGTGTGTGTGTGTGTGTGTGTCTACTGCTGACAAAGGCCTTAATGGCCGAAAGCTTTAATTGTGTGAATCTTTTTATGGTGCATATCGTGACTCAGCATCTTCCTTCTCTGGTATTGTTAGATTCTATCCTGGATTTTCCATTGTTTGATTTTTGCCTGAAGGCTGTTGTTCAATGTAGATAAGAAGGGAAGTGATGTACAAGTAATACTAGATGTGAAAAAGGGAAATAGCATTTTTAAAGTTGAAAGAGACCGACTGGCAAACATCGAAGAGTTATTATTCATGCGTGATGGTGATAGTGTTTATAAGTCTGGATCTGACTTCTGGTTATTAGCAAATGTCACTGGACCCAGATTGCAGACAATATACCACATTTCTTTATGAAAGGCAGGTGTTACCAGTGTCAAATACTTCCTTTTGAACTAAATGTGACCACATCAGCATTTATTCAAACAATGGACAAAGTTCTTGGCAAGGATCTACTGGAACACAAAACCTTGAATGCAGATGCATGGAAAGAGCATTTGGCAACAGTAGAGTTTATTTTTAGAAACAGCTAGACTGAACATGAGAAAATCAGAGTTCAGTAGGCAGGAAAACAAAAATCTTGGAACACATAATTACATCAAAAGGTATAAAGGCAGACAAGGAAAACCTGTAGCCAGTACAGTTTCCCAATATCTATTCGCAAGAAGCAACTTAAAAGTTTTTTAAGGCCTATGCAGCTTCTGCTATTGTTTTATAGATAGACAAATACCAATTAATGAATTTATGCACAATCTGCTTAAGAAAAATAGTCTGTGGATGGAAAATTGCAAAGAAGCATTTCAACAGACTAAAACAGCGTTAATCAACACACCAATATTGTTACACCCAGATACTAACCAAACTTTTTATTTCACCTGTGGAGGTGTGGGTGTGCATCTTTATCAAACTAATGGAGGGGAGCAGCAGTAGAATACCCAGATGTTCACTTTCGGGGGCAGAATGATGACAACCTGTGAACAAAAGTATTCAATAGCACACCGGGAAGTGCTGGCTATATTATTGGATTCACCAAATTCTATTATTACCCAGCTGGGAGAAAACGTGTAGTGGTAACTGATCACCCGGCCGTGACGTTCCAATGAAGAAGTGCAACATTGGAGATTAACAAGATGGGCTATAGATCTTCATGAATTCAACTTTGAACTGCAGTGCGTACCTGGAGAACAGAATTTAGTACCCAAACCACTTTCACACTTACTGGTGGGTCTGAAAAGATGAAGAGCAGAACTACGAATGACAGAAGACAGCACTAAACTCAAGAAAGGTGTGGCTCTTGAAGGAACAGTCTGCAGATTACTAGAACATGTACACCACAAACAAAATTTCGAAGAATGTCTATCGCCAGTGAAAAGAAAATACAGCGAAACTTTGATTTTATGTTTTTCGTGATTCTTCGCCATAAATTTGTAGCCCCTGTAAAAACCCATAAAATCAATGCTAAAAATTCCCTGATTTTACATTTCTTCCTAATAAGGTTTACTTGATTCTACATTCTTACTCAACATCTTGTTTGACTGGATTCAATTTTCTTCCATTGTTATTTGATGTGACTGAATGAGACGTAAGTAGCACAAAAGACAGACAGTTCGCACTATGGGTGGTGGTGCAGTTAAGGGAATATTTTAGGCCACTTTGGAAAGGGAGACGTGAGAGAGAAAATGCTGATGTAACCGGCAATCGCCGTTGCGAACATAACTTGCAACGTTTAGCTTCACCGCGCAATGATGATGGGTTGAGTATGTTTCGCACTACTTTTTACAGGAACTGACATAACTGTGACATGGTAGCATTGTGAATGCGACCAGAAATAAGGCTATTGATCTGTCGATCGCTATAGTGCCAAGTTGATGATTACGGATGTGTTAGCGACAGGAATATTTCAGTTGTGGCAAGAACTCTTTATGGGAAAATGTTTGTGGCTGCACGATGTGCGAATTATTTGTGACAAGTAAGAATATGAATGTTATTAATCATCATTTCACTTGCAGAAATTTAAGCTGTCCTCTTAGGCTCCTGCCTAACCACACACATGGAAACTGCTATAGATATTCAGAAATAAACAGCAAAGTATTTATGACAAGGAACAAAATAAATTTTATTGCTGCTCGTTTCACTCGAAGGAGTGTAAACTGTCTTCTTAGGTTTCTGCCAAACCACACACTCGGAAATCACCACACATTTGGGAACAAACAGGCAAATATTTATTTCATCCTTCGTTATCTAATCTGAAATGTTACATAACATCGAATTGCAGAACATGTGTATTATTACAGTTACAACAAAATTTCAGAATGTGAAGTGGAAGATGAATATTAACATGCTACGAGTTGTGAACCTATAACGTCTAACTCATGATGTCATCCATTACACTACAACTTACTCACTCAGTTTTGTATTGTGCATTAGTTATAGGTTGCGACACTCACTTCCGAGAATTGTTACTGTCTGACAGTTGATGCGACACTAGCACCCTCAAACGGTGATAAATCAGCTGGAAGATTAATGTTTGTTTTTTAACTTTTTTCTAGTTAATTAGTGAAATAGTTATTACATTTTTGTGTTCCAAGCATCAGCAAATTATCAAGACACATGAATGATCATGAAAAATGCATAAAAACAGCCAAATATCCCTGATTCAGTGACATAAGTTACAACTTAATGATGAAGAAATTCTTTTGAGTATGTGTGCAATTGCAGCTTAACCACTAAAAACAAGAGAATATAAACACATATTTCACACATGAGAATAACGTGTTTCTTTTGTTATCTGTTCTTATTATAACAGGCACTTTCTTTGACACACAACAACATTTCACAGAGCCTAATGTTTTTGCAGTCTTACGCTTTTCTAACAGATAAACATTTTTGTAAATGTAATTACTTTTGTTTTGAAAGCGAATGTGTAAAAGTTTCTTGACATTTGTGGCTCACATAAAGCAACAATTGTGAAATTTGTCTTCTGTGTAGGGAAACAGTTCTATCTGTGTGGTTTTTCTTCAGCTACAGTTGTGGTAGCTTATCTGTTGCGTTAAATAATAAAGGTTTGCTCTCTTTGCATGTTTCCTATGTTTCTCACTCACTGATCTGACCAGAATTGTAGCGAAGAAAACTTCATGTTTTTGAGTAGATATACAAAGCTTTTCTGCAAAAGTTCATGTCTTCTGCTATTTACTACCAAATTTTTTGTTCTTAAAGAACACGGCATTTCCAGTAAATATCTGTAGGTTATAAGAAAATTGTAAATAAACTTTCTGTAATGAAGTGGAACATTCATAATTTCCAGGGTCATTACGAAACCCAAAAACAACAAGTGTGGTGTCTTGTTTTTCTTGTTGCTGCACTTTATTATGCTACACATGCTCCTATTTGTAGAAACCATTCTACAGACCAGTGTAAACAATTATGATTTGTTTTTACTTTCACAAGACCTTGCCAAACTCAACAATGTAACTTTGTCCCCATTGTGGGCTGCAATCACAGTGGATAACTAAAAAAGAGACGTGTTGTGACTGTCATGTTATACTATGGTAGTGGGAAGTTACTCATTTCAATTAGACTGCCATTGACTATAGAAGGAAAGTACACACCCCTACATGTTAGATTCTGACACCTTTTGTCGTACTTCACATTTTTTTGTTTAGTTCACCATGTTCATCAGTTTTTGGCTTTTTTCAGGATGAACACAAAGGAAGTATGTATGAAAACTGCGTGCTTTGACGTAAAATTTGTGGTTGTACCCAGATACCAATTACAATTTTTGATGAGTTTTTACTTGCTGTTGCACATCTGTGATTTTTTAAGAACTGATCAAATTCATTACCACAAATGACTGTGTAAACATTGTATGGCACTTTTGAATTCCTTGACTTATACAGATTTTATACAATTTATTGGCTAGGATAACGATTTTTAATCATATATGCCAATTATATACATTTTTGCTTGTATTTTAGGAGTTTTAACATTTTCCTCAATTTTGTGTTTTTTGAATCTGGTCCACTCAAAACGTAAAATAGGGATTTAACAGTAATGATGTGCTAGAGAAGAGAAAATCCAAATATACTGCCTAGGGCATGAAGGGGCAATGTGCTGAGATCTACTACGGTGCATGAACTTTGGCTGCAGGTACGTTTTTAACCAAAAAAGTGCTTAGAAAACTTGGGATGGGATTGTTTATTTTTTGACAGGGTCAAGAGGATATAACACTTACTGATAACATGTGAAATTTGCCAAAAATTCGAGACTACCAGCTTTAAGATTAATTGTAGTGTGCAGACTATGTTGCCAAAAGGTCTTACAGAGACAATAGCATCTCCTCAGCCCCCTATACAGTCTGACAGAAGTTGCAATGCAAGTTCTTGCAACAATCGAACTTTTCTCAAAATACGTGAAATTGAACCCACTAAAAAGGGTCATGGGCAGTAAAGTAGCTCAAAAATGGAAAGCAACTACTCTGTAAATGGGTGTACTCCAAAACGAGTTATTAGTGATAACAAAAGTTAGTTTGTATGTAAGAAATGCTGTGAGACTTTAAGAAAGCGTGATGTTGAACCAACCAGTCTTTATATCCCACTATAGACCCACCTCAAATCCCATGAAGCATGTTATGAAAGAGAGAAATCATTCTGCGTTGTGTGCAATGACATAAACAATATGAAAAATAGCATCAGCTGATGGGTAATTTTGAAGATGCCATCAACAACCTGCCACACGGTTCTACAGGGTATGTGCTGATAGAAATTCTGTTTAACAGGGAACCTGACAGTCTAATCAGAGATCTTAATGAACTTACCTGACAAAAAAGAAACATGAGAGGAGAAGATAAGAAAGTTGGAACAAACTCTACTGAAAAAGGCCAATGACAGGCTCATGGATCCAAATGTGTATAGGAAAGAAGATCTCATTTTAGTCGAGACACATGTTCAGTCTAAGAAGGCTGATCACAAAATTAAGAAATTTGATCATGTCTACAAGGGTCCTTATAAGATAACAGAAACCAGACATCTGAATATCTGGGAACTGGGAAATATATGAACTGGAAGAATTTATGGAAGAGAACATGTTAAAAACGTCCATTAACATTATATGATGCAAGAAGCAGACAGTGAGGAATTCAACAATGACACAACTGAGTATGATATGGGCCAACAAGAAGACTGAGAGGTACCCACGAAATACAAGAACTGTCAAATGCTTATGAACAGCAATTTGTCTAGTGTTTTGTACTGTTTGTGTTAGTATATTATATGCATAATGCTAACAACAATGTAGACTGTTGTTTTTGTAAACATTGGTATTATCTTTTCTTTATTTGGCATTTGCAACAGTTGCCAAAAACAAATGAGTGTTAACTGCTGTGCATGTTTTGATTTTTTGTCACTGATATGGATGTTAATCCATCTGTTATTGACATATTCGAAAAGACGCTGAGGAAATGGTGAAGTGTGGCTACGATCTGCCTCCGTCCACCTCCATTTTGCCTAGTTCACTGCCAAGGACAGCTGCAAAGTCACCCTACTCACTCTTCATTCTTTTAGGGAGCCTGGAAGTCACAGATTTCACCCACTCAGCCGGCTATTGACATGCCTGCAACCTGCTTGCGACGACTTGCCCTCCCCGAAAGATAAGCATGCATACTAGCCTACCAGCAGTAGCAAAATCATCTACTAAAACATCCATCAGTGATTGTGTGTTGTGTGGCAAAGTAAAGACAGTAATTACACGTGTGTTTGTGAGGATTTGTGTTTCAGCAACTAAACATAACTTGCACTACTTGACTTTTTTGAATGTCTTCAAACTTTAACATTTATGTGCCTATAGATGTGGCAATATGCAGTACAAACAATGGAAAGTCCAATACGGAATAACAACAGTATTATAAAAAGAACAGATTGCTACTACAATACAGAGGAGACACTGAGTTGAAGACAGGTGCCAACAAAAGACTGCGTTTTCCACTTTGGTAGAAGACAGACTCATTGTCTCATCTATGTGGTGAGTCATCATTTATCCCTTTCAAATACATATACAGTACAACTTTCCTCATCTTTGATTAGAAGTATGGGAATAGATAATAAATGTTCTTGTGCTTTGATTTTCAAGTCCACCCTACTGACAAATCAGAATAAATTGATTTGATTTTCACTTGAGAGAGGTTATTCTAATTTGTGCACAGTCCTACAATGCTTTGCCATATTTCTACACCTACATCTACATGATTACTCTGCAATTCACATTTAAGTGCTTGGCAGAGGGTTCATCGAACCACAATCATACTATCTCTCTACCACTCCACTCCCAAACAGCGTGCAGGAAAAACAAACACCTATCCCCTTCTGTTTGAGCATCTCTCTACCACTCCACTCCCAAACAGCGTGCGGGAAAAACAAACACCTATCCCCTTCTGTTTGAGCTCTGATTTCTCCTATTTTATTTTTATGATCATTCCTACCTATGTAGGTTGGGCTCAACAAAATATTTTCACATTCGGAAGAGAAAGTTGGTGACCAAAATTTTGTAAATAGATCTCGCCGCGACGAAAAACGTCTTTGCTTTAATGACTTCCATCCCAACTCATGTATCATATCTGCCACACTCTCTCCCCTATTACGTGATAATACAAAACGAGCTGCCCTTTTTTGCACCCTTTTGATGTCCTTCATCAATCCCACCCGATAAGGATCCCACACCTAGCAGCAATATTCTAACAGAGACGAGTGTAGTGTAATATGTCTCTTTGGTGGACTTGTTGCATCTTCTAAGTGTCCTGCCAATGAAATGCAACCTCTGGTTCGCCTGCCCCACAATATTATCTATGTGGTCCTTCCAACTGAAGTTGTTTATATTTTAACACCCAGGTACTTAGTTGAATTGACAGCCTTGAGAATTGTACTATTTAACGAGTAATTGAATTCCAACGGATTTCTTTTGGAACTCATGTGGATCACCTCACACTTTTCGTTATTTAGCGTCAACTGCCACATGCCACACCGTACAGCAATCTTTTCTAAATTGCTTTGCAACTGATACTGGTCTTCGGATGGCCTTACTAGACGGTAAATTACAGCATCATCTGCGAACAACCTAAGAGAACCGTTCAGGTTGTCACCCAGGTCATTTATATAGATCAGGAACAGCAGAGGTCCATGAACGTTTCCCTGGGGAACACCTGATACCACTTCAATTTTACTCGATGATTTGCCGTCTATTACTATGAACTGCGATCTTCCTGACAGGAAATCACAAATCCAGTCCCACAACTGAGACGATACCCCATAGGCCCGCAGCTTGATTAGAAATCGCTTGTGAAGAACCGTGTCAAAAGCTTTCCGGAAATCTAGAAATACAGAATCAACTTGAGATCCCCTGTCGATAGCGGCCATTACTTCGTGCGAATAAAGAGCTGGTTTAGTTTAGTTTAGTTTAGTTTAGTTATATTACTTGTTCCATGGATCATGAACACGATTCTTTCGTAATGACGTGGAACGTGTCAAAGTACACAAGATTCATGTATCCCAAATAATCATTGTTAGTCTTATATACGGTACAATTGTTAATGCTTACTGCATTTCTTTGGCCTATGTCTAAAAATCCATCTGTGGAGTAGAAGGAGTTGTCATTCAGGAATTCCCTTAACTTACTTTTGAATGCCGATTGGTTGTCTGTCAGACTTTTGATATTGTTTGGCAATTGACCAAAAATCTTTGTGGCAGTATAATTCACCGCCTTTTGTGCCAATGTCAAATTCAATGAACGGTAGTGAAGGTCACCTTGTCTCCTAGTATTGTAGCTGTGGACTGTGCTATTAATTCTGAAGTGATCTGGGTTACTAACAACAAATTTCATTAGGCTGTATATATATTGTGAAGCTACTGGCAATATCTCTAATTCTTTAAATAATTGTCTACAAGATGATCTTGGATGAGCCCGAGACATTATTCTAATAACACGTTTTTGTGCAATAATACCTTCTTTCTTAGTGATGAATTGCCCCAAAAGATGATTCCGTAAGAAAGCAACGAATGAAAATATGCATGGTAAGCTAACTTACTGATGTGCTTGTCTCCAAAATTTGCAATGACACTAATAGCATAGGTAGCTGAGCTCAATCGTTTCAGTAGATTGTCAATGTGTGTCTTCCAGTTTAAATTCTGATCAATACAGACACCCAGAAATTTTGAACAATCTGCTTTAGCTAAAGATTTTCCCCCACACTCTATATTTATTTCCGGTGTTATGCCTTTCCCTGTACTGAACTGTATGTACAGTGTTTTTTCAAAGTTCAATGAAAGTCCATTTGCGGAAAACCACCTAATAACACTTTGAAAAACATTATTTGCATTTTCCTCAGCTGATTCTTGCTTTTTAGGCTTGATTACAATACTTGTGTCATCTGCAAAGAGAACCACGTTTGCATCTTCATGAATATAATTTGGCAAGTCATTAACATATATTAAAAACAATAAAGGCCCCAAGACAGAACCCTGTGGTACCCCATTCTTGATACATCCCCAGTCTGAATAATCTGCTGCCCTTTGTGTACTATGTGGGTTTACTGTTTCAACCTTCTGCATTCTACCAGTTAAATATGAAGTGAACCATCTGTGTACTGAACCATTCATTCCATAGTACTTCAGCTTATCTAAGAGGATTTCATGATCCACACAATCAAAAGCCTTAGAGAGATCACAGAAAATCCCAATTGGTGATGTTCTACTATCTAGAGCATTTAAAATTTGATTAGTGAAAGCGTGTATAGCACTATCTGTTGAAACACCTTTCTGAAAACCGAACTGACATTTTGTTAAAACGTTATTCCCACTAATGTGTAAAGTTACTCTTGAGTACATTACTTTTTCAAACACTTTTGAGAAGGATGTCAGAAGTGAAATAGGACGATAATTGTTGATGTCTGTCTTGTCACCTTTTTTATACAAGGGTTTAACTATGGCATATTTCAATCTGTCAGGAAATATTCCCTGATTCAATGAGCTATTACACATGTGGCTAAGAACTCGACTTATCAGGTGTGGACAAGATTTTAGTATTCTATTGGAGATACCAACAGTTCCATGTGAGTTTTTATTCTTAAGTGAATTTATTATTTTCTTAATTTCAGACGGTGAGGTGGGTAGGATTTCAATTTCATTTGTTTGCACCTGGAATGCCTCTTTCATATAGAGTTCTGCCCTATCTGGTGAGCAGCTGGTGCCTATATTTTCCACTACATTTAAAAAATGATTATTAAAAATATTTTCAACCTGTGATTTTTCATTTATAAGCTTTTCATTGTGCTTAACAGTAATACTGTTGTCCTGTGAGCTTGGTTGCCCTGTTTCCCTTTTAACTATGTTCCATATTGTTTTAACTTTGTCATCAGAGGTGCTAATCTCAGACTTGATACACATACTTCTGGATTTTTTTATAACTTTCCTTAATACATTACAATATTTCTTATAATGGTTGAGCTTTTCTTCATCTCGACTTATTCTAGTGTGAGACTTTTATCCATTGTGGATGTGGAACACTGCGACTGTGGTGTGAAAAGGTTTTCAGAAATTACTGCAACCAGTCGCCTTTTTATGTAGATGTATTTTATTTAACCATGACCGGTTTCGAGCTGCCTAGCAACTCATCATCAGATGGTATATACATTCAGTGCTTTTTGTACCCATTGTGTGGGTGGTTGAGTATCTGTGGCTAGACAGAAACGAGAACAAATAATCGCTACATGTGGTACAGTAACACGAAATATTTACAGCATAATTTATGTTTAACATATAAGAGCAAATAATCACTACATGTGGTACAGTTACACGAAATATTTACAGTTTAATTTACGTTTTGAGGTGTTACTTACAGATAAATCTTTCTGCAGGTATATATATCTCTTTTAGGACGTATTTTTGAAACCATTGTTGTTATTGTTTTTCACAATTTCACAAGTTAAAACTTTCTCTAGATGTATTTTACTTTTATGAGGCACTGTTGGAAACATATATCTTGTTTTTCGTAATCATCGCTGAACACACTTAGCCACAGATACGAATACAGGATTTACACATTATAAACAAGCCAAAGATTGCAATATAACTACAGTATCAAAGATTTCAAGTTGACCAGAGACATTATTAGTCATCACACACACTGACAAGAGATTTGTCTTTATTACATAGAAAATAAATGTAAATTAGCTTAAACTAGTAAAATGTTTATTTATAAATTAACTGTGCAATTTTAACAGGTATATAAAACTAGATTTTTTACATTATATTTCAGTTACATTTAAGATTATTGGTATTGAGAGTATTATGACAGCTAATTTCTTGCTCCTTCCATTGGCTGATCTTGGCATATGATGTCTGGGATGAGAGGTTGATGGTTAACTTGAAATAATAAGTAATGCTGGTATTTGATAGGGTGTGGAAAAGGAGTTGGCGGTGGGGGGGGGGGGGGGTGTATAGGAAAAAGGAGAGGGGGGGTTGTTGAGAGGGTGATGTGGAGAGAGAAGAGAGCTGAAGGGGGGGGGGGGGGGGCAGAAGTGGTAGAAGCTTTTATGTGTGTGTGTGCGGGGGGGGGGGGGGGGCATTTTGTTTCTGAATGACTGTTTAGTTTTTTAAGTTCAAAGGATGATGTTTTCTGAAACCATGCCGATTACGTATTAATAGCTTGTTCCCTTCGAGGTGATTCATAATGTTTGAATACAGTATATGCTCCAAAACCCTACTGCAAACCGACATCAATGGTATAGGTCTGTAGTTCGATGGATTACTCCTACTACACTTCTTGAACATTGGTGTGACCTCACAATTTTTCAATCTGTAGGTACAGATCTACCGGTGAGCTAGCGGTTGTATATGATTGCTAAGTAGGGAGCTATTGTATCAGCGTAATCTGAAAGGAACCTAATCGGTATACAATCTGGACCTGAAGACTTGCCCGTATCAAGCGATTTGAGTTGCTTCGCAACCCCTAAGGTATCTACTTCTAAGAAACAAATGCTAGCAGCTGTTCGAGTTTCAAATTCTGGAATATTCCATTAGTCTTCCCTCGTGAAGGAATTTCGGAAAACTGCAGTCAATAACTCCGCTTTAGCGCCCAGTCGTCGGTAACAGTGCCATCGTCACTGTGCAGCAAAGGTATCGACTGCGTCTTGCCGCTTGTGTACTTTACATACAACCAGAATTTCTTCGGATTTTCTACCAAATTTCGAGACAATGTTTTGTTGTGGAGCCTATTAAAGGCATCTTGCATTGAAGTCCGTGCCAAATTTTGTGTGTCTGTAAATTTTAGCCAATCTTCGAGATTTCGCGTTCTTCTGAACTTTGCATGCTTTTTCCGTTGCCTCTGCAACAGCGTTCAGACCTGTTTTGTGTACCATGGGGGATCAGTTCCATCTCTTACCAATTTATGAGGTATGAATCTCTCAATTGCTGTTGCTACTATATCTTTGAATTTGAGCCACATATCGTCTACATTTGGATAGTCAGTTCGAAAGGAATGGAGATTGCCCCTTAGGAAGGCTTCTAGTGACACTTTATCCACTTTTTTAAATAAAATTATTTTGCGTTTGTTTCTGGTGGATTTGGAAGAAATGGTATTGAGCCTAGGTACAACAACCTTGTGATCACTAATCCCTGTATCAGTCATGATGCTCTCTATTAGCTCTGGATTGTTTGTGGCTAAGAGGTCAAGTGTGTTTTCGCAACCATTTACAATTTGTATGGGTTCGTGGACCAACTGCTCGAAATAATTTTCGGAGAATGCATTTAGGACAATCTCGGAAGATGTTTTCTGCCTACCACCAGTTTTGAACAAGTATTTTTGCCAACATATTGAGGGAAGGTTGAAGTCCCCACCAACTATAACTGTACAAGTGGGGTATTTATTTGTTATGAGACTCAAATTTTCTCTGAACTGTTCAGCAACTATATCATCGGAGTCTGGGGGTCGGTAGAAGTAGCCAATTATTAACTTAGTTCGGCTGTTAAGTATAACCTCCACACATACCAATTCGCATGGAGTATCTACTTCGACTTCACTACAAGATAAACCACTACTGACAGACAGAAACACTCCACCACCAATTCTGCCTAATCTATCTTTCCTGAACACCATCTGAGACTTCATAAAAATTTCAGCAGAACTTATTTCAGGCTTTAGCCAGTTTTCTGTACCTATAGCGATTTCAGCTTCTGTGCTTTCTATTAGCGCTTGAAGCTCAGGGACTTTCGCAGCACAACTACAACAATTTACAACTATAATTCCGAATATTCCTTGATTCAAGCACGTCCTGTATTTGCCATGCACCCTTTGAGGTTGCAGCCCACCTCGTACTTTCCCGAGGTCTTCTAACCTAAAAAACCACCCAGTCCACGCCACACAGTCTCCGCTACCTGTGTAGCTGCCAGCTGAGTGTAGTGAACTCCTGACCTATTCAGCAGAACCCAAAACCCCACTACCCTATGGCGCATGTCAAGGAATCTGCAGCCAACATGGTCACAAAACCATCTGAGCCTCTGATTCAGACCCTCCAACCGGCTCTGCACCAAAGGTCCGCAGTCGGTTCTGTCAACGATGCTGCAGATGGTGAGCTCTGCCTTCATTTTGTAAGCAAGACCGGCAGTCTTCACCAAATAAGATAGCCGCTGGAATCCAGAGAGAATTTCCTCAGACCCAAAGCAACACACGTCATTAGTGCCGACATGTGCCACCACCTGCAGCTGGCTGCACCCTGTGCTCTTCATGGCATCCTGAAGGACCCTTTCCACATCAGGAATGACTCCACCTGGAATACAGACGGAGTGCACACAGGATTTCCCCCCCCCCCCCCCCCCCCCCCCCAACCGCCATATCCCTAAGGGGCCCCATTACGTGCCTAACATTGGAGCTCCCAATTACCAATAAGCCCACCCTCTGCGATTGCCCGGACCTTGAAGGCTGAGAATCATCCTCTGAAACAGGGCAGGCAGCTGCATCTGGCTCAGCCAGAGACAGTACCTGAAACCTGTTTGTCAGACGCAGCGGGAAGGCTTTCTGATCAGCCTCCGGGGACGTCTTTCACTGCCTGCCACGCCTTGGAACGACCTCCCAATCAACCACAGGCGAGGGCTCAGCCCCACTGGGGGCAGCAACCGGGGCAACCACAGCGGCAGACCGATCTGGGGACAGACGGGACGAGGTTGACGTCTGTGCCTAGATAACGCAAGGGAAACATGCAAAGAATGTATGAACTAACCTGTACAAATGCCTAACGACTGCGCTACAATCTGCCTGAATTTAAGATTACAATAACTAGAACTCGAAATTACACCTCCTATACGAAACGCACACGCAATTTAAGTAAGAATCTACGAAGTAAACACAGAAAAGAAGCTATATATGTATCTTTATGCGCTGTCGATGTGCACCAACTGGGAGCTCAGGCCACAGTGATCTCTGAGAGCCTACTAGACAGACAAGTGCCACTGATGTACCAAAACAAAACAAATGCCAAACGACTGTGCTACAACCTGCCTGAATTTACGATTACAGTAACTAAAACTCAAAATTACACCTCCTATACAAAACTCACACGCAATTTAAGTAACAATCTACGAAGTAAACACAGGAAAGAAGCTATATACATATCTTTCTGCGCTGTCGATGTGCACCAGCTGGGAGCTCAGGCCACAATTGTTTGGTAAACAATTAGTAAATAATTAACTTCCATGTCGACAAATACAGTAAAACTTCATTTATACGTTTTTTGCACTTTGTTTTTTTCATTTCCCGGCGAAATATCCACAGTGCGCACAAGTTATGATGCAGTGTTTCAGACTGGGTTGCCGGAAAGTAGATTGGTAAGGCTGATATTAGACTATAATAAAATTTGATAGTGTAATAAGAAACTTTGTCAAAGTTAGGCATTAGTCAAATTCTTTTTGATCACATTTAATGCCTTTCCTTAGATTTGATAAAAGGAAGCATGCGTCTTACGTTAACTGTATGGAGAAATCAATCACTTAGATCACTAGCTGCAGCTGTCTGACACACAATGTTTATCAATATGACTCCTAAATTTACATGGTGTGTCGCATGTATAATGGAATTGATAGAAATATTCTGAGATAGATGAAGCACTGTGTAGCTTATGACATCCTAAACACAAAACCAGAATAAAAAATTTGAGCTTAAAAAAAAACACCCGGATGCTATTAGCTGTGAAGTACGGCCTGGATATGCCCCCGAGAATATAAATGAGAAAATCTACAACCTGTGTGGAAATAAAAATTTTTCATGACTGCAGTACATATTAAATTTATTTGCCTTCACATACTCCTCCTTCAATGTTTCTGACAAAATAATGACAGAGTTATCCTGTTTTGAGGGTACAGTGTATGCTACTGCTGCGTCAAAGAAAAAAGAAGCAAAATCTACAGACTTTTTTTACAAAATGACGTTTAGAGGTTTCATTTTTCTTTATATTCTTGTTAAGTATGGAATCTAGTAAGCCTATATAATGTTGTAACTTTTTAATTACTGGATTTTTCATTTGTGTTTACCAATTAATTTGATAGTATGGTGCTATATTTCATATACATGTTTTTCACACTTACACATTTTTTTTCCTGCAGTCCATTGAAAAACGTATAAACGAAGTTTTACTGTATATATGTTGCCTTCATTTGCTTCAATTTGTCTAAATGCCCTGAGAGGGTGCATTCCTCTTGCATAGTCTGACTAATATTTGCCCGTGGGGATATTTGAAGTAGCTTCTATATTTGCTGAGCCTTTGGAAACATATCTGAAGGACGCAGAAGTCATACTATTGGAGTGATAGATAACATTTTTAGTGATGTTGAGCTGGATAATGGGAAGATATACAATGTTCTGAGTTGTTTAAGATCTAATTATTTTGCATTGACAATGTTTTTCACACAACCTGCATGCATAACATTTAACGATTTACATGAAGATGCCTTTACAGTAGTAAAGTATGATGTTACTCATACTGAGTGTCCCAGGAAGAACAGTCAATATTCAGCACTTGGTTCGGTAGAAGAGATGTGCTTCACATTAGCAAAGATGAACATGAGCTCACTGTTCTTAAGTTATGCATTTTAGAGCCCATGTTTACTAGATTTTCCTTTGAATCATTGGTCCCATCACATCCCTCTACACTGACCGTTCTTCCTGGGACCCCCTGTATAACCAATTTGATCTTCTGCATACATCCCATGTCTACTTACCACATTTTCAAATAAAATGCAAACAAATTTTAATTTTAGGTTTAGAGGGAGACAATGTAAAATGTGCTTGCTATTTCTATCATATTACAGTGTGATGATTCAGGAGGAGGGAGCCATTGCTCGGTTGTTCATTAGCACGAGGTTGCATGTTTCTTTGGGGATCTTGTTATTGATTCATAACTTTCTTTGGGATTTAAAGTTTCTTTTTGAGTTTTCAAAAACTTTTTCTGGAATATTTTTGGAAAAATTCTGTTTGGCTAGGGGGGGGTACTGATATAATTGGTGTTACGCTGTAGTAAATCATAATCCTTACACACTGCTGGTTTCCGGAACTTTCAAAGCTGCGCCCACCCTCTTTCTGTTGGGGGAACTGCCTTACTAGTCAACGTCAACTATACACAAGCACTATTGGTCTTGTCCATGTATTCGGGTGTCGTTAGGCTTTTGTAAGAAACCGCATCACACATTAATTATTTGAAGAAATTTGTTAACGAGTTGATTTTGACTTTGAAAGTATTATGTCAGTTGGTAGGGTAAAAGTAATTTATGATTTGTTTTTCATTCAATACAATAAAATAATATGGTCTGTACTGTTACTCATTCAAAGTGATATTATTCCATTTTATGACTGAAAAACTTTGATTTTCATAAATTATAAAAAAATGGGTTTATATTAGGCACTTGATCAAGTGCAATTATTAGCAAAGTGTATTCTTTGTGAAGCTTTCATACTCGAATCCAACAGCTGCAAAATTAATAAATGAAAAACGTTAATGAGAATTACACCCAACATAGACGCTGACATTGTATGCGGCATGCCTCTCCTTTCGTGCCTGTTCCCTCAACCAAACGGCCCCCAGGCAATATTTCTCGTCATGGCTGTCCTGACCACCCATAGGATTCTGCCAGACTGTTTCAGGCAGTTAAGTGGCTGCTGCTGGTGGTGGTGGTGGTGGTGGTGGTGGTGGTGATGGTGATAGTGCAGATGCCTTCCACTAGCACCCGTGCTACTGAATGTGCCTTGCCAATGACATTAGCCACCCATGGAGTGCATAAACTCTGCTGTCAGACATCGGTTCCCAACTGATGTCACTGCAGTTCAGGCCTTGTCTCACCAAAACAGCATCAAATACCTGACTGCTGCCCCATTTCACCCCACTTCCAATGCAGAGGCCGGGCAGATGATCCATACTTTTAAAGCACAGATGTGGAAGGCCTTGCTGATGTCATCTACCGATGGAGTACTCCACAGCTTCCTCACCTCCTATCAGACCACCCCTATCAAATCATTGTAGGCCATAGGGGCCATCAGCTGTTTGACTGCACGGCCGGCCACAGCCTTCTGACCCACCATCGCAACCAGCTCTGACTGTGACCACAGTCGCAATCGGTGTCCCTCTCACTTCTGGATCGAGCATTGGAGCCACCACCATCTGTGCTCCTTGCAATTACACAATGTAGCCCATGCCCCATTACAACCTGAGCCCACACTCGCTGGTCTCTCTGTCACTGTCATACTAGCACAGCCTGCTGCCTCTGGAGTGCTGCTTCCTCCACTACTCCTACAGACCTCGGCTGGACTATCTCAGTTTCACGGCCCTGTGCTGATGGTGCTTGATCTGTTGGCAGGTAGATCTGCCACCCCTCCTTGCCAGTACCAGAATAAGCTTGGACATTCTCGTCCTACACACCAATTTCAGGGGATAGAGACTGAGCATCAGGAACTGATTGAGAAATACCAGTTGCCATATTTACCAAACTATAAGACAGCTCTCCTCAAGAAAATTTCATTTTTAACAAATCCGTATAACGAACTTTTATCAATGTAAATAATCTGTCGAGAAAAGTCAACATTATATCTGTTCTAATTTATGCAATTTATTGATCAACTACATTTAATAGTATCAGGAGAAATAAAATAAACAAAAATAAATGGTTTACATTAACTTTTATCTTCACTTCCCTTTTCTGCCTACTACTGAAGCCAGGAGCTTGTGGTATCACTACTTTTTATCATCACTATCATCAGTGGTATCATCCTCTTCATATGTAAGCCTACTGCCATTTCTTCCTTCCTGACACTCCCTCCATAATAGGCCTATGTCATCTTCTGAGCCATCCATAGCTATGGATTGGTAGCACTTTTTGAAACTTATTGCAACAGAGTCACTCGGGATTCTGCCCCAGGCTGTAAGGATCCACTGGCCTGGCATGGATATTGAGGATTTCTTCAACTTCCTCTCCACTGTGAGGGTATGGTCTCCTAGAAGAAGCCACTGACTGTAAAACTCGCAGATCAATCTTGAAAAGTTTATTCACAACAATATCTATTACTTAAAGTAATGCGGTCATGTCACTTGGAATCATTACCAGGTCTATGTTGTGCTTTGTTATCAGATACGTAAAATCCTGCATGGTATGTAACTTCAAAGAAACCAGTCCCAGCATTTTCCTTCTGTCAAGTGAAGAGTCCGGTATTCTGTTCTAAACAGCTTTCAACCAATGTAGCATCAAGTCACTTGTCATCCATTCCTTTTCTTGACATTTAAAGATATGTTCTGCAGGTAGTTTTTATTTTGGTACTGTTTTCTTGTGAAGAACCACTTATGGAGGGAGCTTCCTTACATCTGCCAGGGCACCCAGTAATGCTGTTATGCTGGCTTTTCATTTCAATAACTTCTTACACGAACACTTTTGATGTACTTCATGTCAACAGTAAAATTTGATGGCGTATCAAAATAAACAGGTGTCTGACCTGTGTTGCCCAAGGGCCTGGCCAATAGTCATGTAGTTTCCACAGATTGATTATCTGATGCTGATACACACTTAGTTTTTCGTCAAACACCATAGGAAGTTGCGCTGCTATTGCTATTCTATGTCGTAATATAAGCCACACCCTCTTCATCATCCTCCTCACGCACCAGCCAGTACTTCTTTGGAATTTCACAACCCATACAGTTAAAAAATGTCCTTAGCACCTTCATTTGGACAATTTTTTGAGTAACTGGCGAACTTTTATTGTCTCTCTCTTGGATGGACTGAACGACCTGCTGCTCAAATTCATGAGATCTTCCCTGTCTCAGTTCCCCCAAAGTTTGGCATGCAGAAGTGGCGTTCTTTTATTTATTTCTTATCTGCTGCCACATGTTTCAACAAATTTTCTTCCGGCAAAAATCTTACTGCTGTAACCAACCTTGAAAATCAACAGTGCGGTAGAGCAGTATCAGCTTTGCGCTGTTGTTGAAGCCAGTTTTTCATTTCTTGTGCTGTGTTTCAAGTGGTTTGTGTGAACATATTTTTATTAGCATTAATTTGTCTCCTGTAGAAATGTATACTGTTGTCAAGTATTTGCCCAATTTTAAACTCAATTTAAATCTGAATACAAATGGATTCAGGCAAACTGCAGTTTAAACCTGGTAGATGTTCATAAAAAGCCAAGTTATGCTGTGTACATTCCTGTGATTGGCAGCATGACGAAATTTGCTGCTTACTCAAAAATTCTCGCCCCACATTTGCTCTAGTGCTTGACCAAGCTCGTGTCACTGTTCTCCCAACAACCTTTACAAATTTTTCAAACTAAATCTGCATGTGACCACAGTTGCCAAAGCTTGATCTGTTGACTTCAGCAGCAATAGTTTAATCTGCGAATACAGGATGACCCTGTATTTTTTGAATGATGAATTTCAGAAAAAGCCATATCAGAGTCAGGCAAATACAGTAAATTTCCTGAACTTTGCCAGCATACTTGCAGAGTGAAAGGTTACAACCAAATGTCACAACAGGAAACTCTGCACTAGTACACTGTAAGACTAGCTGATCCTAAAGAACAGTCACTCTTACTGATGTTCTGATCTGGCACATAATGTAAACTAAGCAGATAAAATATTCGTTTGATATATTGCTACTACTATGATATTCTCCATATTTACTATTTATTAGGACACATATTCCAGGACCATGAATCTGTAAATTAAGGGCCCTGTGACATTTAAATTGAAACAAAAGAGAATGAAAGCAATTAACAACTTCTGATGTTTGATCAAATATCTATATTACTTAATGGCCAACCTGGTTCACAATATATTTTCCCAGTTGTAAATTGCCTTCCTAATGGCTTCCAGGGACAACAAAAATTTGATTTTCAATATTTCATATGATTATTGTCCAAATTTAAAAATTTAAAATGCTGTTATAATCTACTCATTAAGATATATAATGTTATGATAAAGCTTTATTACAGTAAGACAAGTATTAAAGTTAGAAACTGTCTATATATCTTGAGTCAAAAGAATGTGTGCAAGAATGCAGACATTATTCTTACAGTATTTAAGAATGACAGCATTTAGTGACCTCCCAAAAACTCTACACATAATTTCAAAACTTGTTCTCATTGCCCCCCCACAAAACGATGAAAGGAAAAAACCTTTATCACTTATTAAATTTCACTGTTTATGCAATAAAACGTCAGCATTTAATATCAAGTTTAAATTTATTACTGCTTTACTATTAACTCTATTTGCAACACACACTGCGGACAGTATCACATATGCCACAGAATATACCAGCAAAATTATACTGTTGCACGGCACATAGTGCAGAAGATATGACATAATACATATTCAGTGGCAAGAGGAAAAAATAAGACTTTGCTTAAAATTGAGCACAAATTACCCAGACTCATCCAGTGTTTGATAGTAAGAGTACTTAGCAACTTCCAATAAACTTTAAACATGATTTCAAACTTTTGTAAACTTTTTCTCACTTACATGCTTAATGTAAAATGTTTAATGCATCACCTCATTTGTAAAGTAACTAGAAGTCTGAAGTTATTTTATGCATGGGAGTTCAATTCTATAAAAGAACTGAGGGTTTACAGGTTAAACTTCTGTCACCATTCCTGTTTAAAAGTTAGTAACTCACCTCACAAAATATAGCATATGTTCTACCATAGCAGCTGTCAATAGCACTTTGAAGGTAAATGCAGGTAAGTAGTGATGCAGAAAAAGTGTCCTTTCCACAAAGAAGAATGGTATGTAATGAAACAGGTAACCTACAAGAAGTATTTCACCAATAGTGACAAATTTGTGCCATGCATCTGAAACAAAATGTTGTGGAAAGACAATTAGCAAAATGTCCATCAAAACAACAACAAAAGCAACAAGCACACACACACACACACACACACACACACACACACACACACACACACACACACAGCAATATACAAAACAGGATTTCCAACATATTTTCACACACACACACACACACACACACACACACACACACACACACACACACAGCAATACACAAAACAGGATTTCCAACATATTTTGTTCTGTGTTAAGGAGAGAGTAGAACTGTCACCATATGGATGGTACAGTTCTGTGTAGCACATGAATGGGACATTGTCAGACATTACACTAACTGTTAGCAGGACAAAGGCAAACCACGATATCATCATATTTGATCATCATTAGATCGCTGGTGCTTGACAAATGGGGCATTCAATCTCCAAGGTTGTGCAGGCACTCAGAGAGATGAACCTCTGTGTAGCAAATTGCTTGGCAATTACATCTTGGACAATCTGTGATAAGATGTACAGTGCACAACGATTAGGATGGCTGCAAGAACACTGCCATTTGACATGCAAAGCACGGGAAAAGATTGTCCGATTGATTAGTCACAACACAACATGCTGAATGGCAGTATACGAGTGTGTCAAAATACATATTAAATGATGCATTTTGCTTGCCAACAGCACTGTTAAGTAGTGGAAGGTTTTATTCTCACATTAGGTACATTTAAATGGGATGAAAAGGGACCACTGACAAGTCTACCATAATCTCAAATAGGGAGGGGGGGGGGGGGGGGGGGGCACTCATTTCAAATTGTGTCTGTATGGTTTCTGTTATATTTTATGACAATTCTTATCAGATGTTTCCTCCACTTTGTTGCTATTATTTATATTCATACCACTATACTGTTTGTCAAATTATCACTGCTAGTGTCAACATTATTCTTTACTCATAATTATCCACATATTTATCATATCATCAACAGGAATACTATATTTGCTATTGTAAATTTGTGGACTGTCATCACAATTTTTTCTTCAAAATTATGTGACTTTATGTCCCTAACAATTATTTAGTATTTAACTATTTATTTCTCCTGCTACATAACAGCCTGTTTTTTTCTGTCAGACAAAGGTACAAAGACTTAGGTAATGTAGGATATTTCCTGTCCAATTTTTAACATATGGGTTACTGTAACAGAAAACTATACCCGTGGTATGTTAACAGTGTGGTTGCTTGTCACTGAAGAATTCTGCTGCCACATATTTGATGGAACAGCACATTACTCGAATATGTGACTGTCTGTTATATATCATAAGGGCTCCATCCCAGAGCAGTTACTTTTATTTAGATAAGACTTCCCACCTATTAACTTGACTTTTCTGAATAGCTATTCATGGATTTTGAAAGTTGATGGCATAGCAAAAATCTGTATTAAAAATAAGTTTCACTGAATTATTTGTCATAATTACTCTTTATGTAACTGCAGCAAATTATGTTTCAATGAATTTCAACATATGACCCTCTTTGTTTGTTGTCATATTTACTGACTTGGACTCAAGTTACTGCTGCCATAATATTCATTCTCCACTGCATTTTTGGTAATCAATTAAGAAGTGGTTTTGGTTTTCATATGGTATCTGACCTGTGGCTGTAACCTGCCTAGTTTGTATCAGGCAACGACACAAAAACTTCCATGCTTCGTAACAACCCTTTCATAATATAAGAATATTCCATAGCAATACACAAAGTGCAATGATATTTGCGGTATTTTACTAAAGAAATGTCTGAAATACACAAATGTCATTCATTTTCATTTAGCAGCTTATGGCTGTGTACCTTTCTATTTTTAATTTGTGGGTGTACTAATAAAAAACACAATAATTACCTTTGTTCAGATCATAGCACTGACGTCTTCTTCGTAAAACATACACACAGAGGAAAATGGCGTAAAGTAATAGACTAACAGTGCCTGAATACCACACAACAAGATTTCCAAGTAGATGCACCTGAGCCTGAAACCACATTTAAAACATACCATTTACACATTAAATATGTGGGACAAAACATTAGGCCTAATAAAATTTGGTGTTATTTTATTTTTTACTATTCATATTATTCTGTTTCTCAAACTATGCAAATGCTTAACTCTTATACATTCCATTGTAACTAAGATATTTTAAAGATACCCTTTAGCTACCTTACTTTAGCTCCCACTCATTCTCATTCACATTCATTCTAATAGAGGCAACATATTAAAAACCACCTTCCTTAAATGCTCATGTTTATGCAATGCCTCTTACATATATCGATTTATGAATTTCAGAAGTTTTATTCTTCCAATCTTCAATGTTGTCTCAAAAAAGTCTTACTCAGTAACTCTCGTTACAGTCATTTCTGGTCTGTGGCACAATATTTTGAAGTTATATTCAAGTGTCCAATAAATCTATGTATCACTACATACCATCTTTATCTTGCAATGACAAATCTTTTTTTTCTGTTCTTTATGATCCACACTGCAGCCCACAATGAAGCACAAAACTTATGTCAAGGGGAGTGTGTGCATGAAGTTCTTTCAACTTAAAAATAATGCTTGGTTCATTGGCAAACAAAGAAAGTGTAAATATTGTGCTTCATAATTGTGAGTGTACTTTTGTTACAACTGTAACTTATCTTTTATATACTTTGTCATCATCATATTTTGCTTAACCAAAATTACTTGATATTAGCTGCATGATAAGCCTAAATCTTGAAGGGAGGTTCTCTTACTCTACATCTGAGTTTCAATTACAGTACAACATCAAGTACTTATTAATTATGCTAGATTCTAAAAGAGTTCCATGGTATCTGGAGCAGCTATTCTTGGCAAAAATGACACAGTAAAATAAAAGGAAAATTTAGTAACAAAATCCATCTAGCGTCTTTTGAATAGCATTTTTTCTATGCAAATGCACATTTCAAAGTCACAGCTTCACCACTAGGACTAATTTCTATGTAAACAACAAAATTCACAGGTGTACTGTAAGTTTTAACAAAACTCTGCATATATTCTTCAATAATTTTGTATGAATCCCACCACAATCCCACAAGTTTCAATTAGAATGCATTATAACTCTCACATACATAGGTTTCTGACATGTTGACATCACAATGAAGGTCTATACATAAAAAATTGAAGCCCTAGTAATGAAGTTGTGACTTCAGAATGTACAATGCCACAGTAAAAACATTAATCCTCTGCATTTGCAACAAACAAGCAAGTGTTAACGGAAAAATTAAGTGAGATTTATGACGCTGTTGTCACAAAGGAGATGAGAAGTATCTTTAAGTACGTTATGACCAATTCTCCACCATTCCCACCCCTTACCCACCCTAGTAGTCACTGCTGATACCACTTCCCTGCACACTAACATCCCTCATGCCTGTGATCTTGCCACTATTGAACACTATCTTCCCAATATCCTTCAGACTTCAAACGCACTACCTCATTCCCCATACATCTTACTCTTACCTAACACAAAACTACTTCTACTTTGAAGGGAAGGTTTACAAAGAAATCCGCAGCACAGCCATGGGCACATACATGGGCCGCTCCTATTCCAACCTGACTAGCACCCCAACTCCAACCCATAGTCTGGTTCAGGTTCGCTGATGATATCTTCATGACCTGGACTCAGGGTCAAGACACCCTAATCTCATTCCTTCACAACCTCAACAACATCTTTCCCATCCACTTTACCTGGTCCTCCGCAAGTGCCATCTTCCTTGATGTTAATCTCCTCCTAGATGATGGCTCCATCCACACCTCTGTTCACAAACACCAACAGTACCCGCATTTCGACAGCTGCCATTCCTTCTACACCAAAGGAATTCCCTCCCATACAGCCTGGCCAGCCAGGGACAGCATACCAGCAGTGACAGAACTCCCTTGTCCAGTATGCTGAAGGTCTCACCACGCCACTATCCCTCGGACCTAGTCCGCAAACAGGTCTCCCGTGCCATTTTCCAATACACCCCCAATCCTCCCACCAACCCCAACAACCGGCTACAAAGGAGTGCCTCTTTCATCACTCAGTACCACCCTGGACTGGAACAACTGAACAACATCCTTTCTCAGGCCTTTGATTACCTAGTGTCATGCCTTGAAATGAGGGACATCCTACCAAAGATCTTTCCCACCCCTCCTAAAGTGGTATTCAGTCACACACCCAACCTCCACAACATCCTAGTCCATCTGTACCTCATACCAGCCCCAATCTCTTACTAAACGGATCATACCTGGGAGAGACAGGTGAAAGAGCTGCCGAATGCACCTACTCAGCACTTCCTATTGCAGTCCCGTCACAAGCTTGTCCTATCCCATCAGAGGCCGGCCACCTCTGAAAGCAACCATGTCATATACCACCTCTGCTGCAATCATTGCCCAGCCTTATATGACTACCAACCAATTGTCCCACATGATGAATGACCACCAGCAAAGACAATGGTAGAGCACCCTGCCATGCAGCTGAACATAACAGGCTTGATTTCAAAGGCTGCTTCACAACCCCGGGCCATCTGGCTCATGTCCTCCACCACAAGCTTTTATGAACAGTGTAGATGGGAGGTATCCTTTTCCTAATATTGTTGATATTACAACCTGTAGTTTCCAAATGTCTGATAACAAGGGAACCTCCCCATGGCACCCCCCTCAGATTTAGTTATAAGTTGGCACAGTGGATAGGCCTTGAAAAACTGAACACAAATCAACCGACAAAACAGGAAGACGTTGTGTGGAACTATGAAAAAATAAGCAAAATATACAAACTGAGTAGTCCATGTGCAAGATAGGCAACAAAAAGGCTAGGGTGAGATCAGAAGTGCCGTGGTCCCGTGGTTAGCGTGAGCAGCTGCGGAACAAGAGGTTCTTGGTTCAAGTCTTCCCTCGGGTGAAAAGTTTAATTTTTTATTTTCAGTTTATGTGACAAACTTATGTTTTCATCATGTTTTTGGGAGTGATTATAACATCCACAAGAAAACCTAAATTGGGCAAGGTAGAAGAATCTTTTTACCCATTCGCCAAGTGTACAAGTGAGATGGGTCAACAACATATTCCTGTCATGTGACACACATGCCATCACCAGTGTCGTATAGAATATATCAGATGTGTTTTCCTGTGGAGGAATCGGTTGACCTATGACCTCCAATTGGGGAGGCACGTCCTTTTGTCTACTAATTGCACGGTTTTGCAGTGTGGTTACAAAACACAAACACTAAACTTATTACAGTGAACAGAGACGTCAATGAACGAACAGACAGATCATAACTTTGTGAAAATAAAGATACTAAACTTTTCACTTGAGGGAAGACTTGAACCAAGGACCTCTCATTCCGCAGCTGCTCACGCAAACCATGGAACCACGGCGCTCCTGAACTCACACTATCCTTGATGTTGCTTGTCCTGAGCACGCACTACTCAGTTTGTATATTTTGCTTATTTTTTCATAGTTCCACACAACTTCTTCCTCTTTTCTCAATTAATTTGTGTTCAGTTTTTCAAGGCCTATCCACTGTGCCAACTTATAACTAAATCTAAGGGAAGAAGAAAAGGTTGATTCATAGACTAAAAGATGGTTTTCAAGGGAGTGAGAACGGTTTTTTTAAAATATAAATGAATTTACGAGAAAGATAGCATTAAAAGTAAAAAACATGCAAAATTAATAGAACGAGGCAGTAAATACGTAAATTGTGTGGATGGGGTGAACACTCCTATAATTGTTTCCTAGCAGCAATGTTTTAAGTATATCAATTACAAATATTTAAAAAATGAAAGGTGATACATGACTTATCTGTTCCACATCTGGGCAACAGCTTAATAAGTGGAACAGTGTGTACCAATCACATTCACAGAGCTTAAATTCAACAGGTAGATACAATGACACCAATCAAATACACTCTAACTCTGTTTTAGTGTAATTTCAGAGCAAATGGCTATCAGGTCATCAATGACGCAGACATGCACATAAAGTGGACTGACAGCTACCCTTTTTTTTGTGTAATAATGAAGTTCCCTGATACACCAAGACCGGTGCGACTTGAAGAAAACACTAGTGAACGAGCATTAACAGACAGTTCACCAGTAGTCACTACCACCACTTACTTGTATCTATGAAAAAGCATATGCACTACAGGGAATGGAAGAGAGCACAGGATAACCAGGATAGCCGAATGCCATGTCCCTGTTTTTTGACTCTAGCAATCACCGTCAGGATACGACAATATGTAGTTACACTCGTGTTGCAAAACTTTGATATTCAGAAAGGATTATTTTTCAGGGCGAGGGCACTGTTTTTGAGAAAGTATGCAAAATGGCATATGAAAGAAAGAAATCAGGTATCCGAGTTCATGCACTGAATTGCAGCTCCTGCTTTCCTCACCATTATTTCAAAATGTTGCATATATTTCAGTAGATACTTTTTGATGGACTATCAATAAAACTGAGGAGGATATTTAAAAGTAGAGCACTAATTACTGAGGACCAACATAACTTGGGAAAAAAGGGACTAGCATTTACACTCTGATTATTAGCAACAGGTTATGCTTACATTATTAGTGACTGTTTTGCATTTCAATAGCTGCTAGATCTCACACAATTTCTAATTTCTGAAGTGGCATATAAGAAGCACTTCAAGGACTTTATTAATGTACAGATAAGGAAGATAATGTCAATAAAATCTACTAGATAATAGTTTGTTACAGCACGATCCTGAGTAAACCATTTTTATTTTTCATAAAAAATCTTTTAATGGATACCATGAATGTAAGCAAAGAGAATGAACAGGTCTTTGGTATATTTTTAACTTTAAACAGCGTAATATATACCTATTTGCACTTGGTTATTTTCAAGGCGCCAGGTGTTCTGCCCGACATCAGTATTGTCCATGAATGACATTTTGACAACATGAGTTGCAGCCTTCATCGGGTGCTATCTGAGACTGGCAGGCGAGTGTAACTGGTCCAATATTTATATGTACTGCCTTCTAGAGAGCCCTGGTCTTCTTGTACACTCTGTCTGTAGAGTCACATTCCAAAATTCTGTATGCAAACTCCTCCAGGTGTTGACAAACTTTATCATAACTGGGCTGCTGCAGAACGGCTGTAGGGGTCCCTATGTCTGCTGGCAAAATCACAATGCTGCTATCTTCCCACAGCTTCTCGAGTGCTGTCTCTAATCACTGAAAATGCCGAATTTTCAAGATTGTGTATCAGTGATCATCCTGCATGTCTTGCAGAGGATATTTTCTGCCACATTTGGTGGAAGGTGTTGGCTACTTGCCCCACTACACTGATGAAACTTTCTAGGAGTAGGTGTGAAACTGAGGCCCTTGAGTACCTTCGAAATGGTGTCATTAAACTGCTTGTCACTTAGATTAATCACAGTGAGAGTATCCTCCATTTACTGTGCTTTCTAACAAATATGGCCAAACTTTACAGAATGGCACACTGAGGCATTCTTCCTGGCGCACTCTGTCAGGGACCAAGAGGCATTGCCTACCCAGTCCCATTTTTACCTGCCCGGGAGGCAGTCATGTACGGGTGAAGGTATAAAAGCTCCATGGCCACCACATCTACCCTGTGGCATATATCTCGAATCCTTTCTATAACAAGTGCCATGCTTGCCCGAGTTTTATCTCATTTGCCATTAGGGAATTTATGTGATGCTCGATTCTGACATAAACTGGTACTATGTCTCCATCTCAACAGGAAGCTGAGAGAACTAAGCATTCTACCTTTCCTTTGTTGAAGCTTGTCTAGCTTCTGCGTTTCTACATAGATACTCCACAAGCCACCGTTTCGTGTGTGGTGGAGGGTATTCTGTACCACTACTTGTTGTTTCCCTTTCTCTTCCACTCACAAAATGAACGATGGAAAAACGACTTGTCTATATACCTCCGTATGAGCCCTAATTTCTTGCCTCTCATCTTCGTGGTCCTTATGCATAATGTATGTTGACGAGAGTAGAATCTTTTGGCACTCAGCTTCGAATGCCGCTTCTATAAATTTTCTCAATAGTGCTTCTTGAAAAAAACACTGTCTTCCCTCTAGGGATTCCCATTTGAGTTCCTGTAGCTTTTTGATATCACAGTAATCTTTTCCCCATAAAGTCTTTTGATGTAATTCTTTAGGCTTTCCTGGTAATCTGTTGACAGCTTAAAGTGTAGGGTGTTCTGCAGCATACCACCATCACCCATGCACAATATTTTGACAATGTGACTCACTGTCTTTGGTCCAGTGTGTCTGCCAATAAACTTGCATTACTTTTTGGTCTGATGCACTGCCATGGTCAGTTCTATAGCCTGATTAAAATAACTTGGCAGTCGACACTTCGCATGCTGAAGGTGTCTTCCTTCAATCACAGTGTTCAATGTTATGCTTGAACTGTTTGCTGTTGGCAAATTGCAACAATAAATGGTCAGTTAATTTCCATTTCCATTCGAGTTCACATATTCAGTTATCATCACAGAGATCGCCTACACTACGTAATTTTCATACAACATGGTATAAAACAGAACATTCTGATGGCAGAAAACGATTGTTGCAACTTGTTCTATACATAAATAAATTTTATATATTTTGAAGGTATTCTGTAGTGCAGTGGTAATGTCATAGCCTGCAATGCAACAGGATGCAGATTTGAATATCACCAGATTGTAATATATCTTTTCTTTTTCAAATATTTACTAAATTACCTCAGATAATTATTATTTTCAAATAAATGATTTCAATCTATTTTTTCCATGTCTAATCTTTTGCTGCATCATTTTCATCACAATTTTTAGTCTTATTATTTGCTATGATTTTTCTGGATAAATCTTCTTTCTTTTGGAATCTGCTTGTGTCGCCTATGACCATTGAATGAGTTGCAACCAGGACTACTCACTGGTCAGCATCACGTCAGCCCAGTTAGCAAAAGCAAGAAGTTACAGTTTGGTTTTAACACTGAAATTGAGTTTTTTTTCTGTCTTGAGTTTGCTTGTACAGCTCAGCTTTAATTTGCCATGAGCTAAGTGTGTGTGATTAGTAATTATGCTGCAGGGCGCTAACCGCTATTTTCTCAGGTATATTGCACACCAAGAGGTTGTGGTTAGGTTAGGACACGAGTGTAAATTCACGCTACAAAATGCATTGTTTGCACAGTTCAGTCATTCGCATTTAAAATCGGCTGTGGACAGAGCATCTTGCATTCCTATACCTGATGGCAGCAGCTTCCAAATTTGCTCCATGTTACACAAACAGCATTTCAACACTTATAAAGTGGTGCAAAGGGTTTGCATGTCACCTTTAACTGAACGGCAGGTAACATGGCAACACTGTAGTGCCAAGTGACAAACATCAACAATCAAGTAGTTTTCAATGAGCTATAGAGGTGCTCCATCTGAGCCCATTCCCACTAAAATCCTCCTGAGATGTCCCATCTTTGGTCTGGAGCACCTTACAGTGAACTGGCATTCTGTTTTTGGTACAGTGCTTCTGTCTGGTGTTTGTTCCTCATGTCCTAATTCTCAGTTTTTCTTTTTGTTGAGTTCTGCTGCTGCAGTTGTCGCTTTCCTTATCACTGCAATTGTTGCCTTCCTTATCAACTCCAGTACAGGGTCCCAGGCTTTACCAAGCTGGTACTGAGTGTAACGATTCACTAGGTTCTTAGCCACTTTTATCTCTACTGCCTCTCTTATGTTCCTATATTTGGTAGTCTGTGCAAGAACCCTTGTTTTTTTCACAGATCATGGTATGATTAAGTTCCAGAAGGTGTTAAACAATGGCTAATTTAGTTCCATGTCTCAGCCAGGTGTGCTTCTGATGTTCTTGGCATCTGATGTCTTCTGTCCTTGTTGTTTGCTACACTGGTACAGTATTTTATAAATCCCTAGTTTTCACATTTTCCAGTAGTCCTCTTATTTTGGTAGGTGAACAGAACACATAAGTAATGTTATGTTTCTTGAGAATCCTACTGATCTTCGAAGAAATTGATCCTTCATAGGGCAAGTAAGACACAGTCTTTGCTTCATATTGCTCTTCCCTATGAAGTATCAGAGGGACTGGTTAAAAAGCTTTCTGCATGTATTTGATTGTGTATCCATTTTCACAAAAGACTGAACCTTGATGCTCTATTTCTGATATCAAACAATTTCTTTCTTTGAGAGCTTTAATGGTTTTCTACTAATCATATTTCTTTTCCCCTTGGCATTTTTGTGGTGGATACTTTCGTTCCTGAAAGTGCCTATGGTATTTATATTCTTCTGTCAGCTACATTACATTCTCTTCAGATCACCGCATCACTCAGGCAACTTTTGTCAACAAGAGAAGTAGACAAGACAGCAGACAATAACTTTCTGTACTGCTAGTGACGAAGTGTAGAGGACGTGAACTTCTTTCTCAACAAGACTGACAACCAGCGGAACATGAACAAACATCAGTGGATACTAACTGAACATGTCCAAATACAGTTTGCTTGTCCTGCCTACCATTTACAATGGAGAGTATTGTCGTTTGCTGATGCTTCTCCACTTGTGTTTGTTCTGATATAAATGTGTAAATAAGGCTTTACATGAATAGCATATCTTGTGCCCTCTTAAAGCTCACAAAACCATGCCACTACTGCCACAAATTCTGCCTTACAGAAACCAATTAGGTTAAAAAGAGAGAGAGAGAGAGAGAGAGAGAGAGAGAGAGAGAGAGAAAGTATACAGTCTGCATGTTGCCATCATCTTTAAAATTGAGAAGATGTACCACAACTGTAGAATTTAAAGTTATAATAGTGAGAGGTCACAATTATGATCCACAGAACATGCAAATAACTAAACAAGTTAATATTAATTTAACAAATGAAATGAGGAAATGTACTTGTAGAGGGACTTACATTGCTGTGCGGGCTCACCCAATATGCGATACCTCTAGTCATCGAGGGCCACTCAAGTGGTTCACTGCTGTACATATGGTTCTGAACATTTTCTTGATCTGAGAATAGCATCTTGTATTGAAGTTCTAGAAACTTTTCCCAGAAGGAAAGTGTTGTGGCTCGCAGAGGTATCATCTCTGCATTTACGAGTTCCCTTTCTCTATCTTTCTGATCCTCAGCTGTAAAAATTTTACAGTATCACCTTGTTTCAAGCACTAGGAAAAGAGAAACAAGAAACACAAAAATAAAAAATACAAAAATAAATACTTTGTGTGTACCGATGTTCTTCGACATTCCATACAGTATCGTCTTGATGAATGGCTCGGTCTGTGACAACTTCGTGTTGGTTGAAGCCCCAGTCTGGTAACTGACGTCCACTAAATTTCAGGGCTTGGCTCGAATTCACATGGATAAGATGCACCTTTAAAACAAATTAAAAACAAGCAATCTAAGAACAAGATGACAACAAACTACGAGGCAACTGTGTTGATGACGTAAAGCTGTGTTTCATTAAATATGGGTACTAGCAAAATTTGAAAATAGGAATGCCTAGTAACCAGGCTGCCAATACCGAAAATGCTGAATCTTCAGTTTTAATTCTTTAGTTACTAACTTCTTACTTACTTAAAAAAATTCTAACAGTTGTTCTATGAACAATGAAGACAGTTGGAAACCCCACATGTTGTTGTTGTTGTTGTCTTCAGTCCTGAGACTGGTTTGATGCAGCTCTCCATGCTACTCTATCCTGTGCAAGCTGCTTCATCTCCCAGTACCTACTGCAACCCACATCCATCTGAATCTGCTTAGTGTACTCATCTCTCGGTCTCCCTCTACGATTTTTACCCTCCACGCTGCCCTCCAATGCTAAATTTGTGATCCCTTGATGCCTCAAAACATGTCCTACCAACCGATACCTTCTTCTAGTCAAGTTGTGCCACAAACTTCTCTTCTCCCCAATCCTATTCAATACCTCCTCATTAGTTAGGTGATCTATCCACCTTATCTTCAGTATTCTTCTGTAGCACCACATTTCGAAAGCTTCTATTCTCTTGTTGTCCAAACTAGTTATCGTCCATGTTTCACTTCCATACATGGCTACACTCCAAACAAATACTTTCAGAAACGACTTCCTGATACATAAATCTATATTAGATGTTAACAAATTTCTCTTCTTCAGAAACGCTTTCCTTGCCATTGCCAGTCTACATTTTATATCCTCTCTACTTCGACCATCATCAGTTATTTTACTTCCTAAATAGCAAAACTCCTTTACTACTTTAAGTGTCTCATTTCCTAATCTAATTCCCTCAGCATCACCCGATTTAATTTGACTACATTCCATTATCCTCGTTTTGCTTTTGTTAATGTTCATCTTATATCCTCCTTTCAAGACACTGTCCATTCCGTTCAACTGCTCTTCCAAGTCCTTTGCCGTCTCTGACAGAATTACAATGTCATCGGCGAACCTCAAAGTTTTTACTTCGTCTCCATGAATTTTAATACCTACTCCAAATTTTTCTTTTGTTTCCTTTACTGCTTGCTCAATATACAGATTGAATAACATCGGGGAGAGGTTACAACCCTGTCTCACTCCTTTCCCAACCACTGCTTCCCTTTCATGCCCCTCGACTCTTATTACTGCCATCTGGTTTCTGTACAAATTATAAATAGCCTTTCGCTCCCTGTATTTTACCCCTGCCACCTTTAGAATTTGAAAAAGAGTATTCCAGTCAACATTGTCAAAAGCTTTCTCTAAGTCTACAAATGCTAGAAACGTAGGTTTGCCTTTTCTTAATCTTTCTTCTAAGATAAGTCGTAAAGTCAGTATTGCCTCACGTGTTCCAACATTTCGACGGAATCCAAACTGATCCTCCCCGAGGTCTGCATCTACCAGTTTTTCCATTCACCTGTAAAGAATTCGCATTAGTATTTTGCAGCCGTGGCTTATTAAACTGATAGTTCGGTAATTTTCACATTTGTCAGCACCTGCTTTCTTTGGGATTGGGATTATTATATTCTTCTTGAAGTCTGAGGGCATTTCGCCTGTCTCATAAATCTTGCTCACCAGCTGGTAGAGTTTTGTCATGACTGGCTCTCCCAAGGCCGTCAGTAGTTCTAATGGAATGTTGTCTACTCCGGGGGCCTTGTTTCGACTCAGGTCTTTCAGTGCTCCGTCAAACTCTTCACGCAGTATCGTATCTCCCATTTCGTCTTCATCTACATCCTCTTCTATTTCCATAATATTGTCCTCAAGTACATCGCCCTTGTATAAGCCTTCTATATACTCCTTCCACCTTTCTGCCTTCCCTTCTTTGCTTAGAACTGGGCTGCCATCTGAGCTCTTGATATTCATACACGTGGTTCTCTTCTCTCCAAAGGTCTCTTTAATTTTCCTGTAGGCAGTATCTGTCTTACCCCTAGTGAGATAAGCTTCTACATCCTTACATTTGTCCTCTAGCCATCCCTGTTTAGCCATTTTGCACTTCCTGTCGATCTCATTTTTGAGACGTTTGTATTCCTTTTTCCTGCTTCATTTACTGCATTTTTATATTTTCTCCTTTCATCAATTAAATTCAATATTTCTTCTGTTACCCAAGGATTTCTAGCAGCCCTCGTCTTTGTACCTACTTTATCCTCTGCTGCCTTCACTACTACATCCCTCAGAGCTACCCATTCTTCTTCTACTGTATTTCTTTCCCCTATTCCTGTCAATTGTTCCCTTATGCTCTCCCTGAAACTCTGTACAACCTCTGGTTCTTTCAGTTTATCCAGGTCCATTATGAATGTTGACTTTCATTGCATCTTGTATTTTTTATTTTGTTTTTGTAACTACAAAATATTATGTTAAAGAGGGTAGTAATAGCTCTACAAAGACAAAAAGAATAGAAGGTTTAATTGAATGCTATCACCATACCTAACAGCAGGAAAAAGCAGAGAATAGGAAATTATGAATGAGCACACTCTACATTCTCTCTCTCTCTCTCTCTCTCCCTTCCTCTTCCCCTTCTTCTTCTTCTACAGGACAACTAAATAATTCTAGTTCTCAAATCAACATATTCAATCTGTGTGTGTGTGTGTGTGTGTGTGTGTGTGTGAGAGAGAGAGAGAGAGAGAGAGAGAGAGAGATAGAAAGAGGGGGGGGGGGGGGAGGAGGAATTGTAAATTAATAAAGCCCTCCATTTTTGGCAAAACATGGTTGAATCCAGGGCAGAAAAGATACTCTATTGTATTAATTTTGGTCTACGTTTCATCTGTACCTCACTTTACTGTTAAATATATTTATTTGACAATAAACTGTGGCTTAGAAATATTCAAATGATTGGAGATTGGTACTATCAGGCTTACATGAGCAGGAGGAAAATGAAAACAACCACAATAAATAAATTACAGAGCTGCAGCATTTCACCCAGCACAATGATGTTACAGAAAAAATTGATAGCGCATCTACTTGGGAATGAATGACAAGCAATGATGATGTAAGTAAAGTATTATTTTCATTGAAACAATGTTGATAGTACTGCAAAAAATGATTTGCAGGCTGTTTTGTGTACCTACACTGCAACAGTATGCCTGATAATCTTGTCACTCCCAGTTTCTACATGACTATTATAAGTTATGAACAAAAGAGGCCAGCTGTTAAAACTAACTGTTCTAGTCCATATCCAACAAAATTCTAATATGGCATGTGCCAAATGTGATGGTAATGAGGGCTCTCTGATCAGGATAGTTTTCACAATAGTTATGGCTTCCCCGTCATAATCAGGTATTTACACCCACTATTGGGTGGTGGTTAAGACAAGAAGTGTATCATATCCAGATTTGCTCACCTTTCCATAGTTATTGTTCTTATTTTATCAGCGCACTAGACACTCTGTATTTTATTCATGATGTGGAGTGAGGGTGACAGGGTTGGCTGTGAATTTTTCTTTCACATCTTTATCTGTGTTGTAATACCCATATCCATATTGCACAGCACGAGGCAGTACTCCAAATAAGGTCAATGTCATTAGAACCTGATGTATAGAAGTTGCTTAATGTTCCCCTGCCGTGTTAAGTGAATCTTTTTCTTTTGTACGGTATTTGGCCCACCATACATTTCTGTGTAGTGTGCATATATTCTGTTCAAGGTCTTTTCTATGTGGTGAGTAGCAACCTACCCTGTTCATATTATCGTTCTATTTCAAATAGAAAATGTCTTACTAAGGAAGAAGACACAAAACAGTAGATTGTGCTGAAGGTGCTTTTATGTTTTCAAGCGTTTTAGAAGAACAATATATAACTTCAGTACAGATTTGTATTCAGAAACACTGGAAAGTATTGTGAATGAAGTTCTCCTTTATGCTCAGACTCCATTGTGCTAAGAAAAGGAGTTTTATAGTTTAATGTCATAGTGACTTTGAAGATTAAGCAATTACCTTAGGAAAGCAGAAAATCTATATTTTAATGTCTTACTAACACTACAGTAGTTAGACACTGAATGCACGACTATATGTAAGGGGATGGGGAAGGAATATGGTCATGGCTTTTCCGAAAACCTAAATCAGAATCCCTATTGATCCATCATGAATACGTGACAGTGGCCAGTCAGATATTTACCAAAGAAAAATCACCAAACAGCCGTAGGTTTTCAGAAGGTGTTATTTTATTTAGACAAGCAGTTTCGGCATCTCTTAGTGCCACCTTCAGGCCTCTATGCACTCCATGTATAGAAAATCAGATACACTGATGCATGGATAACTCGAGCCAGCAATGTCTGCATTCCGTGAATTTTTGTGGAGTGAATACTTCGACGACTTGACGACAAGTCTTCGAAGTTCGCACTCCACTTGACAAGTCTTCAAAGTACACACTCCACAAAAACCACGGAATTGATGGCTCTAATTATGCATGAATCAATGGATCTGATTCCTGACACACGGAGTGCATAGGGGTCTGAAGATGGCACTAAAGAGATGTCAAAGCTGGTAGTCTAAATAATATAACACCTTCTGAAAACATTGAGCTATTTGGAGAATTTTTTTTGGTAAATTATATCAGAATGTCTCCCTCCTACCGAATAGAGAGTTCAGAGTCTTAAGCAAAGTGGCACTGCACTCAGTTGTTTTGTGGTCTACACAACATGTCAAATACTACAGAATCATGTCCAGTAAAGTAGTGTGATGTTCAGATGAACACCCCTGTGTTCCATCATTTTCTTTTAAGGGAAGAAAACTGAAATTTAACAGTTCGTCTAACTTCCACTTAAGTTGTGTAAGAATCAAACACGAAACACTACTATTGCTTATAACTTGGATTGTTTATTTTATTAAGTAATGTTTTATTAAGCATTACTTTTACTAGAGAAATCATTAATTAACAGCACAAAGAATTTAATTTATTGTGAACATCATATTCTAAATTAACATCCTTATGTTTAGTTGCTCAGTGAAGTCAATGTGCAAACAAAAGATTAACAAGAAGGTGGAATGTAAACTTACTAGAGACTCAATCGTATGCCAGACATCCCCAACTTGATCTCTGTTGATAATATCTACTCGCCACAAGTTCTGAGCAGGCATAGACACATTGTAATCGATGTAACAGCTCACTTCCTATAGACAGTTTGGAAAACAATGTAAGAACGGGGAAAAAATGAGTAGAGAAGATAATCGAAGTCTTTCCTTCTTTTAACAGACCAGACCTGATTTTGTGGTGACATTGGAGCAGCAACATCATGCGAATTTAAAGCGCGACTTGTCATTCCATGGACAAGTTGAATAACATCTCCATGTCGAATGGCATCTACAGGCTGTGACACCACAAGGTCATTCCTTAATGGACGCTTTACAATCCACCAATTGTTGACATCCTTGAATGAATAACAAGTAACTTGTTGCTGGTGAGAGCTGCCACGCTTGTCTGGGTAACGTATTGGATACACGTGGGCATGAGAGTGCAGCCAGCAGGTTCTTCCGTGAGAGTGACGAAGTGTAACTTGAGAACCGTGTGCCACTTCCAGTGGCTGTCCTCTGGTTATCGATGCCAGGCCACCCTGTAGGAGAAAGCAAATCTTTCTTATTCCAAGACTTTTTTTAATGATATTTTAAACTGAATCCTATATTATAACATCTGAATGGCCACTAATATTATAACTCATGTCTTAGACTGGGTAATGGCATTTATGCAGGATGGACTTATAATCTACTGAAATTCTTTCTGAGCTTCTTTTTGCCCACCCGAGTGGTTTGATGTAAGGAAATCATGGCTTTAACACTTTCCCATACATATTTAATAAAAAATGGCAAAAAACAACAACATAAAGACACCTAATCTCAGTACTGTCAAGTGACAAAATAACAAAAACAACAAAGGAAAGTGTATAGAAAGTTCTGGAAGAGCATAAATAATTTAAGAGTAAAGGGGGCCACTCACCGAACAGGCAGAAGTGTAGAGCTCTCTCTCTCTCTCCCACACACACACACACACACACACACACACACACACACACACTGTGCTGGCTGAACACACACAGCTGGATCTGCAGTTCAGCGAATGAAATGGGGCGGGGGTTTCCTGGTGAGGAGTAGATGGAGGAATAAAGAGGCAGGAAACAAGAAGAAGTATTTGGGACAGGGAACTATGGCTCGGAGAGATGCAGCACGTGTGCAGGATAGAAATGCGAGAAGGAGGGGCAGCAGGTATGCATGATAGAAACGCGAGAGGGAGGGGCAGCAAGTCCATAGACTAGTCATGTGACACACAGGCACCGGAGCAGGTGAGTATGTGCAGCTCATGATAAAGATGACATGAAGGGGTTTACTGGGGAGGGATAACTGTTGGGTAGAGGGTGTGAGGGCAGTGGGTAAGCACAGACTGAAGGCAGGAGGATTACAGGAAAAAAGGGTGTGTTTCAAGGATAAATGCCTCTTACAAAGTTCAGAAATGCTGGTGCTGGAGGAAAGGATCCAGCTACAACAGGCTGTGAAGCAGCCTTTCCATTTGAGTATGTTGCACTCAGCAGCATTGTATGCCACTGGGTGGTCAACCCTTTCTTGACCACAATTTGGTAGTGAGTATTCATTCTGGTGGATAGTTGGTGGTCATGCGGAGATAATTGTCCCGAAATTGCCTTCACAGGTGGCCCTGCCTCAGGTGGGTTTGGGTTGAGATAAGCCCGTGACATGAATAGATTAAGTTGTGCTGAGTAGGTAAATAAGGGTAGGCAAATTAGGCAGGTCCTGCACTTGGGTCTTCACAGGAATATGACACCTGTAGCAAGGGAGATGAACAATGAAGACAGTTGGAAAACCCGCATGTACAAGATGGAAACTTTCTTCTTCTTCGCGATGGACAGATCCTTTTGTTCCAGCATTATGAATGTCCTGCACTTGGGTCTTCACAGGAATATGACGCCTGTAGCAAGGGATTAAGAGCGGGACTGGCATAAGGGTGGACCAAGATGTCATGTACAGTGGGCGAAGATACAATGGAGCAAAACTTAGAAAGCTGGACAAGAGAGTCAAGAAAAAACTGAGAAAGTTGAACAAAAGAGGAAATGGGAAGTTGATTGCTTTAGGAATAGATTATGAAGAAGAAGAGACAAAATTTCAAGGCTTGAACATGCAAAGAATTCTAAGTTCAATGAATAGTGGGTATTGCATACAACCGATAAAGCTGAAACAAAAAGTCTATTATGATGTGGGTACCTCAGAAGAACATTCCAAAATATCTGACAAAAAAAAATTGGAAATGAAATACTAAAGAAAGGTGGAAACATGGGAGACCTCTAAGAAGGTGCAAAAATGATTTTTATGATGCAATGTGTACAAGACTACTTCTGAAACATGACTGGATGGATAGAGAAAAGTGGAGATCAGGAAGTTAGAAATGACACTGGCCCTAAAAAATTGTCCTGAACATATACAATGCAACTGATAGGCTTGAGGCAGATCAGAGTGTTGCCACCATTGCAAGCAGGGCTGGAATTGAATAAAATGAGACCTCATGAATGAGGACTACTGCTATTGCCAGAACAACAGCAGTGGGCATGCATTGGATGTCATAGCTCGTGCACAGTGGGCAGAATATATCAGGACACTGTGAAGCTAGTGAAAAAGATCGTTCTTCAGAGATTTTACAATCATCATCTTAATGAAACCACCTATGTAACCCATCCACCTTAGCTTCATTTTTTTGTGTGAAAACCACACATGGCACTATGTTTCTGGGATAGTAGTTATCTTACTGGTCATGGGCCTCATATGCATCACCGAGCAGCTTAACTAACAGTTCACTCTTCTTTTTAAACCCTTGTGAGGAAATCTAGAATGATATCGCAGCTGGTAAGAGGTGGAACTCACATTCAGAGGGAGCTGACTCCAATTCTCCACCCAGCCACCCGAACTCTGCATAAGACTTCTTTTATCACTTATGGGAAATGCCAGGATGGTTCATTTGAAAATAATATAGCCAATTTTATTCGCTATCATAGTCCAAACCAAAGCTTTGATGTGTCTTCCATACCTTGTCATGATAAAAAATAATAATCTTGCTTTTCTTGTGGGAAACACGAACTATTATTACCATATTCTATGAATCACTCTCATACTTATTCCATTAAACTATGAGAATGGTAATAAAAAAAAAAATGGAAAATCCAGGATGGAATGTAACAATGTATAGTGGACATGCTGATTCTCAGATAGGCACAACAAAAATACTGTCAAAAATGAGCTTTCAGCTAACAAGGCCTTTGTAAAAAAAAGAAGAAGAAGAAGAAGAAGAAGAAGAAGGAGAGAACACACACACTTGAAGGGAAGATAAACTAATCCAATAATACTCTTTAATTGCTTTAATCCAGTTGAGTTCAACTGTGAATCTCACAACACTGTAAGACAATATTTCAAATTCTACACTCATTACATTAATATTTGTTGCTCACTGCTAAGAGACTGTACAAATAACAAGAGTGATGTATGACATAACCTTTTATTCAGAAGGCAGTAACATACGATGGTCTTTCTGAATCCCAGGAGAAATCTTATAGCTTTAGCATCTACAACAATTGTTGCAATGATAGTGTTGCGAGTGGCTATGGATGTTCGGTGAAATACAAGTCCATGCACGACCCCAGAAAATTAGTCCATTGTGAATGGTGATAACTGGTTTTTGGGACTACTCTATCATTACCCAAACCGGACATGCACGTAGATCTAAGCATCATGTGTTAAGTGTGTATGTATCAGGTAAAAGATTCCAAGACTTACCAAGCGGGAAAGCGCCGGCAGACAGGCACATGAACAAAACACACAAACACACACACAGAATTACGAGCTTTCGCAACTGGCAGTTGCTTCGTCAGGAAAGAGGGAAGGAGAGGGAAAAATGAAAGGATGTGGGTTTTAAGGGAGAGGGTAAGGAGTCATTCCAATCCCGGGAGCGGAAAGACTTCCCTTAGGGGAAAAAAAGGACAGGTGTACACTCGCGCACACACACACACACACACACACATATCCATCCGCGGATGTGTGTGTGTGTGCGAGTGTACACCTGTCCTTTTTTTCCCCTAAGGGAAGTCTTTCCGCTCCCGGGATTGGAATGACTCCTTACCCTCTCCCTTAAAACCCACATCCTTTCATTTTTCCCTCTCCTTCCCTCTTTCCTGACGAAGCAACTGCCAGTTGCGAAAGCTCGTAATTCTGTGTGTGTGTTTGTGTGTTTTGTTCATGTGCCTGTCTGCCGGCGCTTTCCCGCTTGGTAAGTCTTGGAATCTTTGTTTTAATATATTTTTCCCATGTGGAAGTTTCTTTCTGTTTTATTTATATATATAGAAACACACACAAGTCTGTGAATTATTAATGGTATGTCTTTTAAGATATGTAAAATGAAGTGTACACACCTCCATTCAGCTCCTAAGAAACTGTAACTATGTGATCATCATGAAATGAGCATTGAAATTTCTTACATCAACCTACTCAAGCAGAGAAGGAGGGGCAGAGGTGTAAAAGAACTTCAGTTGATTTTGTATCTATCCTGCATAAACAACTATTACGCAGTCTGAGACATATTTAAAAATCTTCAACTTTGAGACTGACATAAAGATACATTTGGGCAATACAAGACTGTTTTCAGAGAAACTGCTATCACTGCTACAAATCAAAAAATGAAACACAGCAAATTATAAATAATATTAAATGGGAATCTTTACAAATTATTTTTGCTCTTGGTTGGAAAAACAGTATCTATTGCAAACAAATGAAGATAAACAAATAGAGAACAGCTTTAAAAAATTCTAGCACTTATTGGTTCTACATAACAGCCTGTGTCACGTTCTTATGAATGACTCTTCTTACAGTTTATATTAGATGAGGCTTTTCATAATAATTAGATAGCTGTAAATTGGAACTAATAAAGTGCTTAACTTTTCCCCACACTTGACAGTTTTCTACCTTTCATTGTCTCTATTGTGGTATGTACAGACCAGTCTCCCCCCCCCCCCCCCCCTCCCCCAAGCATTAATCACACAGAAATTTAGCAGCACAACTGTCAAGAAGATGTGGTCAGTGATAGTGTGTGGAACACAGTGCACTGCAGCACAGCATCACACAGTATGCCAAGTGCCGTGACGAATGTTTCACAGTCAATTGTGGCCATTACTGTTATATGATGATCAGCAGTATGTTAGTGTGGACATGCCAGCGTCTATGAAATATTTTTCATTTTGTTTTAAGAAAACTATTAGTAAAAAAGTTAGTCTTTAGCATCTTACAGAAATCCATTTCATTTGGAGAGGAGATTTAAGACTTTGTGCAGTGGTGCGCTGTGCATCTAATTTTTTTCCGAGTGCATTATGAATAATCTTTTTTTTTTGTGAATAACCTAGTTGTAACACCATAATATTACATTATTGGATCAAGGTACCACAGACTAGTTTTTGATAAATGTTAGCATGCAAAGATGTGAGCATTTTTCTGTATGATTAATACTCGAAACTTGTTTAACTGTCGAGATATGAGAGTAACTATAATTTTTTTCAACGGCACAATTTTTAACAGCTCATTAAAAAAGAAGTACCATGACACAGCACATGTCAATGTTTACAGTATTCTATGTAGGTCTTCTGACCTTAAACTGAAACAAGACTGCTACTGCTCTACAGGATGTAATTGATAAGTAACTATAAGTTTTAATTGTTCCTCTCTGCACATTTTATATGCAACTTATAGACTGCTTTATAACCACATGCAACATCAACTTGCCAGCTAGTCTTCACAGCATCATTACTGAAATGATCTTTATGTCAGTGCATATTGCCTATGAAAATGCAGCTCTTTTTAAACACACACACACACACACACACACACAAAAGTGCAACGTATTATTTCCTGTACATAATATTTGCACTCCACAATTTCTGAAGGACAGGGACAATATAATATGCTAGATGTGTGTTCCTGATGACTGCAGTTTTTCAAGACTTTTGTTGGGCCATAGTTCACAATTACAATGCTTTACCATCATAACTTTAACAATAATGATACAATGGTAGATTTAATATTTGGTGGCCAAAAATTTGAATATATTTTCGATTATCCTGCGTGCCTGAGACAATGACAATTAAAAACAGTTCGTATAAAAACATTGCCTACTTCCATCAACATGGATATAGCAAAATGGAGTCAGATGAAAAGCCTCACCTGAAGCAAATGCATATAGCAGCAAGGTGTCACTACTAGGCAGCACAGTCACTCTATGTTAAGTCTAACAAATGCCACACCAAGTAGTTACTTGAAATCTGTGTACCCAAAAACTCCCCATCACTCACTATCTTCTTGCAGCACTAATGTCCACCCAAGTAAACTACTGTAACTACTGACTGACATCACAAGCCTCACAAGCCACAAGTAGCACTATTCTGTGAGTCTGACACAGCAGTCACATGACACTGCATGACGACATGTTTTTTATCCATAGTTCATACACTGTTTAGTAATTGCCCCTGCATTCAAGTCATCAGCAGTAAGTTGTTGGTTCAGGAAGAAACTGGTGATGGAGGGCCTCCCACAGTGTTTAAATATACCCCATCATGGTAGACTGTAGAGTGACCAATGTGGTAACTCAAGATATCTTCAAATGAGTAATATACTTTTGCAAGTTGACAGGAGTAAATTCAAATAATGCTTCTAATCATTATAATACACCTTGGCAATACAAAATGAACCATGGACCTTGCCGTTGGTGGGGAGGCTTGCGTACCTCAGCGATACAGATAGCCGTACCGTAGGTACAACCACAACGGAGGGGTATCTGTTGAGAGGCCAGACAAACGTGTGGTTCCTGAAGAGGGGCAGCAGCCTCTTCAGTAGTTGCAAGGGCAACAGTCTGGATGATTGACTGATCTGGCCTTGTAACAATAGCCAAAACGGCCTTGCTGTGCTGGTACTGCGAACAGCTGAAAGCAAGGGGAAACTATGGCCGCAATTTTTCCCGAGGGCACGCAGCTCTCTACTGTATGATTAAATGATGATGGCGTCCTCTTGGGTAAAATATTCCGGAGGTAAAATAGTCCCCTATTCGGATCTCCGGGCGGGGACTACTGAAGAGGATGTCGTTATCAGGAGAAAGAAAACTGGCGTTCTACAGATCGGAGCGTGGAATGTCAGATCCCTTAATCGGGCAGGTAGGTTAGAAAATTTAAAAAGGGAAATGGACAGGTTAAAGTTAGATATAGTGGGAATTAGTGAAGTTCGGTGGCAGGAGGAACAAGACCTCTGGTCAGGTGACTACATCTACATCTACATCTACATGACTACTCTGCAATTCACATTTAAGTGCTTGGCAGAGGGTTCATCGAACCACAATCATACTATCTCTCTACTATTCCACTCCTGAACAGCGAGCGGGAAAAACGAACACCTAAACCTTTCTGTTCGAGCTCTGATTTCTCTTATTTTATTTTGATGATCATTCCTACCTATGTAGGTTGGGCTCAACAAAATATTTTCGCATTCGGAAGAGAAAGTTGGTGACTGAAATTTCGTAAAAAGCTCTCGCCGCGACGAAAAACGTCTATGCTGTAATGACTTCCATCCCAACTCGTGTATCATATCTGCCACACTCTCTCCTCTATAACGCGATAATACAAAACGAGCTGCCCTTCTTTGCACCCTCTCGATGTCCTCCGTCAATCCCACCTGGTAAGGATCCCACACCGCGCAGCAATATTCTAACAGAGGACGAACGAGTGTAGTGTAAGCTGTCTCTTTAGTGGACTTGTTGCATCTTCTAAGTGTCCTGCCAATGAAACGCAACCTTTGGCTCGCCTTCCCGACAATATTATCTATGTGGTCCTTCCAACTGAAGTTGTTCGTAATTTTAACACCCAGGTACTTAGTTGAATTGACAGCCTTGAGAATTGTACTATTTATCGAGTAATCGAATTCCAACGGAGTTCTTTTGGAACTCATGTGGATCATCTCACACTTTTCGTTATTTAGCGTCAACTGCCACCTGACACACCATACAGCAATCTTTTCTAAATCGCTTTGCAACTGATACTGGTCTTTGGATGACCTTACTAGACGGTAAATTACAGCATCATCTGCGAACAACCTAAGAGAACTGCTCAGATTGTCACCCAGGTCATTTATATAGATCAGGAACAGCAGAGGTCCCAGGACGCTTCCCTGGGGAACACCTGATATCACTTCAGTTTTACTCGATGATTTGCCGTCTATTACTACGAAAACTGGGGGTTATAAACACAAAATCAAATAGGGGTAATGCAGGAGTAGGTTTAATAATGAATAGGAAAATAGGAATGCGGGTAAGCTACTACAAACAGCATAGTGAACGCATTATTGTGGCCAAGATAGATACGAAGCCCACACCTACTACAGTAGTACACGTTTATATGCCAACTAGCTCTGCAGATAACGAAGAAATTGAAGAAATGTATAATAATATAAAAGAAATTATTCAGACAGTGAAGGGAGATGAAAATTTAATAGTCATGGGTGACTGGAATTCGAGTGTAGGAAAAGCGAGAGAAGGAAACGTAGTAGGTGAATATGGATTGGGGCTAAGAAACAAAAGAGGAAGTCGCCTGGTAGAATTTTGCACAGAGCACAACTTAATCATAGCTAACACTTGGTTCAAGAATCATAAAAAAAGGTTGTATACATGGAAGAATCCTGGAGATACTAAAAGGTATCAGATAGATTATATAATGGTAAGACAGAGATTTAGGAACCAGGTTTTAAATTGTAAGACATTTCCAGAGGCAGATGTGGACTCAGACCACAATCTATTGATTATGAACTGTAGAATAAAACTGAAGAAACTGCAAAAAGGTGGGAATTTAAGGAGATGGGACCTGGATAAACTGACCAAACCAGAGGTTGTACAGAGTTTCAGGGCGATCATAATCGAACAATTGTCAGGAACGGCGGAAACAAATACAGTAGAAAAGAAGAATGGGTAGCTTTGAGGGATGAAGTAGTGAAGGCAGCACAGGATCAAGTAGGTAAAAAGACAAGGGCTAGTAGAAATCCTTGGGTAACAGAAGAAATATTGAATTTAATTGATGAAAGGAGAAAATATAAAAATGCAATAAATGAAGCAGGCAAAAAGGAATACAAACATCTAAAAATGAGATCGACAGGAAGTGCAAAATGGCTAAGCAGGGATGGCTAGAGGACAAATGTAAGGATGTAGAGGCTTACCTCACTAGGGGTAAGATAGATACTGCCTACAGGAAAATTAAAGAGACCTTTGGAGAAAAGAGAACCACTTGTATGAACATCAAGAGCTCAGATGGAAACCCAGTTCTAAGCAAAGAAGGGAAAGCAGAAAGGTGGAACGAGTATATAAAGGTTCTATACAAGGGCGATGTACTTGAGGACAATATTATGGAAGAGGATGTAGATGAAGATGAAATGGGAGATACGATGTAGATGAAGATGAAATGGGAGATACGATACTGTATGAAGAGTTTGACAGAGTGCTGAAAGACCTGAGTCGAAACAAGGCCCCCGGAGTAGACAACATTCCATTGGAACTACTGACGGCCTTGGGAGAGCCAGTCCTGACAAAACTCTACCATCTGGTGAGCAAGATGTATGGAACAGGCGAAATACCCTCAGACTTCAAGAAGAATATCATAATTCCAATCCCAAAGAAAGCAGGTGTTGACAGATGTGAAAATTACCGAACTATCAGTTTAATAAGCCATAGCTGCAAAATACTAACATGAATTCTCTACAGACGAATGGAAAAACTAGTAGAAGCCGACCTCGGGGAAGATCAGTTTGGATTCCGTAGAAATACTGGAACACGTGAGGCAATACTGACCTTACGACTCATCTTAGAAGAAAGATGAAGGAAAGGCAAACCTACGTTTCTAGCATTTGTAGACTTAGAGAAAGCATTTGACAATGTTGAATGGAATACTCTCTTTCAAATTCTAAATGTGGCAGGGGTAAAATACAGGGAGCAAAAGGCTATTTACAATTTGTACAGAAACCAAATGGCAGTTATAAGAGTCGAGGGACATGAAAGGGAAGCAGCGGTTGGGAAGGGAGTGAGACAGAGTTGTAGCCTCTCCCCTATGTTATTCAATCTGTATATTGAGCAAGCAGTAAAGGAAACAAAAGAAAAATTCGGAGTAGGTATTAAAATCCATGGAGAAGAAATAAAAACTTTGAGGTTCGCCGATGACATTGTAATTCTGTCAGAGGCAGCAAGGGCCTTGGAAGAGCAGTTGAATGGAATGGACAGTGTCTTGAGAGGAGTATATAAGATGAACATCAACAAAAGCAAAACGAGGATAATGGAATGTAGTCGAATTAAGTCGGGTGATGCTGAGGGAATTAGATTAGGAAATGAGACACTTAAAGTAGTATAGGAGTTTTGTTATTTGGGGAGCAAAATAACTGATGATGGTCGAAGTAGAGAGGATATAAAATGTAGACTGGCAATGGCAAGGAAAATGTTTCTGAAGAAGAGAAATTTGTTAATATGAGTATAGATTTAATTGTCAGGAAGTCTTTTCTGAAAGTATTTGTATGGGGTGTAGCCATGTATGGAAGTGAAACATGGACGATAAATAGTTTAGACAAGAAGAGAATAGAAGCTTTCGAAATGTGGCGCTACAGAAGAATGCTGAAAATTAGACAGGTAGATCACGTAACTAATGAGGAAGTATTGAATAGGATTGGGGAGAAGAGGAGTTTGTGGCACAACTTGACCAGAAGAAGGGATCGGTTGGTAGGACATGTTCTGAGGCATCAAGGGATCACCAATTTAGTATTGGAGGGCAGCGTGGAGGGTAAAAATTGTAGAGGGAGACCAAGAGATGAATACACTAAGCAGATTCAGAAGGATGTAGGTTGCAGTAGGTACTGGGAGATGAAGAAGCTTGCACAGGATAGAGTAGCATGGAGAGGTGCATCAAACCAGTCTCGGGACTGAAGACAACAACAACAACAACAACAAGAAGACAAAAGTTAACAGTGATCTGGATCAAGTGCTGAAATAATTTATGCATCATGTCTTCAATGGAAGAGTTCATAACTGCACATAGTCATAAACAGCAGAATTAATTTATGCTGCTGACATCTGCTTAATACTGCAAGGAACAGTACCTCAAGTAATACTACAACACACACAATTTTTATTTGTAAATTTTGTCACAGTGTACAACTTATTTGCCATAACGGGAATGTATACAGCACATACATGCCACAAGTAATGTGTACTAGGACCAAGATTTCAAAAGCTATTTTGTCATTAGGTTGTAGTAAGATTAAAGAAAAATCACATAACAAATGGCACTTTAAAACACAGTTAAGAACTGCTATGTTCTAACACTGATTACAGTAATTGACACTTATAGAGTTTGGAGTTCAGCTTACAAACACCTGAATCACAACTGTCAGATTTTTGATACTGCAAACAAATGCCTTATTATAAAATAATTTGTTGAAGCTGGTAGCACAAGAAAATATAATTAGTGAAATATGTCAAAGAATATGTAATTAAAAAATAGCTAAAGAGATTAACATGATATGCCATCACCCAACTCAAGTCGTTCTTTCACACAATTTCAAAGTATGGTTAATCATTTACACCGTGTACTTGAAGCATTTACCAAGATACAATTTCTGGGCTGCATGGATTCACTTAAAACAGCTATGGCTGCACTTTCCAATTTGCTGTTTTCATCCATGCTGGTGCACCACCTCAGACAGTGGTACAATTGTTGAGTGTGATCCATTCATTTCCCACCCATACCTCTGTTGCAATTCTTCCATGGTTACCATATGACATCCTACTGATGTGTGTTTAAAATGTAAGCTTGGTTCAAAAAAACTGGTTTGTAAAACTCCACATGTTTTTAGTAATGGATGTTATTGATTTCAAAGTTACATAATTACATCTTTGGACATCCATACAACAGTCAATAGTTGTGGAATTCAGTCGGCATTTTCACTACTTTAAATTCACTGTTCAAACTTCAGATCCTCAGTAAGACAACAGCTGGGTCACAAGAGCAGCAGCAAACAGAGCTACATTTGTATTACTTTTTCTATGCATAGAAGCTGTATCTGATAGCTCAGAATTAATTACATTAGCACTACAATGCCATTATAGTAGTTTTAATAATAGAATTTATAAACAAAACGATGATGAGGCAATGGACACTGCTGATCTGGCTGTTTGATATTTGCTTGAACTATCTGGTGTCAAAAAGGTTCTTAGTTAACCACAAAAACATCAATTATAAAAGACATAATATTACAATTACTAAAAGACTATTTTATATTAATACTCAGAAGTTCTAGGTAAAATAAAATAAGAGAAAGAGTAAATGTAACCACTCTCCTCATAGTTCATGCATTGAGTAGATGACAGGTACATAAATAAGACAGTAAATGCTTCTTCAGAGCCCCCCCCCCCCCCCCCCCTCTCTCTCTCTCCCTCACACACACACACACACACACACACACACACACACACACACACACACACACACACACACACAAACAAATTAAGTTGTGAAGCAGCATACTGTGCTCAGCAGGTTGCTCTGCACCTAGATGATCAACTCTGTTCTCAGCCAGTTTTGGGGGTGCCATTTATTCAGTTGGACAGTTGGTAGCGATCATGACCACATAAAAAGTTGTGCAGAAATTATAACAAAGCCAGTATATGACAATGATGCTTTCACAGGTGACAGAGACTGTGATAAGGGATAACATTCCTGTGACAGGAGTGGAATATGATATGCTGGGTAGAAGCTTATGACAGGTCTTGCGTCTAGATCTTCCACAGGGATCTTACCAATGTGGAAAGTGGTTTAGAGCACATTTGGTATAGGGGTATGAGATTTTCACTCTGCAGCGGACTGTGCGCTGATATGAAACTTCATGGCAGATTAAAACTGTGTGCCGGACCAAGACTCGAACTCAGGACCTTTGCATTTCGCGGGAAATTGTTCTACCAACTGAGCTACCCAAGCATGACTCACACTCCGTCCTCACAGCTTTACTTCTACCAGTACCTCGTCTCCTACCTTCCAAACTTGCTCGGTCCGGCACACAGTTTTAGCCTGCCATGAAGTTTCATATCAGCGCACACTCTGTTGCAGAGTGAAAATCTCATTCTGGAAACATCCCCCAGGCTGTGGCTACGCCATGTCTCTGCAATATCCTTTCTTTCAGGAGTGCTAGTTCTGCAAGGTTCGCAGGAAAGCTTCTGTAAAGTTTAGAAGGTAGGAGACGAGGTACTGGCAGAAGTAAAGCTGTGAGGACGGGGCGTGAGACATGCTTGGGTAGCTCAGCTGGTAGAGCAATTGCCCGCGAAAGGCAAAGGTCCCGAGTTCGAGTCTCGGTCCGGCACACAGTTTTAATCTGCCATGAAGTTTCATAATGAGTGTGCTTGGAAAACACTTTGGCAAGGCCCCACCACATAAAGCAACATCAATTGAATGTTTTCATTTCACACAGTATCAAAGACATAAGGAAAAGCAAGAGGAAAGGTATGCTTTTGTCACACAATGAAATGACAGTCTCCAATGAAACCCATTTACAAAAAGGGAGCTGGACTTCAAGCACGTGGACCAACAGAGTATGAACACATTAAAAATGTGAAATTTTTCCTTGGACTTTAATCATTCTGACCACACACACACACACACACACACACACACACACACACACACACACACACACACACACACACTAGCTTTCTACCCAGGGCTTCACCCTCGTACACGTATATCACATATATTGCACATATCTCCTCCCTCCCCAGTCTCCTTTCATCTCCTCTTTCCCTTCTGCTCAGCCATGCTCATCTGCTCTCATATCACCTGGAACACATTCAAACACTACCTGCACAACATGTTGGTCCTGCAAGACAACGAAGATGTGAGGTTTTACCAAACTTTTTCACCAGCACTTTCACCCCTACTGAACAGACCGACAAGAAGGCAAGTTAATTTTGAACTTTTCATCCAGTTCTGAGCTATGTTCAAACTTTCAAGTCTGTAGCTCATTGGGAAGTTCGTTTCCAATCCACTGCAAAATTTGTACAGAACAGGCAGGCAGACAAAAAACTGACCTTGTAAAAATCTGTTATTTTCTGATGAATGATATCATAGCTCACACACAAGTAATACGATTCTCCTGTCTAACGAAATATACCCGTGTGTGCAAGAGATGGAAAGCAACACACCTTGTGTTGTGATGCAATCCGTGATGTCACCACAGTATCCACCTGGACCATATACATTCTTTATTTCTGGTACGCAAATGAAAATGTTTATTTTGACATGCGACAAATGTATTAGGTTGGTGCATAAGTTTGTAATGCTTTTGTTTTGCATGTTGGTATTCCAATTGCTATGGGTTTATTTATAGACTGTCATTTTTATTTGTGGTTCACTATTGCTATCTGGGTTTACGTATTATCATTTTGTCATTTGGAGATAGTAAGCAGAGCTGTGGATGGTAGAAAGTAAGATGTCAAATGGAGAAATCGTAACATTTCCGACACATTCTTCCGTTCGAATTCAATTGAGGTGACAGCAGCAGATGCAGCCAGAAACATCTGTGCCCTGTATGGGGATAAATCTGCGCCCTGCATGGGGATAATGTCATTGGACAGAGCATGGCAAGAAAATAGTTTTCTCATTTAAGGAGAATCATTTCGACATTAGTGACTATCTATATTCAGGAAGACCTTCGGGGTTTGATGAAGAGCATTTAAACCCAACCACAATGATCCACATCTTTGTACTCAAGTACATGTGATCATTGGCACCACTGTGCGACATTTACATGCGATGGAGAAACTTGAAAAATCAGATGTATGGGTGGCACACACTCTAAGCCAAAACCACAAAAATTTGTGGGTGGTCCTATGTGCATCTCTGCTTGCTCATCATTAAATGGCTCGTGAACGACACCGACGATTCCTATTCTGTATGGTTACTAGTGATGAGAAATGGCATCTTTATGAAAGGGGCGGGGGGGGGGGGGGGGGGGGGGGGGAAGAAGAAGAAGAAGAAGAAGAAGAAAGATGGGTGAGCCAAAACAAAGCAGCAACTCCTTCTACAAAGATCTGTGTACATCCTTAAAAGATAATGAAAGATAATGTTATGCATGTGGTGGAACAGTAACACAACAACAGAGATGTTTTGCAGATGCTATCCAAGAACAGTGACCATGAAAACTGTGTCACGTGATGCTACTCCACGACAACATCTGTCTGCTTTCTGCATGGCTGACAAAAAACACTATAAAGGAGTTGGGTTGGGAAATCGTTCTGATCCACCTTATTCACCTGCTCTTGCATCCCCAGATTTTTCACCCTTTCTGCTCTCTGCTGAACAGCCTTCAAGTAAATTCCTTTCCAGATAAAAATGCACTCAAAACATGGTGCAACGAGTTCTTTGCTTCAGTACTACATGATTTCTATAGTCACGGAATCAAAAAGTTAGCACAGTGTTGGCAGACTGTTGTAAATAGTGAAGAAGAATATATTATTAATGACTAAAGTCTCCGTTATGTGTATCTGTTGTGTTTATTAAACTCATAGAAAAACACTACAGAATTATGCTCCAACCCAATAGTTAATGCCTCAACTCAAAGAGAAGGGAATCATGGATCATATGTGGGCACAGGAGGGCAGAGCTCCAATGCACTTTGCAATTCAGTTACGCGAGTTCCTTCATGAATAATTTTGATACCCCTGGATTGGGCACAGTTCAGCAACATCTCCAGCCCCATTGAGACAGCCACTTCAAAGCATGGATCTTACCATATCAGACAACTCATTACGAGGAATAATAGCGAGCTTCAATGATGAGGAAGCCTTTCAAAGTACAACTACTGATATGCTACACAATATGTAAAGACTGCATGAAGATGCATGGATCTCTGTGTAAGGCACAACAGTGCACATGAAAGATCCACTGTAGTTTTTACATATAGGTACTTCAATATATAATGTAGTGTTTTGACTTGGTGGAAGGAAACATCTTGCACAACATAGATGATCTACAAACAGGTTGGCATATGACAGTAATATGTGGAGGCCCATGGCCGAGTCACAGATTTATTTGCAAATACAGTATTCCTCTCCCAAGAGAAGTAGTTACAGGTATGGATATAGTTGGTTAGGTGTGTAAAGAAAGAGAGACCCTCCACACACACACACACACACACACACACACACACACCTCTGTGCTGCTACAGCATACCAGCTGAACCCACAATGTGTACTCCGGCTTCTTAAAGAACTTGTCCAAAAGCTAGCAATGTTTACATTCTTTTTTGTGTGCCTGTAAATAACTCAATCCTTTTACTAATTGGTGTACTGTATCCTTTGCTTCTAAGTTATTTATGTTCTACAGTATTTTCCTGAATATGTTGTTATTCCATTCTCAAGAAGCACTTTGTTGATAAGGGCAATGGTACAAAACTGTTCAGACAGAAGAAGATAAAAGTCTGGCCTCTTCAGCCAGTGATAGTAATGACTGTGTGTGTGTGTGTGATCTATTTTAGAAAAAGGCCTTAACTTATGTGTTTAGTAGTCTTTCCATTGTGCGTGTCTGTGACTCAATATTTCGGCTGTAATGTGAATAGCAATCTACCTGTTTCATGATACTGCCATTATTCCATCCTGGATTTTCCATTGATAGAAGAAAATAAAATGAATAAAAAGATCTCAGCAACTCAACATTTACACGGAGCCATGCCAACTTGCTCTTAATCTAATAAATGACATATTTGCAATCCCACAGATACTAAGAACAGAATGGCTAAACTGTCACAAAACACATATAAAAGCAGAAGAAAATACCCTAGCTTAGGACAGAAGGATAGGTGTTATGAAGTTATAAAGGAAAGACAGTTCACTCGAACCCCAGAATGGATAGATCCATTTGTTATAAGAATGAGGTGAGACTAGGAAAGATGAAGGGGAGAGGGGAGGAGGGGCAGTCAAAGTAGGAGCTCAAAGATCCCAAAGAGAGGAAGAAGATGAAACAGTATAAAGCTACAAATAAAATATTTAAATCAGGCATAATGAATAAAAATATAATACAAAATTTTAAAAGATAATAATAGACAATATGAGGCATCACCATAAATTAATGGAGATTAAGTCCAGAAGAGTGTCTGAATGCAAAGATACGTAGGATGACCACCTTTCAAAGCTCAAGGGAACTGCAATTGAGTGGGAAGATAGAAATAAGCTGTATGGTTGAACAGGCACTCTAGTCCCTTGCATCTTGCTGTACAGCACATTTAGCACCTGGGTACAGTGTGTCCCCTAGGTGGGCAGTTCTATTATTTCCCTTTATGTGCTCAGCCACTTTAGTAATGGTCATTCCTATATAAAATGCTGTGCAATGGACACACAGTAGTTAGTAAACGACAGATGTGGATTCAAACCTTGCGCTACCTTTGATAATGTATGATTTACCACTGGTGGGCTTGAGGAGGTAGATGCTGAACATTATATGAGTATACATGCCAGAATGTAAGCACAGAAGCTCAGAAAAAGAATTTCTGTTCTTGTTTAGGTGACAAATACAGGTATGTTGTCCCGGGCACAGTCGCAAAGCTGGGAGAATCAATCTTAGGAAGGGGACAAGACAAGGCTTGGAATTCAAAAGTTAATGGAAGTTCTACCACTGGGATTGGCAACAAGAAAGTAAGAGCGGATGGGGAAAGTTCCGGGTACTGCAGTTTCAAAGACAATAGTGCCAGATAATAAATCTTGACATGATACATGCAGCAGAATGAGCAATCAGATTTCTTCTTGTGTAGCTGACATAACATAATTGCAAAGTACACTAAACTACCATTGCAGAATGTTTGTTCAATTCTATCACGTGTGTGGTTGTTTTTGTATGTAACCATCACAAAGAGAACTGTGAAATATTATCATTTGAATTGATTAATTGGTGAAATATTATCATTTGAATTGATTAATTGAAAGCTCTTCATAGTATCAACTATTGCCAGTACGATGCAATATGTGACGTTAAGGGCACATACGGGGCAGGTCAGTAAGACAGGTAATAGTCACACAGAAGATAGAATTGTCTTGGGCTACAACAGTTTGGCAGAGACATTGGACTGACCAGACTGACAACCTAACCAAAGATAGTAGAATGTGAATTACGAACAAGCAATAGCTCATTTCTTTATTTTATTTTATATTACTTTCGAGGCGGAGGTCACTTAGGCACTTCAGATCTCAACAATCCTAGCCTAAGCTGCTGTTGTTGTTGTCTTTAGCTCCATGACTAATTTTTGCAGCTCTCCACATTAGTCTATTCTGAGCAAGTTGTGTCATCTCAGATGATTAATGTATCTGAACAATGCTTGAACCTATTTATTGCAGCCATGCCTTGGTTACCCTCCACAATTTTTATCACATACCCCTACTCTCTGCTATGAAATTACCTGCTCTTTAATGCCTCAGGATGTCCTGTCAACCAATTCCTTCTTTTAGCCAAGTTGTGGCATAAAGTTATTTTCTTCCCACTTTGATTTAAAATGTCTTCATTAGTTAATCAGTTAAATGGCCTAGTCTTCTTATGTAGTGCTACATTTCAAGCTTTTATTTTATTATTGTCTGTACTGCTTATTGTCCACATTTTACTTCCATATCAGCCTACACTCCAGACAAATACTTTTATACTTTCATATTATGAAAAGGAGAGAGTGCTACTCACCATATAGAGGAAATGCTGACTCAGACAGATAAAACAAAAGGACTGCTACACATGTGAGCCTGCATGATTTTGTGTGTGTGTGTGTGTGTGTGTATTTACTTACTAACATTTAAATTTGTTCAAATGGCTCTGAGCACTATGTGGGACTTATCATATGAGGTCATCAGTCCCCTAGAACTTAGAACTACTTAAACCTAACTAACCTAAGGACATCACACACATCCATGCCCGAGGCAGGTTTCGAACCTGCGACCATAGCGGCCGCGCAGTTCCAGACTCAAGCGCCTAGAACTGCTCGGCCCCCCGGGCCGGCTTTAAATTTGTATCTGATGTTAAGACATTATTCAGTTTCTAGAAACACTTTTCTTTCTACTGCCAGTCCACTTCTTATGTCCTCTTTACTTCTGTCATTACATTATTTTGCTGCCCAAATAGCAAAACTTGTCCATTACTTTCAGTGTCTCATTTCCTGATCTAATTCCCGCAACACTGTCTGATTTAATTCAGCAAAACTCCATCATCCCTGCTTTACTTTTGGTGCTGTTCACCTTACGATCTTGTTTTTTGTACACTTTAATTCTGTTCAACTGATCTTACAAGCCCTTCGCCGTTTCTGTCACAATTACAATGTTACTGGCAATCATCCAAGGATTTTTTTATTTTTATTTTTTTCTCCCTGAACTTTAATTCCTCTTTTTTAAGTTTCTCCTTGGTTTCTTTCAGCACGTGCTCAATGTACAGCTTGAATAATACTGGGGACAGGCAACAAACCCTGTCTCACATGCTTCTCTACTACTGCATCCTTTGCATGTATTTCAACTCCTATAACTACACTAGAGTTTCTGTAAAAGCTGCAGATAGACTTTCACTCCCTGTATTTTATCTCTGATATTTTCAAAATATCGCATCAAAAGGGACATTTTACAGCTTGATGAAGTATTTGATATATTGTCCATAGCAAGCTATTTAGACAGAGCACAACCTCAATTGGAAAATGATAGGGAAGGAAATTGTTTGCTTTTTCATTAGAACAATCTGACATTCACCTGTAATGGTTTAGAAAAACCAACAATAAACTAACTGAAGAAGTGGACAAAGATATGGTCCTGCTCCTCCAAAATCCAAATTCAGTTCTTTACCCCCTGAATTCCCTCATTCAGTGAGGAGTAATAATTTAATGATTTCTCTGCTAATACAGTACACAAATTACCGTATTTACTCGAATCTAAGCCGCACCTGAAAACTGAGACTCGAAATCAAGGGGGAAAAAAAAATTCCCGAATCTAAGCCACACCTGAAACTTGAAACCCGAAATTCAAGGGGAGAGAAAAGTTTTAGGCCGCACCTCCAAACCGAAACAAAGTTGGACCATTTTAATATGAGACACAATTTAGGTCAAATGAATGACAATACAGCTACAGTAGTTTGGTTCGAGTCGTAAGGTTAGCAGTTAAGGTTTACCAGGTAGCCACTGCTATGCGTCAGGTTCTCCGTCCGTATTTATACGGGTACCCTTCCTTTTTCACATGCTTCATCTGGTTTGAATTGATTGCTTATTTTTCTTTGATCTCATAAGTGTCGTTCTCTTTGTTATAGGTGTTTACGCCACTCTAAACCGAAAATGCATTATTGTACTGTGTCATGCATTGTTTGTCGCATTCTGATAATGAGTGTTTACGGCCTGTCGCCGCTCGCGGCATGGCTTGCTTTTGTGTGCGCTACCGCCGCTTACAATGGGAAAAAAAAAAAAAGATGAATTGTCTCATTAGCAAGACAATGGCAAGAGACTGCTATTTGTTGTTACTTACACTGCTGCTTTCTTTGATAATGATCAACAAGAACCAAATAATAGACTGTGTATGATAGAAGATGTTCTGAAAGAGAGTTTAGCGAAAATTTTTATCCATTTGAAAATATTTGCAGGCGCCTCTTTAGTACGTTACATTGTGCACAGAAATTAGAGTCATCTTAGATTTAAAAATCAAGTCAATTGTCGTGCTTCATTTCTGACTGTATCACTATTAGGCATAAGAATAATATGAATATAAACATGACATGATATGTATATTCTTCCGCATTTGCTGTTGTCTCACACTAGTTTTGTAGTTTATTAGGCTGACAGGATTTAAATGAGATAGCAGCAAACACCAAAGAATACATGGCAAAATGTTTGTATTCATATTATTCTTATGGTGAAGAGAATACTGCATGTGATTCACAGTTCATAAAAGTTCCTATTAGTAACCATCTCTTCTCACAGGTAGGAAAAAATTCAGAACGTAGAGTTGGCCATATTGACAAACATCCCAAACAGTCTTGCCAGTCGGATTTCATAGTACATTGAAATGCTGCTACATGAACAATACGGAATTTGTATTTACTTTGTTGAATAATGTACGAAAATGAAGTGGTAGAAACTCGAGGCGGAGAAAAAAATCTCGTCTTCCACCTTCTTTTTTTTAATTTTTTTACTGACTCAGAGCTTTTGGTGCCAGTATTTATTTTTGTGCCTGCAAAGCATGCCTGTGTAGCGCTACATATATTCGACAGCAGAAGTTAGTTGAGACGGCACCTACAGACATTTTTCAGAACTTCCGCTTACTTTGCACTCGATTCTAAGCTGCAGGCGGTTTTGTGGATTACAAAAACTGGAAAAAAAAGTGTGGCTTATATTTGAGTAAATACAGTATAATCAAACATCTGTGGATTACATATGTTTTCATCAAAACCATATCCAGAGACTACCACAACTTTCAATGAAACATTTGTTTGTTTCACACTGCCCATTCAAAAAGTGTCCCAATGCAATAACAAGTGCAGAGATTTGGTAATAATGGGAAGATTGGGCTTTGAATGGGATGTATAGGATTGAAATTTATTCCTTCAAAAATAGATAACTAAATTACCTTTTTATGCAGTCACTATACCATCTGCAATTTCATAAAACTGTGAAAATATGTGGGACAAACACTTTTGCAATGTTACAATAATCCTAAAATTAATACAAATACTGAACAGAATTACTTTTCTCATTTGGCACTGACTACTTATGTTACCTCAGTGGAACTAATGTATATATTCCATCTCGATATACGTGTAAGTACAAATAAACAAGTTACCTCAAGACTAGCCTGGAAGGCACTTGACATTACACTGTCATGTGGTCCAGCTAATGTAAGCACTGAGAGATGAGCATAGAATATCCCAAGATATATCGCCACAGGCACTCCAATAACGACTATTAATCGGGCCAGTAACTGGAACACAATTGCTGAATCTGACAGCTTCCTGTTCCCAAGCAGCTTCCAATAATCTTGTGCAAGTATTGCCATTGCAAGAGAACATGAAAAGAACCCCACATACTTCACACTGAAAACAAAGGACCAGCATTTCTTTTAAAATACACAACACCATAAATCAGACAAAACAGATAAATGTATAGGACAATGCAGCCTGGCACATGCTTTGCACAAGACATTACAAAAAAGCTTCATGCATAGACATATAAATGTAAAATACAAGTAGAAACAATTTAAACAGACAAAAGCCCACGTAGCCTGCACACGAACTGACAGTGCAAAATGTTCAGGTAATATATATATATCTCTCTCTCCCCCCCTCGTGTGTGTGTGTGTGTGTGTGTGTGTGTGTGTGTGTGTGAGAGAGAGAGAGAGAGAGAGAGAGAGAGAGAGAGAGAGAGAGAGAGAGATTCAGTACAGCCAGCAGCTAGATGAGCTGAAGTGACCTACTCTGGTTATGTTATGCTCCACAAGTATTTGGAACCATGGTGTCTACAGTGCATCCCACATAGCAGGTGGTTCATTCGCTAAACACAAAGACTGAGGCAGTTTCAGTTACATTCAATTGGATTAACACCCAGAAAATTTTTGAGATACGAATGGTCGTTGTTGTTGTCTTCAATCTGAAGACCGTCTGATGCAGCTCTCCATGCTAGTCTACCCTGCATAAGCCTCATCATCTCTGCATAACTTTCGCTACTTATATCTACTTAACCCTGCTTACTGTATTCAAGTCTTGATCTCCATCTACAATTTTTATCTCCCCCTCCCTTCTGCCCCCCCCCCCCCTCCCTCCAGATACATACTTCATTCAATTACCAAACTGACAACTCATTGATGCCTCAGAATGTGTCACACCAAGTGATCCCTTACTTAGTCATGATGTGTCATAAATTTCTTTTTTCCCAAATTCGATTAACTTTCTCCTCGTCTGTTATTCACTCTATTCATCTAATCTTCAGCATTCTTTTATAGTACCAAATTTCAACAGCTCCTATTCTCTTCTTGTCTGAATCGCTCAATCGTCCATAATGCGCTTCCATAGGAGGCTACACTCAAGACAAACACGTTCCAGAAAAGACTTCCTATTATATTTGATGTTCACAAATTCCACTTTTCAGAAATTGCTTTTTACTTGAAATTACTAGGCTGCATTTTATATCCTCTCTACCTTTGTCATCAAGAATTTATTTTGCTGCCCAAATAGCAAAACTCATCATCTACTTTTAATGTCACACTTCCTAGTACAAATCCACTTTCAATGTCTCATTTAATGACTGCATTGTGTTATTGGTGCTTTACTTTTGTTGACATTCATCTTATATCTTCTTTTCAAGACACTATCAATTTCATTAGACTGTTCTTCAAAGTTCTTTGTTCTCTTTGACAATTATAATACCGTCTGGAAACGTCAAAATTTATATTTCTTCTCCACGAACTTCAGTTCCCTTTTGATATTTCTCCTTGGCTTCCCCCATAGTCTGCTCAATCTACAGGTTGTATAACGTCATGAAAAGGCTACAAACCTGTCTCTACCCTTCCCTACTACTACTTTCTTTTCGTGTCCTTCGACATTTAACTACAATGTAGTTTCTACACAAGCTGTAAATAACTTTTCACTCCCTGTATTTTTTATCTCTGCTACTATCAAAATTTCACAGATTAGTCCAGACCACACTGTCAAAAGCTTTCTATAAATCTCCAAATGCTGTAAACCTTCACCTTTCTTCAAACTATTTCCTAAAGCAAGTCGTAGGATCGGTATAGTCTCACATACTCCTAAATTTCTTCCCTGAGGTTGGTTTCTATATTTTTTTGTTTTTCTTTAAATGATTCATGTTAGTATTTTTGCAACCACATCTTATTAAATTGATGGTTTGGTGATATTCACATCTGTCAGCACTTGTCTTCTTTAGGATTGGAATTATTGAGGATATTTTGCCTACCTCGTATCTTGCACACCAGAGGGAACATTTTATCATGGCTAGCTCTCCCAAGGATGTCAATAATTCTGAAGGAATGTTGTCTACTCCAGATGCCTTGTTACATCTTAGGCCTTTCACTGCTCTGTCAAATTCTTCTCGCAGTATTGTATCTCCCATCTCATCTTCACCTACTTCTTTTCTCTTTCTATAATATTCTACTGACATTTGTTTCTCTTATACAGACCCTCTATATATTCCTTCCACTGTTCAGCCTTCCCTTCTTGGTACAGGGTGGATTTCTAACCAATTAGGTAAACATACTTGTCTCTCCATTATGATGCCCCATCACATCCCATACTTCTGATAGTGGTTGAAGTATGTTTGTTCTTCAGTGTTTCTGACTTGATATATTGATGTTTCTGAACTCCCCCTTCCCCATGTAGAAAGTTGAAGATCATCTCTTTTTCAACTAAAATAAACTGCTTTCTTTACACTTGGCGAGGGACAAAATATGTTAAGATAGCCTATCATTCATTTTATGTACAAACTTTGATGGTGCACACTGCATTTCACAAACCATGTTTGGGTAACAGGTATCTGTGGTGGTCACAATAACACAACCTCATACAACAGTGTTCAGTGATTATAAACTTGAAATCCATGTTGTATATGAGAAGCACCAAATGGAAACATTATAAATAATATAAACAAACAAAATATTATTAAAGCATAAATGACATTAAAGCAGGACAAGCAAACAATATTCATAACAGCGAGTGTAGTCTGACTCATACATATGCCTACTATGAGAACATAAAAATGTACAATACTTTAATCCCAAGCAATTGTAGTCGGTAGTAAATACAGACTGAAATGGTAGGTGGAATCAAGAAATGCCAAGTCACTATGTGGGCAATGAACAAAATTGCAGTAAAGTTCTTAGACCTTTGATAACACAGTATGCCAAATCAATAAAATCTAAAGCAAAATTTTAATGAAAGCCCACAAGTTAGCTGTAATACTAAAAAAACTATCCACACACACAAAACATGTAATTTAATGTGCAATATAGTGCGGATACGTCAACATGGTCATCCTCTACGAGAATATACTAATGTGGACTTAGACTGCTGCAGGGAGAGTAGAGGTGTGGGTGCAACAAGCCCAATCTCCACCTAAGAGGGATGGAAGTCTACATCTGCACTTCTGCTTCTGCGAAATCAGAACTGACACACGGTCATAAAAAGCACTGATCATTTCTGGTGTCGTGAGGGTCAAATCTGAATCATGTCATGGACCAAGATTAGTTCTTTGACTCATTTCAATATAATGAGAAGTATGAAATCAAGCAACACATAACACAAAGCAAAGCAGAGCACACAAAGTAATTGGTAATGGTTACCACACAACTTGTTACTGGGGGTAGTAGTGTCGTAAAGAAGGTGGGACAGGTCCGATCTCTGCTAGTATCTTACATAACTGAAGTTTATGACATCTCCAAGGTAAAATTGGCACCTTAAAGTATGAATAATAGCTTTCATTGCATTTATTCCCACTATGCAAACTCATATGCATCAATGGCATTACCACATTTCATTTTTGTACTTCTAATAGGCCACATCTAATACCTGCTTGTATCTATATCAATACTGTTATCTACATATTTTTATATGGTATGTTACAGATGAGCACATCCTACCTAAAGGTTCTAAACAAATAATGTATTTATACACTGGACTATGCTGAATATCATTATCATGAAACTCATTCACACTACAAACAGTAAATTAAATTTCATTGATAGTTTATAACAAAATCATTTCCTGCCTTTACAGACTTTGTCAGATACATGTTACAGAAAGTGGTTCAATGTGCCTCCTGAAAAGATAAAATACGAGATGGATTTTTAACAAGTATGTGTTTAATCTTTGTTTAAGATAAACTGCTTCAGAACAGGGCACATTTAAAAACTCACTCACCAAATATCCTCTATTGACTGCAGTGTCCAAGAAAATCCCTCTCAGTGCAGTAAGGGCCGGGTGGCATCGCAAGTACGTATTTATATTGTGCTATTAAATATTTTCATGCTAGGTGTCAAGGGCACTGTGTTTTGCAATGATGCTTTGCTTATTCTTTGAATGTTGTACTCTCTTTGTGATAAATACTTGCTTAGATACAGGTTTTGAGTTGAGTTAGTGCATTCAGGGACAAAGCTACTGTAGATTTATTGAAGTTGTATTCTCCACTGACATTATTATATGACGGAAACATCGACTCAGCTCTATACCTTCAGTCTCACGGCTCACTGCATGCTTACACCATTCTGGCCACATAATTCAGCACTGGGATTTGCTCCAGTGGAAGCCAGTTTTGTCTACAGGGGCCTTAGAATGGATTACACCAAATCACAATCATGGTATGCCATTTAGACCATAAATATTCCACGAAGACTGAAGACTTGATCACTGCTCTACCTACATGGAGGCTTATGAGAAACTGAAGACAGGAGTGACTTGTGGGATTTCTGCATCCCAAGAGAAGCGAATCAGGCCCATTTTAACACAAAAAGACATTGAAGACAGGAGACATTTATAGGCCAAGGTTGACACTGGTACCGTGCCTGAAAGACTTCTGTGTACATTGTGGAGTAGTCGTCTGCCACCTCAAGTGAAAGCTGTTATTGCATCTCAAACCAACATGGCCTTGGATGTAGTAGATGAATTGGTTGATAAAATATTTAATGCATTAACATCTGCACTGGTTAAGTGCCATGCAACAGCCTGTCAATGTCCATTGTTATCACACTGATTATAATGTCCTGGCTACCAAAGTTGATTTGTTGAGTAAACAGATTGCTGAACTGTTGACTCATCAGAATCACAGCAAGGACACAAGCCATTACCACAACAGATCAAGAAGCAACTCACCAACTATGTCTGGGGCAAGTCAACCTTCCGTTTGTTGGTACCACAAAAGATTGGGAGACAATGTGCATAAATATACTATGCCTTGTGCTCATCCAAATGCCAGTAGCAGTTTGATGTAGGCACACCATCCAATTGCACCTGCTCATAAGTGACTGCAAGTCTCGACAAATATAGTTAGTGGACACTGAGTCAGACCTACACCTATTTTCATACACGCAGTTACATAGTAAGGGACCACGACCACTAAACACTTTCTGCCAGACTGCAGCCAATAATTCTACCACACCAACAAAATTATGGTACACTGCGGATCAAACTGGATCTCTGACAGTGGTGCGACCTGGCGCGGGACTGCACAATTGCAGGCGTGTTGGAACCCATAACAGGGGCAGATTTTTTAGCCTACTATCAACTGTTGCCAGACATGGTGAATGCTCAGCTGGTTGACAGCAACACTAGCTGAACACAGCACACAAGGCTAAGCTCAAGCTCATACAAGCCACAAGCAGTGAGTACACAGATTTACTGCAGAAATTTCCAACACTGATGTGACCGCCTGGAGCCCTGAGAGATACATGTCACTACACGATGGATTATATTAAAGCTACTGATGGACCACCAGTATTCTGTCAACCTGACTTTTGGCCCCAGACTATCTGGCCACATCAAAAGCTGAGTTCTATAGCATACTTCAGGAAGTATTATGCACCTGTCGAGTAGCCCACAGTCATCACCACTTCATTTAGTGCATAAGAAATGTGGTGCATGGTGTCTTGAGCAAGGATTATCGAGCCCTCAATGCTAGAACTGTGCCAGATCAATACCTGGTACCCTTACTATGAGACTATAATTATCTTTTAATTGATGAGACCATATTCAGCTTCCATTAACAGCAGCAGACATACCAAAGATGGCCATAATCACTCAGTTTTCTGATTTTTTTGCCTCCAAAATGTTGTAAAAACTTGGAAAAGATTTATAGAATCGGTATTACAAGGTCTCACTCTTTGATTTACACATTAAGATGATATCCTGGTTTTCTGAGCCTCGCAGAATAACAGCAGCAGCGGCAGCAGCTAACTGAGGTGTTTAAACATTTAGAACAGAACAGAGAAGTTTTAAACATGGTGGAATGCATTTTTGGTCAGATTTTGATTAACTTCCTGGGCCATAAGATCTCACCACCATGTTTACTGCCATTACCGAGGAAGTTGGAACCATTTTGCAAATCGCAAAACCTAGAACCTTTAAAAAATTGCATTATTTCCTTGGCATGATTAATTTCTATTGTGACTCCTGCCACATGCAGCAAAGTTACAACCATTAATGACAGTGTTCACTGCCCAAAAGAGCAAAGGTAACTTGGAAGTTTCATGAACAGATAATGTGATCTCTGCTTTTGAGACAGCAAAGCAGATCACAGTAGGTGCTGCATTATCTCATGCACCCCGAGACTAATGCACCCTTGTCATTAGTGGTTGACGCAAGTCAGTCAGCAGCTGTGTGATAGCACAAGGCAGCCTCCATCTTTCTTCTCTCACAAGCTGTCGTGGCCACAACAGAAATGAAGCATTTATGACAGACACTTTCTGGCTATCTATGAGGCCATCAAATACTTCCCACCACAATTAAAAGCTGAGGAGTTTACAATTTATGTTGACCATAAGCCACTTAACATAAACAATATCAACTGTTCACCTCAGTAGCACAATCGACTGGTATACATTGCGCAGTTCAGCACAGATGTGAGACACTTCTGGGATTGTCAACATAGTCGCTGACTGCCTTTTTGAGGTCAGCAGTGTCTCATGTTCAACTGCCTTAGCTCAATCTGCCACAGCACAACAAACTGACCAACAGCTATGCAATTTCCTCAAAGATACATCATCAGTGTTGGACCTCCAATTAATCACAGTGCCTAGAGCCAAAGTAAGTTACATTGTGACATTTCAAATGGCAAACCTCGATCTTTTCTGCCTACTGCATTCCGAAAAGGAGCATTCGAAAGCCTACATAATATGTGTCACTCTGGAGATTAACCAACAACTTGCCTAATCTTGCAACAATTTGTGCTGTCAGGCATTCGGAAATACTGCACAGAACGGATGCAAACAAGCATCAAATGTCAGAGCAGCAAGGTCAACTGCCACATACACGCACCGCTTCTGGCGGAAGACTTTCCATATATGACAGCTCGCTTCGTGCACATGGTAGGCACTGTGTTTTGCTACAATGTTGTGCATATTCTTTCACTGATTACAGCACTCATAGCAACTGATCAGATAGCTTCTGATTCACAGTACTTATTGACAATGATCAATCAATTCATCCACTGGCCAGAAGCAACATTGATAGGTACCATTTTAGCAGCAACTTTAGCTTCTAACACTGTTCCCACCTGGACACCACATTTTGTCTGTCCTCTACATGTCAAGATGGACTGTGGACACCAATTTGAGTCCAAAATGTTCGCATGGCTTACTAAATTCTGTGGCAGTGTATACTATAATAAGACAAGTTACCATCGAGCCAGTAACAGGATGATAGAACACTGACGCCACTGTCTACGGGCAATCCCTTATGTGCCATGAAATATGTTGAACCACCGGCCGACTGATGGTGTTACTCGAACTGAGGAATACCTATAAACCAGATTTAGACTCTCAAGCTGCCAAGATGGTATATGGTGACATTACACCAACCATGAGTGTCTGTAGATGCACATTCACTACATCTACACAGCCATGTCAGTTGTGACTTTGTTAATCAATTGAGGAAGTACGTTACTTGCATTAATCCTCAGCAAGCATCAAGATAAGACGTGGCTGCCAGCTATGTACTAAAGAAGTGCATACACATACACTTTGTACTGATGGTGTTAAGCTGCACTGCAACCACCATACACAGACCCACACAAAGCCATTGACAGCTAGCACGCAATATCAACATAATCGCCTGCCACAAGCCCACCATCGCCTATCTTGGCCAATTGAAGCCCATGCGTGTTTCAAGAACCATCCACTGCTTTACGATGACACCAGCAACAACAACAGCTCCGATGCCTTCACTAGTCAGTGCAGACACACCTAAAGGGCGTATTACATAATTGTATTGAAATGTCAACCTTAAAGCATGTGTCTTGGGTGGCACTTCACTTGTATGGAGGGGACTGGTGTAGACACCAAGAGCACCGCTTTTCAGCGTTGTGTGGTGTCGCAAATGTGTATTTACATCACCTTATCAAATATTTTTGCATCAGCCTACAGAGGCGCTATGTCTTGCAAAGATGGTGTGCTTACTGTATTCACCCAAATGTTAAGCCGAACTCAAATCCAAGCTGCACCCCAGAGTTGAAACTCGGGTGGTGAGAGTGACCCTCATTTCAAGCCGCACTTAAAAATCAAATCAAATATGACTCATCATCATATGATGGATAAAGTATTACGTGGCATAACGTCTCAGGGGTTTTCAGGGAGTAATACCAATTTTTAGTAATTCATATGAAATTAAATTTCACCTGTGGAACACTTAAAATTACTGTTACATCACAAACATTGAGAACAGTGAGCATTCACAATATCTATCGAAATAGTTTGAGTGGAACTGAAGAAGCTGTACTGCAACACGTGTTCTAGTCGTCAGTCAGTCTTTCTGTATCACATGAATGTCACCCAAAGTATTTTTTTTTTTCTTCAATGAAAGTGTTTTCATTCAAGAAAACTACATTTTCGTCTGACACAGTATTACACTTGATTTAAAAGATATAAATTGGATGAAGAGCAATCCACGTATTCAACACTGATCTGTATCATCTCTGGTAGAGGTTAGGAAGGGTACTTTATTAGATTACTTTTTCAACAATCTAAACAATATAATTTATTTACGCAGAATTATTTTCAACACAACTGATCTGCACAAAGATTAGTTTTTAAACTTTCTAAACAATATAATTTGTTTATACAGAATCATTTTCAACACAAGTGATCTGTACAAAGTGTGAATTGTTAGTATTGTTATCACTGTGAAAAATCTTTCTCCTGCAGTGTCTCCTATATCTTTCAATTTGTTGTTCGACAAAGAAGTTAGAACACACCTGCCCAGAATATTGACGGCCTTGCCATAATTAGGAACAACATGCAGATGGTTGTGAGCGGTCATGTCAAAGGTGAGTCTTGCAACACTGCATACCCGAACACAGTCAATATAAATTATTACATTGTTAATAATGGCAGCACTGAGAAGTGGCTTGACATACATAAGAAGTATGCCAACAGCTTCTAAATGGAGCTGGAATTGTCGAAATGTGAAACTGTCAACTTAACATACATTTTGATGGTGTCTATGTAAAGACATTTATTTTTATTGGTACAAATATTTGAAAAAAATGCTAAAAATGTACAGATAACAGCCCACCTCACTCCTACTGCACTCTTGTGCTCAATCTGTATGTATACTGTCTTTGGAGAAGGCTAATGAGTACCCACTGGACAGAAAAGATCTAATTAAAATATTCTGAGTGGAATTATTAAAAAACAAGGGTGTTTATACAGATATTTCTTTTTAAAAATGTTGGGAAGATATATTTTGGAGAAATACACCAAGAAATGGATAAGAAATGACTATGTGAACCTCTATATGAGGCAACAAAATTATTAAAAAATGGAGAGGCCAGCATAAAATAGAGAAGAGTGCTTGTAACAACTAGGAGTTGGCTTGGAAGGAGACTAGAAATGATAGCATACAAATCTCCATCAGCACACAGTGCACCTAGATCCTGAGTTAAATATGGAACCACCATGCGGAGTCTCATGGAGTGAGGGTATGTGACACTTTGGTTTTGATTATCTGTTGGATGAAGACGTTTTAGTTGTCAACCACTTAATGCTACTTGGAAGAGAGCAAGCTCTTAGGTATCATGCTCTTTTGAAAAATTAACAAAAAGAAACAAAACAAACCTCTACATTACACTGAACTTCACTGAACAAGAACCCAGACTCATCTACTCCATAATTTCACAACTGACTCTTCATCCAAAAGGTGATGGAAAGCAAGGGTACACCACTTCACTTCAATTTTGGCAGGCAACACTATGGTATACCCCACACTGTCACTGTGCTTAACAATGAATAAATAGATCTAGTCAGTAGAAAGTGTAAGACATCTGCAAAGAATTTGGAGCAATATGCCATGACATGCTTGCATGGAAACTGACAAGCCAGAAGTATGATTTCTAACTGTCAGGGTTACTGATATTGAGTTGGTCATGGGTACTGAAGCAAGCTCGTATTTTAAAATTGGTTTTCCAGTAACAATACGAGAGAAGGCAAGTTGCTGCTCATCATATAGCGGAGATGCTGAGTCACGATAGGCACAATAAAAAGATTCAGACAATCTTAGTTTTCGCCCATTAAGGCCTTTGTTAGCAGTAGACACACACACACACACACACACACACACACACACACACGCAAATGCACACGCACACTCACGCAATGTAACTTGCACACACATCTGCAGTCTCAGAGAGATGAAACTACACTGCGAGTAGCAGCACCAGTGCATGATGGGAGTGGAGATAGTATGGTGGGAGTGGCGGACAGTGAAGTGTTGCAGTTTGGACGGAGGGTAGGAGAGAAAGTGCGGAGGGGGAGGGGGTAAGTAGCAAAAAGGAGAGAAATAAAAATAAAAGAAATTAAAAGACTGCGTGTGGCGGTGGAATGGCGGCTGTGTAGTGCTGGAATGGGAACAGGGTGGGAAAGGGCTGGATAGGTGAGGACAGTGACTAACAAAGGTTGAGGCCAGGAGGGTTACGGGAACGTAGGATGTATTGCCTGTCCCATACATCCTCCTACCACCACCTATTCCAGTCCGGTCACTAACATTACCTATCACATCAAAGGCAAGGCTACCTGTGAAATCAGTCACGTGATTTACAAGCTAAGCTGCAACCACTGTGCTGCATTCTATGTAGGCATGACAACCAATGAGCTGTCTGTCCGTATGAATGGCCACTGACAAACTGTGGCCAAAAAACAGGTGGATCATCCTGTAGCTGAACATGCTGCCAAACATGATACCTCTCATCTCAATGACTTCTTCACATCCTGTGCCATATGGATCCTTCCCGTCAACACCAGCTTTTCTTAATTGTGCATGTGGGAACTTTCCCTGCAATACATCCTACGTTCCCGTAACCCTCCTGGCCTCAACCTTTGTTAGTCACTGTCCTCACCCATCCAGCCCTCTTCCGCCCTGTTCCCATTCCAGCACTACACAGCCGCCATTTTACCGCCACACGCAGTCTTTTAATTTCTTTTATTTTTATTTCTCTCTTTCTGCTACTTACCCCCTCCCCCTGCGCACCTTCTCTCCTACCCTTCGTCTAAACTGCAACACTTCACTGTCCACCACTCCCATCACTCTATCTCTCTCCCTCCCCACCCCAGCCTCCTCCTTACCCCCACCCTGTTGCCACTCCCATCATGCACTGGTGCTGCTGCTCACAGTGTAGTTTCAGCTCTCTGAGACAGCAGACGTGTGTGCAAGTTGTGCTTGTGTGAGTGTGTGTGTGTTTATGTGTGTTTAATGCTGACAAAGGCCTTAATGGCCGAAAGCTATGATTGTGTGAATCTTTTTGTTGCACCTAACGCGACTCAGCATCTCCGCTATATGGTGACTAACAACTTTCATTCTCTTGTATTGTTACATTCCATCCTGTATTTTCCATTGTTTGGTTTTCCAATAATTTCTTTCATAATGCACAACATTTTCATGTAGGGCACTGAGAACTGTGTTTTGACAATCAGAGAGGTGCACCTGGGACCTTGTAATGGCTGTTCTTCAAGAATGAAATTCTTGTATGCAAGTGCAAGCTTCAGTAACAGAAAGGATTTTTAATGCTGTTTCAGAAAACAACAATGATAGCATTATGTACAAAGGAAGAAAATTATGTGTGAACCAGTGTCTCAGATATTCCAGTTTCTAGAAATTGAGATATTACATCTGCCACAAATCCCATTATCACAGAGAATCACTATATGTGTGGAATGAGCCATATCAGATATGCAGAGCTGTACCTGCTTTTGCGCATTTTATTCACAGCTAAGTGTAATTAAATACGTGTGGCTTATGTTATTTGTAAAGATTAAAAAGGAAATTCCAGGTTGGAATATGAACAACATAAGGAAAAAGATCAATTGCTACTCACCGTAAAGATGACACACTGAGTTGCAGATTGACACAATGAAAATTCTATTGCACATTTACCTTTTAGCCAATGCCTTCTTCAAAAAAACACCCATTCTTCACACAAGCAAGCACACGTCACACACATGGCCACCATCTCTGGCAGCTTGGATCACTGCATTGAAATGAACGTCAATTTCTTTCAAATGAGTACTGCGAAGCCAGTCAACTTCATCCAAATGAGTGCTGCAGAGCCAAATAGGTATGCAGTATCCTGCTGCAGAGTATACCGATGCAAGGCACGCTCCATGGAGAAACGACATATTTGCTCTCCATGTACTATCTCCCACCTTCCTCATGAGGCTCACTTGTGTTTGTACCTTCTTTGCTGTGTTGGAAAAATGTTTACGGTTATGTCTTGTTCTGTCTAATGTGACACAAAAGTACTTTGTATGTGACCATGTCAAGTGGACAAATCTGCAGTCTGATCTTTACTGATGCTAGACAATTAGAGGGGTGAAAAATACATACTTCTGTTTTAGAAACATTAGATCTAAGTTCACGTGTCTTAAAATACTCATACTGTCGTGTGAAACTGTTTGTTAGGTGTTTTTCACACTCAGTAAGATCTTCACTCTGATATGAAATAACAAGGTCATATAGATACTGGAATTTTCGGCAGGTCTAGTTCAGAAGGTCTGCTATGTAGAGGAAGAACAGAGCCTCGAGGCAAGCCACCATTAAGCACATAACATCTGCTCTTATCACCTTGGTGTATTTTAAATTACCAATTACTCATCATGTTGCTTAAGAGGTTACATAGAGTCTTACAAGATACTGCTGTCAGAAATTTCAATATTAGCTCTCACACCATACTGTGTCATAAGCTGCTGACAGATCAACGAAAACTATCCTGACCTTGAGATTTCTCTGGTGGCCAGTTTCTACTTGAGTATTCAAGGAGACCACAGCTTCTATGAGGTCTAAATCCAGCTTTTTCAAATGATACCACAGAATTAATTTGGTCATGTATTTAGCCAAGATCAGTCTTTACAAGATTTTGCAAAAAAAGAAAAAAAATTAAAAAAGCAGAGGTATTGAGTGCAAGTCTTCTTCAACTGTTTCTTCTTTCCTTAGATTTTTGATAGCCGGCCACCTGAGTCACCACCAATTGTACATACGACTATAGATTGTGGGTTGCATACTCCAGGCACTGTCCACCGAAGCCAGCCGGTACACAAGGATTTTCTAAATTTTGGCAGAACACGATGCATGTTGGTGGACCACAATGACACCATGCCCATCTCTGTACACACCAGATACTAACAGCAACAAGTCACCCTGTCTAAATGCCAGATTCCTGTGGGCTCCACAAGAGATATTAGTATTGTCTGCCAGCAGCACAACCATTGCACTCATCCACAGCACTATGTTGCATCTGCACATCACATGCCATCTCATGGAAATCCTTCTGTCAGATTATTTGAGACGCTGTGCAACCACTCATCCACCAGCAGCAGTTCCAGTGGAGCTAGGACACCAACACGACATCAACCCAGTATGGCACAGGACTCCCAACTGAACTACGAACTAAACACTGGCAGGATATTGCCTAAGATGTCACTGTCTGGCCAAGCTGGTTCGTACCACTACTTCCTGATGGTAACCGTTGGTTCAAGAACTGGTCTCCCATCGACAGCCAGCGCGTGGCTGACGTCCCATTGGTCCGTCTGCACATGACCCTGAACACTACCACAGAAACTGATATGATATCTTCTGGGAATCAACTGGAGACAAAACAAGGACACTGAGTTGAATTTCTGTTGACAGACTTTATCCAGGGTTGCCACAAGTATCCCCAAGTGAAATTCCCTGATTCCTAGACAAGTTTTAGCATTTTCCATGACAAATTTTGAGATCTAAAGGGTAAGTAAAGATGTAAGTTGACAGTCTGTCTTTGCAGCTATGGTATAAGAAGCAAAAGTGCCAGATGAGGAAATAGCCACATAAAACTTGCAAGCAGCTGGCGTTTCCTAATGTGAGCAAAAAACCTTAAGTGCTAAGATCAAAATCTTTTGTAATGAACTGTTTTTAGATGGAGAAAGCATGCCAAATGGTATATGTGTTTCATTAAGAGCACTGACGTTATTTTATTTCAATAAAACAAATCCTATTTAGTCACAAAGATATGCATTTCCTTGGAGTCGCAAGACAGATTTAAAATACCTTCACTGATTTCAGAAACAACCCTAGAAAACAATAGGCCTCTTGAAAGAAGTGTGCAAGGCAGGAAAGAGTTGTGAAAACCAACAATATAGGTGACCGTCAATAAAATGACAGTTCTATTATGCTCATTACTGCCGGTTATTACCCACTCTCTTACATCTTTTATTTTACTGATATTATGTGATTTTTTTCCTTCGAGAAATACGGGTACATAGCGTACAAACGACCAGCGACTGCCACAATTTTCTCCTCCTTACTGTCCAATACTTTCTAATATATAAACTACTTTTGAAGCGCCAAAATGTATTACAATAAATAAAATGTCTATAAAATGCCACATCTTGCAACATACTTGCGATGAGACAGTTGCAACTTCTGAGACCCACCACTCGTGGCCTCTGGCCTGCTGTGGAGCACTGCAGTTCTGGGCCCATGGATAAATCACAAAAATCCACTGCATCATGCTACACACCAACAGAGCCAGCCTGGGGGCAGGTCGGTGAGACTAGATCTGATGGGCAGGACCTGCACATTAGTGGGAAATGAAGGGTTTCAGATCGGCAGACCCAATCCTTTAGAGATACCCACAGAAGTGGCCTGTGGTTTTGGCCTGTTGCAGAAATCCACTAGTGTGGCCAGCCAATCAGGACAGCAAATGGGACCATGGTGATCAATCCATGCACTAGATAACTTGTGCAAAATGGTCTGAGAAACAATAATAAAGAGGACAGGTAGCAATTCCCTGTAAAGAGGATCACTGAGCCGCAGACAGGCACACTGAAAACACAATCACACTCTCACAATTAAATTTTTGGCCAAAGCCTTTGTCAGAAAACGAGAACACACACACATTGACATAATAGCTTAAGGGGAGCCGGAACGATCCATCTCCTACATGTTAATTTAGCAAATAGAAGGAACATTTTTTCTAAAACCATTAAACATATTGCTCTGAAATTTGGACGACATTTTCAGTGAATATTTCTCTACAAAGATATAATGCCATGTTAAGAAATATTTATTGGTTTTTGTTTTACAATTTGTTTAAACAAATGCTTATTTTTTTCTCTAAAATTTTGCACTTCTTCTATAACTCTAGAATTATACAATAGCTTTTTTTACAATTTGTTATAAGAATGAAGGAAAAGAAGTAAACAATACTGTATATAAATTTCATTGATATACTGTTAGCAGTTTTTGATAAAATGTTCCTCAAAGATGAAAATTTTAAAGTGACAGGAAATGGCTTCCAAAGTTTTTTATTACATTCCTGCCCCATATGATGGATTATCAGCATCCTCTTCTTTTTCCAGTGCTAGTTTCCACTGTTCTTTTCTTCCCTTTTGCTGCATGTTGTAGGCTTTTGTATCTTCTTCCTGTGCATCTTAGTCTTTCTTCACCAATTAAGCGCATTGTGGAAATGGTGTTGTGTCCTGGTTGGAAACCTGAACATTTCAGCACATCACATTTGATAATGTTTCCTTCACTCTATGTTGCCACCGCATCATACACTCTAAAATGCAATGTTTTTATCTGTACAAGCACTCTTTTGGGAATCTTAATCCAAATTAAATTATTTGCACTTTCATTTGGATTTTGTGTTTTCCCATTTAAACACTTTTCCAATAAACTTGGCTGTGATAAATCTCTGAATATGGGCTTAATTACATCAATTACAGCATTTGGCAAACTGTTTTTATGGGCATATTCCTTTCCTGATTGGTACTTACACTATGAGTCATCACCTGTGGGGCACAGTGCATGTTGTGGGTGCTCATTTGTTGATGCACTATGAAAAAATATTGCCCATACTGCTCTCCTCATATGCTCAATGTTTCTTCTATTTTGCCTAATTGCACTCCCACAATACCTCTGCATCTGTCACTCTCCCTCTTCCTTCAAAGGTCTTACCATCACTAAGCTTCTGGGATCCAATGTCTGCTTTAGTTTGCGCAAGTGGGCCCCCATATGCTTCTGCACATGTCCAATGCACTCCTGTTGTTTAATGTGAATTTCATTGCCATAAGGTTTGAGTTCCTCTACAGCTTTATCCCTTAGAATCACCATCTCCTAGATAGTTAGTGATCGTACATTATACTACTCCTGTTATCTGGAAAAAATTGCTTTCACTCTCTCTACTTCCATCGCTCCACTTGTGCCATGAAAATTTGCTTCACAACTTTCACTGTGTTTGTCCTTGGTATTGCCTATTGCCCTTACATATACAATGTTTTGAGAGAATAGCAACATCAATTACTTTGCAACTGTCTCCACTGGTAGCTGTCACAGCTTCTTCAACTGCTTTCTTCATTGTTGCTTGAGCAATATCTTCAGCAGAAGATCCCACCAATTTATTATAAAATCCAAACTTGGTTGGTGGATTTGGCAAGTTGATAATTCCACATAACATTGTCCCTGCAGCACTGCCCTTGCCAATGTAATGCAAATCATAGACTAGTCTTAACATTTATATCATACACCTTCTTTCCACTATTATCACTATGAGGAATATTGTTAGAATTAGAAAACAAAACTTCTGCAGCACATTTGTCCAATAACATTTTACATGTCAAACCAATGTGTGAAGTCCTCTTTCTTTGCAAACTTCGCATAATGCGTTATGTTTCAAAATATTAGAGAGCATGGAAATGTTAATTATTTCATTCACATCATTACTGTCACTTTCATAGTTTTCACATTTTTCTTCGCTGTCACAAAGTGTCTTGCTGGAAGAAGTTCTATCATATTCATTTGGAGTAGTCGGTGAAGCAGTCTGAGCAGCATCTCGCTTCGAAGCAACAAAAGATTTCTTCTTCCACTCATTGCACCTTTCCAAACACTCGATTGCTGAAATGGGGCATATTGATATCCACCAACCAACTACGTACATGCTCATCTGCACCCAACCAGTGACGCTGCATGACGTCTCAGTAAACAAATCGTTTCATCTACTGAGACAAAAACGAGATTTTTTCCAGTTTTTCCCAAATTTCCCTGTTTTCCTTGACACATTTGAAATTCTCTGATGTTCCCTGATTTCCAGAACTTGTGGCAGCCCTGTTATCATTCTAACCGGAGTGGCTATCATTTTCTGTCTCACATCAGAACAGTGAACTGTTCACTGACGTGTTTACCAATAAATCTGTTTCTTTCACTGTACCTGGGAGCCAACTTTATTACATGCTGTCCTTGTCGCCACTTGGTGACAAAAGGACACCAAAGTTGGTGACAAGATGACCCAGCCACACTGGAAAGCACCAGTTGGTAACATGACTGTCGACTACAATCTCATGCAAACTCGCCTTGTGCAGTGCTGCTATCCTGCCAGGCAGCTGCCTCCATCAGCTGGGGCTGCTGGTGCTTTCAGTCGGAAGGCTACAACTATGGCCAGCCCTCCTTCTTAGGATGGCTCAATGCACTGGACTCCGCAAATGTGGCGATGAGGCTTCCATCGGCATTCCCACGGCACTTGGCTGCCACCATGTCCTCTCCAGACATTGCTGCCTGCCCAAGCTCGCTGGCTCCATTACACCCCTGGCAGCTGCATTGGGTTGAGCCCTTTCTCCCACCAGACAGAGTCACACCATGACAGCTTCTGTCCAACCATTCCAACAGTGCCATGATGCTCACCATGCAGCTGTTCCTCATGTCTTCACGCGTGATCCTGTTGCTGCCTCCACACTACACCTTGAGATCACATTTCTCCCCATTTAGAAGTGCTCTTCTGCTGCTGGCTCGGCTTTACCTTCTGCCGCTGGCATGGCCCCCTTTTTCAGTCCAAAGCCAAATTACGGATGGGTCTTTTCCTATTATTGTGCCTTAATCACTAACATATGTTTTCTACTCTCCATTTGGTGGCAATTCCTTTGCACATTCCAAAAAGATACTTCTTTATGTACAAACAGCACCACTGCCTCTATTGGCCTGCTACTCTCCACTGTTGCCATATCATGAACCAACTGTCCTGCTCATTTCTCTTTTTCAGTGTCCATAGTGTGCCAACTACCCAGAGACTCATTTCCACCCACGTGGGTGAATCCTGCTTCCCTTTGTCTGAGCATTTCCATGCTATGGTCTTGCCAGTGACTACAGTCAGTTGAGCTTGCCTCCCAATGGCCGTCAATACCTCACTGATGTTGCACAGGGCCCTCCCCTTTCAATGAGTCTATCAGCCCCATCGTGTACTGGAAGCCATCCTTGGTATGAGCCCTGGTCTTCTGTAGGCTGTTGGCACCTAGTGGACATTTCGCTGGCCCAATAGCACCATGGGGCTGGCCCAGCAGCTGCACACACATCTACGGTTGGAAGGTTGCATACTCTTGGCATTGTCCACTGAAGCCAGAACTCTGAACACGGGCTTATGAAGACTGGTGGACCACAACAGCAACATGCCGATCTCTATACAAGCCAGACACCAACAGCAACATACTGCTCTGTGTACAAGTCAGCCTTCAGCAAGCTCCAAAACAGCAACGCCTGCCAGCAGTGTGCCCACTCACAATCGTGGCACTGCGAGTACAGCAATACGAGCATGACACTACGAGAATAGCACTATGTTGTATCTGCACACCATGTGCTGCCTCAGCAAATCCTTCCACCAGATTCTACATCTACATCTACATTTATACTCCACAAGCCAACCAAAGGTGTGTGGCGGAGGGCACTTTACGTGCCACTGTCATTACCTCCCTTTTCTGTTCCAGTCGCGTATGGTTCGCGGGATGAACAACTGTCTGAAAGCCTCTGTGCGCGCTCAAATCTCTCTAATTTTACATTCGTGATATCCTCGGGAGGTATAAGTAGGGGGAAGCCATATATTCAATACCTCATCCAGAAACGCACCCTCTCGAAACCTGGTGAGCAAGTTTTTGGGATGCAGAGCGCCTCTCTTACAGAGTCTGCCACTTGAGTTTGCTAAACATTTCCGTAACGAAACGTGCCGCTGTTCTTTGGATCTTCTCTATCTCGTCCGTCAACCCGATCTGGTACGGATCTCACACTGATGAGCAATACTCAAGTATAGGTCGAACGAGTGTTTTGTAAGCCACCTCCTTTGTTGATGGACTACATTTTCTAAGGATTCTCCCAATGAATCTCAACCTGGTACCCACCTTACCAACAATTAATTTTATATGATCATTCCACTTCAAATCGTTCCGCACGCATACTCCCAGATATTTTACAGAAGTAACTGCTACCAGTGTTTGTTCGGCTATCATATAATCATACAATATAGGATCCTTCTTTCTATGTATTCACAATACATTACATTTGTCTATGTTAAGGGTCAGTTGCCACTCCCTGCACCAAGTGCCTATCCGCTGCAGATCTTCCTGCATTTCGCTACAATTTTCTAATGCTGCAACTTCTCTGTATACTACAGCACCATCCGCGAAAAGCCTATCTACTAGGTCATTTATATATATTGTGAAAAGCAATGGTCCCGTAACACTCCCCTGTGGCACGCCAGAGGTTACTTTAACGTCTCTAGACATCTCTCCATTGATAACAACATGCTGTGTTCTGTTTGCTAAAAACCCTTCAATCCAGCCACACAGCTGGTCTGATATTCCGTAGGCTCTTACTTTGTTTATCAAGCGACAGCGCGGAACTGTATCGAACACCTTCCGGAAGTCAAGGAAAATAGCATCTACCTGGGAGCCTGTATATAATATTTTCTGGGTCTCATGAACAAATAAAGCGAGTTGGGTCTCACACGATCGCTGTTTCCGGAATCCATGTTGATTACTACAGAGTAGATTCCGGGTTTCCAAAAACGACATTTTACGGGAGCAAAAAACATGTTCTAAAATTCTACAACAAATCGATGTCAGAGATATAGGTCTATAGTTGTGCGGATCTGCTCAATGACCCTTTTTGAAGACTGGGACTACATGTGCTCTTTTCTAATCATTTGGAACCTTCCGTTCCTCTAAAGAGTTGCGGTACACGGCTGTTAGAACGGGGGCAGGTTCTTTCGCGTACTCTGTGTAGAATCGAATTGGTATCTCGTCAGGTCCAGTGGACTTTCCTCTGTTGAGTGATTCCAGTTGCTTTTCTATTCCTTTGACACTTATTTCGATGTCATCCATTTTTTCGTTTGTGCGAGGGTTTAGAGAAGGAACTGCAGTGTGGTCTTCCCCTGTGAAACAGCTTTGGAGAAAGGTGTTTAGTATTTCAGCTTTACACGTGTCATCCTCTGTTTCAATGCCATCATCATCCTGGAGTGTATGGATATGCTGTTTCGAGCCACTTACTGATTTAACGTAAGACCAGAACTTCCTAGGATTTTCTGTCAAGTCGGTACATAGAATTTTACTTTCGAATTTACTGAACGCTTCACACATAGCCCTCCTTACGCTAACTTTGACATCGTTTAGGTTCTGTTTGCCTGAGAGGTTTTGGCTGTGTTTAAACTTGGAGTGAAGCTCTCTTTGCTTTCGAAGTAGTTTCCTAACTTTGTTGTTGAACCACGGTGGGTTTTTCCCGTCCCTCACAGTTTTACTCGGCACGTACCTGTCTAAAACGCATTTTACAATTGCCTTAAACTTTTTCCATAAACACTCTATATTGTCAGTGTCGGAACAGAAATTTTCATTTTGATCTGTTAAGTAGTCTGAAATCTGCCTTCTATTACTCTTGCTAAACAGATAAACCTTCCTCCCTTTTTTTATATTCCTATTAACTTCTGTATTCAGAGATGCTGCAACGGCCTTATGATCACTGATTCCCTGTTCTGCACTTACAGAGTCGAAAAGTTCGGGTCTGTTTGTTATCAGTAGGTCCAAGATGTTATCTCCATGAGTCGGTTCTCTGTTTAATTGCTCGACGTTATTTTCGGATAGTGCATTCAGTATAATGTCACTCGGTGCTCTGTCCCTACCACCCGTCCTAAACATCTGAGTGTCCCAGACTATGTCTGGTAAATTGAAATCTCCACCTAAGACTATAATATGCTGAGAAAATTTATGTGAAATGTGTTCCAAATTTTCTCTAAGTTGTTCTGCCACTCATGCTGCTGAGTTGGGAGGTCGGTAAAAGGAGCCAATTATTAACCTAGCTCGGTTGTTGAATGTAACCTCCACCCATAATATTTCACAGGAACTATCCACCTTTACTTCACTACAGGATAAACTACTACTAACAGCAACAAACATGCCACCTCCAGTTGCATGCAATCTGTCCTTTCTAAACACCATCTGTGCCTTTGTAAAAATTTCAGCTGAATTTATCTCTGGCTTCAGCCAGCTTTCTTTACCTATAACGATTTCAGCTTCGGTGCTTTCTATCAGTGCTTGAAGTTCCGGTACTTTACCAATGCAGCTTCGACAGTTTACAGTTACAATACCGATTGCTGCTTGGTCCCCGCATGACCTGACTTTGCCCCGCAACCTTTGAGGCTGTCACCCTTTCTGTACTTGCCCAAGGCCATCTAACCTAAAAAAACCGCCCAGTCCACACCACACAACCCCTGCTACCCGTGTAGCTGCTTGCTGCGTGTAGTGGTGTAGTGGACTCCTGACCTATCCAGCAGAACCCGAAACCCCACCACCCTATGGTGCAAGTCGAGGAATTATTAGGATGCTGCGTGACCATTACCTGCGAGCATCAGCTCACACTCCAAGTACAATGTTGGCGACACCCAGCAGCCTCTCTGTCAACAGCATTCATCAGCAGCAGGCCCAGTGTGGCCTAGGACTTGATCTGGACTCAAATCTAGGACATTAGCCAGATCCTGAACAAGGACACAGAGTTGGACTCCCAGCACAGGGACTTTTCTACACAGAGTGCCTATTATTTTCTATTTTACGTCAGAGTTGTGTACTTTTCATTTATGTGTTTATCAATAAATGTGTTTCTTGCACTGTAGCAACAAACCTATTTTATTAAACGCTGTACTTGCCATCATGTAAGAACAAAATAGCTCTCTTAAATTTATGTGTAATGTTCCTGTATGAAGAATTTGAATTTAAAATTAGTTATTTTCGCACTGTGCACTCAAGTTAGAATCCATATGCACCTGCAACTTTTTTTTTGTGTGTGATTAAAAGCTGTTTGTAGTTCAATGATCAGAAACGAAGAGAAGAATTGTGGGTTAGACTGTAGACATTTCTTGATTTCACTAAGTTCTTTCATTAATTACTGTCACTTGAGGCATACATTCTAAGACGGAGGGGAGGGGGGTGGGTACTGATGCACCAACGCACCTACACATATTTATGTAAGTTGGTCACAAACTGATATTCATACAGGAATTGACGGAAAATGCAAAACTGGAAACTCTAGCTGCCGAGGGATGAATGAGTGATGCTGTAGAGCACTTTTACCATGCAGCTGGCAAGGATTGTAAACAGGAGACATGTTGACACCAGGGCATATAGTCTCTGTGAATTTCATTCTGATTACTCTACTGGACAGTAACCGCCTCGCAGACAGGCACGTGAATAATATACACAGATGTCAGCATTTGAGAGAGGACATGTAGCTGGACTCAAATAAGTCAGCTGGAGTAATCAGTGGATTGCTTGACATTTGAATAGGAGTGATGCCACTATTCAAAGATGTTGACAGGAATGTGATCTATGGCTGAACACATTGTCAAGAAGGAAGTGGTTGACTCACAGAGATGACAGAACATGAGGACTGAGCAATCATCAAAGAGGCACTTGTCTTCGTGCTTGCCAAATCCTTCTTTGGCCATTAAGACCACTAAATCTCTCCCCAATCGAGAATGTTTGGAGCATTATAGGCAGGGTTCTTCAACCAGCTCTGGATTTTGACTATCTAACACACAAATTGATCAGAATTTGGCATGATATCCCTCAGGAGGACATCCAACCACTTTATCAATCAATGCCAAGCCGAATCACTGCTTGCATAAGGGCTAGAGGTGTACCAATGCATTTCACGCTTGCCCATTTTGTGAACCTCTTTCTCTTGAAGAAAACAATCAGTTTTTCTGAAATTGTAATATTTGTTTGTCTGTACATGTACATCACATTTACTTATTTCCATCCCATTCGGATAATTCCTTCATAGAGCATCTTTTTTTTGTCTTGAAGTGTACATCAAATATATAATAATTTCTTCCTTGAAGGAGGCCAGAAGACCAAAATGCTCAGTTCAAGCAATAAAGCAATAAATACATGCAAGCTGCATTTCTTCATAAAAGTAGGCAAGTCACAATCACTTCAAGCTCTAAAAAACAATAAATTATTAATGCAATTAACTGTCTAAAAAGGCAAAGAAACAATAACAGAGCTGATAATATCTCAAGTAAATTATTAAAATCCTGTTCTTCAAAAATGGTTCAAATAGCTCTGAGCACTATGGGACTTAACATCTGTGGTCATCAGTCCCCTAGAACTTAGAACTACTTAAACCTAACTAACCTAAGGACATCACACACATCCATGCCCGAGGCAGGATTCGAACCTGCGACCATAGCAGTCGCGCGGTTCCGGATTGAGCGCCTAGAACCGCTAGACCACCGCGGCCGGCTCCTGTTCTTCACATACATGCAATGTAGCCAGTCACATTTGCAAACATCACTATCACAAAGGATATGTCACACAGCCTAAAATAAGCTGTTGTCAGACCATTTTACAAGGTAGTAAGAATGATATTTTACCCACCAGTCTCAATACTTACCTCCTTCTCAAAGGACCTGAAAGTGATTACGTATGCAAGAACAATAACACAGCTCTCTCAAATTAAATACTTAGTCTCGATTTGGGTTACAAAAGGGTCTCTCCACAGAAAAATTCCATTTTTCAATTCACAAATCAGCTTATACAAAATTTGAATGAAAAATAACACATATTTTCAGTAACTTGTCAAATGTATTTGATTAGGCAGGTCATGACATTTTCCTAGAAAAGCTCAAATACTATGACAGGGTGTATACATGGACAAGGAAGAAAAATTCTCCGGATTTTTCCCAGATTTCCTGGTTGAAAATGCACTTTCTTCCGGGTGAAAACATGCTAAGTGACATTATATTTTCCCTTATCAATCCTGTGAATGGTAAAGGTTTTATCCACAGGCCTAGAACTTCCTGGCACTTTAGAAAATGAAACTCAGAGAAAAAAAGGCGTTTTGGAAATATCTTTTATGTGCATCAAGATGTACATTGCATATTTTCATATTACAAAAGTATACATTGCAATTCCACCAAACACCGCATGTTACTTTCCAAATTATTGAAATCGAGATTGCGATGTGTTTCTGTAAGCCAGTCATAGCTCATGTCATGTGATATCGGCAGCCGATGACAGTGGATATTCAGAGCATAGGGCTCATGATGTAGTCAGCCAACAGCAACATCATTGTTACGTAGTACAAACAAACAAACAGGGAAATTTAATAGTTTAAATTAATACACAATGTGTTGCGGCAAGAAAAGAAAAGCTTTCACACATAATATTGGTCTCTAAGGTTAATAAGCTGCAAGAGAAGCTATGATTTCGCATATAATGTTGATCTTTTTTGTGTGTGTTACACTTCAAGAATCTCACAAATGTGCCGGTAAAATTTTTAATAAAGACAAATGTCTGATATTCAGGGTTCGAAATTCTTCTAAATGGCTCGTCATCAAAGAGCTGATTTTTAAATAAGACTCAAACGCTCTGTGGTTTAAGAATTTCATGGTACATACTCGCACACAATTCAACTTACGTAAAAGGATGTTTACTTTGAAAGTAATGCTTTTCAAACCACCATTCGCAATATTTTCCCCCCGACTTGTTAGAAACAGGTTCGTTTTAGCAGTTGCCAGAGAGCACATATAACAGGCGTCACTGCACTTGTGCAGCTACCATGATGCAGGAAGACCGTTCGTACGTGTAAAACATTGAAAGATCATACATTATGTCATAAAAGAAACAAGACATCAGAGGATAATCCAAGAGCATCGGAATTTCGTGAACCATAACTAAAGTGAGCACATTTAAAGTGCATACTTACAGTGCATTCATCCGTTTGGCTTTACTCTGCTTAGCTCGTATAGCCCTGACCCCTTTCGTCTGCGGAAAGTTTGTATCTAGATGTGACGAAAATTCACCTGACAGAGACATCACGTACACTATGCACACTTTCAAAAATCAACTTAAAATGTGTTCAAAAACCAACAGGGAAGCGTTTCAAAATAATCGATAGACAAACGTGTGCTGGATGCTAGGCACTTTGTGAAACAAGTTTTTTTTTTTCCCTCCAGAATATGAATTTGGCGCCTCATTTTCCTGGTAGCATCTAGCTGTTTGCTGCGACTGCTTGCACAACCAATAGCCATATTCTTGTAGCCAGATGCAGGAGAATCTACTGCGCATGAGCCCACTCGTAACTGCTAAAACGTATCTAATGTAAAAAGTTGTGACTTCACACTCATCAGAAGCAATTTGTTGATATGAAGCATTGTATAGTCTTCCTAAAGCTTTTGACACATTTTGCTGTTAGCAGACACCTGCATGAGCACTGTGTGTCGTTCTTGTATATGGTGCATTTCCTTTGGAATTTAAGTTATTTTCGTTTTTTTTTTCTCTCGTTTTCGTTTTATTGTTGAAGTATTATTCTGCAGTAGCAGGATATAGTAATACCCTTTGTTAGAGTATCGGTTCTTACCAGTCAAAATTACAAAAATGTAACAAAAAACTAAAACAATGAAAAATTCCCAAAATCCTAAAAAATTCCCAGATTTTTCCCAGTTTTCTCCCGGATGAAAAAATTCCCGGGTTTTTCCCAGATCTCCCAGTTGTCCCGGGTCGTATACACCTTGTATGATATCTATATATATATAGACTGAAGTGAAGAATGAAATTTTCATTTATTGCTTAAGTCTGCATGTATACAGCATGGATATTTGAGACTTGAAAACCTTTCTGGAACAATATAGTTTCATCTGATCAAATATTATGGTATAAGTGATCTTGAAGGTAACTGACGTTCATCCTATTTAACGAAAATGATGCAGTGTGTCACATTAAGAAGACCGAAGAATGTAAATCATGACACTGCACCTTCAGAAAAGAGAATAATCACTAAAGTTGTACCATGGGAAATGAAATTGGGTCCACTGTTCTTCTTGTTATATAGACATGATCCATCATCGTACATCAAAGAAGCAGAAAGAGTTATCTTTGCTGACAAAATACTGTAATCGAGCTTAATGGTAAAACATCGAACACTTGAAAATGTACATGAAACTTTCCTGAAAATTGATAACTTATTCTTTGCATACCGACTGTCACAGGATTTAAATAAAACACAATAAACTCAATTCTGTACTGCATGCCTGACCACACCAATAGAAAAAATGCACGATAATAAATAAGACAATGTTCTAAATTCTTTGGCGTTTATATTCATAAGGACCTGAACCAGAAGTCACATTTTGCAGATTTTCTAAAACATTTCAGTTCCGCAACTTTTACATTATGGATAACGTCAGATTTTGGAGATGAAAATATCAAAAAGTTAATTTACCTTTCCTATTTACATCCTCTAATGTCCTCTGGCATAAATTTTTCAGATAATTCACAATTGAGTAAATAAGTATTTGCACAAAACCATGTAATAAGAATCATTTGCGCGTTCATTACAGAGGCTCTTGGAGACAAGTCTTAACCTACATTCGTAAAGTGGAAACAACAACTTTGTTGTATACTCAGAACCATGCCTTTAATCAATCACATCACGAATAGCTGAAAGAGCACTGCAAGTATAAGCATAACATTAGAAAGAGAGATTATTTACAATCTCCATCTTCAGCCATAATATGATGCAGAAAGGACAAGTATATTAAGTGTGAAAAATAAATAAATAAATAAAAAGTCTAACCTCCTTCCTGGTGAGGTATATAATTCAGCAAGTAATAAAATTAATTTCAATCAGAAACTGAAGTTCTACCTGCTTGACAACTACTCCAACTCCATCGAAGAGTTTCTGAATGTGTAACAATATGGATTATGGTGTGGTTTGGTTTTTAGAAGAGGAAGGGGGGTAGTGAGAAATAGGGGAGGGAGAGAGAGAGAGAGAGAGAGAGAGAGAGAGATTGAAGCATGAAAAGTCACAATTACAATCCATCAAACATGCGAATAACTGGAGGAGGTATCATGAGGTACTTACCACAAGGCACATGTGAGAGAGACAGAACCCATAATAAGCCACAACCACCATTGCACACAGTAAGGGGCTGTGCTGTAGTGTCGAAACTTCAGAATACAGAGAAGCCCAAACAAAGCAAACAGCAATAGCATTGATTCCATCAGGATAAACCTTGACTGTGTCAGTAAGGCATTGTCTGTAAACAAAAATAAACAAACTCAAAATTGTTCAAGATAGATGAAATAGTTGTATTTTGTTAAATGAATTGAAGAAGCATGACATGAAGCTTTACAGGCTATAAGGCATTCAGATAAAGGTTCCTTCTACTGGAGATAAGAAACAGGAAAGAAAGAATGAGCGGCTAGAAATGTCATGAAGGAAGAGACTGTCTGAAATCTGACTGCTGTTGAAACAATGGTGAAGCCGTGTTAGGCACAGTTTAGGCAACAGTGGATTTAAGTCAGCTTTCAAGACAAATGCGAGCCTTGGAAGAAAAAATTCCAGACAAGAATTTCAATCAGGTGCAAAAGATGATTTACTGTCCAAACTACACCTACTTCTGGGACCACAAGAAGAGCCTTTCACATAATGGGACTTTAAAAACTAATTGATCTGATGGAAAAAAGAAAAATCTTCACTATGGAAAATAATGAGACAAAGTGAAGCCTCTGCCTTGACTAAAGGTTTCACTGGTCTGGAAATGATTCTCTGCCAAAACATTTAGTGAAGCTTTTGCCCCACAAATAAAATGAAGCTTGCAGTGAGATACAATTTCACAGTGACAAAATAATTAAACTTGTACATAATAGATATCAGCTATCTGCCTGAAGAATAATTAAACTCTCTGTAAGTTGGAATGGGAATAAATACTGTGTGATCCAAGCTTACAGTCCATAAACACAGTGAGCTACATTACACATAGCTGACTTCCTGAATGAGAACAACATGTGGGCTCTGAAAAGTCTAACCATGGGTGAGAAATTCATTCACTGGAGTATGGCTGGATATCTTTTTGTAATGGGTACAATATTTTTACCAAACAACCATGATTCCATTGTGCAGTGTGCAGGAGAACTGAGTGCTAATGGGAGAGCATGCCGATTTTATCTATATATCACCTTCCACTTGCCTCCCAAGCTGGGTCTATATCTGTCCAGTCCACAGTTCATGACCTGGAGCATGTCCAGTGCTCAGTGTGAGATTACACATACATAGGTTAATCCAATGGGCTGCTAATTCATTGGTGTTCTGCCTGCATCAGAAACCTGTTCAAAGCTGTAACTGCTTGTTTCTTTTTACCTACTAATTAATCCAAATGTCTGTTCAGACTTTGCAAAGCTTGTAGCTGCAGTCAAAGTTTATTACCCTATAACTAATTTCAATCTCAAGAACTTATTTTATATCACAGTTCCAATAGTGCAATGTCTATGCCAGAATGCTTTATCGTTGCATGTTTGTTTTGGTGCAGTAGTCAGGTCCACTGCTGGTGTTTGTGCCAGTGATATTCAATTGTGGTACTGTCTATCCTATACACCATACACCCAATTTTTCAAAACAATGAAGCCATGTATGGAAGAAATGCAGTGATTTTGGCCTTCTCTGGTTTCTCTTCCATTTCTCAATTTTGTACAGTTTATATTGGGTGTAGTGTCATCAGCACATATGTTGCTCTGTGTAACAGTTTGTATCAAAAAACAGTCTTCGAGTGTTCCAGTTATGTCGTGAGACTTTTTAGGTCAGAGGATAAAAGCTTTGTGAATCAAGGTTTGAAGCATCTGACTCCTCTGTGCCATGTGGTGGCAGCTGTTGGCACCAAAATACAAGCCAGTATGCATCTTTTCCCAGCATATGCTGTGCCCCAGAGTGCCATTTCTTTTCCTTCCTAGTAAGTCATCTCGTCACTCCGATTTCCATAGTGAAATTGACATTAAATGTACAGAACTGAGATACACAAGAAATATCTCTGCATTTTTTTTCTACATGTGGACATATAAAATATTCTCCATTCCCATAATCCTCCTTGCCTCCACCTTCGATAGCTCCCTCCACCACACTGGTCTCCATCCTTCCACAACTACCCATTTTCACTCATCATACACCTGCACCCTCTTCCCCACAATCTCTCCTTCCTGTGCTTTATCATCACCCTTCCCGACCCACTCCTTGTCACTGTTATTCTCATCATGCAATACACAAAATCAATGGTGTTGCTGCCAATGTCGCATTTTCATCCCATACCCCTACTGCCTCTCCCTCCCATATTCCCATCACATAAACCTGCTACCTCCTAGCCACCAATATCAGTCACCCTTCCCCAACCCTCCCTACCACTTCCACTGCTTCTCCTCTCACAGAAAATGTGTGAGTGTATGTACTCTAGTTTGAAAAAGAATTCATCCAAAAGCTAGCAAAGTTTTCAGTTTTGTTTCTGCCTGTCGACAATGCAATGTGGCTATTATCCAGTGAATGTTACCTTTATTCCTAATTTATTTGTATCTACTTTCCATTACCATTCAAACTTTTAGTTCTGAAAGCTAGGATTACTGTTTGTGAGGATATAGAATTCTGTGTAATAAAATTTGGGGATTTCCCCTTATAAGAAGTACAATGCATTCTGTACCCACGTCCTCTTATAAAGAGGAGTTCCAGGAGGAATGGTCAATATTCAGAAAGATGGGTGGAATGATCATATGAAGAAAAAAAGTGAAGTAGACATGGACTCTAAAATACATACCTGAGCTATGAGCAGTTCTTTACCTCAAATCTCTTCTATTGCAAAGCCCCAGATTTTGGGAGGTGTAGTATGGACCAAAATATGAAAAAAATTTCTACAAACATGGGCTCAAAAATGCCTACCTTGAAGCTGTGAGCACTTGTTCAGTGGAAGAGATGTGTGTCACAGAAGCAAACATGAACAAGTGCTCATACCTCCTAATTTAAGGCTCATGTTTACTGGACATTTTTTTCTCGTTTTAGTCCATACTACCACCACTCAAAACATGGAAAGTAGAGAATTTGCAGTGAAAGGGATTTGTTTCACAGTACTGAAGATGGAGAACTGCTCATAGCTCTTAAGTTATGGATTTTAGGTCCCATATTTACTAGATTTTTTGCTTCAAATGATCCTTTGTATAATATTCCTGAATATTGGCAATTTCTCCTGTGACACACCATGTAAATGAGAAACCCTGCCTCCTGGGACACACCATGTAAATCAGAAACCCTGCAGTTTATTAACATTATGGCACACAGGTCATTGTTTTTCACACACTGTTATGTATTAGCACATATAGTTAGTTTGTGTTGGATTATCATCTGAGGTACTCCTTAGGCAGCATCCATAGTTTGAAGTTCGTTAGCAGATGCCTTCATGTTGGATCAAATACATCAAGGAACTCCCAACACCACTTGGATGCTGAATCTGAGTCTCAGAGAAGGAAACGTTGAAGGCCATCAACAAAATCAAGAAAACTTTCACAGAAAAACATGATGGTCATTGTCCGAGTATTACACGTTGCTCTGATACACCCACTGGGGCAGTACTTTGTATCAATTCAAGTAATTAATGTACACTGTTATCTTATCCTGTTGATAATTATTTAGAGTACACTGGAGAGAAGTAGGTAATAATAATAGTAATAATAATAAAGCTCAATCCCCAATTCTTTAGTTATTTTTATTAAAGTACAAATATTATACATTTTCCAGTTCTTTCTTATAATTTTTTTCTACCTCCCTCAGCTCCATAATCTTTTTCCAAACTTAAAATTCCCAAAATTAACGTTTGTACTGGATCTTTTCTATTACCGTTCATAAGACTGCAATTTTGCTTACCTCATGGCCTTATTTTTTAAAATTAACGAAGGTTAAAATAAAACATTGATGAGGGTAGTTACACATATGCATAGCATTGTAAGTATTTACTGGCAAGTGAGGAATGTAGGAAGACATTAACTGTATGTTACAGTGTTAAAGGATTTGTGTAGGAGGGAAATGTAAAAACATACCAGCTGATGTAAAGCACTGGTATAAGTGACACAAAAGCACTGAAAGCAGAGTTGTGTACACAGAAGCATGAAATTCAAGTAGTAACATGTACAGATAAAAGAAAGAACTATGAATGAATGAAGTTCAAAGGAGGCAGATAATATAAATGGAACACCTTGACATAGTGGTTGAAGGAAGTACAATTATTAGCCTTACTGGCCAAAATGAATTACTGACCAAAATGAATTAAAATATGGAGTTCCATTATACTCCCAGTATAACATTATTTTCTCTCTTCTAACAAACATCCACGTGGATAAGTATAAGAATGAGTCATATCACACCTTAAAAAATGACACATATGATCAACGAGCACTTGATTAATCTTAATAATGGTAATAAAAAACAAATAATTTTTTTTAATAATGTCTGAAAAGATAGATTGCTATCTACTGTAAAGATGAGACGTTAAAATCGCACACAGGCACAATTAAAAGACACTTACACAAAGCATTCGGCCACAGCTTCATCAGAAAAAGCGGAACACACACCTGACATTCGCACAAGCAAGCACATCTCATCTCAGAATTTGAAGTCACTTTGATTATTTTTCAAATGTGACTGTCTCAAGAAATATGTAAAGTTTTTTTTAAAAAAATTGCCACTACCAGTCATGTTTGTGACTGGTAGTGGCAATTTAAAAAAAGTTTACAAGCACATCTCAGACACACATGACTGCCAACTCCAACCAGAACAGAAAACGTTGGATGGAAGCAGCAATCTAGAGGGATTGGAGAAGGGATGGGTGTGTAACGGTGGAGGGAGGGAAGAGTGCTGTCTGGTGGAGTGTGCAGGGACTAGAATGCCAAAAGGTGCAGTCAGGAGGTTGTGGGGCAAGGAAGTGGGGAAAACGGACGAAAAAAGGAGAAGAGCAGGAAAAGATGGGCTGGTGCATTGGCAGAGAGTGGCAAATGAAGAGGGTGGGAGACAAGAATGAGGAGGAAGAGATAGGACACTGGGGATGGGAACTATAGTGCGAAGGGTGTGGAGACAGTGTGTTACTTTAGGTTGAGGCCAGGATAATTATGGAAGCAGAGAATGAGTTGTAAGGATAACTCCCATCTGTGCAGTTCAGAAAAGCTGGTGGTGGAGGAGGGGATCCAAGTGGCTCAGGTAGTGAAGTCGCTATTGAAATCAAGCATGTTATTTTCACCTGCATGTTGTGCCTATTTGTGTCTATTTTGCTCTTGGCTACAGTTTGGCAGTAGATGTTCATCCTATAGGACAGTGGTTGACAGTCATACCAATATAAAAAGCTGTGCAGTGATTGCAGAAAACCTGATAGATTACATGGCTGCTTTGACAGGTGGCCTGACCACTGATGGGGTAGGATAAACTTGTGTCAGGACTGGAATAAGAAGTGCTGCGTGGTTGCATTGGGCAGGTCTTGCACCTGGGTCTTTGACAGGGATATGATCACTCTGGCTAGGGGCTGTGGGGATGGACTAGAATGTTGGGGTGGTTGGATGGGCAATGGAACACCATTTTATGAGGGATGGGAAGGATCTCGGGTGAGATGTCCCTCATTTCAGGGCATGATGATAGGTAATCTGAGCCCTGGCCATGGACATGGTTCAGTTGTCCCTGTACGTGTGGTACTGGGTGACAAGGAGGGCACTCGTTTGTGGCTGGTTCTTGGGAGAGGTGGGAGGGTATGAAGTGTGAGGGAAAATGGCATTGGAGATCGGTTTGTGGACTAGGCCTAAGGGAAGGTGCCTTTCTGTGAAGGCTTTGGTGAGACTTTCAGCATATTGGTCAAGGGAGTTCTTGTCACTGCAGATATGCACTCCCCAGGTGGCCAGGCAGTGTGGGAGGGATTCCTTACTATGAAAGGGATGACAGCTGTCGAAATGTTGGTACTATTGTTGTTTGGTAGATTTAATGTGTGCAGAGTTGTAGATGATGTCATCAGAGAGGAAGTACTCAACATCTAGAGAAGTCACACACTTTGTTGGAGAGGACCAGGTTAAGGGGTGGGATAGAAGGTGTTCAGGTTGTGAAGGAATGAAGATAGGATGTCTTGGTTCTGAGTCTAGATCTCGAAGATATCATCAATGAACCTGAACAAGAACAGGGGTTCGGTATTTTGGGAGGCTAGGAAGGTCTCCTCTAGATGGCTCATATACAGGTTGGCAAAGGAAAGTGCTATGCATATGCCCATGACTATGCTGCAGATTTGTTCATATACTTTCCCATCAAAGGAGAAGTAATTGTGGGTTAGGATAGAGTTAGTAAGGTGTATGAGGAACGAGGTAGTGGGTTTGAAGTCTAAAGGACATTGGGAAAGGTAGTACAATAGAACATCAACAAAAGCAATGGAATGTAGTCGTATTAAGTCTGGTGATGCTGAGGGAATTAGATTAAGAAATGAGACACTTAAAGTAGTAAAGGAATTTTGCTATTTGAGGAGCAAAATAACTGATGATGGTCGAAGTAGAGAGAATATAAAATATAGACTGGCAATGGCATGGAAAGCATTTCTGAAGAAGAGAAATTTGTTAACATTGAGTATAGATTTAAGTGTCAGGAAGTCATTTCTGAAAGTATTCGTATGGAGTGTAGCCATGTATGGAAGTAAAACATGGACGATAGATATAGTTTGGACAAGAAGAGAATAGAAGCTTTCGAAATGTGGTGCTACAGAAGAATGCTGAAGATTAGATGGGTAGATCACATAACTAACGATGAGGTATTGAATAGAATTGGTGAGAAGAGGAGTTTGTGGCACAACTTGACAAGAAGAAGGGACCGGTTGGTAGGACATGTTCTGAGGCATCAAGGGATCACAAATTTAGCATTGGAGGGCAGCATGGAGGACAAAAATCATAGAGGGAGACCAAGAGATGAATACACTGAGCACATTCAGAAGGATGTAGGTTGCAATAAGTACTGGGAGATGAAGAAGCTTGCACAGGATAGAGTAGCATGGAGAGCTGCAACAAACCAGTCTCAGGACTGAAGACCACAACAACAACAACAACAACAACAACAACAACAACAACAGTTCAATAGCAGTCACCCATGGGAGTGATGGGTGTAGGTGTACAGGGAGGTGGTGACAATAATGACAAGTAGGGATCCAGGAGATAAAGGGGTTTGGATGGTGCAGAGAAGTTGAAGGAAGTGGTTGATATCTTTGATGTGGGAGGTTAGATATTGAGCAATTGGATGGAAGTGTTGGTCAATGAGGGTCGAAATTCTTTCAGTGAAAGCACAATAAGCAGTGAAAATGGGGCATCCAGGATTGTTAGGTTTATGGATTTTGAGAAGGATGCAGAAGATTTGTATGCAGGATGTCATAGGGTGCAGACTGAAATGGATTTAGGGGAGAGGTTCAGAGAAGGGCCTAAGGTTTTAGGCACGGATTGGAGATTGTGTCGGACATCTGGAATGGGATCACTCTTGTCTGTTGTCCAGCTCCTCTCACAACCATCACACCTATTTTGCCCATTTCTGTGTCATTCCCATTACCTTTACACCATTCCTGCCACATTGGACCCCTGATCTATCTTTCTGAACCAGTTCTTCACAGCATTCCTTTCTCTGACTAAAACACAATCCCACATCCAATTTCTTAAATGCTGCCTAAACCATGGAATCCCCCTGAACAGCCTAACCATAAAAACTCCTTCCTCTGGATCTCACTCTTTCTTTAACAGTAAAGTTCACCTTTCCAGATTCCACCAGTCCCTGGCCCTCACAAACCTGGTACTGCCAAAACACATCTCCATGGCACAGGCATTCCAAAACCACATCTGATCACTCTGCAAGATACTGCTACTTTGCAATCCCTGCTTCATACACCACATCTCTATAATTGAATTGCTTGCTCTGCAGAACCTGGAGGAGCATTCCAGACACCACCTCCAGAAGTTATCCAATATGCTGACATCCTACTGCCACCTCAGGGAACCACTATCCAACCCTGGGGTACACGGAAGGGGCCTCCTCAAAGAGAGCAACAAAGGGACAGATATGACACGAAATGCCATCATCAGCGATCGGGCGTACCCTGGGCAACACTGGGAGTAATTCCAGTGACAGATCCTTCCACCACCAGAACATTACACCAGATTATAAATCAAAAGGGCTTTTTTCAAAGCCAGCTGTTACAATAATCTCCATAAATATAGAAGTAATAACAGTAGACAAAGAATTATTACTATCCAATATGTGTAAGAAAGAACTGTGATCTCCTGCTCATCCAGGAAACTCATAGAGGTTCAAATGACAGAAGGCCGAGGATACATGGAATGACATTAATCACTGAGAGACCCAGCGAACAGTATGGCAGTGCAATATTTGCTAAACCAGACCTCAACATCTAGTCTGCAGACTTAACTGTAGATAATGACACAGAAATACTGACTGTAGCAACAGTAACATCAGTGTACAAACCACCAAACAATGTATTCCGTTTCAAAGAAACTGATAATTTCAATTTACAACCAGTGAAGTTGGTTATGGGAGATTTTAACTGTCACAGTGTATCATGGGGCTAAGGAGAAACAAACCAAAGTGGAGAAGACCTTGAAAACAGATTAGGAAATACAGCCTGAAGTTAATACATGATCCAAAGCTACCATACTCCTTCAGGAGTGGAAGGTGGGGCCATGGATATAACCCAGATAATATCTTTACAAGTGAAAACATTGCCCATCAAGTGAAGAAAGAAATGGGGGATCCAATTCCATGGACACAACACTGAGCAATTATTCGCACTATAGATGCAGTCATCAAACCCAGCTATACTCCCTTCAAGTGAAGATTTAACTTTAAATGAACACAATGGAATCAATTTACTGAAGAACTTGATTCCAAAATCTTTGAACTAGATCCTTCTCCAGAGAAATATGATAGCTTTTTAAAGCTGGTGAAAGCTGTCTCTTGTAGGTATATACGCCGCAGATGTAGAACAACTTACATACCAGGAATAGACAAAGATACAAAAACACTTATGAATAAATATGAACACCTTTTTGAAGATGATCAATTTGCTGAAGAAATAACGCAAATTGGTGAAGAACTTATACTAGACATATAAGCTACAAGGAAAGAAAAATGGTGCAATATTATGATGCAGCTCGATATGAAACAAAATAGTAGAAAGACATGGCAATTGCTGAAGAACCTTGGAAACAACCCAACAGCTATTCCCTCAGCCATCTCCCATACAACACCTAATCAGATAGCACATCAGTTACTGCTGAATGGCAAAGTTAACAAAAAATTGGTAACTCCAAACACCAGATTTACTGAGGAGAATAACTATATTGGCACACCATTCTCAATGGAAGAATTAGAAACAACAATATGCTCAATGAAGAACAATAAAGCTGGGGGTTAGATGACTTGAGGACGGAACAGATAAAAATGTTTGGACCAGCAACCAAGAAGCGGATTATAGATATGATGAACACCTGTGTCTCAAAATTGCAAAGCCCAAAGATCTGGAGAAAAACCAAAGTTGTGGACCTACTGAAACTGGGGTAACAGCCAACAGATGCCAAAAATTTCTGCCCCATATCATTCAAATGTCATCTATACAAAGTTTTAGAGAGAATGATCCTCAATTGAATCTCGGACCAAGTTGGTCAAACACTAATCAGAGAACAATCTGGGTTCCAGCCCGAGAGGTCGTGTTGTGGACAGATCTTGAACCTGACACGACACATAGAGGTTGGATAAAAGTTGCCTTTGCGGATCTTACTGCTACATATGACACCATTAATCACAGAAAAATGTTAACAAAGATCTATGCCATCGCAGTTTATAAGATGCCTGCTACAAAACAGACATTTCTTTGTTACTCTACAAAACAAGAGGAGCCTGTGGAGGGCACAGAGAAATGGTATCCCCCACGGAAGTGTGCTAGACCCTCGCTTTGTGCTTCTCCGCTGCTGAATATGCAGCACCTGTATGGCAGAACTCCAGCCATGCCAAACAGGTAAATATTGCCCTAAATGAAAAAGGACAAATTGTAACCAGCCGATAGCGGGCAACCTCTGCTGACAAAATCTACCACAACATGGGCGTAGTACCTACAGACATCCGAAGGCGAACAGCAGCTGAATTGCAAAGAAAGAAGCAGGAGACGGATCAGAGACACCCCCTGTTTGGATGCGAACATCAAACACCTAGACTCAAGTTGAGAAAAAGTTTCTCCGGACAGCGCAACCAATCCAGACATCACCTGCAGAGCATAGGATACAACTCTGGCATAGCTCATCATTAGAGAAATATTGGGACAACCTCAATGAAGAACTTGCTATAGGTCATCATTTCCCATACACGACATGGAAGGTACTTAATAGACTGAGAACTGGAGTAACTCAGTGTAAGGAGAACATGAAGAAATGAGGATACATCTCAGGCGACAAACTATGTGAGTGTGGTAAACCTCATGACCATCAGCACCTACTCAACTGCAGAAACTGTCGGAACCTGTGTCCATGGACAATCTGATTATCGCCAATGATTAGGCAGTCTGTGCAGCGGAATTCTGGGCAGCACATGAAACATAAATATGCACATATTCTCTGTAATACTTGTAATATATATGTATGACATGCTATGTATGATAAATTATATTTAATATGTTATGTTCTGGACACTTATAAATAAATAAATCCAACCCTTGTCCTACTCACAGTGTTCCTCCTCATCCATCCCTCATAGCACCTAAGACCTGCCAATGTGACCTTTTAAACTTAGCACATCCCCCAAAACTCCCTACCAACACTACACCAAATGCAGAGCCAAAACATTCCCATAACACAGTTGTTAACCTTCCCACCAAAACCCTCAGCTACATAGAAGTTTCAGTCCTATCCAATGGCCTCATCTTTAGCCCTACACTCAAATTTCACCATGCTGGACTTATTATAGACCTACTCTCATTCTCCTGATCCCTGCAATGGAAACACTTCTTTGCCACAAATCCCTCCAACTAAAATGAACCACTAAACCCTTCCCCTCCAGTTCACACCACCATCCAACCGCGATATCCCCCCCCCCCCCCCTCCTTCCAGCACATCTAAACATCCGCTGATCACCTTCTATGAATTCCTAGCTTCACCATCCTTACCCAGGTCTCTTCCTCAGAATGACAACCTATCCATGCAAGAAGTATAGCCATACACAAACTCAGAACAAATCCTAAGTTAATCATCCTACCCACAGACAAAGGTTCCACTGTTAGGAATTGCAGTGATTACCTGGCAAATGACCTCTGTCACTTATCCGACTCCTCCACCTATAAACTCTGCCAGAGTGATCCCATCCCAGAAATCCAACACAACCTCCAATCCATGTTTAAAGCCTTAGGCTCTTTTCAGAACCCCTCCCCTGAATCCATTTCCCTCCTGACCCCTTTGACACACTGCAAACCACCTTCCACATGCTTGCTAAAATCCACAAACCCAAAACTCCTGGACATCCCACTGAGCCTAGTTATATTGACCCACTAAAAGAATTTTGGCTCTCATTCACCAACACCTCCAACCAACTGCCCATATTCTAGCCCCCCATGTCAAAGATACCAACCATTTCCTTCAAAGGTTCTCCACCCCCCACCCCCCTTTACCTCCTGGATACCTACTCGTCACTGTTCACTGTTGCTGTTACCTCCCTGTACACCAACATCCCTTGTGCCCATGGTCTTACTGCTGCCCAATGTCCTTCAGACTTCAAACCCACTGCCTCATTCCTCATATACCTTACTAACTTCATCCTAAACCACAACTAGTTCTGCTTTGAAGGAAAAGTATATGATCAAATCTGTGGCATAGTCATGGGCACATGCATGGTACCCTCCTATGTCAACCGGTTTATGGGCCATCTAGCGGAGACCTTCCTTGCCTCCCAAAACACCTAGTCTGATTCAGGTTCATCAATGATACCTACAAGATCTGGACTCAGAACCAAGACATTCTATCTGCATTCCTTCACAACCTCAACACCTACTCTCCCATCTGCTTCACACTGTCCTCTTCAATCCAGTGTGCCACCTTCCTGGACGTTGATCACCTCTGCTCTGATGGTTCCACCCGCATCTCCATCAACATTAAATCCATATACCACCAAGAGCACATGCATTTCGACAGCTGTCATCCCTTTCATACTAAAAAAATGCCTCCCATACAGGCTGGCCACCTGGAGATTGCGTATCTGCAGTGACATAAACTCCCTTGCCCAGTATGTTAAAGTTCTCACCAAAGCCTTCACAGACAGGCACTATCCCCCTGGCCTAGTCCACAAACAGATCTCCCATGCCATTTTCCCTCACACCACCTACCCTCCCACCACTCCCAAGAACCAATCACAAAGGAGTGCCCCCTTTGTCACCCAATATCACTCGTACTGGGACAACTGAACCATGTCCATGGCCAGGGCTCTGATTACCTATCATCATGGCCTGAAATGAGGGACATCTTACCCGAGATCCTTCCCACCCCTCACAGTGGTGTCCTGTCAGCCACCCAACAACCACAACATCCTGCTCCATCCCTACAGCACTCCCAATAACAAGCCCTTGCCACAAAGATCATATACCTGTGAAACACCCAGGAAAAACACCTGTTCAATCAACCCACCCAGCATTTACTTTCCCAGTCCTGTCACCTATGAAAACAGCCACATAATCTACCAGCTCTGCTAAAATCATTTCAGGTGTCTTTATATTAGTATGACTACCAAGCAACTGTCCTACTGGATGAACGCACACTGCCAAACTGCAGCCAAGAGCAAAGTAGACGACTTTGTGACACAACACGCAGCTGAACAATACACTTGATTTCAATGGCTACTTCACTTGCCGAGCCACCGGGATCCTACCCTCCACCACCAGCTTTTCTGAAATGCACAGATAGATGGAAGTTATCCTTAACACACATTCTCCACTTCTGTAATTATTTTGGGCTCAACCTAAAATAACATGCTGTTCCCGCACCCTCCACCCAACAGTTTACATCCCCAGTGTCCTATCACTTCCTCCTCTTTCTTGTCTCGCACCCTATTTGCTTGCCGACATCTGCCAATGGACCAACCCACATTTTCCCAGCCCCCCCCCCCTTTTTCGCTACATTTTCCCCACCTTCCTGCCCGACAATCTCCTGATGCTGCACTTGTTGGGATTCTAGTCCCTGCACACTGCAACAAACAGCACTCTTCTCTCCCTCCACCCTTACACTGCCATCCCTTCCCCAATCCCACAGGATTGTTGAATTCTGGCCCAAGCTGCCGGAGCTGGCAGGCATGTGTGCATGAGGTGTGCTTGCTTATGTGAATGAATGGTGTGTGTTCCTCTTTTTCTGATGAAGGCTGTGGTCAAAAGCTTCATGTAAGTGTATTTTAATTGTGCCTGTCTGCAATTTAACATAACATCTTTACAGCAAGTAGCAATCTATCTTTGCCTGTACTGTTCATATTCCTACCAGGAGATTCCACTGTTTAAATAAAAAAAAATTTAAGGCAACTCAGATAACAATGATAATTGTGATTCTTATGAAAATAAGGACATTTTCTCATGTTGACATTGAGCTATTCCATTTCATTTAAGCTGTCTTCATAATACGCAATTAAATTCTGCACTACACATATTACTTTTTAGAAAGGTGAAGCCAACAAGAATCATTTGAAAGCTACATAATATTTACTGCATAACTATATTACTACGTTAAATGTTGTTTCACCAACTTACCACACAACAGCAAAAAGCCAGCTAATGCTGCAGTCCAATGAGACACACCCATTTCAATCATCAGGTGGTACACAACAGGCATGAGGAGACTGCCACACAATGCAGGTACAAATCTCAGTGCAAATAAAGGTACTGAATCTTCATATTCTCGCCCAATACGATCAAACTTAAAGTTTCCTAATGGAAGAGAAATAACATCCATCGATTTAAACCATTCATGATTAAAAATTACAATATTAAATCAATATTTCTTAGTACACAAGTCCTGCTTCTTCATACAAGGAAATTCTGTATGAGCTGCTATCACAGATTTCACACAGCTAGTCTGGAGCGAATGAATTAGCAGATCTGGTGGCTACATTTATTTTGTCTTTGTATAAGTATGTTAACAAAACATTATGGCAGGATGTAAATAATATAGGAGTTAAGGTAAGAGCTAATTGAATAGTAGAGGTGTTAGTCATCCACCCACCTACCCACACACGAAAATTTACAGCCACAGTGGGTATTCAGGCACAAAGTAGTTGTACTGGTGAGTGTGTGTGTGTGTGTCAAGGATAGAAACTTATTTATCTATTCTGCAGAGCCATTGTCCATATATCACCGGATTTCTTGGCTCCTTATTTTCTTGGTTTAAATAATTAAAACTGCACAGTTATTTATTTTTTCATGTTTAGCACAAGGCTTTTTGAGATTTTTTCTCATTTTCAAGTGCATTTGATTACGTGAATATTTTTGGTGATGTTTGCACGTGTGATTTTCTGCTTCTCTTGTGTATTATTGACGTTACACGGTTTGTGCCTCTACTGTTGTACAGAATATCACACTTACCACTGTGTGTTTTAGTAATTAAAACAGGCTACATTTCTAAAACAAATAATGGAGGCGCAATACCTTACAACCTCAAAAAGACACCAGAGGGGCAGGAAATCACACATGCAAACATCACCAAAAATATTTGTGTACGGAAATGTATTTGAAAACCAGAATAAATACTTGAAACACATAGTACTAAACATGAAAAACTAAATAATTGATGCTTTTTTCATTGTTTAAATCATGAATGACACAGTTGTAGGCTTTCCTGAAACATAAAATATGATGAATTAAATTAAGTTATACTTTCCTGTTAAAATTATAACTATGCTCATATATTTTGACTGCTTCTTTATATAGTTGTGGATCACACACACACACACACACACACAAACTACTATCTCTAGCTGCCGAGGTCAGATTGAACACAGAAAAGAAGAGAAAGACAAGGACAGACCCTGAGTATAGTAGGGTTAGAAAACAATAATGAAGGAAGACAGCACTAGGTTGTGAGATGGAAGAAAAGCCTTTAGGCAAAATCAATAAATCAAAAATCCAGGATGGAATAATGACAATATTATGAAAGCATAGACTACTACTCACCATGCAGCGGATATGCTGAGTTACAGACAGAAACAACAAAAAGACTACTAAACACGCAAGCTTTTGGCCAGAAGATCTTCTTATGAAATAGACAACATGCACACACACATTCATGAGACACAGCTCAAACACACATGACCACTGTTGCTGACTGCTGAGGCCACTCTAGCCTCAGCAGCCGGAGACAGCAGTAATGTGTGTGTGAGCTGTTTTGGTGTGAATGTGTGTGCTTATGTTGTCAATGTCAGAAAAAGGCCTTCTGGCCAAAAGCTTACATGTTTAGCAGTCTTTTTACTGTGCCTATCTGCAACTCAATACCTCTGCTTTATGGTGAGTAGCAATCAATCCTTTTTGTAATACTGTCGCGGATAACAAGTTGTCACAATAGACAAAATTTTGGTTTTGGAAAAATTCACTTCAAGTGTAAATAAAATTTAACTACAATGACAAACTTCTGTCCATGACTATATATAGAAAAGCAATCAAAATATATCCCGGTAAGCATAGTGATAATTTTAACAGAAAAGAAGAAGCCACAAAACTCAATGACATATGGAGAGTGTCTCTGCAGAATCGATAAATACATTTTTATCCTTGACAGGTGACAATCAACAGTTAAGCTTTGTCTCTGACAAAGATTATCACTGCTTATATATGGACATTTGATCATGCCTACTTACACAGTATTTATGTCACTCTTGGACTTCCAACTTGTCACTTGGCAAGACTTATCATTGCCAAGAGCACCTCCGAAGATGTTCAGTTAGGCTGTGGACGAATTGTCAGGAACTGAAAAGTCTCTTCAACCATGGCCACACAGCCCAGACGACTCATCAGTGCATCATGAAAGCCTTCATTGTATGACTAAAATTATATTTCAACATTATTTTTCATTGTGCCTGTCTGTGACTCAGTGCCTTCTCTATATGGTTAGTGGCTATCTATCCTTCCCATATTGTAGGTATGCAATCCTGATCTTTCTAAATCCGAGATTAACATAAAAAATCTCCTGGCTAAAATGAATTTGCCGTAAGACATTGATCACATGGTTCTTTGCAAGACTTTCTAGCAACAAACTTTTTTAAAGTATTATACAGTTGTAGTAGGTGTGAGATACAGCTCAATGTAAAGTTGACAATAATAAATGTTTACAAAGTGTGACCAATAAGAAACAGGAATTTAACTACAATGACAAACTTCTGTCCATGACTATATATAGAAAAGCAATCAAAATATATCCCGGTAAGCATAGTGATAATTTTAACAGAAAAGAAGAAGCCACAAAACTCAATGACATATGGACAGTGTCTTTTGAAACATTTTTAACTTGTTGGTACACATGTTCCTGATGTACACCACTGGCCATTAAAACTGCTACACCAAGAAGAAATGCAGATGATAAACGGGTATTCATTGGACTATATTATACTAGAACTGACATGTGATTACATTTACATGCAATGTGGGTGCACAGATCCTGAGGAATCAGTACCCAGAACAACCACCTCTGGTCTTAATAACGGCCTTGATACACCTGGGCATTGAGTCAAACAGAGCTTGGATGGCGTGTACAGGTACAGCTGCCCATGCAGCTTCAACACGATACCACAGTTCATCCAGAGTAGTGACTGGCGTATTGTGACGAGCCAGTTGCTCGGCCACCACTGACCAGATGTTTTCAATTGGTGAGAGATCTGGAGAATGTGCTGGCCAGGGCAGCAGTCTAACATTTAACGTATCCAGAAAGGACCGTACAGGACCTTCAACATGTGGTCATGCATTATCCTGCTGAAATGTAGGGTTTCGCAAAGATCAAATGAAGGGTAGAGCCACAGGTCGTAACACATCTGAAATGTAACATCCACTGTTCAAAGTGCCGTCACTGCGAACAAGAGGTGACCGAGACGTGTAACCAATGGCATCCCATAACACCACATCGGGTGATACGCCAGGAAGTCGCTGAACACGGATACGACCATCATGATGCTGTAAACAGAACCTGGATTCATCCGAAAAAATGACAGTTTGCCATTCATGTACCCAGGTTCGTCATTGAGTACACCATCGCAGGCGCTCCTGTCTGTTATGTAGCGTCAAGGGTAACCACAGCCACGGTCTCTGAGCTGATAGTCCATGCTGCTGCAAGCGTCGTAAAACTGTTCGTGCAGATGGTTGTTGTCTTGCAAACGTCCCCATCTGTTGACTCAGGGATTGAGACGTGGCTGCACGATGCGTTACAGCCATGCGGATAACATGCCTGTCATCTCGAGTGCTAGTGATACGAGGCCATTGGAATCCAGTATGGCGTTCCGTATTACCCTCCTGAACCCACCGATTCCATATTCTGCTAACAGTCATTGGATCTCAACCAACACGAGCAGCAATACGACCTTTATCAAAGTCGGAAACGTGATGGTACGCATTTCTCCTCCTTACACAAGGCATCACAACAACGTTTCACCAGGCAACGCCAGTCAACTGCTGTTTGTGTATGAGAAATCGGTTGGAAACTTTCCTCATGTCAGCATGTTGCAGGTGAAAAGCTAATCATTTGCATATCACAGCATCTTCTTCCTTCGGTTAAATTTCTTGTCTGTAGCACATCATCTTCATGGTGTAGCAATTTTAATGGCCAGTAGTGTATATTCGCATTTTCAGCTCTTTTCAATAATTATTTTACTGCTGACAGTCAAAACGGTTATACATGTTTTGGAGTGCTTGGCAAATTTTTACTTGCGAAAAACAAGGAGCCAAGAATATGCATTACATTCTGCTTTAAACAATGAAATAAAGTGCAGCACCGCATTCAAAATGATAGCTTTGGAATTTCACAAATCTACTATGTGTAAGACAAGAGTTCATAAGTGGTATAAACATTTCAAATAGAACCAAGAAGACACTGAAGATGATGTCCGCCCTGGATACCGTAGCACATCAGTTATTGACGACAATGTGGAAGTAGTATGAAAATGGTTCTGGAAAACTGTTGGATCACCATCAAAGAGGTTGCTATGATGTCGACATATCTTTTGGCTCATGCCAAGCAATGTGATTGGATGTTTTGGGCATGAAACCTGTAGCAGCAAAGTTCATTCTGAAACTGTTCAATTTTGACCAAAAACAACAATGCACAGACATTGATCAGGAATTGCTGAACGAAGGTGTCAATGGTCTAGAATGTCTAACCAAAGTTATAACAGTTGACAAAACAAGGGTATACAGGTATGACGTCCAAAAAGTCCCATCCCAAGAAGAGACAAGACAAAAAAAAAAAAATTTGACAAGTTCAATCACATATGAAGGTTCTTCTCAATATTTTTTTTTTATTACAATGCATGTTGAGTTCCTGTCTTGTGATAGTATTGTCAACAAGGAATACTACCTTGAAGTAATGCATCATTCACGTAAAGCTATCCGAAGAAAAAGACCAGAATTGTGGCAAAACCACTCGTCGAAATTGCATCATGATAATGCATCCGCTCACTTCTCAATGTTTGTTCATAATGTTTTGGCAAAAAAAATAAAGAAACCATTATGTTGTCTCAGCCAGCATATTCACCGGACAAGGCCGCTGAGATCTTTCCATTCCTGAGGCTGAAGAGAACCATAAAACGATGACGTTTTGCCACCAAGCAAGAGAAAAAAACAGAATCACTGTAGGAGTTTCAAAATTGCTTCCAAGATTGGGAAAAGTGGTGGCACACATGTATTACATCTGAGGGGGATTACTTCAAAGAGGACGAAGTAGACATTGATGAATAGATGAAGTTACTTTTTGAGCCTTTCACATGTGACATTCCAAGTGACATATAGAGACATAACTATGATAACTACATGGATTCAGCATTTCTAGACTTCAAACTTTTTTGATTCAGTACTATAATGAGGTCTATCCAAAGAAAATAAATTCATGATACCTAAAACAGATTTGCACTGTATCAAAAATACTTGAAAAGAACAGTGCACGCTATTTTGGGTGGAGAGTTATCTACAGAAAAATATGTAATATCTGGTGTTATTCACAGAAGTTCAACAGGACCATTTCTGGTCATGCTATACATTAATTAATTGGTGGATAATATTAGTTACATGCTCAGACCTTTCACATATTATGCAGCTTTCTATGTAGATGTCACACATGATAAGAAATTTAGTAAAATTCTGTTACAGCTTGACAAAATATAAGTTTGGTACAAAGAATGGCAATAATATCTTAATGCAGAGAAATGTTATGTTGTGCACTTCAGGTAAAAAAAAAAGTAGCAGACTTTCAATAGATGATTAATAAACACAATTGGAGTCAGTGACAGGCAGAAGTAAAATCTGTTGAGACATTAAAATCACATACACACAGTTGTAGGGTTTTTTTTAACGGGGGACTTGGGTGCTTCAAAAATCTTTGGCGAACTATACTACAATACTACTCTAGCATGTAAAATTCATACCAGACCTGATCAATTAGAGGAAACTGTGTGTACTGAATTCATCAATGACCACAGCCTTTTTTTGAACTGGTGAGAGGGATACTGTCGCCAAATGCTGAAAAATATCGACAGCCGGACACTTTAAGGAGGGCACCCAACATCTCACGCAAACCAGCTTAAACATTACAAAGACAAGATTTCCGGTTGGAAATCGTGAATGTTCTGTCAATGAAAGTTGAATGCCACAGAAATCATAAAGTAAAACTAGCATAACCCTCCCCTGGCCTCAACCTTCGCTAGTCCCTGTCCTCCACACATCATCCACTTCCCTGCTCCCATTACAGCACTATACATACCTTCTATCCCACCAACACTCTTATTAGCCTTTTCTCCTTCTCTACTCCCCTCCACCTCCACCAGTCTCTCCCCCTGCATAGCCTACTGACACTGCACCTAGTACCCTGTACCCACCATATTCCTGCATACTCCCAGAGCCCGCTCAGCCACTTCCCCCATTCATATCTTGCTAGCCCTCCCCATCTCCACTGTATGCCGCTTCCCTTACCCCCACCTACCAGACAAGCAGATTGCTGCGCACATCTGACAGTCCCAGTCAGGTTAAAGCACACGGAGACAGTGGCTACACCTGTATGTAAGATGTGCTTATGTGAATATGTGTGTGTGTTTTTCTAGTTTAGAAGAAGGGTTTTGTCAAAAAGCTTAACATTTTAGCCATTGTTTTTGTTGTGCTTGTTTATGACTCAATGCCTCCTCTACGTAGTGAGGAGTAATCTATCCTTTCCACATCACTGAGGATAAAATCAGGCTGATCACAATGAGACTCGTAGCCTGTCAATCTTCCCCACACCATATCCAAAAAATAGTCTTTGGTTTATCTATGAAGTGTAGTGTAGATTTCTTGAAAGAATGTCACAACAACTCACCACATACAAAAGACAGTGAGTCACAGACAGGCACAACAAAGACTGCTGCACACTTTAGCTTTCGGCCACAAGACCTCCTTCTGAAGCAGAAAAAACATACATATTCACATGAGCACAGCTCAAATACACATGATTAATGTCACTGGGTGTTGAAGCTGGACTGAGTTGTAAGTGCACATGATGGGAGCAGTGGTGAGGGTAAGGAGGCACAGAGCAGGAAGGGGTGGGGTGAGGGAATGTGTAGTGCAGCTTGTAGGAGCACGTAGGGACATGGTGGGGACAGGGTAGAGCTACTGGATGCAGTCAGTAGGCTTGGGGTGCGGGGCAAGTGGGGGAGAAGAGAAGTATTGAAGGGGAAACAGACTACTGGGTGCATTGGTGAACTGGAGGGCTATGATGTGTTGGAGTAAGTGGAGGCCAGGGACTAGCAAAGGTCGAGATCATGAGATTTACAGGAACGTAGGTTATATTGCAGGGACACTTCCCATCTGCACAATTCGGAAAAGCTGCTGTTGATAGGAAGGGGCCAGACTGCACAGGCTGTGAAGCAATCAACGAAGTGAAGCACACTGTGTTGGACAGCATGTTCAGCAACTGGGTGGTCCAGCTGTCTCTTGGCAACAGTTTGTCAGTGGCTCTTCATGTGGACAGACAGCTTGCTACTTGTCATGTGCAGGTAGAATGCAGCACAGTGATTGCAAATTAATTTGTAGATTACATGACTGCTTCACATGTAGCCTTGCCTTTGACGGGATACGAGATGCCTGTGACTGAACTGGAGAAGGTGGTGGTGGGAGGATGTATGGAATAGGTCTTGCATCTTGATATGAGCCAGGAGAAATGGGGCTGGCGGCAGTGGTGGATAAAGGATGGACAAGGATATTGTGTCGATTTGGTGAGCGGCAAAATACCATTGTGGGAGGGATGGGAAGGGAGTGAGTAGCATATTCATCATTTCAGCGCATGATGGGAGGTAGTTATTGTTATTCCATACTGGAAAGTCTATTGTTTGATCTCGAAAGATTTTAAATTAGACTACTTACAGTGCAGCCAAAATAAAACTGGTGTGAAAATTGTAGACCACACACCAAACTTAAAATCGTACAACAACTTTACAACATACTAATGAAGATTTTCTGATGTATAATGCAATTTTTGTGAATCACACGCTACAACAGGCTGAACCAAGCCTCCTCCATAAAATTCAGAAACAGAGACTTTAAATGTCCCAACAGCACTTCATTCAGATACCAGCAGCAGAAATGAACATGGGGCTTATTGGTGTGCGGGCTTTATCTACACACAAAAGAAAATTTGCACACATACAAATGCAGGTCCTGTTCTTATAATGCTCTGACAAGCCAATGTTTTAATTACCTACTGCATGGCTAACGTGTTGGGATTATGTCTAACTTGGAGCAAAGTGATAAGCTTTTAACTGGTAGAGACAGATGGTATTTGTAACTAAAAAATGATCTTATTTGGCAATTCTGAAAGGTCTACAAAATATCCACCTACAGCTACCACAACCTTTTCATTGTTCTTGCTTTGAAAGCTGCAGACTTCGCCCACTGACAATGTACAATTAATCCACGATGGTGGGCTGAAAAGCAATGTCTCTGAATTTTTTATGTGAAACCTCATAAAGCTTTTTACATAAAATAAACATTATTAACATTCCACATTTTCATTCTTCTTGTTTACATATTTGCTTCCCTCTGTCACTAGAGTGTTCTCGATTGTACTATGTAAGATGGCAGAGTGTGATATAACTATGGTAGTGTGTGAAAAACAGAATGCTGTAACCTAGTTTCAAATTAAAAGACTTCGTCCACACATAGAGCACACTCTTCTTCAGCATGACATTGCCAGACTCTACACAGGTGCTGCAATACCTGCAACAATCTGACCCCTTGGGTTCACTATGATCATTCTCCATATAGTCCTGACTTGGCCCCACTAGATTTTCATCTGTTTCTAAACTATTTAGAACACCTTTGAGGGCTTCACTTTGATAGTGAAAAGCAATGCAAGCAGAGGTGAGGTTGAGGTCCATCAACAAAGTAAAACACTTTGGGGAAATGTGTACATTGCCATGGTGACTACGTTGAGAAATAAATACTTGTCTTATTTAAAAATCTTTAAGAATTTTCACATAAAAAATTTGGAGGCATTGCTTTGCAGCACCCCATCATTATTCTCCAATTTAGAAAGTTTTTTACGAGTCAGGGATTAGGGTTAGACTTTACTTTTGGGAGAATAAAACAGAAAGAAACATATACCTGAAGCAGCAAGCGCCACATTTCTGTTTGGTAGGAAAGTGACAGATTTGATTAGTTATTATGTGTTTCAATTCTTTTCCAATTTAGACCCAAATTAAGTATCTTCAATTGAACTGTGTAGGGATAATGACTCGTACAACTAGCTTCCTTGCATCAACAGTGAAATAAATGTCTGTAGAGACCTGAAAAGCTAATCACTACAATCTTTTCTTTTGTTAAGTCTATGTCCACATATAAGTGTATACCAGTTCTGACATACACAAGAAAAAATTTAAGAGCACTACATAGCAGTAAAAGGCTGTTGCTCAGAGTGCTGATTTACAGTTAATGTAACTCGAAGTGCCTTCATTTTTCTAGTGCTCATCAAAAATAGAGTCATTACAGTATAATGTTGTACTGCAGCATACAATTTAATTTTTCTCTCTCTGTCACGAAACTAATACAGTAATATTTATTATTTCATTCAGTACAGAGATATATCTTAGTTTCCCCCACTGTCTGATCAATATATCTTTTTACAACAGGCTGAAATGATTAATGGTCAGTCTATACCAAATATTGCAAACTGCTGTACATTTGCACACAGAAAAGTCTGGAATGTCACACTATTATCTTTGAGTGCCAAGCCAACATAGTTACAAACATACAAACTTTTAAAACTTTGTTACAAAAACAAATTCTACATAAATTATTTTCATAAGGCTTCTTAATTACCCTGAATGTAATGTAAGGAATATATTTACAGGCATTTTAATATTGCTTTAACAAGACCACTTCTAACAGTTCCGAACTTAGCATAAAAAATAATATCCATATGCTACATATCTATGTATACAAAAACATTGTGAATGTTTTCTCAGATACATTGGCAAAAGATGGTGAAGTTGGAGGTGCTACTGCACTCTCATTAACTTTTGGGGCAAGTATTTAATATACAGTGTGTCCCAAAAAGAATGACTTGATTTTAACTTGTAATAATATGAGACAAATGTCAGTACATAAGTGAAACAGTGCTAGATGTAATCAACATAGCTTACAGTTTCAGAAAAAATTTGCTAGATGATGTTACGAGTGCTGACCTGGAGCATGCAGCCAGTCTCGCACAATAAGGCATCCGCGCAACAGAAGGCGTATTGTATTACTGAATTTAGTCGTACTCAATTAGTGATTGCAGTTCAGCGGGCGTTTCATATTCGATTTTGTGCTAAACCACCATCACCAAAGAACATTCGATGGTGGTATAAACAGTTTGAAGAAACAGGGTGTCTATGTAAAGACAAAACTCCAGGCTGGCCACGGGTTCCTAAACAAACAGTGGAACAAATCCGATGAGCATTTGAGCAGAGCCCCCGCAAGTTTACGTGTCGTGCTGGCCAAGAACTTGCGTTACCGCGCATGGCAGTGTGGCGTGTGTTACAGCATCATTTAGCCCTCAAGCCGTACTGATTAAAACTGGTACAAACTCTTCGAGATACTGACAAAGTGAAGTGAGTGGACTTTAACAATGCTATTCTAAAGGACATGGAAGATGGCACTTTTATGTCACGGTTGATATTCAGCGATGAGACAACTTTCCATATTAGCGGTAAGGTTCATCGTCATAATGTGCGTATATGGGGGGTCAAAAATCCTCATGAAACAATTGAACACGAACATGATTCCCAAAAGTGAATTTTTTGTGCTGTTTTGCAAAGCAAGGTTTGTGGACCCTACTTTTTTGAGGAAGAAACCATAACAGGACAATCATATCTTGCAATGCTACAGAACTGGTTATTTCCAGAACTTGACTCTGACAATTTCATCTATTAGCAAGATTAAGCACCACCGCACTAGCACAACAACGTGCGCAGTTTCCTCAATGACAACGTGCCTCAACGTTGGATAGGGCGTACAGGACCGCGAGACCAGGCCTAACGCTCTTGGCCTCCTAGGTCCCCTGACTTAACACCATGTGATTTCTTCCTGTGGGGATATGTTAAACAAAGTGTTTACATTCCTCCCTTACCTAGTGACATTGATGAGCTAAAAACCAGAATATCAGCTGCTGCAGCTTCAATGACAGAAGACACCTTACGCTTAGTTTGGGATGAATTCGGCTATCGGCTAGGTGTCGTCCGTGCAGCTAATGGAAGACATAATATTGAACATTTATGAAGGGTTTTTATAAACTTTGTCTTTTCTGAGTAAATTAGCATGCAATTTGCTGGTGTTAAACCCTTCTTCTTAATAACTATTCTTTTTAAAATTGCGTCATTCTTTTTGGGACACCCTGTATTACAAAGAAGATTTGCAACCTATCTGTAATCTCAAGCTACACCAAAAAATTGTATTACCATCAAGTTTATCTATTCAAATGAAACAAACAAAACGTAACTCAATTTTTTCCCTGCCCCCACAATTTGGAGAATTCACAGAAAATCTAGTTATGTACAGATGTACTGAAAATTAATTTGCCTCAAATCGACTATGAGTTATCTTGGAAGCATGTAAAACCTCAAAAAGAAAACAAGCTTTTGGGAACAGTCTGTTTAGATAATTTATACACTTTAAAAGTATACCCACAACCTGGCAATACATGACACTGTTCTTTTATGATAAACAACTTGTCAACTGCACTAATCATCTCATAATGAGGAATGTAGCTGAATGATATTTTGAAACCTGATCTGCTACGTTCCACAACAGTAATGGTCGACAATGAGATTATTGAATGAGACAAGTCTATAGAGGTGTATGGTTATCATCATGGTGTCAGTGCTGTTAACAGCAGTTTTACTCCCATGTGACTGGATGAGCTATTCAAAAGACCCTCATGTTGAACTAGCATAGATGTCCCCTCCTCCAGCCCCGTTGACTGCGGTCCATTTCAATAAAATTCTTCTGGGTGTGTGACCATATCATATGTGATAAAACCTTGGTGTTTCAGCTACTTTTGTAGCTAGCCTTCATCAGATTTTATCACATATGACATGGTCACACAAAGAAGAATTTTACTGAAACTTCCCTCATATTACTTAAGCAACAAAATTACCACGCAAAACTGACCACAGACTTAAAATAATACTCCAATTACCATCAAAACCAGCCAAATATGCTGCAACAGCAACTAGCTGTTTTCCGAGTGGTGGATGAGCATCGAAGAAAAAAATGCGTTTCATGTACAGGCTCACATACTTCCCATAATGAAGCTCATCAAAACTGAAACAGAATTAGAATATGGAAATATTGACTGTAAAATTAACTTTTACACATTCACATGAAAATAGCAACAGTAATATAAGAACGATTGAACTTTGTATTTGATGATATTTGACAAATTTGAGACAAATTAGTAAAAATTGCTGTATCTCTAGACGAGTAGCAGGAAAGATAGCTATGACGTGAATTCAATCTTGTGTAGGAGAAGAAAAGATTACCATAGACGTTAAGTAATTGTAAAAGTATTTAAGACAAAGATGGCAATGATCACGAAATTTACTAAAGTAATACATAAGAAATGAGCGAACAAAAAAATAAACAATCAGCAATTCTACAAATAGCAATCACATAAATATTAGTTAAAAAGAAAGAGACATTAGAACTTGAGTTTTGATTAGTAAAGTTCAACCGGTAAATGAGTAAACTTTGCCTAACTGAGGAAGAAACTGTTGGAATACTGTAGAAAGTTTCTTGCCCCATACAGAAAACAACATCCTAGGGGTCACTGAATAATTGTGTGTTCTAACAATTCTAAGCAAGTAACAAACACATATTTTGCTTAGTGGTGAATGGTCAAGAACTGTATCAAAGGTTTCCTTGAACTCAAGAAACTTGGCATCAACCTGGGCTCTGTTATTTCCTTTCTGGATCTCAAAACTAAAAAGAGAAAAACTGGATTTCCCACAATTGGTGGTTGTGAAATCTGAGATGGTTCCAAAAGAGAGGGTGTTTGGCCTCTAAAAAAAAATAATCGTCATATGCAAGCGCAAAATATATCCCATAATTCCATAGTGAATTGATGCCAAACATATAGATCTGCACTTTTATGCATCTATTGTGCAATCCTTAATAAAGACTGGAACAAACTTTGGCCTTTCTACAAATGCATGGGACACCTCACTGTTTCTGCAACCTATATTACATTGTTGCTAGAACGTGCATTACATTATTTCATATATCTCATACAAAAAATTTTTGGTGCTTCATCAAGTATAATGGTGTTCCTCTATCATGTGAATACTGTTGTTTGTAAGTCCATGTTTATTGAGTGACAACTGAATGTGAAAATCTCCTTAGTGAACATTTGACGTCTAAATTTATTATTTCTGGATTCATTTTACCATCTTCTGTTTTGCATCTAACATGATCTGTGAGCATATAGACACAAATTTTAATCACTGATTACATTTTACACACAGTCAGCATGTTTTAAATACCTCCACAGATAAAATCTTGCTTTGGAATCCACTGAAAGATTCTCATTTAGCTGTCCTTGAAAAAAGTTGTCTTGGATACTTCACAACAACAATCTTATGCAAAAAAATTACTCTTAATTTCTTAACCACTGGAACTCTCTTCACTATTGACAATACTAAAGCCCAACAGCATGTATAATTTGTCTATTTTCATTCTCTTATACAGTACTGTACTGTAAATGGTCCTGGTATAATTTATTGTTGCAAATAATACTTAGACTCAGAACTGGACTATCAGAATAATTTGCAGTGCAGTCTGCAAAACTACATGTAGACTGCTATTCAAGCATCTAGGACTTTCCAGTATTTCTGTCTCAGTAGGTGTACCTCTCACAGAACTGGCAGTTCATTAAAACTACGGAAATCCTCAGTGAGTACCTGACAGGAAATTGCTATCTAAGCTGGAAAGCTTTTTTGTGGTAATCTATTATGTTTCTGTTCACACATTCTTCAATGGTACAGAGACTTCTGTTCTGATATGGAAGTCACATGCACACATTATAGCAAACTCTTGTCTCTCACTTTCTTTTAAGGAACAGTTCCAACAACTGTATTTATTTATTCTGTAATCGAGTAAGTTCAATTTGGCTCATGTAGTCCCTCAAAAGCACAGGAAAAAATAATAAATACAGGATACTTATGAATGTGTAATATGCAGCTGTTAAATTACTTTGTGCTGAATGAACAAACTGTCAGCAGAAATGTAAAATCAGTGGACAATGGCTCTTGGTTGTCACTGGGATTATTGGCAATTGATACGAAAGGCTTGGACCAATTTAATGTAGCTAAACACCCAAATGTTGTAAGGTCCAACAGGAGACATGTTAAATTTCACAATGAGTGAAAGACTTCTGTGATTGCAATGATTCTGAGACAGTGAATGGTAAACTTTTGCCTCCAACTCTGTGTTTGCTGTGGAGGCTTTCACAGCATGTGTTTAATTCCTTTCGAATCACTTTTCTCTTTTTGTGAGTGGGGGTGGGGGGAGGGTTAATAGACAACATTTTCAGCTTCTTGCCCCCCCCCCCCCCAATGCTCAAGATATTGTCAGGGGCTATGGAAATAGGCTTTCAACAATTAGCTACATAGCTTCTTATTACTTCCCCTGCAGTCCTGCAGCATAGGAAGCATTCGGCAGATTATACCTACTATCAAAACACAGCCTAGAATATTAGAGAAGATACCCTAGAAAATGGAGTGATGTTCTGGAAGCTACAACTGAAGCTGTTAGTTGGATTTTAATCTTGATAGAGATTTGTGAAACTGGAATGCTGTGAAAAGGTATATGAAGGAGAATTTGTATTTACTTTGTTGAAAGTAAAATGTGTGATTTGTAATTTTTCTCTCTTTTATAATTTGGAACTTGTATATTTAGTTTGCCACATGACAAATAAAATAAATATTTGTGACAATTAAAGAAAGTTATAAGTGACAAGAACATTTTTGTCCATTCTGACTCGAGTTCTCAATGAGTTTCGTTACGGACACATACTATCTTCGTCACTGTAATTTAGTGATTTCAACGAAGCTGCTGGTATTCACAAACATTACAAAATCGGATGCACACAACAAGTTTTTGCACATTAAAGAGTTCTCATGTTTCAATCACACAAAGAAATGTATCAGCTTTCATCTCATATGAAGACTAACTGCTCTAGAAGTGACCGAGAAGGATGATGATCAGTACTGACAGATGCCTATACATAATTTTGTTTATCCTAAACACTTATTCTTTGAGGGCAACATTGCGATTTTTTTTTTTTTTTTTTTTTACTGAGTAACATAAAAGTTGTACTGCCAACAACTGTAAAACCAAATCCAGTCTATAGTTGTAAGACACTTCCCATTACCATGTAAAAATGTTCATTAAATAATTTTTTAGGCAACTGAATTTTTTTTCAATAAATATGTAAGTAAATAAATAAATAAAATACTTTATAATCACAGACACATGACTTTATTTTTGAGCAACTATGAATATTAAACAAGAATTTAAAAATTTACACTATACTCCTTGGTTCTTCCAGCCTGTACATTCGTGTAGCAACACCACAAACAAACAAAATTACAGCCATCACATCCAGTTCTATGCTGACATTAAAATTTTTTTGGCTTTTATCGTTTTCTGCTACAGGTGACTCTTTATCTTCACTGGGGCTATCAGGCACAGATTCACCATCACCCTGAAAACACGAAAGACTACTACAATCTCATACACCTAAACAATAGGGTTATTAATATTATTCAACAACACTATAATTTTACATTATCTATGTATATTACGTAGATGCGTTACCATACCAATGTGAATCTTTTGTGAACAAACCAGAATCAATAAGTTCGAAAATGACACCAAATTAATCACTTGAGCTCCAGTCAGTACAATTCATTTCACAAGCAAATTTGCTCAGTACCCTGCACCAAAACAAAATATTTTCTTACTCATTTCTTAGATTTTGCTGCGAGTCATAATCACGGCATCATTTTATATAAGGAATATTAGTTCTTACATAAGACATAACAGTTTTCACAGATGATGGTGATTCTACTGTAATTGTAAGGTATCTTGTCACTTGGTTGGTAAGTATCTATCAGCTGGCTGTTCATCTCTTGGATGGAATGGACTTATCACCCTCATACACCAGCTTTGGTTCTTCAAGGATACAAGGCCCCCCCTAGCTCCCTCTCCTTGGCTAAGACATCCATGGATGTCTCATGCCTTCATTCTCTCTCTCCCTTTTTTAAAAATAGAGCTGTCCTTAACTTCAACTCAAATGTTGGTTTGAACATCACAGTGAGTTACTAGGCATGGATGGCTCTTCTGAAGGTTCAACCGAAGCATGCGGTACCACCTGTGCTGTAGTTATGTTGTGTTACACGACTTCCAGTTTGCATGGCATATTTGAAATGCATCATGTTTGGAGAGGCCATTTCGTGGTTTGTGGTGGTGCTCTCTAGGGCTGAATGTTTATGTTTATGAGTTGTAAGGGACTGTAAGTGAGTATGTTAGTGAGGCACTGACTTAGTGCTGTTCTGGAAGTTTGCTTTTTTTTGGCTTGTTAGTTATTTCAACACAGTTACTTATTAGCTACTGATTTGTTCTGGCTTTGGAATTGTTAGTCCATCGTGTCCTTCGTAGTTGCAAGTCCAACATCCCCCCCCGTTCGTTAATAGTTATAGATCTGACAATGAAATTTACGAATTACTAACTGAACTCAAACTGAAGAATAATAAAGCACCAGGAAAAGACAGGATAACAATAGAGATGTTGATGGCTGGAGGTGGAACACTTCAGAAAGAGATATACACCCTCATGTGTGGGGTATGGAGAAAGGAGGAGAGTGGAAGAACAATAAAAGGAACTGTAGTAATTATAGAGGTATTTCTCTGTTAAGTGTACAATACAAAGCATTATCACTAATAATTCTTGAAAAGCTGAAGCTTTTGCTGAAAATATTGTTGGAGAGTACCAGGCAGTTTTTCGAGCAGGAACGTCAATCAAATTTTCACGTTGAGACAGATCTGGAAGAAGTACTGAGGATTCAAACACTGATTCCTAGTAAGGTTTGTAGATTTCTCAAAAGTGTAGGATAGTACACACAGATTAAGTATGTACAACATCCTGAGGGAGCTTGGAATATCAAGAAAGTCAAGTAACTTGGTGACGGTGTGTACAACAGACATAAAAGCCAAGGTGAAATACCAGGGGAGCTATTCAAGGAATTCAGCATCAGAACAGTCAATTTCAGAACAGGTATGTGTCAAAGTGATGCAATTTCACCACTGCTTTTTAATATGGTGCTGGAGAAAGTATTTGAATAAATAGAAAGAGAAGGTAAAGGGGTGAAGCTAACTCGAATAACACAGCTATTGGGATATGAAGATGACATTGCAGCCATAGTGGAGTCAGAGGATGAGACGGCAGAAACCTTAGAGCACTTAGCAACAAATGCTAGTAAGACTGAACTGAGGATTAAGCTGAAGAGGACTAAAATGATAGAAGTATCCAGAAAAGCCCCTAATAATGCCCCACTGCAGGTCGATATAGGGAATATAATCAGAGTGGAAAATTTTACATAACTTGGCACCCTGTTCAACAGGTATAATAACCTAACACAAGAAATTGATCAACATATTGTCAATGGCTCTAAAACATACTTCAGTCTGAGGCAGATAATGTCATCCAAAGAAAAAAATAACTGTCAGTTAAGACTAAACTTCAAACCTATGATGCTTTGATGGTACAGGTGTTGTTTCATGGGACAGAAACATTGAGCATAATGAGAGAGGGAGAGTGAGAGTGAGTGAGCGAGTCTGTGTGTGTGTGTGTGTGTGTGTGTGTGTGTGTGTGTGTGTGTGTGTGTCTGTCTGTGTGTGTGTGTGTGAGAGAGAGAGAGAGAGAGAGAGAGAGAGAGAGAGAGAGAGAGGAGGAGAAGAAGAAGAAGAAGAAGAGAACACACTGATCCTTGAATGTAAAATCATGAAAAAGATCTCTGGACCAATCTGTGAAGAGAACACATGGAGACATAGAAAGAATCAGGAACTCTAAGGTCTAAAGAAACAACTGAACACAGTACAGAAAATGAAAGCACAGAGAATAAGCCTGGCAGGGCACATTTCTAGGAGGTCAGAAACATGCTGGGCTAAAGCTGTGCTTATGGGAAAATCTGATGGAACTCTTTCAGTTGGGAGACCGAGAGAGCATTGCAAGAATGAACTGCAGAAGGACTTTTAGCAGTTGGATGTCCATGAGAAATGAACCCAAAGTGCACAAGATTGGCATCTATGAAGGAACACTATAAGGTGGGCACATGCATGATCTTCAGTATCTGTGATAACCAATACGTACGTATGTATGCATGTAAGTTGCCGCTATGAGTGGGGAGATGACCACTACAATTAAATTTCTACAGTTATACGAACTCTTGGCAGAATGTGTTAAATGTCAACTGTGCAGTGAATTAATTAAATTGACCAAAGTTGTTGGGTCTTGAAATTAGGACAAGTATATGTGGTGGTGGTGGCAGCATGACAATATTTGGGGTTTGATTAGGAGGGTTGCTGCTTCAAATGCTCTATCGTTTCGTTGACTTTTTTTTTTTTTTGTCTATCACTCGTTGATTGGGTTTTGTGCCCATCAGACAGGCCTCAGTGACAGGTCTGTGTTAGATTACTGTTCTTTTAGTAGGGAGGTTACTTTTGAGTTCATAAATTATAGAAGATCATTAAGAGTGGCCAGAGTTAATTGTGAAAATTGTGGGAAGGTTAATTTTGGGAAAGGAAGTACTGCTGCGGGAACCTGGAAGTGGGAGTTCGATGTTTCAGGGGCTGGATATGCTGATGTAGTTTTTAAGGTGGTGCGTAGGCGGATTCTACTATTATTTCAGACTCATTTTTATCTTATACAGGTTCAGCAACAGAGGTGTCACCATTAAGTGGTGAATCACCGTTTCGAATTTGAAGATTATGTAACAGGGGCTTTAATACTGCACAGGGGTATTGGGGAGTTGTGAAATCCATTATACAGTGGCAAAAGAAGTGCTCTACCACTTTGCAGTCTCATATTTATGAGTACTAATGGTGGAAAAGTTTGCATGAGAACTGTTGACCATTTTAGTGTATGTGTGTTTGTTTAAAAAAAGATTGGTGTGAAAATGGTTGTAAGTTACATTTATGTGGATAGATGGTGAGCACTGTTTAATTGTTTAATTTAGATCTGAGTACTTTGTTTGGTGAGGGCTTTTACAGGGGGGGGGGGGGGGGGGGGGGAAGAGGACAGCGTTAGGGTAGAGCTAATGTTCTGTTTGTATTGTTTTTATTCCTGTTTTTCCAAAGTTATGAATAATGTTACTTTTTCTAGTTATACTTCTATTTTGGGTATTGTATTGTGTTGGGGCTAGGTATTAGTTGGTGGGTCGGAGCAGTTTGGAAGGGAGGAAGGCAGTTAGAGAGGATAGGGTTTCATATATATGTAAGAAATATGGATATGTGATTATGTGCATAATTTTCTTTAGGTATTTGGATCAACATTCCTGCTGCAGTAGTTTTTTTTATGACTTTGAGAGTTAGGTTGTTAGTTGAAGTTCATAATTATTAGTTGATATTGGTCGGCATCATAGAGTACGTTGTAGTTTATTTGGTCAGGTTGAGGTTTTGGTAATAGTCAGGATTTGTGAGTTGTGGTTTGTTGTTATCATGGGCTTTGTTGAACTATCTATAGATCAAGTGAAGTTTCTGATAGTGGCTTTTGAGCAATTTATACTTTTGTGGTGTTGTGGGTTTCTTTTGACCCATATAGGTCAAGTGAAATTTTCAGTATCAGATTTTTGTGAATTTCACTATTTATATTTTTCACAAAAGTATTTGTTTTTCTACGTACTTACTATTAGGAATGTTGTTATTTTGTCTGCCCCCACTAATTCCTCTGGCTGTCTCATTAAAATGACAAAATCTTTCAAGTCAATTGGATTACAGGTTATTTGATAATACTATTTTTGCACATGTATTGTGCGTTGTCATGCAAGTGCAAAATGGCAGGGTCTGCCATGATGACAATGTCATGGGTCAAAGCTGACTGGTAGTACTGGGCCCTTCGCTATTTCCCTATTGGAAGCAGTATGCTCCTGCCTTCCTCTGACTTTTGAACTGATGCACCCAGTCAAAAAAGAAACATTTGAACTCAGACATGAACTCTGAAGCTCAGTGTCCTTTCTTGCATGCATGTGATACGCGAATGATCTCAAAACACCCACAAGGTTCCCTCCACCCTTCTCTGACCGACTTTTAATGTGTTTAGCTGCTTTTAGATTTGTGACCACATTTTAACACTACAATTAATAATGGCAGAATACAACTGTCCTTTACTCCTATATTGATACTAAACAATAACTGATTTTATAAAATGAAGCTAATGACCAGTATTAGATACATATGTTTGCTTCTCCTGTTCTGATTCATTTGTCCTGGCCATAAATACTCAGCTCATATAGAGAAAAGTTCAACACCACCAATGAACTTTCCATTAATATATGCCATGCACCTAACAAAAACAGAACTTAATTGATAACAACTAAGTCTAAAAATTAACAGTCCTTTCAATTTGGATGCATATCAAATAAACTAGACAGAAATAAAATCTCTGTTTAAGAATGGATCAATAAGCGATTAACACACATTTAAAATTATCACCCTATCACTAACATTCCAATACTTTTAGAAGCATTTGAAAACTGAAATACCACCCAGATTTTACAATCAAATATATTATTCTATGCATGCAATTTAATTACCAATAAGAAAGAACCAGTGCACATTTAATAACCAAATATGCTGAACAATTTGACATATCGCTACATAAAAGCAGTAAATATGCATGTATCTTATGTGACCCCATAAAAAGTTTTTGATCCAATAAACACTGACCTACTGTGACCCTCCCTCTGTTATGAAACACTCTTCCTTCTTTGATGTTGACATTTCATAGGACTGGTTTTATTGAGGATGTGGATACGGAGGATATGCAGTTTAATGTGGACTCCAAACCATGATACAACTCAGCATTTCTCACAACAATGAAAATTGCCAGAAGTGAAGGAAGAAGGAAGTGGTAATTGTGACAAGGTATCGAACCCAAGAGCTGGCGCACACGCGCGCGCACGCACGCACACGCACACACACACACACACACACACACACACACACACACACACACACACACACACACGATAATGCTGCAGCAAATGTTTACTTTAAACACAAATCTTGCAAATGATACCAGGTGCACACTGCAGAACTCAGAACTAGCGAAAATGTGAGCTAACCACCTTGAGCTACAGTTAAGAAGTGATGTGCTCAACAAGAGCCAACACTGTCAGTCTTACCTATTGTTATGGCCACAGGCAACTTTTAATTTATTCTACCAATGCATGGATGTTCTTTAACTAATCACAGACCTGTGGTGCACGGGCAGATTGCAGGCACATGAAACAGTAACAGTAACAATAACTGCATCCACTACGTAAACATGAACTAATGATAATACACACTAAAATAAAATGAGAGCACACAGACAATGCGCGCGTGCACATAAATGCACCTCCCCCCCCCCCCCGCCCCCCCCCCCCCCCACACCCACAATGTACAAAACAAACTAGACAGATACAGAATTATACACAATGCTCTGCAACGGTCTAAATCATACCATCTGAAAAATGTTAACAAATTATCCTTCTAGATGTAGAACAATGTCACAGATACCTCTCAAGAACCTTTCTGGTACTTATGGTTCTACAAGTTGATTTACTTATTAAAGTCAACTCTTCATTAGTTCATTTAAAATATATTTGTTGATTATAACATTTCATAAAACCCTATGATGCAATTCAATACCAGACAGTCAAATTGCATGACATTAAAACATGTAATGATCAAGATACAAAAAAGCTGCCTCTTGAATTAAATTTAGCAGTGAGCTTAAGCTAGAATAATGTGCAATAAATTAAGTAGTTTTGTATGAAGAGTATGAATACTAATGCAGTACTAGTGATGTGAAAAATCACATATCAACCTCAATTTTAATCCATTTCTAGGCATGGCATTACTCTTTGTTTTTTAAATAAATATTAGGCCTATCAGTATCTACATGGGAAAATAGCAAAATGTATATGTACCAAAAAATTGATAACATTGAAACACAGAGACTTTATGCACTGAAATCTGCCCATTAGCCTAAAGAAGTCAGTGGCAGTATATTAATTACATCTTCTGCCCAAATCAACAGCATGGTCTGTTCTGAAAGTGTGCATAAATAGCATAAAAGCTCCATTAACAAACATAATAAATGAGTCCTTTAGTTCAGGTATTTTTCCAGAGTATCTAAAGCATGTACAAATGGCGCCCCCATAAAAAAAGCTAATTGCGGACAGCATTGAAAACTACTTTCAGTTTCACTACTGTCTTCATTCTAAAAAATAATTGAATCAGTCATGAAAGATAAAGTTATAGGTTGCGTTAGTCAGTACATCCTTTTTAACAAACCAGAGTTCAGTTTTTAAGTGGGAGTAGTACAGTATCAGCCATTACAGAGTTCACAAAAGTGACACTTGAAGCTTTTGACAGGGATGACCACATGATGTGCATTTTGTTAAACTTGTCTGAGGCTTTAACTGTTGATCATAAGGAAGCTACCTAGAAGTGCTGGATGTAATAAGAATGGTACCAGTCCTACTTGGAAAACAGGGCACAAAAAGTGGAGATAGCTCTCACGTCTCCTGTTGATATATGTTTAATAAAACAACTGTCAGACATGAAACATGTAGGTGTCTGTTGGGGTAGTGTAATGGGTCCAATTCTGTTCTCAATATACATCAGTAACTTTCCACACAGATATGTAGGAAGAGTTCTCTTTACTGATGACAGATACATTGTAGTCACCAGCACTCCTATTAGAGCAAGAACATGAAAACCTGAAATATGTCTACAATTGAGTGGTACGTAATAAACTATGCAGAACAAAAGAAAAAGAAACAGTGTGCACTTCAACATAAAGAGAATAACAGTTTCACATTAAGCATAGAAGATAACTCTTCAGACTGTGTAACAAACACAACTTTTTAGTGATGAACATTGTTAACTAATGTGGAACAGTCACACAAAGATACTGGAAAAAAGATTAGCATGACTCTTAAGTTTTTGGCATCAGCCAATGTCTTATGGTGACATGCTAGGCCAACATACACTCATTTCTTAGCTATGGGATTCTTTTCTGAAGATTGAAGGCATGAAACATTGACACAGTTTTTAAACCAGAGAAAAGGGCTATAAGCATAATTCATTCCCTCACTCTTCTAATTCAGTACCGGCTAATTTCTCACTTTGTCTACCCATATCATCCCTTCCATTCTCCTCCAAATCCACATCTCAAATGCTTCTAGTTGTCTTTCTTCCTCTTTCTTCAGTGTCCATGTCTGAGCTCCATATAATACCATGCTCCATATAAAGTATCCTGCCAGACATTTCCTTAGATCCCTGTCCATGCACTTACATAGAAGCCTCCTCTTCTTATTAAATGCCTTCTTGGCAATTTTTATACATGTTTTCACCTACTTATTACATCTCATATCATCTGTAAGTAGGCTTCCCAGATATCTGAAAGCACTAACTTGTTCTATACCTTCATGTCCTGCCTTTGTAGGTGTTCTTACTTTCCCTGCACTTATCACAATACACTTTGTCTTTTTCTTATTAATTCTCTTTCAGAGTTCCTCACAGGTCTCATTTAGTTCTTTTAGCATTCCAGTAATAGTTTTTTCGCATTCTGCCAATAACACAATATCATCTGCAAATGGAGTACACTGTACCCTCCTATCACCAACCTGCACTCCTCTTATTCATTTGACACATTTCTCACAGTTAAACACTATTGGGGAAAGATACAACTCTTGTCTCACTCCCCTTCCAAACGTGCTTTCCTCTGTCATTTCATTCCCAATCTGTACTCATATTTTCTGTTGTAGGTATAGGTTCTTAATTAGCCTTCTATCCTTCCAGGTGACACTATTCTTTCTTAGAATGTCCATTAATTTATTTCACTGCACTATATCAAAGGCTTTCTACAAGTCATGAAAACAAAATAAATTTTTCTTCCTCTTCCAATAATTATTAGTAGTCCAAATGCATCTCCCCATGAACCATGGACATTGCCGCTGGTGGGGAGGCTTGCGTGCCTCAACGATACAGATAGCCGTACCGTAGGTGCAACCACAACGAACAGGTATCTCATGAGATGCCAGACAAATGTGTGGTTCCTGAAGTGGGGCAGCAGCCTTTTCAGTAGTTGCAGGGGGCAACAGTCTGGATGATTGACTGATATGGCCTTGTATCACTAACCAAAATGGCTTTGCTGTTCTGGTACTGCGAAAGGCTGAAAGCAAGGGGAAATAACAGCCGTAATTTTTCCCGAGGGCATGACGCTTTACTGTATGATTAAATGATGATGGCGTCCTCTTGGGTAAAATATTCCGGAGGCAAAATAGTCCCCCAATTCGGATATCCGGGCGGGGACTACTCAAGAGGACGCCGTCATCAGGAGAAAGAAAACTGGCGTTCTACAGATCGGAGCGTGGAATGTCAGATCCCTTAATCGGGCAGGTAGGTCAGAAAATTTAAAAAGGGAAATGGATAGGTTAAAGTTAGATATAGTGGGAATTAGTGAAGTTCGGTGGCAGGAGGAACAAGACTTTTGGTCAGGTGAATACAGGTTTATAAATACAAAAGCAAATAGGGGTAATGTAGGTGTAGGTTTAATAATGAATAAAAAAAAATAGGAGTGCAGGTAAGCTACTACAAACAGCATAGTGAACGCATTATTGTGCCCAAGATAGACACAAAGCCCATGACTACTACAGTAGTACAAGTTTATATACCAACTAGCTCTGCAGATGGCAAAGAAATTGATGTAATGTATGATGAGATAAAAGAAATTATTCAGGTAGTGAAGGGAGACGAAAATTTAATAGTCATGGGTGACTGGAATTCGCAGAAGGAAAAGGGAAAGAAGGAAACATAGTAGGTGAATATGGATTGGGACTAAGAAATGAAAGAGGAAGCCGCCTGGTAGAATTTTGCGCAGAGCATAACTTAATCATAGCTAACACTTGGTTCAAGAATCATGAAAGAAGGTTGTAGACATGGAAGAACCCTGGAGATACTAAAAGGTATCAGATAGATTATATAATGGTAAGACAGAGATTTAGGAACCAGGTTTTAAATTGTAAGACATTTCCAGGGGCAGATGTGGATTCTGACCACAATCTATTGGTTATGAACTGTAGATTAAAACTGAAGAAACTGCAAAAAGGTAGGAATTTAAGGAGATGGGACCTGGATAAACTGACTAAACCAGAGGTTGTACAGAGTTCCAGGGAGAGCGTAAGGGAACAGTAGACAGGAATGGGGGAAAGAAATACAGTAGAAGAAGAATGGGTAGCTTTGAGGGTTGAAATAGTGAAGGCAGCAGAGGATCAAATAGGTAAAAAGATGAGGGCTTGTAGAAACCCTTGGGTAACAGAAGAAATATTGAATTTAATTGATGAAAGGAGAAAATATAAAAATGCAGTAAATGAAGCAGGCAGAAAGGAATACAAACGTCTCAAAAATGAGATCGACAGGAAGTGCAAAACGGCTAACCAGGGGTGGCTAGAGGACAGATGTAAGGATGTAGAAGCTTATCTTACTAGGGGTAAGATAGATACTGCTTACAGGAAAATTAAAGAGAGCTTTGGAGAAAAGAGAATCACTAGCATGAATATCAAGAGCTCAGATGGAAACCCAGTTCTAACCAAAGAAGGGAAAGCAGGAAGGTGGAAGGAGTATATAGAGGGTCTATACAAGGGCGACATATTTGAGGACAATATTATGGAAATGGAAGAGGCTGTAGATAAAGATGAAATGGGAGCTATGATACTGCGTAAAGAGTTTGACAGAGCACTGAAAGACCTGAGTCAAAACAAGACCTCTGGAGTAGACAACATTCCATTAGAACTACTGACAGCCTTGGGAGAGGCAGTCATGACAAAACTCTACCATCTGGTGAGCAAGATGTATGAGACAGGCGAAATACCCTGAGACTTCAAGAAGAATATAATAATTCCAATAAAAAAAAAAAAATAAAAAGCAGGTGTTGACAGATGTGAAAATTACCGAACTATCAGTTTAATAAGTCACAGCTGCAAAATACTAACGAAAATTCTTTACAGACGAATGGAAAAACTGATAGAAGCCAACCTCTGGGAAGATCAGTTTGGATTCCGTAGAAAAGTTGGAACACATGAGGCAATACTGACCCTACGACTTATCTTAGAAGAAAGATTAAGAAAAGGCAAACCAACGTTTATAGCATTTGTAGACTTAGAGAAAGCTTTTGACAATGTTGATTGGAATACTCTCTTTCAAATTCTGAAGGTGGTATAAGGGTCGAGGGACATCAAAGGGAAGCAATGGTTGGGAAGGGAGTGGACAGGGTTGTAGCTTCTCCCCGATGTTATTCAATCTGTATATTGAGCAAGCAATAAAGGAAACAACTTTGAGGTTCGCCGATGACGTTGTATTCTGTCAGAGACAGCAAAGGAATTGGAATAGCAGTTGAACGGAATGGACAGTGTCTTGAAAGGAGGGTATAAGATGAACATCAACAAAAGCAAAACGAGGATAATGGAATGTAGTCGAATTAAGTCGGGTAATGCTGAGCGTATTAGATTGTAGTAAAGGAGTTTTGCTATTTGGGGAGCAAAATAACTGAGGATGGTTGAAGTAGAGAGGATATAAAATGTAGACTAGCAATGGCAAGGAAAGCGTTTCTGAAGACGAAAAATTTGTTAACTTCAAGTATAGATTTAAATGCCAGGAAGTCGTTTCTGAAAGTATTTGTATGGAGTGTAGCCATGTATGGAAGTGAAACGTGGTCGATAAATAGTTTAGACAAGAAGAGAATAGAAGCTTTCGAAATGTGGTGCTACAGAAGAATGCTGAAGATTAGATAGATAGATCACTTAAATAATGAGGAGGTATTGAATAGAATTGGGGAGAAGAGGAGCTTGTGGCACAACTTGACTAGAAGAAGGGATCGGTTGGTAGGACATATTCTGAGGCATCAAGGGATCACCAATTTAGTATTGGAGGGCAGCATGGAGGGTAAAAATCATAAAGGGAGACCAAGAGATGAGTACACTAAGCAGATTCAGAAGGATGTAGGCTGCAGTAGGTACTGGGAGATGAAGAAGCTTGCACAGGATAGAGTAGCATGGAGAGCTGCATCAAACCAGTCTCAGGATTGAAGACCACCACCACAACAACAACAACAACAACAACAACAATGCATCTCTTGTAGCTATCCCTCTTTATCATCTGTAGTAGAACTCTTGCTGCATGAGAAATCAAAGTTATTGTTCTAAAATCCAAGCATTTCTTGGCATTGCTTTTCTTCTCTAAAAGCCACCATAGATTCTCCTACAAGAGTTACACCAATAACTACCTCAACAATTGATCAGATATCAATAAACACAAATGTAAATCATAATTTCTGTGCCAGAAAGCTCAATACTGGCTTCAGTGATCACTATGCACAGTTTATTGCTTTACATACCCCAAGTGAAACAACTGAGAAAGAGGAACTTGTAAAAGAAACAAGAAAACTTTTTTTATAAAGATACTAAGTGAAGAAACCTGGTATGAAGTGTATACTTGTGAAAAGACTAAGAAAAAGTTTGAAAAATTCATTGAAATCTTCATGTCATACTTTGAAGCTGCATTTCCATAAAAAAAAGTCAACCTACCTTCCAAAAGAACAAACAGATTACAACAGGTATTAGAATATCTTGCACAGAGAAAATGGGATTGCACAATATAGAAAAGACACAGAACATGCCTCATGAATTTCATATGTACCTGAAGAATTACAAGAGGATCCTCAAAAATGTTGTAAGGAAAGTTAAAACAATGACAAATGACAAATACATTGAAAATTCAAAAAACAAATCTAAAGCTATATGGGAATAAAAAATCAAACAATAAAAAAAACTTATGTTATGAAGGACAAACGATTTCTTGCCCAACAAAAATTGTAGGGACCTTCAACAAATATTTTGCAAACGTAAGTGAACAGTTGGTGAGTAGACTGGAAGAACACAACAAAATACCGCTTCCATCATCCAATAGTGTGAGAAATGTGTGTATATCATTGTTCCTTTCACCCACAAATACTGAAGAAATTTTATCAGTTATAAAAACCTTGAAAACAGGGTACTCATTTGAAATTGATGGAATACCAGATGCAATTATTAAAAAACGCTGTCTTGTCTTAGGCGAACCCTTCACACACTTGTGCAACAGCTCGCTGGGATCAAGAACCTTCCCTTCGTGCTTAAAAACAGCAAAACTGAAACCACTGCTCAAAAAGGGAAATCCAGAACGTGTTTCAAATTATAGACCAATAGCCCTATTGCCCGTATTTTCAATTTTTTTTTTTTGTAAGAGATTGACTGATTTCCTAAATAAAAATAAAATCCTGCACAGCATGGCTTCAGGAAAGGCTACTCAACTGCAAGTGCAATATTTGAATTTCTTAATGAAATCTATGCAAAACTGGATGCAAGTGAGTTTGTGACGGGCATATGTCTTGATTTATCTAAAGCTTTTGACATCATTGACCATAATGCCCTATTGCAGAAGCTTGAGCAATGAGGAATTAGAGGTATATCCAATGAGTGGCTCAGGACATACCTATGTGGTCACAAACAGGTGGTTGAAGTGCAATATACTGACCATAACAAAATCAGCTACTAATATTCAGGATATGAAAATGTGAAATATTGTGCCCCTCAAGGACCACTACTATGACCCATTCTGTTTCTCCTCTATGTTAATGATCTTATGTACAACAAGTATTGCCAAACTACCCTCCAATTTGCAGACGATACAAGCTTCCCTATTAGAGGCAAAACAGAAGAAAAACTAAAAGACTCCACTATCCAAACAATGAACAGTGTAGAACAGTGGTTCGGTTATAACAAGCTAATTATAAACAAAGAAGAGACAGTAGTACTGAACTTCTATGATCTAAAAGGAAGACACGACTAAATACACAAATCGAACTTGGGACAGAGTTCTTGAAAGTGTCGACAGCACAAAATTTCTGGGGACCTGGCTCCAGAGCAACACAAAATGGGAGGTACACATTGAATACTTGCAAAGAAAACTAAGCAAAACCTGCTACATGATAAGGATCTTAAAAACTTGTTGCAGGGAAGCCAGCCTGTTAAATGTATACTACTCCTATGTGCACTCAGTAATTAAAATGGCATAATCTTCTGGGGCAATGCAACAACAAATATTAAACTTTTCAGGATGTAAAAGAGAATATTAAGAATTATTAAAGGGGTAAATAGTACAAAATCATGCAGACCCATATTCAAAAAAAACTGTCCGTTCTTCCTCTTCCTTGCATTTTTATCTACGAAACATCAGTTTTCATCATCAAACAATATATTGATAGACGCCCATATGTCTTATTTTTAAAAAAAATGAAGATATACATGCATACAATACAAGGCAAAAACCTGACCTTCATATGAAACAGGTGAGAACACCAATTGTGCCAAAAAGGCACACTACATACTGGAATAGAGATTTACAATAATCTGCCTAACCATGTTCAAGCAGTAGGTAAACTCGGCAGTTTAAGGCTGAACTGAAGGCATATTTAATTGATCATTGCTTTTACACTCTGACAGAGCACCTAGAAGCCAAACGACAAAAATAAAAATGCATTATGAATACTTTACTTTGTATGTTGCCTCTAATATTTGTTGTATGTATGATTCTTTGCTAAATTACTTCAATATCTAGTCCTTAGGAAAGCAATACAAACTGTATTTTATCTTGTAAATACCTAACCATATATATTCTATACAGGTAGGATTTGAAGGACTAAATAAATAAAGAAAAATGACTGAATTAGTACCATCACTTCTCTCTATTCCCATACTTGTCCTGCTTTTATTTGCTTCAAAGATGATTTTCTCTATTTCTCCACATCTCACTTTCACCCACGTCTTCCTTGCCAGTTCTGTTTCTATCCCCCAATTCATTATTCAGTGTTCTGCACATTCTTCTCCCTTTATCAGTTCCTATTGTCTTCCGTTTCCTTCTTTCTTCCATCTTACCTGGCACTGCCTTTGTTACCCATTCTTCCCTTATTCTCTCAAATTTTCTCATCCGTACGACTTCCTCTGCAGAATCCTTAAGATTTTGTCTCGTTCTTTACCATTCCTCATTTGCACTTTCTCCATTGGGATCTCTATCCCATTTTGACATAAATGTGTTTTCCACTTCAGTATACTTATCTTCTTCCTTTAGTCTTTCTAGGTCAATTTCTCTCTTGGTTTTCTTCCTCTCACTCTCTTCAACATTATTTGCAAGTCCGTCACCACTATGTTTCTGCTTCATGGTGTGCTCTGGCACTCTTTTGGCAGTTTTTGTACATATTCTGAATTATGATATAATGAATTTGGTACCTGTTGTCATTCAATCTAGTATCCATATACATCTTTGTCTTCTGTGATGTTCAAACAATGTGCTTTCAAACACAAGAGAATTTTCTCTGCAGAAATTAAACAGCCTTCACCACTGTAATCTTATTTCCCTATTAAAATCTTCTAATCACTCCCCCTTCTTTTCCCTCTCCTACCACAGAATTCAAATCCCCCAATGTGATGATGCAAGTGTTAGGCCAACAGAGAGGAAAAGAAAACACACAAAGCCTGACAACCATGTGGAAGTAATGTCACACTTAGGTCCATGCAGCTGCCTCCCACATACTCCCAAGAAAAGGGGGCCCCTAGGTGGACTACGATTTGTCTGGTGTCTCTCCTTCTGACCAATCTGACACAGCTGCCACCAGCATAGCTCTGAGGCACACAAATCTCACTACCAACATTAAGGTGGTAGTTCAAACTACCAAAGGAAATGAAAAAGATTACTTAAGTACGTCTGTCTAAAAAAGCAGCTAAAATTATCCTCAAAAGTAATGCACACTACACTATTATTAATCACTTATAATATTGGGTAGTAATGAAAGGGGATAACAAAAACACCTTGTCACATTTGAGTACATTATCATGGTTTATTTCTTTCAAAAAGACATCATGTTGTAAACTACATGATGATAATGACTACAGACTCAAGTTTTTAGGTGGCCTGAGAGGTGCATTGTTAAATGTGGCAAAAAATGGAGTCTGGAGTTGGTGCAAGGGGCACAGCAGTATCTTCACAGTCCACGAGTCATCAGCAGGTGTCCTTAATGTGTACCAATGGAGTGAGGAACTATGTTTTATATTACAAGTTAAGGGAAACATTCCAAGAGTTACCAGCAGGTGTCATTAGTGTGTGACTCAAAGAACATTATACAATAGGGACATACCAAATAAGGCACTGCAGCTGTTAGGAGATTGATCTCATATTCAGGAGGATGGAGTTGTTCCTGATTTAAGTAATCCTCGGTTTTCCTAGATACTAAGGTCGATGCTAGGATGGTTCCATAATCAAGGCAACAGCCAACAACCAGTCCTATCCTCATAGACTATCCGTCCTATCCTCATCTAGCATGTTATGTATGCTGTCTTTTTATATTTTGACCCACTAATTTCATTGTTTTACCCTGACAAATCCTATATCGTTTTGGATAATCCTTGGCTGAATAAAGATTTATAAATAAATACATATATAAACAAATAAAATGCATGATGCGTCATAAAAGGCAGCATACGGTTGTTGAGAACTCTCTCTCTCTCTGACAGGCATCAAGCAGCTACTTCCTTGTTCGTACAGCACTATAAGGGACACACGATTGCATGTAACTTTGATGACTTACTTTAATTTATACATGACAATACGGGCGATTCAGATCAACAAATTATGAATCAAGTGATAAAATTTTTATTGATCTGAATATGGCTTGGCAATGAACTGAAAAAAGCTATAATAAAGGAGTTGTAGTGCTCTTGATTTTGAATTTTTTTAACAACATATCCTGTTGTTCTCATTTTATCTTAGGGTTAAGTGGTTGATACTGGTGCATCTATACTGATATATGAGTTTGAGTTCAGTGTTGGCAGAAAAATGGTGCAAGTTCATGATCCAGAACAACAAAGTGTCAGCACTGTGGGCACAAACGGTGGTACATGAGGAGGAGGAGCACTAAAAGTAATTACTTGACACCAAAAAATACTCTGTGTTGCAGACATGAATGAACCATTGCAAACACTGACAAATATTCTGATCGATGAATTTATTTCTGTGATACCTACGAAGAATCAACAAATTCAATTCAGCAGGTGTATGACAACAAGAACAGTTACTGTGTACTGAATAATAATGAATCCTTGCTCTGTGGATATTTGAACCAGTACCTAGAATTTTGTCTGTGCCAACCAATATAGTGAAATACAATTAGAAATACAATAATAATTTTCAAACAACACTTCCTTGGAATTATAATAATAAATGCACAAAATTCCACAAATTGTGTGTTTCAGTTTTCTTGCGGTAACACACATAAAAATTCACTATAACAGCTGAATTACGTGAAGTTATGGGGAACTGAAGGCATGGTGACTGCAGCTAGTTGTTGAGGTCTACGTGACTGTGGGGTAAAAGTATCTGTTGGAGGGACGATACTCTTACAGTAGGAAATTTAGAAATGCTAGTATGGGGTGAGAGAGAGGAGAATATAGATTCAACATGGCTTGAGTCGTGGTAAAACTATTTATTCTTTATCAAAATTCTTACAAGATCTTTAAAACGTATCAGAAGAAATTTTTAAAAAAGAATAATATTTAAGATCTGATATTGCTTTTTTGTTTCATCTCTCGGAATCTACGTAAAATATTTATCTTTCCAATGTGGACACCGTTAAAAATAGTTGGCATGGAATATTTCCATTTATTTAGACTAAAGTTTTAAACATAATCAACAGTCGATTTTTGCAAACATGATGTTTCAATAATACAAAATGAAATATTCAATTATTGAAAGTTATTCTTAACGTCACCTTGAGCAACAATCACCTGCTCTATACCGACAACAATTACTAAAAGATCACATTGCTCCCTGGGAATCCATATAGGCATTTCTACTAACGTTATAAAAGCATAATTCATTTGCAAAGAAACAATTAACAGAAGTAGATTCTTTGCTCCTCTTACCTCATCTCTGTCGGACATACAGGGTTTCAAAGTACCGTAGTTTTCTATTCTCCCTTTAAGATGTGCTCCTTCCTTACGTTGTTCCTCCTGTTGTTGTGTTTTACTTTTTCCCATTTTCTTCGCGACTTTTGCTGAATTCTGATGCTTCCTGCATCGTTTTCCATCATCCATTTTATTCAGTTACAAATAAAACATTAATTCTAAAAGTTACTCACTAAAGCAAATGCATCCGTATTGTTAATACACACATCAATCAACGTAGACACGCAGCTACCCTACGAGTAGGTCACTCACGCTACCGTAGGAATAACGGGACTTAAGTTATGCAGCTCAGAAAAATTTTATTGGGAAAGTAGTGTTCTATGTCAATTACATAACCGAATAATGAAAAATCTGATTAGTTCGCTAGTGGTTTGTCACATCAACCACACTAAAACTTAAAAAAGCCGCTAACTATACTTTCGTTGGATACAAAATCTTTGGGATCGTACTTGATAAAACGAGGGAAAGATGAGTGAACAGAGCGAGAACGAAGTGAATTGTCCCGTCTGTGGAAAGAAGTATCCTGTAGTAGAAATAGAGTGTCATGTAAATAAATGCTTATTTCTCAGTTCGCAACAATCGGTGCAATCGGGCAGTAAAAGATCATCAAGTCTGCAGCAAACAACGCCGAAACGTCACAAGAGTAGTGATGGATCAAGTGTATCAAAAAGTCTTATCAGCGAAACCGATTTCGAAAACAGTAAGGTAAAGTATATTTTCATTTATAACAAAGCTGTCTTATGTGAACAGAGTGCAGTATTCAGATTCTGCGATCCATCCCAACGGTCATAGCGATTTTTATTAAAGAGGGTAATTGTAAACATCAAAATTAATGACATGGTGTAGCTGTAGAAATGAAACATATACTACTTTACAATATGGGCCTATATGTGATCAAAATCAGTTTAATCTTATTTTATTTAAACAACAAGAAGATAAACATACACAATACGAGATTAACCAGTTTTGTTAATAATGAAATAAATTTCACTACAATTAGAGTTTATTGTTAAATTGTGAAAGAACCTTCAAATCCCCATTCTTTGTTTCAATTGGAGGGGACTTACTGATTTCTGACATTGTATGCATATTCCTTGATCTCTTTCGTAACCTTCCTTAGTAATTTTGAGGAGTTTCTGTAGAGTGCAAGTACTGCAAGATCCTTGTTTGTTCTTGGCATTTTGCATTTGGGTACATCAGCAACTAAAACCAAATTCTCAGGTTTTTACATTCACACACGTAGAAATAGAATAACAAAACACTTGCTTTGTTAAGATAAAGGGCTTAGTACTAACTAAAAAGGAAGCTATTAATTTTATTACTGCAAGGACACTGCTACTCTTAGGCCAATGTATCACACAGACGGTTTCTTTTCATTTAATCTTGTTGTAGTACACTGTAACTGTAACACCAACTTAGATTGCAGATGTGATGGATCTGAAAAACTGTACAAGAAATAGAAAAACAAAACACACAAAAGAATTTAGTATAGTGCCCTTGGACAACCTCGATTATGAGCACAGCAGCATACTGCAAGTATGTAAATTGTACTTATCCCACATTGTAGGGAGATATGGTTTTCCTTTCAACCTAAAAAGCAATTTCAGTGATGACCGCATTTCAAGTTCAGTAACATGCAACCTAAAGTTCAGTAAACATAAAGTATCAGGCAATATATTTTCACTGCAAGCTCTCCAAATTAACTGCTGTCTAGGTTTCTTAATTTCAGAAAATCAAAACTAGGACTGCCAAATGCAACCTGTGAAACGCGACTATAAGATGTGAAAGAATTGAAATTTTTAGCCAAATATTTTATTTATGAATACATGATAAATATTTTGAATCTGACATTGTGCTTTTCACAGTTTTTGTGTTGAAACTAAAAAAAAGTACTAAATTCAGCAGTAGATAAAGTTTTGCTCTTTTTGCATTAAAATGTTTTTATAGTGGTGCAAAAGAACTGCATGTTTAGCATTCCTTTCTCTCTCTTCCCACCCTTGCAGCAACATGGTGATCCAGTGGAACCCCAAAAACAGCTGCCGCAATTGGCCAGTGCCTAGCCCCTACCAATTGACTTACTGAAATGTCAATCACAAAGTAATTTTAATCGAACTATGCAACAGAAACTTGTGTCAAGTCTAAGAATAACCCCGAGGTTTTTGTTTGATTGTCCACTGAATGTTAAGTCATGGTGTGTCAAGTTGAAAGCAGGTATTTCAGTTGAGTGCTACAGCCTGAAGTCATGTTGACACACAGAAATATTATTTTAGTTGAAGAATGTAGTCAGTTTAGGAAGGAACACTTCTTCAATAACTTTTCGAAAACCCAACAGTAGTGACAGGCCTATAGTTACTCATACAATTCCAGCCACCTTTTTTGTATAGGGGTATTGCTTCTGCTCATTTTAGCTGCTTTGGAAAACCAGGATGAGGATGAATTGCAGATACCTAATGCAGGAAGGAGTATGTGTCTTGCTGACATTTTTATAATATGATCTGGAATACCATTGGCACCAGCCGAATATTTACTCTTCGGTGAATTAATGATATTTAGGAGTTCAGTTGGGCCTGATGTACTGAGAAACATGGATATATTGTATATTTCAATGCATCACTATTGTTGCAGTTTTATATTGGGTGAAATTCCAAAATTTTCCTTCACTAATTTATCGGCAATAGTTGTGTAAGAGGAATTGAAATTGTTTGCAATTGCCATACGATCAGTTAAACTTTTTTCGTTCTGTGATAACACACTATTTTGGGGGGGGGGGGGGGGATTTACTCCTTTCTTTGTTATATTTAACCATAAGTTGTCAAATCTGACATAAGGTGGTAATTAATTTTTGGACTTGAATTGACGTTTACATTTTCATTCTGTGAGTGAGTGACATGCTCAGAATTTGGTGGTCTGTCATTTTTGCAGTTTTAAAGATAACTACACAATTTTTTTGGTTACAAATTAACATTTGCATGATAATTTCAAATATGAGATTCATTTTACTCTACTGATAAAGCTCTTAAAATGCCAGGCATGGTCACACCTACCCCAACTTTTTCCCCTTGCGGGGCAAGTGTAACCAGGGGAGTTACACTTGCCCCAAGCAAACGCACCGTAACAGATTTATTTATTTAAGCCATAACCTTGTTTTTGCTGTCACACTAGATCAACTAAACTGGCCTTCCTGTACCTGCGGATACCAGAATACCTGGTGTGCAGGATTTTTAGGCCTACTGAGTTTGTGTGAGATACATTTTATTTTTTATTTAAGTCTACTATACTTGTAAACCACGTTTCCTTTTGTAAAGTATGACAGAGCACTGTAAAGAATGCCACAGTTTGTTACAGTGCAGTATGTGAAGCATTGTTTGACTGACAACAATGTTGAGCATGATAACTCATTTCTGTGTTGTCTTTTCGTGTGCGCGGGTGTATTGAGAGGTTGGACTACTGAAGGCTCATCAGCAAGGTTAGAATGTATTTCTCTTAGAAAAATAAGTTACACATGGGTAAACCAAAACTTTCATAACTTATCTATCCCATTGTTAAATTGTTTTTCAGATTTGTGACTTAGTGTGGTAGGCCAATCTTTGAAACATAGTGCCAAAATGGTTAGGAACTACTAGAGGAAAACTAATCGTGCTACTTTGTACACAAAAGAACAGTTTTCCAGTGCAGTTGATGATATACAAAGAGGAATTTGTACAATACATCAGGCTAGTGGGTCATTCCATGTCAATTCAACCAATTTGAGAAAATGTTCCAGCTGATAGTCTCAGATTTGGCTGAAATGTAGCACATTAATGCCACCAAGTGTGGAACACTCGTGTACAACATTTTAAATTTCCCCTGCCAATTAGTTTCAGAATTATGGCTTGTGAAAGAAAGTGGTGTGACCCGGAAATTGCAACCCACATCTGGCAATCTATCTTCAGACCCAACTTCAGGTCTTAATGACTTTGGAACTATTCCTCAAAGTCCAGTAAAATTTTTACAACCCAGTAACATCCACTTAGAGAACGCACTCTATGAATCAAAACACCAACAACATATTTCTGAGGGAAAATAAAAAATTCCAAAATGTAATTAAAAAAATGTAATACATTAAAAGACACATATTGTAGGAGCCCTCTGTGCCAAATATAATTCACTCAAAAAGGGTATAATTTTTTTGTGGTGATCTTAATGTGGCCTAAACAAGCACAAACTCATCTGGCCCATATCAGTCACATAGAGTTACATGCACACGAAAATACAAAAATTTGAAAAATTACCTGAAAAACATGGAATTTCTAAGTGTGGTAGCACAAAAGGGACAAGTGATATCAAAGCCAAATTTCAAACACTGCATAAGTAGACCGTAATATAATACGTGGCAAAATTTCAACTTGTTATTGCAAGGCATTTGTGTACAATAAAAGTTGACAGAGATGTATTTGGTTACGTTTCTTTTAACATGATTTAGCAAGTAATAGTGATGGTGCAGACAGCTTGTTTCAGATAAAGCTGCAGCAATTGTTGGGAACCATTAGGTAACAGAAAGTTAAACAATGGTAGTTTTCAATGACACAGTAAGTCATTGTTAGGCAGGAACAACAAAGGAAACAAGCAACAATTACAGGTTACTCATGTTTTTAAGATTCTAGTTCAGACTGGTCAGTACTGTTGTGGATAGTCAGTATGGAGGAAGAAGAGTGTACTAGTTGCGCTTTTGCTCAAATAAGTTGCAGTATTGGTAGAGCACAAGCATATGAATGTCATAAAACAACATATGGAACAAAATGTGGCATTCGCTATGTACTGTATGATCTGGATGAATCAGACCAAGATTTGTTGCTATGGAGATCCGGGATACACCCTGTAGGCACAAGAAGTGCAGTTCCAGGAAACTTTAGTGTTTGTTATCATCATATGGAAGTGTTTCTGGATAAGTATTCTTTCCTACAAAGAAGTTGTTTTGATCCATTTTGGATTCATAAGAAGACAGTGAAGTGTAGCCTCAGAGAAATTGATATAAAATTAGTATTGAAAGTGAATCAGTGCATGGGACTTAATATGAAACCAGGACAAAAGTTATGTTACAGGCGTGTTACACTGATAAAAAATGAAGAATATTCTGATAATTTACATGATAGTGACGAAGAGTATCAGCCACTTACAACCACAGTGGATGAGCAATTAAATACTTCAGTGGCTGCTCTTGGTATGTCTACCATGAAGACACACAAAGATGGGAAAAGACAGGCCCAGCTATGGTAGAAGAAAACTACAAGAAGCTCAAATGGAATTAAAACACAAAATAGCTGACACACTAATGGTGGAAGAGGAAGAACTATCTGTTCCAAAGAAACAGAAATCATGCCAGAAATGCTCTGATTTGGACAAAATTGTGCACAATTTGAAAGAAAAATGTGCCATATTCACACGCCAGAAAAAAGTAGCTATTCTTATCCTTGCACCTTCCAGCTGGTCTATTGACTACAATTAATCGCCTTGCAGAACAGTGAAGTTTTTTTGTCGGTTTGCTAAAGAGATTTGGATTTTATTAATCTTTTCTGCTGAGGCGGCCAATTTATTTGAAACGAAGTGTTTAATTTCACACTCTTGACTGGTTTCAACTGTTCGCTTTATTTCAAGTGCATGTATGGCATTATACCATAATAAAGAACCAATCATGAGATGGTACTCCAAGAAAATTCACAACCGAATAGGGACATACGAATGTGCACTTTAAGCCGAATTATGCATTTTAGTGTGGTTCACGAATTCTGATGTTCGTGAAGTATCCTCTGATGTCTTGTTTCTTTTATGACATAATGTAAGGTCTTTTAATGTTTTACACGTACATGTGCTTCGTGCGTCATCGTAGCTGCGCAAGCGAGGTGACGCCTGTTATCTGGCGCTCTCTTGCAACTGCTGAAACGAACCTATCCCTGGCAGGTCGCGGGAAAATATTAGCGTTACATTCAAAGCTAAAAAGTGTTACATTCAAATTTGTGTGATGTATCTTAATTTAAACCATGAACTTTTCTTATTTGTGTGTTCGCGCTACTTAAGAGTGATCTTGCTATTGGCTAACTACATCATGTGTCCTATGCTGTCATCAGCGGAGGAGATCAAGTGACATGAGCTATGATTGGCTTACAAAACTGAATCTCAATCTCGATTTCAATCCTTCGGAAAGTGACATGCGGTGTTTGGTGGAATTCAAATTTATACCTTCGTAATACGAAAATATGCAGCATACGTGCACCCCCCCCCCCCCCCCCCCCCCTCCTGGGAGTTTTGTTTTCTGAAGTGCTGTGAAATTCTACGTCGGTATATAAAACCATAAACATTCAAAGGATTGACGAGTTTTACAGTGCCAAGGAAGAGTATACTGTCACTTAACACGGAAAAAGTGTATTTTCACCCGGGAGAACATGTATTTTTAACTGGGAAATCCGGAAATTTTTTTTCTTTGTCCACGTATACACCCTGGGTATGGAATATGACCGTTCAGACTCGGATAATCTTCGACAAGCGAAACTAATCACCTTGAGGTTAAGTTTCCCAGCCTTGTTAGTGATCTAGAATACAAGCAGCTTAGTGTAAAATATTGACATTCAATAGGTCTTCCTTTATGCTGTCAGAATCAGCCTGATGCTGGTCGTTTATATCCATGGGTGGCCCTTTTTTAGAAGAAAAGTTGTTTGGGTATAAATTTTTTTAAAGAAATGATACTAGGCCTAGCTTCTTCTTATTCTGGGCTGCACTACAGTGTCTGATTGCGTCAAGTTTCTGTGGGTTTGGAGTATACCTTATTGAGATATTATGTGGTCAAGGAATTTAACCTTTTCTTCACCAAAACTGCATTTCATTAGATTGGTGGCTACTCCAAACTCCGAAAATCTGTATAGGACTTGCGCTAAGAGTCTTAGATGTTCTGCCCAGATGATGGTAGCTATTAAAGGACTGATTTATTGTAAATTTATGACACTAACCTACTATATTACAATGGAATATTGTGGTACAGTCCCACCTAAGTGCCCAACAATGAAAAAAGAAAGATTATAAGCAAATTAAGCCAGAGGTGCATACTTCAAGGAAATTTTGAGTAAGCTCATAAAGGTAATGCACATCTGTTTTGATGTTATACACTTACAGTTTACTTCACAGACCTTGGAGTTGATCTGGAGACCTCTATTTGCATCTTCAAAATCGTGTATTACCAGCTCTTGCACCAAATATGGCATTTAACCTTTCAGGCATGCTCCTGATTAATGTGGTATGCTCTATTGATGAAACATATCCTATTCTTACAGAAGGGCATTCCATAGTTCCTGTAGGGCCTCTGGATAGTGCTGATGGACTCATCTCCCCTGCTGGTCCCAAACGTGCTCAGTAGGATTCAAATCAGGGCTCTGAGCAGGCCAACCCATAACGTGAGTCCCTGTTTCATCCAGGAACTCTTGGACATTTCTCGCAACATGTGGGCATGCATTAGTGTAAAATCGTCACCAATAAATGGAATGAAAGGCACAACATGGTCCAGAAGGATTTCTTCCACGTACTGATGTGCGGTAAGGCTCCAATACTACATGAAGATCAAATCCGCCCTTACAGCTATATTGGATTCCTGCTGACACCATTACAGAAACAACTTGAAAGGGCATCCTGGGTGAGACTGTGCAAGGGGAATACCTTTCCACTGGCCATTTCCAGACCCTCTCTCTTCCGTCAGGTGATTGGAGGCCAAATCACGACTCACTGATGAATAACACTTCATCCCGCTGTTGTACTGTCCAGGCAAGACGTTCCCTTGTGAAATGTAGTCAAGCTGAGCAATGCTCTATGTTGAATTCCGAACCTGTAGGAGATTTCTGGACTGAATATTGACTTCCTCCAGTCTTCAAATGGTTCTCTCACTAACTATGAGCCTTTGAACGCGGTGGAGTCGATTTTGTGCTTAAGTTGTGGTGGTGTGACGATTGCGGAGAGCTTGAAGTTGTAAAAAGTGGTCATCTCTCTTCAATAGTGCTCACTTTGGGCCTGTTCCTGGTCTCCTTGCAAAGCCTCCAGTTTCCCTGTACCTTTGTACAGTTCTGGAAATCGTGGAAGGTGTTGTCCTCAACACTTCTGCAACGTAATGCATGCTCCAGCCACCTTCCAACAAAGCAACAGTTTTCGCAGATTGTTCAGTGCTTAACGGCATGTTTACTCCAAGAAACTGAGTACGACAATCACAGAAAGATCCTACAAAAACAATTGATTTGAAAGGGAAGCAATTCACGATACAACAATAAGTGCTACAAGAGCGGGAAAAATTTTTTCACTCACATTAAGTGATGCATTTTCCAGATTGTGCAGGAAACAATAATTCAGGCTAGTGCAATAATCAATCAACACTTCATTGTTCGCTCGCAAAGCAACGCCAATAACACACCATGTCCCAAAAAATTGGTCGAAGTGCTTCACTTTGATTAAATAGATAATTACACATCATTTATTGGGGGTTACGTTTTTCGTGCTGGTAAGTGTATTATTATGAGATGTTTGACATTAAACAATTTTAATAATTGTTACTCTAAGTTGTCAGGGCACGCCGTAACTGGCAAAATTATTTTGTCACTTGTGCATCAAGAATGAGGTGGACACTACTATCTAGCTTAGCAACAGCAGGATAGGACTACAGTATGGGGTGAAAGGAGGCTGCATAACTTCCCAATCTCTCATTCTATGAATTTTCCTTCTCACTGCCTCCTTCTTCACGCAGTGAATGGGTTATGAAGAGAGAAAAAAGGTTAATGGTAGTACACCTCCATTTATGTTTATATCCTTTTCTTACGCCAGGGTGTCTCCCAAAAACATATGCATATCTGTCAGTTCCTGAAGCTCCTCTTTTTGGTCTTCGGTGAAACACACAGATTCGCTTACCTTGTAGTGTATGATGTTAGGCTCTATGTACTCTTATAGTAGATGAACCCTTGTTACTTAAAACAAACAAAAAAAAAAAAAAACAGCTGGGTAAAATAATTGTATTTGGATATTTGAGGTGTGCTCTTGTTTATTTCCATTGTCTGTTTTAACCAAATCTGCTGAGAATTGTGGTCATCGATTTATTTTCTAAAAGTGTCCATACAATTAAGGCATTTTCCTCTTAGTTTAGTTTCTCAGCCATTAGGAGAATACATAGTTAAAAATAAATTATTAATTTTAACACGGGTTAATTTTTGCAGTTTGACTCCCTTGCTTCCTACTGCTGTCTATATTTTACAGTTCTGAACTTGAACTGTTGGTATGCAGCCTCACATTTGCAATCCATCAAATAGTCCATGAGGTATCACGCTCTTGTCGTGGCACTGATACCTAGTAACATAGGTACATTTATTTGGGCATTAACTATTGCTTCCATTGTTTCCTCAAATTCCCTTTCATGGTTAGTGGTATCTTGCTGGTACAATTCATCTTTGATATCTTCTCCGCTGTGATCATGTGTAATAAAACAGTTTTTAAGTAGTAAATAGTCTTCACAGGCGTGCTGCCGGATGATGTTGTGCAAATCCCACAATATTTCCTCGGAGCAACTGTCAGACATCATCAGATAGTTGAACCTCACTGGTGGCTAGGTATGACTGACAAGATCCGCCTGTTGACGTTGCTGTATATAGAGCACACGCATGAAGATTGCGCAGGCGCAGGTACCATGCATACGTAATAACATTGTAGATAGATGGCGCCAGACTCAAACGCCCTCTGCCGGGAAACGCAGAGCGTCCGTTCTGCCCATGCGCTGACGCTGTGCTTACTAACATGCTGCCAAAGTTATGACAGGTCTATTATCGAAAGCTCTTTGCTTTCTCTTTGTTATTTAACAGCAGCCTATGCAGGGTTCCAGGCTGTACTCAATTGAAATCCCTCATCCCTGTTGACAAGGTTATCAGCTGTACGGATATGTATTGCTTCCTTAATGACGCAATCCCAGAAAGAGGATGCTGGGGATAAAACTTCCGTCGTTTCATAAATCGTGTGCTGTCCTGTGTTCAGACAGTGCTCTGCAATTGACGACTTTTTCAGTTGGCTTAGGCGTGTATGACGCTGATGTTCATTGCAACGTTCTTGTACTATGCGACATGTCTGACCTATATATGCCACCCGACATTAACAAGGAATCTTGTACACACCACATTTCCTCAGACTGAGATCATCCTTAACCGAACCTAACAGGTTCCTCAGTTTTGCAGATGGTCGAAAAACACACTTGATGTCATATCTTTCGAGGACTCTTCAGTTTCTTGACGACATGGCACCAAAGTAAGGCAAGAAGGCCAAGGTGGTGAGTGTCTTCGTATCTTCATTCTGCTCCATAGGTTGAACTCGCTTGGGCCAGAATGCATTATGTATCTGTCTCTCAGAATAACCGTTTTGATGGAAGACTGTCATCAAATGTTGGATCTCACTCGGCAGGCTTTTAGAGTCAGATACCACACGCGCTCTATTAAGTAGCGTACGTAATGCACTACCGCATTGTGCTGGATTATGGCAGCTTGTGGCCTGCAAATATAGATCTGTATGCGTTGGCTTGCGGTATATGCTGTACCACAAGTTTCCATCTGCTTTCCTCCGTACCAAACCATCAAGAGAAGGTAAAGTGCCATGTTTTTCAACTTCCATAGTGAAATTAATATTTTTATGGAGCGAATTTAAATGTTGAAGAAACATAGGTAGAGTATCCAGTCTGTGTGGCCACACCACAAACGTATTGTCAACATACCGCAGAAAACAAGACGGTTTGAGAGTGGCTGACTGTAGTGCTTTATCTTCAAAGTCCTCCATCAAATAATTGGCCACCACAGGAGAAAGAGGGCTCCCCATTGCAACACCATCCACTTGTTCAAAATATTGGTCTTGAAATAAGAAGTATGTTGAAATAAGCGCATGTTTAAATAGTGCCACTATGTCCTCCTCAAACTTGTTACTAATGAGCTCTAAAGAGTCCTGCAAGGACACCTTTGTAAATAAAGACACAACATTGAAGCTTACTAAGATATCCGAAGATTGCAGTCTAAGAGTTTTCAAGCTACCTATGAAATCCTCAGAGTTGCGAATGTGATGGTCGCACTTGCCTACGAGAGGTCCCAATAGTGACGTCAGATATTTGGCAACAAAATAAGTAAGTGCTCCAATGTTGCTCACGATAGGGCGCAGATGCACCCCATTCTTATGGATCTTGGGTAGGCCATAGAGTCTTAAGAGGAACTGCAGCTTGTTGATGTAAACCCTTAGCGATTGGCGCTGGGATCGAGCTCTTCTTGATGAGTTCCAAAGTCTTCCTCTGGATCCTACCCATCGGATCCCGTTTTAATTTATTATATGCAGGATCATCGAGCAGTTTGTGTATCTTGCTGTTATATTCTGTGTGTGTGGGAGGAGAACAGTAGAGTTTCCTTTGTCAGCAGGTAAGATGACGATGTCTTGGTCTCTTCTCAGATCTTGTAGTACAGTTCTTTCAGCTGCGGTAATGTTAAAGCTTGTCTTCTTAGGTGGCGCCCAAGTCAGGATGCAGCATGAATCATGTGTAATCTCTTCTCATAAATTTTCCTACCTTCACATAGTTCTTTTCGGTCTTCTAGATATTAATTCTCCAGTTAACCCTGACGGATTTATGCATACCGTGTATTTCCCTCTCCACCGTTATGATGGCAACAATATTCCAATCATGAAACGAAAACAGTTATAACAACCAATACTACTAAAGATTACAAAATATGCAATTATGTAACATTTAAAAAATAACTTGATACTTTCTCTCTATGGCACCCTCCAAGAAGTGGTTGCCATTGTATGAAAATAGATTTAATTTGGCAAGAAAGAAAGGTATAGCGACAGTATTTTACCCAACAGTGCCTGATGATTGATAAATTTATCACCTCACAAACACCATGCTTTCAAACTTCTGCAACGTGAATTTGAAATGATTAGCCTTGAAAGTTCTCTTCCTATTAATGTAAATACCTCTTCTCTCTCTAGTAGTATGACAGTGCCAATGACATGGGGGTCGTCTTCTTCAGGATTATTCCCGTGCATCCGAAGATTTGCTGCAGTGTTTCATGATGCACGTAGAGGGGAATATGTGTACTTGAAGTTCGTAGAAATAAAATTCTTTCCTTTCACAAGCTATCCAACTTTTCTTTGTTGGACACAGAACAAATATACGTCCATACACCACGGCAGACAAGAACAGATGAGCTATGTTGCTAACATTAAAACAAGAGAGATGGTGTAAAAAAAAAATCTGAAGGTATATCATTTTCAATTTTTCCATCGCCCTCACAGATTACATTAATGCGGCGTAGTAGAATTGATATATCTTTGGTGCTTTCAACTGGTTTCGAATTAAACCTATCCTACAACTGAGCTATGGTAGCCAGTAGGCAGGAAATCAGCAGACTAGGTTTATCATAACAACTGAGCTATTTTTAATATGTATCACTTCACCGAAGTTAAGCTAAAATAAGCGTAATGGTTAACACAGACAGTTCATTCACAACCAAGGATTAGACAGATTTATCAAACATAAGGAGGAGACATGGTGGAGAGACGTCCCCCCGGGTGAGTTTAAAAGTTTTGAGACCATGATTATACCCCAGTTCGCTAACGAACTGAATCATTTTCCATTTTATTTATTACTTGGCTCTATGTTTGTACTAACTTTGTGTGTTTCATAGACACATAAGTCTGAAGATTTGTAGGGAGTACCTTACTCATGTGACTAAGTGTTCTTTTAAGTTATCAACCTAATAGTGAGAGTGCATAATCTGATTTTACTGTGCTTTATTACAGGATGAAGCATGCTCTGTATTTGAGGACATCATGTCAAGTTCTGTTCCATTGGCAGAGCAGATGAGACCAGTGGACATATCCGAATTTGTTGGCCAAGAGCATGTTTTGGGTTCAAACATGATACTGCGAACATTGCTTGAGAAGAAGGATATTCCCAGTATGATACTCTGGGGGCCTCCTGGCTGTGGCAAAGTAAGTTGTAGCCCAATCTGTCCTTTACAATTAATGTGTTTGTATGTTGACACATAGTGAATTTTATGTCTTCAAAAGTTTGATTTGTCGTCATAAAAATTGCCAATGTAATAATAATATTTAGTTTGTACTTACCGTGATCCATGGTTGCAATAGTTACCAAGCAAGTCAGAGGTAATGGTATGGCTGGTAGATTCATATGTAAATAAAAGCCTAATGGTTTCAGAATTGAAATATTTCTGTAGGTCATACATGACATCTCTCTCTCTCTCTCTCTCTCTCTCTCTCTCTCTCTCACACACACACACACACACACACACACACACACACACACACACACACACACACACACACACACACTCTCCCCTCTTTCGCACCCCAGTCATGGACTTGTATTGATATTGATTTCAACAGTATACACACACACACACACACACACACACACACACACACACACCCCTCTTTCGCACCCCAGTCATGGACTTGTATTGATATTGATTTCAACAGTATCACCTTATGTGATTGCCATTCAGTATGTTGTTATTGATATGATGTCACTCCTGACATTACTGGATAAGATAATTTATTAATGGTTAATAAAATAAGACATATTTTAGTAAAATTCCATGAACTGAAAAAAAAAAAATGTGTAGTGCATACTTGTAGGGCTTGTAGAGGGAAGAGAGTACATAATATTTTGAACAGAAACCCATGTCTGGAAACGGTATGGTCTGACCTCAGTTGTGTAACAGGTCCATCTTTGCTTAGGGAAATAGAGAAGTCTCAACAGTACGCAATAGGGTAGAGATAATGATGCTTACTACTTTTTGTAGTGTTGTTTAATTTACGAGGCTCTTGCAGAGGCAGAAGATCTGTTGGCTTTTGTTTTGGCTGCTGCACTAAAAATTGAAGAAATACTAGGTGGGATGGAGAGTGTGTACCAGAATATGCTTCGTATGTACAGTTCTGTAACAACATTGCACCACTGTTGTAATGCATCAGTACTGTTCTCTATGTACAGTGTACTGGGAGTTTTTTTGATTTGGAATTATGTAAACATGTCATGTTTAAGTGTTAATACAATCAACTGTGCTCAATTGATAGATGGATGTGTCGGTATGTTTCCTTACGAATTGTACCTGACAATTGTATTGCATCATGCCTAATTCAGTTCCCCAAGCACAAGTGGATGAGTTAAACATCTGAATTAAAACTGTCACAGAACGAAAGTAGTAGGATTCCAGACATGAGTTTGTATTCAAAGTACTGTGTACTCGCTCCCCTCTAGCCTTCTACAAATCTTAGAAGTTTGTAATGGGAATTTACGAACACACTATGGGATTGAACCCAGGACCTCCAGGGTCAGAATCTGGTGGTGTGCTCACAAGATTACTCAGCTGTCTGTATTTCAGTTTATTATTGGCCCATGTTCCAAAGTGAAAGAACTCTATCTTAAAGTTTCAGGTATTCAGTTCAGGCAAATTGCCATGCGTTAGTGGGACAGTTGGTAACATTAACCACAAAGGCTATCTGCTTCCAAAGGGTGTCTATAGATCTGTTCTAGAGATTGCATTAAAGAATTTTTCAGACAAATACAGTTGATGGTGTGTATTATAAAATATTCCAATAAATTATTTTAAAAATGAAAACTTAATAAGAAACAAGAAAGATCAACATGAAACAGAAGATTGGCATTATTTAAGACAAACATTCTTAAAGATACATAACAATTGTTGTGTAATCACTATCATTCCTTTCATTTATCACAAAATTCAGTTCTGCAATTTTATTCCTATTATGTTTAGATTTTCAAGAATGATTGGTTTTGCAGGTTTTATGTTGCTCATGCAGAACTTTAAAGTATTTTCTGATGTTGTTAGCAGTATGTCTGATTACATGTAAGTAAGGAACAACTGCATGCATTCATCAAACCTCACTTTTGTCAGTTTGTCCAAAATGGAACAGTTAATAGTTGGTAATTGGTTTTTACCCTCTTGGATTGCTTGTTGGTGTTATTTGGTTTGTTTGCTAGTTGCAGCAACTATTTGTTTTGTATAGAAACTAATGTTTAGTTGAAAATACTGGCTATTTTGCCTGAGCAATTGTCAACAAAATTCCAGACAATGGCCATGTTATCATTATTAACAATTATATACCATAATCATCATCAGCCATTTAACATTAACTGCTGGACAAAACCACCTCTAGACTTTTCCATGCATAATCAACTTGTGTGTGTGTTACAATATTGATTATGTTTATTTTCCAATATCATTTACCATTCTTTCATTAGGTTATCTTGGTATCTTGCAATGCAGCAGAGATCTTCCATGGCTCATCTTTCAGTCACTTGGCTACATGTACTGCTGACTTCCATTTCATTTGTACTTTGGTCAGAGTGAAGTCTGCTCTCTCAGATGCTTATTTTTCAAAACCCTATTTAGCTTACCAAAGGCACTCATAGTTTTCCCCCTTCTGTTATTCCTTCTTTTACCTATTAAGTCATTACCTTCAACAGAACTGAATACAAAACATTTGTGCGTGTGTTGTGTTATGATTTTTTGGAGGAACTTGTGGCATTGTCTAGTGGAGAAATGACACACAATTTCAAAACTTGGTTTTGGGTTTCTTCTGTCAAAAATGTAAACTGATATCTAACAGCAAACATAAAAAAGTAAAATAGATTACCTCCGGTCGTCACAGGTTCATTTTGCTGTCGTAACACATCACATGTATACTGTCATATTTGTAAACAAATGGCATCTGGAATCTGCTGGTTGCAAGGTTCGTATAGCAGAAGAGAAGACATAATCACAAAGTACAAAGAATATACATCGTAACAACATTATTACAGAATAATTATTTAAAGGATTTGGAGGTGTTTGTTTTGAGGTGTCAAATACATGTGTGTGTACTTCAGGTGGCATACAAATCCGATTTTGACAAGTCAAAACAGCTTAAACTTCATACTAGTTTATACAAGCAGGTGAAATGTTAAAATGGCTTAAACTTCATACTTGTTAATAACAATCGGTGAAATGTTACAGACTTCAAGTACAATAATCATTTGGCTACAGCAGTAAAATTATACATACATGACAATATTTGATGGGGATTAATAGACAGATGTGAGAGGCTGGAGGCAGAAGGAGACAGTGAGAGTTGAGTGTGTGTGTGTGTGTGTGTGTGTGTGTGTGAGAGAGAGAGAGAGAGAGAGAGAGAGAGAGAGAGAGAGAGAGAGAGAGAGAGGGGGGGGGGGGGTAGAAAGAGTGATTGTATGAGAGCAAACTTCACATGGCAAGGGGTCTTAAGATTACATGTTACATATATTAGCTGCCTAAAGGTTGGGGTAATAAATTGGGTAATGCTTTAGAATATGCAGATAGATATACAATGTATGCCTGTAGTTAATGTACATAGAGTTTCAAACTGATAAGGGGTACAAGCTGTTGATGTGATGAATTATCTGTAAATGAGGTCAATCTCTTGTACTCTTGGCGGCTGTCAGTATTTATGGTAAATATTAAGGTGTGTGTGTGTGTGTGTGTGTGTGTGTGTGTGTGTGTGTGTGTGTGTGTGTGTGTGTGTGGGCGCGCGCGCGCGCGCGCGCGCGCGCATTCATTTTCAATGATGTTGGCAGTTGCTGAAAATAGAGATGATACTATTGTAAATATTGTCATTTTTGTCATTTAAGATGGATTCAGGTTGATTTGTTTGGTGTTTGTGTATTTGAAGTGTTTCAAGGATGTCTAGTTTTCTGCCTATTGGTCGGATGTGTAGGATGCTAATACTTGTTTTGTTAACATGGTCTTTTGTTTTATGCAGGTGGGTGGCTATTGCTGATGTGTGGTGTTTTTTGTTTGTTAGTGCTGCCATGTGTTCCTTGAATCTAATCTCAAATGATCTGTATGCCTGCCCTATGTAGAAGCAGTCACAGTCCAAATATTCAATTTTGTACACACCTGTGTTATGAAGTGGGTTTTGTGTGCCGGTACTGTGGGGTAACTTCTGTCCATCCTTGTTGTCTGCTGTAAAGGATATGCTTATGCCTTTTTGTTTGAAGACATTGGCAATCTGATGTGAAATGTTACCTAGAAAGGGGATTGTATGGAAGATGTTATTTTCTTTTTGTTTTTAGTGTTGTGATTGCTTTGCTATTACTGAGTGTTTTAGGGTGTCTACTATTGAGTTGTTATAACCATTTTCAATAGGTTTTATTATGTCAATTTCTTGATCACATTTGTCTTCAGAGAGTGGTAGTTGGATAGCTCTAATGATCATGTACTGGAATGCTGCCATTTTGTGTGCTGCGGGGTGACAAAGATTTGTGGACTGTGGTATGTGCTGTGGTAGGCTTCCGATAAATTTCAAACTGATTTCTGTTATTCTTTATTCTTATGGTAAGGTCTAGGAAATTTATATTGTCATCTGTTTGGTGTTCAACTGTGAATTTTATGTTTTCATGGCAGTTGTTCTATTAATCCCCATCAAATATTGTCATGTATGTATAATTTTACTGCTGTAGCCAAATGATTATTGTACTTGAAGTCTGTAACATTTCACCGATTGTTATTAACAAGTATGAAGCTTAAGCCATTTTAACATTTCACCTGACTGTATAAACGGGTATGAAGTTTAAGCTGTTTTGACTTGTCAAAATCGGATTTATATGCCACCTGAAGTACCTACACATGTATTCGACACCTCAAAACAAACACCTCCAAATCCTTTAAATAATTATTCTGTAATAATGTTGTTACGGTGTATATTCTTTGTACTTTGTGATTATGTCTTCTCTTCTGTTACACGAACCTTGCACCCAGCAGATTCCAGATGCCGTATTTGTTTACAAATATGACAGTGTACATGTGATGTGTTAAGACAGCAAAATGAACCTGTGACCACTGGAGGTACTCTATTTTACTTATTTTGTGTTTACCGTTAAACATGCCATGGAAATAAAAAGAATGGTGACTGGTAACAGTAAACTTGTTGTTTTGTTTAATGTCAGTAACAGTCATGGTAAATCCCAACCTAAAATGTTCACATTTAAAGATGAAGGAACTTTTTGTTCCGAAAGCTAGATAGTGTGTCCATTTACTTTTTTATTTGTACGTTGGTAGGACTACAATTTTGCCTTTTGGAGGTGAGTACTGACCAGAAATTCTGTCTTATAATTAGCAAATTGTTGATATTAGTATCCAGAAATGTTCATAAAAAGGTGGCACTAAGTTTTAGGAAATTTTCTGTAAAAATGCTCATGTTAATGACTAAACATATTCCACTGTAAGTGGTCAGTGGATAATAATGAATCATTCCTCAGGGGCTGTGTATACATATTTTCCTGGGTGTTTTGTCAACATCTATGAAGCCTAGACAAAGTGGGAATTTATGATTATCCCTCCAGTTTATAATTTCATTCATGCAAGTGGTCTTTTTCAGGAATGTCCAGGCAGAATGTAAATAATGTAGAAGTAGACCACTAACCGAATAATAAAAGTTATTGACATGTATGCACTTGCGAGCACATGAACATATGTGAGAGCGCTCGCACACACTGAACACACAGTGCTGGGATTGCAGTTTGACAGGTGGTCTGGGGTGAGGCACAGTGTCGAAAGAAAGAGGTGTGAAGTGGGAAGAGGGCTTGAGAAGGGGTAGCTGATGCTCAGTGGAAGGCAGCAGGTGTGTGGGTAGGAATACAAGACTTAATCATCATCCATGCAGACAAAGGCTCATCCACTGTCACGATAAATCACAGTGACTACCTGACGGAAGTTCTGCGAACTGTCTGACCCCCCCCCCCCCCCCCCATCTACAAGCTCTGCCATTGTGACCCCCTTGCAGAAGTCCAACAAAACCTCCAATCTCCCCTCGCATCCTTAAGGCAGTCACAGAGTTCCCCTGAATCCATCTTCTTCCTCAGCCAATGACCCTCCTGCAGACCCATTTTCTGCTCGCTTTCCAAAATCTTTAAGCCCAACAATTGTGGACACCCCATTGTAGCTCTGCTCTCACAGGAAGAATCTTCACCCTTGTCACCCAAGACTTCCAACCAATAGCCCATAGCCTAGCCTCTAACATCAAGGATACAGACAACATCTTTCACTACCCCTCGACAATACCTCATCACTGTTGATGCTACCTTTCTACACACCTTCATGGTAACATTGTTTTCAATCTGTTTGTTTCTTTTGTATTCAAACAAATAGCACTATTTTAATTCTGTTGATCTCACTTCTGATAATCCCAATAAATTCCATTTCATCAAACTCATCTTTCAACTCCATGAACCAGTCCCAGATCCTGGTGCTCTGCAGTTTATTGTTCCCAAGTAAAGATCAGTGGAAGCAGTTGTGTTTCTAATGTCTCTCTAATTAACCATGACTCAAAATTCGTGTTACTAGCTGTGGACACTGAAGTAGTCCCACAGTCCACTATTACCAATCTTCTTTCGCCCATGATGGAATACTAGTTTCACAGAAACAAACAAGTGATAATAGGGCCTCTGACAATCATAATCAGTGTTCTAGCTTGCCAGTTCCCAAATGTTTTGGGAGACACATGAACAATGGCAAACCTTGGCAGACCCAAGTGCTTCTGAAACTCAAATCCTGAGATGAGCATTGTCAGTGTTGATGTAGATCGCGCTAATAGAGTTCTGAAGTCAACAGTCAAGTATCATGACTTAGTGGTCAGCCTGTCTTTGTGTAACCAGTAATACTTGCAGTTAAAAGGGTTGCAGACATTTGACTTACCATGCTGTCTGCAGTGCATGTGGATGAGAGCCCATCCAAATTAATTTGCCATAAAGCAGTCAATCAAGATTGTTAATTTATGGGTACTAACAGTTGCACATTGTGATTGTCTGGATTGGACGCTGTGATTTACTGTGGTTGGTTGGTTCCTGTAACCTTTAGTAAGGTGTGATTAAGTGATTTTTCACTCACAAAGTTGTTGCTTCATAAAAACAACAAACAAAACAGAAAAGCATTAATTTTACATATGATAACTCTGTAACTTCACATAAAAATGTGTGTCCCTATATATGAAAAAAACTGTAATTTTATCTTAGTGGAATGTTTCTGCACATTCATTTTCTTTTTCACTTACAGACCACACTCGCCCATATCATAGCCCAGCAATGTAAGAAGAATCAATCAACAAGATTTGTGAAATTATCTGCTACAATGTCTGGTGTCAATGAAGTAAAAGAAGTTGTCAAAGTTGCAAAAAATGAGTTAACATCTTTTAAAAGGCGTACGGTGTTGTTTATGGATGAAATACACCGTTTTAATAAATTGCAACAGGTGCAAAAGTTATGATTTTGTATCCTAAGTTGTAATTTTTTAATAATTTACGATTAACATATTTTAAAATCATAATACTGTGAAGTTTTATTATATGATACAAATGCTATGCATTTTGTCATATGTTTTAGGATATCTTCTTGCCTCATGTGGAAAGTGGGGCGATAACTTTAATTGGTGCCACTACAGAGAATCCTTCATTCAGCCTCAATTCAGCATTGTTGAGTCGGTGTAGGGTAATTGTTCTTGAAAAACATGAAACAAAACACATAATTGCGATTCTCCAAAGGGCATTAAAAAGCTTACAGGGAGTGATTGTGAAAACTAACCATGTTTTTAGTGTAGCAAACAATAAACATCAACCAAGGTGTGTAGGAATGTAATTTGGTACTAATATAGGAAATTAATGACATGGAATGGCAACTGGTAAAAGATGCTTGATACAGTAGTTCAGTGTCCTAATTTACTTTCCATTTTCTTTTTAGGTTTTTCATCGATGAAGCTACTGTTACCTGGCTAGCGGAAATTTGTGATGGAGATGCCCGTATTGCTCTAAATAGCTTACAATTAGCAGTACAATCCAAAGGAACTGATGGTTCCAGTGCTTTTGTAGTGTCTCTGGATGATATTAAGGATGGAATCAAGGTTTTGTGTTATTTTGATGTTATATCTATGTGTACCTTTAATATTTTCATTCATTTTTATTTGAAATTACGCAGTGATGTTTAGTATGAGGTGCTACCCAAAAGTTCCCCAAAATTGTATTATCATGCTTACAAATGGTGGTACATTCAAATGCCACTTGGAGCAGTGTATACATGTTTTGCACATCAGTGTGCCTCGTGGCTTCGATGTAAGTGGACATGTTCATTGTTAGTGGGCAGTTTTCCATTGTGACATTTACGTGTGTTTGCAATTTTGCAATGACCCACCTGAGAAATTACTGCATCAAGTTCTGTTTTAAACTTGATAAAACAGCCACAGAAATGCGCAAAATGTTAGTCCAAGCATTCAGTAATGATGCTTTGGGCCAGACACAAACCTATGACTGGTTTAAACATTTTAAAAATTTCCAGACCTCTGTGGATGAGGATGACGATGATGATGAACAGTCAGGATGATCATCTACTGTCATTTCATCAGAGAATGTCAGTGATGTTTGGATTGCAAGTGTGAAAGATTGTAGGCGTACCATCCACGATATGTGTAACATTGTGGGGTTATCATATGGCATATATCAGCGGATTTTGTCAGAAAAATCGAATATGACAAAGATTGCTGCAATGTTCGTGCCGCATCTGATGAGTGATCGGGAAGACCATTGCATGAATGTGCAGGGAACTGAAAGAACTGCTTCAAACTGAGTCAGATTTTCTTTCTAAGTCAATTACAGGTGATGGAAGTTGAATTTATGGAAATGACACAAACTATATAGCCCCATGGAAGAGCCCATCTTTATCTCAGCCAAAGAAAGCCTGGCAAGTTCAAAACATTATCAAATCCCTATTGATCTGGTTCTTAGATACTGGTGGGATTACCCACAATGAGTACCTACCTCGTGGTCAGACAGTTAGTGAAGAATTCTGTTGTGATGTGCCAGGTGGCTAAGGGAAGCTGAGACAGAAACATCCAGAGAAGTAGCGGAAGAGTGACTGAGTCTTTCACCACGACAAAGCAAAACCACATATAGCTTTGATCATGCAGCAGTTTTTAGCAGATAACAGCATGACAATGCTTCCTCGTCTGCAAAGGGACTACTTTGAAGAGTGAGTCTTATTGTGCACTGGCAGAGTCACAAGGGACATCATTATGACGCGTACACACTCTATTGAAGATGACAGAGATCATGTATCGATTTTTGTGATCATTGGAGACACTAAACTGTGGTAGCCATTTTTGCAAAGTAGCAGCTCATTATATCCTCAATTGGTATATCCACTGCAATTTTGGAAGCTATTGATATGTTTACTTTCTTTGGAAATGTAGACCTGCAAACTTTTGGGGAAAAAGGAGCTCGCAATTTATTTTGTAAATAGTAAATTGCAAGTGAAAGCTATCATCAGAACCTTGGCTCTGCCAGTTAAACAAAATTATGCAGTTGCAGAGGTCCTACGTTCAAAACTACGAGGTACAAATATTTTTTCATGCAGAAATTGTCTCGGAGTTGCAGCGTGATACAGAGTTCACGTTAAACTCTCTTCTAGTAGGGAATTACCTTCAGAATTGTTTCGGTTGTCTAAATTAAAGACTGATACGTGTAGTGCCAAAGCTATCCTCCATATTGTCCACCAGTTACAAATATTGAGGAACTGTGTCTGTGTGTCTGAAGTTGTCCCTGTACTGTTAGTTTCTTAGTAGGAATTATTGAATCTTACACACTTTCTCACTAGGGGAAAGAGAGAGGTGCCGGTCTGACTTACTTGCTGCGAGACCTCTTGGAAGTCATTAGTCACATCTAATGTTAAATTTAACTTCTTGTTTAGTTTTTGTGTACATTATATGTGCAGCAGTTTTGCTGAAAATAGGTGAGCAAAGAGCCTTTTCTCAACCACCAATTTGAAGTGACTGTATGGAGCTGACGGTATTTGCAAATGGTTCTCTATATAGTTAAAGTGCAAAGCTTTATTAGCTTACTCATTTGATACTTCATACATTTAAAAATTTGCATAAAGACAGTACTTCCATTGCAGTTACCAAATAATGATGGATACTGGATTGAACAGTGCTATTCTCAGTTATTCTTGCCCTAAGCTTTTAGGATTGTGATGAGTAATGTTAACAAAACTTTGCATTTTATGGACATGATATATGTAACTGGTCAACAACATGGAGAATGTACTTTGGCGTTAATTTTAACATCTCAATCATTTCTGGGGGCAATTTCGTACATGTGTTGAGTGTAACATGGACTCTTCTTTCACTCTGCTATTTGGTGGCAATTTTTGCATTTAACATTTACAAAGCCTATTGTGAGCTTTTTTTCCCAGAAGTTTGCAGGTTCACACTTTCAAAGGAAATAAACACATCAATAGCTTCCAAAATTGCAGGGAGTATACCAATTGAGGATGTAATGATCTGCTCCTTTAATTCATCTGCAAAAATGGCTACTGTAGCTTAGCGTCTCTAATGATCACTAAAGTCAATATGCGGTCTCTGTTGTCCTCGTTAAAGCATGTACATGTCGTAATGATGTCACGTGAGATGCTACCAAAGTGCAATAAGACTCACCCTACTTTGAAAGTGATGGTGGTGAATAAAAATGTTGTATGATAAGATTGTATTTTGTGTTAGATTTCAGGAAATTTAGGGTAGCATCTCTTGTATAAATTTGTGGCTGAATGATCAGTGAAACAATACATGATACATCCTATTTTTCAGTATCAATATCAGCATGGTATTTTGTACAAATGGTGGGTTTACTTATAAATTGCATCATGATGGAAATGACTGTTTACTAGTATTTCATCTATGTTCGTTAATGCTTTGGTCTTACGTTCTTTTCTTGTTTTTTTATTTATTAGACCTAGACACTCATGTTAGAATTTTGTAGCAGAGCATTGGGTTTCCATAAGAGCTGGTGTTGCCCGCTTAATCTGTAGCAGAGACAGTTTGTAACATGGTTTGTTAGAGTGGCAGCTTTTGCAGGATGTTTGATTAGTAGTGCCACTTATGGCCCCATCATACTTTGTAATTTCAAAACCTGCAGTTTAATTTCATGTTGACATTTATTTAAATTTTATTATGTGCCTAGTTGGTTGTATTTGAGAGCAGATGATAAGGTGCTCTGTTGGTTATGTTTGGATGTATAAGTTATTTGCTCTACACAAACAGCTAGAATCTTTAGAAAAGTAGGTATCCTTTAAGAAACAGAAATGTTGAACAGTCACTTGATTATCTATCTAGTGTGATTGTTTATAATAGAGGGAAACATTCCACGTAGCAAAAATATATCTAAAAACAAAGTTGATGTGACTTACCAAGCAAAAGTGCTGGCAGGTCGATAGATACACAAACATACACACAAAATTCAAGCTTTCGCAACCAATAGTTGCTTTTTCAGGAAAGAGGGAAGGAGAGGGAAAGAAGAAAGGATGTGGGTTTTAAGGGAGAGGGTAAGGAGTCATTCCAATCGCGGGAGCGGTAAGACTTACCTTAAGGGGGAAGGACAGGTAAACAATCGCGCGCGCGCGCACGCACACACACACACACACACACACACACACACACACACACACACACACACACATACAGACACAAGCAGACATTTGTTTTCACAAATATTGGAAAGACCACTTAGACATCATATGAGAGGGAGCGTTCATTGCAGTTGACAAAGTTATTGTATCTATTGAGATCGAAATTGAGTATGATGATAAAGTTACCTGGTCGCATATGACAGTCTAGGTGGAACCAGATTCATTGTTGGATGTCACTTGATTCTGCTGTGACAGTTCTAGAGACAGTCAGAAAAAGTCTATGGTCAGTAGTATGTAAATACCCAGATCATGCAATACTAGTTGGAGACAACTTTAACATACTGATTATAGACTGGGATGTCTATGGGTTCGGTCCAGGGGGCTACAAAAGACAGTCAGTCTTGCGAAGTACTTTTGAATATGTTTTCTGAAAACTGTATTGAGCAGCTAGATCGGCAGCCCACACACATTGAAAATATGTTATTCCTTGTAGCTACAAACACGCCGGACCTTATCGACAGGACCAGTATAGAGACAAGGAGTAGAAAGTGAACTGACATTACTTAGGTCCAGTAAAATGGATATGGAGGAATTATGGGCAAAGTTTAAACAGATTGTAAATTGTGGTGTGGAAAACTGTGTGTCTGGTAAATGGATTAAAGACAGAAGAGACCTGCCATGTTTTAAGAATGAAATTCAGAAATGCTGAGGAAGCAGCTCAAAAGAGAATGCACAAATGATTACAGGCGTAGTTTACAGAGGTTTGTGGGTCTCTTGAAAAGATCAATGCATGTAGCATACAACAACTACCACAATCCTACCTTAGCAAAAGATCTGACTGAGAACCTGAGAAAATTCTGATCCTATGTAAAATTGCTTAGCAGGTTCTAGACTTCCATCCAGTCACTTCAAGATAGTAAAACGAAAGCTGAAGTTTTAAATTTTGCATTTAAGGGAGAATCATACAAACACACCGTACAAACAGACTTTCATATGGACAACGTAGTAGTAAGCATCCCTACTGTAGAGAAACAACTGAAGGAGTTGAAAACAAATAAATCACCAGGTCAAGATGTAATCCTAGTTCAGTTTTTCAAAGGGGACTGTACAACATTGGCCCCCTGCTTAGATTGCATTTATTGTGAATCTCACACCCAGTGCAAAGTTCCAAGTGACTGAAAAAAAGTACAGGTGTCTCCCGTATATAAGGAGGGCAAAAGAACGGACCCTCAAAATTGCAGACCAAATTTCTTAACATCAGTTTGCTGTGGAATTCTTGAACATATTCTCAGTTCCAGCATAACAAATTTTCTTGAGACTGAGAAGCAAAAGTCCACAAATCAGCCCAGATTTAGAAAGCATCAGTCGAGCGAAACTCAGCTTATCCTTTCTTCACATGATATACTGCAAACTATGGATGAAGGGCAACAGGCTGTTTTCCATATTTCTAGAGCGCCTCAGTTGACCTTCACCTGCACACTTAGTGTCCTAGTTGCTGTCTCTTTAGTGTGTAGCGTGGTACTACAGTCTTCATCCACCATAGGAGCACGAAAGTGGTTCAGTATGAAGCATGTGTGATTATATACAGTGCTGTTAAATTTTTGTTGTAAGAGGCCAACAAGGAAGCAAAAATCTCATTAAAAACTGTGCTTGAGATGGTTGCAGGAACTACTAGCTATTCCAATCACTTTATAAAGAGAAAAAAGGGAGGGGAAAAAGATAGATATAAGTACTTCCCAAGGCTTGTCTACTTCACAAAGATGCAAAAGAAGGAGAGGAAAAAAATTACTCATAGGTAATATTGCTGAAACGGTTCTCAAGGGACTGTCATACAGTTTCCACATGTACATGTTCTGCTCCCATGAACTGTGGAGCTCGCCAAGTTTAGGCAGGCATGGATGCCCCAACAATGTAGATAGCCCTGCCTGAGTTGTAACCACAGTGGAAGGATATCTGTGGACAAGCCAGACTATCCCATGGTTTCTGAAGAGGCATAGGAGCCTTTTCAGTAGGTGCGAGGGTACCAGTCTGGATGAGTGAATGATCTGGCCTTGTAATATTAGCCAACATGGCCTTGCTGTGCTATTACTGCAAAAGTTTGAAAGAAAGGGGAAAGTACAGCACTTATTATTCTCTTTAAGGGCATGGTATGATGATGATGATGGCATCATCTTGGGTAAAATATTCCAGAGGTAAAATAGTCAGACATTTGGATCTCTAAGCAGTTTTGGATCTCTGGGTGGGCACTACTCAATTAGATGTCATCAGCATGGTCAGATTGTGGAATGTTCCATCTCTTCATTTGGTTGGCAGATTAGAGAATTTAAAAAGGGAAATGGATAGGTTGAAATTAGATACAAGTTGTTTAATGAATTGCAGTAACAGGAAGAACAGGACTTAGGGTTAAATTTGTTCCGTGTTATCAACATATATCAAATTGAGGTATTTCAGGAGTAGTCTGAATAGTAAATGAGAAAGCAGGAATGCGGATAAGCTATTATGAACAGCATAGCTGATACAGGCATGAAGCCAATACCCCCACCACTCTACAAGTTTATATGCCATCTAGATCTGCAGACGATGAAGAGTTTTAAAGAATGTAAGATGAGATAAAGGAAATTTTTCAGATAGTTAAAGGAGATATAAATTTTATTGTGATGGGTTTCTGAAATTCAGTTGTAGCAAATGGAGGAGAAGGAAAAATAGTAGGTGAACGTGGACCAGAATCATTGATAAAGGTTGGTTTAAGAATTATAAAAGAAGATTATAGACATGGAAGAGACATGGAACACTGGAAGGTTTGAGATTGATTATATACTGATGAGACAGTAAGCATATTCATATGGGTGTGGGTTGCAGCAGTTATGCATGAATGAAGAGACTTCCACTTCTTTTTTTTTTTTTTTTTTTTTGAGATTTCCTACTGGTAGTTGGGCTTGTTTTGCTTTGGTTTATCCTTTGTTTATGTGGCTATTTATTTATTTTTACTGTAGTGAGAAACTATTCACTTTAAAAGTCTATATATGGCAAATTGTTGGTCATATTGATTCATCTTGTCAATATGATCATTTGCAGACTTGCTAACTGGAGTTTAGAAGCTGTACAAGATAAGCATTTGCACAAATGCTTCTACTGATCAAGGAGAACTAGTATAGTTGATATCCAGATTTTTTACATCTTCACAGTTGATGAGTGAGGGATTTAGTGCAATAGTCATTGACAGTTTGTTTTTAGACCCAGCTACGTGAGTGATTCAGATGTAAAAGCAATAGTTAGTCTGACCATGGTGGTTGAATAAAAACAATAAAATATGCTGACCAGTTATGTTCAGATCTTGGAAGAACAATTATTGGATCACAAAATTGTAAACAATTGATCATAGTGTTTAGAGAGACCTTATGGGAAGAACATTGGAAAGAGATCTATATTTTTTAAAAAGCCAGTGATGACGAAAAATTTAACTTTTTTTTTTTAACTTGTCCATACAGCACTTTGAGTCTTGTTTTTTCAGTAAAATAAACAAGAGTGGTATAAATAACAGCAGGGACTGTGGATGGATAACTCATGAGAACGTCTGTTGTGCTAAGAAAAGAAAGTCCTGTGCAACTCGGGGGAGCTGTAGACAAGGGTTAAAACTCCATTACCACAGGTGTTATAACATCATTCAATCCATTATTAAAAAACCAGTACGTATGTGCTAAGCTCGAAAAATTAAACACTCTGAGAATAAAGCAAAAACAGTTTGATTTGTTATTAAACAAGAAACAAACCACAACAGTGATACAAAAGAAATAGTTTTGCTAGAAAATTACTGTGGCAAAAATGACAACAAATTAAAATCATTGCCCACCAAATTTAATGAATTCATTTTCGCTGTGGCAGCAAACCAGGCACTCACTACTAAACAGCCCATTACAGGTGCAATAGATTTGCTGTGGGAGACACAGCGTGAACTATCAATAGAGATTAGTTTCAGAAATACAGGGTAACGCTTATTTTATCTATCAGTTGCAGTTCACAACCATTACCAAATGTGATTTGAATTTTGTGATGCATTCATCTCTGAATTGGAGGAATGAAGTAGTTGGTATGCCATGAAGCAGTGGTTGCCTTAATCCAAATGAGTCTGTCACAGGTGAAATAAAATGATCGTGTGGTATTGTTGGCTGCGAGGTTTCATCCGGGGAAGTTCGACTGCCAAGTGCAAGTCTTATTTCAGTTGACACTACATTGGGCGACATGCATGCCAGTGATGAGGAGGAAATGATGGTGACGACAACAGACGCTCAGTGGACATTGCAACAGCACAGTAATCATCTTCATTTGGCTGTGTTCAAGAGGCACATTAGTCAGAGTTGGATGTAGAAGTGGAAGTTCACTGGTAGTGTTTTTAACTGGCTGTCGGGAGAAGTGTTCAAATTTGTGAGAACTTGAAATGAGTCCACATATCACTTTAATACAGTTGCAGACATTCAGTATGGTGATGTGCACAAATATTACAACTGCTGAGATGTTCTTTGAGACGTGTTAACTTTACTCTTTTAATTGTTTACTTTCCTTCAGGAGTTTCCTAATGTATTTCATTATAGTGTATATTTCCATTTTTGAAAGTTATGTTATTTCTCACAAAATGATTTGATTAAAGCTGTTTCTCCTTTTATTTAGCGCTCTCATATACTGTATGACAAGAAAGGTGAAGAACATTACAACATAATTTCAGCACTGCATAAATCCATTAGAGCGTCCGACGATAATGCTGCCCTCTATTGGTTGGCTCGTATGATTCAAGGTGGTGAAGACCCTATATTTATTGCGAGACGACTTGTTAGAGCTGCTAGTGAAGACATTGGTGAGAACAATTTTTATCTGAGATTTGGTCTTGGCAATTGATAACTTTATTATTGTTACTGTAGCTCTGATGTTGAACTGGTAAGTGTCGCCAAAAGCTCTAATTAATTTTATGGAACACCATGCTCATCACCAAGCAGCAAGATTAGCGGTTAGTAGAGAGCAGTAGATAGCAAGTATTTGTCATGACAAAACACTGTGGGTGTGAAGAAAAAACACAATGCTTTGAGCATTGAAATTTGACAAATAGTATGCTCTGATGAAATACAGCATCCTGTTTAGCCCATCAGGTTGGTGCCAAATCTGAAGGCAGAAACTAGCGTGTATTTTACTCGTCTTGTTGCATTATCGTGTATCCTCAACATGCATTGCAAGTGCTCTATCCAATACTTCCTGAATATACAAGAAGGATCTGGAACTGTGTGTTTTAAAATTATGTTGATGTCAGAGAACACTAAAAGAGTCTGTTTATGTATGGATGGATGTGTGTGTGTGTGTGTGTGTGTGTGTGTGTGTGTGTGTGTGTGGGCGCGCGCGCGCGGTATATACCTATCCTTTTTTCCCCCTAAGGTAAGTCTTTCCGCTCCCGGGATTGGAATGACTCCTTACCCTCTCCCTTAAAACCCACATCCTTTCATCTTTCCTTTTCCTTCCCTCTTTCCTGACGAAGCAGCCGCCGGTTGCGAAAGCTCGAAATTCTCTGTGTGTGTTTTATTTATTGTGCCTATCTACCGGCGCTTTCCGCTTGGTAAGTCTTGGAATCTTTGTTTTTAATATATTTTTCCCATGTGGAAGTTTCTTTCTATTTTATTTACATCATCATTAATTTGAACCCAACAATTACGTTTGTTATTGTCTCTGTTGCATTTCGAAATCTTCTCTATCATCTTACTTTCTCTTTTTGTTTGTACAAGTAGTTTCACTTTGTATTCATCTTCCCTTTTTCCTAATCTACCGTACATTTTATCCTGCCTAATTATACTCAATAATACGTAATTTACTTCCAACCATAACCTAAAAATTTTTAACGCTTTCAACATAACCGCTGCTATAAAATCCATTGTCCCAAGTTTACAAACATTTCGTGTAAACTCGTGAATACTATTTCACAGCTTCAGTTCCTTTCACCCATTAAACAACCATCTCAGCTGTTTCCAACAACTTTCGTTTTATTTCCATTCCCGTTTTTCCCACATAACCGATCATTTTTAGCAGCTTCCCACAGGTTTAAACGTTATTTCTTCATCAAACAATTGTTAGCCGATCACCTGCCACCCTACCTAAAACCTCTTTCCTCGTCACCTTAGCCAGCTTCATCCTGACCCACAACTACTTCACTTTTGAAAGTCAGACGTACCAACAATTAAAGGGAACAGCCATGGGTACCAGGATGGCCCCTCGTATGCCAACCTATTTGTGGGTCGCTTAGAGGAAGCCTTCTTGGTTACCCAAGCCTGCCAACCCAAAGTTTGGTACAGATTTATTGATGACATCTTCATGATCTGGACTCACAGTGAAGAACAACTCCAGAATTTCCTCTCCAACCTCAACTCCTTTGGTTCCATCAGATTCACACGGTCCTACTCCAAATCCCATGCCACTTTCCTTGACGTTGACCTCCATTTGTCCAATGGCCAGCTTCACACATCCGTCCACATCAAACCCACCAACAAGCAACAGTACCTCCATTATGACAGCTGCCACCCATTCCATATCAAACGGGCCCTTCCCTACAGCCTAGGCATTCGTGGCAAACGATTCTGCTCCAGTCCTGAATCCCTCGAACCTTACACCAACAACCTGAAAACAGCTTTCGCATCCCGCAACTACCCTCCCGACCTGGTACAGAAGCAGATAACCAGAGCCACTTCCTCATCCCCTCAAACACAGAACCTCTCACAGAAGAACCCCAAAAGTGCTCCACTTGTGACAGGATACTTCCCGGGAGTGAATCAGACTCCGAATGTGGCTCTCCAGCAGGGATACGACTTCCTAAAATCCTGCCCCGAAATGAGATCCATCCTTCATGAAATCCTCCCCACTCCACCAAGAGTGTCTTTCCGCCGTCCACCTAACCTTCGTAACCTTTTGGTTCATCCCTATGAAATCCCCAAACCACCTTTCCTACCCTCTGGCTCCTACCCTTGCAACCGCCCCCGGTGTAAAACCTGTCCTATGCACCCTCCCACCACCACCTACTCCAGTCCTGTAACCCGGAAGGTGTACACGATCAAAGGGAGAGCCACGTGTGAAAGCACCCATGTGATTTACCAACTGACCTGCCTACACTGTGACGCTTTCTATGTGGGAATGAGCAGCAACAAACTGGCCATTCGCATGAATGGACACAGGCAGACAGTGTTTGTTGGTAATGAGGATCACCCTGTGGCTAAACATGCCTTGATGCACGGCCAGCACATCTTGGCACAGTGTTACACCGTCCGAGTTATCTGGATACTTCCCACCAACACCAACCTATCCGAACTCCGGAGATGGGAACTCGCCCTTCAGTATATCCTCTCTTCTCGATATCCGCCAGGCCTCAACCTCCGCTAATTTCAAGTTGCCGCCGCTCATACCTCACCTGTCTTTCAACAACTTCTTTGCCTCTGTACTTCCACCTCGACTGACATCTCTGCCCTTACTCTTTGCCTTTAAATATGTCTGCTTGTGTCTGTGTATGTGCGGATGGATATGTGTGTGTGTGCGAGTGTACACCTGTCCTTTTTTCCCCCTAAGGGAAGTCTTTCCGCTCGCGGGATTGCAATGACTCCTTACCCTCTCCCTTAAAACCCACATCCTTTCGTCTTTCCCTCTCCTTCCCTCTTTCCTGAAGAAGAAACCATCGGTTGCGAAAGCTAGTAATTCTGTGTGTGTGTTTGTGTGTTTTATTCATTGTGCCTGTCTGCCGGCGCTTGGTAAGTCTTGGAAACTTACCAAACGGGGAAGCACTGGTAGGTAGACACAATAAAAACACACACACACACACACACACACACACACACACACACACACACACACACACACACACACACACAAACACAAACACAAAATTTCAAGCTTTCGCAACCAAAGGTTGCTTTGTTAGGAAAGATGGAAGGACGAAAGGATGTGGGTTTTAAAGGAGGGGGTAAGGAGTCATTTCAATCCCGGGAGCGGAAAGACTTACCTTAGGGGGAAAAAAGGACAGGTATACATTTGCGCGCGTGCGCACACACATATATACAGACACAAGCAGACATAACTGTTCTGCTTGTGTGTGTGTGTGTGTGTGTGTGTGTGTGTGTGTGTGTGTGTGGGCGCGCGCACGCTACGTCCTTCAATCCCTTTACAGCGAGTCTGTCCCTCTACAAACACCTTTATAGGCTGTCGCTGTTCGGGTGTGGACGCCTCAGGCTGTAACTTTCTGCAGTGTCTATCTTCCACTGGATGGTGATGTCCCGCATCATGTCCTTCCTGTGCTGATAGATCAATTGCCGCCACCTTTTTTGTTACTGGGCAACTTCAACGCCCATAACCCTCTGTGGTGTGGATCAGTGGCAACAGGCCGAGGCAGCATTGTTGGCCGAGTATTGTCACAGCTGACCTTTCTCTTTTAAATACTGGTGTCTTCACACATTTCAGTGTGGCGCATGGCATGTGCTCAGCCATCGGCCTTTCAGTCTGCAGCCCTAGCCTGTTACCATCTGTCCAGTGGAGTGTGCATGATGACTTGTGCGGTAGTGACCACTTTCCGACCTTTCTGTCACTGCCACAGCATCACTCTTCTGGGCATCCCTGCAGATGGGCTATGAATAAGGCTGACTGGGACTTGCTCACCTCCATTGCCACTATTGAGCCTCTTACCAATGACGCCATTGATGCGGTGGTTCACTCGGTCATCGGCGGCATCGTTACTGCCGCAGAATCTGCCATTCACTGTTCTTCTGGGCCCCCTTGGCGTAGGACTGTGCCTTGGTGGTCGCCCAAGATCGCCGAGGAGATTAAAGGTCGAAGCGGGCACTCCAGCGTCACTAGCGGCATCCCTCATTGGAACACCTCATCGCCTTTAAACGGCTCCATGCGCGATCCTGCTGCCTCATTGGCCAACGTAAGCAGGAGTGCCGGGAAAGGTATGTCTCCACCACTGGCCTCCGTACCTCACAATCACAGGTTTGGGCGAAGCTCAGGCGACTCTATGGCTATCGGACCTTGTCAGCATACCTGTGTTTTCACTCAATGGAGCAGCCTGTACTGACTGCGACACAATTGCAAAACGCTTAGCGGAGCATTTTGCTCAGAGTTCCGCTTCTGCAAATTACCCACTGGCCGTCCGCTCCCTGAAGGAGTGGTTGGAACGCCGGAGCCTTTCATTTCACACATGCCACTCTGAATTGTACAATGCTCCGTTCAGTGAGTGGGAATTCCAAAGTGCTCTTGCCACTTGCCTTGATACAGCTCCCGGGCCAGATTGCATCCACTGTCAGATGCTCAAACACTTCTTTTTGGACTGCCAGCGACGCCTCCTAGACCTTTTCAATCGTATCTGGGTTGAGGGTGAGTTCCGTCGCAATGGCGGGAAAGCAAAGGTAATGTTGAAACTTGGCAAGAACCCACTGGAGGTGTACAGCTACCGCCCCATTAGCCTCGCCAACGTTCTTTGCAAGTTGCTTGAACGCATGGTGAGCCGGAGGTTGAGTTGGCAACTTGAGCCTCGGGGTCTTCTGGCTCCGTCTCAGGGTGGGTTCCAAAGGGGCCGCTCTGCTGCCAATAATCTGGTGTGCCTGGAGTCTTCCATTCGTACGGCCTGTGCCCGCTATCAGCATCTGGTTGCCACCTTTTTTTAACATGCGGAAGGCCTACAACACGACATGGTGACATCACATCCTATGTACGCTTCATTGTTGAGGTCTTTGAGGTCTGCTCCCCATTTTCATACAAAATTTTCTGTCGCTTCCTTCCTTTCGCATGCAGGTTGTGGCCTCCCATAGTACCTCCCGAGTTCAGGAGAATTGGGTACTGCAATGATCTGTCTTAAGTGTCTGCCTCTTTTTAATCGCAATTAATGGGCTCGCAGCGGCGGTGGGAATGTCTGTCTCAGCTTCCTTGTATACTGACGACTTCTGCCTATACTATAGCTTCACTGTCATTGCAGCTGCTAAATGGCAACTGCAGGGTGCTATCTGCTAGGTGCAATCTTGGGCTGTAGCGCATGGCTTCCAGTTTTCGGCTGCCAAGACCTGCATTAGGCATTTCTGCTGGCGACGCACTGTTCACCCTGAGCCATGGCTGTATCAGTTTTTTGGGATTGGTTTTTGATACCCCGTTGACTTGGCTCCCTCATATTTGGCAGCTTAAACAGACATGCTGTTGGCACCTTAACGCTCTCCATTGCTTGTGTCACACCAGCTGGGGTGCCAATCGATCTACCCTTCTACGGCTGTACCAGGCGTTAATTGAGTCCCCACTAGATTATGGGAGCCTGGCTTATGGTTTGGCATCCCCTTCCTCATTGCAGTTGCTGGACCCCAACCTTCACAGCGGGATCTGACTCACTACTGGAGCTTTCCGTACAAGCCCTGTCAACAGCATACTTGTGGAGGCAGGTGTCCCCTCCATTGTGGTTCCGGTGCCAATGTTTACTGGCCGCTTCTGCTACACACATTTGTAGCTTGCCCGGGCATCCCAATTATCGTCTCCTGTTCCCTCAGTTGGTCGTCCATCTTCCGGAACGGGAGCCCCAGTCAGGGTGTACGATTGCGGTTTGCGTCAGAGCTCATCTCTCTGGGCTTGAGGTTTTCCCTTTTCCACCTCTTATTCTGGGCCCCTCTGAGTATACTCCCGTGGTTTGTGCCCCACCCATGCCTTTGGCTCAATTTGGCACTGGACCCGAAGGACTCAGTCCTTCCTGAGGCCCTCTGCCGCTGCTTTCTTTCAATCCTTACCGCGTTTCAAGGCTCTGACGTTGTTTACACTGACGGTTCAATGGATGCTGGTCGTGTCTGTTATGCTCGTACTTTAGGGGATCATTATGAACAACACTCATTGCCGGCTGGCTGCAGTGTTTTCACTGCCGAGCCGGTAGCCATCTCTCACACCCTAGAGTATAATCGCTCCTGCTCAGGTGAGACCTTCGTTATCTGTAGTGACTCCCTGAGCTGTTTACGAGCTATTGACCAGTGTTTCCCTCGCTTTCATCTGGTGATGGCTATCCAGGAGTCCCTCCATACTCTTGCCTGTTGCGGCCGCTCTGTGGTCTTTGTGTGGACCCCGGGTCACGTCAGCATCCCGGGAAATGAACGTGTTGACACGCTAGCCAAACAGGCTGTCGGTGCACCAGCCTTGGAGATTGGCCTTTTGGAGAGTGACTTCAGGTTAGTTTTGCGGCAGAAGGCAGTTCGCACATGGGGTGAAGAATGGCGCGCCCTTCCTTCGCCCAAAAAATTTCCGGCCATCAAGGAGGCTACTGGTGCGTGTCGCTCCTCCTTGGGGGCTCTCGCAAGGACTCTGTAGTCCTCTGCCGGCTGCACATTGGCCACACCTTGATGACACGCAGCTATTTATTGTGCTGCGAGGACCCACCTTTACGTCACTGTGGGTCAGCTTTGACGGTGGTCCACATCTTGTAGAACTGCCCGATTTTAACTCCGCTCAGGCAGACATTTGCGCTGCCTGATACGCTTCCTGCACTTTTATCAGATGACGTTGCGATGGCAGATTTAGTTTTGAGTTTTATTCGTGCATGAGGTTGTTATCGCTTGATCCAAGTGGTTTGTCCCTTTTTCTGTTTTTGTTGTATAGTTGTAGAACCAAACTGGGGCCATAATTGTTCTTGTATTTGATGTATTGTAGTGTAGATATTTCTGTGTGTATTGCCTCATGTTGCAGAGATAAATCTCGGATTCAGTTAATCAGGAAATGAAAGAATGCATATTTGTGAGATTTTGGAAGGCACAATGTATGATTAATTATTCCATCTGTAGTGGTTCGTTTTTTGTAGATTTCAAAAGTTTATTTGTAGTTGCTGTTGGGTATTGTGATAACCAGAAAGTTTCTTTTTGCTTTTTCAAGTTCTATAGTGAATTTTATTTTAGGATGCAAGTTGTTGAATTCCTGGTGTGTGCATTGTTAAAGTGTGTCAGGGTCACTTCTTTGTATGAGTAGCAATGTGTCATTTACATAACGATAGTAGTGTATTATGTTTTTTCAGGAAAGATTAATGTGAGTTGAATAATTTTGTTTAGAGTTTATTAAAGAATATATTTGCTATGGTTCCAGCAATACTACTCTTCACAGCTACACCATCTGAGCGTGTATAAATTTTTTCATTAAATTGAAAATACTTTTATGAAAGGGTTATAATACCAGAGAAGGAAAGTTGCTACTCACCATATAGTGGAGATGCTGAGTAGCGATAGGCACAACAAAAAGATTCACACAATTATAGCTTTTGGCCATTAGGGCCTTTGTCAGCAGTACACACACACACACACACACACACACACACACACACACACACACACACACACACACACACGCGCGCGCGTGCGTCTGCAGTCTCAGAGAACTGAAACCACACTGCAAGCAGCAGCACCAGTGCATGATGGGAGTGGCGACTGTGTGGGGGTAAGGAGGCAGCTGGGGCGGGGCAGGGGAGGGATAGTATGGTGGGAGAGGCGGACAGTGAAGTGTTGGAGTTTAGACGGAGAGCAGGTGCAGAGGGGGGAGGGGTAAGTAGCGGAAAGGAGAGAAAAGAAATTAAAAGACTGAGTATGGCGGTGAAATGATGGCTGTGTAGTGCTGGAATGAGAACAGGGAGGGGGCTGGATGGGTGAGAACTGACTAACGAAGGCTGAGGCGAGGAGGGTTATGGGGCATAAGATGTATTGCAGGGAAAGTTCCCACCTGCACAATTCAGAGAAGCTGGTGTTGGTGGGAAGGATCCATATGACATAGGCTGTGAAGCAGTCATTGAGATGAGAGGTATCATGTTTGGCAGCGTGTTCAGCTACAAGATGGTCCACTTATTTTTTGGCCACAGTTTGTCGGTGGCCGTTCATGCGGACAGACAGTTTGTTGGTTGTCATGCCTACATAAAACGCAGCACAGTGGTTGCAGCTTAGCTTGTAAATCACATGATTGGTTTCACAGGTAGCACTGCCTTTGATGGGATTGGTGATGTTAGTGATCGAACTGGAGTAGGTGGTGGTAGGAGGATGTATGGGACAGGGGTATGAGACATGAGGTAAGGGATTGGGAGCAGGGGTTGTGTAAGGATGGACGAGTATATTGTAGGTTCGGTGGACGACGGAATACCATGGTAGGAGGGGTGGGAAGGATAGTGGGCAGGACATTTCTCATTTCAGGGCACGACGAGAGGTAATCGAAACA